>NC_092739.1:93283953-94641238 GCF_047496795.1 Chiloscyllium punctatum | reverse complement strand
GCATACATATGATCAAGGTTTTGAAGACTCTAAATGCAAAATTGCAGCAGACGATTGAGAGAATGCAACTAAAGTTCCACCCACCTCCAAACCAGGTCCTCTCACTGTTCCAGTATTCAGTGATCGCCACTTGTCAAATAATTTCTGGGATATTAATTTTTCAGCAATGATCCCAACACTCCTCTTACCCGTACAATTGACATTTTTCTTTGCTTTTCCTGTGTAACGAACTGGACTATCCAAAGCAAGGCTTTTCCTTCAATGTCAATGTTTAGAACACTGATGAAGCAATGAGCGTTAGATTAACTTCCACACCATATCAAAGATCCATTGCTATTATGATGGTTCAGGGAAGAGATGAAACTAGACTGCCGTCTTTCATAACATGCTCCCACAATCTTTCTGGAAACCAGACAGATTCTCCACCCAGCCCTCTGTAATGTCGGCATTCTATTGTCAGAAATCAGATGCAAGACGAGAAACAAATAGAAACAAAAGAAAATATTAGTCATAGAGATATACAGCACTGAAACAGACCCTTCAGCCCAACTTGTCAATGCCAACCATGTTTCCTAAACTGAACTAGTCTCCATATTGCCTGTGTTTGGCCCATAACCCTGTAAACCTTTCCTGTCTATGTAACTGTCCAAACGTCTTTTTAATGTTGTAATTTTACCTGCCTCGACCACTTCCTTTCGTAGCTCTGGTAGGTTGGGTAGTTACATCCTTTTGAGGATGTAACTCTGAAGATGGACGAGGGAGATCTAGTATCTGGACTTTCAGAAAGCTTTTGATAAAGTCCCACATAGGAGTTTAGTCAGCAAAATTAGGGCACATGGTATTAGGGGCAAAGTACTAACTTGGATTGAAAGTTGGTTGGCTGATAGGAAACAAAGAGTAGTGATAAACGGCTCTATTTCGGAATGGCAGGCAGTGACCAGTGGGGTAACGCAGGGATCGGTATTGGGACCGCAGCTTTTTACAATATATGCTAATGATATAGAAGATGGTATCAGCAATAACATTAGCAAATTTGCTGATAATACTAAGCTGGGTGGCAGGGTGAAATGTGATGAGGATGTTAGGAGATTACAGAGTGACCTGGACAAGTTAGGTGAGTGGTCAGATGTATGGCAGATGTAGTTTAATGTGGATAAATGTATGGTTTTCCACTTTGGTGGCAAGAACAGGGAGGCAGATTACTACCTAAATGGAATCAATTTAGGTAATGGGGCAGTACAGAGAGATCTGGGTGTTCTTGTACACCAGTCAATGAAGGTAAGCATGCAGGTACAGCAGGTAGTGAAGAAGGCTAATAGCATGCTGGCCTTCATAACAAGAGGGATTGAGTATAGAAGCAAAGAGGTTCTTCTGCAGCTGTACAGGGCCCTGGTGAGACCACACCTGAAGTACTGTGTGCAGTTCTGGTCTCCAAATTTGAGGAAAGACATTCTGGCTATTGAGGGAATGCAGCGTAGGTTCACGAGGTCAATTCCTGGAATGGCGGGATTACCTTACACTGAAAGACCCCAGCGACTGGGCTTGTATACTCTTGAGTTTAGAAGACTGAGAGGGGATCTGATTGAGACATATAAGATTATCAAAGGATTGGACACTGTGGAGGCAGGAAACATGTTTCCGCTGATGGGTGAGTGCCGAACCAGAGGCCACAGCTTAAAAATACGGGGTAGACCATTCAGGACAGAGATGAGGAGAAACTTCTTCACCCAGAGAGTGGTGGCTGTGTGGAATGCTCTGCCCCAGAGGGCAGTGGAGGCCCAGTCTCTGGACTCATTTAAGAAAGAGTTGGATAGAGCTCTCAAGGATTGTGGAATCAAGGGTTATGGAAATAAGGCAGGAACAGGATACTGATTAAGGATGATCGGCCATGATCACATTGAATGGTGGTGCAGGCTCGAAGGGCAGAATGGCCTACTCCTGCACCAATTGTCTATTGCCTGTAGCTCATTCCATACATGCAACACCCTCTATGAGTAAAAGTTGCCCTTCACATCCCTTTTAAATTTTCCCCTCTCACCTTAGCCCTATGCCCTATAGTTTGGGACTCCCCTACTCTGGGGAAAATGCCTTGGCTATTCACCTTATGTATGCCCCTCACAATTTCATAAACCTCTAGAAGGTCACCCCTTAATGTCCTATGCTCCAGTGCAAAAAATCCCCAGCCTATCTAGCTTTTCCTTATAACTCAAACCTTCCAAACTCTGTAAGAACTTAGTGAATCTTTTTGTACCCCTTCCAGTTAAATAACATGCTTCCTTTATTAGGGCAACCAGAATTGTACACAGGACTCAAAATGTGGCCTTACCAGTGTCTTGTACCACTATTACATGATGCCCCAACTCCTGTAGTCAGTGCTATGGCCAGTGTATGCCAAACGCCTTCTTCACCATCCTGTCTACCTGTGATGCCACTTTCAAGGAACTGTGTACCTGCACCCCTACGTCTCTCTGCTCAACAACACGCCCCCAGGCCCAACTATTAACTGTGTAAGTCCTGCCCTGGTTTATCTTTCTAAAATGCAACACCTCACAGTAATGTGAATTAAACTCCATTTGCCATTCCTCGGCTCACTGGCCAAGTTGTTCAAGTTCTTACTGTACTCTTTTATAACTTCAGTGTGTACTATAATAACAATGTTGGTGTCAGCCACTCACTTACTATCTATGCCTCCTATATACTCATCCAAATTGTTTTTATAAATGAGGAACAACAGTGGACCAGCACCGATATTTGAGGCATACTGCTGGTCATAGGACTCTAATCTGAACAATAACCCTCTCCTGCAATCCTCTGTCTCCTACAGTCAAGGCAACTTTGAATCTAATTGGCTAGCTCGCCGTGCACCCCATGTGACCTAACCTCACCAACCAGTCTACCATGCGATACCATACGGAAGGCCTTGCTAAAGTCCATGTAGACCACATTTACCACACTGCCCTCCTCTATCTTCTTGGCCACCTCTCCAAAAGAAGTCAAACTTTTGAGACACAATATTCCATGCACAAACCCATGCTAACCATCCCTAATCATTCCAAATACATCCAGTTCCTGTCTCTCAGAATCCCCTCCAGCAACTTACCCACCACTGATGTTAGGCTCATCAGTTTGTAATCCCTGACTTTTCCTTGCAGCCTTTCTTAAATAATGAGTTATTTATTGTCATACATACCGAGAAAGATACAGTGGAAAGTGTTTTGTTGCCACAATCCATTTCCACTTTGAGTTACAAAAATAATTAAAAATTACATAAATAGAGTTTATCTTCTGTATAAGGGATCTTCAAACCACAGCTCCAGGGCTTCTGCAAGGAATCCCAGACCTCAAGAAGTCGCCACTCCAGGCAATGCCCCCGCCACTGCAGACACCCCACAGACACCGCTCCAGCGTCTCCATGACATCAGAAGATGAAGAAAAGAGTGAAGAAAAAGACGAGAAAGGAGAGCAAAAGGATGCAGCCAGCTGAGACTAGGCAGGCTCAAGAGCTTGAACATGACCTACCTGCTGGTGCTGCCACCTAATGGCAAAACATTACCCTCGCGGCTGCCAATGATACAAGGATGGGCCATACAATTTCTTCCCTAGCTTCCAACAATATCCTGGGTTACACTTGATCACATCCGAGATCGACCTTTATGTGTTTTAAGCCCTTCAGCACCTCTTCATCTATAATATGGGATCTTTTTAAGCTGTCACTACTTATTTCCTGAGTTCCCCAGCTTTCATATCTTTCTCCACAGTAAATACAGATGTGGAATATTTATTTACGATCCCACCCATCTCCTGTGGCTCCACACATAGATGTCCTTGATGATCTTTAAGAGGCCTTAATTATTCTTTTGCCTTTAGTATACTTGTAGAATCTCCATGAATTCTCCTTTACCTTATCTGCCAAAGCTTCCTCTTGTGCCCTTTTTGTCCTCCTGATTTCTACCTCAAGTGTACTCTTACACCCATTATACTCCTCAAGGGTTTCAGTTGACCCCAGCTGCCTACAGTTGGCATATGCTTTCTTCTTTTTCTTGATCTCAGCTTCAATATCTCTCATCGAGTTCCCTACTCCTGCTGGTCTTGCCTTTCACTCTAACAGGAACATACCGATCCTGAATTCTCCTTAACTCGCTTTTCAATGGCACCCACTTGCCAGTTCCCAAGGACTATTCTTAAAAAATATGAACCAACATTGTTTTCTGCATTTTATCTTGTTATGAATTCACTAGCTGGTCCAAACTGTGACAATACTCTGGGATGTAATCAAAATTTCAAAAGAACAAATAGCAAGCTCTGTAACTAGTAAGATCACTGGTCAGACCACAGAGATCAACATTACATCTGAGATTTGAGAGGTCCATTCAGAAATTTAATAACAGCAGGGAAAAACTGTTCTCAAATCTGTGAGAAATCTATACATGTGTTTAAGCTTTCGTATCTCCTGCCCAATGGCAAAAAATGGAAGAGAGTATAACCAGGGTGGGAAGGGTGCAAGGGACAGCAAGAAGTGTAGATGGAGTCAATAGATGGGAGGTTGGCTTGCAAGATGTGTTCACAACTTTCTGTAATTTCTTATGGGCCTGGGCAGAGCAGTTGCTGTACCAAGCCATGATGCATCTGGATAGGAAGCTTTCTATGATGCATCTATGAAAATTGATAAGAGTCTTTATGGACACACCGAATTTCCTTAGCCTCCTGAGGAAGTCGAAGCGTTGGTGTGCTTTCTTGATCATTGCATCAATGTAGATGAACAAGGACAGATTGTTGATGATCATTACTCCGAGGACCTTGATGCTCTCGACCATCTCCACCTCAGCTCTATTGATGTAGACCAGGTCAATCCCTGCACCTTGCTTCCTGAAGTCAATGACCAGCGCTTTCGTTGAGTGAGAGACTGTTATCTTTACAGCATGCCACCAAGCACTCTATCTATTTCCTGTAATCTGGCTCATCACTATTTGAGATCCTGCCTATAATGGTGCTGTCCATCAGTGAACTTATAGACGGAGTTAATTTGGACGAAATTTGGCCACACAGTCATGAGTGCACAGGGGACATAAAATCTGTGGAATTCTTTACTGCAGGGGCTATCAAGGCTGGATCTTTAAATGTATTCAAGGCTGGGACAGATTTTTCAACAGTGAAGGAATCAAGGGTTCTGGGGAAAAAAGCTGGTAAGTGGAGTTGAGGGTTATCACTACCTTACAGTTTAAACGCATAGGGCCTGCTCAGATGCTGCTCGGCTCAACTGTGGGCAGCAGATCAGCCGCCATCTTGGTAGCGGTGGGATTCGAAACCACGACTCGATAGAGACTGGAGTTTAAATCCAGCACCTTAGACCACTCGGCCACACTACCAGGGTTATCAGGTCAGCCATGATCTCAGTTAAAGACTGAACAGACTTCATGGGCCTATTTCTGTTTCTGCACCTAATGACCTTATCATTTCAGACAAAGGTTTCCAACAAAATGGCAAATTAAGAGGGAGGCAGACTTCAAATTAAAATATCTTCCCCTTAAAGTTACGACTTTACACTACAATAATTGGAGAAGGCAATGAGCAAGACACCAAGTTCACAATTCCAAGCCCTGTCTTTCACATAGCCGAGACTTACACACACTACCTCACTTGCTGCCTATTGCCACCTATCCATCTGCCCTTGACCTTTCAGAGCTCTTGCAGAACAGTGTGCTGGCATCAGACTGTCCACCTGCCCTTGGGCACTTGAATGGCCAATAGAGGACTAATCCTGCTGGTCTCTTGACTGGGTAAAAACAATGACTGCAGATGCTGGAAACCAGATTCCGGAATAGAGTGGTGCTGGAAAAGCACAGCAGTTCAGGCAGCATCTGAGGAGCAGGAAAACCGACGTTTCGGGCAAAAGCCCTTCATCAGGAATACAGGCAGAGTGCCTGAAGGGTGGAGAGATAAATGAGAGGAGGGTGAGGGTGGGGAGAAAGTAGCATAGAGTACAATAGGTATGTGGGGGAGGGGATGAAGGTGATAGGTCAGGGAGGAGGATGGGGGAAGGTAGCAAAGAGTACAATGGGTGGATGGGGGTGGGATGAAGGTGATAGGTCAGAGAGGAAATTGAGCTGATAGGTGGAAAAGAAGATAGGCAGGTAGGTCAAGTCATGGGAACAGTGCTGAGCTGGAAGTTTGGAACTGGGGTGAGGTGGAGGATGGGGAAATAAGGAAACTGGTGAAGTCCACATTGATGCCTTGGGGTTGAAGTGTTCCGAGGTGGAAGATGAGGCGTTCTTCCTCCAGGTGTCGGGTGGTGAGGGAGTGGCGGTGAAGGAGGCCCAGGACCTCCATGTCCTCAGCAGAGTGGGAGGGGGAGTTGAAATCTTGGGCCACAGGGCGGTGTGGTTAACTGGTGTGGGTGTCCCAGAGATGTTCCCTAAAGCGCTCTGCTAGGAGGCGTCCAGTCTCCCCATGTAGAGGAGACCGCATTGGGAGCAACGGATACAATAAATGATATTGGTGGATGTGCAGATAAAACTTTGATGGATGTGGAAGACTCCTTCAGGGCCTTGGACGTGAGGGAGGAGGTGTGGGTGCAGGTTTTGCAATTCCTGCGGTGGCAGGGGAAGGTGCCAGGATGGGAGGGCGGGTTGTTCGGGGACCTGGACCTGACCAGGTAGTCACAGAGGGAACGGTCTTTGCGGAAGGTGGAAAGAGGTGGGGAGGGAAATATATCTCTGGTGGTGGGGTCCGTTTGGAGGTGGCGGAAATGTCGGCGGATGATTTGGTTTATGCGAAGGTTGGTAGGGTGGAAGGTGAGCACCAGGGGCGTTTTGTCCTAGTTACAGTTGGAGGGCTGGGGTCTGAGGGTGGAGGTGCGGGATGTGGACGAGACGCGTTGGAGGACATCTTTAACCACGTGGGAAGGGAAATTGCGGTCTCTAAAGAAGCAGGCCATCTGGTGTGTTCTGTGGTGGAACTAGTCCTCCTGGAAGCAGATACGGCGGAGGTGGAGGAATTGGGAATATGGGATGGCATTTTTGTAGGAGGTAGGGTGGGAAGAGGTGTAATCCAAGTAGCTGTGGGAGTCGGTGGTTTGAAAAAATGTCGGTGTCAAGTCGGTCGCCATTAACGGAGATGGAGAGGTCCAGGAAGGGGAGGGAGGTGTCAGAGATGGTCCAGGTAAATTTAAGGTCAGGGTAGAATGTTGGTGAAGTTGATAATTAGACTGGTACGACTCCCCACCTCTTCCTCCGCTACATTGATGACTGCACTGGCGCCACCTCGTGCTCCCGCGACGAGGTTGAGCAATTCATCAACTTCACCAACACATAAGGCACAGGCAGAATGGAAAACAGGGGAGAAGGTTTCCCCTGTTTTCCATTTTGCCTCTGCTTCACCCCTCTACCCCCCAGCCCCCCACCCCCCCGTCATCCCCCACACATTTTGTCACATAGCACTGGCTTCAGCCTTGATCATTCCCAGCTCCTAATCTCCCTATAATCTCTCTATGCACTGTCATTATTACCTCTTTATTGCTACCTTTGCTTCTGGAGCCATGACTCACTTTCTCTCAGCCTTGTATAAATACTTCCCTATTTCTCCCCTTTTTTTAGCTTTGACAAAGAGTCAGTTAGGCTCGAAACGTCAGCTCTTTTCTCTCCTTACAGATGTTGCCAGACCTGCTGAGATTTTCCAGCATTTTCTCTCTTGGTTTCACTCTTGGACCTAATTGTCCGTCGAGGCTCTACAGCTTTGGAGACTGCTTGTCGTCTCAATGAAGACCACCACTCCAGTCTGGTGTAGCTGGGATGGCAGAGTTGTCAGTCAATCAGATTGGCCAGCACCTTTTGAAGGTGGGCTGCCCACCTCAGTCCTACAGAAAAGTCCAGTTCCCAGCATTAAGTTGCTCTGCAGCAGCTGTCACAAACATGGAGTCGCTTCCACCCTCACTGTCCCCTTGGCATTTTACCTAGAGACATGGATAGGCTGTGTAAAGTCCACCCCATAGTTTAAAATGGAAGATTCTAACAAAATTTTGGAAGCTCTTTTTATTGGATAGCTTCAGTTGAATTGAAATAAAAATTCAAACTCACAAATTGTGCAAAATGTCTCATTAAAATTTTAACAGGATTCTCATCATAAACAGCATTGGTATACATATCTAATTGTACTACTTAAACGTGTATCCAGAAATAGGTTGCAGAAGTTGTAAATTAACACAATCCCACTAACAGATTGAACTACATCCTCAATACGAAGCACAGGAAATGGGTCTAATAGAGTTAGATTTATCACCTGCAGTTCCATGCTTGCATGCTTTCTTATATTTTTTAAAAATTATGTTCTTTTTACAAGAAATGATTTCAGTAACTTATTAAAAATTGTTTTCCTTGCAAGAAATACCCTGTGCCTGTCCCACCTCGGAAATACACAAAGGGAACCGATTCCTAGTACTCCTGTGGCAGTTTCATCCTTAAACACATCTGAGCTGTTTATCAACATTTCTCTTCAATAGAATAACTTAAGTTTAAAGAGACATCAACTGACAAGGCCCTTTAGAAATCAAGTTAACTGAACTGTCTTTCAATGTCTGAAACCATTTACTTACAGAAAATGGAAACTCACCACCCATGTTCCATTTCAGGTTGCGTATGAAATATTTGGTTTGCCCAGCAACAAAAATGATGTACCTTAGCAAAGATTTCATAGAATTCTAAAGGCCCATGTGGACAGACAAGTTCAGTAGAAGTGATTTTGGATTTTCTTAGCACCGAGATAAAACCGAGTCAAATGGACTCTGCTATATTGTGGACCATTTTGTTCCAAACTGCAATTGTATTTAAAAATAACAAATTCCGCTGTGTTAACAGATTGCAAATCACATTTTTTTTAGATTAGATTACTTAGATTAGATTAGATTACTTAGATTACTTACAGTGTGGAAACAGGCCCTTCGGCCCAACAAGTCCACACCGCCCCGCCGAAGCGTAACCCACCCATACCCCTACATCTACATCTACCCCTTACCTAACACTACGGGCAATTTAGCATAGCCAATTCATCTGACCTGCACATTTTTGGACTGTGGGAGGAAACCGGAGCACCCGGAGGAAACCCACGCAGACACGGGGAGAATGTGCAAACTCCACACAGTCAGTCGCCTGAGGCGGGAATTGAACCCGGGTCTCCGGCGCTGTGAGGCAGCAGTGCTAACCACTGTGCCACCGTGCCGCCATTGCTTTGCTAATGTCTATTCATTTATTTTTATTTTGCTACTCAACCACCGATTTTCCCATGACACGTTCTATTTGCCAACAGAATTGATGCTCATGATCTGTTCTCAAGGTTTTGACTAAGAGTTAACAATCAGATATAAATATTTGTACAAAAAACATGTTTCCCTACTTTTATGTGGCCAGTTTTCCTCAGAATGCAAGAAGACATCCTGTATTGTGGATTCTGACAATGTCAGTTAATCAACTGCCATAAGTTACCTGTCTTTAATTTCCTGGCCAAGTGAGGAATAAGAAAATGTCAGGCATGGCCCTGCATCCACCAGACTATACTGCAGACAAATATATCACAACCATGCTCCATAAAACATGTCATTTGGTATAATTCAAGTTGGCGAAGCTTTTATAGTGGAGAAATGAATCACTCACCTGTAAAACTTGGCTTATTCATCGGTGGCTGGTTACACATTGGTGAGCGTCTGAAATCATTAACATAAATGCATCAAGTTAGACTTCTAGCAACACCCTACCTGCTCTCACAAGAGACTCCAGACAAATGTTTGAAAAATATTACCTTTTGCATACCAATATAAAATAAAACTGTGCCTAAATAATCATATGCTACCAGTTGATGTATCTAAATAAAACTAAACCTAACCTTTGAAAAAAACTTCAATTCAAAAAGTAGTCAATTATTTAATGTCTTTTAATTTATCATAAATAGTTAAATAATAACTGCTACATATGTGAATGAATAAAGTTACTAGAAATAGGAATAATGTTTGATAATTATCGTTGCTTTTCATTATTGGACATTAGTGGAACAAGAGTACAATAGTTGAGTGCAAGATATTTTATTCAAGTACTTGCATTTTTTAAACTGATTTTTTGCTGTGATAAAGTTCTTATGTGAACTAGTCAGATCACTGTATTTCATGTATTCATGTATTCTGTAAGAAGCTCACGTTTCTAATGGCTAAATGACATACACTTACTTCAGAATAATATAATTGTTTGAATAAATCCACCCATTGCATTCAGAAACTCAAATTGTTGATCCAGTTATTTGTAACAGTAGAGGTCGCTGTGGTATGTGATATGGTCTGACTGATAGTATTAATTGGTACCGTATAAATACTCTGAAAAAATGTTCCTAAATAGCATTTCCAACACAGTTTTACGTCATTCTTTAACATCTTAAAGATATCACAAAAATGGACGAATAGATAATCATGTATAACTATATAGATGTTACTATATGAGATACTAGATTAGATTACCTATGATATGGAAACATATCAAGCACAACAAGTCCACACCGACCCTCCGAAGGGAAACCCACCCAGATCCATTCACCAACCCTGTATTTACCCCTGACTAATGCACCTAACACTAGGGCAATTTAGCATGGCCAATTCACCTAACCTCAAAAATAAAATACTCCCTAAATCACTATATTGCTACTCCATTAAGGAATTAGAACATCATTTAACTCAGTCCTGGATAATCAGACAGATCAAGTAAATCATCAAAAATAAGGCAACACTTGGAAACAAAAGGGGTAATGTTGATTTCATGTAATAGCGTAAAATAGGTACGTGTTAATAGTCAATTTGCATCCTGCCAATTTTTATTTCCAAAAGCTTCAATAAAACTAACAATCACAAGATGTGTGAAATGAGTTGTTGTGCAGAACTTTACCAGCCCCTGAGTGACATGGACATTGTCGAAAGAGTTGGGGCAATAGCAAGGAGGCTTTCAAAATCAAGAGCAAAGGTTCTTACTTTCCAATCAAGAGTTGAAGGACAAGACAAAATTCTCACCGAGTGGCAAGAAGCCTATTTGTATATATTAGTATGGATTAACATCTCATTATTACTGAATCTTGCATCACTGATGTACAAACTTTCCTTTGCCCTTCTCATCGGATCGAAACGAGATGGTGCTAAGTCCCAACTTGGAAGTTGGAGCAGTTAATTGGTGACTCCAGCTCAGCACTTGCTCTGATAGACAGCAGTCACCAATATCTCAGGGCATGCCTCTTGAGCAAGAATGCCATACATCTTCCATCTACATAACATGGCATCAGATATCTACGAGCCTCACCACACATGCAGGACACATTTCCAATCCACTAGCAACACAGTTCTTCCTTCAAAGATGCACTTTTGGAGTGCATCTGCATGTTTCATTGGAGGGTTGCTTACGGGACACGTCTTGTGCATGAACAGGCACAAACCTCATGGATTCAACCAGCCTGCACCTCCAAGATCCTCATTTGCACTCTTAGTGTGCACACTTGAGAATTTTGGAGAGGGTTTCCTCTTGTGAGCTCTACAGTACTAACACGCACAATTTTACGGCACTCATTTTATTAACTATGCACCACCCCTCCACAGTGCTGTTCTCATACTATCTCATACTATATCTACAGCAGCAGACGGACTCACTGGGATCTTCTGGGATTCCGACCAGTGGCACTATTGGAGACACCTCATGGTCTAAAACTTGCACTACTGCAAACCAGGTGCAGACTCAATGGGCCTCTCCTGTACAGTATGATTCTGTGATTCTATGCATGAAGAACCTTCCCTCAAATCATTCTAACCTACTTTATCCCTCCAAACTACCAAGCCTGCAAGATCACTTGGGATTCCTCATCATTTCTCCCCCACCTGCACCGCCACTAACAGTTGTGCCAACCACTTTCAGCTCACTCACTCCCTGCCCTTATCTCGTTACAGAAGGAAACGCCCTCAATAGAGAAGAGGCGGCAGGATGATAGTGGTTGTCTGACACTCACCTGCTTACCCCCTACTTCCTAAAGTAGGCGAGGACAGTGGACACTCATGGTGAGACTGAAACCCCCATATCCTGGCAACCAATTCAGATTTGTTGTTAAGTGTTATGCCTGTAATCTTCATATGTCCAAGCTTCTACCCCCATTTGCGCAACTCATTCCATCTCTCATCCCCTACAGGCACCAGTGGGATACACACAGTCTTCATCATGAGGAGAACTGCTCCTTCAGCCAACATCACTTCCTCCATCTCTGAGGAGGAACCGACAATTCCTTCAGAAGATGCAACAGCAAGGCCATCTCCTTCACCCTGTACCAGCTCAGACACTGATTGCACAGTGGATAATATAGCTCAAATTCAATAAGAAGCACTTTCTGGCGGGCACATGACTGGCACATCCTGGCAGCTGGTGGTGGAAGAAACATTGCACTCAGATCACTGCGAGAGATTAGGCAGCTGTTCAGTCACAGGCAGGAGAGAACCCCACTGTCTTAGATGCTAATATGACGGTCAAAAATGCACAGGAAACTGGATCAAAGTTTGGATGAGTCCATCTGTTCTGTGCTTACTCTAACATGAGTGTCCGGCTCTCTCTGTAGGCAAGCTGCCGGTTACCATGGAGAGGCAGGCCCAGCAGAATCCTCACAAGCTGATGGAGGTGCACACCTTCACATTAGCCACTCATGATTAAAGCCAACAACAAAGCAACAGGATGGTGAGACAAAGAAACAGAAAATGCTGGAGAAACTCTGCAGCTCTGGCAGCATCTGTGGAGAGAAAGCAGAGTTAACGTTCCGGGTCCAGTGTCCCTTCTTCAGAACAGGTGTTGGGACATCTTGACCCCAGTTTTTCCTCACAAGATGGTGCAGTGCCAGGTGGTGCCCAGCCAGAGAAGGAACGACTCACGCTGGCCTCTCCAAGGTCTCCGAGAAATACCCGACCCCTCCACCAAAACAAAGGAAGTTCAAGCGAAGGAGGGTGCTTTAGTCCTGAATATTTTCAGAATGGGTGCCCTCTCTAGCCACAAATACTCCTCGAATCATCTGCTCAAAACTCCAATTCCAACAGGTTCTGCTGTAGGACAAGGCCCTCTACCCCATCTGCAAGTCCCTGCATTGCATCGCGATGTACTAGGAGGGGAAAAAAAGGTGATGTCCCTTCTGATCAAGATCCTCATTTTCCGATATGATACAATACTGCAGCTGTCACAGATCCCCATTGTCCATCAGCTTGCCTCTGTGTGCTGCAGTTGTCTAGAGCACAATGTGGAAGGATTATGTGATGCACTGTGTTTGTATTTTACTGCAATGTATTCCCAGACCTAAGTAAGCATCAGATTCTCAAATTGAAGGGACATCGATGGTCCTCAATGTCCCCAGAGGAACGCAGTGTTACACTGCACAGACACTGGGTCTGATGATACCATTCTGACTCCTACCTGTGTACAGTGTGTATTGCTCTGCAGATCAAATGCTTCAGATGAGATTGTTCTCTTACAATGCCCTGGGACAGCCTCATTAGTAGTGCCTTCATTCATCTTGTGGACATTCTAACAAAGGCTGTGGGTCTCTTGTACTTTCTTCACAGCATGAGGGCACCTTTCACTGGAAACTCCTCAATAAGAGGATATACTCCATATCTGCCAGATTTTGCTGTGGGTTCTTGGGCTTTGAAATGCCTGTGTGAGCATCAATTCCTGTGGACTCTTGTAGAGCAGTGTAGACAGACACAACAACAGATTCGGTGCCTTGATTTATTGGGGATGGGTTCCAATGAGCTAGTATGGGGAATATCAGAAATAAAGCAGCTCCTCAATAACATGATCAGTCAGCATTTCAAGCTTACAAATTACAGTTAACTATTGTCTTGCATACATTAGCACATGGAAGCTGCTAACAAGGAGGGCAATGGGATACCTGTGTGGACTTTTACGTCATCGGTCTGATTCAGATGAATGCTGCACATGCAACAGTTTCAAAGGGAGAATGGCAATTTCTGCTCCCACCCCACCTTACTGCAGAAATGTAGCATTGCATACAAGAGAATGCTGTGACAATGCTGGAATCCAAAGTGTAAGGTAAGCAGCTCCAGGAGCTTGTGCAGCCGATGAGACTTTGCAGCGTGTTTGTAAAGCTTAGCAATGCACTGCCTCCCATCAAAGCCAGGGCAGTGGTGACCAGGTGATGACCCGCCTTCCTGCAGTACCTCTTTCCCTCCCATGCTCTAATGTCTCCCTGCATTATATATTGAGTTGCTTCCTTTCACAATTATTCTGTTTGCTTTCCAGCTGGCTGCCTCAATTTACTTTCCCAGCTTTTCCACCACAGCAGCGGCCTCTGATAACTTCCCTTGACATTAAGTGAATAGGCCCTAAGGACTGACCGTGGCCCACCTCACGAGTGAGTTGCAATTGCAGCGCTGACTGACGAGTGACCAGGTCCTTGCCACATCTCTGTGCAGCTCCCTGACTTACCACAGTGAAAGTTCTGAACAGGCATCCACGTGCAAAGAGGCAACGCAAGGCAGAAATGGCATGGCAATTCCAAGTAGGTTCAAGGTGAATCAGAGCGAAGAAAGCAAGCTGACAGCATCGAGAATCCTGTTCAGATGCACAAGGTAAGTCCTGTCCCTGCACGCAAAGTGGCCTGGCAGCAGCACTGCAATACATGTGTCCAAAGTGCAGAACTGAAATGCTGTATTATCAAGCCAGATCTCGGTTTTTAAGCTTGATATTCCATAAAGTCAAACACAAAGACCTGTATTTAAAAAACACTTTTAATGACCATCAAATATTTCAAAATTCATTCCAGCCAACTGAGCACTTGTTTTGAAGTGTTCTAATGTAGGATTCATAACAGTCAATGTACACACAACAAATTCTCACAAGTAGCACATGATAATGACCAGCTCATCTACTTTTCTGATCCTGATTGAAGGATTAATGTTAACCAGGGCATCAAGGATATCACTCTTGCTTTGCTTCAAAATAGCACCATAGGATATTTTAGCTGCACTTGAGAAGGCAAATTGAGTCTCTGTTTAACTGCCCAAAGATAGACTCCCAATAGAACTCCTTCAGTACTGTATTCTTGACTTTTGTATTCAAGCCTTGAAGTGGGACTTGCACTCACAATCTTGTGACGCTAAGATCAGAGTGCTACCCACTGAGCCATGACTAACGTTTAAAAGTGGAGTGAAGCAAAAGAATGGGAGCTCTTAGAAGGAAACAGGAAGGCTACAAAAGAAAATTGCTGCCTGCAATAGAGTGAAACAGTGCAGTGTTTCTTTCAAGGTCAACTTGGAGATAATTCTCCAAAGCAAACCATCTAATGATTGCAATGCTTTAATCCACCAAAGAACTTAACTGGCAATATCAGCAGTATGATCTATCTCAAACTTTTCATGGGATGAGCCCAGAGACCATTCTGATAGTCACAGTCCAGGTATGACAGCAGCTACTGAAATATTCTCCAGATCTGTAGCATTTTCAATCTGCTCCCCTCTACACTGTCACAGCTGACTTGCAACTCATACCCCAAGGATTAATAACACTTGGATCAGTGTTGCAAAAAAATAACTAGCTGCATACTATACATGGTGACAAGGCAGTTTTGACTTTCCATGACAATTTAGATTTGTATTATATCTCGGGGCATTATATATTTGTAATCTTTAATTAGTTAGCTATACTTGATTAATCAAACGATCTGCTTCTACATTGGAATGTTCTTTGATATCAGATCTGAAAGCCAACAAAGTTATTCAATACCACTGTAACTTACTTGCTGGTGGATGCTCGTTCTTGCAAGTTGGTTAGAGTAGCAAAATTGTTCCTTACAGTGCGCAGGCTTGCTAGCACCTACAGAGATATAATGGTGAATGTATGTACCAAGAAAAGACATCACATATAATACATTAAAACTTAGATTAACTTCACTCTACAGTCTTTAGGGGTTTCCTCAAATGGTCACAAATCAGTCCCACTCACTAAATTCAGCATTTACAGAAGTCAATAAACTCAGAAACACACTTTCTAATGTGGTGTAAGAATATGATATGCTAAAGGAATACACGAGCAATGTGTTTAGTCAAACCTGTTTGGCCTAAACCAAAAGTAATTTTGATCTAAATTGAGCATCCATCAATCTCTAGAAGGATAAACTGCTGATCTACTAACTACTGCATAAAATTTGGCAAGAGGAATGTCTTTGTCTGGATTTGCTGTTTGAAATTTACATGCCATTCTCTAACCCTTTATGTATAGATTGGGTAAGGCAGTGGGATCTAATGGCTGTGCAAGACGGGAAAATTGCCTTCTCTGTCAGTGGTAAGAGGGAATTCTGTGTGACATAGCTAGAGATGGCATAAAAACATTGGAAAACAAGCGAGACCTTTGTGTAAAATAGATGCACTGATTTTCTTACTAACCACTGGCTTCCCTCCAAGTTGTGCTCTATTACCAAATTAACTGTACATGTTCCACAGAATATTATATACATTTAAATTTGTTCTTTTTCAGAGAGATCCAAGATGTTGCAGTCTGAGTGGTCTGCTGTGCTGGGCTCTGTGCCATACCCCTGGCAAGATGGACCTTTACCCTGCGCCCCCTCATTAACCACCCCTCGGAGAAAAATCGATAATATAAAGTTACTGAACATTTGCAGCTGCTAACATTGTGGTTTGACAGCTCTAAGATCAGGACAAAGGTGAATAAAGGAAAAGGGGAAAGAGGTACAGCAAGCAGGGCACTCCCCTATTGCGTCGGGGTGCCCATCGATATCCTCAAACTCCCTTTGGATTTAATGGGGCAGCAGCTGAGTTTGGCAAATTCCGAGAAACGATTGAAGCAGCAATGGAGCCAATATCTGCTATGCTGCCAGGAGATTCAAACCGGTTTTATAGCTTTTGTACTGCCTTGGTGTAAAACCAGATTTATTTATCATTTTGGTCAGTTGGTTATTTTCTGAGGTCCTTTTTTTTGGATTGAGGGTGGCTATACCTGTGGTTAGGGTGTATGGAGAAGAAGTGTAGAGGGGGGAGGGTAGGCTTCCATTGTTAACTCTCAGAATGTAACTGACATGTTCTCTTTCTCTGTGCATTACCTGGGCGTGGCCTCAGCTGGAAGGAGCCAGGATGGTAGCAAGGATTGGGAGGATTGCCCCCTATGGGCAAGTGGGGAGATTTCAAGTGAATTGGGGTTTATTTATGTGTTTGTTTAAGTTAATGTAGCGGCTAGTTTTTTTTAGTTGCAGTAGGTTTTATAGGAATAGTTTTTAGACTTTATAGAGTTAATGTCTTTGTCGCTCGCTGTACCTCAGATAAGCTTCCTCCTCTTGGGAAAGCAACAGGCTGCCCTGGACGACTATGGCTAGTGATTTGTTCAGGTGGTGCACCTGGAGTGTAAAAGGGAGCCATTTCCCCATTAAAAGAAAGAAGGTGCTGTCAAGCCTTAGTAAGGAAAGGGTTGACATCGCCCTGCTACAGGAGACACATTTAACTGATGAGGAACATCTGAAGCTGCAACAGGGACGGGGTTATGACAGGGTATTCTTCTCCTCCATTGCTCCAAGAGTAGAGGAGTGGCTATACTGGTAAGAAGGGACCTCCTTCTCCAGATAACTGAGCAAATTAAGGACAAACATGGACAGTTGATCATTCTTAAAGCTCTAATACATGGAGAAGATTATGGCGTCCTGAATGTTTATTGTCTCCGGCGCACCGTCTAATTGATGCAATTGCTAAATTAATGAATTTTGGGGTGCACTGCACAATCAGAGGAGGGGATTTTAACTGCCTAATGGATGCCGGGGTAGGCAGGATGCCAAGGGGCCTGGCAGGTACGCCTGTGTAATCTCGACAGTTAGTGGACGTGTGTGAGGAGTTGGATTAGTGGATGTGTGGAGGTATCTCCACCCTAATGGAAGAGGCTTTACTTTTTATTCCAACCCACACAAGTGCCACACACGAATTGACATGTCCCTTATGCCATCGGTTTGTTTGGACAGAACATTGGCTTGCAAAATTGGGAATATAACTATCTCGGACCATGCCGGTGTATTTAGATGTTAAAACCTAGGGTGGTGCAATAGATGTATGGCACTGGTCCATCAAGCCATTCCTGTTAAGGGATAGCAAATTTGTTGAGTACATTACAAAAGAGCTCAGAGCCTTCTCGGAAATCAACTCAGGTACAGCCGGTAATCCGGCAATACTTTGAGAGGCCACTAAGACATATTTATGAGGCCTGACCATTTCGTATTCAACGACTAGAAGGAGGCAGAGGGAGGAGCAGCAATGGATGCTGGAGACCCGGCTGAAGGTAGCTGAGGAAGCAAATTATAACAGGCCTTCATTGGTCAAGCTGCGGCGGGTCACGACTCTTCGGGCTGCTCTTAACTCATTGCACACACAGGTGGCAAAAAAAGGTCTCCTTTGCTAAACAAAGATTATTTGAATTTTGAGATAAGCTTGGTAGATATTTGGCCTATCTGGCTAGAAAGGAAAATGCTTCCTAATCCATTATGTCTGTTAGAGAGAAGGCTGGCACAGTTACCCGTGAGTTACTGGAGGAGGAGGTTCTTTCTTACCAATATAGCCACTCCTCTATTCTTGGAGCAATGGAGGAGAAGAATACCCTGTCATAACCCCGTCCCTGTTGCAGCTTCAGATGTTCCTCATCAGTTAAATGTGTCTCCTGCAGCAGGGCGATGTCAACCCTTTCCTTCCTAAGACTTGACAGCACCTTCTTTCTTTTAATGGGGAAATGGCTCCCTTTTACACTTCAGGTGCACCACCTGAACAAATCACTAGCCATAGTCGTCCAGGGCAGCCTATTGCTTTCCCAAGAGGAGGAAGCTTATCTGAGGTACAGCGAGTGACAAAGACATTAACTCTATAAAGTCTAAAAACTATTCCGTGTTAGATTTCGGGAATACTTGGCAGAGTAATAGTGGTTGGAGGGTGGCGAAGACAGTGCAGTGAGAATGCAGTCTTTTTTTGAGAACATGGACCTCCCCAGTATAAACTCAGAACAGGTCTCCCTATTAAATGCGCCTATGACGATACAAGACGTGAAGGGAACAATAAAACATCTCCAGGGTGGCAAAGCACCGGAGCCAGATGGATTCCCGAGTGAATTTTATAAGGAATTCATAAATGTGTTGATGGAGCCACATCTGGGGATGTATAGCTATTCATATACACAGGATTGTCTTCTGCCCTCTCTTAGGGAGGCGAATATCTCCCTCATTTTAAAGGAGAGGAAAGACCCCAAAGAACGTGCTTCCTACAGACCAATTTCGTTGTTGAATGTAGACTTTAAAATTCTGTCAAAGGTGCTGGTCCTGAGGTTGGAAGAGGTGTTGCCCTATATTATCAAAGAAGATCAGGTGGTTTTTATCAAGGGCCGTAACTCCTCCAACAACATCAGGAGGGGACTGAACATAATGCAGGTCCACCAGCAAAAATTGATCCGGGGTTTGGTGGTCTCCCTAGACACGGAAAAGGCATTTGACTGGATCGAATGGTCCTACCTGTTTGGGGTCCTAGAGCACTTTGGACTGGGGTAGCCTTTGCCAGATGGGTGGCAGCGTTATATAATTATCCTAAGGCAGCTGTCATCACAAATGGCACCAAGTCGGATAACTTTAATATTGGGAGAGGTAGCTAACAGGGGTGTCCTCTTCACCGCTGTTCTTTACCTTGGTAATTGAGCTGCTAGTCGAGGCTAACAGGAGGGATCCTGAAATTGTGGTGACAAGGGTGGGAATGGGGGAGCGTAAGATCACCCTATAGGCTGATGATGTCCTTTTGTTCTTGGCCAATCTGGAGGAGTCTATTCCTCAATTGTTTCAAAAAATTAATTTATTTGGCAGTTTTTCAGGATACAGGATCAACTTCACAAAATCGGAAGCCATGCCAGTGGGGTGATTAGTGGAGGTGCCTGATCTGAAGGATAGAATGCAGTTCCTGTTTAGATAGTTGTCAAAAGGTTTTTTATATTTGAGAATGTTTATTACCCCTGCCTTCCACCAGGTGTATAAAGCTAACTATGCACAATTACTGGAATAGATAAGGATTAACGTTATCATGGTTAGGCCTAGCAGCCATGATTAAAATGCATGTTCGTCCTCGCCTGTTGTACCCCATGAGAACGCTCCCATTGTTGCTACCCAGACGAGTGTTCCAGAGGCTCAATGGTTGGCTCGGGTCCTTTATTTGGTGTCACAGTGTCCCCTAATTAAATTTACTAAGTTGCAGCCCCCACCCAAAAGATATCAAATAAGAGCCCTGTTATCATATGTGGGTGACTGGGTACGGGGGGAATTGGAGTCGATTTGCCTTGACATTGAAGCCTCGCAGACACGATGTCCCCTAGTTATTCTATTATTCATGGATAAGATGAAACCCGTGAACGAGCAGTTTAAGAGCCCAATCGTTTTAAATATGGTGAAAGCTTGGAGGATAATGAGGCAAGACGAGGGCAATTGGCTTAAGACCTCGCCGTTTACCCCGTTGGCGGGAGCCCAAGGATTTAAACCTGGATAATGGACTCCGGCTTTAAGCTATGGGAGAACAAGGGAATCTCTTGTTTGGGAGATTTATTCAAGGGGGAGGTCTTGATGTCATTTAGCCAACTGAGTCAGAAATATGGATTGTCTAATAAGGACCTTTTTCCAGTACTTTCAGATAAGGGATTATATACGTAGGAAGACCATGCTCCGGGCTCAGTTTTACAAATCAGATGTGGAGAAAAGAGTGCTCCGGTGCACAGGTGCTCTTTCAGTTAATACTTTATATCATTTACGGAAAGGCCTTAGGAGATGTGGATAAACTCTGTAGGGCTTGGAATCAGGGACTAGGAGAGGTTATTTCATTAGAAACAAGGGAAGATATATGGGAAAATTTAAAGAAAATCCCAATATGTAACGAAGCGCAGGCTATGCAATTGAAGATTTTACAGAGGGCACATAAGGCACCAGAGAGGCCAGCTAAGTTCAAGAGAGGAGCGTCTCCAGGATGTCCCAAATGTAAAATTAGTATAGGCCCTCTTAGATACTGCTATTGGTCATGTTGCAAGATCCAGAGATACTGGAATGCCATAGTCAGAGAGCTGAAGGAAATCCTGGGAATTGAAGTCAAAGTGGATCCAGTATTTCTTTTTCTGGGCTCTCAAATTTTCCCTCTCGGGGTGAACGTGAGAAGAGACTATGTAACATTCTTACCCATGGTCCAAGGAAGAACATTTTAATGAATTGGATGTTGGAAAAACCCTCAGCTCTTATGGGGTGGCGCAAGCTGGTGATGGAGCATCTCCCCCAAGACTACCCCACAAATATGGTGCATCACAAAACGGAGTGGTTTTATAAGACAAGGCGGCCCTTTCTAAATTATATTGACACAGACTTTTCGGCAAAATTAATTAGGGCCGTGATATAGCCGTGGGGATCAGTCTGGGCGCCGGTGGGGCCCTGGCAGGGGGAAGCTGGGGAAAACAAAACACAGGTACAACGACTGGTTCTCCCGGGGGTAGGAGCTTTAGTGGAGGCATGGTGAGTGAAATAGAATAAAGTAATGTGATATAATTTAATTCAAGATAATTTGAATTCAGCTTAATTTTGTTTTTATTTAAATTGATTGTAGTCTAATTTAAGTAGATACGTTTGTTTTGATTAGATTAGATTAGATTCCCTACAGTGTGGAAACAGGCTCTTCAGCCCAACAAGTCCACACCGCCCCTCCAAAGAGTAACCCACCCAGACCCATTTCCCTCTTACTAATGCACTTAACACTTTGGGCAATTTAGAATGGCCAATTCACTTGACCTGCACATCTTTGGATTGGGGGGGAAACCGGAGCACCCTGAGGAAACCCATGCAGACAGGGGGAGAACGTGCAAACTCCACACAGACAGTCACCCAAGGCTGGAATTGAACCTGGGACCTGCTGTGAGGCAGCAGTAGAATAGTAGGTAGTTTATCATTAATAGTATTGTGACATGACATTGTTGTACTATATCTATCTTTTTGTGTTTTGCTATTGTTTTTATATATATAGTTGTTTTGTAAAAGATTTGAAAATGTTTTTAATAAAAATTTATTTTTAAAAAATTGTTCTTTTTCACATTAACTCAATGCGAGCCTGTTATCAGTCATCAGAAAGTGTATAACTCCAGCGAATTTTGGCTTCAAGACAGTTAATGTTTGACAAAAGCATACAGTAAACCCACACAATAGGTAACTTAACAAAATACAAACTTGTAAAAACAGGTTCTTTTATCTGCCCAAACAGCTGAAGTAAAGCTTCCTATGACAAACTGGAGTCTCAACTGAGAAATATTACATGCTGCCCTTTAATAAGGAATTGTTAGAAAAATGTTCTCTGCAATGCACACCACTCACTGAAGGTGCTTTATCATTAGCTCCCAAAGAAACATGATGTAACATACCTGTGCAAAGGGAGTCACTATTAGGTCATCTCCATGGCTGCAAAATATGAATAGATTAATCGTTATAATTTATCTTTTATCAAAATAGATTGCAGCTGTTAAATAACACTTGTGATAAACATAACATATAGAATAATTATTAATTTAAATACTTTTAATGCCCCATGAAATATGAATTCATACAATGCATCTGGTAATTGAACCACAATGCCAGAAACTCAAAAAGGCCGTGGTTCAATGGCAATCTGATCTCGGCTGATGAGCAGATATGCTAGTATCTTATTTTCATCAGAGTGAATCATAAGAGATATGTTATGTAGAAGCTGAAGTTGGCCACTCAGTCTATCAAATTTGCTGTGCCATTCAATGAGATTATGGCTGATCTGACAATCCTCTTCACCACTTTCCTGTCTTTTCCCACAATCCTTGATTCCTTTCCTGATCTTTACACGCAGAGGGTGGAATAAGCTCCCAGAGGAGATGGTGGAGAATAGTACAATTACAACATTTATAAGGCATCTGGATGGGTACATGAAGAGGAAGAATTTAGAGGGATATAGGCCAAATGCTGGCAAATGGGAATAGATCAGTTTAGGATAGCTGGTTGGCACAGATTAGTTGGACCACATCTATCCTGTCAAGCTCCCTAAAGTTTTATATGTTTCACTAAGGTTGTCTCTCGTTCTTCAAAAATCTAATGAATACAATTTATAATCAGAAAATCCCATTGTTCTCAATCGAGTGAACCTTTTCTGGAGTCCATCCAAATGCCAGTATATATTTCCTAAGATAATGGGGCCAAAACTGTACGTAGTGTTCTAGGTGTGGACTAATTAGTGTCTTGTATAGTTTTGGCAAGATTTCCCTCTTTGTATATTGCATTCCCTTTAAAATAAACATTCCATTTGCCTTCCCTATTACCTGCCAAACTTGAATCCTAACCTTTGCGATTTATACATGATGACCCCTGCCAAGATCCACTGTGCTGCAGTTTTCTACAGTCTTTTTCCATTTAAATAGTATTCAGTTCCTCCAATCTCCTGGTAAAGTGCACATTTTCCCACTTACAATATGGAGTACTCTGTGTGTAATCCTCACTAATTGCCTTTCCACCAATTTTTGAATAATCCGCTATAGTATAATCGCTTCCTTCATTCAAGTCATTCATATATAGCGCAAATAACTTTGACTCCATTAGCTCCATCACTGATTTCTGTGGCATTCCATTACTTACAGGATGTCATCCTGAAAAGGCGCCCATGACCCCAACTCTCTATCTTCTATTAGGTAGCCAATCCTGGATCCATACTCAATAAACTACCCCAATATAATGGGCTATAACTTTATTAAGTAGGTTTATGTGCAATACCTTGTCCAATGCCAATTGTTGATCGAAAAATATTACAACGACTTTATCTACTCTGCTTGTTACCTCCTCAAATAATTCTAGTGAATTTGTAAGATATGATTTTCCTTCGTGGCACAGTGGTTAATACTGGTGGAACGGTGGATCAGTGGTTAGCACTGCTGCCCATCAGCTCCAGGGACCCAAGTTTAATTCCAGCCTTGGATGATTGTGTGGAGTTTATACATTCACCCTATATCTGTGTGGGTGTCCTCTGAGTGCTCTGGCTTCCTCCCTTACTCCAAAGACATGTCAGTGAAGTGGAGTGGCTATGGTAAATTGCCCATAATGTCCGGGAATGTGCAGGCTAGGTAGATTAGTCATGGAAAGGGCAGGGTTATTGGATGGGATGCTCATCAGAGGGTCAGTGATGACTTGATGAATCGAATGGCCTGTTTCACCCTGTAGGGATTCTACGAAGATATGCTGATTATATTGTGTATTTCTAAATGCTCTGCCATCATATTCATTAGAATAGACAATAACATTTCCTAAATGACTAACTGGTCCATAGTTACCCTTTTTTTTGTCTCCTTCCCCATTTAAAATAAAAGTGCTACATCGGCAATTTTCTAATCTCTGGGGCTTTTCCAAAATCTAAGAATTCCTTAAAAATTCTGACCAATGTATGTACATCTGTGGCCATGTTCTTTAATATCACAAGAGGCAACATATCGGTTTTTAGCCCTATTAATTTCCCAAGTACTTTTTCATTTATAATATTGTGTTGCCTACCATGAAAACTGATTGAAAGTATTTGGCGCTATTTGATTCCTCATCATCATTTCCCAGCCTCATTCTCTATGATCACTATGGCCTCTCTCTTCCCTTTCAGACATTTATCGAACCTCGTAATGTCTATTTTTAAGTGAATTATTAATTTGCCCACAAACATATTTTCTCCTTTTTTTTTTAAACATCTTTTGTTAATTTTTAAAACTTTTACAGACTTCAATTCTATCACTAATTTTTACCACACTGTTTTTTTCTTTTCAACTTGATACAATCCTTAACTTTCTTGGTTAACCATGGTTGGCTTATTACCTTTCACTGATCTACAGTTATAAACATTAATATCCTGATCTTTTGAATATATATTCAGATCATGATATGCAAACCACATTAAAAAGATGTGTGCTGCAGAAAATTAACATCCTTTAACTTGTCAAAATAGGTAATGTGACAACTTGTACTGGGCTATTCTATGAAATGGTGACTTGGTTTCTATTGGAGCAAAACTATTCAAAGTTTGTGAGAAGATTTGTTGTTCAGGTGCTCGTTGTTGTGGTTCTGTTCACCGAGCTGGGAATTTGTGTTGCAGACGTTTGTCCCCTGTCTAGGTGACATCCTCAGTGCTTGGGAGCCTCCTGTGAAGCGCTTCTGTGATCATTCCTCTGGCATTTATAGTGGTTTGAATCTGTCACTTCCAGTTGTCAGTTCCAGCTGTCTGTTGCAGTGGCCGGTATATTGGGTCCAGATCGATGTCCACAGATTCAATCAATAAGCACATCGATCTGGACCCAATATACCGGCCACTGCAGCAGACAGCTGGAACTGACAACCGGAAGTGGCAGATTCGAACCACTACAAATGCTGGAGGAAACATCACAGAAGCACTTCACAGGAGGCTTCGAAGCACTGAGGATGTCACCTAGACAGGGGACGAAACGTCTGCAACACAAATTCCCAGCTCAGCGAACGACAAGGAGCAAAACTATATCATAAAGTAAATCATAGCATTACTTAAGTTTCTCTTTTTGTGTTTTCCTTCAGTTTCAATCCTTACTTAATAGAAACAGTTAAGAGTTAAACCAAACTGCTTAATGCTTCAAAATTACAGGAAGAAAAGTAAGCATAAACTTATAAGAGATTTAAATGTCAGTATTATATATTTAGTTACTGTTTTTATCATAATGTTATATTGTTTTGAAGCTATTATTTTGTACATTGCCTGTACAGTGGCCAGAAAGAGTCCAGTAATCTCCATATCTTTAATATGAAACATTCACAAATGTACATGACACCCTGTTCTAGGTCATAACATCGTTCCACTGTTAAATGTTATTTCCTTTAGAAGTTCTCATCCAAGATATTGTGTGAAGGTTACTGAGAATTAATTCAGGCAAATGAAGCTACAGCTGCCACTTCTCAAGGAACACAATGGCATTTTTATATCTATAAAATCCTGATTTTAGAATCAGTGAATAACATGACTGAAAAAGGATGAATCATCAAACCATGCTGAAAAGTTGCCATCAATGGCATTTCCCTATTTTTTTCCCAATCGTTTGCAACTTATACTGGGACAAATTGTACAAATAGATATATTCAAAAGTATTTTAACTGCATGCATTTTAATTGTTTGAACATGCTTCTTAAATTATATAACATACATTAATGCTGAAACAGTTAGAGATAGGAGGAGGGACAAGGCATGAATGGAGAATAAACATTGGCATATATCAAAAACCTCTGTTTCTGTCCTCTCAGTTCTATACAATGTTATTCTCTGGGTTTAATAGTCAGTGCAGAAGTGACAGTGTTCACCAATGATCTTTGAAGGAAGCTGCCTCCAACCATCCAATGATCTCTGGTACAGTGAATTTTATGTTCCCAGCAATAATCTGATATTAAATGAAAAAGGTCCCAAATATATTGACAATGGTGATGTCACAAAGCAGGATAAGTCATCAGTCATATTGAAGCATTCTCACACAAAGTAAACCAGGATTTAAATGTACTGAGCTTTTCACTTGAATTAAATTTCCTATAAAGAACAAAATAAATGATTGGGAAATACACAGGGAATGAAGCTGGAAACTGAAATATCACAATCATGCTTCCTAAATTTTAGAAATGTAATTGTTTTATCATAATGAAAACACATTTCACAAAAAAGACATTTTTTTCAGCAACACTGACTCTGTTCAGTAATAATTATGAAGTTCATACAGTGCGAAAGACCCAGTTATACCACATTAAACAAAGTGTAACCTGTTCATGGGCTCTTACAGTGAATATAAAGGGCCCATTTTTGTCAGCTCAGTGCTTTCTAATTGACTGTAGACTGCTGGGACTTTGATAGTGCACTATGTGGAACAACTGTGCATCACTGAGAACAATTTCTGCACTGAATTGTTCACACTCAGACTCAAGAAACTGCTGTCAGTTTCAGTGTTGGAGTGAATGAAAACATCGTTCTTAATAACACAAGTTGCAATACAGGGTTAATGGCTTGCTTTCAGATGGTCTTCAAGTGATATGGCATTCATGACATCTGGATATTGTCAAGGGACAGTCTTGACCTTCGATATAAAGCCATAGCATTTCACTTCTGTTCTCAAAATACCAGGGGTGCTCAAGCAGGACCATTTTGACATTTTGCTAACAGAGTGAGGCAGTAACCTTCTGCACAGAATAGAAGTTAGCACTGTTCTAAAGTCCCCCTAATCACAGTGTACCACGCAGAGATCATCTGTGCATACAGATATATAACTTTCATCAACAAATGCATCTTGCATTAGCATCAAGTCCCAGCTGAATTACTGTTCTTTATATTTTAACACATGCACTATCTCCAACTAAGTTGCCAGAGCCACCATTTCATTCTGTCTGATACCTCTTCTGAGCGTGGCTGAAGCTAACAGCTGAAATAAGGAGCTGTGTTATCTTAAAAGTCTCCAGCAACAAACATCAAACTAACACACTGCACATGGCATCTTGCCTGGTTAGAGATACCACTGATGCATTTTCTTGCCTCCTCTAGAAATTGATAAATGGCAGCATCGTGGGTATGTGTGTGATGACTCTAGTGAAGAGGAATGTGGTCTGAGCAAAATTTATTCTAAACATAGCCAGGGCCAAAAGATACACTGACTTTGAGTAATGCGTTATTATTGTTTTATCCAACTTGAGAAGGAAAAATTATCAAAACATGTTACCCAGGAAATCACTCTTCCAGTCATCGATGTGAGAAACATATTTTCAACAATATAATTTACACAATGAACTTTCAAATGGAAAATGAAGAGAACAAGTCAGTTGTTGCTATTATCTTCTTCAAAGTCATGATTGTAATTACATATATTGTGAAAATCCAATTTTATTTCATGACTAAAGGGACATTATTTTTACTGAAAATATACAGAACAAAAATTACATTTTCTATAATATACATGATTCTTATGATTCAAGGTGCCTTTCACACCTTGAGTAAAAATGCAGCTCTGTAGAAACAACATTGTTAAAGTTTATAATTCAGGCAATATTACATCTGGGGCAAGGTGAACATGTTTCTCAGCAGCTCGCTCTCAGAAATGGGTAGAATGTAGATTGGATTCAATACTAAATATCAAAAATTACAATAATGGAGCTCACTTACTCTGATTTCTTGTGTTCAAGATTAAAAAAAACCTTCTTTGTCTAAAGTTAGTTGTGGGCAAATTCTTGGGATGCATAACAAAGAATAACCAACTCAGATCTGCTGTCCTGACTTATAGTGAGACTGAATTTGATACATGGATTCTGATAATAAATCTTTGTAGATTGACCAAAAAGAACTGAAAACCAAACGGATTCATTAATATACTCAAGAGAAAGGAACCTACCACTCCTATCCAGTGTAGTCAACACCTACTGGAGTCCTACAGTATTTGATTCACTCATGACCTCAAAGTTCCTCAGAAATGACAGTAGGTGTTCTTAGTGTTTCAATATCCTAATCCATCCAACCATTCCTTATAAGACATCCTACCCATTCAAGGACTCGTCTAGTAAACCTTCTTTGAACAGCTTCCAATGCATTTGCATCTTTCTTTAAACAAACAGACCAATACTACACCACTCTTCAGATATGATCCCACAAATATCCTATAAAATTGAAATGTAACTTCTCTAATTTGTATTCAATGTCCCTCATTAAAAAAAATCTATGAGCTTTCCTAATTATTTGCTGTGCCTGCATACTAACATTTTGTGACTCATGCGGTAGGAAGAAGCGGCTTTGCAATGTCGCATCATTCAGATAATATATGTACTTTTATCCTGCTTTTTAAAATTGAAAATTTCACATTTTTCCATATTATATTGCCAGATTTTTACTCAATTAATCAATCAAACTCCCTTTAAAGCATCCCTATGCCCTCCTCACAATTTACTTTCCTACATCCTATCATCAACAAATTTAACTCCCATTATCTTCTGTCCCTTCATCTAAATCATGAATATAGATTCTCTTCTGATTTAGTGGAAGAGTGAACAATTCATCATTTTAGAATCTCTTGAATACCTATTAGTAGCCACTTATTCATTCTTTGATTTCATTGTTCACATTTTAGCTTTCCATGTTAAAATAATGACAAAACATAAGACATTACATGGCATTTCAAGCACAAAGAGACAGTTTTTATTAGGTATGGTCCAATCAGCTTAAAGATAGAAGTGTAAAAAAGCATGAAGCCATTCCTTCTCTAATATCACTTTCAGTGTACAGGGTTTCTTATTTAACACTACATCTTTTTTTATCATTGCAAAGAATGTTACAGTTTTATAAAACAATGGAACAAATCCATATTAATTAATATTAATGTACTTTTTTTTATTGCTGATATTGAAATGCTAATGTCATCCAAAATATGGACCTCATGCAGGAAAGAGTCAACAATAATCTCATAGGGAAAAGTGAGGACTGCAAATGCTGGAGATCAGAGACCAGAGGGCTTTTGCCCAAAATGTCGATTCTCCTGCTCCTCAGATGCTGCCTGACCTGCTGTGCTTTTCCAGGACCACACTCTTGACAATAATCTCACGTGCAACTCTCCGCTGGAGTGATCCAATTGCAAACTAAATTGTAAACTAATTTTACAACTAATCACTTGTAGGCTAATTTATATGACACACATTTATCAGTATCATCACTGAGCATTGCACTACACATTCAAATTTTATTTCAGCTATTGACAGAATAAATCATACATTCCCCTTTTTATAGAACTGTTATAAAACTGCTATATATAGAATCCTTATAGTGTGGAAACAAGCCCTTTGGCCCAACAAGTCCACACCGACCCTATGAAGAGTAACCCACCTACACCCATTCACCTACCCTGTACTTACCTGAGTAATGCATCTAACCTACACACCCCTGAACATCGTAGGCAATTTAGCATGGCCAATTCACCTGACCTGCACATCTTTAAATTATGGGAGGAAACTAGAGCAACCAGAGGAAACCCACGCAGACACGGGGAGAATGTGCAAACTCCACACAGACAGTTGCCCAACGTTGGAATCGAATCTGGGTCCTTGGCATTGTCAGGCAGCAATGCTAACCACTGAGCCATCATGCCACCCCATCATATAGGCAATACACATACACACGTGTCTGTATAAGAATAATAAATTAATGCAATATAATGAAAATAATTTTATGCAAAGATCAGATGAAAACAGGCCACTCCAGTTATCCAACTTTTGCAAGATTGTCTTTTCTTGTTATAATCCTTGATTAAGCATCATTTCCTGAAGTAAAGACACTAGACTGATGTCACGGAGCACGTTCGGGTCTTTACATAATAATTAGTCACAAGAATTATGTAATTGAGTGGTTTTACAGAGTTGTCTACTCTCAACAGTAACTTTAAAAATTATTGGATCTGTAATTCCACATTTTCATTGATGGCAGAAACAGGGAACAGCATGAAATATACAAGCACAATCACTAATTAACTTGGTCATTTAAACTCTGTGCAGAGGACAAATGGACCCAGTTTTCACTAATTTGTGTCAATCCACAGTGTGATATCTACTACCTGATGATGGAAATGTAAATGTTTTTGGAAGGTAAAATGCGCATGTACAACTGTTAAGTTGACAAGTTATTGAAAGTAGATGCGCAGGAGGCTGGAAGAGCATAGCAAGCCAGGCAGCATCAGGAGGTGGAGAAGTTATTGTTTCAGGTGTAACCCTTCTTCGGTTATTGAAAAGTTTTGACTTTCCAAATTCAAAACAAGAACCTACTTGCTTTTGCTGTCAGATTAAATTAAAACCTATGCTTGCAGTCTCAACAGATGGGTTGGCAAATCCAAACTGCTGCCATTATGAACAGTAAAACAGGGACTGCTGGAAAACCTTAGCAGGTCTGGCAGCATCTGTGGAGAGCAAGCAGAGTTAACATTTCAGGTCCAGTGACTCTACCTCAGAATGCTGCTTCTTTCTCTCCACAGATACTGCCAGAACAGCTGAGTTTGTCCCGCAATTTCTGTTTAGATTTTTAATTTCCCAGCATCTGTGGTTCTTTGCTTTTTTTCACTGTCATTGTCGTGTTATTACTGTTTGACTGCTTTCCAGAACTTAGCATTATCATGGGCGGGTGCTGTAAGCTCACAATTTGACTAGCAGCTCAAAGAGGTTATTAAAGGATTAGATGTCTTTAATGTAACATAATGAATATAAATGCTTGGTTTTATAATGGATGAAATGCTTAGGGGATTTAACTACTTGGAATGGGCTTTCATTTTTTTTTATATACTGAACAATTTAATAGCTATTTAGAATTTGATTTTGTTTCATTTCAACATGCTTCATAAGCTCCTTGTATTGTGTGAGTTGAGATGAAAGGTGTAATGGCAAAGGGTGGTATGTAGGGCATATGAGTTGGATGAGCAGCATGGGTTGATGAGATTTGCCATAAACATGGCACAGGTGTATTTTAAGGGATTAAGTGTGAGGGATTAAGGGCTTACAATTTAATAACACAACAGAGACAAAGTCTTAGATGACCAAGATCTTTTAAGCAGCCTGACTCGGTAGCCCATGTGAAGAATGGAATTTTGTCATTCAGTAAAAGTGAAAGGTTCGTGCCAATAAGGCATATTCACACCTGTGCAGTCAGCATTAACATGTGAGCTGTACTCAAAGGAAATAGCAGTTTTATTTGATTGTGTTTTCATGAAATAATTGTTAAAGGACCTCCATCTTTCTGAAAGCTCATGTGGTAAATGTGCTTCATTTTTAAAAAATATATGATTAAAGTGACATAATTATGTCAAAACACAGTAGAAAAAAGTTGAAGAAAATTTGATTTTTGTTTTGAAATAACTCATTGCTTAACCAGGAGCTGGAAGCCCTGGTTTTGATGCTACTGACACCTGCTTATAGTTTCTCCCTCAGATCATCATTTGTCAGTTTTGGTTGCATAATCTCAGCCCCAAGGACCAAGCATTTTAGACTCATCATCTGCAGGAGTTCCTCAGGCTAAAGTCCTGTAACGTTCAAGACTATCCAATCATCTTCAACTGCTTCATCAATGACTTTATGTTCATCATAAGGGCAATTCATTGATTAGTGCACAATGTTCAGTACCATTCACAACTCCTCATAGTGAAGCAGCTCTTTTGCATATGCAATAAGCCCTGGACAACATCTAGCCTTGGGCTGTAAATGGCCAATAACATTGAGTCAGTCAAAGACCATTTCCAACAAGAAAATTGAACTACCGCCCCAAGGTGTTCACTTATATTACCACATTCTGCACTCTCAACATCCTGAAAATTACACTCGTCAAAACAAAACTAAAGAACTGCAGGTGCTGGAAATCTGAAACAAGAACAGGAATTGCTGGAAAATCACAGCAACTCTGGCAGCATCAGTGGAGAGAAGTCAAAGTTAGCATTTTAAGTTTTGTTCTGAAGGGTCACTGGACCCGAAGCATTATCTCTGATTTCTCTCCCCAGATGGGACCAAACCTGCTAAGACTTTCTAGCAATTTTAGTTTTTGTTTGAGGATTACTATCCTCCAGAAACTGAACTGGAATGGCTACAAAATACAATCCCTACAATAGAAGTTCACAAGTTGGGACTTCTCCTGCAAGTCATACTATCTCCAAGACATAAGTCAGGAGGGCGACGGAATACTCTCTACTTCCCTAGATGAGTGCATCCTTTAATAATATTCAAGAATCTTGGCACCATCCATGATAGAGTCTGCTTGACTGGGACCCCCATCTGTCAGCCTCAACACTTACTTCGTTCACCACCGAAGCACACATACTACCATATGCACTATCTAAAAGATGCATTGTAAGAACTAACCAAAGTTCTTTTAGCAGTACCCTTAAAACCCGTGACCTCTACCACCTCGAAGGAGCAGAGCAGCGAAAAAAATAGGAACGTCACCGCCTGCAGCTTTCCCTCCAAACCCCATCATGATTTATAACTATATTGCTGGTTTATCACTGGGTCAAAATCCAGTGGTTCCTTTCCTAATAGCCCTATGGATGTTCTTACACCCCAAGCAGCAGGAAGCTTATCCCCTTCTCCAGCAGCAACCTGGAATAGGCAATAAGACATTGCCAGCCAGTAAAGCCCACATCCCATGAAAGAATTTAGAAGATTTAACTGCAGCATCTAGCAGTACCTGAAATACCGAGCCAATGAACTAGAGGCTCTACTTCAGTTAATTCCATATTTGTCTTATGTGGTAGAACTCTGAAAATATTTGCAGTCACTTGCTTACTTTACCTCTAGTAGTTATTGAGGAGGAGATGAAAATTAAAAGAAAGTTATAAAGGAAGAATATAAATGCATACAGGAAAATTAGAATGAGTAGATGGTCCCAGTTGCAGAACCAGTACTGAGGTAGGCGTGATAAATTAATTTTGCAACTCTATGTCTATGCAACGTTACAGGACTGGAAACCTATGAACTCGGGAGAATTTGGCCAACAATGTAAACTTTTCTGATATAATTATTAAGAAAATATATTTAGCAATAGCTTAAAAAATTCATTTTGACCTCTAAAACAAAGTGAAAATGTATTTATGGTGTTCCTAATATAAAGGAAAAAAAATCTTAAAATTCAAAATAGAATCAATAATGATAATTAAAATAAAATACTGCAGACATTGAATTTCTGAAATAAAAACAGAAAATTAATGTTTCAAATCCAATGTGACACTTCTTTGTAACTGAGGTTAGTGGTGATAATGACTCAGAAATGGCAACCTTTGCTGAGATATTTATAAACATGGCTTGTCAAAGCGATAAAGAACTTTAGAGGTATTAACTCATTAAAACGATATGACTAATTCCATGCAGTTTATGATTCAGTCTTTATGGAACATCTGAAACACCAATAATTTGGAAATAAGGAAGGGAAAAAGCAGGGTGATGTCACCTGTCCGTGCAATGTTTCCTCACTTCTCTGCAAAGTACTCAGGTGAACCATTTGGTTAAAGATAACAGTGATTGTTTTTAAGGAAGTTAGGTAAAGGTTTAGTCCATATTAGTGTTTATGGTAAGGAAGAACGACTACATTCACTTACTTTCCTACCGCCAATGTAAGCACTGGTTCTGATCTCCGTGAAACCAACCTGGGTCTCTGGTGTCGATTACTCCTATCAACAGGAACAAAGGCATGAAAACAAAATCTCAAGGAGACATACGCGATGCTCATCTCATTGGGTCCCAAAGGGAGAAATGACTGATAAGTAACAGATCTTAGTTTTTGAGGTTTAAATATTTAAAGGAGACTGGTGCCTTTTTCAAAAATATTTTAAAGTCCCAACAAATTAAATACAAAATTCCCATATGACCTATACTGCCAACTGTGGGCAGCACATTGGCTCAGTGATTAGCACTGCTGCCTCACAGCAGCAGGAACTCGGGTTTGATTCCACCCTTAGGTGACTATCTGTTAGAATTTGCATGTTCTCCCTGTGTCTGCATGGGTAGTCCAAACATGTGCAGGTTAGGTGGATTGGCCAGGGTAATTTGCCCATCGTTTCCAGGCATGTGCAGGCTATGTGGATTAGCTATGGTAAATGTGGGGTTACAGGGATAGGGTTGGGTTCTGGGTGGGATGCTCTTCAGAGGTTCAGTGTGAACCAGATGAGTTGAATGCCTGCTTCCATACTGTAGGAATTCCATTTGTCCTCTTAGATTTGTTGCAACTCACCTTAAATTTTGCTTTACCTTGTTTTGTTCATGTGTTGTTCAATGTTCATTATTGCCCCAAATGGGTTGTTTTTCATTGTGATATACAGCTAATTTGTGATGCCGAATGACGCCAACAATGTAGGTTCCATTGCTGCACTGGCTGAGGATACCTTAAAGGACTCTTCTTCTTAATCTCTCCCTTCACCAGAGGTGTGGTGACCTTTAGGTTAAACCACCACCAGTCGTCTCTCTGTCTCTAATGAGAGAGCACTGCTATGATCTGGCAAGACCATGGCAACTTTACCTTTTTTCCATTTGAAAATTAACCTTTTTTAACCTGCTTTCATATAATCTATAAACTGTAATCATTCTTTTGGAAATCTCTTGAATATTAGACTAATCAAGTAATATTGGCAAAAGTATTGAATAGGTAGTTACATTACTCTGTTCATCAGATTTCATTACAGAAATATCATTGCTCATGCATTCGGTATTGGTTCATTTTCAATAATAATTTCTTGCTGATCACTTACGTGTCGATGTGTACACTTATGAGTATCACCATTAAGTTGTTGTTATCAGTTATTTTCTCTTCATTAAATTTTTGTTAATATTGTGAATGCAAACAAACCTGACAATTTGAGGATCTGACTTAATGCAAATCTACGTAACTGAACTGCATGGTAGGGATGACTTAACAAAGATTGCAAACCTATCGTGCCATTTGATCAGTTCCTTCATGCTCTACTGCTTGGCTTGTGTAATTGGTCTTTGGCAGTGCTAAAGAAAATGTCACAATATTTGCAATTTAAATAAAGATATTCAGAAAAAGAAATCAACAATAATTACATATTCAAGACTTTTTGATGATTTGATTTGGAAAGGAACATTTAAAGTGCCTTATTTGTAAAATGCTTCAGAATTAACCTTGCAAACAATGAACACAAGCTTGCAAAACACTACTGTACTAGTGCAAACAAAAATCAAAATGATTAGTAAGCTTTGTTGGAAAGGAAGCATGGTTAGGAAAGAGAGATCACATCCAGAGTGAGACACAGCCCAAGTGAGTATATAGTTCAGAGAATTTGCAGGCAGCATGGGAATTTGGTGTAGAGGTGCTTTTGTCTTGACTCCTAGCTCACTGGATTTTTTAAACTGGATAAACTGAAGCCAAGGATCGGGTGCACAGCACAAAAGGGTGACATCACAAGTAAACAGGTAAATACAGGTAAATTGCTGGAAAAGCTCAGCAAGTCTGGCAGGTCTGTCCAGTTTCCATTTCTAAAGGTCACTCCAGCCAAAACGTTAACTCTGATTTCTCTCCACAGATGCTGCCAGACTTGCTGAATATTTTCAGCAATTTGTTTTTGTTTCTGATTTTTAGAAATCACAGTTCTTTCAGCTTTTAAATACAGGTAAGCTCATTAGTTGGTGATAGCTATTGACTTGACTATTACAGGCTACTTTCTGAATTAATGTGCATAGGGGAAATAATTACAGGCTACAAACTAAAAGAATAGTAGGATTTTTTTTAAAGTCAAGTTAAGAACTAAGTAATTGAAATAGAGATGCCAGACCAAGCCATGTATTGTACCTGCATGATGTAGGATTTGGTGGACCCTATGCAGTGACCACATCTGGAGAAAGTAGTGGTTGCTTGAAGAACTCTGGCTCAGAGTTGATGAGCTGAAATCTGAGCTTTGAACACCACGACACATCAGGGAGGTAGAGAGTTACCTGGACACTGTTTCAGGATGCAGTCACATCCCTTAGATTAACTATGTCAAATTCAGGCAGTGGTCAGAGACAGGAGGCTGTGACTATGAGTGAGGCAAGTATCAGGATCCAGGGGGTAGCACTGAAGGAGCCTCAGTCCTTGAGCTTGTGAAATAGGTTTGAAATTCTTGCTCCCTGTGTGGATGAGAGTGGCTGTAGGAAGGATGGACAAACTGATGGTAGCACTGTGGTACAAGGAACTATTTAAGGGCAGGGAGGAAAGAGAAAGGTAGTTGTAGTTGGGGATAGTATTATCAGGGGAATAAACACTATTCCTGTGGCTGGGGTCGACAGTCCCAAAGGTTGTGTTGCTTGTCTGGTGCCTGGGTTTAGGATCTCTCATCTGGGCCACAGAGGAACTTGGAGTGGAAGGGGAAAGATCCAGTTATCATGGTCCACTGAAGTACCACATAAGAAAGAGGGAAGACATTCGGCTGAAGGACTATGAGCAGCTAGGGGCTAAATTAAAAAGCAGAACATAAAAGGTGAAAACCTCTGGATTACTACCTGAGATACAAGCTAATTGGCACAGGGTCAACAAGATTAAAGAGATAAAGGCACGGCTCAAAGACTGGTGTGGGAGAAACAGGTTCGAACTTTTAAGAGATTGGCATCAGTACTGGAGAAGGAGGGAGCTATTCAATGGAATAGGCTCTACCTGAATCATGCTGTGACCAGAGTCCTGGTGAATCACATAACTGAGACTGTGAATAGGGCTTAAACTACATAGTGATTGGGGATGTTCAACTGCATGAAAGATTATGGAAAAAGTTAAATGGGTGGGTATGGCTCAGCAGAGGTTATTAACATTTTCAGAACAAATAATAGAACAGAATACATGGAAACGGTCAGGAATCTAACTTCAAACACAACTGATACGGGCTTTCTGATAAAGGACTTCTGCCTGAAACGTCGATTTTCTTGCTCCTCGGATACTGCCTGACTTGCTGTGCTTTTCCAACACCACTCTAATCTTGACAATTGATAAGGGGACAACTATGAGAAGGTGGGGCAGTTAACACAAGACTGAAGGTGTTTTACTTAAATGAACTCAGTACATGAAACAAGGTAAATGAGCTTGTAGTGCAGATTGAAATTGGCAGTAGGATGTAATGAGTATCTGTAGTGGCTGTTATGGGATCAGGGCTGGAAAATACCCAAGGATACACATCCTATCAAAAGGACAGGCAGGGGCGGGAGCGGGGGCGGGAGCGGGGGCGGGGGCGGGGGCAGGGGCAGGGGCAGGGGCCGGGGCGGGGGGCGGTTGCCTTGCTAATAGGCAATGAAACTGAATTGATAGCAAGAAGTGACATAGAATCAGAAGGTGTAGTATCTGTGTGGGTTGAATTGAGGAATCACAAAAGAAAAATACCCTGATGGGAGCTATGTACAAGCCTCCCGCAGTAGTCAGGATGTGGGGAAGAAAATCAAAATTGGGAGACAGAAAAGGCATGTAGGAAAGGCACTATTCCAATAACCATGAGTGGTTTTAATATGCAGGCAGACCAGGAAAATCATGATGGCATCAGATCTCAGGAAAAGTAAGTTGTGGAATATCAACAAGATGGTGTTTTTGGAACAGCATATGGTAGAGGCAACAGGTAATTATGGATTTCATGATGTATAATGAGGCAGACTTGATTAGGGAGCTTCAGGTGAACAAAATCCTGGGGTTAGTGACTGTAATACAATATAATTCACCCTGCAGTTTGAGAGGGAGAAGACTGGATCAGATGTCACAACATAACAATTGAGTAAAGGTAACTACAAAGCCATGAAGGAAATGCTGTCCAGAGTTATTTGGAAGAATGGGAGCAGAGCAGGAAGACAATGGAGCAGCAATGGCAGGTGTTGATGGAGATCTCTATCTAATTTCTCTTCAAAACTGAAATTTTCCAGCCCAGGCAACATCCTGGTAAATCTCCACTGCACCCTCTCTGGTGCTATCACATCCCTTCTATAATGTGTACTTTATTCAATTCCAGCATAACCTCCCTGCTCTTAAACTCTATGCCTTGACTAATAAAGGCAACTATACCATGTAGCTACTTAACAGCATTATCCACCTGTCCTGATGCATTAAGGGACAGGTGTACATGCACACCAAAGTCCCTCTGATCCTCAGTGCTTCCCAGGGTCCTACAATTCATCTGTTGCCTCATTTGTCCTGTCCAAGTGCATTAACTCACATTTATCTGGACTGAATTCCATTTGTCACTGATCAGCCCATTTGAGCAGCTACATTCTCTTGTTGTTGAAGGCTATCCTCCTTCCTATTTACCGTACTACCAATTTTTGCAACATCCGCAAACTTACTGATAAACCCTCCAACATTTAAGTCAAAATAATTTATGAAAACCACAAACAGCAAGGCCCCAGCACTTATTCCTGTGGGAGTCCAGACTTCCAGTCTGAAAAACAACCTCAGTCATCTCCTTCTTCTTTCTGCCATATAGTCAAATGTGGATCCAATTAGCCAGAATTCCTTGGAGACCATGGGGCCTAACCTGTCAGTCTCCCATGTAGGACATTATCAAAAGCCTTGCTTAAGTCCAAGTAGGAGAAAGAGAGGACAGCAGATGCTGGAGAAGACAGTCAAAAAGTGTGGTGCTGGAAAAGCACAGCCGGTCAGGCAGCATCTGAGGAGCAGGGAAGTTGATGCTTTGGGCATAAGCTCTTCATCAGGAATCAGCCTGATTAGTCCAAGTAGACTACATCAAAAGCGTTGCCCTCATCTGGTCACCTTGTAACTTGTCTGTTACTCTTGCAAACCCCAGAGAATAGAAGCCGAGCCTGTCCAATCTTTTCTAATAAGACAACCCGCCCAGTCCAGATATTAGCATTCTCTAAATTGCCTTCAAAACATTTGCATTCTTCCCTAAATAAGATGACCAACATTGTGCACCATACTCTAGACACAATCCTACTAAGGCCCTGTATCACTGAAGAATATTCTTGTTTTTGCATTTAATTCCCCTTACAATAGATGATAACATTGTAACAGCTTTCCTAATAACTGGCTCTCCCAAGATGTTAACTTCTTGTGATGCATTCATGAGGATACTTAGCTTCTTCTGCATCTCAGAGCTCTGCAATCTCCCACCATTCAGATGACATACCATCTTCAAACCTAAATGGACTTTCTCATTTTCCCACACTGCATTCTATCTGCCATATTTTGCCCACTCACTTAATCTATTAATGTCTTTTTGTAACCAGCTTGAACTGAATCTCTTTTGTTTTTTAGCTAAGTCCAAGTTGGAACATTTTGGGTGGTTTTTTGGTTGTGATGGCTGAGTCACTATGTGGATGTACCTACTAGAGAAGGTGCAAAACTTGACCTATTCTTGGGAAATAAGGCAGGGCAGATGACTGAGATGTCAGTGGGGGTGCACTTTGGGGCAAGCAACCATAATTTGATTCGTTTTAAAATACTGAAGAAAAAGGATAGACCAGATCTAACAGTTGAAGTTCTAAATTAGAGGATGGCTAATTTTGACAGTATTAGACAAGAACTTTCAAAAGTTGATTGGGGGCAGAAATTCGCAGTTAAGGGGACGGCTGGAAAATGGGAAGCTTCAGAAATGAGATAATGGGAGTCCAGAGAAAGTATATTCCTGTTAGGGTGAAAGGAAAGGCTGGTAGCTATAGGGAATGCTGGGTGACTAGAGAAATTGAGGGTTTGGTTTAGAAAAAGAAGGAAGCATATGTAAGGTATAGACAGGATATATCAAAAGAATCCTTAGAAGAGTATAAAGACAGTAGGAATATATTTAAGAGGGAAATCATGAGGGTAAAAAGGAGACATGAGATAGCTTTGGCAAAAAGAGTTAAAAAGAATCCAAAGGGTTTTTACAAATACATTAAGGACAAAAGGGGAACTAGGGAGCAAATAGGGCACCTCAAAGATCAGCAAGGTGGCCTTTGTGTGGAGCCGCAGGAGATGGGCGTGAAACTAAACAAGTTGTATCAGTGTTTACTGTGGAAGATATGGAATAGAGGGAAATAGATGGTGACATCTTGAAAAATATCCATAATGCAGCAGAGGAAGTGCTGGATGTCTTGAAACGCATAAAGGTGGGTAAATCCCCAGGACCTGATCGGGTATACCCTAGAACTCTATGGGAAGCTAGGGAAATGATTGCTGGGCCCCTTGCTGAGATATGTGAATAGTCACAGGTGAGGTGCTGGAAGACTGGAGGTTAGCTAAGGTGGTACCATTATTTGAGAAAGGTGGTAAGGACAAGCCAGGGAAATATAGACTGGTGAGCCTGATGTCGGTGGAGGGCACGTTGTTGGAAGGAATCCTGAGGGACATGATGTACACGTATTTGAAAAGGCAAGGACTGATTCGGGATAGTCAACATGACTTTGTGCATGGGAAATCATGTCTCACGAACTTGAGATTTTTGAAAAAGTAACAAAGAGAATTGATGAGGGCAGAGAAGTTTTCAACATTTATATAAATGATTTGATGAACATAGGAGGCATAGTTAGTAAGTTTGCAGACGACACCAAAATTGGAAGTGTAGTGTGCAGCGAAGAAGGTTACCTCAGATTACAATTGGTTCTTGATGAGATGGGCCAGTGGGCTGAGGAGAGGCATATGGAGTTTAATTTAGATAAGTGCAAAGTGCTGCATTTTGGGAAAGCAAATCTTAGTAGGACTTATACACTTAATGGTAAAGTCCTAGGGGGTGTTGCTGAACAAAGAGACCTTGGAGTGCAGGTTCATAGCTACCTGAAAGAAGAGTCACAGGTAGATAGGATAGTGAGGAAGGCACTTGGCATGCTTTCCTTTATTGGTCAGAGCATTGAGTACAGGAGTTGGGAGATCATATTGCAGCTGTACAGGATGTTAATTAGGCCACCGTTGGAATATTGCGTGCAATTCTGGTCTCCTTCCTAATGAGAGGATGTTATGAAACTTGAAAGGGTTTACAAGGATGTTGCCAGGGTTGGAGGATTTGAGCTATAGTGAGAGGCTGAATAGGCTGGGGTTGTTTTCCCTGGAGCGTCGGAGGCTGAGGGGTGACCTCATAGAGGTTTATAAAATCATGAGGGGCATGCATAGGATAAATAGACAAGGTCTTTTCCCTGGGGTTCGGGAGTCCAGAACTAGACGGCACAGGTTTAGGGTGAGTTGGGAAAGATATAAAGGGACCTAAGTGGCAACTTTTTCACGCAGAGGGTGGTGTGTGTATGAAATGAGCTGCCAGAGGATGTGGTGGAGGCTGGTACAATTGCAACACTTAAAAGGCATCTGGATGGGTATATGAATAGGAAAGGTTTGGAGGGATATGGACTAAGTGCTGGGAAATGGTCACTAAATTAGTTTGGGATATCTGGTCAGCATGGACGAGTTGGACCAAAAGGTCTGTTTCCATGCTGTACATTGCTATGATTCTCAGAATTCTTGCCCTGTCTTCTCAAATTTGCTCCATGAATTGCCTTCCCTACCTCCATGGCATGTGTCACTTCCACTTCTGGCCCCATCTCAATATATGGCATTCCCAGAAGAACTCACCACTGCCCAGATATCCACCAAATCCCCAGCATCCCTTACATCTGCACCATTTTTAAGAGCTGGTTACCTGGATGAGCACTGGTATTCTGGAGCTGCCCTGCCCATTGACAAACAGAAGCTAAACACTTTAGAGAAGGGGGAGGATGACACCATGGTTCTCGGACAGGGATTAGGAGATGTTGCTACATCTTTCATGTACCCTTGGATCCCTTTAGCCCAAAGAACTAGATCTCACTCAACCCCCAGTTTCTGTGGTGAGAATTCCATATGCTCACCACTCTCTGAGTGAAGGAATTTCTCTCTTCTCCGTCCTAAATTGTCTACCCTGTATCCTGAGACTGTGACCCCTGGTTCTGGGCTCATACAGCACATCCTTCCTATGTTTACCATGACTAGCCCCATGAGAATGTTAACAGTTTCAATGAGACTCCCCCCCTCATTCTTCTAAACACCAGTCACTGCATTTCTTCCCAATCTAGTCTCCCTTCATAGATCAGTCCTGGCTTCCCAGGAATCAGTCCAGTAAAACATCATTGCATTACCTCCATTGCCAGTACTCCCTTCCACAGATAACAAGACCAAAACTGCACAAAATATTTCAGATATAGTCTCAGCAAGGCCCTGTAGAATTGCAGCAAGATATCCCTGTTCCTGTACTCAAACCCCACTTGCTCTGAAGGCCAACACACCACTTCCCTTCATTAACCACCTGCTTGCTTACTTTCAGTGCTGATGGATAAGAACACCCAGGTCTCAATACACCTCCCCATTTCTCAATCTATTGTCACTGACATGATAATTTGTCTTCCTGTTTTTGCTACTAAATGGATAACCGCACACCTATCTACATTGTTCCATATCTGCCATGCATTTGCCCACTCACTTAACTTGCCCAAATCACACTTAAGCATCTCTGCATCATTCTCACAGCTTGCCCTCCCACCAGTTTTGTGTTGTCTGCAAACTTGGAGATATTACTCATTTAAATCATATGTATACATTGTGAATCATTACTGAATTTTGATTAGGATTGAAGTACAGCATTATGCACAGTTTGGATCCCACACTTTTCAAAAGATGCAATAAATCTTGAGGGGATGAAGAGAAGGTTAACAATACACAGGATTTTAGCTTGGAGAGTAAATTAGAGAAGTTGGGGTTATTGTATTTAGCACAAAGGAAATTGGAGAGAAATTTGAAATTGTGTTCAACTAAAAATGCACAAACTGGGATTGTTCAGTTTCTACTTGTCCAGTACTTTAAAGATTAAAGAATTAAGGTAGGAACGTTAAAGAGTTAATAAATTGAAAGCCATGATTCAGCGACATAGTGGCTCAATGGTTAGCACTGCTGCCTCACAGCGCCAGGGACTCGGATTTGATTCCACTTTTGGGTGACTGTCTGTGTGGAGTTTGTACATTTTCTCTGTGTCTGCATGGGTTTCCTCCCACAAACCAAACATGTGCAAGTTAGGTGAAACCAAAAGAGAAAATGCTGGAAAATCTCAGCAGGTCTGGCAGCATCTGTAAGGAGAGAAAAGAGCTGATGTTTTGAGTCGAACTGACCCTTTGTCAAAGCTCTCGAAACGTCAGCTCTTTTCTCTCCTTACAGATGCTGCCAGACCTGCTGAGATTTTCAAGCATTTTCTCTTTTGTTTTCAGATTCCAACATCCGCAGTAATTTGCTTTTACGCAGGTTAGGTGAATTGGCCATGCTAAATTGCCTACAGTGTTCAGGGATGTGTAGTTTAGATGTGTTAGGCAGGGGTAAATTTGGGATAATGGGGTAGGGGAATGGATCTCGGTGGGTTCACAGGCTCAAAAGAGGTCAAATGGCTTATCTCTGTTCTTATGTGTTCGAAAAGTGGCAGCCCTGCTCAGAAAACTCTTTATCGGAAGTGTTAATTTATCTTTTCCCTGTGTAGAAACTGACAGATATATGTGTATTCTTTATTGCAATTGTTAGTTGGCTTTGCTATGGTTGAGAGTTTGAGAAAGTGAGGACTGCAGTTGCTGGAGATCAGAGTCGAGTGTGTGGTGCTGGAAAAGCACAGCAGGTCAGGCAGCATCCGAGGAGCAGGAGAATTGATGTTTCAGGCAAAAGCTCTTTATCTTGATGAAGAGCTCATGCCCAAAACATCGATTCTCCTGCTCCTCGGATGCTGCTTGACTTGCTGTGCTTTTCCAGCACTACACTTTTCGATTACAGCTGAGAGTTGTTAGGTACATCAGTTCAGCTAAATATGGCACAAATCCACAATAACTATGCTTTCTAAGCTAAAGAATAAGATATTGATCAGTAAATGCAATAAGTATATATTCCTTTGTATGCTACCAACCAGATATACATTGCCTGAATATGCCAACAACAGAACAAATAGTTTGTCTGCTTGATATCTCCATTGGGAATAGTGTCTAAAGATATAGAAAATGGAAGTCACTGACAATTGTAATCAGAGAGATTGCAGGGACATCAGTGTTCTTGTAATATTTAAGAGCATATCAATAATACTCTACTAAGACTTGAAATCAAGTTATTCATTAATTTATTTACTAATTTTATTCCAAACAATTTAACATCTGTTGAAATTCCAGGTAAAAGAATTTCATATGAACAGATATATGCTAATATTCAAATAATGCTTGGATATTACAGGGCACGAACATTGTTGGATGTTCCGGGGTTTAGATGTTGCAGAAGGAATTGGGGTGTGGAGGCGGTGGGGGGGGAAGATGTGGGGGTGTGAGTGGGTGAGGTGGCAAACAAGGTGGGGAGTGGCATTGCTAATCAGGTGTAGTATCACAGCTGCAGAAAGGGAGGTCATTAAAGAGGGTTTGTCTACAGAGGCAGTATGAGTGTGTCAGAAACAGGAAAGGAGCAGTCACTTTATTGGGAGTTTACTATAGACACCCCAAGACCAACGGAGACATGGAGGAGCAGATTGGGAGACAGATTTTGGAAAAGTGCAGAAGTAACAGGGTTGTTGTCATAGGTGTCTTCAACCTCCCTAATATTGATTAGAACCTCTTTCGTGCAAATAATTTGGATGGAGCTGATTTTGTCAAGTGTGTTCAGGAAGGATTCCTGACTGTCCCCATGACTTGTCCTACCTGCCTATCTTCCTTTCCACCAATCCACTCCACTCTCCTCTCTGACCTATCACCTTCATCCCCACCCCCATTCACCTATTGTACTCTATGCTACTTTCTCCCTACACCCACCCTCCTCTCAGTTATCTCTCCACTCTGCAGGCACCCTGCCCGTAGTCCTGATGAAGGGCTTTTGCGTGAAACATCGATTTTCCTGCTCCTCGGATGCTGCCTGAATTGCTGTGCTTTTCCAGCACCACGCTGATCCAGAATCAATATGTAGATAAGCCATCTAAACAGGAGGTCATATTGGATTTGGTGCTTGGCAACAAACCAGGTCAGATGTCAGATCTCTCAGTGGTTGAGCATTTCAGTGATAGCAAGGCATTTGATAAGGTTCCTCATTGTAGGCTCATTCAGAAAGTAAGGAGGCACGGAATGCAGGGAAATTTGGCTGTCTGAATATAAAATTAGCTTGCACATAGAAGACAGAGGGTGGTAGGAAATGGAAAGTATTCAGCCTGGAGCTTGATGACTAGTGGTGTTTTGCAGGGATTTGTTCTGGGACCTCTGCTCTTTGTGATTTTTATAAATGACTTGGATGAGGAAGTGGAAGGGTGGGTTAGTAAGTTTGCCGATGACACAAAGGTTGGTGGAGTGTGGATAGTGTGGAGGGCTGTTGTAGGTTGCAATGGGACATTGATAGGATGTAGAGCTGGGCTGAGAAGTGGCAGATGGAGTTCAACCTGGAAAAGTGTGAAGTCATTCAGTTTGGAAGGCTGCATTTGAATACAGAACAGGGTTAAAGGCAGGATTCTTGGCAGTGTGGAAGGACAGAGAGAGCTTGGGGTCCATGTCCAGAGATCCCTCAAAGTTGCCACCTAAGTTGATCGGATTTTTAAGAAGGTGTATGGTGTGTTGGCTGTCATTAGCAGGGGGAATGAGATTAAGAGCTGTGAGGTCATGCTGCAACTCTATAAAACCCTGGTTACACCAGACTTGGAATATTGTGTTCAATTCTGGTCACTTCATAATAGGAAGGATGTGGAAGTTTTTGAGAGAATGCAGAGGAGATTTACCAGGATGCTGCCTAGATGGAGGGCACGTTTAATGAAGAAAGATTGAGGGAACTAGGGCTTTCCTCATTGAACTGAACAGCACAAGAGGTGACTTGATAGAGGTGTACAAGAAGATGAGAGGCAGAGATAGAGTGGATAGCCAGAGATCGAGTGGATAGCCAGAACCTTACTGCGAATCCTCTTGCAAGGATGCCTACCTTGAATAGTTTCTCCTCCTCTCTCCACAAGAATATCAGTGAATCTCTCTCTCACCGCAACCCCCATGTCATCTCCTCTGCCCTGAAGCTCTTCAACCATGTCCTGAAACAGACTCGCTACTACAGTCACATCTGCTTCCTCAGTGCTTGCCTCCATAGCCAACTAATACTCTGCTACCTTCCCCCACTCACCTCTGTGACCTATCACCTTCATCCCCACCCCCATCCACATACTGTACTCGTTGCTACCTTCTCCCCAGCCCCACCCCCTCCTATTTATCTCTCCACTCTGGAGGCTCCCTGCCTTCAGTCCTGATGAAGGGCTTTTGCCCGAAACGTCGATTTTCCTACTCCTCGGAAGCTGCCTGACCTGCTGTGTTTTTCCAGCACCACTCCAACCTAGACATGGGTGATAGTAAAATGTAGGGTATGTAGGTTAGTTTGATCTTAGAGGAGGATAAAAGATCGGCACAACATAGAGGGCTGAAGGGCCTGTACTGTGATGTACAGTTCTATGTTAATGCAATTCCAAGCCACTTAATGAGGAAAAATGAAGGAGGAATTACTTGAGCCCTGACTCTGCTGCACAATGGGCATGAAATGCTCAATTTGATTCTGGGGGGCAAAAACAGAAGCTTTTTTTTATCTTGAGTTATGATATCCATAACTATTGATATGCACACAGGACTGATTTTACATAAATATGATGATCTTATTTGAAATTAGTCATGTTTTGGTAGTCATGTTGGAATTTTACAGGCTACAGTGACAAGCATCATCCCATGTATCGAATTAAAGTGATCGAGATTGAGTCTTGTTGAGGTGTTGGGATCCCACCTGCCAATTGGAAAGAAGGCAGAAAGATCCATGCAGCTTTTTATTGGGAAGATCTGTCAAACAGCAAACTACAAGGCCACAAGTGGGACTTCCCTCCAAAATCAAGGCTCAAGGGCTAAAATCCTGTCGACTGAGACTTGCTGGCCAGTCAATGGCTGACTGCTCTCGTCTTCAGTAATGCTACAGGGAGCTCATCGCTGGACAATTTCTGGGGGACACAAAGCCACAGGTATGTAATGTGGCAGCAAATTTGTGGGATGGGGCTTGCAAGGAAGAGGGAACAGGGTGGTCAGCAGCTAGGGCAGGAAAAGGGCTCCTGCTTTTGTGGTCCATTTCTTCACTCAAAGAGTGAGAGTCTTGCATGAAAGGACACACCTCTGGAGGTGATAAGCTGACTGCACGGTTTCAGCTGCCAAGGCAGGGCAGTTGGATGAGGCTCTTAAATGACCATTATTTGATCATTTAAAGGGCATCTGGTGGTGATGAGTTTCAATATTGACCACAGCCCTTGCTACCCAGAAATGATTCAGGTAGAGGTGGGAAGGTGGCCAGCTTCAGGTCTCTGACCATTCTGCCTAAATAACTGCCTTTCCTACTTCCAAGCTTTCTGCACCAGTCAGTGCAGAAAATTCCACCCACAGAGCCTGAAGCATATATTTCTAGGCTGGCTCAAACTGGTGACGGAAAGATTTACCTGCTAGCAGTAAGGGTCCTATATGAAATTAATCTAACATCTGGTGAGCATTACGCCACAGCATGAAGCTGTTTCTAATTTTACATCCACAACTGGGTAGCATAATTAAAGGTAAGTTCACCCTACGGAAGTGGATTTCTTTCTGCTAGGTTCTCCACAGGCCATTGAAGAGCTAAGATGAATGCTACTGTGAGCCTAATAAACAAATTGTTTGCTCGTAACTTTAAATCAATGTGAGAAAGCATTAATTATTTTTCCAAGAATTTATTGCAAAAGATTTCGGTTTTATTAAATCTGTGTGGTGTTGTTCTGATTTTCCTCAGGCACTCCGGGCTTTGCTGTAATTATGTTTACAAATGGCCTATGATTTAGAAAAAGGGGTGGGGGGGGGGGGTTGATCCTTTTACACATCTACATTTACAGAGCAGGAAATCTAAAAATTCAGTGTTCTGCAAGGAACAGATGTAATTATACTTCTGCTTTCAAATGGCCTCATTAATGGATTAGTATTTTGCTCACCATCTTCTCTGGCATTTGCAACAGTTACATTCCAAAACCATTGATAGGTGTCAACTCAAACTCATTTGGGATTCCAAAGTGAATTTCATCCATGTTATCAAATCAATAGCTTTGTTTGGGGAAAAAATCAGTGAACATGTAAATGGGAAAGGTTCAACAAAATTGGATCTCTAGGTTTAAAAATAAACACTCGAAAGGCATTTTAATTTTTTTATTGTTAAGAAAAACCCTCAGCAAGACATGTTATATTACTGCTGATTCAATAAAAAACCAACTACCTATTTGAATTCTTGCAACAGAGCTTTTATATGAAAAAAGTCAACAATGTTATTCAACCAGATTTTAAGCACTTCATAAAATAATACCTTATTGATCAAACAAAATAGTAATACATTCACTTAAAGCTGCAAATGAAACAAAACGTTTTTCTCAGAAAAATCATTTCAAAGCAGAGGACAAATGATATATAAATCTTTGATGTTTGACATTTGCGTTTTCAAGATTTGAATTTTGGAATGGGCACTAAAATGAAATTATTAATCATCAGTAAATTTGGTTTCTACTTATGTCCTTTTGGTTTTGAATATAGCACAAATAAAATGTCACCCAACTGAGAACTTTCAACATTTTGCAGCCTTAATTATTGGAGCAGAAGCTCTGGTAAGAAATAATCACATCCCATGCAGAATAAGAGATCCATCACAAACGTCATTAAATCTTGGAGGCACACATGAGCAGACCAGAGGAATAAATCAGGCAGAGTTCCATTTGTAAATCACTTACAAAGGAGTCAAACCTGTAGGCCAGCAATGCAGAGTTTCAGCTGGAGGACGATGGGACTCCCTGATGCATTCCAACATTTCAAATAATAGAAAACAAGTTACATGTGTTTACATAGTGTAGCACTGGTACAAGGTGTACATTAAAATCTCAATGTTACACTATTTCGTGCCAGTGAACTTCTGTTTTACCCTTGTCCAAGAAATTCTAAAACATTTTAGTAAACTGTGTTCAAACTGTATGATGTATCAAAACTATTCTTTATGATGTATAAACTCAGTGAATCTACCTACATCACCCATGAACAAACAATATTAATGCTTGAAGACAAATGTTGAGATGACTGAGAAATATAGTCAGCAGACAGATAATGTTTTGAGCTCGCTGACTTTAAATAAAACATTCAAATTATTTCCTTATTGGATTTGAACCTTGAGACATGAAAGGCACATTTCAAAAAGCTTACCGAAAATTTGTCAACATAATTAAGTGCACCAATGATTTCAAATAATAAATTTGATTGAGATAGTCACTGTTAAAGGAGTCATTTAAGCAAGGGGTTCTGATGAAATTAAAAGCATCGGAATAAGTCACGAGAAAGCATCAACATAAAAAGTGAGAGTTACAATCACAAGCACTGCTGAAAAGCAAGTATGGCAATTTGAAAATAATACTCAAAGATGTTCTGTCTACAATTGTGAACTGCAGAGATGAATTGTGAACTGTAAACTGAACTGCAGAGATTAAGTACTGAATGAATATTATTGATATTTGTAAGCGTATTCCACATTGAGAGGTTTCCACACAAATTAGGAGGGTAAATATCTGTTTCCTGCAGCAGCTTGCAATGTAATAATGTGTCTATTTATAAGGGTAAAATATGATGTTTATATACTGGGCTAGTTTTAAGTGTGAATTGGCTTAATTTTTCCGAAACAAGACAAAATGCTCTTAATTCAAGGTCAACAACTTGAATTGACAATCATTTTGGCAAACCCTGTGTACATATTCTCTGAACAAGAAGCATTACGTGTTTTTACACCCATTATCAATTATAACTATTCTTACATCCTCATTTCTATTTTACATATTTAATTAGAATGTTCCTAATTCACTAAAGGGAAAAAAAATGAAGTGCCTTAAGTGCCAGTATTCGATATTTGATGAGCTGCAATTCTAAATTTGAATTGATTGGTTTTATTTCCTTTATAAAAGTGCCACTAAATGTGCAATGACCAGCATGGAATATGAACCTAAAGTATAAGCAGGTGTGTCAACAGATGACAAGTGTGGCATCACAGATAATGTGAAACAGGTTCAGTGTTTCATCAGGGTTTATGATCCTACTATTAACTTCAAAGAACAAATGCGACAATAATTATCTTAAAAACTATTACAAAGAAATACAGTGAAAGCTGGCAGCAGGTTTTCAGGATTAATCATTGGCCAAGATATTCTGATGGCCCGACAGCTGTTTGTGCACACTGAGTATTGTACAGGAATTCCAGCATAGCAGTTTATGAGGGAATTGCTTGGGAAATTGAAATTCCGATGAGGAATTCTGCAGCATCTGGAACCTTCTTAGGGTTTTCAGGGAGTTCAAAAGGTCCCAACTAACTTAACAGTTACCTCCAGGAAAAGTCAAAGGGTTATAAGTCTACACTAAAACAAAGGCAATTATTCAATTGTGTTAGGGGATTCTGTAGTCAGAGGTACAGACAGACGTTTCTGTGGCCAGCAGAGAAATAGCAGAATGGTGTGTTGTTTCCCTGATGCCAGGATCAAGGATGTCTCAGAGAGGGTGCAGAATGTTCTCACGGGGGAGAGGGGCCAGCAGGAGGTCATTGTCCACACTGGAAGGGAAAAGATTGAGATTCTGAAGGGAGATTACAGAGAATTAGGCAGAAATTTAAGAAGGAGGTCCTTAAGGGTAGTAATATCTAGATTACTCCCAGTGCTACGAGCTGTGAGAGCAAGAATAGGAGGATAGAGCAGATGAATGCATGGCTCAGGAGCTAGTGTATGGGAGAAGGATTCACATTTTTGGATCATTGGTACCTCTTTTGGGGTAGAGGTGACCTGTATACGAAGGATGGATTGCACCTAAATTGGAAGGGGACTAATATACTGGCAGGGAAATTTGCTAGAACTGTTTGGTGTAAGGTGGGGGGGGGGGGGTGGGGGGGGTGGGGCGGTGGTGGTGGGACCTAGGGAGATAGTGAGGAAAGTGATCGATCTGAGACTGGTACAGTTGAGAAAAGAAGTGAGTCAAACAGTCAGGGCAGGCAGGGACAAGGTAGGACTAATAAATTAAACTTATTTATTTCAATGCAAGGTGCCTAACAGGGAAGGCAGATGAACTCTGGGCATGGTTAGGAACATGGGACTGGGATATCATAGCAATTACGGAAACATGGCTCAGGGATGGGCAGGACTGGCAGCTTAATGTTCCAGAATACAAATGCTACAGGAAGGAAAAAGAGGAGGGGGAGTGACATTTTTGATAAGGGATAGCATTACACCTGTGCTAAGGGAGGATATTCCCAGAAATACATCCAGGGAAGTTATTTGGGTGAGAAATAAGAAAGGGATGATCACCTTATTGGGATTGTATTATAGACACCCCCCCCCCCCACCCCCCCCCAGTAATCAGAGGGAGATTGAGAAACAAACTTCTCAGAAGATCTCAACTATCTGTAAGAATAACAGGGTAGTTATGGACGGGGATTTTAATTTTCCAAACATCGACTGGGACTGTCATAGTGTTAAAGGTTTCGATGGAGAGGAATTTCTTAAGTGTGTACAAGACAATTTTCTGATTCAGTATGTGGCTGTACTTACTAGAGAAGGTGCAAAACTTGACCTACTCTTGGGAAATAAGGCAGGGCAGGTGACTGAGGTGTCAGTGGGGGAGCAGTTTGGGGCCAGCGACCATAATTCTATTCGTTTTAAAATAGTGATGGTAAAGGATCGACCAGATCTAAAAGTTGAAGTTCTAAATTGGAGAAAGGCCAATTTTGACGGTATTAGGCAAGAACTTTCAAAAGCTGATTGGAGGCAGATGTTCGCAGGAAAAGGGACGGCTGGAAAATGGGAAGCCTTCAGAAATGAGATAACAAGAATCCAGAGAAAGTATATTCCTGTCGGGGTGAAAGGGAAGGCTGGTAGGTACAGAGAATGCTGGATGATGAAAGAAATTGAGGGTTTGATTAAGAAAAAGAAGGAAGCATATGTCAGGTATAGACAGGATAGATCGAGTGAATCCTTAGAAGAGTATAACGAGAGTAGGAGTATATTTAAGAGGGAAATCAGGAGGGCAAAACGGGGACATGAGATAGTTTTGGCAAATAGAACTAAGGAGAATCCAAAGGGTTTTTACAAATATATTAAGGACAAAAGCGTAACTAGGGACAGAATAGGGCCCCTCAAAGATCAGCAAGGCGGCCTTTGTGTGGAGCCACAGAAAAGGGGGGAGATATTAAATGAATATTTTGCATCAGTATTTACTGTGGAAAAGGATATGGAAGATAAAGACTGTAGGGAAATAGATGGTGACATCTTGAAAAATGCCCATATTACAGAGGAGGAAGTGCTGGATGTCTTGAGATGGTTAAAGGTGGATAAATCCCCAGGACCTGATTAGGTGTACCCGAGAAATCTGTGGGAAGCTAGAGAAGTGATTGCTGGGCCTTTTGCTGAGATATTTGTATCATCAATAGTCACAGGTGAGGTGCTGGAAGACTGGAGGTTGGCAAACGTGGTGCCACTGTTTAAGAAGGTCGGTAAAGACAAGCCAGTGAACTAAAGACGAGTGAGTGTGACCTCGGTGGTGGGCAAGTTGTTGGAGGGAATCCTGAGGGACAGGATGTACATGTATTTGGAAAGACAAGGGCTGATTCGGGATAGTCAACATGGTTTTGTGCGTGGGAAATCATGTCTCACAAACTTGATTGAGTTTTTTGAAGAAGTAACAAAGAGGGTTGATGAGGGCAGAGCGGTAGATGTGATCTACATGGACTTCAGTAAGGTGTTCGACAAGGTTCCCCATGGGAGACTGATTAGCAAGGTTAGATCTCACGGAATACAGGGAGAACTAGCCATTTGGATACAGAACTGACTCAAAGGTAGAAGACAGAGGGTGATGGTGGAGGGTTGTTTTTCAGACTGGAGGCCTGTGACCAGTGGAGTGCCACAAGGATCGGTGCTGGGTCCGCTACATTTTGTCATTTACATAAATGATTTGGATGCAAGCATAAGAGGTACAGTTCGTAAGTTTGCAGATGACACCAAAATTGGAAGTGTCGTGGACAGCGAAGAGGGTTACCTCAGATTACAACAGGATCTGGACCAGATGGGCCAATGGGCTGAGAAGTGGCAGATGGAGTTTAATTCAGATAAATGCAAGGTGCTGCATTTTAGGAAAGCAAATCTAAGCAGGATTTATACACTTAATAGTAAGGTCTGAGGGAGTGTTGCTGAACAAAGAGACCTTGGAGTGCAGGTTCATAGCTCTTTGAAAGTGGAGTCACAGATAGATAGGATAATGAAGAAGGCAGTTGGTATGCTTTCCTTTATTGGTCAGAGTATTGAGTACAGGAGTCGGGAGGTCATGTTGCGGCAGTACAGGACATTGGTTAGGCCACTGTTGGAATATTGCATGCAGTTCTGGTCTCCTTCCTATCGGAAAGATGTTGTGAAACTTGAAAGGGTTCAGAAAAGATTTACAAGGATATTGCCAGGGTTTGAGAATCTGAGCTACAGGGAGAGGCTGAACAGGCTGGGTCTGTTTTCCCTGGAGCATCGGAGGCTGAGGGGTGACCTTATAGAGGTTTACAAAATTATGAGAAGTATGGATAGGATAAATAGACAAAGTCTTTTCCCTGGGGTGGGGGAGTCTAGAACTAGAGGGCATAGGTTTAGGGTGAGAGGGGAAAGATATAAAAGAGACCTAAGGGACAAATTTTCACGCAGAGGGTGATACATGTATGGAATGAGCTGCCAGAGGATGTGGTGGAGGCTGGTACAATTGCAACATTTAAGAGGCATTTGGATGGGTGTATGAATAGGAAGGGTTTGGAGGGATATGGGCTGGGCGCTAGCAGGTGGGTCTAGATTGGGTTGGGATACCTGGTCGGCATGGACAGGTTGGACCGAAGGGCCTGTTTCTATGCTGTACATCTCTATGACTCTATTGAACTGAAACCCCAATTCTCACTGATGCCCTTCACCCCAACTGTACGCTCCCCAGACCCTTGGCATCTGCCACATAGACCAGACCACTTTCAACCCAACAAGTCCCTAACCCGAATGTTAGCCCTGATGTGACAGACACACTCCAATCTAACACCTAGTGAGAACATGTTCTGAGGAAGGATCACTGGACCTGAAGTGGTAACTGATTTGTCTCCACAGATCCTGCAGATCTGCTGAGCTTTTCCAGCAACTTCTGTTCCTGTTTCAGATTTTGGGCAGCAGCGGTTCTTCCAGTTTTCTATCATTTTCACAAGTGGGATGCTGCTTCATTGAGCAGATTGATGGATAGCTCCAAGTGCTTATAGGATTTCCCAAGAGATTAATTGAAATAATTCCAATGCATTGAAAAATTTTTTTGTTAAAATCAATGAGATTTTTAAAAAAACTGTGGTGTCACCAGTAGCCGCATAATTTTATTGCATATTAATATTTCTCCTGAGCTTTGGTCATAGTGAATACTTACAGAGTTGTTATGGAGAGAACAGAGCAAATGGTGGGCAATGTCAGGGTTCTGGGTTGGCATGAGCTGACAGGTAAGTTGGCATAAGAGTTAGAGGGGGCTATGAGGGTGATTGGGAGGCTTTTGTTGACACATGGTAATGAAAGGCATGGGGTTGCCAGATGGTGAGCTAGAGAGTATGAGGAGTTATGGGATAAGGTAGAGAGGCATTGTTTAGCATGGATAGGGGAAAGTGTGTGTGTGTGTGTAGAATGTGTGATGAGGGGTCAGGGCTACTTTTGATTTCATTAGATTTTTAAAATTTAGTTGTCTACATTTGCAGGTGCATGAAAACAGGCATTTGCCCAGCTAACTTCTGCCTTCACTAAATCTCTCTGTAACACTTCCGTTGCAAACTGATAATCATATGTAGCTTGTCTGACTGAAGGGACAATAGATCAATCCTGCTTTAGAATCTTTATTTACACATCTTACATCTTAACATCTGATGTGTAAATCAGATTAACATCAGGTTCAAAAAGATTTATTTCCCTTTTATAGTGAACTATAATCATCTGCAGGCCCATGGCTAAAGAAGGACTGTAATTTTTTTTTGACTTTCCACTAAGAAGGACTGTAATTTATAACTTTCAACTTATTTGTTTATTTTTCTATTTTGCATCCAGGATTTCGTACCTCGGTACCTTTCTACTGAAGATGGCACTGGGACTAGCGACTTTGTCAACTTTTCACTGTACTCCTGTATCTCTGAAAATAAAACCTCATTCTAATTCTAACATCAGATGCTTTCAGATCAATCATCCGAAGTATCTGAAAGCCATATACTTGTAGTTGAGAATTTGTTTGTTTTTATGTCTTCATAAATGTGTTTATTTATTCATCGGATGCGAATGTCATTGACTAGGCCAGCATTTATTGGCCACCACTAATTTCACGGTTAAGAGTCAAGTATGTTGTTGTGGGTGTGGAGCCACATGTAGACCAGATTAGGTAAGGATGGCAGATTTCCTTCCCTAAAGGACATCAGTGAACCTGATAGCTTTTTTCCTGACAATCGACAATGGATCCCTGGTCATCATTAGACTCTTAATTCCAGATTTTTATTGAATTCAAACTTCAACATCTGCCATGGCAAGATTTGACCCCAGGTCCCCCAAACTAAAAGCCAAAAGAACAGCAAATGCTGGAAATCAGAAACAACAACAGAATTTGCTGGAGAAACTCTGCAGGTCTGGCATCATCTGTGGAGAAAAGACAGAGATCATATTTGGGTCCAAGGACTATATTTTCAAAATTGATTTTTTTCCAAGCAATTTTACAGGATCTAGTTAAATACCTTTCAGCTGGAATGAAATTCAGGATTAATTTACTCAGAAAAACAAATTAATTTGACTTTACTTTCACTTTTGGCTAATGACTATAAAACACATCACCACCCAAAGGCTATAGGACTGCAATGTCTGATAAAACAATTTTTCAGATAGCTGCTTCTGAGTGAACCTTTACAAGCTGGTCATGTGGTCAGTAACCAGAAAAAGAGAAAAAAAATGTGCTTGGATTAATAATGCCACAGGATATCCTGATGCAACAATAATGGATTGGTTATTGTCCCTTGCATCTTCGAATAATCTCGTAGATGACCTCAAATAAACCATTGCTCCGAAATTATACATTCCCATTCTTGCATGAGACCCAAAATCTTGGGAATATATGTCATTATGTGAGTACCTTATAAATACTTTTTAGGCAAAATTTCTTGTTTTCAAGAACTAACGTCACTCTCCAGGTGAAATATATTTTTCAGTTTAGTAACTTAATTCAGCCAGAAAGTCAGTTGGAACCGATCCAAGATTAAGATCTGAGTTAAATATGTAGGGATCTAAACTACTCTGAGCATTTTAATCAACGTCATTCATTGATGAAACATGAGGCAAATCTAAATTCTTTCTAAATGACATAAATGAGCTATGCTTTGACAAGACCAAAGGGCTCGACTGAGCTTGGTAGGTCTTTGGCACACAGACTTTGTTATTCAATTCAAAGTTTTTCCTTAGTTTTACTCTTCATTTCACGAATATTCACTTGAAATGACCTTAATATCCAGAAATTTAAATAATATTTTTAAAAATAAATAAATAAAGTATTATATTTTACAGGACATGAAACCAATACCAATTTATAATTTGTGACTGATTTCATGTTTTACTTCCACTACCCCCTGAATAAAAGCCTAGCTATATAAAAAAACTCTGTGCCGTTTGGATCTTATATTTGTATACGGCACATTTTAGCCAAGTTTGAGAATCAATGTGACTTTTTTCATGTTTTGCACTCTGTTCCCACTACCTTTTCCCAGTACCAAAATTAGGAAGGGAACCAGTCACGAATGTGCACACGTGCTGCAATGTGTGCACTGCAAGGGGAAAAAAATAGAGAAAATTTAATCCACGACAAAGCACTTTCAGTTCAGTGTCTTGAACATATTTAATAAAATATATTTCAGCAAGGAATTTGCTGCTTCATTATTTTGCTGTAGCATAAAAGTTGCTACTACAGTTGAATTCTAACTGCATTTGTCGGATCTCTTTGTATGCTATTTTGTGGAGCTATATCTATTTAAATAGTTAAGCATCTCTCTTAAATCTGTAGACAGAGGTATGTCATATCTAAGTTTAAATATTGATCTGTTAGTACAACCAATATTCTTGGCTTGTATTAACAGAGTTAAATATACTTTGGGTTCTGAATGTTGACATTTCTTGGAAATATTTATTAAAATAAAAGCATTTATAAAATTCAAATAAATGCATTATTACTTTTATTTATATTACTTACTATAAATCAATGTTCATTGAGACATGGCAGTACTACAGCTTGTTAACTCTGGTTTGGGTTTCAACCAACTTCATACAAAAATATATTGCTTCCATGAACTAACTCCTTGTCCTTTTCATTACTATATTTGGATGCACTGTATTATGAACATTTTTAATTGATCATCAGCTATTGCATTTATTACCTACCATTAATGGTCCATACAGAAGTGAAGAGTCAATAATAGCAGTGTGGGTCTGAAGTAATATATAGGCCTACTCAGGTAAGGATGGCAAATTTTCTTCTTTTATGGTCATCAGTGAGTCCACAAGGTTTTGATGACAATTGGTAATGGTTTTGTGATCATTAGATCCTTTATTCAAAAAAATTTTTTAGTGAGTCCAAATTTTGCTATTTGCCATTTGGGGATGTGAACCCATACTTCACAGAACATTAACCACTGGGTTCTGGATTACTAGTCCAATTACATCATCACACAAACAGTTCCCCTTCTCCTGCCCTTTATCTGTCTTTACGAATGTTTCTTATCCTGTTTTCCAATGGCATTCACGTAATCAGAATTGCTGTCATCTCTTATCAGTTGGATGATGCAGATATTTCTTCTGTTATTCGCATTTTACTTTCAGGTTGAGACGTGGCGTTGCCATGTGTCTTTCCAGGCCTTCTTTTCAATGACTAAACTATTGTTTATTCTGTTTTGCTGCTTGTGCTGAGTAATAGCTTAATTAATACCATCCTCATGTCTACTTCTAGATATAGTCACCTGTTGCAAGCTGCAATAGAGTCTTTCATGGTCAACTCCTACTTGATTCTTTCCCTTTTAATACGTTTAATGTCTTAGTGCCTTTTTATACTTACCTCACAATCAAACCTATATTTCTAATCAGGTATTGTTGCTCTCAAGGACCATTTAATTAGACTATAGCTGATATGTGACCCAACTCCATAAACCTGTGTTTGCCTTATAACCTTTAGTATACCTGGTAAAATCTATCAAGCTCAGATTTGAAGTGAACAGTTTATCAATTGTCATTTGTGAACGAGACTTCAAAACCTCTCTTACCCTTTGCATGCAAAAGTGTTTCATAATTCCACTCCTGACAGGTCAAGATCCAGGTCTGGATCTAATTCTTAAACCAGGATCCAGCTTTTTGGACTAAGTCCAAAAGCTGGTGGGTTTTGGATTTACCAATGCCCTTTGAAGATTGAAAAGCCCAACAGGTCTTCCGACAATCAGCCAACTGATTGGTTAATAGTGGGCTTTCTAACTGATTTAGGACACTCCAGTAATAATTATATGAAAATAATGAGAATAATCAGTGGTGAGCAGCTCCAGAATTTGTCAATGTCATGGAGGAGGCTTTGTATGCACAGTACAAGAGAGCCCATGGAATCACAGGATGGAAAATTGCCCAAGAGAAAGGAAAGTGTTATTGGAGAGGGATCTCATGATGTGGATGATCACGGGGAGAGAGGTCGGGGGAGTCACTAACATATGTAACAGGGTGCTCTCAGTGGTCACTGCATCCAATCATTTAATTGTGCATAGATTAGTGCAGATCAAAGGAACTTGCAAAACATCCCCATCCCTTCAACAGACAACATACCTGACCAGTGGGCAGGCTGCCTCTTTCTTGTCCCATTTGAAGGTGAAATAATTGCAGCCCAGGCAGAAGGAAGCTCCTAACCATTTAAGGGCCTCAATTAGTGGCAGGGCTGGAAAGTGGTGATTGGGCTTCTTGCCTAGAATTTAATTCGGGTAAAGGGGTAAAGGTGGCAGGATTCCCAGCTGCTTCCATCCCACCAAATAAAGCTCTCTTTACATCTTCAAACTGGCATATCTGGGCCCAGAAAACAGAATGGGACATTAGGCATGCCAGCTGTGTCAATGATTATACTTTAAACTGTCACTTTAATTTCAAGTTAGGATTTCGGGATACAAAGCATAGCAACTTAGTATTTCTACTTGAATTCAAGGGCTAGGTAAGTCACTTTGTCATGTTTTAGGAGGATATAGTCCTTTTTAAACCATTGGGTTGCAGGCTTTTCAAAGGTACAGAGTCATAGAGATGTACAACACAGAAACAGACTCTTTGGTCCAACTCATCCATGCCGACCAGATATCCCAACCCAATCTAGTCCTACCTGCCAGCACCCAGCCCATATCCCTCCAAACCCTCCATACTGGTAAATCCATCCAAATGCCTCTTAAATGTTGCAATTGTACCAGCCTCCACCACATCCTTTGGCAGCTCATTCCATACAAGTACCACCCTCTGCATGAAAAGTTGCTCCTTAAGTCTCTTTTATATCTTTCCCCTCTCACCCTAAACCTATGCCCTCTAGTTCTGGACTCCCTGACCCCAGGGAAAAGACCTTGTCTATTTACCTTATCCATGCCCATCCCTGAATCTCACTCACAAGCCAGGCATGAGAATCTAAATGAAGCTGGAAGTTTCATCTGGCTTTAACTCAATGAACCCTCACTGTCGAAGTTAGTTCAGGAATTGGAAGCCATCTGTGGGAAAAGGAAGAAAGCCATTGAAAGCTGGAATGGGAAAGGTTCCTAGAGCTTGAAGTATTCCCACAACATGGATATGGTTAAGTATAACCACAAAAAGGGATTTTCAGTTATTTTACAAGTCAATTGGCTAATGTTTTCTGGAGTTTATTTCATAAATTGCTAATATGTTTCTTTTCTTTGGCAAGACTGACTTGAACTTGTTCGTCAGAACAAAGGAAATAATATTTGACATCTCCCCATGTGATCCTTCCAGTCAGTCACTGAGAATTTAGAAACCTTTTCAAAAGTCATCAATCCCTAAGGGAAGGGATTCATAACACTCATTATAAAGCCCACAAACCAATAGTTATTAGCTTTTTGATAAATTTCTATGCCTGTTAATCACATTTCTATGATTTTTATAACTGAAGCCCTCAAATTTTGAAAGAGTTCAGAAAAGATTTACAAGGATGTTGTTGGGAGTGGAGGATTTGAGCTATAGGGAGAGGGTGAATAGGCTGGGGCTGTTTTGCCTGGAGCATCAGTGCTTGAGGTTTATAAAATCATGAGGGGCATGGACAGGGTGAATTGCTAAGGTCTTTTTCCCACATTAGGGGAGTCCAAAACTGGAGGTTTAAGGTGAGAGGGGAAAGATTTAAAAGGAACCTAAGGGGCAACTTTTTCATGCAGAGGATGGTGCGTGTATGGAATGAGCTGCCAGAGGAAGTGGTGGAGGCAGGTTCATTTTCAACATTTAAAAGGCATCTGGATGAGTGCATGAACAGGAAGGGTTCATCTGATATGGGCCATATGCTGGCAAATGCGACTAAATTAATTTAGGATATCTCATTGGCATGGACGAGTTGAACCAAACAGTCCGTTTCCGTGTTGTTCAACTCTATGACTCTAAATCTCATAGAACCTTCATGGTTCCTTAGATTTTCACCATCTAGAATATACCTTGTCCTACCCTTTATCGGACCAAGGTGTATAATCTCCACCTTGACCTCCATTTTCCATGGTTTTGCACATTCACGTAATCTGTTACTATCTTTGTACTGTTATGCCACCAACTCACTATGTTTAAAGCCAGTGGTAATTTAAAATAAAAGATTTAACATACCTGCTAAAATAGTGAAACACTGAATTACAGGTAAAGCATTATGGTACAATAAGAATAGCGCTCTGTCCATCGAGTTTGCAGTTTGCAACCTGAAAAGTGCTGGTGTGGTACACGGAATTTCATAAACAGTGAAATACAAATATGTTTTGGTTATACCAACACAGAATTTTAATTTTGTTCAACAAATCAAGATACTCATTTTACTTACATATCACTTGCAATGGAGGAGTTCCTCGACATGGACTTTGGAGAGAGGTCATAGTCACTATCAGATCGGTACAGGAAAGATTCCCGCCGCTGGCTGTGCACAAAGTTAGCCTGTAGAATGAGCCCTGAGCCAGGACTTGTCATTGGATCTAAGGGACTCCGTCCTGAGGATGTGCCATTGTCCACGTCAAAACTGAAAGGAAAAAAGAAGTACGGATAAGGAACAAATAGGAACAGAAGTAGACCATTCAGTCCGTCAAGCCAGCCTCACCATTTCACATAATCACGACTAACTGGACACTTCAATGCCTTTTTACCAAACTATCCCTGTAATTATTATTGTACCAGTTAAGTACTAATTGTTCAAGGCATCTGGGTGCACAGTACAGGCAACATTATATCTCCTTAACCAATAACTTGAAAGGATAGTGAAGTCAATAGTGCAAAGACTGATAAGAAAACATAAATTAAGTTGGGGGAACAGAGAAGAGAGAAGACAGACTGGATAAAAAGTAGGGAAACAGATAAAAAAGGAAAAAGAAAAGAAAAATGCCTGTATTTTAATTTTCTTTAATATCTCCAATAACAACTAACCTCTGAAGCCATGGGGCTTGATACTCGTCATAGTTAATGTTCATGCAAGAAAAGGTTGACAGGGAGCAATTAACACTTATCACATTATTAAAAGAGTGCTAACACAGAAATACAGATGCCAACTTTTGTGGCATATTTGATTTGTATCTACTAAAGGAATATTATAAGTCCACTTGTTCAAGGCATATTAATAATGGGTCAGATAGCAAGGTATGGATTTTACATAACTCTGCCAGTGGGTTTGATGGCAAGGGACATGCAAGTTCCAATTAGTGACATTCCAGCTGATTCCTGTCAAACTCCAAGCTGTCTGAAATTTTACAGGTGGTGATGGAAGTATTGGATGGTCGCCATGCCCTTGTAACTATTGAAAACATTATGGGCCTTAACCAACCTCCAGAGATACTTTGATCATAGCAGAGGAGAGGCCCAGGAGTGAAGGCCAGTAGCCCTGGTTTTGGGTTAACATTGGGCAAAGTCGAGATGTTCTATGGGGCTAGCTCATCCTCCAATATCATCCTCTCATTTGACCGTTTGCCTGAGATTCTGAACCGAGCTCCCAGCAGCCAGTATCCCCACGCACTGCTCTGTCACTCTCATGCTCCAAACCAGATTTACTTTTCAGTCCAACTCACTCAAGATTGGCTGTAGTTCAGGCAGTGGTCCTGGTGGCGCTGTTGGGAATACAGAGCTGTCAGCTAAGCTAATTGTTGGGTGTGGAGGACCATCTTCAAATATTTTTAAATGGGAGGACGAGGCCAGCAGTGCATCTTCAAATCCAGACAGAGGGAACAACTTTTTCGGTGACATCAGAGTGGCTTTATCCTTGTCGTCATTCTCATCCAAAATCTTTGCCTAGTGTAAGTTATGATTATTAATGTATTTTGAAGTTTTGCTTCAGAACTTAGAGTGCTAGAGGACAAATGTTCAAAACATTTGTTTGAGAGATTAAAAAATGTCGTGGAGATTCATGGTACAGCAAATGTACATGGTTAGAAGGTGAATATCTCAGCTTGCAGAGACTAATAATGTTTTTTTTAGTTCGCACTGTGTGTTCTTATCATCATTCAACATTGGATGCAACTAAGGAGGGAGAACTGACCTGGCAAACTAACCACAGAAACTTCTGATATAGTCGGCATGCTGCAGATCATTTCTCAAAAAAGCACAAAACTGACAAAAGATTTCTATTTGACCAACAGTCTGCTTTCATACCACAAAAAAACTTCAAGATTAAAATGTTGCAAAGAGTAAAGTCATGGCAAGTGCAATCCTCTTCAAATGCTATGTGATCCAGGCACAGTGAAACCAATAAGCTGACATTTGTTTCATGTCAAATCTGCTCAAAGTACGTACATTATGCTGCATTGTGTGTTTGGCGTATTTTGATTTGGTTTGCAAATTCACTTATTGGAATCTGCATAACCCTTCTTAACAAATAACAGCTGTAAACCATCGTCAAGCATTCTACCAATGGCAATTGTGCAGGAGATATAAAAGCGTGACCATGTTGGCTGCCTTATAATTACAACCCTCTCTGTGCTGGTGCAATATTTCCACTTATCAATTTGGCTGAATTTGGAACTAAATAAATGGGAAACTGACATCTCAAAATCCAAGAAAAGCCAAATTAATGGACTTCCAACATGCTGCACCGTTATGACATTGATTCTGTCTATTCTTGTTTGTCTTTTTGACATTTTCTGTATTCTCTCAACTCCATTTTCCATAACCATCTGGTCCTTGAGTTTTGTCAAAGCTTGTCTAGATATTGAGTAAGGTTGCTTGAAATTACTGATCCATTATATTTTCTATCTTACTTCTTTTGGAAAGGATAGTCTTGAGATGGGAGAAAGTGAGGACTGCAGATGCTGGAGATCAGAGCTGAAAATGTGTTGCTGGAAAAGCGCAGCAGGTCAGGCAGCATCCAAGGAGCAGGAGAATCGACGTTTCGGGCATGAGCCCTTCTATTCCTGAAGAAGGGCTCATGCCTGAAACGTCGATTCTCCTGCTCCTGAGATGCTGCCTGACCTGCTGCGCTTTTCCAGCAACACATTTTCAGTTATAGTCTTGAGATGAGCTGGATCACCAAAGTACTGTCTGGCGAGGGAATTGTCTGCAACCCATGCCACTGTATTTAGATTTACCAATACATCATTAAGCTCCTGAAAGATTCCTTATTGTAGATACCTATTTTTTGATATTCAACAAAATATCAACCTAACCTGCTTCAAAAAGAGCTTTCGATGGTACTTTCTGGTTTCATTTCATCAATTAAAACTGACCTGAACTACGGGATCACAAATTTACACAAGATCTGTCGTTTATATTGATGATACCTCAGAACCCGCCATTTATTGTAGCCACAAGGATTTTAAAAGCTCACAAAGGAGATGATTATAAAAATACTCCCTGAAATACAGGGCCTAAGTCTAAATGAGAGCCATGAAGGAAAAATCTGCAACTACAAATGAACGAATGGATTGAGATTCAAGCTGAAGAAGGAATTTTGCTATGTATTGCATGGTCAAAGTTAAAATGTAAACATATAAAGAAGTAAAACAAATTTGAGAACAAAAAATAAGTTTGAATGGTAAGAAAAATGAGAAAAAAATGTTGCAGATGAATAAACATATAATAAATCTTTAATTATGTCCATCGGCTGACCAATTTTGAATCAAAACTATTGTTTTCTCTGTTCTTGCACCACTAGCACCCAAAAGAAATATTCTTACCAGATAACTATTCGGGAAATCAAGTATCAACTCTGGACCATGAGAGATAAACTCCAGGTGTTGCTCAAAATAAGTTAAATATTCAATATTTTACCACTGAATTAAAGCCAATCTAAATCAGGAGCCATGTCAACATGATGAATTGTGTTCTTCTCTCTGTACAAACGCAACATCTGTTTATGGTTAAACTCCTGTTTGTTATCCTTCTCCTTATGAACATACATTTTTCAGGTTAAACCCGCTAAAATCTTGTTTTTCATTTGGAAATGCAGCAAACCAAAAAGGGAATTCCACAAGCAGTGGAGTGCCCCTATCACAATTGCAAAGTCGTGAGGAAGTTTAAATAGTACTTTCAGTGCTGAACTCTTCAGCTGAGAGAGTAAACAAATCATAGATAAAAAAACAAAACAAGTTCTTCATTGAAACAATCATTATGTGAAAGTATGAAAGAAAATAAAGAATTGAGAAAAAGAAGCAAGTTCAATGCCTTACAAATTAAACAGCAATTTGAAACACACAAAAAAAAGTGAGCAAATTGCAGTCTATAAAACATTCGTTCAGCAAAATCTTCAAATCTTCTGTAACCTACAAATGACACTGCAAAATCAAAGGATTATTTAAACGAGATGCTGTTGAAGTTACACAATAGATAACTGGCAATTACCCAGTACTTCAACAGGCAAGCATCTATCTTTTGGACACTGTTTAAACAAGAAGAAATCCAGTTCGGGCATTTTGTCTGCAATTGGAGTTAGTTTGCTACAACGACCTGCCAAACTTAATATTGTGCTAAGATACTGCTATAGAGTTTGTTGTTCTAAATACAACTTTAAACTTTTAACAATCCACATCAATAGCTTAGATGAGGGGAGTGATGACATGGTAGCAAAATTTGCATACAACACAAAGATTCAGAGGAAAGTATGTTGCACAGAAGGCATTAGCCATTTGCCGATGGATACCGATAATTGCATGAGTGGATAAAAACCTGGCAAAGTAGGAAGATGCAGGAGAAATGAAAGTGCAGTATATTACTTAAAAGAAGAATGACTGTAGAATTCTGAGGTGCAGAGGTATTGAAGTGTTCTGGTATATGAGTCACTAAAAGTTAGTACACAGATAGCACATAAAGAAGGCGGTCGATTAAATGCTATCCTTTATTATGAGAGGAATGCTTATACTTCATTTATAGAGAACATTGATGACACTGCATCTTGAATACTTGGTACAGTTTTGGTCTTCTTATTTAAAGAAAGATGTCAGTCCATCAGATGTGGTTGAAAGGAGCTTTACTAGACTGATACTTGGAATGATTTGATTGTCTCATGAGAATAGGTTGGACAGGCTGGACTTGTTTCCACTGGAGTTTTGAAGGGTAACTTGACTGAAAGTCCTGAAAAACTATGGGTCACTCTTTTAGGACAGAGATTAGGGGGACGTTTTTCCCTTGGATCGTTGTGCTACTTCAGAACTCTTATGCCTCTGAAAACGATGAAAGAATGGACATTGAATTTTTAAAACTGAGTCAAATAAGGTAGATTTTTATTCAATAAAGGTGTAAAAGGTTATTGGGAGTAAATAGGAATGTGGAATTCAAAACACAAATAGATTACCCATGATTACATTGAATGGCTGAGCAGGCTCCAAGGACAGAATGGCCTACTCCTGCTGTTCGCTCATATGGTAATATGCTTGTAAATAGGGAGATCAAAAGACTTGTGGTTATCTAATAGTTGCATAATTCCATATGGTTGATAATCAAAATAAATCTGAGAACTAACATTGAAAAAGAACAGTTGAATATTACTTGAAAATTACCTCATTATTACTTCAGTAATGTGTTTGACTCGACTACCCTCTAAATTGTCTAGCAAATTGGATCAAACCATTAAGAAGTCTAAACAAAGCAATAAAACTGGACAGATCATCTGGCATCGACTTAGACACTTGGAAAAGATATCTGTTGCATAAATGTTGCTCCTTCCACACTTCACGTTAGCTCTGATGAAGAGTCATCTAGATTTGAAATGTGAGCTTGCTCTCTCTCCATGGGTGTTGCCCGACCCACTGTGATCTCCAGCATTTTTTGTTTTCAGGATACAGTCAAGAAAGAGCTGCTGCTGGGACTCCTCAACATTGACTCCAGACCCCATGACATCTGATAATGAGAGATCAACATAAGCATGGAAAGCTTGTGTTGGTTACCAGCTAATGACCCTCACCCATCCTTTGGCTGATGAATCAATGCTCCTCCATGTACAATGTAGTCTATGATTTGTGAGTGTAGTCTGGATGAGGGACTTCAATGTCCATTACCAACAGCGGCTTGGTACTGCTGCTGACCAAGCTGGCTAAGTACTAAAGAATATAGCTGCTGGACTAGGTCTGAAGCTGGTTGTGAGGGAGCTAACAAGTGGCAAAAATCTCTATGTCTAGATTAGAGTGGTGCTGGAAATGCACAGCAGGTCAGGCAGCATCCGAGGAGCTGGAAAAATCAACATTTCGGGCAAAAGTCCTTCATCAGGAATGAGGCTGGTAGCCTCCAGGGTGAAGACTTAAATGTGAGAGGATTGAGGCTGGGGAGAAGGTAGCCAAGAGTACAATAGGTGGATGGGGGTGGGGATGAAGGTGATAGGTTGGAGAGGAGGGTGGAGCGAATAAGTGGAAAGAAGATTGGCAGGTAGGACAGGTTATGAGGATGGTGCTGAGCTGGCAGGTTGGAACTGGGGTCAGGTGGGGGGAGGGGAAATGAGGAAACTGGTGAAGTCCACATTGATGCCCTGGGTTGAAAGGTCCCGAGGCGGAAGATGAGGTGTTCTTCCTCCAGGCGTCAGGTGGTGAGGGAGTGGCGGTGAAGGAGGCCCAGGACCTCCATGTCCTCAGTAGAGTGGGAGGGGGAGTTGAAATTCTGGGCCACAGGGCAGTGGGATTGATTGGTGCAGGTGTCCCGGAGATGTTCCCTAAAGCGCTCTGCGAGGAGGCGTCCAGTCTCCCCAATGTAGAGGAGACCGCATCGGGAGCAGCGGATACAGTAACTAACATGGATGAATGTGCAGGTGAAACTTTGATGCATGTGGAAGGCTCCTTTGGGGCCTTAGATAGAGGTGAGGAGGGAGGTGTGGGCGCAGGCTTTGGAATTCTTGCGGTGGCAGGGGAGGGTGGGTTGTTGGGAGACGTGGACCTGAGCAGGTAGTCACTGAGGGAACAGTCTTTGTGGAAACTGGAAAGGGATTGTGGGGGGGGAATATACCCCTAGTGGTGGGGTCAGTTTGGAGGTGGCGGAAATGTCTGTGGATGATGCGATTTATGTGGAGGTTGGTAGGGTGGAATTGCGTTTGGAGGGGTGGGGTTTGAGGGCAGAGGTGCGGGATGTGGTTGAGATACGTTAGAGGCATCTTCAACTATGAGGGAAGGTAAATTATGGTCTTTAAAGAAAGAGGCCATCTGGTGTGTTCTGTGGTGGAACCGGTCCTCCTGGGAGCAGATAGGCGGAGGTGGCGGAATTGGGAATATTGGATGGCATTTTTGCATGAGGAAGGGTGGGAAGAGGTGTAATCCAGGTCGCTGTGGGAGTCAGAATGTTTGTAAAAAATGTCAGTGTTAATACGGTTGTCATTGATGGAGATGGAGAGGTCCAGGAAGGGGAGGGAGGTGTCAGAGATGGTCCAGGTGAATTTAAAGTCAGGGTGGAATGTGTTGGTGAAGTTGATGAATTGCTCAACCTCCTCGTGGGAGCATGAGGAGGCACCGATGCAGTCATCAATGTAGTGGAGAAAGAGGTAGGGTGTGGTGCTGGTGTAACTACGGAAGATGGGCTGTTCTACGTAGCCGACAAAGAGACAGGCATAGCTGGGGCCCATGGCTACCCCTTTTGTCTGGAGTAAGTGGGAGGATTCGAAGGAGAAATTGTGAAGGGTGAGGACCAGTTCAGCCAAACAAATAAGGGTGTCAGTGGAAGGGTACTGGTGGGGTCGTCGGGAGAGGAAGAACCGGAGGTTTTGGAGACCCTAGTCATGGTGGATGGAGGTGTAGAGGGAAGTGCCACCGCAGGAATTGCAAAACCTGGGCCCACAGCTCCCTGAATCCTGAAAACAAAAAAATGCTGGAAATCACAGTGGGTCAGGCAACACCCATGGAGAGAGAGCAAGCTTATTTTTGCACCCAAATTATAATCAGGTCCTGTTCCCTTCAGACAGCTTTGCTTTTTATAATAAACCCTGTATCTCAATTGTGGGTGCACATTCCAGCTGCACTTTGGATGCCAGCACATTGACAACTGATACACACAGTTTTCTGGTTTGCAGCAGGAGGATTAGTGTTATACAATATCTACTCTTGCACAGTCTGGGTAATTCATTTAATAGTTTAATGGGGCTTTTAAGACTATAAGACATAGGAGCAGAAGTATGCCTTTCAGCTCATTGCATCTGTTCCACCGTTCAATAAGATCATGGCTGAACTGAAAATCAATTCCTTTTTCACACCTTTTCCCCATTATCCTCAATACCATTACTGATTAGTAAAAACCATTCAGTCAGTTGACCACTGAAGCTCAGTAGCAGCAGTGTATGCCCATCTGCAAGATGGACTTTAACAAATTCAACCGAGAAGGACAAGGGCATCAGATACTTAAGAACATCACCATCTGTAAGTTCCCTTCCAAATCACTCACAATCCTAACTTGGAAATTTATTGCTGTTCCTTCATTCTCACAGAGTCAAAATCCTGGAATGCCCTCTGCTATGTGGGCACATGGACTATAATGATTCAAGAAGCAGTTCACCAGCACCTTCGAAAGGGTAACAAGGGATAGGCAATCAATACTGGCCACTCAGTGACTTCTATGTCCCATAAGTGAATAAAAAAAGTCTATCTCAGCCTTGAATATACCTAATGACCTAGCCTCAACAAGTAAAAAACTCCACAGATTTACTATCTTCTGCGAGAAAAGAATCCTCCTCATCTCTGTCTTAAATGGGTGATACTTTATTCTGAATTTATGCGTCTGGTCCTAGACTCTTCCACTAAGAAATCGATCTCATCACATTTACCCTGGCAAGTCTTCTCGTAACCTCAAATGTCTTGAGCAGACCTCCTCTCATTCTTCTATACTCCAATGAGTGCAAGCACAATTTCCTCAATCTCCCCTCATAGCTTGAAATCAACTTTGTGAACCTTCTCTAGGTGGTGCCCAATGCCTGTATAACTTTGCTTAAATAAAGAGATCAAAACTTGTCCAGCTGTAGTCTCACTAGTGCCTTATATATTTTAAGCAAAATACACTATTCCCTTTGAAACAACAGTGAACTGTCCATTTGTTTTCTCTTCTAATTATTCAACATGGATAGCAACATGTTGTGATTTATACATAAAGACCTCCACATCACTCGGTGGTGCAGTTTTCTGTAGTCTTTTTCCACATGATATTCAGCTCCCCAATTCTTCCTGCATAACTGCACAACCTCACATTTTCCCACATTATATTTTATTTGCCAAGTTTATGCTCACACTTGTTGATATACCTTTGCAGACTCTTCATGTCATCTTCACCACCTGCCTTCCCACACATTCCCATCGCTAACCTTGGCTACAGTACATTCACTTTCCTCATTCTAGTCACTACCATGTATTGCAAAAAATTATAGCTCCAGCACTGATCCCTGTGGCACTCCACTAGTTTCAGACTGCCATCTGAAAATGCCCCCTTTATCCCACTCCTTGTTGTCTATTGGTTAGCTAATTCTCAATCCATGTTCATATATGACTCCCAACAGCAAGGGTGTTTATCTTTTTAAGTAGCCTCATGTGCTTCCACTCAAAGAAGTTTTATTTGGATGCTACTCTTTCTCATTTGTACAAATGGATGGGAAACAGATCCTTAATGTGTGCCCACATTGGCGGATGCAATTAAACTAAGAGTAAGACAAAAATTAAATGCTGAGAATTTATAGGATCAGCTGGAGCATAATAAGTACATATAGATGAAACTGAATGCTGACAAGTGTAGGTTCCTGTTAAAGCATGTGATATCAGCTACACATAGAAACTGTGTTACAAAATTACTAATGAAGCTATAAGGATCCTCAGATTATGGACAGAATTATACTGCCCATGAATAAATTGCCGGAAAAATGATTTTTTTTTGTCAGCATTCACTCAGGAGAAACACAGCTTTGTTGAGGAGAATATGGAGATACAGGCAATTAGACTAGAAAGTTAAGAGGTGACTTAATAGAGGCATACAAATGATCAGAGGTTTAAATATAGTGGACAGTGAGAGCTTTTTCCTTGGATGGTGATGGCGAGCACGAGGCGACATTGCTTTAAATTGAGGGGTGATAGATATAGGACAGATGTCAGAGGTAGGCTCTTTACTCAGAGAGTAGTAAGGGCATGGAATGCCCTGCCTGCAACAGCAGTAGACTTGCCAACTTCAAGAGCATTTAAATGGTCATTGGTAAACATATGGATTAAAATGGAACAGTGTAGATTGGATGGACTTCAGATTGATTTCACAGGTTGGCACAACATCGAGGGCCTAAAGACCTGTACTGCATTGTTCTATGGGGAGGCTGCTGATGCAAATTTAGGCAGAATGTAATGGGCACCTTTCCTGGTCACTACCCATCCATCACAGATACCATTCCATTTTGCATCAAGTGAAATGCCAGATGTCTATCGACTGTTGAGCCACTTAAGTGTCCAACTCATAGAAACTAAGGGGCCTCTCCCCACCCCGATACAATTTTGAGGCAGAGGGCAGATACTGGTGCCAGATTTGAAACTTGCCAGGTCTCACTACTCAGACTATTAACGAGAAAGAGGGAGGAGTGGTTTAAAAATTCACCTCCTTCATAGTCCCCGCCATGGCCCACTGCAGCATTCACCAACAAGATATTCCTTTCACCACCATTCCTTTTGAGTTTTGCCTTCCACCACACCTATGCACCTTGGCTCCCATCCCTCAACAGGGCCTCCTAGCTGAGTGCTGCTGATGACTACCCTACCACCCCCTCCTAACTTAACCTTCCCATCTGGGTCCAATGAAAACCACCATCAGGGTCTGGGGTGCAGTTCTAGCAGGGGTCACCACTCCCAGTACTGCTGCTTTCAGCAGACTGATTGGCTCTCAGAGGGTTAATGTCTCCCCTGATCCAGGTAAAGGCCTCATCATGAGCTAATCTACGGCCAATTTGAATAGCTGTCAGATAATCCAATGAGGTGGGGGCAGGTTTGCTACCGCCATTTTCAGATGGAAGATCACAGTGATATATAAAATCCTGCCCTTAGATTTGACACTAAACAGCTGTTTAACTTGTGCAGTGCATGAGAAGAAAGGCTTGCATTGATACAGCACCTTTCAGAATCTCAGGTTTCCTCACTGTGCTTTCCAGCTTACTTTTGAAGTTCAATCACTGTGATGACACAGGAAGCATTCCAATGTGATAACGAAAATAATCTGTTTCAGCAATGTTAATTAAGGGGCCAATGCACTTAATTGACCCAAATATCTCGATTGTAAACTCCCCTGCTCTTATTGGAAATAGCATCCAGCTAAAAAGATGAGGCAGACCCTCAGTTCACTGCCTCATCCAAAAGCTGGCACCCAGATAGTACTTACTCAGTATGGCGCCACTGTATCAGCCGAAGGTTTTGTGGCTACAGTTTTAAAGTGACACCTGAATCCATAATCTCTAACTCAGAGATGAGGCTGCTACCAGTTCAGCCACCGCTGACATTTAATTATTGGAGTCAATAGAGCAGGCAACAATAGTTAACTGTCAAATAATTTAAACTGAAGTAAAAATAAGTCACAATTAAACCGAAGTGTTCTAGTCAGACCACATGTTGACTTCTATGGTCAGTTCTACCCTGCAGCACAAGAGAACTTTCAAATGCCAGAGGGACTGCAGCAAAAAGCAGCCGGCTCTTGCTGCTCCACTGTTAGAACCCTAAATAAATTGTAGACAATAGTGAGACCTGGGCTCTCCAGCATAGAAAGGAAGCATGTAAAAGGAAATTTTATAGAGATATCTAAGATAACTGACAATATCAAAATCATGAATCAAGAGCCAAACTCCAAATTTTAAGAATAGGACAAGAATACGCAGGTAAGTTAAATTGAGGAGTGGCATCAACATATTTTATCTTAAAAGAACTTGTAATAAATAACAGGAATAGACTCCCAAAGAGACAAGTAGAAAAACAAAGTGTGGGATCATTAAAGAGATAATTAAATCTGCAACATAAGTAACATAAGGGATTCTTTTGCATGAGCCAGGATGACGCAATTGGTCTTCCCGATCCATAATTATCTTGAGAAAATAATTTCCTGAAAAAATCTGAAAGTGATCTTGAACGTCCCACTCACTATCGGACAGTTTTGTACAACTCAAAAGCTGAAGACTGACTGTAATCATCCTAAATTTAGATGTTTCATCCTGCTGAGAAATGTTCGTTTATGTGGTACTGATGCCAGCAGTCACCCTCCAGGGATTGCTGCTTTGTACTTATCAAGCAACAAGTACTTACACATTGATATGCATCTCTGGAACTATCAACACACTTACTTAACAAATGTCACTCACAGATGCTTCTGTATTTGTGGTTTAGCTGAGAAATTGAAAACCTAAAGGTCTTCTATACCTCTGGGGGATGTTTATCCTCATGCAACAGCAGATAAAGACAACTGATACTGAAATATTTTATTTCAAACAAAGTCACATCCTGTAAATAGCTGGATCATAGTTTCTCAGATGGTGAGTTGTTTGTGAAACTTGAGAAAGTAGGAACAGGATTAGGAAATTCAGGCTTTTGTGCCTTCTCCAGCAGTCAATAACGCCCTGGTTTATTTGACTGCGGTTTTAGCTCCATCTTCCCTTATGCATTTCATAATGTTCGACTCCCTTATCTATCAAAATCTGTCTCACTCAGCCTTCCAAAAATGTAAAGGCCGAGGCACGACAGAGTCATAGAGATGTACAGCATGAAAACAGACCATTCGGTCCAAAATGTTACAATTATACCAGCCTCCACCACTTCTTCTGGCAGCTCATTCCATACACGTACCACCCTCTGTGTGAAAACGTTGCCCCTTAGGTCTCTTTTATATCTTTCCCCTCTCACCCTAAACCTATGCCCTCTAGTTCTGGACTCCCCGACCCTAGGAAAAGACTTTGCCTTTTCACTTCATTCATTCATGCTCTGATCATTCATTTGAAGCTCATAGCATACAGCAGACAGCAATGGCTAGAATGATTATCAATGCAGAAAAAATGAATATCACAAAAGATTAGAGAAGCAAAAGATCAACAAGAATGATTACATGTTCCCCACTGATACTTAATAGGTAATAATATTGGATCAGGATCTATTATGTATGTAAGAATTAAATCTAATTAAAATTAAATTCAAAACAAATCATCAAAGAGAATTCAAAACATCGTGAACATTTGAAATGATCTAACGCAAAGTCGAAGCATTCTACCAGTCTGTTGAGGATCCCACTCAACAGCTAGAGAACCCATTGGTTGGACACTGTCAGACCTCCCCTACATTTGAGATCTGCAGTGGTGTAAGACACACTACCTAGAGTTACCAACCAATCGCAGGCTAGCAACTTTGCACCTTCCTCAAGCCGCTGGGGCAAAGTTTAGAAACAATGTAAGACACTGGACTAAGGATTCTGTTTTTTATTCATTCAGAGAATGAGAGTATCATTGGTTAGGCCAGTAACTATTATCCATCTTTAATATCTGACAGGACAGTTAAGAATCAACTACATGGCTGTGGGTCTAGATTCACATGGGGGCCAAACCAGGAAAGGATAGCAGATTTCCTTCCTTAAACAGCTTTACTGAATCATATGGGTTTTCTGACAACTGACAATTGTTGTGTGGTCATAATTAGACTCTTAATTCCAGATTTTTTATGGAATTCCAATTCCACTGTCTACTATGGTGTCCCAAGAACATTATCTGGGACTTTGGATTAATTGTGTAGTGACAATACCACTAGGCCATAGCCTCTCTGAGGTAGGTGAAGACAAGATAGGGGTTGAGTAAGAGGATTGGGCAGGGTACCAGAGACAAGGGCAGGGGCTTGGCTTTAGTGATCCTTCTTCTCGGATGCCTCAATTGGTCATAGAGTGCCTGAGTATGACGGACTCAGCCCCAGGAACTTAAACATATGCACATATAATGAGGAGCAGGGGTAGGCCATACAATCCTTCAAATCTGCTCCACATTTCAATAGGATCAAGGTTGATCAGATTCTAAATGTAAATCCAGATTGCTACTTTGTTTAACAAGAATCTACCTACTCTGGTACAAAAACATTCAAAGATATTGCTTTCACTACTTTTTATAGAACAGAGTTCCGAAGATCTGATAAATGTCTAAGAATTAATATTTTGCCCTATCTTTATTCTACAGGCAACCTCAATTATCCAAACAACACAGGCAGGGAGTACTTTGTTCAGATAATCTAATGTTCTGATAACTGAGGTTGTACTGTAAATGGGTGACCATGACTTTTAAATGTTGACCCCTAGTTCTAGGTTCTTCCAAAAGAAGCAGCATCCTTTTGACATCTATGCTGTCAAGATTCTTCAGGATCTGATATGCTTCAATATAGCCACTTCTTACTCTTATCAAATCCAGTGAATACAAACCTGGTCTATCAAAACTTGTCTCATACGACAAAGCCTTCCATTCCAGGTAGGAGTCTACTAAACCTTCTTTGAACTGCTTCAACTACATTTGCAGTCTTCCTTAAATGAGCTGACCAATATTGTGCAGAGTTCTCTCGATGTGGTCACACCAGTGCACTTACAACTGTAACATAACCTCCCTATCTTTGTATTCAATTCTCTTCATGATAATTAAGAATATTTGATTAGCTGTCCTAATTAACTGTTGCACCTGCATTGTAGTCTTTTGCGATTTATGCACTAGAACACCCAGATTCCTCTGTATCTCAGAGTCTGCAATCTCTCACCATTTAGGTAACACTTTTTTTTATATACTTCTTGCCAAAATGAACAATTTCACATTTTCCCACAATTCCTCCCTTTGCTGATTTTTGCTCACAAACCTAATCTAAATAATTTTGTAACCTCCTTATGCACTCTTCACAACTTATTTTCTCGTGCTGAAGAAAGTTTTGAGTTTGAAACAAATCTTTGATTTGTTTACATATTTAGCAAATATACCTTCATCGAATTCATTATGCAACTCATTGTTAATCCCAATAGTGTTGGAAAGCTACATTTCATTTCATCATTAGAGTATAAAATGGAGTATAAAGGTAGGGAAGTGTTGCTGCAACTGTACAAAGCTTCAGTGAGATTTCACCTGGAATAAATGTTTCAGTCTCCTTACTTGCAGTTGCATTGGAGGCAATTCATAGGTGGTTTAGATTACTTACAGTGTGGAAACAGGCCCTTCGGCCCAACAAGTCCACACCGACCGACCGAACTGCAACCCATTCCCCTACATTTACCTCTTCACCTAACACTACGGGCAATTTAGAATGGCCAATTCACCTAACCTGCACATTTTTGGACTGTGGAAGGAAACCGGAGCACCCGGAGGAAACCCACACAGACACGGGGAGAATGTGCAAACTCCACACAGTCGCCTGAGGTGGGAATTGAACCCAGGTCTCTGGCGCTGTGAGGCAGCAGTGCTAACCACTGTGCCACAGTGCCATTCTCTCGACTGATTCCAGAGACAAGGAGTTTGTCTTATGAAGAGACATTAAGCAGTTTCAGCATATACTCTCTGGCATTTAGAAGAATGAGAGAAAATCTAACTGAGATATATAAGATAGTAAAGGGGATTGCTAAGGTAGACATGAAGAGATTGCCCCAAGTGAGGAAACAATCAAGAATGAGAGGGTGTAATTTTAGGAAAAAGGCTAATTGATTTAAATCAAAGATAAGGAGAAATTACTTCTCTCAAATGGTCGTGCATCTGCAGAATTCACTATTTAGGGAGTAGATAGACAGATTTTTAATTTGTAATGCATTGAAGGGTTATGAAGAGTAGTCATATGTGCATATTCCATCTAATTACTGTAAATTTAAGGGTAATTAGTGCCAATGATGCATAATATTTCCTTGTGAAGGAGAATAGAAACATTGGTGAAATTTGTTGTCCATCCCAATGGTGAGTTTCGCGGCAATTAATTACCATAGTCAACGTAGGCTAGATTTTTATGCCAGGTTCTTTTCCTCAAATTCAAGTTTCATCTACTGTCATGGTGGGATACAATGTCATGTCCTCAGAACTCTTGCCTGGGGTTCTGGATTACTAGCCCAATGATATTGCCACTGTATTGCTACCTATCCTGAATTATTAACAGTGCGATGGCCATCACAGATATTCACCTAATGGTGTGAGGGAGGCTCATCATGTGAAGCTAAAATAGTTAAATCCATGTGGAGTTGCTTGTGGGCTCCCAAGGATTTCCCCATTCAAAGGCATTTAGTGCCTGATCGAGTGCCAGGCATTCAGAAGGGCAGGAAGTATGGATAAGGTAAAAACAATGACTGCAGATGCTGGAAGGCAAATACTGGATTAGTATGAAGGGCTTTTGCCCGAAACGTCGATTTCGCTGCTCGTTGGATGCTGCCTGAACTGCTGTGCTCTTCCGGCACCACTAATCCAGGAAGTATGGATAGCCAACCCGTGCCCTTTCTTCCCTCCCTCCTGCCATCACTTAGGCCTGTGATCAGTGGAATGCCACAAGGATTGGTGCTGGGTCCACTACTTTTCATCATTTAGATAAATGATTTGGATGTGAGCATTAGAGGTATAGTTAGTAAGTTTGCAGATGACACCAAAATTGGAAGTGTAGTGGACAGTGAAGAAGGTTACCTCAGATTACAATGGACTGAAGAAGTGGCAGATGGAGTTTAATTTAGGTAAATGTGTGAAGTGCTGCATTTTAGAAAGGCAAATCAGGGCAGGACTTATACACTTAATGGTAAGGTCCTGGGAAATATTGCTGAACAAAGAGACTTGGATTTCAGGTTCATAGCTCCTTGAAAGTGAAGTCACAGGTAGATAGAATAGTGAAGGCGGCATTTGGTATGCTTTCCTTTATTGGTCAGAGTATTGAGTACAGGAGTGGGAAGGTCATGTTGCAGCTGTACAGGACATTGGTTAGGCCACAGTTGGAATATTGTGTGAAATTCTGGTCTCCTCCCTATTGGAAAGATGTTGTGAAACTTGAAAGGGTTCAGAAAAGATTTACAAGGATGTTGCCAGGGTTGGAGGATTTGAGCTATAGTGAGAGGTTGAATAGACTAGGGCTGTTTCCCCTGGAGCGCGGAGGCTAAGGGGTGACTTAAAAAAAGGCTTCTAAAATTATGATGGGCTTGGATAGGATAAATAGACAAAGTCTTTTCAGTGGACTCAGGGAGTCCAGAACTAGAGGACATAGGTTTAGGGTGAGAGGGAAAAGATATAAAAGGGATCTAAGGGGCAACTGTTTTACACAGAGGGTGGTATATGTATGAAATGAGCTGCCAGAGGAAATGGGGGATGCAAGTACAATTTTAACATTTAAAAGGCATCTGGATGAGTATATGAATGGGAAGGGTTTGGAGGGATATGAGCCAGGTGCCGGCAGGTGGGACTACATTGGATTGGGATATCTGGGCGACATGGACGAGTTGGACTGAAGGGTCTGTTTCAATGCTGTACCTCTCTATGACTCTAAATATGCCAGGGTCCCTTGGCAATTCTGGGTCTCTGCTGTCTTTAGTACCGGCAGCAGTCACTAACCATCCCAGTGGCACTGCTGAGCAAATAGGATTTGCTGACATCTGGTTGGCAGCAAGTATCTGTCTGTGGGAATGCAGCAGCTAGGGTCCTATTCCAATGATGTTGCACTACTATCCATTGAAGAGCTTGACTGGCACTTAAATCAGTTGGTGTTTTCAGAAGAGACACCACAGTGCTCTCAGTGGCTCTTCAGCCTCCACTAAATACTATCTATTGTTTCATCCTAATTAAAGGGGTGCTATTGAATGCTATCATTGCTTTTCAGTTTCCTGACATGGGTTAAATTTACAATGTATATTATTGTTTATTATGACACATAGCTGAAAAAGTCCAAGTATGATAAAAATGTATCAGGAGGATGAACTGCTTTAAATAGCCTTCTCACAGACATTTGTTATGGCATTCAGTAAGCTCTTAAATGCGCTTAGAAAAGAGTCCTTGTTTTTCACATCAAACATATAGCTCCATGGTTCAAGTGATTTTTATGCTTCAAAGAAAATTCAATCCATCAACATGATGCCCACTATGTTATCTGAACCTTTTTTTCCTCAAAGAAGAAATTCAAGTCAACACATCAATTTTTCTTGCCAACTTTCCAACCATCTACAAAACGCTGCTTCGTAAGAGTTCACAGACAACTTTCTCTAACCACCTGACACTGAAATGCGTACTGTCCTGTGGGAGTCTTGAAAACCTTGGCTCAAACTGTAAGCATGGCTCATTCCATGCTCAGGGGTCAATACAGGTCCTTTATGATGCCAATTGGTTCTACTTTTGGAAACAAGCAATGCTAATGATAAAAATACTTGAAACACATTAACTAAGAATAAAGACCACAGGCTCACATCACACTTAGTCTTAACAATCAGATTATTGCAAACTCTGCCCATAATTGGAAATACTATAAATAATTTTAATGCATTTTTCTGGAAAAATCCAACGTATTTACATTTCATTTCTGCCTTCCTTACATTTTCTAAATGGATGAGAATCATGTCTAGAATAAGTAATTTGTATGGTATCACATCAAAATTACCCTTTTTAGTGTACAGTACAGCATCCATTCTTTTGGGATCAGAATGTTGATATCGTTTTGAAGATGTTTCCTTAATATTAGTTTATAATATATTAAATCTATTTGCTGAATATACTGATTTATATTAAGATATCTGTATATAAAATGAGCTGGACATGTCTTGAATTTTTGACAAGACAACTTTGACATTTCAAAGCAACAGATGCTGGCTACAGCAGCTAAAATATTGCACTTGTGAAGAACACAAACTGTTTGATTGAGGCACTAAGTCTATAAAGCTTTTAGAGACAAGTTTGTATGACCCAACTTGTGGGTGTAAAATATACTTGAGTTGAACTGAGAGATACTTAGAGAGAAAGTGCGATGGGGGCAACAGCCCTCTCTCTATCTTTGATTTCTCTCCTATTAAAGTTTGAAAGTTGAAAATCTATCAGAGAACTTCATTACTGCAAGCTAAAATTTCTTAAAGCGAGAACTCTGCATCAACTCCACAGATTTCTATTTTCCACTGAAGATAAGCAATTCCAACAATTAAAAGAAAACTCACAGACCAGAGCTACTGTGGCAAATGACCCTGGAACCAACTTTCTGGACAATACACAAATACTTTTACAAAGCCAACTTTTAAGATTTAATACTTTTCTAATATCTTTTTACACACGTGGAGGAATTGTGCCTGTTTTGTTTTGCATTACTGGGTAGTTGGATATGATTTTCTGTTTTAAAATATTTTGGTTATCGTATCTGCATTTTTGTGTGAGTTTTAGAAATAAACCTCGAATTGTTAATCTAATGAACCTGTTTAACTTGTTTATTACATCAAGTTATAGACAGTGAAGTTTTTACCTATTAAATTGGCAAAATCATCTCTCTTTTGAATTCAAACTCTGATGTCACCAGCTCAGGAATGAAGAGAAAAGAGAAATCAGTTCTTGTCTCTGAATTGTATCAGATATTTGGGTGGTTTTGGATGTCATTTAGCCATAGGCAAAGAGGATAAATGGAAGTAGGAACTAAATTTAAAATGGCAGTAAAGTATTCATGCGCTAAAACAATCGCATACCAACGAAAATATCCACTTTCGAGTCTTGTGCGTTTTCAGGAAACGGAAAAATCATTTGGACCAGTTTGAATGGATTATCAACTGATGAACTGAAAAGTATAGCAAAGCCATTGAACATTAAATTTCAAAAACTAGTGGTCAGTGAATTGGAGGAGGGAGAGAGAAGTCTAGAACCCGAAACAGAAAAAAAACACTTTTTAAAAAATGCAGTTGAAACAGAACAGGTTATAGATACAACTTCAAAGGGAAACAGATAAACAAAGAGGCAGGGGAGAAAAGAAGAAAGAGAAAGAGCATTCTAAATATAAAATGGGTGTGAGAGAATAGGAAAGAAGGATAAGAGAGGAATGGAGGGAAGAAAGCTAATTCCGATGCAAACAATTTAAGCTAAGAGAAAAGAGACAGTCTCTAGACTCTGGGAAGATACTACCTCAATGTGATATCTACCTCAACTCAGGGTCAAGTCTGATATTGGTGAAGTTTATCCAAGCAATCCCAAGTCATGAGGAGAGGGGCATAGAGGCTTTTTCATTTCCCCTGAGAAAGTGAAAATGCCAGTGAAATTGGCTAGATGTTGCTAATGCAAAGCGGGTTAACTGGAAAAGACCACAAGGCTATAACAAGTTTATGAAGAGACCTCCACAAAGTAAGAGTTGGCCAAAAAGGCTACCCTCAGTGCTTATCAGTCAGAGCTAGAAGCTTAAAGACAACAATGTGAAAATGTCCAAAAGCAGCATGAGCAGTTTGAGAGGGTCAAGCAACTTACAGGACCATTGGATGCAGATCCTTAATGTAGATATCAACTACAAAGCCTCAAAGAGATAACTCTCCTTGAAGACTTGAATGGACTCCCTATCTCTGTAAAGATTAAAAAGAGAACCAAAAGGTTTCCAAAGCTAAACAAACAGCAGTGGTGGCTGATAATTACAAGTTTCTCCACAAGCCCTTACCCCAAGGGAAAGCATTTATCCATCCAAACCAAGAAGGATAGAGGTGGGAGGATGAAAGGAAAGTATAACATGGACAGAAATGACAGCTGGAAACATAAGGAATTGGCTCCTCAGGCCAAAGCTAAGATGCAGAGACGAGGAGTTATGCTCAGAAGCTTGTCTACTGCTATTGTCATAAGATAGGACAGTTTTGTGCTGATAGCTACACATTCTGGGAAATGACTGTAGGAATTGTTCCATAGAGTTAGTGCAGAAAAGGTAGGCCTGTTGAGCAGCACAGTGTTAAAAACATTGCTGGGGATGGAGGGAAAGTAAACAAGATCCTTGAGAGCTTCTGGGATGTTCTGTCCAAAGAAATGTGACTCTCTCATCCTGAAATGAGATTGGTAAATCCATAGTCACACTTAGGGATACAGATGCCACCAAAAACCCAATTGCAGGTGAAATTCTTGGCTTTTCCACAGAGTGCATTGAATGTGAAGGTTTTAGTGAACAGGAAATCTATATCCACATCTTGTTGTATCAGATACATCAGGAATTTCACCTAATGACTGGGCTGGGATTTGTTTGTGGTTTACATGTGGATGGGGTAAAGCTACACCTTGGAAATGACTTGGCGAGATGCAGGCAGTGTCTTTCCAGTAGTCAAAAGAAGACCAATTGATGTCAAGGAGACAGAGCAGTTACAGATGAAGGTTCCTGACAGTTCGCTTGCTGCCTGTTCAGTAACTCTGTCGATGGGCAACCAGCCTTGTCACCAGAGGCATAATTAATGCCATGGATAGATAACTCTGCTGTTGGGCTAACCAAAATCCTTTTTTGGAGATTTGGCCGATCTGAAAGAAGTGATAAGTAGGTTCTCTCAGTCAAGGTCCCCAAGTAGACCTGGAGTTACAAAAGAAACACAAATTGCCCAACTGACATTAAAGCAGAGGGAATCTGGAGCCCTATTTGTTTAAAAAGGGTGCTTATGAGGATACAGACACAACCTCCCAGATGGACTGACAAAGAATAGATGATACTGGCCAAATGTCACAGGCAGGTATTGAGGATAGATTACAAATTCTCCTTGGTTGAGCATGTGGATGTCCAGAAGACCAAAGCCCTCAGAAGCTGACATTTATACTTGGCAAGTCTCCACAAAAACATGCTGCAATTCTATAAAATGTGCCCCAAGTGTAAGATAGTGGGGGAGCCCCAACCTATGATACAAGTGATTCTCATAAAGCTTTTGAAGGGCTGTTTAGCAGACATTTGGTAGATGTTATGGGATTGCTGTTGAAAATCAGTAAGTCCTCACTATGATGGATAGAGACACACACTCCCCAGAGGTCATTCCCTTGAAATTCTCTTCTGGCAAGGTAGTGGTGGAGAGTTAATTCAGTTTGTCATTTGTTTTACCAGCAGAGATCCAGATGACCCAGGCACCAACTTTATGCATAAAACTTTCCAGAGTAAAGAGTTTACTAGCCACAGTCACAAGGCATTGTTAGACCTTTGAGACAATGATCAGGACATAATGTCATGAGTACCCCATGACTTGGCCAAGCAACAAATTTCCCTTGTTACTCAGATTCACCCAATGATTCCACTAGCATTAGTCCCTTTGAGTTAGTTTGTTAATATGACACAGGAGAGCCACTGAAACTATTCAAGGAAAGGCTCTTAGAGGAAAGAGCAAATCTACTGCAATAAATTAAATCTTTGGATTCCAGAAGTGGGTCACCATAGCTTGAAACGTGGTCCATGTGCATTGCAAAATGTTACAGTCAGTCATGGAAGGGTGGGTGGCCAACTAAGTTCCCATGAGATGACCATTTTAGCTGGGAGACATATATTACTATTTTTACATGATAAATTACTTAAAGCTTGGTTCAGTAGCCTAAGAAGGAGAGTATGCAAGGTTAGTGAGGTGAATTCCAGAATCACAGGTCACAGAATTATTATGGTACAGAAGGCAGCCATTCGGCCCATCATGCCGGCACCAGTTCTACAACTTCATTTGGCTCTGTCATCTAGTGTCAATCTCATGGTATTTCCTCATAACCCTGATGTTGGTATTTTAACAACTCACTGTGTGAGTTCATTTGTTCATAAATCTATGGTCTCTTAGCCTTGCTTCTTTTCCAAGTGGAATAGGCTTCATTCTCTCGACTCTGTCCAACCCACTCGTGACTTTGAACACCTCAATCAGATCTTCTCTCAGCCTTCTTCTCCCCAGTGAGAACAATCCCAATTATTGTCATAGCTGAAGCTTCTCATACCTGGAAACTTTCTAGTATGTCGTTTCTGAATTATTTGACTGATACCCTAGACCACAGAGAAAACAGCAGGCTGTGTCACACTGACATGCTGAAACAGTACCACTATTGGGAGGAAGATAAATAAGTGCAGGATTGCCAGGTAGTAGAGACGGTGGAGGAGAAAAGAGATAGTCACAGTCATTTAGTCATAGAGGTCTAGAGCACAGAAAAAAGGCCTTACCGGCAAAAAACAACCATCTAATTATGCTAATCCCATTTTCTAGCACTTGGCCCATAGCCTTGTATGTCTTGACATCACAAGTGCACGTCTAAATACATTTTAAATGTTATGAAGGTTTCTACCTCCACCATTCTTACTAGTGGTGAGTTCCAGATTCCTACCACCCTCTGGGTGAAAGAGTATCCTCACATCTCCTCTAAACCTTCTTCCCTTTTCCTGAAATCTATGGTTCCAGCCATTGAAATGCGATGTGATATGTTAGATTTAGGAGTTTTAAAAAATAAACAAATGCTGCTGTCAATCCTCATCTATTCTGCCCTCATGATCTGCTGTAAATACAGTAAATTTTACCTTCAACAGAGTATTTGTACCTGGAGAGGCACAGTAACAGAAGTCACTGTCTACTTAAGTATTCAACAGATGTTTATAACAGCCCCCGGTATCTTGCTATAGATCGTAATCACAATCCCTGCTGTGTCTGGTCTCATACTGAGCAATTCAGTTCCAAAATTTAGCCTATTTTCCTCGATGTGTTATGTTGCAGTGGCTCTCGTATGATGGAGACTGAAACTAATATCAGCGGGTCACACGCTATGTACAGTGATGATGTTATGAACATGTTTCTTAAAAGGTATATTCAGTACAAACAACAATACAGCAGAGACACAATACAATACACGGAGGCTTGCACAACTCCCAACTTGAACTCCCTACTGTTCAGTTAGTTCGCACCAAACTGTGAATGGGATTAGACACAATGTCATACTTCACATAGATATAGAAAAGTCTTCCTTCATAAAACAGCATGGTACCACCTAGATCCTGAGAAATGGGCCAAGGTGAAAGCAGAAATTCAATACATGAATTCATCAGGTGATTGTGGAGGGCTCGATCGTAACACAGAATTTATAGCAAAAATTTGCAGTGTGATGTAACTGAAATTATACATTGATAGACAATCAATTTTTCAATGTATAATTTCAGTTACATCACACTGCAAATTTCTGTTATAAAACAAACTGACTGAACTCAGTCAAACAGTTGGAACAATCAATTCAAGCCAAATGCCCAAGCTTGATGGTGACGGTTAATGCAGTAACCGGGTGGAGTCCTATCCAATTCCTCACTTGAAGGACTACTAACAAATTAGAAAGTGCCTTATGTATAACAAACTTGATAAGCTAAAGGGCTACCGGCAGGCTCTTTTGTCACACTGGGTTATAAGAAAGATTGGTCTCCATCCTGACAGCCTTTTTCCAATGCTGAGTGACCCCACTGAGATTAAAAATGTTTAGGCGACTTTCCAGAGGCTGATGAAGCATATAGTAGTCGAGGTCCTGAATAATGTAAACCATGTGAACTCCTGCTGGCAGGCCTGGCTGGGTAGGTATGGGAGCTGCTGCTTCAAGTTCTATCTGGGTTGCTTTGGCTGCAATAGCTACAGACCTCAATGTATGGGATAGGTTCACCTGACCTGCTGTTGGCCTGGCTGTCAAAGCTAACTTTTGGAGAAGCTGGAGGAAAGTTGCCTCCATCTTTAAATGCCCACGGCCTCACTCAGCTGCCATATTGTGATGGCATCCTGCAGCAAGGCCCCTGGTTTGCTACCCAACCTCAAGAGCGCACCTAAATTCTTTACCTGAATAGTGAGATTGCCCTTTGGCCATTAATACCCACACTGGGCAGTCTGTCATTAACACCCATGCACCCTCTGCCATTAATCCCCACATAGCTCAAGGTTATTATTATATTCGCAGCTCAGGGTCACTATTACTCACACGGTTCAAGGCCAGTATTACTCACCCAGCTCAGGGCCATTATTATCCACACGGCTCAGGGCCATTAATACTCACATGGCTCAGGGCTGCCACAATAGGGTCTAGAAATTGAGAGGAAAAGTTAAATCCTATGTGTAGTGGCTCAACCCTTGCCAAGGCCTGGCTCAGAGATGGAAAGTTGTAGATGAGTAACACCATTCATAATCTGATCTTTCATCTTCCCACAAAAATAAACACAATACAAGTAGTAAATCTTAATTAGGTCCATTTCATCTCCCAGAAGGCTTCCCTGTGCTTAGTGACACTGCACAGGTGTTCTAACTATTGAATAGTTAAATAGGGGGAATGCAAATCTGTCTCTGCTTAGATTAGAGCCTCTGGTTCTCCTTTTGTGAATGACTTTTCAGTATTTTTAGCATCCCATGGGAATATGTCCTGAGCTTCCCAGTCACAAACATACTTGCCTTTGTTTGCTTAATGGGTTACTAATGCTTCACACCACAACAGCAGTGAATTGTGAATTCCTTACTTGCAAGAGTTCTACTGGCTTATGCAACCACACCTTCAATTCCGCAACAAGGCTGTTGAAACAAATTTTGTAAAGTGGATCAATCACATCTGCAATATGATTTTTCAATGTAATTGAAATAGTACATTGTGTTTAACACAATATTTCAAGTTTGACTGGCTTCAATCCACAAGCGATTATGCTGAACAATCCAAAGTAAACCTATCATGTCTTTATAGGAACATAGGAACGTAGGAACATTCCTGATGAAGGGCTTTTGCCCGAACCATTGATTTCCCTGCTCCTCGAACGCTGCCTGTCCTGCTGTGCTTTTCCAGCACCACTCTAACCTAGACTCTGATCTCCAGTATCTGCAGTCCTCACTTTTGCCACATAGGAGCATTCAACCCATTCCACCCTTCTACAAGATTACGGACGATCTGGGGCTTAACTCTATGTACCTGCCTTTGCCCCGTATCCCTTAGTGCCTTTGCTTAACAAAAGTTTATTTATTTCTTGTTTAAAATTAACTACTGATTCAGCATCCAATGGTGTTTGTGGAGGAGACTTCCAAACATTTACCACACTGTGTGAATAGAGGTGCTTCCTGCGTGTCCCTTAATTTTTAGAATAAGCACCCTAGTTCTAGGACCTCAAACCAACGGAAATAGTTTATCTTTATCTACCTTGTTTTTTCTTATTAATATCTTGAAGTCATCAATCAAAACACCCTTCTAAATGCTAGAGAAAATAGGCCAAATTTGTGTAATGTCTCCCTATAACTTAACCCCTGAAGCTTAGGTATCATTCTTGTAAGTGTATGTTGTACTCCCTCCAAGACCAATACATCCTTCCCATGGTTGGTTGTGTGTCCAGATCTACTCATAGTACTGTAAGTAGGGTCTTAACCAGGGTTTTTTTTAATAACTGCACCTTAACTTCCATATCCATAGAATCCAGTCCTCCAGATATTAAACCACCTGTTGGTGTCTTTTGAAAGGTTGATGCACAAAACCCCCCCAGTCTCTTTCGCCATCCAGTGCACTGAACTTCATACCATCCAGAAAGTATCCTGATCCATCTTTTTTCAGTCCAAAATGAATAATCCTTATATTGCTTACAGTGAACTCCATCTGCCACAGTTTTGCTCATTCACTTCATACATCAATATCTCTTTGTAATTTTGTGTCAATATCTACCACTGTCTACCATGCCACTTAACTTGGTGTCATTGGCAAATTGGCTATATGACTTTTTGCCCACATTGTTTTTTTTCTTTCTTATGATAATGTTATTCAAGATTTCCACCACCAGGAAAAAATACGTGTGGTCAGTAAACCAGTAACACGCAAAGTTCGGTTCGAGCAATGTTTACATGAGAAAGATGAAGGGGAGGGTAGGGGTCAAATCAAAATAGAGTTGGAGGGGGAAATCAAGTATTCCACTCCTCCACTATGCCCACCTCTCTCTAAAGACACTGAGAATATTGGTGGACACAATGTTCCCACAATGTCCTCTCCAGGGACACCTAAGCTCAAACACAGCTGTGGAATTGGGGCAGACAGTTGGTTGTAATGACCCCAACAATGCCTGGACCTGCTAAGGGCCAGCTTGGCCAGGCCCAGGAGATCCTCCAACCTGCTCGGTCCACTCTGCACTGGGTGCCCAAAGCTCAGGAGCGTGGGGCTGAAATGCAACCAAAATTACAGAAGAAGATTTTTTTGGATAATTAAAAACGGAGTACAAAAGCCTGCACCTAATATATATGCATGGACTCCATAGCACCACAAAACAAACCGTTGGGCTGGGAGTCTGTGAACCACTGCAGTTACAAGGGACAATTGCATGCAGCATCCTCCACCTCAGATTCCCATACTATTCAAGTTGTTCATAAATAATGTAAATAATTGAGGTCCCAACTCAGCTCCCTGTAGGACACCGCTAGTCACATCCTGCTATGCATTATCCCTACTTTCTGCCACTCAGTCAATTTCCCCGCCAGGTCAATAATTTGCCTTTAATTCACAATTATCTTATGTGGGACTTTATCAAATGCCTCTGGAAGCCCATATAAACAACATCGAGACACATTCCTCTGTCCATAGCCTTAGTCACTTCTTCAAAAGGTTTTATGAGATTTGTCAGGCATGACCTCCCTGTCAGGTTGGGTCTTCCTGATTAACTGAAGATCTGAGATGTTCAGTCACCCCCATCCTTGATTATAACTCCAATAATTTCCAACACCAAATATTAGGCTAAATGGTCTGTAGTTTAATGATTTTTCCTTGCACACTTCTTACAAAGCAAAATCATATCCCCAATTTTCATTTACAGAGGGATGATTCCTTTATCTAGGGAACTCTGGAAAATTATAGTTAGGGCATCTGCAATGTGTTCCTTTACTTCCTTTAACACTCTCAGATGGAACAATCATATCCCGAGATTGGTCACTCTTTCATTGTGTTAACTTTGTCATTACTGAAATGTACTTACATTAATTTTATTCAGTGCCTTTTTCCAATCTATTATTAATTTCCTTGGAACTTCTGGGAGGCTATCCTTTTTTGCTGCCAATATCGGGGTACAGGAATTATTCAATAGGTCTGCCATTTCCCCATAGTCATTGACAATATCCCCAAATACAGTCTTTAATGGGCCAGCATTGCCCCTCACTGCCCACTATTTAACTATATAATTCCTTCTTATTGATTTTGAAGTACTTTTCAAGTTGCCTTTCTTAATCTCTTTTAGTAGCACTTATAGGCTGATTTGTGGACCTTTGGTCTTTGTAACTTTTCCATTCAGCATAATCTGTGCTGCTTTTTGCATTTCTTGAAGTCCTTTCTTAGTTTTATTCTGTCCCTTATCTCTATAGTTGTCCATGGTTGTTTCTTCTGTGAAGTGAAGCTTTTTCCTCTCAGGGGTATGAACTGGTTTTGCCTTGTGTCAAACGTTTTCTTAATACAGAAACATATTTTATTCATTAAAAAAACTTAATGAAACATTTCTGCACAGTCTTTGCACAAGAATAACAAACAAATATTGGAATTTGACATTCCCTGCAATTGCAAACACAAGGCATTTCTTACGTAGACAAGACTTTATTTACATAGATTCGAGGCACTGAAAGGGTCAGATAACTGAATAGACCCTCATTGTACTTTGGCAGAAAGACCTTAAATGGTGGTCTTTTCTCCACTGTGCCTTGGCAGCAGCTGCGCCAACCTTTAATGCATCTCTCAGCACGTAATGCTAGATCTTGGAATATGCCAGTCTGCAACACTCTCTTGAGGTAAATTCTTAGCATGGGAAGACCACAAGTTTCAGATAGACCAAAAGAGCATCTTTCATTGAGTTGAGGTCCTCCAGGTGCAGTCAATGTTTGTCTCAGTGTGCAACCCAGGGAAGAGCCCCTGGAGCACAGAGTTCAAACCTCGACAAGAACCACTGCATCTCTCTTTAGACCTTCTTTGCAAAGGAGATGTGTAACTATCTCTTCTGCCCTGCAGCTGCTTCAAGGGCATGTGCGGTGACAGAGATAATCCAGGCATACATCCTCCACTGTTCTTTACTATCTTTACTAGATTTCCCCAGTTTACTGTGGACACGCTCTGTCTCATTCCATTAAGGCTGGTCTTACCTGAATCTAAAACTCTCATAGCCCATACACGTCTTTTGCTTTCAAATGCTTCATTAAACTGAATCATTTTATGATCACTATTTGACAATAGTGATCATAAATTAGGTCAGTAATTAAATCTGACTCATTACTCATGATTAAATCCAATGTTGCTTGTCCTATTGCTGCAGGAAACTATCCTGGACACACACCAGAAATTCACTACCTTTCTGACAGGTTCTTGTCTGCTTCTTCCAATCTATGTTCAAGTTAAAATCCCTTATTAATGTTACACTGGCTTTGCTAGATACTTGCCTAATTTCTGCATTTTTACAAGCTAACACTTCAGAGCTACTACCTGGTGTCCATACAAAACACTTATTATAGTTTTAGATCCTTTACTGGACCTCAGTTCCAGCCAAACAGACTCCACTGAATGCTTTCCCTCATTTTATCCTCCTTCATCACTGAACAATAAGACTATTTCATTGTCATGGCCATTTTCCCTATCCTTTATATAAACATTGTGAACTGGTATATTTAGTTCCAGTCTCAACCACCCTGCAGACATTTCTCAGACACCATGTCAAAATCTCCAATTTGAACTTACGCCTGCAGCTCATTTGATTTATTCTTTATTCTGTGCATTTGCATACAGAACTCTTACTCGGCCATATACTCTAACTCGTCCCTCAGCACTGAGGCTTTGTTCACCTGTTTATTACTTCTCTTTTTCGGTTTAATCAAGACACTTCTTATGGTTTTGCCATTACCTGTCATAGCCTGCAATAGGTCTGTTTCTTTAGACTAGATTCCCTACAGTGTGGAAACAGGCCCTTCAGCCCAACTAGTCCATACCGACCCTCCGAAGAGTAACCCACCCAGACCTATTCCCCCTAACTAATGCACCTAACTCTCCAGGCAACTTAGTATGACCAATTCACCTAACCTGCACATCTTTGGACTGTGGGAGGAAACCAGAGCACCCAGAGGAAACCCATGCAGACACGGGGAGAACATGCAAACTACACAGGCAGTTAGCTTCTGTCCTGTTGCTTGATTTTTAAACTATATTGACTTACCTGAACCCTCCCTTCTCTTACTAGTTTTGAGTCCTTGTGACCACTGTTTTAATTTTTTCTGCTTATCTTAGGAGTCACAATATTATATAAAGCAAAGTCCTGGAACTCCTTCTGTAAAAACACTTTTTGTTTTATTCCATAAGACCTTAGGACATAGGAGCAGAAATTAGGCCATTCAGCCCACTGAGTCTGCTCTGCTATTTTATCAGGACTGAGAAGTTTCGTGGGACATGGATGTTGCTGGCTGGGTCAGCAAATATTGCTCATCTCCAGCTGACCTTGGTAAGGTGGTTGTGAGCTGCTCCCTTGAATCTTTGCAGTCCATTTGGTGTAGGTAGACCACAATGCCATTAGGAAGGAATTCCAGAATTTTGACCCAGTGGCTTGGAAGGGATCTTAAAAGTGGTGATATTCCCCCATAGCCACTGCCCCTGTCCTTCTGGATAGCAGTGGTCATGAATTAGGAAAGAAGTGTTGCAAGATCTTTGGTGAATTTCTGCAGTGCATCTTGCAGATAGAACACATTGGTGTACTGAGTGTCGGTGGTGAGGGATTGGATGTTTGTGGATATGGTGCCTATCAAGCGGGCAGCTTTGCCCTGAATGGTGTCAAGCTTCTTGAGAGTTGTTGGAGGTGCACTCATCCAGCCAAGTGGGGAGCATTCCATCTCACTCCTGACTGGTGCCTTGTAGATGGACAATAGGCTTTGGAAGTCAGGAGGTAAGTTACTCACTGGAGGATATCTAGTCACCGAACTACCTTTGTAGCCAGAATATTCATATGGCTTGACTAGTTCAGCTTCCGGTTAATGGTAATCCCAAGGATATTGATAATGGGGGATTCAGTGAAGTGAACGCCATTGAACATCAAGGGCTACACTAAGACTCTTGTTGGAGATGGTCTTTGCTTAGCACTGTGTGGCATGAATGTTCCTCGCCAATTTGTCAGCCCTAACCTGGATATAGATGAGGTTTTTGTTTGATTTGAATATGAACTGCTTTGGTATTTGAGGAGTCATAAATGATGCTGTACCTTGTGCAGTCACCAGTGAACATCTCCACTTCTGACCTTATGACAGAGAGGAGGTTATTGATGAAGCAGCTGAAGACAGTCAGGCTGAAGACACTGGCCTGATAAACTCCTGCAGACATGTCCTGGAGCAGACATGACTGAATCAAGAATTATTACAAGGCTGAAGCCGACCATTCTGCCCATCATGCTCCATTATCTGGTCTGGCTCTCTTATTTAAAGTGTCCTCTCTTTTCCCCATATCTCTGCACACCATCACTATCCAAATAAAAAACATCCAATGCCCTCTTGAATGCTTTAATTGAACCTGCCTTCACGACATTTCCAGGCAGTGCATTCCATACCCTACCAACTCTCTCTTCATAAACATTTATTCTCACAGCACCCTTCCGTGGTTGGTACCTCATTTTACACCTATGCCCTCTTGCTTTTGTTCATTTTACAAGGGGAAACCGCTTCCCCCAGCCTACTCTGACCAGCCTGTACATGATTTTGAAAACCTCAAACAGATCTCCTCTCAGCCTTCTTCTCTCCAGGCTGAACAGTCCCAACCTCTACAATCTATCCTCAAATGTGAAAGTTATCTTACCTGGAAACATTCCAGTAAATCACTGTCCGGTACAATTTTGACCCCCTTCTATGATATTCCCCAATTCATAAAGCCAAAAACATTATCTGTTTATTAAGTGCTCTCTCCATCTGTGCTGCCAACTTCAATAATCTGTGCACATAAACACTCAGGTCCCTCCATCATGATGGCCTGTAAATCACCAAATCAAATATTCAGATAGGCACTGCTAGAAGGGGAAGCTCTGTACAAGGAATGTTAATTGATTTAATTCATTTATAATGTCCACTCACCCCCCAAAAAAACACACCAAGGGGTTTAAACTCCCCTTGTTTATAAGTCACAAAACTGAGTCAGGGAAGCATCAGAATTACAGATTTTATTAGGATCTCTGTTTACGTTTTTGCAAATCAGCCAACCTATCACAGGATCATAAAAATTCACAGTAAAGAGAAAGACAATTTGTTCTAATATGTCTGTGCCCATTCTTTACTGCATCAATCCAAAACAAACCTCATGTTCTCCCTATAGCTTTGTATTTTGCAATATGTCAAATATTTATTCAACTTTCCTTTAAAGAACGTAACAGTCTTCACTTTAGCCACTTTCTGCAACTCCAACAAAATTCTGCATAAAGAAATTCTCTTCACCTCTCTGCTCATTCTGTTAGTGTGATTAAATTAATTCCCACTGTGAGTGAACCTGTAACTAGAAAATAGCATGTACCTATTGATGTAATAAAACTCTTGATTACCTTAAAAACTTAAATTTTGTCCACAATTGGGCTCCTATGTTCTACTGGGCACAGTCCCAGCATTTCAATTCTCTCTCATAACTATAGTTTCCCAACACTTTTAAATCCTACCCTGAATCAAGTATTTTGGAGAAAGGAGTGTCCACAAAATGTTTCTGCAATGCCATGTGTTTGCTGCTGTAATTCATAAACCATAAATTGAGCCTGATTCTTCCAATGTCCTTAACTGCTTTTCTGTGAATTCTCTGATGGCTGTTTCTCCAAACTTTTCAATGTTTTCTCAGAAACATACGGAATCAATGCTGGATGTAGTGCAGAGTCCCTGCACCTCTGGTGAAAACGTCAGGAGTGCCGAAGTCAAGGCGTCCAGGCCCATATGGAGAGAGAGTGCCATGTCTGATAATTGCCTGCTGCTCAAATGATATGGGGACTCCAAAGCCCATATTTGATCTTTGTCCCTGAATTTATCATCCCACATTTATCCACCTGAATGACACCTACCATCAATCTACACATTTCATTCAGCCCCATGTATCCTCCTTAAATCTTTCACAGGTGATTCTCACTTTTGGCAGCTTCCTTTCCCCTGTCTAATCAGTGAACTATGACATTGTTGTGACTGAATTATTTATCTATTTAAACAAAGTTGTACTCAGCACTGACCCCTGGGGGCACTCCTGCCAACTTACCTCAATAGGTAGACAGGGTAATGAAGGGGGCATTTGGCATGCTTGCCTTTATTGGTCAGTGCATTGAATATAGGAGTCAGGATGTCATGTTGCAGCTGTATAGGACATTGGTGAGGCCACTTTGGAATACAGTGTTAAATTCTGGTATTCCTGCTACAGGAAAGATGTTATTAAACTTGAAAGGGTGCAGTAAAGATTTACAAGGATGTTGCCAGGGTTGGAGGGATTGAGCTATAGGGAAAGCCTGGATAGGCTGGGCCTGTCTTCCCTGGAGCATCTGAGGTTGAGGGGTGATCTTATAGAGGTTTATAAAATCATGAGGAGCATGGATAGGCTGAATAGCCAAGGTCTTTTCCCAAGATAGGGGAGTCCAAAACTAGACAGTATAGGTTTAAGATGAGAGGGGAAGGATTTAAAAAGGTTCTGAGGGACAACGTTTTCATGGAATGAACTGCCAGAGAACGTGATGGAGGCTGGTACAATTACAACACTTAAAAAGTATCTGGGTGGGTTTATCAATTAGAAAGGTTTAGAAGGATATGGGCCAAATGCAGGCAAATGGGACTAGATTAATTTAAGATATCTTGAGGCATGGCCAAGTTGGACCAGTTCTTTGTTTCCTATCTCTCTAGGAATTTTTAAAAATTTGTGACATAATTGTTAAACTTTTCACAAAAAACTTCTAACGATCTATATCGTCCTAAATAAATTAATTTGCAATAGCTACGTATTTATTAATTTCTTTCAAAAGGACTTGTCTGGATTTTAATGACCCGAGCAAACCTGCAATTTACCTCATTCATTATTTACACTTTTGCCACTGCATGTGACAATTTGACGTGAGGATAGGTTTCATCCTCTGAACTCCTAACTTCAACTTTGCCAAAATAGGGATATGTTGCTTTAAATTGATGAAAATGTTAAGTATTCATTCCTATTAAGATCCAAGTTGACATCCAATAGACCATATTACATTATGTCCTCTAGTCCTGTCTGATTTATCCATGTCTTTAATATAATTTATTTTAAGTTTAGGTTTTGAATTCTGAGTTAGTAAAATATGGGTTTTCTATGTGTCCAAAATTAATAATTAACTGACAGGTATTTCTGGAACCATGGTTTTATGTCTTAAAAGAACCTATGAGGGTTACACTGGTACCCTAATGTGTTTGTATTTAACTTAGGATATTATAACTTAGCAGGGTGAACCATTGTGCTTTAAGATACGGTAGAAATTCCTAGACTTAGGGAGCTTTTTTTTAAGCATAAGGGAAACTCCCATAGCTCAAAGCCAGAGATTTTTGTTTTCAGTTTTACTTTGTTTTGGGCAGCTGAGTTTGTTTCAGCACAGACGTATGATCTCTCCAGATATAGCTATCAGAGTTTTCAGTCTAGGAGTTAAAATCACAGTTACCTTAAACCTATTAAGGTGTTATAGCAAGGGACTCAGATGTTCGCATCATTCAATGGTTATCATTAGCTGCTGTACAAAGGATTTTTGTTTAAAAATTGAAAAGGGACAGTCTTACAATTCATGAGATTATACCTTAACTGTGTGGAAATCTCTGAATTTGTATTATAAGTAGATCATTGGTTTATTCTATTTCATCTTTCTTTCTTCTGCTTTATTGTTAAAACAAAATCTGCAACATTGCACGCTTCTGTTCTAGTGGGAGACCACTTGTTAAAGCCAAAACAACATATGATATAGCAAGTCAGAATTCAGTCTGCAATTTGACCTTTCCAGTAACATCAGCCGGGATTATAACAATAAAAAGCATATGGATGAGAAAATGGCAATGATTAATTATAAAAAAGCTTTTGAGAATAAAAAATTAGTAAAACCAGTCATTTCAAATCAAACATATTTCACTTAATAATATATACAAACAATTTTAAGAAAGCAGATATGTAGCCAAGTGCTTATGGCCCTTGACCAGCTAACAAAAAGTCAACTCCTCAAATCTAATTTAGGCCAATTTCAAAATTGTATTCAATCATTTCTATGGCGCACCAGAAAAACAATGAATAAATGATGCTGGTTATTTGTATGGCATCTAATGAAACTTGAAATGACAAATCAATCCAAACAAATTATGATTGGTTTAATTTATACTGCTTAAAATTACAGCTTTTTTGGCTGAAACACGACTGCTATTTTGTCCCATGACACTTGTTACAAATAAATAAGCTGATTCCACAACTGGATAAAACTACAAGAAAACATTAGCAACCAAGGAACAAGTTATTTAATGGGTTTTATTTGATTTGCAACGAGTACCGAAATTTGATATATCATTCAGCAACCCTGTTAGGGAGAACAGCTGTTGCTTTTATGGAAATAATAAATCGCCACAAACTGATTTAATTTAACGACTAACGTTATTATTATCCAACCATTAAAATTTTGATTCAACAAAATATTTTTAGGTTAATTATTTAGTTCTTCATCTGCCATGTGATGGACTAAATTTGTATATTTTGCAGAATCTATACTACTCCAAACTTCACATTCCCAATTCACACTCAACAAACCACAAATCCAAACTGAAAAAGACAGCACAACACTCATGTATCTTCTTTTGACTTTTTTTAAAATCTCAAATAAATTTGCGTAGATGGTTGAGTTATAGGTTTATTGAGCCACACAGCAAGGAAACAGACCCTTTGGTCCAACCAGTATATACCGAACATAATCTAAACTAGTCCCACTTGCCTCTCCTAGCCCATATTCATTCAAACCTTTCCTATTCATGTATCTGTCCAAATGTCTTTTAAATTTTTAATTGTGCCCGTATCAGCCACTTTCTCATAATATTCATTCCACATGCGAATCTCCCTCTGTATTTTTTAAATCTCTCTCCTCTCAGCTTAAAAATGTGCCTCCTCATCTTGAAATCCACCATCCTAGGCAAAAGACAACTACAATTAACTATCTATACCTCTCATTATTTTATAAACTTCTGTCGGATCACCTCCCAACCTCTTACTCTCCAGTGAAAAATGTCCCAGCCTATCCAGCCTTTTTTTATTATTCAAACCTTCTAAACCTGGCAACATCTCTTCTGAACCCTCTCCAGTTTGATAATATCCTTCTTATAACTGGGCGACCAGAAATAGACATAGTATTCCAGAAGAATTTTCACCAATGTCCCATACCACCTCAATATGAATTGCCAACTCCTATACTGCAAGGACTGAGCAATGAAGGCAAATGTGGTAAATGCCATTTTAACCACCCTGTCTATATGTGACACAGGCTTCAAAAGAACTATGTACCTGCACCACTAGGTCCTTCTGTTCTACAACACTACCTGAGCATTAATTGTATAAGCCCTACCAAAATGTTTGTTGTATCAAAATGCAATACCTCACATTTATCCAGATTGAACTCCATCTGCCATTTTTCAGCCCATTGACCCATTTGATCAAGATCCCTTTGTAATCTTAGAAAACCTTCCCTGTCTACAATGTCACAAATTTTGTTGTTGTCTGCAAACCTACTAATCATGCCTTCTATATTCTCATCCAAATCATTCGTACAGAAGACAAACAAAACAGGACGCAGAACTGATCACTGTGGAACACTGCTGGTCACAGGCCTCCAGTCCGAAAAGCAACCCTCCACCATTACTCTGTCTCTTGCTGTTAAGCCAATTATGTATCCAGTTGCCAAGCTCACCCTGAATCCTATGTGACCTAACCTTACTAATTAACAAGATGAAACAGGGAGTTGTCAATCAAGAAACACTTCCAGGCATAACAATTAGTGGGCTCTAAATAATTTCACAATCTACTTCCAACACATGCATACAGGAAGTTTTTGTGAGTAGTGATTTTCATGGGACAGCCCGAAATAATGCCAAATCATTACAATCACGCTACATACTGGATACACTAGCATAATGAATACATTACTGTGCATGGAATCCAAACAACAGGGACAGGATTTGGCAAATTGGATCAGTGCACCAATGAAGGTGTCCCAACATCGACCCCTGTTGAAAGCAATCATTCAACTTGGATTTTGTCCTAACTAATCAAATATATGTCAGAGGGAAGCTCTTAAAGCTTGAGACCCAATGAGGCTTTTAAAAAGTAGCTAAGGTCAATTAAGAAATTAATAGAGAGAGTTAGATTAGATACATAAAACAAACTGTACAAATTTCTATACACATAAAAAAGTTAATATAATTAAACATGGATATCTAAGAAATGGAGACAGAAGCTATCATGGCAAATAAGGAAAGAGCTGAGACATTATAACAATATTTCGCATGTGTGTTCATGATAGAGGATATTAAAAAGTCCAGAAATAGTGGGTCTTATGAGATTGAGGAATTCAGAGAAATAAGCATTCATAAATAACAATTATTAGAAAAGTGAGGAAAAAAATCAATACCTTGGGGAGGATGGCTCACATGCTAGGGTTTAAAAACAGCTAGCTGTAAAAATAAGGGATAGATTAGCATTGATCTTCCAGAACTTCCCCTCATGATAGAATGAACCCTGTCAGTTAAAAGGTGAAACACATAACTCCACTATTTGAAAGGGAGTGAGATGGCCAACTGGGGTCTTCAGGCCAATTCGTCTGGAAACAGTGGTCGGGAAGATAACAATTATTACATTACTACTATTTTTTATATGGTTAAAAAGAAAAGGCAGAGAAAATCATAATATGATTGGGCAGCATCATTGCAAATTTATGAAAGGGATATTTGAGTTTGTAACTAGCATAACAAATGGAAGAACCAGTGAAGATATTATATTTAGAATTTCAAAGAGCATTCAGTACAGTAAGCAGCAATACAGAGGTTCTTACACAAAATTAAGACTATGCTATTTGGGAAAATATTGTAGATTGAATTAAGGTTTGCTGAATGGATAATATAAGAGTATGGAAATAAACATGCCGTTTAAGTCAGACATGTCCTAACTAGTGAGATACCACAGCATTCAGTGTGTGGGCCTCAATTAGCATAGAATCTCTAAGTATGGAAATGGGCCATTTGGCCCATTAAGTCTATTTCAACCCTGCAAAAAACAACCCACACAACCCTGCATTTCCCAGGGCCAATCCATCTAATGTGCACATTTTTGGACTGTGGGAGGAAACCAGAGCACATGTCAAAAATCCATACAGACACAGGGAGAATGTGCAAGCTCCACACAGACAGTCACCCAAGGCTGGAATCAAACCTGGATCTCTGGACTGAGGCAGCAGCACCAACCACTGAGCCACCTTGCTTCCTTTAAAACTTAGATCAATGCCTTAGATAATGGGACTCAATACAACTTATCAATGCTTGCTGATGATACAAAATTAGGTAGTCAAGTAAAGTCAGGGGAGAAATCAAAGAGGATATAAAGGAATATAGACAGGCTAAGTGAGTAAGCAACGATATGGCAAATGCAATATTATGGGAAGAAATATGAAGTTATTCACTTTATTAGGCAAAATAGAATTGCAGCTTTTTTTAATGATAATATTCTGGAAATATAAATATTCAGAGGAATTTGAGAGATCTTGTCCAAGATCATGGAAAATTTACATCCAGATACACCAGCAAGAAACAAAAATAAGTCATAAGCCATTATTATAAATGGGTTAGGGTACAAGATTGAAAACAGCTCACTGCAGGTGTATATATATCAGGTACTGATGAAAGCTCAATTTGAGTACATTGTGCAGCTCTGGTCTACTTATTAAGGGAAAGATATATTTGCCATTGAGGAAGTACAACAAAGATCTACTAAACAGATATCTGGGATGAGCTATGTAGAAATTGAAAAAATGAAGCCTTTTTACTCAATGTTTTGAAGAATGAGAGGAAATGTCACATTATGAGTGGGCATGGAACAAGTACTTTACTTTTCACTCTATCTCAGTACGTGTGACAATAATCAAACCAAAGCCACTCAGTAGAAATTAAATGTTTCTCCTGGTCAATGGGTCTAGAACTAAAGATCACAGGATGGAGATGATTGGCTTTTAACAAATTTTCAGTACATGATGAAAATGGCAGCCCTTGACATCTAAGCCATTTTTGACCAAATGTGACATCAAGGAGCCCAAGTAAAAGTGAAGTTAATGGGAGGCAATGGGGAGACTCTGCAATGATTGGAGTCATACCTGGTGCTTCGGAAGGTAGTTGTGATTCATAGAACCAAAGAATCCCCACAAAAGCACTGCCTATCGACTTGCTCCGAACAGCATCGCATCCAGACCTAACCCCCTACCCTTTGCCGCATTTCCCCTGGCTAATCCACCTAGTCTGCACATCCCAGGACACTACAGACAATTGAGCATGGCTAATCCACCTAACATGCACATTGTTGGACAGTGAGAGGAAACCAGAGCATCCTGCAAAAATGCACAGACATGGGCAAAACATGCAAATTCCACATGGCCAGTCACCCAAAGCTGGAATCAATCCCAGATTCCTGGCACTGTGAGGCAGCTAACCACTGTGTTACCCTCTTAAAAAAAAGCTTGTTGTTATCTCAGCTCCAGGACATCTCTTCAGGAGTTCCTCAGGGGAGTTCCAAGGCCCAGGCATCTTCAGTTGCTTCATTAATGACTTTTCCTCCATGATGAGGTCGAAAGTGAACGCCAATGATTGCAATGATTTGCTACTCCTAAGATACTGAAGCAGTCCATGATCAAATGCAACATGACCTGGACTATGTCCAAGACTGGAGTGAAAAGTGGCAATTAATATTCACACCACACAAATGCCAGGCGATGACCATCTTCAATAAGAGGTAATCTAACCATTACCTTGGGGTTACTATTAACCAGAGATTGAACTGAACAGGCCATATAAATACAGTAGAATACTGCAGCAAGTAGACCACCTTCTGGCTCTCCAAGGCCCATTCACCATCAACAAGCCATACATCAGAAATGTGATGTAATACTCCCCACTTCCCTGAATGGGTGCAGCTCCAACAACACTCTCGAAATTTAACACCATAGAGGGCAAAGCAGCCTGCTTGATCAGCATCACATTGCAAACATTCACTCCCTCCACCACAGATGCTGAGTGGGAGCAGTGTGTACTATCCACAAGATGCACTGCAGAAATTCAACAAAAATTGGATCTTCCAAAGCCATGAACACTGATGTCTCGAAGGACAAGGGCAGCAGGTACTTGCAAATTTCCCTCCAAGCCACTTTCCAACCTGAGGTGAAAATATATCGCTGTTCCTTCACTGCAGCTGGGTCAAAATCCTGGAATTCCCTCCCTGATGGCATTGCGGGTCAACAAACAGCAACACTCCAAGAAGGCAACTCACCACCACCTTCTCAGGGGGAATGAGGGGTGGGCAATAAATATTGGCCCAGCAACACATCAGTGAATTAAAAAAAAACAAATCTTAGTTTGTGCCAGATCTGACACCAACTAGGGAAGACTTCTCCGCATGTTGTTAGTGTTGCTTGATGATACACTCGGTCATTTGCTGCATTTCCTCTCATCAAACTGGACCGAAGCTGTATTCATGTCTGGTACTGAGTGGCTGAGTGTTGGTGATTATTGGCGAATAAGCATGGTCAGTGACACATCCCATCACTCCATCTCATGACTGCGAGTACAGTGATGGGGTAGTCATTGGTCAGAGTTTATCTGCCCTGGATTTTGTGGACAAGACAAACCTGGGCGATTTTCAACATAATCCGGAATATGCTAGTCTTGCGGCTATTTTGGAATAGCTTGACCAGGGTGCAGCTGGTTTTGAAGGACAGACCTTGAATACGACGGCAAGATGCTGTCAGGGTTCAAAGGCATTGGTGTAACCAGTGCCTTTAGCGATTTATTTTATCATGTGGAAAGAACTGAATTATTGTTGTCTTAATATTGCAGGAATTCAGGAGATTGAGATGGACCACTTACTCAGAAAGGCAGTTCTGATTGAGAATGTTAAAAATCACACAACACCAGGTTATAGTCCAACAGGTTTAATTGGAAGCACAATTAAGCCTGTTGGACTATAACGTGGTGTTGTGTGATTTTTAACTTTGTACACCCCAGTCCAACACTGGCATCTCCAAATCCTGATTGAGAGTAGCTGCAAAATGGTCCAGTCTCGTGTCTTGCATCATATTTCATCAGTATTATCTCTGAAAATACTTATTCCTCTAGATTGGGTTGGGATATCTGGTCGGCATGGACGGTTTGGACCGAAGGGTCTGTTTCCATGCTGTACATTTCTATGACTCTATGGTATTGGGAGCTGTTAAAAAATGATTTTACTTTCAAATTAGACTCTGCAGGCTTGAAGTACGTGCTAGTTATTTCAACTGGTAATACAACTGTGGTGGTGCCATGGTGCACAACATTCAGCACGTGAAAATAGCAATACAGCAAGACACCACAATCACGACTGTATTTCCAGAATGCTCTGCCCGAATGAAACACCCTCTTGATCAAAAACAACAAACTCCAATTTTATTTCAAAAAGACAAGCCGCAAATGTCAAGGAGCAACCTCATCAGCTGGAGAATGATTGATGACCGAAATATTGGCAGGTAAACAAACTAGATGACTAAAGCTCCAAACATAATGCATGAACCAGACTGAAAATCTTCTTTAAAAATTATTTTCCCTGCAACATGTTTCCCTTCGATGATCTTTACTTGCTTTCCATAGGACACCAAGAAAATTTCCAACTTTGCAATACTGTAACATTCTCATTGACAAGCTTAAATCAACAAGGAAAGCCAATCCGGATGGAGCTTCAGCCTACAGCAGGACTGGGCACTGGGTGCACGGGGAACATGCAATACACAACCAAGTCTAAAATAAACATTTGACACGAATGTCCTTCCCAGTGGCTCGGTGAACTGAGATTTGCTCGGTCCTGGAAAGATGCTGTGTGCATGGGGGTTACAGCAACGAGAGGTTTATAAGCTTCTCAAGAAAATACATGCGGGTGAAAGCAGTGGCGAGGATTCAGTGGATATTTCGGCACACTCTCCGACACACACACACACACACAGAGGAACCACTTTTCAAAGCAGCCGAAAGACGGACAAGCAGCTTGAAGGTGAATAAGCCCGGCGCTAGAGGAAAGCAGAGAGTTTACCCGGGGCACTCAGGGGCCCTTAAGGAGCTGGTGGATCTCGACCGCGGTTTCATGACGATGTGGCTCATGGTGTGATCCTGCTCAGGATCGTCGGACTCGACCGCAACTCTTCCTCTAGATCTGATTTCCTCGTCCCGAATACGTTGTGGGGCAGACTGCAGTCACCTCCCTCTCTCCCTCCCCCTCTCCTTTCCTCTGAGCTCTTTCTTCACCGAATTACTCAAGCATCAACTGTTCGGAAGTGACAGCTCCTGCCACAGGCACCGCCAGTGAGGCTGCTCTCTCTCTCTGTCTGTGAGCCCAGACCGCCCGCCCTGGGACCGCGGCTTCTCGGGTCCACACACACAGGGACAGTGAGACACACACACACACACACGGACACAGTGAGAGACACACACAGGGACAGTGAGACACACACACACACACACACGGACACAGTGAGACACACACAGGGACAGTGAGACACACACACACACACACGGACACAGTGAGAGACACACACAGGGACAGTGAGACACACACACACACACACGGACACAGTGAGACACACACACAGGGACAGTGAGACACACACACGGACACAGTGAGACACACACACAGGGACACAGTGAGACACATACACACACGGACACAGTGAGACACACACACAGGGACAGTGAGACACACACACGGACACAGTGAGACACACACACGGACACAGTGAGACACACACAGGGATACAGTGAAACACACACACACACAGGGATACAGTGAGACGCACACACAGGGACAGTGAAACACACAGGGACACAGACACACACACAGGGACACAGTGAGACTCACAGGGACACAGAGGCACACACACGGACACAGTGAGACACACATACACAGGGACACAGAGACACACTGAGACACGTACACAGGAACATAGTGTGACACAGATACAGTGAGAGACACACAGGAACACAGTGTGACACAGACACATGGACACAGACAGTGAGAGATACACAGGAACACAGTGTGACACATACACACAGACACAGTGAGACACATACACAGGAATACAGTGTGACACAGGCACATACACACAGGCACACAGAGAGACACAGGAACACAGTGTGACACACACAGACACACACGGACACAATGAGAAACAGACAGTGAGGCACACACAGGAACAGACTGACATACTCAGTGAGACACACACAGGAACACAGTCTGACATACACAGTGAGAGACCTACACACACAGGAACACAGTGAGACACATACACAGACATAGCGAGACATACAGACATAAGGACACCCACACATAATGACACACATGGGTGGCATGGTGGCACAGTGGTTAGCACTGCTGCCTCACAGCGCCAGAGACCCGGGGTCATTTCCCGCCTCAGGTGACTGACTGTGTGGAGTTTGTACATTCTCCCTGTGTCTGCGTGGGTTTCCTCTGGGTGCTCCAGTTTCCTCCCACAGTCCAAAGATGTGCAGATCAGGTGAATTGGCCATGCTAAATTACCCGTAGTGTTAGGTATAGAGGTATGGGTGGGTTGCGCTTCGGCAGGTCGATGTGGATTTGTTGGGCCGAAGGGCCTGTTTCCACACTGTGGGTAATCTAATCTAATCTAATCTACATAGTGACACACTCACAGTGAGATACTCAGTCACAAACAGAGTGAGACACAGACAGTGAAACAGACACACACTGAGATAGTGAGACAGACACAATGAGACACACAGTGAGACACACAAACACAGGCACACACTGAGACAGTGAGACAGACACAGTGAAACACAGAAACACAGACACAGCCACAGTGAAACACACACACACAAACAAATGTCCATACAGAGCAGGCGAATCGACGTTTCCGGTAAGCCCTTCATCAGGAATTAGGCTCATTCTTGGTGAAGAGTTTATGCCCGAAACGTCTGACTGACCCGCGGTGTTTTTCCAGCACCACACTCTAGACTCTGATCTCCAGTATCCGCAGTCCTCACTTTCTCCACAAACACACACAAATACTGAGAGATACAGACATACTCAGACACAGACACACACACTGAGACACAGACACACAGAGGCGCAGACACACACCAAATAGAGACTGACATACAGACTGAGACTGAGACACAAAAGCATACCTTTAGAGGCACGCACACACACTGAGACAGAGACAGGCACACTTACACACCTATACACACATAGACAGAGACAGAAACGCACTTATAGACACACACACAGACAGAAGCCAGGAAGCGGCAGGAGGATCGCACATGCCCCCGGCCCCCGCCTTTCCCACAGTGGACGGAGAGAGGGTGTTGAGGGGAGGGAAGGGGAGAACCCGAGCAAAGCTGCTCCTTCGGAGGGGGTTCGCTGTCCAGGGAAGGAGCTGGAGCTGGAGATGCACTGGGGCAAAGTGCTGTGCTGCCCCCACCCTCAGCTTCCAGCTCAACCCTCATCCCTTACTCCACCGCCCCCCAAGTAAACAGGGGCTTGAGAGCTCCCTTACACCCAGCCTGGTCCCAGACAGCAGAAGGAACAGCTTCAACGCCATCAGCGGCCAGGGGCTCAGTGAGAGAGGGAGAGAGAGAGCCCGAATGGGTGGGGGTGGGGGGTAACCCCTCACCCTCACCGTCCCACTGGCCTTGTTGCCATTCCCCGTGTTGTGAGTCCAGCCTTGGAGTTCCCTTGCTCTGCAGATCAGTCACCAAGCACTTGAGTTTCCTAAACTGCTTTAAAGCTTATCCCAAACTCGCTGCACGTCTCAGTCTGACAGCCCACCTTCTCTTTTCCCGGGACGTGGTTCCGGCCCGCAGACACTCGGTAGCCATCCCTACGGTCAGGACCATTCACCTCAGCTCGGGGCACAGGTTCCCCGGCTGTAGCAGGCGCTGCACGTTCCCTGCCCGGTCACTCACGGTGGCATCAATCACTCGGATGCATCTCAGTTCGGTGAAGTACCCGCAGGAGAAAAAGTGACTCCAGCGGCAAACTGAGGTCGCTAGACTTAGTTTATGGGGTCATTCGCGCAGTCTGATGAATAGGACAACTCCCATGTTGCATTGAATGTAAGAATCGACATCATCATTTAAAAACTAGACTTTTTTTTTCCCAAAAAGAAGAACTGATATCACAACTGTATGTTTTGTTAATTTAACCTTCAAAATATACTTCATTTTTTACATTGAATATACTACAAATAAATAGATCATTCAGCACAACCAAGTGTCAGTTCTTCAACTCCACAAAGTGTCCACTCATTCCATTTGCCTGGTCTCAGTCTTTTAGCGTTTCCTTTTTCGTGTTACTGTGTGAAATGGGGAGAAAAGTTTGTGGAACACACAAAAGAGAGAAAACTGCCAGATGCAGCAAAAGAAAGATAGAAGTATTTGCATTCATGCAGCACTCCCGGCCTACACTTTGTTTTTTCCAAGTTAAAAATCACACAACACCAGGTTATAGTCCAACAGGTTTATTTGGAAGCACTAGCTTCCGGAATGCTGCTCCTTCATCAGGCAGTGCTCCGAAAGCTAGTGCTTCCAAATAAACCTGTTGGACTACAACCTGGTGTTGTGTGATTTTTAATTTTGTCCATACCAGTCCAACACCGGCACCTCCACACCTTGTTTTTTTTTCCAAGAAAGAACAAAGTGAAAATTAAGTAACAAGAGAAAAGTGAATAAAATTAAAGCATGAACATTTTCAGAAATCTGAGATTTCTCATCCACCGGCATCCAGACTCATCCATTATGCAGGAAATCGCCGTATTTTAGGTGCCAGTAAGAGCTATCAGTAACCAAAATACATCATGCAATCAATCAGCCAGCTTGATTGGCATACACATCCACTCCCCCTGCGACCATCGCTCAGCAGCAGCAGTGTACAAGATTCACTGCAGAAATTCACCTAAGGTTCTGAGCCATCAACTTCCAAATCCATGACCATTTCCATCTAGAAGAACAAGAAGCAGCGAACACTACTACCTTCAAGATCCCTTCCAAGCCACTCACCATTCTGATCTGGAAATACATTGCCGTTCCTTCGCTGTCATTAGGAATTCCCTTCCTAATGGCATTGTGGGTCAACCCACAGCAGGTGAACTGCAGCTGTTCAAGAAAGCAGCTCACCTTCACCTTCTCAACGAGGGGCGCGCAATAAATGCTGGTCAGCCAGCGACACCATCGTCTCACAAAGGAATAAAATGAAAAAAAAGTCTACATGTATTTGGAGAGGCAATGTCCGAATATGGATAGTCACCATGGTTTTGTGGGAGGGAAATCACATCTCACAACCATGATAAAGTTACTTGAGGAAGTAACCAAAAAGATTGATGAGAATAGAACTGTAGACATTATTTATCTAGATCTTAGTAAAACCTTTGATAAAGTTCCACATAATGGACTAATTAGTAAAATTAGATCACATCACACAGGATTCAGGGTGAACTTGCCAACTGGTTACAAAATTAGCTTTAGGTAGGAGACACAGACTGATGGTGGAGGGTTTTTTTTTTGCTTCTGGAGGCCTGTGACCAGCAGTGTTCCACAGGGATTAGTACCAGATCCACTGTCACTTGTTATTTATATAAATGATATGGATGAGAATATAGAAAGCATGGTTAGTAATTTTGCAGATGCCACCAAAACTGGTCGTATAGTGGGCAATGAACAGGGTTAAATAAGTTTACAAAGAGATCTTGATCAATTGTGTCAATTGGCTCAGGAGTGGCAGATGGAGTCTAATTTGGATAAATGCATTTTAGATTAGATAGATTTCTTACAGTGTGGAAACAGGCCCTTCGGCCCAACAAGTCCACACCGACCCGCCGAAGCGCACCCACCCATACCCCTTCCCCTACATTTACCCCTACATCTAACACTATGGGCAATTTAGCATGGCCAATTCACCTAACCTGCACATTTTTTGGACTGTGGGAGGAAACCGGAGCACCCGGAGGAAACCCACGCAGACATGGGGAGAATGTGCAAACTCCACACAGTCAGTCGCCTGAGGCGGGAATTGAACCCGGGTCTCTGGCGCTGTGAGGCAGCAGTGCTAACCACTGTGCCACCGTGCCGCCCGTGTTTTTAGTAAAACAAAAAAGGGCAGGACTTATATAAGTAAAGTAAGGTCGAGGATATTATTGTAGAACAGAGAGACCAGGTACATGAATTTTCAAAATTTGTGTCACAGACAGACAGGATGGATTAGAAGGCATTTAGAATGCTTGCCTTCATTGCTCAAACCTTTGAGTACTGGAGTTGGGAATCATGTTGATATTATACAGGGCATTGGTGAGGCCTCTTCTGGAGTACTGTGCAGCCATGTAATAGGAAGGATATTATTAAACTGGAGAGGACTCAGAAAAGATTTACCGGGATGTTGCCGGGAATGGAGGGTTTGAGTTATAAAAATAAGCTGGATAGAGTGGGGCTTTTTTCACTGAAGCGTCAGAGGTTGAGGGGTGACCTTATGGAAGTTCACAAATTATGAGCGGCTATTCGTAGAAAGTCCTTTTCCTAAGGTGGGGGTGTTCAAAGTAAGGAGGCATATATTTAAGGTGAGAGGAGGAAGATTTAAAAAGGAAGTGAGGGGCAACTTTTTTTACACTGAGTGGTTAGTGTGTGGAATGAACTGCAAGAGGAAGTGGTGGGTGTGGGTACACTTACAATTTTAAAAGACATTGGATAAGTAAATGAATTAGAAAGGTTTGGAGGGATATGGGTCAAATGCAGGCAGGAGGGACTAGTTAGTTTGGGGGAACATAGTCGGCTTGGACTAGTTGGACTGAAAGGTCTGTTTTCATTCTGTATGACTCTATGATGTCACTTATTCTTGATCTTTCACATTATGTCTAAATTAATTTCTGTTCACAAGGCTAGGAACACAACAGATTTCAATGAGATTTAGAAGATACTTGAATGTAAATTACAAATTGGCAAAATGAGGAAAACGCTGGTTGCATTACAAAACTACATTCTGATACATTTATTTTTCAAACAGCAAAAAAGAAACAGATTATCTGGTTCAGATTATCACATTAATGTTTGTGAGAATTTGCTGCATGCAATATGGTTGATGTTTCTGACACACAATGGTGATTGCACTCCAAAATGAAAGCACTTCATTATCTATAAAGTACCTTGGGAAGTTTCAAAGTTGTGACAGGTGTTATCTTTTTTTTCCCCCAATCAGATCAAGGTTGGATTGTATCTCAACTCTATTTGTCTCTGATCTGCTTTCTTTGATATCGAACAAAATATATCAGTTGCAGCCAACTTCCACTAAATGTGCCAATTCTGATTTTAAATTTGTGATTTCTTGTTCCAGACTCTCCCATTATAGAAACCAATTGGAGCTAATTTAGTCAGTATCCCAAATCTGACACAATTCCAAGGCAAACAGCCATGACACAGCAGAACAGGGGCTGAGCACCAAACTAAGTTTGATCTCCACATTCAAGGAAGCTGAAAGCACCAATCAATATCCTAACAAATTTCATTTAGTTCAAAGGCCAACAGATAAATCAAGAAATGCGCTTGCCAATTGGATATATAATTGGCTTTTCGGCAGGGGCCAGAGAGTGGTTGTGGACGGTTGATTTTTGGACTGGAGGTCTGTGATCAGCAGTGTTCTACAGGGATCGGTTCTGGTTTGTTTATCATTTCTACAAGTTATTTGGATGGGAAAATAGAAGACATTCTTAGTAAGTTTGGAGACTACACCAAAGTTGGTGCATAGAAGACACTGAAGAAGATTTCCTAAGATTACAAAGGGATCTTGATCAAATGGGTCAATGGGCTGAAAAATGGCAGATGGAGTTCAAGCTGGATAAATGCAAAGTATTGCATTTTGGTACAACAAATAGGAGCAGGATTTATACAATTAATGGCAGTGGATGTAGGTTTATACGCTGAACTGGAAGGTTCTTTTTCAGACATTTTGTCACCAATGACATCATCAACCCTAGGAAACTCAAACATATAAATAGAAATGGGGCTACACTACCAGTCCTTCATTCGGAGGCTCACTGAAGATGTTACCAACTATGGTGACGAAATGTCTGAAAACAAACCTTCCAGCTCAGCGAGCAAACCTGCATCCAGAACCTCAAACTGAGCTACAAATCTTCTCAAAACTCGCTAATTAATGGTAGGGTCCAGGGTGGTGTTGTATAAAGAGTGATCTCAGGATGCAGGTAAATAATTCTTTGAGGTTTGTGCCACATGTAAACAAAGTGGTTAAAAAAGCATTTAGCTCATTTGCCTTCATTGCTCAGTTCTTTGAACACAGAAGTTGAAAAGTCATATTGAGGTTGTACGGGACATTAGTGAGACCTCTTCTGGAAACTGTGTCACCCAGTTCTGGTCACCCAGTTGTAGGAAGGATATTATCAAGCTGGAAAAGGTTCAGAAGAGATTTACCAGGATATTGCCAGCAATGAAAGGTTTGAGTTATAAAGAAAGGCTAGGACTTTTTTCACTAGAGCATAGGAGATGAAATCATCCATTTTGGTAGGAGTAACAGTAAAAAGGATTATTACTTGAATGGTAAAAAGTTGCAGCATGCTGCTATGCAGAGGGACCTGGGTTCTTGTGCATGAATCACAGAACGTTGGTCTGCAAGTACAACAGGTAATTAGGAAGGCAAATGAAATTTTGTCCTTCATTGCTAAAGGGATTGAGTTTAAAAGCAGGGAGGTTGTGTTGCAGCTGTACAGGGTGAGGATGCTGGAGTACTGCATGCAGTTTTGATCTCCTTACTTGAGAAGGGATGTCGTTGCATTAGAAGGGGTGTAGAGGAGGTTTTTTTGGTTGATTCTGGAATTGAAGGGGTTGGCTTATGAGGAGAGGCTTAGTAGATTGGGATTATATTCATTGAAATTTAGAAGAATGAGGGGGGATCTTATCGAAACATATAAAATTGTGAAGGGAATAGAAAAAATAGAAGTAGAGAGGATATTTCCACTGGTAGGTGTGATTTCTTGTTCCAGACTCTCTCATTATAGAAACTAAATGGAGTTAATTTAGTCAGTTTCCCAAATCTGATACAATTCCAAGGCAAACAGCCATGACCCAGCAGAACAGGGGCTGAGCACCAAACTAAGTTTGATCTCCACATTCATGGAAGCTGAAAGCACCAATCAGTACCCTAGCAAATTTCATTTAGTTCAAAGGCCAACAGATAAATCAAGAGGGCATAACCTCACAATTTGGGGGAGCAGTTTTAGGACTGAATTGAGAAGGAGCTTCTTCAGCCAGAGGATTGTGAATCTATGGAACTCCCTGCCCAGTGAAGTGGTTGATGCTACTTCAGTAAATGTTTTTAAAGCTAAGATAATTTTTTTAACAATAAAGGAATTAAGGGCGAGGATGAGAAGGTGGGAAAGTGGAGCTGAGCCCACAAGAAGATCAGCCATGACCTAATTGAATGGCGGAGCAGGCTTGAAGGGCCAGATGGCCGACTCCTGCTCCTAGTTCATATGTTCTTATGACAGACAATCTCAAAGAAGTTTATAAAATAATGAGAGAAATAGATAGTGTTAATGGTAGTTGCCTTTTCCCTGAGATGGGGAATTTCAAGACAAGGGGGTACACTTTTAAGGTGAGGGGGAGAGACTTAAAATAGACATGATGAATAAATCTTTTACACAGAGGGTGGTTGACATGTGAAATGAACTTCCTGAGGAAGCGGTGGATGTGGGTACATTACAATGTTTAAAAGACATTTGGTCAAGTCCATGAGCAGGAAAGGTTTGGAGGGATATGGGTCAGGACTAGTTCAGTTTAAGATATCTACTCAATATGTACTGGTTGGACTGAATGTTCTGTTTCCATACTATAAGACTCTCCGAGGCTAAATGAGGGATGTGATGAGTAGCAGGCAGTAAAAAGTTTAGCCAAAGCTCCCAGTCATTTGGGGAGGCCATGAAAAATACTCCTGCACTCTGTGGCTTCACAAAACTCGTATTTCTTAAATTTAGGAAGTTTTTGTTTTACAGTTTTCCAGCCATTAGGAGCATTGATTGAAAAATCCAGAATGAATAGTGGGAGCTTGCTCTGAATGGCCCAAACATATTAAGTAAAGTGGATCTGAAGTGGGTGCAGGAGCTCATTTCAGTGAACTAAGAATACAGCTTTAAAAAGGCCCTTAACAATTTAACTTCAGCCTCAACATTTTGCAGGTTAGACTAAGGCATCTGTTTTGATATTTTAGTTATCATCACATTTGTTTCTGAAAAATTAGATGTCTATCCACTATCAATCTCTTGATCATTTTAAATACCTGTTAGACTATCCCGCAATCTTTTAAATTCAAAGGCACACAAGTGAAGTTGATGCATCCTGCTCATTACTTATCTCTCTTAGGGCTGGTATTATTTGGTGAATCCACTGTGTTCCCTTCAAGGCAATGTGTCGGTCCATAAGACGATAAGAAAATGAACAGGAGTAGGCCATTCCCCTGTTTGAGCCTGCTCTTACACTCAATAGGGTCATGGCTAATCAGATATTCCTCATGTCCATGTTTCTGCTTTTCCTCCAAAATAGTCCCTGAATTTCAGTTTTCTGCATAACCAACAATCCTTGATTCCTCTACTGATCAAAGATCTATCTATCTCAGCTTTATAAAGTCATACTGTCATACAGCACAGAAATAGCCTCTTTGACCCAACTCATCCATGCCAAGTCAGTGTCCTAAACTAAACTACTCCCAATTGCCTGCATTTGGCATTTATCCATCTAAACCTTTCCAATGTCACACCACAAAATTACCAGGCAATGACCATCTCCAATAAGAGTAATCTAACCATCACCTTTTGACAATGGCATCACTAAATCCCCCACTACCACCATCCTGGAGGGCTACCATTGACTAGAAACTGAAGTGGACAAGCCATATAAGTACAGTGGAATACCACAGCAAATAAATCACCTTCTGACTCCCCAAGGGCGGTCCACCATCAACAAGGCATATGTCAGGAATGTGATGGAAAACTCCCCACTTGCCTGGATGGATGTAGCTCCAACAACACTCTAGAACTTTGACACCAAGTAGGGCAAAGCAGCCTGCCTGATGAGCATCACATCGCAAACATTCACTCCCTTCACCACAGATAGAGGCAACAAAAATGCTGCCTCACACCGCCAGGGATCTGGGCACGATTCCCACTTTGGGCGACTGTCTGTGTAGAGTTTGCACATTCTCCCCGTGTCTGCGTGGGTTTCCTCCAGGTGTTCCAGTTTCCTCCCACAGTCCAAAGTTGTGCAGGCTAGGTGAATTGGCCATGCTGAATTGCCCAGTGTTCCAAGGATGTGTAAAGTTAAAAATTACACAATACCACGTTATAGTCCAACAAGTTCATTTGGCAGCACTAACCTTCGATGCGTTGCTCTTTCATCAGGTGGTTGTGGAGGATAAGACCAAAAGACCATAACGCCATAAGATCAGAACACACCTGACGAAGGAGCAGTACTTCGAAAGCTAGAACTTACAAATAAATCTGTTGGACTATAACCTGGTGTTGTGTGATTTTTAACTTTGTCCACCCAATCCAATACCGGCATCTCCAAGCTGGCAGGTGGGCCTAGACTGGATTGGGATATCTGGTCGACGTGGACAGGTTGGACCGAATGGTCTGTTTCCATGTTGTACAGCTCTATGACTCTAAGTCAAGGATGTGTAGGCTAGGTACATTAGTCAGGGGAAATGTAGAGTAGGGGCAAGTGAATGGGTTTCAAGGGCAGCAGATATATGAAACAACATCACTTGTAATTTTCCATCCAAACCAGGTAAAACCCTGACATGGTCCCTTTATCATCAAAATCCTGAAATTCCTTCCCTAATGGTAATGTGGATATACCATAGGAGCATGTGGGCTAAGGATTCTATGACTCTATGATCACCATGGCCCCAAATTTTATGCCTGTTGTAGGTGCAACATTTTAACTGTCCAATTTCTCATGACTAAATGCATCAACTTGATGTATCTCAATCCACTAAAGATCCCACAGAATAAAAATGACTCAAGTGGCAAATGACTTAAACTAAGTTCACTCATTAGTATTTGGGGCCGTCCACACACCTTGTTTCATAAATGGGCCAAACTCCTATATTTCACTGAATATAAGAATTTACAATTATTTAAAAACTGAGGTGCTGAGCTTTCTGTTCCTAAAAAGTCAAGAGTTGAACCTACAACTGTATGTTTTGTTAATTTAACCTTCAAAATATACTATGCAAAATGGGGAGAGAAACAGGCTTATGGAACACACAGAAGAGAGAAAACTGTCAGATGCAGCGAAATGTAGAAGTATTTGCATTCATGCAGCATTGCCAGGCTACACTTTGTCTTCTCCAGAAAGAACAAAGTGAAAACTAAGTAGCAAGAGAAAAGTGAGCATTAAAGCATGAACATTTTCAGAAATCTGAGATTTCCCTTTCACCGGCATCCAGACTCATTTATAATGAGGAAAATCGTTGTACTTTAGGTGCCTCCAAGATCTATCAGAAACCGCAATACATTATGTATTTAGAGAGGAAAAGACTGATTACGGATAGTCAGCATGGTTTTGTGGGAGGGAAATCACGTCTCACAAATTTGATTTGAGATTTTTGAGGAAGTAACTAAAAAGACTGATGACAATAGAGCTGTAGATGTTGTTTCCATGGACTTTACTAAAGTCTTTGATAGGTTCTGCATGGTGGACTAATTAGTAAAGTTAGATTACATTGGATTCAGGGTGAGCTTGCCAACTGGATACAAAATTAGCTTTATGGTAGGAGACAGAGAGTGATGGTGGAGGGTTGTTTTTTGGGCAGGGATCGGTGCTGGGTCCACTTTTGTTTGTCATTTATGCAAATAATTTGGATGAAAATATAAAAGGTATGGTTATTAAGTTTGTGGATGATACCAAAGTTGGTGGTACTGTGAACAGTGAAGAAGGTTATCTAAGATTACAAAGAGATCTTGATTAATTGGGTCAATGGGCTAAGTAATGGCAGATGGATAATTTGGATAAACACAAGGTTATGCATTTCGGTCAAACAAACCAGAGCAGGGCATATATAATTAAGAGTAGGGCACTAGATAGTGTTGCAAAACAGACAGACCTAGGGGTTCAGGTACATAATTCTTTGAAATTTGCATCATGGGTAGAAGTCAGTTAGCAGTTAGCACACTTGCATTCATTGCTCAGGCCTTGGAGTATAGGATGTCATGTTGATGTTGTACAGGATTTTGGTGAAGCCTCTTCTGGAGTACTGTTTGTAGTCCTGGTCATCCTAGTATAGGACAGACATTATTAAACTGGACAGTTTTCAAAAATGATTTACCAGGATGTTGCTCAAAATGCTGGAACATTTTTCACTGGAGCAACTGAGATTGCGAGGTGACTTTATAGAAGTTTATCACATTATGAGGGGCATCGTGAAGGTGAATAGCAAAGTTCCTCTCCCTAATGTCAGGGAGTTCAAAACTAGGGAGCATATTTCTAAGGTGAGAGGAGAAAGATGGAAAGAGGTCATGAAGGACAATATTTTTATATAGAGTGTGGTTAGTATGTGGAATGAACTGCCAGATGAAGTGGCGGGTGCAGCACAATTATAATGTTTAAAAGACTTTTGGGTAAGTAAATTAGTTGGAAAGGTTTGGAGGGAAATGGCTGAAATGCAGGCAGGGACTAATTTAGGTTGGGAACATTGTTGATGTGGACTAGTTAGACCGATGGATCTGTTTCCAAGCTGTATGACTCTGTGATGTCACTTCTTCGTGCTCTTCACATTACTTAAACCCAGCATCCAAATTAACTTCTGTCCACAAGGCTAGGCATACAACTAGTTTCAATAGATGGAATATAACTTCAAATTGGCAAAATGAAGAAAACACTGGTTGCAATACTAAGCTACATTCTGATGCATTTATCATGCTCGTCCTGCTGTGCTTTCTCCAGCCCCATTCTTTATCGACTCTGACTTTCCAGCATCTGCAGTCCTTCAGCCAGTAAGAAAGAAACAGATTATCTGGTCAGATTATCGCATTACTGTTCGTGAGAGCTTGCTGTGTGCAAACTGACTGCTGTTTCTGACACAAAACTGTGATCACACTTCAAAATGAAAGCACTTTCTTATCGATAACGTACGTTGGGAAGTTTCAAAGTTGTGATAAGTGCTATCTTTTTTTTCCCCCAATCACAACCAGGTTCAATTATACCTCAACACTGTTTGTCTCTGGTTTTCTTTGATATCTAACAAAATATATCAATTACTTTCCCTGAATGGTCTAATTCTGATTTTAAATTTGTTCTGGATTCCCCCATGATGGAATAAAGGGAGGTAATTTAGTCAGTACCCCAAATCTGACACAATTTCAAGGCAAACAGCCATGACACAGCAGGGGCTGAGCACCAAACTAAGTTTGACCTCCACATTCAAAGAAGCTGAAAGTACCAATCAGTACCCTAACAAATTTCAGTCAGTGCAAAAGCAGACAGATAATTCAAGAAATGAGTGATATGGTGAATAGCAGGTAAGAAGCTGTTTTAGCAAAGCTCCCAGTCATTTCATGGAGCTGCAGGAGTTGGACTGAGGTGGACAAAGTCAGAAGTCACACAACATCAGGTTATAGTCTTATAGGTTTATTTGACATCACAAGCTTTTGGAAGGCTGCTCTGCCATCAGGTGAAGTTCTCCAGTCATTTGGAGAAGCCATGAAAAACCTCTATCCCTCTGGTTCCACAAAACTTATGCTCTCTAGTCTTGGACTCTCCTACTTTGAGGAAAAGACCTGACTATTGACCTTATCTATGAGCCTCCTGCTCTTATAAAACTCTAAACTTCCTCAGCCTCCTATGGTCCAGGGAGAGACTCTGCTCCAACAGCTCTCTGCCGCAAGGAGTTCCTAGATTCACAACCATGAGAGAGAATTAATTTATCCTCATCTCAGTTTTAAATTGGCACCCCTTTAAATTGGCACTTGAGTGAGTGAATAAAGGGAGATCGAGTGGGTGAATAAAGGGAGATTGAGTGAGTGAATAAAGGGAGATTGAGTGGGTGAATAAAGGGAGATCGAGTGGGTGAATAAAGGGAGATTGAATGGGTGAATAAAGGGAGATCGAGTGAGTGAATAAAGGGAGATCGAGTGGGTGAATAAAGGGAGATTCAGTGAGTGAATAAAGGGAGATCGAGTGAGTGAATAAAGGGAGATCGAGTGAGTGAATTAAGGGTGATCGAGTGGGTGAATAAAGGGAGATCGAGTGGGTGAATAAAGGGAGATCGAGTGAGTGAATAAAGGGAGATTGAGTGAATGAATAAAGGGAGATCGAGTGGGTGAATAAAGGGAGATTGAGTGGGTGAATAAAGGGATATGGAGTGGGTGAATAAACAAAATCACTTGGGTGAACAAAGGGAAATGGAATGAGTGAATAAAAGGAAATCAACCGGGTGAATAGAGAACCTGAGTGGATGAACGAAGGGGAAATTAAATGGAAAGAAAAGGTAAAGTAATCAAATGAATCAAGGGAAATCCAGTGGGTGTATAATGGGAAGTCAATCAGGAGTATAAAGATATATCCAACTGGCAAATAAAAGGATATCACGCATGTGAATAATGTGCAATTAATCAAATGAATGAAGGGATATTGAGCAATGAACAAAGGGAATTCAATCAGATGAATAAAGGGATATTGAGTGAATAAATAAAGGGGAACTGTGTATGAAAATAAAGAGAAATTGAGTGATTGAATAAAAGGAAATCAAGCATGCGACAGGGAAAGTGAGTCGTTGAATAAAGGAAAATCAAGTGGTGAATAAAGGAAAATCAATTGGGAAGATAACGGGAAGTCAAGCCAGTTAATAAAAGGAAATATAGTGGGTGAAAATAGGGAAATGGAGAGGGATAAGAAAGAAAAATTGATTGGATGAATAACGCAAAATTGATTGGGAAATTACAGATATATCCAGCAGGTGGATAAAGTGAAATCAGGCAGGTGAATAATGTGAAACTGAGATAGTGAATAAAAAGATATTGAATAAATGAAAGGAATTGAATCACATGAATAACATGAAACTTATCAAGTTAAAAATCACACAACACCAGGTTATAATCCAACAGGTTTAATTGGAAGCATACTAGCTTTCGGAGTGTCGCTCCTTCATCAGGTGATAGTGCAGGGCTCAATCCTAACAGAATTTAGCAGAAATTTACAGTGTGATGTAACTGAAATTATACATTGACAAATTGATTGTCTGTTGAGTCTTTCATCTGTTCGAATACTATGATAGTTTCACTTTTATCATGTGTAAATCACAAAACCTTTTTAAAAAAAGTTGCATTCTCAGGTTAGCTGTTAACAATGGTGATAGCTAGACAATATATTCAAATCATGAAATTTACCGGATGAATAAAGGGAACCAAATTGTTGATTAAACTAAAATTGAACAGCATTGGAAGTAAATTGATTGGGAGGATAACAGAAAATTGAGCAAAGAATAAAATAAAATTGAGCAGTAAATTTTGTGATAATGAACCAGAGAATAACAGGAAATCAAGCTGATGAATATAATTAAATGGTGTGGGTGAATGTGCTGATATCATTGGGAGAATAAAGAAGTATCATTTTGCTCAAATAACATGAAATCATTCAAATAAATAAAGGGAAATTGATCAAGTACATAATGAGAAATTGAACACATGATTGGAGGGAATTTGATCAGATAAATAAAGTGGGTGAATAAAGTGAAACCAAGCAGGAGAATAAAGAAACAATTGAACTGTCAATAAAGGGAAACCCAGCAGTGAGTAAAGGTAAATCAATCAGTGGATAACGGAATAGAGAGCAGAGAATAAATCAAAACAGGCAAATTGAGGAGAGAATAAAGGGAAATAGAGTGGGTAAATAATGGAAAATCAGTGAGTAAAGGGAAATCGAGTGCATAAATGAAGGAAAATCGCTAAGTTAGTAAAAGGGCAATCAAGCGGGTAAATAAGGGGAAAACTAACGGGTGAAGGGAAGGAAATTGTGCAGGTAAATAACATGGAATTGAGTGATAAATAAAGGGAAATTAATTGAGTGAATGAAGGAACTCAAATCAAATGGATAAAGGGAAATTGAGTTGAAGAACCAAGGAAAATTGAGCGGGAGAGCAAAAGGAAAATAAACGTAAATAAAGGGAAATCAAGTGGGAGAATAAAAGAATATTGAGTCATGATTAAAGGTAAATCATCTGAGAGGAAAATGGGATATCGAGCAAAGAATGAAATGAAATTATTCGAGTGAACAAAGGGAAATTGAGTGGAGAAGGAGGGGAAATTCAGCACGTGAATAAAAGGAAATGAATTGAATGGATAAAGGGCAATAGATTGGTGAGCAAAGTGAAATTGAGCAGGTGGATAAAGGGAAAATTGAGCAGGTGGATAAAGGGAAATTGAATGGGAGAATAAAGGGAAATTGAGCAGGAGAATAAAGGGAGATTGAGCAGGAGAATAAAGGGAGACTGAGCAGGTAGACAAAGGAAAATTGAGCAGGAGAATAAAGGGAGATTGAGCAGGAGAATAAAGGGAGATTGAGCAGGAGAATAAAGGGAAATTGAGGAGGAGAATAAAGGGAGATTGAGTAGGAGAATAAAGGGAAATTGAGCAGGAGAATAAAGGGAGATTGAGCAGGTGAATAAAGGGAAATTGAGCAGGAGAATAAAGGGAGATTGAGCAGGTGGATAAAGGGAGATTGAGCAGGTGGATAAAGGGAGATTGAGCAGGAGAATAAAGGGAGATTGAGCAGGAGAATAAAGGGAGATTGAGCAGGAGAATAAAGGGAGATTGAGCAGGTGAATAAAGGGAGATTGAGCAGGTGGATAAAGGGAGATTGAGCAGGTGAATAAAGGGAGATTGAGCAGGTGAATAAAGGGAGATTGAGCAGGTGGATAAAGGGAGATTGAGGAGGTGGATAAAGGGAAATTGAGTAGGAGAATAAAGGGAGATTGAGCAGGAGAATAAAGGGAAATTGAGTAGGAGAATAAAGGGAGATTGAGCAGGAGAATAAAGGGAGATTGAGCAGGAGAATAAAGGGAAATTGAGTAGGAGAATAAAGGGAGATTGAGCAGGTGGATAAAGGGAGATTGAGCAGGAGAATAAAGGGAGATTGAGCAGGTGAATAAAGGGAAATTGAGCAGGAGAATAAAGGGAGATTGAGCAGGTGGATAAAGGGAAATTGAGTAGGAGAATAAAGGGAGATTGAGCAGGTGAATAAAGGGAAATTGAGCAGGAGAATAAAGGGAGATTGAGCAGGAGAATAAAGGGAGATTGAGCAGGAGAATAAAGGGAAATTGAGCAGGAGAATAAAGGGAAATTGAGCAGGAGAATAAAGGGAGATTGAGCAGGTGGATAAAGGGAGATTGAGCAGGAGAATAAAGGGAGATTGAGCAGGAGAATAAAGGGAGATTGAGCAGGAGAATAAAGGGAGATTGAGCAGGAGAATAAAGGGAAATTGAGCAGGAGAATAAAGGGAGATTGAGCAGGTGAATAAAGGGAGATTGAGTAGGAGAATAAAGGGAGATTGAGCAGGAGAATAAAGGGAAATTGAGCAGGAGAATAAAGGGAAATTGAGTAGGAGAATAAAGGGAGATTGAGCAGGAGAATAAAGGGAGATTGAGCAGGTGGATAAAGGGAGATTGAGCAGGAGAATAAAGGGAGATTGAGCAGGTGGATAAAGGGAGATTGAACAGGTGGATAAAGGGAGATTGAGCAGGTGGATAAAGGGAGATTGAACAGGTGGATAAAGGGAGATTGAGCAGGAGAATAAAGGGAAATTGAGCAGGAGAATAAAGGGAGATTGAGTAGGAGAATAAAGGGAGATTGAGCAGGAGAATAAAGGGAGATTGAGCAGGAGAATAAAGGGAAATTGAGCAGGAGAATAAAGGGAGATTGAGCAGGTGGATAAAGGGAGATTGAGCAGGAGAATAAAGGGAGATTGAGCAGGTGGATAAAGGGAGATTGAGCAGGTGGATAAAGGGAGATTGAGCAGGTGGATAAAGGGAGATTGAGCAGGTGGATAAAGGGAGATTGAGCAGGTGGATAAAGGGAGATTGAGCAGGAGAATAAAGGGAGATTGAGTAGGAGAATAAAGGGAGATTGAGCAGGAGAATAAAGGGAGATTGAGCAGGTGAATAAAGGGAGATTGAGCAGGTGGATAAAGGGAGATTGAGCAGGAGAATAAAGGGAAATTGAGTAGGAGAATAAAGGGAGATTGAGCAGGAGAATAAAGGGAGATTGAGCAGGTGAATAAAGGGAGATTGAGCAGGTGGATAAAGGGAGATTGAGCAGGAGAATAAAGGGAAATTGAGTAGGAGAATAAAGGGAGATTGAGCAGGAGAATAAAGGGAGATTGAGCAGGTGAATAAAGGGAGATTGAGCAGGTGAATAAAGGGAGATTGAGCAGGTGGATAAAGGGAGATTGAGCAGGTGGATAAAGGGAGATTGAGCAGGTGAATAAAGGGAGATTGAGCAGGTGGATAAAGGGAGATTGAGCAGGAAAATAAAGGGAGATTGAGCAGGAAAATAAAGGGAGATTAAGCAGGAGAATAAAGGGAGATTGAGCAGGTGGATAAAGGGAGATTGAGCAGGAGAATAAAGGGATCTAAATCAGAAGAATAAATATATATCGAACAAGTGAATAAAGGGAAACAGACTGGGTGAATAGAGGGACCTTGAGCCAATGCATGAAGAGAAATTGATCAGGTGAATATAGGTAAGTAGGTGAAGACAGGAAAACCAAATGGGTGAACCGAGGGAAATTGAAAGGATGGATAAAAGGATAGCACGTGGTCCATAGAAAGTAACTGAGTGGGAGAATAAAGGTAAATCAAAAGTGAACAAAACAGAATTTGATTGGGTGACTAAATGGAAATTGGGCAATGAACAACGTGAAATCAATCGTGTAAATAAAGTGAATCGGGGAATTAAGCGGGTGAGTAAAGGAAAATTCATTGGGTAAATAAATGACTGCACAGCAGGTGAATAAAGGAAACCAATTCAGGAGAATAACAGTACATTGAAAGGTTGAATAAAGGGATATCACACAGTAATACATGGAGTTTGAGTATGTGACTAAAGCAAATTCTATCGGGTGAATAAAAGTATATCAGGGCAGATGAAGTAAGGGACATTGATCGGATGATTAAACGGAATCCAGCAGGAGATGAAAGAGAAATCAAGATCAGATTACTGAAAGTGTGGAAACAGGCCCTTCGGCCCAACAAGTCCACCATCCACCCAGACCCATCCCCCTACATTTACCTCTTCACCTAGCACTGCAGGCAATTTACCATGGCCAATTCACCTAACCTGCACATCTTTGGATTGTGGGAGGAAACCAGACCACCTGGAGGAAACCCACGCAGACACAGGGAGAATGTGCAAACTACACACAGAGAGTCGCCAGAGGTGGGAATTGAACCCGGGTCTCTGGCGCTGTGAGGCAACAGTGCTAACCACTGTGCCACCGTGCCGCCCACGGTTGGTGAAGAAAGGACAATCAATCAGTGATTAAAGGTAAATCAATTGGAAGGTTAACAGGATATTAAACAGAGAATAAAATGACATTCTTCAGGTGAATAAAAGGAAATGGAACAGTAAATAAAGGGAAATTGAGCAGGTGAATAAAGGAGAATCAAATGGGACAATAATAGAAAAATGAATGGTAAATAGATGGAATTTAAGTGGGTGAAGAAAGGGAACTCAATCAGATAAATAGAGGGAAACTGAGCAGATGAATCAAGGGAAATTCAGTGGGTGAAGAGAGGGAATTTGATCAGGTGAATAATAAAGATTAATAAAGTGAAATCAATCAGGTGAATAAAAACAATTGAGCAGTGAATAAAAGAAACTCAAGTGGTAAATAAAGGTAAATTAATTGGGAGGACAACAGGATATTGAGCAGGGAATGAAATACAGTTGTTCAGGAGAATAAAGGTAAAGTGAGTCGTTGAATCAAGGAAAATTGAACGGTGAGTAAAGGTAAATTAATTGGGAGGATAACATGAAATCCAGCAGTGAATAAAGAGACATCGAGAGATAAGTAAAGGTAAACTGATCGGCGGATAACAGGATATCGAGCAGAGAACAAAATAACATTGGGAAATTGAGTAGAAATAACAGGAAATAGACAAAGTGAAAATAGGGAAATCATTTGGGTAAATAAAGGGAAATCAAAAGGGTGAATAGAAGAAAGTAGATTGAGTGAGTAAAAGAAAGTTGACTGGGAGAATAAAGGGAAATGCAACAGGTCAAATGAGGCTGGATAACAGGAAATCGATCGGGTGAATAAAGATTTCTGGGGAAGAAAATGTAAAATTCTCTCTGGCACTTTGCATTCTAATTATTCTTTGAGAATAAGTGACTTTTCATCACTAAGCTCCAATTTAAAATCCACAAATATGTCACAGTTCATGCTGTTTCCTTCCTAGAAATTAGTAGTATCGATTCTTGATATTGTCATTTCTTCTATGAATAGGGAATTTACGTGAGGATTAAGAGATGTGAGGAACAATAGAGGGGATATATACTGGCATAAAGAAGTTTTAGTTATCTTATGCACAGTCTCCAAGCGCACGTGATTCATTTTAATCCACTTTCTCTGTCAGAACGTGAGAATTTCATGTTTCCAAACACATTTATGGTGCTTATCAGCTGATAACAAATATGTCAATATAATGGTCCCTGTATTCCATCTAATCATCACTGTAGTCTAACATATTTCTGGGAGATCTGGTACTTAATACGTCTTAAGATATTGTACAAATTCAAATCTTTTCTTGTTTTAATTCCTTTAGTTAGTGACAACAATATGCAGCCAAACAACTTTAATAACAGCTGATCCACAGCAGAGGTCACTGTTTAGAAATGAAAAATAGAGGAACAGCAAACCAAATATTTAGTTAGGTTTGTTGCTCAATACTGCTGATAAAATGATAAATTCTCAAATTTGTGGAGTTCCATTTAAAAAAAAATGTAGGAAGAAGAACGTAATTCTGATAGAATTTTGAAATCCTGCCTTGACTTTAAAATACAGATTGATTCTTATTTCCCCAAAAGACAGAATAAAGTTAAACTTGTAAAAAGTTTAATATCCGTCACTCACTCATGAATAAGTATATGTGCAACGCGAGAGATACCAATCACTTTTTACAGAAGGAAAATCCAATAGTACAAACAATATAATTTCATATTTCAGGATTCAGGACCACGTTATACCCAAAAATGCAATTTAAGCAAAAACTTTATGAAATTGTTCAGCTACTTCAGACAGGTCGTGCCTTTTGAGAAGTGCGTTCAATGCAGCATGGGCTGTTATTTTGTAAAGTAATCAAACAACATGTCATTTCTTTTTGCAATGTCCAGACAACCGCGATCACTTTGATACTGACAATTCTTTTTGATCACAGTTCACTGGAGACTGTTGCGGCTTTCAAAGAAGCCAAACAGGCAACAAATGTCAGCCACAAAGCAGAGAAACAGCCTCTTCTCTGTTGGTAGAGCAGAAATGAGAGACAAGCTTTCTTTTTTTTAATGTGATGTTACACTTTAAGACTATAAGCTGTTGGAGCAGAGTCAGACCATTCAGCCCATCAGACCTGCTTCACCTATCATGGCTGATCTGATAATCGTCAATTCCATTTTCTTACCTTTTCTCTGTAACCCTTAAATCTCTTACTGATTAAAAAATCTGTAGATTTTACTCTTGAATACACTGAATTGCTCAACATCCACATTCTTCTATGGGAAAGAATTCCACAGGTTCACTCCCCTCTGAGAGAAGAAATTTCCTCCTCATCTTTACCTTAAATGTGTGACCCCTTATTCTGAGATTATGACCTTTTGGTCTTCGACCCTCCCACAAGGAAAAACAACCTTTCAGTATCTACCCCGTCAAGTTCCCTAAGAACCTTGTATGTTTCAAAAAGGCCTTCTTTCGTTCTTCTAAACTCCAATGAGTAGCAGCCAATTTACTCTGCCTCTCCTCAGAAAATAGTCCCTCCATACCTGGCATTAGCCGAGTGAAGCTTGTCTGGACTGTCTCTGATGCCTGGATATCTTTCCTTAGATAAACGGATCAAAACTGTTCAAAGTATTTCAGCTGTGGTCTGATTAATGTGTTCTCTCGTTTGAGCAAAACTTTCTTACTTTTATACTCAGTTCACTTTGAAATATAGGCCAACATTTCAGGTGCTTTCTCTAGTCTCTGCTGAACATAGAGAACATTTCGAGATGAATGAATGAACATTCCCAAATCCTTCTGTTCCAGACCTTTCTGAAGAGTTTCTCCAGTTAATATAATATTCAACTCCACTATTCTTCCTGCTAAATTATATAATCTCACATTTTCTCACATTGTATCCCACTTACCAAGTTGTTGCCCATTCACTTATCTATATTCATATGCAGATTCTTTGTGTCATCATCACCATTTGCTTTCCCACCTATTCTTGTCTCATCTGCAAACCTGGCTATAGTATATTCACTTTATTCATCCAAGTCATTAATATTTATTGCAAATTATTTTGGCCACAGCACTGATCCCTGTGTCACACCACTAGTTGCAGTATGCCACCCTGAAAATGCCTCCCCCCACTTTTCCCAACTTTCTGTCCTCCAATAGTTAACCAAACCTCCGTCCAGACTAACACATTATCTCCAACACCATGGGCTCTTAATTTGTGTTGCCTTAAGAAATGCCTTCTGAAATCCAGACATATTACATCCACTGTTTCCCCTTTATCTACTCTGCATACCACCTCACCAATAAATTCTAGCACATCTATCAGGCCTGATATGCCCTTCATTAAGCTATGCTTGATTGTATTATATATTTCTAAAAGCTTTGCTGTCATACACTTTTTAATAGCCTCGATCATTTTCCAACTAACGGTCACAACAGCCAATAGTTACCTTGTTATAACGTCTCCTTTCCTTTTTATTTGAAGTTGCTACACTGGCAGTTTTCCAAACCCCTGGGACTTTTCCAGAATCTAAGAATTCCTGGAAGATTATTAGCAGGGCATCCACTATCTCTAGAGCTACTCTAACTAATATCCTAAAATGTATCCCACAGGTCCAAGTGATTCACTCTGTTAATTTCCCTAGTACCTTTTCTTTTGTGATAGCATTTATTTCCTCTCCTTTTGCCCCTTGAGTATTTAGTAATTTTGGAATGCTTTTAGTGCCTTCTACTGTGATGACTGATGTTCAACTCCTCTGTTATTTTCGGATTCCCCATTACTATTTTCCCAGCCTCATTTTCTAAGGGGCTTATGTTCACTTTTGCTATAAATCTCTACATAGGCTAGTGGAACGGATCTTCATTTTTTATTTAACAGCATGAAATCCCAAATCTCACAGTTTGTATTGTGACCTGTCTTTTAGCATATTTTTATCGAGTTCAGAATGAAGTATTTTATGAACTGAAGCAACATTACCAGCCCAACTGTAAAGTGGAGTGACTAAAGGAGCTGAAGTGCTTAAGAGCTACAAGGGATATTCATTGTTACAACTGTTGAATTTTGTTCTTGTGTTGGATGATTCAGGACAGTGGGGCAACATGGAGGCACCAGACTGTTGACAAGAGCAAGTGACAGCATTGGACCTGTCTGAAAATTTGTAGGGGGCAGAAGTGCTGTCAAGTCATCCCAAGCCTTGGGCTATTGAGGTGGCTAAGTGGCCAATTTAAGGGCCTCATGTGAATGGCACTAGTGTTTTACCCAGGGTGTGCAGGAAACCCTCACCATGGGGGAAACCTGACAGTCCCAGCTGCACTGGCTGCTGGTGGGTAAAGGCTAGGGAATTACTGGAAGGTGCCACACACTCAAACAGGTCATCCCCTCACTTTAACCTTCACCTCAGCCTCAACCCTGCCTTCTGATTGGCTGGAAGCTCTCTAGAGCAGGATCTATTCCTGGTATGGAAGTGAAATTCCTGCTTGAAGGCAATTAAAGTTGATTCCATTGTTACAATGCTGCAGGGACCGTGATGGGGTATCATGGGTAGATGGTTTTAGGTGTGGGGGGGGGGGGGGTGGTGGAAGAGGTGAGAAGGGCAGTGAGTGAGGTGTTGGGAGGGTGGGCATGGACCATATATTCCCTACGATGCTCAGCTTCCTGTGTAAGAGATAATGCTGACAGATACTTCAATCATGGCCAATCTGATACAAAGGTAGTGATTGCTGGAAAAGCTTAGCAGGTCTGGCAGCATCTGTGGAGAGAAATCAGAGTTAACGTTTCAGGTCAACTGACCCTTCCTCAGAACAGGACAGATGCTGCCTGACCTGCAATTTCTATTTTTGTCTCTGATTTATAGCATCTGCAATTCTTTTGGTTTTTATGGCCAGTCTGACAACTGAACTAGATCCATGAACTTTCCAGCTGAAAACTCTAGATGGTGGTGAGGATAATTCCTCTTCCTGATCCTTGAACATTGGCTTTAATTGTAGAACCCCCCCGGTGTCAATTCCTGATGAAGGGCTTATGCCCGAAACGTCGATTCTCCTGCTCCTCTGATGTTGCCTGGCCTGCTGTGTTTTTCCAGCAACACACTCTCGACCCCCTAGTGTCAGACTGGCTGAGGTGTTCCAGCTCCTGTTCAGTATCCACACTATACTTATGACACAAATCTTCAGAACTACATAAAACATGTGGCTCATATGCAAACACTATCTACAAACAGATATAGAGTGTGTATAGGGATGCAGGTTGAGGGTATGATCAGATGTACAGCTATGAAGGTGCCAGATTTAACTAATGTTATGTTTATCCTGGAGATCTGAAGTGAACTTTAAAACACTTCACTTGGAATAACATCTGAATTATTCACATCCTTCTTTTGTAATCTCTAATGAAAAGTGAATCAGATAGAATTGGGAATTCTTTTCAATCTCCTTAAAAGAATGTTTGAGAAGAACTTGAGGATATGTTCTCTAAAGTTTTCTAATATTGTCAAAAATATTTCAGTGATTAATGAAGGATAGTTCAGTGGGTAAAAAGCAAGAAGAGAGTATATACACTTTATTGAACTGCTTGGTATAAGAGAACCTTGATTTCAATCCCCAAACATGAAACTAATTCTTCAAACCCATTTTGTTACACTTCCCCTTGGGCAAACAATGAAATGATATTGTTGAGAGTGACTACCCTGACATCGAGTCTGCATTTAACCAAGTCTTAGATCAAGGAGTTCCAGGAAGTCTTGGGATAATGGGAAACAGGTTGAAATCCATTAGTTGGAGTCATGGACAATGGTTGTGGTTGTTGGAGGTCAGTTATCTCAGTTTCTGGACATCTCTGCAGGAGCTCCTAACATTAGTGGCTTGGGACCAACTATTTTTGGCTGCTTCATCAATGACCTCCCCCCTATCATAAGGGCAGAAATGGGGATGTTCATTGATGAGTGACAATGTTCAGCGCCATTCACAACTTCTTAGATCCTGAAACAAATACAGACTTGGACAACATTCATGCTTGGGTGACAAGTGACAAGTGGTATTCATTCCACATAAATGCCAGGAAGTGACCATCTCCAACAAGAGAGAATCTAACCAACACCCTTGATATTCAATGGCATTGCCATTACTGAATTGCCCACTATTTACATCCTGGGGGTTACCATTGACCAGGAACTCTATTGAACTCACCACATAAACACAGGGGCGAAAAGAGACCAGAAAAACTGGGGTGAGTAACTCACCTCCTGACTCCCCAAAGCCTGTCCATCATTTACAAGGCCACAAGTCAGGAATGTGATGGAATACTCACAACTTGCCTGGATGGAGGCAGCTGCAACAACACTCAAGAAGCTTCACACCACCCAGGACAAAGCAGCTTGCTTGATGAGCACTACATCCACAAGCATCTACTCCCCTCACTGAGGAAGTCAAGTGTGGTAGCTAGATGTGGGCCAAGTTAGTGCAGGTGGACTACAGCAATTCAAGAAGGCATCTCATCATTACCTTCTCAAGGGCAAATAGGGATGGCCAATGTATGCTGGCATCTAGCAACGCCCATGTCTTGTGAGTGAAAACAAATCCCAGCATGAGGCATTTTTATATGAGGCAGAAAGTGGAAATTTGGTCACGGGATTGGTGGTGATTTGGAGGGGTGCGGATTGTTGGGGGGGGGGGGGGGGGGGGGGGGGGGGGGGGTGGAATGAGAGTTGAGAATCAAAACGTTTCTCAGTTTGCAGTGTTTGTGTTTCTGTCTCTCTGACTCTATTTATTCCACCAAAGGTCAGAAATAGTCTAGGGCAGAATTTTTCCGATTGTGGCTTTTTCTGTCTTTCTGTCAGAAGACGTCGCAGAGTCAGAGAGATGTACAGCATGGAAACAGACCCTTCAGTCCAGCTCGTCCATGCCAACCAGATATCCCAACCCAATCTAGTCCCATCTGCCTGCACCTGGCCCATATCCCTCCAAACCCTTCCTATTCAGATACCCCATCCAAATGCCTTTTAAATGTTACAATTGTACTTGTCCTCCACCCACTTCCTCTGGCAGCACATTCCATACACATACCACCCTCTGCATTAAACTTTGCTCCTTGGTCCCTTTTATATCTTTCCCCTCTCACCCTAAACCTATGCCCTCTAGGACTCCCCCACCCCAATGAAAACACTTTGTCTATTTACCCTATCCATGTCCATCATGATTTTATAAATATCTATAAGGTTACCCCTCAGACTCCGACGCTCCAGGGAAAACTGCTCTAGTCTATTCAACCTCTTCCTATAGCTCAAACCTTCCAACCCTGGCAACATTCTTGTAAATCTTTTCTGAACCCTTTCAAGTTTCACAACATCTTTCCAATAGGAAGGAGACCAGAATTGCATGCAATATTCCAACAGTGGCCTAACCAATGTTCTGTACAGCCGCAACATGACCTCCCAACTCCTGTACTCAATAATCTGACCAATAAAGGAAAGCATACCAAATGCCTTCTTCACTATCCTATCTACCTGCAACTCCACTTTCAAGAAACTATGAACCTGCACTCCAAGGTCTCTTTGTTCAGCAACACTCCCTAGGACCTTACCATTAAGTGTGTAACTCCTACTAGGATTTGCTTTCCCAAAATGCAGCACCTCATATTTATCTAAATTTAACTCCATCTGCCACTTCTCAGCCATTAGCCCATCTGATTAAGATCCCGTTGTAATCGGAGGTAACCTTCTTCGCTGTCCACTACACCTCGAATTTTGGTGTCACCTGCAAACTTACTAACTACATGTCTTATGCTTACATCTAAATAATTTATATAAATGATGAAAAACAGTGGACACAGCACCGATCCTTGTGGCACTCCACTGGTCACAGGCCTCCAGTCTGAGAAACAACCCTCAGCCACCACCCTCTGTCTTCTACCTTTGAGCCAGTTCTGTATCCAATTGGCTAGTTCTCCCTGTATTCCATGAAAGCTTATTTTGCTAATCAGTCTCCCATGGGGAACCTTGTCGAACGCCTCACTGAAGTCCAGTTAGATCACGTCTACTGCTCTGCTCTCACCAATCCTTTGTTACTTTTCAAAAAACTCAATCAAGTTTGTGAGACATGATTTCCCACGCACAAAGCCATGTTGACTATCCCTAAACAGTCCTTGCCTTTCCAAATTACATCCTGTCCCTCAGGATTCCCTGCAACAACTTCACCATCACCGATGTCAGGCTCACCAGTCTATAGTTCCCCTGGCTTGTCCTTACCACCTTCCTTAAACAGTGGCACCACGTTAGCCAACCTCCAGTCTTCTGGCACTTCACCTGTGACTATCAATGATACAAATATCTCAGTAAGAGGGCCCAGCAATCACTTCCCTAGCTTCCCACAGAGTTCTAGGGTATACCTGATCAGATCCTGGGGATTTATCCACTTTTATGTGTTCAAGATATTCAGCACTTCCTCCTCTGTAACATGGACATTATTCAAGATGTCACCATCTATTTCCCTACATTCCATATCTTCCATGTCCTTTTCCACAGTAAATACAGATGCAAAATACTCGTTTAGTATCTCCCCCCAATCTTTTGTGGATCCACACAAAGGCCGCCTTGCTGATCTTTGAGGGGCCCTATTCTGTCCCTAGTTACCCATTTGTCCTTAATGTATTTGTAAAAATCCTTTGGATTCTCCTTAACTCTATTTGCCAAAGCTATCTCATGTCCCCTTTTTGCCCTCCTGATTTCTCTCTTAAATATACTCCTACTGCCTTTATACTCTTCTAAGGATTCAACACCGAAACATCCCTGTCTATTCCTGACATATGCTTCTTTCTTTTATTAACCAAAACCCTCAATTTCTTTCATCATCCAGCATTCCCTATACCTACCGGCCTTTCCTTTCACCCTAACTCTCATCGATGAGGATTACAGCGTCATCATACCGGCTGCCCTCTTGCCATTAATTGTTCAGTGAGTTAAGCAGGTTTGTCAGCTAAGAGAGGGGCTTTTGTCCCATCTGGAAAGGAAGTCATGCCTCTGACTGCTGCCATTCATTCAGGTGGCTGGCATCTCTGTACGTCCAGTGGTGCCCATGTTCAAACACCAGACACCACATAAATATTGGTTAAACTACACCTCGAGTATTGTGTGCAGTTCTGGAATACACATTTGAGGAGGACTGAGATTGCACGAGAGAGAGTGCACAGGAAATTTACCAGGGTGTTGCCTGGGCTGGAGAGGTTTAATTATGAAGACAGATTGGAAAGATGAGGTTGCTTGTCTAAGAGCAGGGGAGATTAAGGTATGATTGAGATGTACAAATTTATAATGGGCATATTTACGACAGGCAGGAAGAAACTCTTCCCCTTGATGGAGGGTTCAATGACCAGAAGCGTAAATTTACGGTAACAGGCAGGAGGTTTAGAGAAGATGTGAGGAGAAGCTTTTTCACTCAGAGTATGGTGGGAATCTGGAACTCGCTGTTTGTAAAGAAGAAACCCTCACAGCATTTAAGAAGTAATTCAATATGCAGGTGTGACACCAAGGTGTACAAGGCCAACTGCTAGGAAATGGAATGAGAACAGTTCGGAGGTTTGTTTTTGGCTGATATGGACAAAATCAGCTGAAGCTCCATTTTTCTTTTATTTATTGATGTGTGGGAGGTGGGCATCGCTGGCTGGGCTGGGCCAGATTCATTGCACCTCTCTCATTACCCTTGAGAAGGTGGTAGTGAGCTGCCTTCTTAAACTGCTACAGTCCATCTTCTGTAAGGCGGCCCTCAATGTCCTTCGGGAGGGAATTCCAGGATTTTGACCCAGTGACAATGAAAGAGCGGTGAAACATTTCTGTGTGAGTTGCTTGGAAGGGTACTTGTAAATGGTGGTGTTCCAGTGCTTTCTGCTGCTCTCATCCTTTGAGATAGAAATGGTCGTGGCCTGGAAAGTGCTGTCTGAGCCTCTTTGGTGTATTTCTCAACTGTAGAGCTCTATGACTCTGACTGCTGTGACTACAAGCAAGCATATCGAGTCTGTTCTGCTATTCAATCATGGCTGATATGTTTTCGAACTCATTCTCCTGCCTCCTCCTATTGATCTAATTTTCTTTCTCTGTCTTAAGTAAACTCAACAACTTGGCTTCCACAGCCTTCTGTGGCAATGAATTCCACAGATTCACCACCCTCTGGCTTAAAGGTATTCTTCCTCATCTCAGTTGTAAACATTCCTGGTTTCACTCTGATGCGTTGTCATTGTGTCCTAGACTCTCCTACTGGTGAAAGCATATTCTTCATACCCATTCTATGCAGGCCTATCAGTATTCTGTAAGTTCTAACGAGCTCCCCCCTCATCCTTCTGGACACGAGCGAGTACAGATCCAGAGTACTCATTCAACAAGACCTTCATCTCCAGGATCATTCTTCGGAACATCCTCTGGACCCATTCCAAGGCCAGCACATTTTTCCTTAGGTACACAGTCCAAAACGGCTCACAACATTAAAAATATTGTCTAACCGGAGCCTATTACATCTCTGCTCTTGTATTCCAGCCCTCTTGAAATGAATGCTAGCATTGCCTTTGCCTTCCTAATTGCCAATTAAACCTGCATGCTAACCTGAAGAGAATCTTGAACCAGATCATCTTGGTCCCTTTGTGCTTCAGATTTCCGAACACTTCTCCCATTTAGAAAATAGTCTGCATCTCTATTTTTCCGACCAAAGTATACCCACACTGTACTCCATCTGCCACTTTTTTGCCCATTCTACTAGCCTGTCCAAGTCCTTCTGTTGCCTCCTTGCTTTAGGACCCCTTTATCTCCATTCCCTGTTTTCCGCCAGTCAGCCAATTCTCTAACCACACCAGTACTTTGCCCCAAACATCATGAGTTCTTCCCTTACTTTGCAGCTTGGTGTGCAGTGGGTTGACTTTGTGGGTTGGTGTTTAGATCAGAGTGGTGTTGGAAAAGCACAGCAAGTCAGGCAGCATCCGAGGAGCAGGAAAACCGACGTTTCGGGCAAAAGCCCTTCATCAGGAATAGAGCTGCCTGACCTGCTGTGTTTTTCCAGCACTACTCTGATCTAAACTCTGGTTTCCAGAGTCTGCAGTCCTCACTTTTGCCCTTTGTGGGTTGGTGCTTCAATTGAGCACAAAGGATTCCCAAAGAATGTTTAGAATCACCAGCTGCCATGAAATAATAAATATGAAAAGCTGCTGAGGTACCTGGTCGCACAGACCTCCATCTGCCGAGGGTAAAGTAGCAGCAGGAGTCAGGAAAGGCACGTAATTGGTCATTAATCACCCATATACAAGCTCAAGAGGCCGAAAGAAAGGCAGGCCACCAAAGACTTCCTGCAAAATGAGAGACTACTTGAGATGTATGGATAGGCAGCAGGCATTCAATATTGCAATTTAGGAATGCTGCTGACTTCATAACCCACTTGCAAGGAATCATAAAATAAAATATTTCAACTGGATGGCACAAGTGTAATCTCAAATACTTTCAACAAAAGAAGGCATATGATGCCTGATGCCAAAACCGTGGCATATTGGCACTTTCAACATGAATCAATGTCAAGAGAATTCTGCTGCTGTGCTGCAATTGGTTGGCGTTTGTAGCTTTATTTAATAAACAAAAGCTTTTCTTTCCAATAACTCCAAAGGTGAATGGTATTAAATGCTGCTCTGCATGATCCAGTATGAAGTTTGTTCAAATGCAAGCAAAACATTTGACTTATGCAGAATACAAAAAAAATGTGGGAACTAAATAACTTGCAGTTCCCATGCACATCTGTGTGCCCTTACATACAGGAAATATAGCTTGGAGCCGGTTTTCTCTGAAATACTGTTTTGGATCTGTTTGATATGGAAAATCAGAATTTACACAAAAAGAAACACAGGGAAGATGGTTCTGTTTACCATGTGCTCTGTCACTGTAACTATATTCAGGAAGATATTCTTTAATGATCTGGTTGCTCCGTTGCTATGTGCATGTAATTTTTTTTATCACAGTCACTGCACTTCAACAATGAATTGAAGTGCTGTTCTTTCATAAAATCCCGACAGTGTGGAAGCAGACCATTTGGCCCATTGAGTTTCACTGACCCACTGAACAGTATCCCACCCAGGTAAAAACAATGACTGCAGATGCTGGAAACCAGATTCTGGATTAGTGGTGCTGGAAGAGGACAGCAGTTCAGGCAGCATCCGAGGAGCAGTAAAATCGACGTTCGGGCAAAAGCCCTTCATCAGGAATAAAGGCAGAGAGCCTGAAGCATGGAGAGATAAGCTAGAGGAGGGTGGGGGTGGGGAGAAAGTAGCATAGAGTACAATAGGTGAGTGGGGGAGGGGATGAAGGTGATAGGTCAGGGAGGAGGATGGAGTGGATAGGTGGAAAAGAAGATAGGCAGGTCGGACAAGTCATGGGGACAGTGCTGAGCTGGAAGTTTGGAATTAGAGTGAGGTGGGGGAAGGGGAAATGAGGAAACTGTTGAAGTCCACATTGATGCCCTGGGGTTGAAGTGTTCCGAGGCGGAAGATGAGGTGTTCTTCCTCCGGGCGTCTGGTGGTGAGGGAGCGGCGGTGAAGGAGGCCCAGGACCTCCATGTCCTCGGCAGAGTGGGAGGGGGAGTTGAAATGTTGGGCCACGGGGCGGTGTGGTTGATTGGTGCAGGTGTCCCGGAGATGTTCCCTGAAGCGCTCTGCTAGGAGGCGTCCAGGCTCCCCAATGTAGAGGAGACCGCATCAGGAGCAACGGATACAATAAATGAAATTAGTGGATGTGCAGATAAAACTTTGATGGATGTGGAAGGCTCCTTTAGGGCCTTGGATGGAGGTGAGGGAGGAGGTGTGGGCGCAGATTTTACAATTCCTGCGGTGGCAGGAGAAGGTGCCAGGATGGGAGGGTGGGTTGTAGGGGGGGGTGTGGACGTGACCAGGTAGTCACGGAGGGAACGGTCTTTGCGGAAGGTGGAAAGGGGGGGAGGGAAATATATCCCTGGTGGTGGGGTCTTTTTGGAGGTGGTGGAAATGTCGGTGGATGATTTGGTTTATGCAAAGGTTGGTAGGGTGGAAGGTGAGCACCAGGGGCGTTCTGTCCTTGTTACGGTTGGAGGGGTGGTGTCTGAGGGTGGAGGTGCGGGATGTGGACAAGATGCGTTGGAGGGCATCTTTAACCACTTGGGAAGGGAAATTGCAGTCTCTCAAGAAGAAGGCTATCTGGTGTGTTCAGTGGTGGAACTGGTCCTCCTGGGAGCAGATACGGCGGAGGTGGAGGAATTGGGAATACGGGATGGGATTTTTGCAAGAGGTAGGGTGGGAAGAGCTTTTGCCCGAAACGTTGATTTTACTGCTCCTCGGATGCTGCCTGAACTGCTGTGCTCTTCCAGCACCACTAATCCAGTATCCCACCCAGACACATCCCCCTACCCTATCCCTGAAACCCCACATTTCCCATGTCTAATCTGCCTAGCCTGCACATCTCTGAACTCTATGGGCAGTTTAGCATGGTCAATTCATCTAACCTTTGGAAAATATGAAGAAACCGGAGCACCGGAGGAAACCCACGCGGACACGGGGAGAATATGCAAACTCCACACAGACAGTTGCCCGAGGCTGCAATCGAACCCGGGTCCCTGACGCTGTTAGGGCAGCAGTGCTAACTACTGAGCGACTGTGCCGTCCTTTGAGCCAATGTGCCACCCCATGACTACCGTGCCACCGCGTGAACCACCGTGCCACCCCGTGAGCCACTGCGCCACCCCGTGAGCCACCGTGAGGCTGCGTTTTGATTTGTGCTAAGAACAAGTGCCTGGTATTTTGCAGTTAAATATTTTAATTAAATGATATATTTTCTTTGTTTTGTATTTTTTTAAAAAGGAACAGATAATTCCTGGGAGCCAATCCGAGAACCAGTTAGAATAAGCAGCTTCTTTCCTAAGTGCTTAAAAGCAGGGTCACTAAGTGAGTCGCAGGTCGGAGCCCGGAGCAGGAGCAGACTGAGTGTGGGATGGAGCTCAGAGCGGGAGCAGTGTGAGCGTGGACTGAGCTGCGAGCCAAATGGCAGGCCAGGGTGATGAGCCCTGGAAGCAAGTCCGGGACAGAGGCCAGCGGGTGGAAGCAGCGAGGCGTGGTTTCTGAAGGTTGGCGGGTAGAGTCTCAGTGAGAAAGGGGATACAGCTTGAGTACTTTAAAGATACTTCTTAATTATCATTCTGGAATATTTAAATTCTGTATTCCCATACAAGTCATTTTTTTTACTATTTCAATTCTGAAACAACACTTAAAGTATCTGTAACTAGGTACCCTGTATCTAAGATGGCGCTGAGTGGTGACATTACAAACTTTTCGCTGCACTCATTTGAGTGCATGTGGCAATAAAGACTATTCTAAATTCTAATGGATCCAAACACACACCCTATTCTCAAGTCTCTTTGACCCCTAATTAAGGCCAAACCAGACAGTTTAAGGCTGGTGCCCTGTGTGACTTTCAGCTCAGTTTCCAATCCTATATCCTCTCTAACACAGAAGTGCTTATTTCTATCTATGAAATAGCTATCCACCTCCTCCCTTGGCTTAATGCAGCTCCAATCATCATCCACATCTTAGTAACAGTCAAGTTTAGAGGTTTCCATGTTCTAATAGTTTGGCACTCCATCATTGTCTCCTAAACAGCACTTCTAAATATTGTTTGCTTGTATCCTAAATTTCATAAAATCTGACTCAATTCCAATTGTTTAAGCAGCACTCTTTAGCTTTTGAATAAATTCAGTGCAGTCAATTATCTGTGGTTGTAAAAGACTGAGATTTCCACCCACACGAGACTATTTCCAAACGACTTCTGGCTCCACCAGAGCAGCCTGTTTGTGCAGCAAAATACCTGCTTTCGGTCAGGTGTTTATCGCAGAAGTGGCTACGGGAAATGTTATGTGTTTTTGATCAAGTTGCTTCACAAAGATTATTTCAGAAATTTGATCCGTTTAGGAGATTACAATACTCCAACACCTTTTGCTCACAGAACAAACACTAGTTGAGTCAATTAAACTCACAAGAGCCAAAAAAACAACAAGAATTGTTATCACTTCCAAAGAAAATGAGTCATCCATGTGTCATCAATTCTTTCAAAAGACAACAAACTGTCCTTGAAAACAGATATCATACTTGATGGCACATGGTGGCAAAATACAGAAACAGATCTCATGATTCAAGCCACATCATCACAATATCATATTTATATTTGTATCCTAAAGGTTTGGTTTGCATATGACATGTGCCATCGTGATGAATCACATGCTTAACCAACTCATATTGGAAATACTGCCTTTGAAGACAGAATATACTAGGAAAAGGCCAAAAGATATTCTTTGGTGCACATCCTTTCCTCCAGGAACTCGACAGATCGAAGCCATCTTAGTTTTAAAAGATCAAATGCACTGTCTGAAATTGAGCCTCTGTTTCAGAACTCAAAGCACTGCACAAAGTGTTTACTGAGACACTTAAAGATGTATTGATCATTTAAGGAAGAAAGAAAATTATTTCAATAAATTTAACTCTGCCAGATTAACAGAAGAATTCAGACATTATTGTTAATTTACTCCGTTGTCTGCATCAAAGGAGAATTCAACAAATCTTGCTGCATGTAACTTTATTTGTGCTTTGCAGCAACGTATTTATTTAGTGATGAATTGTGATACCGTCCATTATGATATTTCCGTCAGTGTCTTTCAAAATAAGCTTGACTTCAGAGTTTCCATTCAAACATATTGTTATTGCGATCCTGCTGTTCATGCCATTGCAACTGTAGTTGGTTGTGAAGTCACAGTGGGTTCCATCTGTCAACCATCACCTTTACTGTCATTGAACATCCTGTTCTACAATTAGTAAATCTCTGACAGGCAGCAGCATGTGTTGTTTTAAAGTGGCATTGTCATCCAGGTTAAAAATAACAACGTTGCTAAATGACTATAATTGTGAGGGTATGGCATCTGTCATTGATACTTTCTATAACCCTTTTCAAATTAAGTGGTCTTCTCTTACAACTATTATAATAATGCTCACTCTGACCGCCATTGTTCTGCCCGCTATATCCAACTCAACTTTGCACCAAGTGGAAATTATTCCCAATTTTCTGGAGTTTTCTGTCATATTTTTAACAAATACAATAGATCGCTCTGGGTTATGACTCAACATGTACAGCAGCCTCTTAATGTCTTCACAAATGACCTTCCTGAACAAGTGTGAGCTGGTTATTTGACTGGGGCAGCACTACAGTCAAGCTTTCATTCAACCTTCGCACACATTTTCCTGCAGGAATTACTGGACCAGATCTTGCTATTACAATCTTGGCAAAGCTAAATCTTGCCATTATTTATGCACAAATGGTAGAGTTCGGGACAAGTGTGGGGTTGAAGGTGATGGATCTAAAGTTGCTCCATGTATTGCAATGTTCCACAATTAGTTTCATCAGTGGGCTAACCAACTATTGAACGGTGATGCATTGCTGTATTTGTGCTGTCATTAGAAATAAAACTTGCCACAGAACATTGTAATTTCAAGGCTATATACACTCTAAAATGCATAATGTGTGAACTACAGTCAACCTAACTCTCTAACACTGCAAAGTACTTATTATTAGTATGATACTTCATTCTTCAGGTTACAAATGCTGGAAATTAAAATGCTCGCTGGAGATTTAAATGCTGGATTTAAAATTTGTCAAATATTAAGTGTAATTTTATTTAAACCTTTTAATTTTATTGTCTTTTCAATCTACTTTCTGCCTTATCTATTTCTCTTCCTCTCCATTCATTTGATGCACTGTTTATTTCATACCCTGTTTGAAATTCATTATCAGTCCATTCATAACCTTCCAAACTGATCGACTAAGGAGATAAACATTTGGTTTTCCGGTTCACTCCTCTACTAGATCTGAGTTCCATGAGGGCACTACTATCAGCTGCCTCACAGCGCCAGAGACCCGGGTTCAATTCCCACCTCAGGCGACTGACTGTGTGGAGTTTGCATTCTCCCTGTGTCTGCGTGGGTTTCCTCCGGGTGCTCTGGTTTCCTCCCACAGTCCAAAAATGTGCAGGTTCGGTGAATTGGCTATGCTAAATTGCCCATAGTGTTAGGTGCAGGGTAAATGTAGGGAAATGGGTGTGGATGAGTGCGCTTTGGCGGGTTGGTGTGGACTTGTTGGGCCGAAGGGCCTGTTTCCACGCTGTAGGTAATCTAATCTAATCTAATCTCTCACTTTCAACAAACATGTAAAAATCTAAATGTATATTAATACAACTAACAAGGTGTTCTACTTCAGTAAAATTTGGTCTAATGAAGTTGGAATACAGGCCAATTTTTCCTGTACCCTAGTTTGCTTCCCTTCTTGTTAATGGAAGTACATAATTATGTAAAACAAAGGCAGGGAAATGTTATCACAGCTTCCCCTAGACCCCCATCAACACAACCACTCCCTCTGCAGTAACATAAAGCTTCTACGAAAGTTATGTAGGTTATGCCAAGAAAGTTTGAGCCAAATCAGCTCAACAGCAATTTGACAAACAATAGGTGATGATTCTAAATTCTTTGGTCTGAGGGGGAAATTCCATACTGAAGTAAACTTGCAACTCAGCGGAGTGTAGATATGTACTTCATGGGAAAGATGGAGAATTTCATGCAGAGTACCTTGGATCAGTCCAAGGTCCATTCATTCTCAGCTCTACTCATGATGGAATATCCAGTTCTGGGTTTAAACCCATCTTTAGTGTCACATTTTAGGATCTTCTCAATTTTATTTTCATTTTGCTTTCGCAGGATTGCTGGCATGCCCAGCATTCATTGTCCACACTAACTTCCTTTGTACTGAGTGGCTTGCTCAGCCATTTCAGAGGGGCAATTAAAAGTTAACCAGATTATTTGGGTCTGGAGTCACATGTAGGCCTGACCAAGTGAGGATGACAGATTTCTTTCCCTAAAGGACATAAGGTGGGTTATTATTGTAATTGATGATAGTTTTACGGTCACTGTCACTGAAAATAGCTTTATATTCCAGGTTTGTTAATTGAAATGAAAATCCATGGTGGCATTAAACCCATGTCCCAGAGCATTACCCTGAGCAACTGCAACACCAGTTCATTACTGTTGCAACAACAAAAGAAATATTTTTTTCATTGAAACAGGTGAGATCTTATGTCATTCAGGGTAATTTTTACTTGCTTATTTTACATGTACATTTAAGGTTGTCAAAGTCTGATTCAGCTCCTCTAATTGGTATGAATAAACAACTGAAACTGTAGGACAAATAACAATCTGAAATTTACAACACACATTCTTTAATGCCATCCTTAAGTGAGCAAAGATTCTCATGCTATGTTCAAATGGTCATGCACACTGGGCTGCAATGGGAAGCCACTCTCAATCATTAATCACGATTCTCATCCAATTTGAAAATAAAATTAAGGTTAAGGATAGCACAATCCTGCCTTGAGCAATAAACTAGAAACTCCATGTTAATTCTAATAAAGGCATATTCCCAGCAACCACATAGCTGAATCCTTCATGTGCATGCCTATCACACAAATACTGCATCTGGACCACTGAAGACAAACATGTATCAAAATCATGTCAGTATTTCATAGAGATTATAGCTCCTTTTACATAGTCATTGTGTGTATGTGAGAGAAGGAAGTGCACTATGGTTTTCAATTTTCATTATTTGAACCACAATATCTGACTGAACAACAACATCCTGCATAGCACAGCAACCAGGCATAATAATTATAGACAGCTGGAAGGAACAAATGGTAGGGAAAATATCCAAATTTAACTTTCTTGCATTTTATACAAGTTTAGCTGTTAATAAAACTTGTTGAAATGAAGATTGAAGGAAAATAATGTTTGCATTCAAACAACAATGAGATGTGTGGAGAGAACATGATACTGAGCTGGAAGTTATTCAGTGAATCAGCAAAGAACCAGGTCATATCTAAATCAAATGCCCCAATTTATCGGATCGTCAACAGTGTGTAAAAATCTTCTTAGAATCATACAGTACAGATGTCGTCCTTTGGCCCATCGTGACTGTACAACCAAAAACACACTATCTCCAGTCGTCCTACTTTCCCATTCTAGGTCCATAGCCTTGCATATTATGACACTTCAACTATTGATCCAAGTACTTTTTAAAGTTTGTGAGGTTTCCTGCTTCAACCACCCTTCCAGGCAGCACATTCCACATTCCCACCACCCTCTGGGTGAAAATGTTTCTCCTCAAATCACCTCAAAACTTCTTGTGATTCACTTTAAAATTATGCCCCCTTGTTATTGATCCTTTGGTGAAAGAGAACAGCTGCTTTCTACTCACCCTGTATGTGCCTCTCACAATGTTTACACTTCTATCAAGTTCTCCACTCTCCACCCTTCTCTGCTCCAAGGAACACAATCTGACCTTGCTCAGCCTCTCTTCACAGCTAATTATTCCAATACAGAGGTCTATCAGTAACACCTTCCGCAATATTGGAGATTAGAGAATCATTCATTTAAGTAATTGAAACAAAAAAGACTAGGGATAGGAAAAAAGGAAGAGCAAACTAAAAAATGAATATACCTGCATCATATTGTAAAACCAGCAAAGGAGTTTTAGAACTTACTTCATTGGCATATTTGTGTAATTAGAGAGACTTACATTATTAAATTATACTCTATACAAGCTAAGGTATGAGGAGTCTTAATTTGAATATAATTGGAAAATATTGTTAAGCAACTCTTTTAGTTAGCATCTTTGCAAAAAGAGAGTCTGAGCAGCAGATTAGTCAGGTTGTAATAGTGGGTGACTGAATAGTTCAAGGGACAGACAGACCAGCTTGCAGCTGAGACATTGAGCCCTAATACTCTGTTGCCTCCAAGGTGTAAGAGTTTGGAACATCATGAAACTGCTGGATGAACTTCCAAAAGAGGAGTGTGAACAATTTGACAAAGTAGAGAGGAATACTATGTTTCCATTATTTGGCATTTCATTAACAAGAAGTCACAATTTCAGGGCTGTCAGCAAGAAAGCTCGAGTGAGATGAGGAGAAACTTCTTTAATTAAGAGTCTAATGATGAACACTAAACCACTGTTGATTGTCCACAAACCCAATTGGTTCACTAATGTCCGTCAGGGAAGGATATCTGCCATCGTCACCTGGTCTGGTCTACATGTGACTCCAGCCCCACATGATTCTCAACTGCCCTCAAGGCAATTAGGGATGGGCAAAGAATGCTAGCCTAGCCAGCGACACCCTCATCCTGAGAATGAATTAAGAAAAAAAGCTTAAGGAGTAGTTAGGATTTGGAATGTGCTGTATGAGAGAATGGTGGAGGCAGATTCCAGACGTGGTTTCGAAAGAGAGCTGGATATATATTTGAAGGTAATGAGTTTAGAGAGTGATGGATGTAGTGTTGGAGGTTGGGATTGGCTGGACAGCTTTTTCAGGAGCCAGTACAAACAATGATAGGCAGTGCGGGGTAACTCAGTGGTTAGCACTGTTGCCTCACAGCAGCAGGAACCCAGGTTTGATCGGGTCACTGCCTGTGTGGAGTGTGCACATTCTCCCTGTGTCTGCATGGGTCTCATTGCAGTCCTCTGGTTTCCTCCCACAGTCCAGAGATGTGTGGGTTAGGTGGATTAGTCATGCTAAATTGCCCACAAGGTCCAGGGATGTGTTGGCTAGATGGGTTAGCCATGGGAAATGTGGGGCTATAGGGATAGGTTAGGGTGGGGGTCAGTCTGGGTGGGATGCTTTTCAGAGGGTCAGTGTAGACTCAATGGGCTGAATGGCTTGCTTCCACATTGTGAGTCTTTTACGATGGGTCAAACGGCATCCTTCTGCAATGTTAGATTCTTTCATTACGATTCACTTTCCATTTAAGCACTGTGATCTAATTTTAAGCAAAACAGCATTACTGGGGTGAACTAGGTTACAGGTGAATATACTTGTACATTTGATCTCCCAGGAGTCCAGCATCTGTAGTAGTTGTAGTCGTAGCCAAGGCTGCAATACTGGTTGACTAAAAGAATATTGGGTACATGCTGAGATTAGGTTGTAGTGAAGAAGCCAGAAATGCTCTCCCCATTGATTAAGAGATGGAAGTATTTGGTGAGACATTGTTCAATTCAGGTGCACATACTTCAGCTAATTGTTGTAAAAACACCTGCAAAAAGGCTACAAAATAGGGAGGCATCACTGACGATTTTGCACAGAACACTTACTCAGGGGGTATTTGGCAGGAGACGGAGTTAGGCATGGGTACTAACGTTTGTGTGGTACATTACCAGTTGCCAGCTAATTGCCACAAGTTAAGGAATTGCCACAAGAATCCAGTATCAGGCTCTGTTAGTGGTTAAAGTGGCAAAGGTTGAGGGCTACAATATGAATACAGCATTAACAGTCAGTATTAGTCATATTGGAAAAGTCTGAGAAATTTGTTTCCACCAAAGGAAAAAGGGGACAGAAAACACTGTGAAGTGTAGCTCTAACAGTTCTGTTTGACTGGGAGGTTGCAAATTAAAAACTCAACCATCAGAGTTAAAGTCTTAAAGCTGGTTTGAATATATTTCAAAGACAAGTTGGCTGAGCTAAAATCTTCATAGATGTTGTGAGTCAAGAGACCAGATTCAAAGAGGAGAAGACCTGTGAGGTCTTGGGACCCAAGGGAAGAGAGACCAACATCATCAGAAAGTTTCCTGCCCTGCCTCAAATAGTGGAGTAATACGAACAAATGCATATAGTCCAATAGTTTAAATAGTAAATTAGCAATTGGCTTTTTATTGGAAGGTTATTTCTTGACTAAATTATCTTACTCTAAAGTTTGCTATGAAGTGTAGGGTAGGAGGAAGAGAAAATTATAGTTTGTTATTTAAGTTAGCAGAAAAATGAAGGATGAATGTTACATTTTACTTTACGCAATCCTAAACATACTGTTGGTAAAATGTTGTAACAGTTTGACTTCTCATGATCAGTAAGATGCATGGTATATTTAATCAATTTCACCTTGTGATAAATTCATGAATTACAGATGCATGTTGCAGCCATATTCAGTTATCTTTTTGATTGTAAAAACTAAGGCTTTAGAGGATGGTGGATACAAGGATTTGAATTAATTAAGGATGGCCAACACTGTTTATAACTTATTGAAGATGCAGAGATGGAGATACAGGGAGAAAACCCTCAAGACTTTTTTAGAAGTATATTAAGAGCAAGAGGATCACTGGAGAAAGAGTGTGACTCATTACAGGCCTGTGCATGGAGCCAGTGAATATGAGTGAGGTCTTCAATGAATATTTCTCAATTGTGTTCACAGAGGAGACAGACATTGTAGCAGGGGATTTAAATTGGGATGGTGAGGTTTTAGAACACACTAAGATTAATAAAGAGGAGGTATTAGAAGTTTTAGCTGGCATAAAGGTGCATGTAAATACTGTGACTTCAAGAGCAGGTCAGAGGCTGGGAATTCAGTGACGTGTAACTTACTCCAGGACTCCCAGTGCCTGGCCACCATCTATAAGGCACAAGTCAAAGTGTGATTGAATACATCCCACTTGCACGGATGGGCGATGCTCCAACAAACCCAAGAAACTCAATACATTTCCGAGATGAAGCAGTCTGCTTGGTTGACACCACATTTACCTTCACATGTACTGCCTTCACCACCAACCCTGAGTGGAAGCAGTGTGCAACATTGAGAAGATGCACTGCAGTAACGAACCAATCACCTTTCAACAGTAACTTCAATATCTTGGATCTCTACCAACTGGACTATCACAGGGGACAGCAGATGCATGGTCACACCACTACCTGGGAGCTCCCCTCCAAGCCCATATTATCCTGACCTGGAAATATATTGCTGGTCCTTTGCTGTTGCTGGGTGCAATTCCCTCGCTAACAGCATTGTGAGTATATTTACAACCCAAGGACTGCTATAGTTCAAGAAGATACCTTTGGCATTTTGGAATTGGCAGGAAATGCCATCAAAGCCAGTGATTCCCACATCCCATGAGTGGACAAAAAAGATGGTCAGGGTCCTTGAGATGGTGCAGGTAAGATTTACCAAAATGTTTCCAGGAATGGGGAATTTTAGTTACAAAATTAGGTGGAAAATGCTGGGGTTGTTAACCTTGGAGTGAAAGAAGGTTGTTGGAAGATTTGATAGAAGTGTACAAGATTATGGCAAACTTTGATGGACAAGGAGAACATGTTCCCATTAGCTGAATGCACAAAGAGTAGGAACCTTGGGTTTCAGATACAGGACGAATATGAGAAAGAATGTTTAAACACAGCAAGTGACAATTACCTTGAATTCGCTGTCCAATATGGTGGTGAAAGCAGAAACAAGCTAGCATTTATAAAGGGAAGCTGGATAGTCAACTGAAGGAAATAGACTAGCAGGTCTACGAGAATAAAGCAGTAGAGCGTGATTGATAGGATTTCTGCACTAAGAACTAGCACTGATTCAGTGGGCTCTCTGTGTGCTATAAATAACTCACATTAGAGAAGGGTGGACTGAGACAGGAAATTTTCCATATCAGCAGAACATCAGCAATCAAAAGGGTGCCCACCTTGGGGAAGTGGCAATGGAAGGATTAGTTTGATGAAACTTGATTTGCCAGTTTTAGAAACAGATCAAAGATGACCATGGGGTCAGGTGATTTCCAAATCAAAGTTCACACCCTCTAGCTCACACTTCTTATACCCAATCATCACACTATCCACGAGATATGTACCCTCTGTGCTCCCTTTATTGCAATTCATGTTCCCTTACCCCATGATTCCTCAAATTCCCATGCATTTCTTCACATATCATAGAGTCATAGAATCCCGACAGTGCAATTGGCCCATCAAGTCGGCACTGACTCTCCAAAGAGCATCCCGACCAGATCCACCCTCCAACACATCCCTGTAATCCTGCATGGTATTTTTGCCACAGCTAATCTACCTAAATTGCACATCTTTGGACTATGGGAGGAACCTGGAGCACCCAGAGAAAACCCATGCAGACGTGGGGAGAATGTTCAAACACCACACAGACAGTCGTCCCAGGTTGAAATGGAACCCAGGTGCCTGGCACTGTGAGGTAGCAGTGAGGAACACTCAGCCACCATTCATTGCAACATTCATTGCATCTCAGACCCTGAACCATCTCTTACTTCCTATACCATCTTTATATCACTCACTCAATGTCCACTATGGAGAGACTTTAAGAGTTACATAGAGAGGAAATTGATATTAACTGCTAACAATATAACAGAGTTCATGTATACAGAAAAAAATCTCATTTGTAGTGCCCTTTCAAGGTTATTAAATCTTCTCAAGTAGTTAAACTTGTTTAAAAACAAAATGAACTTGAATTCAGAAAGCATGTAATATCTCAATAACATCTTTAAACTGTCAATCAAAGTGCAAAGTCAGTTGCCAATTAGATCTCCTGTTGCTTTCCCAGCAGAGATAAATCTTTTCAGAGCTTTTGAAACTTAGGCATTCAGAATCACGTCAACTACAATAACAGTCTTTAAAAGAATGTCAACACATGAACTGTATTCAAATTGAGGAATCAGAGAATAAAGGTTTATTTTTGGCTACACTAGATGGCCTGTCCACCAAAACAGTAAAGTAACATTTATTTTCACTCTGAAAACATCAGCTGGCTTTTTCATGTTTGAAGAACTGTGGATATAAACATGGTACTTAAACAGATCTTATTCATCCTCTTTCATCGCATATATATCTGTGCCAAACATTCACAATTCCTGGGCTGTTGGTAAAGGCCCTGGGTCTGCTATAACTCAGCACTATTTCAAATGGTCCATTAATTCATTGTTTCTACTAGTATGAATTGTGAGTGGTTTCCTTTCTATTTCTGATTGGAAATGAAGCAAGACATTTGCACTGGATCTTGCCAGTCAATTATCAAGGTCACTGGAATCAGGCCCAACTTTGTAAAACTCTGGCTCTATGACTCTATTTAGGATAAACACCAGAAGTAGCATCGAGTTCACCTATTTGTGTCTACTACCAGGATTCAGTGATGAATCTCTAACCAATTCACAACTCACTCACAAGTTATTCTCTCCCGACTCTAGTGATTCTGCTCTGCACTTTCAGAGATGTGGGAGAATTTATCTGAGTATACAGAAATCTGTGGGCTAGGTGGAAAAATCTTGAATAAAGTAACTGCCAAAATCGTACTGAATACAGTGCAGAATTTTTTCTTAGTTTGGAAAGATGTTATTTAGGGAACATACTCATTCTGTTGTTTCCCTGAAGTAATGAAACATGCTCTGAGAATTTAAACAAAAAGTTTAACCAAAGAATATTTTGTTTATAAAGAGTATGGTGATGACTCCAAATTTTCACATGAATGTATAAAAACAAGTCAATTTGTGTGAAATGTTCTTGGTATTTCCTTCTGTGAAACAACACAATTATGGTTGAAATGCAGAACAAAATGCTGAGTGCTGACTATACTGCCAGGGGATTGAAGCATATTCTGAAATACAGCAAAATATTTTTGGGACAGGGAGTCTGAATTCAAAAGGAATACTGCTGTGTCTGGCCTTACATATACGTTCACAAATAGCTAACTGCAGATAATCATGGGAAGGATTTTTCGGAGGGTAGGGTTACCTCACATATACTTCTCCCCAACCTCAGCTCCCCCAACCCCCAACCCCAGAGACTTTTGTCAAATTGGCTGAAGATGAAGCATCCTTCCACCCCTACCCCCAACTCAGGAACACATTCTGCCTGAGAGACCTCCTGGTCGTCTGTTTGACAGGCAGATTGAAAGTCCCAGCAGTGCCACTGACTGAGGTGGTCACTGCTGAGACTGCAGCAAGTACTCAAATTGGTGGTGTCAGAAGCAGTTCTGGACCCTGTATGTTTGAGCAGGTATTGCAGCAGGGCCTGCAGGGGAGATGAGAGAAAGGAGAGGTGTGGGGTAAGGCCAGACCATGAGCAGGGGTATGCTCAGTGTGGAAAGGTTCAGGACATGAAGCAACTGGCAGAACTTTGGGGAAGGCCCAACTGGGGAAAGGGGTCCATGTTGGTGGCATCAATACTTTAGTTCGGCCACAGTGGGAGTACTGTGTGCAGTTCTGATTGTCTCCCTGTAGGAAAGAAATGTTTGCAGGATGTTGCCTGGAGTAGTGTATTTTTGCTATGAAGAGAGACTGGATAGAACAGAGAAGGCTGAGTGGGGATCTGCTGGAGATGTGTAAGATTATGAGGGGCATGAAAACGGGTAGAAGGCAGCTGGTTCCCCTGAGTGATAGGGTCAATAATGAGGAATGTAATTTTTAAGTGACAGGCAGGAGGTTTAGAGAGAATTTAGATTAGATTAGATTCCCAGTGTGGAAACAGCCCCTTAGGCCCAACCAGTCCACACCGACCCTCAAAAAATTACCCACCCGGACCCACTTCCCTCTGACTAATGCACCTAACACTATGGGCAATTTAGCATGGTTAATTTACCTGACTTGCACATCTTTGGATTTAAGGGAAAAGAAAATGCACCCAGAGGATGGTAGGGGTGTAGAGTGTACTGCCTGGAAGGTTATTTGAGGTGGGAAATCTCATAACAATTAAAAATTACTTGTACAAGCACTCGGAATTTCATAATGTTCAAGGCTATGAACCAAATGCTGGAATTTGGGATTAGAGTAATTAGATCAGCACAGACTCGATGGGCTGAAGAGTCTCTTCAGTGCTATATGAAATGGTAATCCGAACCAATGTCTCAAAAGTAATAACACAGGAAAGTACATAAATCCATTGTGCATATTAAATTTGCAATTTCATGCAGGCTTTCTTAAAGTGATTAACTAAAGTGGAGCATAAATATTTGCCATTATAGTCATAGTCTATCCAAATCTGATCTAAATATTACATTTCTGGGCAAACTGCATTAATCAACAATATTCAAGCCATATGCAGGATCTTATAAGGTACTGGGTGACTTAGTCTGGAATGAGATTTTTGGCAGAATCGTGCAAAAAGTCTCGTGAAGTCAATCTCAACATCAGGAGCATCTCGTTGAGTTCCTTTAAACAGCTGCAGAGCAGGAAGGTTCTTAAGTGCCTTCTTAATGGCCAGCTCACTTCACTAACATTCAGCTTCCTATTTACCAAATGCACTGAACAAGCTAGACATTGAGAATTCGCCCTGTAGAAATCAGAGCGGGTAGTAATTGGCTCAGCACACTGTTTCCACCATGTTGGACACTGGGCACCAACATCTCAGAGCACACTCAGTGGGCATCAAGCATTCATAATCAATGTCAAATGCCAGTGTCTGTGGACAATGTGCCAGCCTCTATGGCACATCTCCAATCCACTTACAGTACACTTCTGCACTTCAATGTTGCACTGGCAACTATCACTGTAAGGCAAAAGTGAGGACTACAGATGCTGGAGATCATTTCTCCTCAGGTGCTGCCTGACCTGCTGTGCTTTTCCAGCACCACTCTAATCTCAACTATCACTGTAATACTACTGTAATACGCACTGAGCTCATGAACAGGAATGGGTTGTGTTTCTAGGCTGTTTGCTTACTCACTCACTCAGAGCCTATATGGACGGTCTCACCATCTCACTTTTCATTGCCATTTTATTCTTTGCCTTCCCCAGCTAGAGCTACCAGGCTCATGTTACTTTGGTCTTGCTTTGCTGTTTAGCACAGACTCAAAGCCAGAAAGCTTGTCACAGTTGTCAGTCCTCTTTAGTCAAGCCAAGGGAGATAGCCTTAGCTCAGGGAGTCCCAGAATAAGGCAAAGGCAGTGACCAACAGCAGGCCAGGGGTTTGGGCCCAGTCAGCCAGCTACTCAGGCTGGTTAGAGCCAGAGCTGGCTCCACTGAAGGTGTGAGGAGCTGAATGTCAGGCAGCCCGCCAACTATCTTGACATTTTCTGCCTTTTGGTGGGCTGCTTTTCTCCCTCAATAAGAAAAGGCAGGTATTAAGGAAGATGGATAGCTGCTGGATTGCTCAGCTGTTACTTTTGGTGAGGTGGGGGAGGTGTCATAAGCGAGTGAGTAGGCAGCACAGAGGGCACGCAGGGTTAGTGGTGCGTACAGTAAGTGGGCAAGATGTTGCAAGAAATAATGAGTGGTAGGGCATAAGCCTTGGGGAGGTCAACACAGTAACAGTGATAGTGATTGTGAGATACTGCAGAGAAGGTGGTGGCAGTGTGGAAAAGGTCACGGGCCTCACTCCTACAGTGTTGGGCATTCCTCCAAACAGCCAAGACTGCATTGACCTGGGCAGTAACCTCTGACCAAGGTGGTATGGTCTAGTATCATGGCCTTCACTGTTGGTCACGGCGGCAGCAGGTGGGGAGGGTGGGGGGTACATCCCATGACTGCGCCATCTCCAGGATCCTGTCTGCAAAGCACAGTGCTAAATTCCCCTTGCCTGTCATGTCCAGGGCAGATGTCGTGAAATGTGCGTAGCAACCCCAGACTGACAGTGCTTGCCTGAGTACGCAAGAGGCTTTTAAAGACCAGATGGATTTGATATACAATGGTAAGAAAACCACTTGATCTTGTGGCAAAAAAATCCTCTAGAGATTGGGCCACTCCAAATTGATGCAGGAAGGCTAGTGATGGAAGAGAAGGAAATAGCTGAAGAACTTAAGTATTTTATGTCAGTCTTCACAGTGGAATTCACGAGTAATATCCCAACAATTAAGGAGAGTCAAGGGGCAGAGTTGAATATGATGGCCATTCCAAAGGAGAAAGTACTTGATAAGTTAAAAGGTCTAAAAATTGATAAATCTCCTGGCCCGGATGAGCTACATCCTAGAGTTCTGAGGGAAGTGGCTGAAGAAATAGCGGAGGCATTGGTTGTGATCTTTCAAAAATCACTGGAGGCAGGGAAAGTGCCAGATGATTGGAAAATCGCTGTTGTAACTCCCTTGTTCAGGAAAGGATCAAGACAAAAGATGGAAAATTATAGGCTGATTAGGCTAACGTCGGTTGTAGGTAAAATTCTAGAATCCATTGTGAAGGATGAGATTTCTAAATTCTTGGAAGTGCAGGGTCGGATTAGAACAAGTCAGCATGGATTTAGTAAGGGGAGGTTGTGCCTGACAAACCTGTTAGAATTCTTTGAAGAGGTAACAAGTAGGTTAGACCAGGGAAACCCAGTGGATGTTATCCACCTAGACTTCCAAAAGACCTTTGATAAGGTGCCTCATGGGAGGCTGCTGAGTAAGGTGAGGGCCTATGGTGTCCGAGGTGAGCTACTGGCATGGATTGAAAATTGGCTGTCTGACAGAAGGCAGAGAGTTGGGATAAAAAGTTCTTTTTCGGAATGGCAGCTGGTGACAAGTGGAGTTCTGCAGGGTTCAGTGTGTGAGCGCAACTGCTCACTTTATATATAAATGATCTGAATGAAAAGACTGGGGGCATTCTGGTGAAGTTCGCCGATGATATAAAGTTAGGTGGACAGGCAGGTAGTACTGAGGAGATGGGGAGGCTACAGAAAGATTTAGACAGGAGAATGGTCCAAGCACAGGATTCTCTAAAGGTTGACTTGCAGGTGGAGTCTGTGATTAAGAAAGCAAATGTAATGTTGTCATTTATTTCAAGAGGGTTGGAATGTAAAAATAGTGATGTGCTACTGAAACTTTATAAAGCTCTGGTTATGCCCCATTTAGAATACTGTGTCCAGTTTTGGGACCCACACCTCAGGAAGGACATACTGGCACTGGAGCATGTCCAAAGGAGATTCACATGGATGATCCCTGGAATGGTAGGCCTAACACACGATGAACGGCTGGGGATTCTGGGATTGTATTCATTAAAGATTAGAAGGTTGAGGGGTGATCTAATAGAAATTTAGAAGATAATGCATGGCTTAGAAAGGGTGGATGCCAGGAAATTATTTCCGTCAGGCGGGGATACCATGACTCGTGGGCACAGCCTTAGAATTAGAGGGGATCAAATTAGAATGGAAATGAGGAGACATTTCTTCAGCCAGAGAATGGTAGGCCTGTGGAAGTCACTGCCCGGAGCGCAGTGGAGGCTGGGATGTTAAGTGTCTTCGAGGCAGAGATTGATTAATTCTTAATCTCGCAACAAATTAAGGGATATGGGGAGAGTGGGGGTAAGTGGTGTTGAAATTCCCATCAGCTATGACTGAATGGCGGAGTGGACTTGATGGGCCGAATGGCCTTGCTTCCACTCCTATTTCTTATGGTCTTTCTTATGGATGTCTTTGACACCATGATGGTGATTCGGATATGCTCACTCAGAGCTAGAAAGTTTTCATTTGATCTCAAAGTCCTGAGGCAGGACTTCCAGCAGTCAGATATTGTGAGGTGCCATTTTTCACAATGTTCTTCAAAATATAGTTTTTATAATAAACCTATTTTCAAAAAGACCCACACTGAGTCACAGTGTTACCGTAATTCTGTGTGGAGTCAGACTTTGCAATGCTAACAAAAAGAACAAGAACTGGTTAACGAAATATAAAGCTTGCCTGAATTTGTAAATATACTAAGCTATATTTGTAAATGCTCATAAAAAAGGAAATTGATAGCTCAAATGGGATTGGGTCAAACTGGAAGCAGTGGTTATGAATAATGGCTCGAGGCAGTGATCTGGTATGGTGATGGGATTCTGGGACTGATTACAAGGTTTGTAGGTATGACTAAAGTTGGTGACTTCAGTCTTTCCACTACCAAGTCAAAAGAAGTTGACTGAGACAGGCACAACTTGATTTCGACAAGCAGTCAGACATCAGAGTTGCAACTGAAAAATCTAGAGGGCTAGTGGAAATGTCTAATCGGGTCATGAAGGTGACCACATGGTCTGGCCATATTGTGATGATCAGAAAGATGCTGGAGCAACACAGCCTGGAGTTGTGCACTGGGATCATGTGAAATTGCTGATGCAGCTGACTTTCTGGGAGTTGCTGGGAAATTCAAAATTCCAATGAGAAATTCCCCTAAATCTGGAACTCTACGAAAAAGGCGGGCAGTGTGTTGTGGAAGGAACAAGGATAGATTTATGGAGGGATCGCAAAGGAACAGCAGAGGAATTAGAAGACAGCACAAACTACGTGTAAACTACACGTGTAGTGTCTCCCACCCTCCCTCCTCCTCTAACCTAAAAAAAAAGGATTCAGTCGGCTGAACAGGTAAGCTACTTAGTGTTCTTGTTTTGGAGACTAAGTGTAGAGTTATGGCAGCGCAGGCAGTGGAATGTTCCTCCTGCAGGATGTTTGAGGTAGGGGTGACCACCAATGCTCCTGCCGACTTCACCTGCAGGAAGTGCAGCCAGCTCCAGCTCCTCACAGACCGCGTTAGGGAACTGGAGCTGGAGTTGGATGAACTGAGGATTATTCGAGAGGCTGAGAGGGTGATAGATAGAAGCTACAGGGATATAGTTATGCCAGAGAACAGAGGTAGCTGGGTAACAGTTAGAGGTGGGAAGGGGAGGAAGCAGACAGTGCAGGGATCCCCTGCGGTCGTTTCCCCCAACAATAAGTATACCACTTTAGATACTATTGAGGGGGACGGTCTAGCAGGGGGAAGCTGCAGTGACTGGGTCTCTGGCACGAGGTCCAGCTCTGAGGCTCAGAAGGGAAAGGGGGAGTGGAGGAGAGCGCTAGTTATAGGAGACTCTATAGTTAGAGGGACAGAGAGGCAGTTCGGTGGACATGGGCGAGACTCTCGGATGGTTTGTTGCCTCCCGGGTGCCAGGGTCCGAGACGTCTTGGACCGTGTCTTCAGAATCCTTAAGCGGGAGGGTGTGCAGCCAGAAGTTGTGGTGCACATTGGCACCAATGACATAGGTAGGAAGAGGGGTGGGGAGGTCATTCAGGAGCTCAGGGAGTTAGGCTGGAAGCTAAAAGCTAGGATGGACAGAGTCGTCATCTCTGAGTTGTTGCCGGTGCCACGTGACAGTGAGGCAAGGAATAGGGAGAGAGTGCAGTTGAACACGTGGCTGCAAGGATGGTGTAGGAGGGAGGGCTTCAGGTATTTGGACAATTGGACTGCATTCTGGGGAAGGTGGGACTGGACAAGCAGGACAGGTTGAACCTGAACCAGAAGGGTACCAATGTCCTGGGAGGTAGGTTTGCTAGCACTCTTCGGGGGGGGGGGGGGGGAGTTTAAACTAATTTGGCAGGGGGATGGGATCCGGACTTGTAGTCCAGCAAGTAGGTTAGCTGTTTTTCAGAATGTCCAAGAATGTAGGGAGGCTGTGGAGAAGGTAGCACTGACAGGGAATACTTGCAGACACAGAGTTGGGTTCAAGTGTGTATACTTCAACGCAAGGAGTATCAGAAATAAGGTGGGTGAACTTAAGGCGTGGATCGGTACCTGGGACTACGATGTTGTGGCCATCACGGAAATGTGGATAGAAGAGGGATAGGAATGGTTGTTGGAGGTTCCTGGTTACAGATGTTTCAATAAGATTAGGGAGGGTGGTAAAAAAGGAGGGGGGTATGGCGTTGCTAATTAGAAATGGTATAACGGCTGCTGAAAGGCAGTTTGAGGGGGATCTGTCTTTGGAGGTAGTATGGGCTGAAGTCAGAAATAGGAAAGGAGCAGTCACCTTGTTGGGTGTTTACTATAGGCCCCCCAATAGCAGCAGAGATGTGGAGAAACAGATTGGGAAACAGATTTTGGAAAGGTGCGGAAGCCACAGGGTAGTAGTCATGGGCGATTTCAACTTCCCAGATATTGATTGGAAGCTTTTTAGATCAAGTAGATTGGACGGGGCAGTGTTTGTGCAGTGTGTCCAGGAAGCTTTTCTAACTCAGTATGTAGATTGTCCGACCAGAGGGGAGGCCAGATTGGATTTAGTACTTGGGAACGAACCGGGACAAGTGATGGGCTTGTTCGTGGGTGAGCATGTTGGTGATGGTGACCACAATTCTGTGACTTTCACCTTGGTTATGGAGAGAGATAGGTGCGTGCAATAGGGTAGGTTTTACAATTGGGGGAAGGGGAAATACGATGCTGCGAGACAGGATCTGAGGAGCATAAGTTGGGAGCATAGGCTGTCAGCGAAGAATGTCGTTAAAATGTGGAACTTTTTCAAGGAACAGATATGACGTGTCCTTGATATGTATGTACCTGTCAGGCAGGAAAGAGATGGTCCTTTGAGGAAACCTTGGTTGATGAGGGAGGTTGAATGTCTTGTAAAGAGGAAGAAAGAGGCTTACATAAGGTGGAGGAAACAAGGTTCAGACAGAGCGTTGGAGGGTTACAGGATAGCCGGGAGGGAGCTGAAGAAAGGGATTAGGAGAGCTAAGAGAGGGCATGAAAAATCTTTGGCGGGCAGGATCAAGGATAACCCCAAGGCCTTTTATGCGTATGTGAGAAACGTGAAAATGATGAGAACGAGGGTAGCTCCGATCAAGGACAGTAGTGGGAGACTGTGTATTGAGTCGGAAGAGATAGGAGAGGTCTTGAATGAGTACTTTTCTTCAGTATTTACAAATGAGAGGGACCGTATTGTTGAAGAGGAGAGTATGAAACGGACTGGTAAGCTAGAGGAGATACTTGTTAGGAAGGAAGATGTGTTGGGCATTTTGAAAAACTTGAGGATAGACAAGCCCCCCGGGCCTGATGGGATATATCCTAGGATTATGTGGGAAGCAAGAGAGGAAATTGCAGAGCCATTGGCAATGATCTTTTCGTCTTCACTGTCGACGGGGGTGGTACCAGGGGACTGGAGAGTAGCGAATGTTATGCCCCTGATGAAAAAAGGAATAGGGATAACCCCGGGAATTACAGGCCAGTTAGTCTTACTTTGGTGGTAGGCAAAATAATGGAAAGGGCACAGAGGGATAGGATTTATGAGTATCTGGAAAGACACTGCTTGATTAGGGACAGCCAGCATGGATTTGTGAGGGGTAGGTCTTGCCTTACAAGTCTTATTGAATTCTTTGAGGAGGTGACCAAGCATGTGGATGAGGGTAGAGCAGTGGATGTAGTATACATGGATTTTAGTAAGGCATTTGATAAGGTTCCCCATGGTAGGCTTATGCAGAAAGTCAGGAGCCATGAGATAGTGGGAAATTTGGCTAGTTGAATAGAGAACTGGCTAACTGATCGAAGTCAGAGAGTGGTGGTAGATGGTAAATATTCAGCCTGGAGCCCAGTTACAAGTGGAGTTCCGCAGGGATCAGTTCTGGGTCCTCTGCTGTTTGTAATTTTTATTAATGACTTGGAAGAGGGAGTCGAAGGGTTGGTCAGTAAATTTGCAGATGATACGAAGATTGGTGGAGTTGTGGATAGTGAGGAGGGCTGTTGTCGGCTGCAAAAGGACTTAGAAATGATGCAGAGCTGGGCTGAGGAGTGGCAGATGGAGTTCAACCCTGTCAAGTGTGAGGTTGTCCATTTTGGAAGGACAAATAAGAATGTGGAATACAGGGTTAACGGTAGGGTTCTTAGTAAGGTGGAGGAGCAGAGGGATCTTGGGGTCTATGTTCATAGCACTTTGAAAGTTGCCACTCAGGTGGGTAGAGCTTGTAAGAAGGCCTATGGTGTATTAGCGTTCATTAACAGAGGGATTGAATTCAAGAGTCGTGAGGTGATGTTGCAGCTGTACAGGACCTTGGTAAGGTCACATTTGGAGTACTGTGTGCAGTTCTGGTTGCCTCATTTTAGGAAAGATGTGGAAGCTTTGGAGAGGGTGCAGAGGAGATTTACCAGGATGTTGCCTGGAATGGAGAATAGGTCATACGAGGATAGGTTGAGAGTGCTAGGCCTTTTCTCATTGGAACGGCAAAGGATGAGGGGTGACTTGATAGAGGTTTATATGATGATCAGGGGAATAGATTGAGTAGACAGTCAGAGACTTTTTCCCCGGGTACAACAGAGTGTTACAAGGGGACATAAATTTAAGGTGAAGGGTGGAAGGTATAGGGGGGACGTCAGGGGTAGGTTCTTTACCCAGAGAGTGGTGGGGGCATGGAATGTGCTGCCTGTGGGAATGGCAGAGTCAGAATCATTGGTGACCTTTAAGTGGCAATTGGATAGGTACATGGATGGGTGCTTAAGCTAGGACAAATGTTCGGCACAACATCGTGGGCCAAAGGGCCTGTTCTATGTTCTAAATCAGACATTCAACCTGTACTCTTTTAAAATTCCCTGTTTTCACTGAGTGGGTGAAGTAGAACTGGGGGCAAACATTTCAGTTCTCCAAAAATTTGGCTAAAAACTGATGACGTTTGTCAATGTTTAAGGCAAAGCCTGTAAACTTTAAATAGAAAATTCTTTGCCACATTTCTCCCTTCTACTAGCTCACCTTAGCCACCCCTCCTCTAATAGTTACCTCCTGCCCTAGCTTTTGCATCACTCTCTAGTTTCTCTCCTGAGCTCATCTTCTCCTGGGAATCATCTTCTGTTCCCTTGATTCAATACCTACCAAACTGCTGACCACACAACTTCCCCTTCCAGTCCACATGTCAGCTGACATTGACAACAGTTTCCTCTCTACAAATGTCTCCCTGACCTGGTGTCATCACCCTTCTTTCTTCTCTCTCCTGCAATCCACTGTTTCATTGCCAACCTTGCTCTCTTCCCCAATATCCTTTAACATGCTGTCACCTTCCAAATCTGCTTCTTTCTTTCTTGGAACTCCTGGTTTGAATTCCTCCAATTAGGTTTGCACCCTACCACCGAGCTAAAATAGCTTGTACCAGAGTCATAAAAGGCAAAGTGCATCAAAAGGAAACGTTCACACCTCATTTTTTTTACCTTGTCTGTGGTCTTTGAAGTAACTGATGACACCATCCTCTCATTTTAATTCTGAGTGAGTCCAATCATAATCACAGTATCACTGAGAAAGGCTTCTTTCCTTATTCCTGCACCATTACCCTGGTATCCCCAATTATCTATCCTCGGCCACTCTTAATTCTCATCTATATGTTTCTGTTTGTCGACATCATTCAAACACACAGCATCAGCTTTCACAAAGAACATGACAACACCCACCTCTACCATATCACCAACTCTCCTGACTCCTTCTTTATTGCTAAATGATGAGAACTGCTCAACCAATATCCAGTACTGGACAAGCAGAAATTTCCACCAATTAAATATTGAGAAGATGAAAAATACTATTCTCAGTCTCTTCTCTAAGCTGCAATCCCTAGTTACTAACTCCATTCTTCTCCCAGGTAACTGTCTGAATTAAAATCAGACAATCAGACTGCTTGCAAAGCTGGTGCCATATTAAAGCCTAGGATAAAATCTTCAATTCATTTTCATAGCAGTAATAAAACAGTCTTTTTCCATTTCCTTGATGTTGCCTGATTCTGTTCCTTTCTCAGTTCATCTGCAGCTGAAAACTTGCTAATTTGTTACTTCTTGACTTGACTATTCCTGGCTGGTCTTCCACATTCTGTCCTCTGTAAAACTCATGGTCTACTTGAAGCCCTTCGACGGGATCTGCCAGTTCAAAATCCCCAACTTCACGGGAGGTCAATGTCCATTACTGAATGACATAGCTGTAGTACCAACAGTGACCACCGTTCTTGGTGGCATTACAATTATCACATTGTTGTCAACTTTTGATTAAGTGGCAGTTCTATCAGGCATAAATTTTCCCAGTGGAGTAAGAAATTCCATAATAATTAATGTCCAAATATGAAAATATTGCAAACTGATGAACTAGCCATGAGTTGGGCTTGATCTGACCTTTACCCTGGGGTGTAGAGAGCTTGCCCTCAGCATATACAGGAACAGGAGGAGTCCATTTAGCTCATCAAGCCTGCTTGTCATCTAATATGGCTGACAGATCTCTTCACTGCTTTTTACCTATGTTATATGAGCAAAGAGACATAATCCAACCTCAAGTGTACATTTGTGAGTTTTCCATCAAAGCAGTGAGGTGGGAACTACTGTGAGCTAATAATATGTAAGGGTCAGTAAAGAGTGATCAATGGGATTGTCTAAATTGCAGAGCTGGAAAGCAGTATTTTGAAAATTTTCTTTGTTTTGAGATCCATCGTTCAGTTGCATGAGCCAGTAAAATAACACAATGAGATGTTCCCAATTAGGTGGCTTTCAAAATGAGTCAGAAATAGAGTGAATAACATTCTCAGTCCCACTAAGTATCAGTAACGTCTAGTTTGTTCACGTCATGATATTGTAATATGACGCAGGCACACTCCCCCATTTCATCTTTTTTTTAAAACGAGCTGCTCACTACCACTGAGCAATTATAATATTGACATAAGTCAGAAATTTCTACCAGTATTAACCCACATGCAGTATTTAATGCCAGATTTTTCTTAAGTCCACATGATAGCTGGATGTCCCTAGGGATGGATGTTGGGATACCTTGTTCTTCCTGACATAAATTAATGACCTAGGCCTTGATGGACAGAGCAATTTTAAACTCTGCAGATCATAATCTGCATTGTGAACAGTGAGGAAGACAGTGTGGAACTTCAAAAGGACACAGAGAAGTTGGTGAAATGAATGAACAAGTACCAGATAAAACCTAATGCAGAAAAGAGTGATGTGATTCATTTTTGTATAAAGATTGTGGAAAGACATCAGAAGATAAAGGATACAGTCATAAAGGGGGTTAAGAAATGAAGGGACCTTAGTATACATGTGTGTAAGTCATTTCAGGTGGCTGGACAGGTTGAGAGAGTGACTGATAAAGCATACTGCATCCTAGGCATTAACAGGGACATTATGTACAAGAACAAAGAAGTCATGTTAACTTTGCACAGAATGCCTCAACTGGAGCATTCTCTCCAGGTCTGGGTGCCGCATTTTGAGAAAGATGTGAAGGGACTAGGGAGAGAGTGCACAAAAAAAATCCTGAAAACAGTTTTATTAATGAGTATCTTCAGTTGAGTGGATAGATTGAAGAGATTGGGATTGATGTTTGTTTGGAGACAAGAAGGTGGACAGGAGACTTGATAGAGACATTAAAAGTCACATCCCTGATGAACGGCTTATGCTCGATACATTAACTCTCCTGCTTCTCGGATGCTACCTGACCTGCTGTGTTTTTCCAGCATCACACATTTTGACTCTGATCTCCAGTATCTGCAGTCCTCACTTTCTCCATTTTTCAAGTCATGAAGACTATAGTCAGAGTAGGTGGGTAAAAATCTATTTTAATTTGTGGAAGAACTAAGAATCAGAGGAAACAGGCTCCAGATAATTGGGAAATCCAGCAATGGAACTTAAGGAAAACTGGATTGCTTGAGAATGTTATGGAGCAATTTCAATAGAGACTGGATTAATATTTTAAAAGGAAATATGTGAAGAGTTACAGGGAGAAGGGAGAAATGGCACAATGCCCTTTAGAGAAACAGCACAGACACTACGGATCAAATGGCTTGCTGCTGTCATGTAATCCTTCCATGATTCACTGATTCACAATATAGCCTTAGAATGGATATTTTGGCCTTGCAGGCACTACAACGTAAGTTCAACTGTGAAGAGAATTTAGACAAATTAGACCTGTTTTCTCTTGAATTCAGAAGTTTAAGGGGTAATCTGTTTGAAGTCTTCAAAATATTAACAGGAAAAAAACAAAGAAAAAAATTAAACTATTTCCACAGTTGAAGATTCTAGAACTGGGAGACATAGTCTGAGAATTAGGGTCAGAACATTCGGGAGAGATGTTACAGAGCATTTCCACAGACAAAGGATCATGGAGGTTTTTCATTCTCTTCCACCAATGGAGTTGATGTTAGATCAGTTGTTAAATTTAAATCTGAGTGGAAGTGGAGGAGATGTATCCACAAGTAAGAGAGACCAGGACTTGAGCCGCAGCCTCAGAATGAAAAGACTACCCTTTAGAGATGGGGAGAAATTTCTTCAGCCAGAGGGTAGTTAATCTGTGGAACTAATTGCCGCAGAAGGCTGTGGAGGCCAAGTCTTTGAGAGAAGTTAAGACAGAGATAGATAGGTTCTTGATTGGTAAGGGGATCAAGGGTTTCAGGGAGAAGGCAGTTGATAAACATGTTGGCCATAATCGAATGGGAGAGCAGACTTGATGGGCCGAATGGCCTCATACTGCTCCTAAATCTTTTGGTCTTATCGTCTTCACAGAGAAACAGCATTTATCCTGTAAAGTCATTTAAGAATTCTGCAAACTTGACTGAGACCTCTAGTTCTTTTAAATTCCAGTAAATTCCAATCCATTCATCAAAATTCAACCCTCTCATCCTAGAAATCAATTTGGTGAACACTTTGAAGAAAGGGTGATAATTACACAAACTTATTGCATTGCTGTCCCTAATCCAGATAAACCTTAGCAAACAGAATGTAACCTTTGTACAAGACATTTAGAAATTATGGATACTGTATATTGAAACCTTGTCCAATAGCCAATGGAAAAAAGAAGAAAATTAGACTCAACACTGTTCACCTACCTCACCCTGAATTGCTCAGGTGAAAATGCCAGTAGAAATATAGAGGAGTAATCACGTGGTTAGACCTAGTTATTAAGATCATTAAGCAATGCAGACAACTAATCTGAACACAACTGATTCGTCAATATACTGACTGTAAAATTTCTTACCTCAATCTAAACCTCTTGCATTTCTACCCTAGATAATCTAATTTACAAAAGAAATTGCCTGATGCACTACGATTTACGTAGAAGGACACCTTAATCTAAAATCTTGCCTCCCATATAAGCTGTGGTGATGTCAAAACAGAGACAGATATAATGCAATTTGCAATGAGGCAACATGTATCAATTCCATTTACTAATCAGTTTATGATTCAGCCTGGATAAAACTGAAACTTGACTACTGCTTCAGAGAGAAACAGGCTATCAAAACTTTTCATCTTGCACTGATCAGGACATTCAAAAGGACATCAATTTTATACTGTATGAGATGAGCATGCTGATTAGTTGACAAGTACACTCTGATTGGTAGAGGTCTCGCCATGAAGAATGTACCAGATCTAAAATGACAGTAATTATATAACACACAGAGTCCTTAACATGCAAATAAGTCTACAGGTTGAACCTTACAACTTTTCAGTTAGGTCAAATCGCATTGAGTTTGGTGGAGTGATTTTTGCCACAGGGCCAAGCAAGTTTTGTCACTGCATCTTACCAAAGTCGTCACATTAATTAGCGCTTCAGCCCTCAAGGCAAGTATCACATCCAATTTCTGGTCCATATTGTTACATGCCATTCCTGCAGCAATTGACTACTCACTAGAGATCCTGGAATTCACTGTCATTTCTGTCACCAGCAACATATTTAAAAGCCCATTGTGTACCCTGACAGCAGTGTCAGTCCAGAGCTGCCTTGCACTTGCCTCAAACATGGCAAACAGAGGGTGCTCCAGTCCACATTTTGTGGTGTACCTTTTCGATGGGGTGGTATATGACTGAAACCTCCCAGAGGGAGAGTTGAAATGGCCGGTAACCGGGAAGTGGGGTAAATTGGAGTGTGCGGACCATAGATGTCCCCTGCAGTCAGACCCCACTGCCAGGAAGATAGAGTCATAGAGATGTGCAGCATGGAAACAGACCCTTCGCTCCAACCCGTCCATGCCGACCAGATACCCCAACCCAATCTAGTCCCACCTGCCAGCACCTGGCCCATATCCCTCCAAACCCCTCCTATTCATTTACCCATCCAAATGCCTCTTAAATGCTGCAATTGTACCAGCCTCCACCACTTCCTCTGGCAGCTCATTCCATACACATACCACCCTCTGTGTGAAAATGTTGCCCCTTAGGTCTCTTTTATATCTTAAATTTCCTTCCCCACCACTATCTGTTTTCTGTAGGGACCATTCCCTCTGCGACTCCCTCGTTAGTTCCACACTCCCCACCAGCCTCTCCTTCACACCAGGCACCTTACCCTGTGGCCATAGGAACTGCCACACCTGCCCCCACACTTCCCCTCTTACCTCTGTCTAAGGCCCCATTCCAACTCCGGCAGAGATTCACCTGAATTTCCTCGACATCCGTTACTCCCATGTGGTCTCCTCTACATCAGGCCGTTTCAGGGAACATTTATGGTCCGCCATTCCAATCAACTCCACCTCCTGATTGCCAGCCACTTCAACTCTCTGCCCACTCCCCCAATGATACGTCCATCCTGGACCTCTTCCACTGTCTAAATAAGGCCACATGCCTAACCTGGAAGAAGAAAGCCTCACCTTCTGCCTCGGCAGCTTACAACTCTGCAACATCAATGTAAAATTCACCAGTTTCCAAATCACCCCACCGCTCCCCCCACCTCATCCCAGGGCCAGCCCTCCCCCTCCGCCCTGTCCTCTTGACCTGACCTCACCCGTCCATCTTCCTTCCCAGCTATCCACTCCACTCTTCCCAATGACCAATCACAGCCACCTCCTCCTACTTGCAGCCATCTATCACCATTCCACCCACATTTCCTCCAGTCCTACCCCCCCATTTATTTCTCAGGCCCTTCCTCCCTCCCCAATCCTGATGAAGCGTCCTGCGTGAAACATTGACTTTCCTGCTCCTCTGATGCTGCTTGACCTGCTGTGCTTTTTCCAGCTCCACATTTTATTGAATCTGACTTTGCAGCATCTGCAGTCGTCACTATCTCCCAGCCCTGCGGGAAGAAGATTAATGTCCTTCTCCACTCAGCCAGAATATGTTCCTCCATTTCTCCCCAACACTTGACACTCACTCTCTCTCAGCTCCTGTATGCACTTCCTGACAAGGCTCCTGCTTTTCCACTCTCACCATTGCCTGCAACATCATCTCAACACGCGAGCACACATGGCAATCTGTGGCACTATTAACTCACCGTGCCTTCTGCGCTGCCTCCTTACCTGATCAGGGCACTTTTCTGCCTACACCAACTTGTAAAAGATTTACCACCCAACTGTTGGCTAAAAATGTGAAAGAATAACATGTCATTTAATTGTTTAATTATTAATTTTAAAGGGAATATCAGGAAACAGAAACAAATTTTATGCCTGCATTTCCTCAGATTCTAATTATAAATAAGATTGAAAGTTAACAGACCATTCATGCAGTGAGGAATTAAAATCTGAATTTAGGCTGTTGTCAGGAGCAACCATTTAATACATGCCCTTACTAACAACAAAATGGCTTCTTAATGCAAGTAACATAACAAAATGGCTTCTAAGCTGCAAATTGACAACTCTGTTTAAAATGGGTTTTAACTCTGCTAAAAGCTGCATTCCTGAACTATCTGAACCAAAGATTAACAGACAATGCTTCCTTCACATTTTGGAATTAACTAAGCTAGATAGGACATTACTAACCATTCGAGCTAACCTTGGAGACACAGGTGCTGAGAGATAAAATGTGCAAAACGAAGTTAGTTCTTAGGAAGTATCATTGGCTTAACCTTATATCTATAATACCATTTTATTGTATTTTATTGGATTCGCTCTGTAATTACGGCTGTACTATTCCTTAAGAACCATATAAAAATTGTCTTTGTTTTAAGCCATTTGCGCAGTTTCTCCAAGGAACACAAAAGTGTTTATCCTCTGTGTTGCTGGACAATGTGAGCCTGGCCGTGGTAATAAAGTGTGAGATCTTGCAGAACCAGACTGAATTGTTGGTGTTTATTTGATCGATCTCGGAACCAAGGGACCCCTCCCGTGGGTCGAGGTCTTCATCAGGATCTTAAAGTACATTTCCTAAGTTCAAGTAACTTTGTTCTTACACTTCAGGTAATCATAAATATTGGTTGTAATTGATTTGGGCCTGACCAGTAAAAGGCTCCAAAGTGAGTCATAATGTGTTTTTCATGTCAATGTGGCCTGGTGAGCCATGAATATTGTTTATACACAGTGGAATCATGTATAAAAATGAACGTCTGAAAGACTTCCTGGTTCTCATACACGAGCTTGAAATACAATGAAACACATCACTTTGGAAAGAGCCATCCAGTTCTATAAGTACTTAAAAAGGAAAAGAGTGAGGGTGGAATCTTTCAGGGTCTGAGCGTCATAGACAATCACAGAATCATACAGGACAGAAGAGGCACTTTGGCCCAGTCAGTCAGCACTCACAAAAAAAAAGCCCCCTCAATCTCCATAAATACCACTTTTTAGATCTTGGCCCATAGCCTTGGATGTTAAGATATGTCAAATGTTTTTCCATGCAGTGGACTCGAAATGATGTCTCTGTTTTCTCTCCACAGATGCTGCCAGACCTGAGTTTCTCCAGTAATTTCTGTTCTTGTTCCAGATTTCCAGCGTCTGAAGTGCTTTGTATTTTTGCTTTCTATCCATCCTGTCTCACTTTATACACCCCAGTCACATCCTCTCTCAGCCTTCTCTGCCCCCAAGTAAAACATCTGAGCTTATCCACCTGTCTTCACATCCAAATTACTCCATAGCAGGAAACATCCTGGCCAATCTGCTTTGCACCCTTTATAATGCAATCACATCCTTCCTACAGTGTGGAAACGTAATATTCCAGCTGTGACCTAACCAAAGTTCTGTACAGCACCAAAACATCTCTCTGCTCTTAAAATCTATCAGTATAATCTCAACTGATAAAGCTAAATGCCCTGTATGCCTTCTTAAGCATGTTATTAGCTTGTTCTGTCTTCAAGGATTTGTGGATGAAAACTCCAAGATGCTCTGTTCCTCTTAACTTCCTCGTGTCTTGCCATTCACTGAGTACTCCCTTGTCTTGTAATTTTTCTTTCAAAATGCATCACCTCACACTCATCAGGGTTAAATTTCATCTCCCACTGATTTGCCTATCTGACCAATCCATCTATATCCTCACTGTTAACCACTTGGCAAAACTTTGTATCATCCGCAAACTTACTAATCATCTCCCTCACATTTTCTTCAATATCATTTACACATAAAATGAACAATACAGGATGTAGCAATGATTGCCGTGATATGCCACTGGACACCAGCCTCCAGTCACGCAGACTCCCTTCTACCACCACCCTCTATCTTCTAAGACACTGTCACTAAGCCAATTTTAGATCCAAGTTACCCTAGATTCCATGTGTTTTTATCTTTTTTTTCAATTTCCCACATTGGACTTTGTCAAAAGCTTTGCTGAAACCATATAAACTACATCAACTACCCTATCCTGATTTAAACACACCTGATTACCTCACTGAAAAAGTCAAATTTGTTAGGTATGACCTCCATATGGCAAAGCCAGCTGACTATCCCTGACCAAACCTTAGTGAGATGTGTGGCAGAACTGCATGAGAAATCCGACGAGGTGTATCTCAACATCAAAGTCATCTTATTCCATCTTCTACTCTTTGCACAAGCGGTTATTTTGACAATTCTCACCAGGAGCCAGGAGTTGCCAATTTACGATGATGCATGAATGTTAGGGTTCATATTGACAGTCCAAAATATTCTGGCTGCAATTTGACAAAACCTGCCAAACAAACCAGCTATCAGTAAATCTCAATATGAAAATCAGAGTGAGGGTTTATCTCGCAGCCTCCTCTCAAAGGCCTTTGCCTTGCTCATGGGCAAACTGCAGAACAAGGATTACCAACTGCACACTACTTTCACCATGGCTATTGGCACTCAACTCTCAGGAGTCATGCCACCACTATCCTGGCATCTCTCTAATGAATTCACATTGCAAACCCAGGGCACACAGAACCAGGAGTGTACAGCGACATTGGGTATAGTTACTGCACAGGGATAGACACCCAGGCCACGGTGTGGATCAGGCTGCCTGTCAGGGCTCTCTCACTGCACATATATGCTGTAGTTATTAGGTGCATGACTTAGGAACATAAGAACCTAAGTAAGCCATTTGACCATTTGAACTTGCCTGCTATTCAATAAGGTTATGACTGATGGGTGGCCAACTACATATGTCTGTCTTGGGCTCATATCCCTTGACACCTTTGTTTGCATCCACCTATTGCCATCCCACCTACCTTGCCCTCAGCCCCAACCCCACATCCAATTTATCTCTCAGCCCTCTTCCTCCTCCACATTCCTGATGAAGTGCCTATGCTTGAAACATTGATTCTCCTGCTCCTCGGCTGCTACCTGATCCGCTGGGCCTTTTCCAGTACCAGTCTTTCCAATTCTGACTCTCCACTTTCTCTTAATAAGAATTTGTCTATTTCCGAATTAAATTTAACAACTGAGTTAGCATCGACTGCCTTCTAAAGAAGAGAATTCCAAGTGTCCACTACTCTTTACATGTAAACGTTTTTTTCCTAACATCTCTCCTGAATGACCTGACCCTAATTCTTCTACTGTGCCCCAGTTCTAGAGACTTCAACTGGTCAAAATAGTTCATTTTTATCTACCTATCTTTACCTGTTAGTATCCTGGAGGCCTCAATTACATCTCCCCTTAACCTTCTAAATGGTACAGAAGGCCTAATTTTTCTAACCTCTCCTCATACCTTAACCCCTGAAGTCCAGATATCATCCTTGTGAACCTGTGAGGAACTCCCTCCAGGACCAAAACATCCTTCCTAAGGTGTGGTGCCCAAATCTGCTCACAGTACTCTACGTGTCGTCTAACTAGGGTTTCATTTAACTGCAGCAGAACATCTATGTTCTAATGGTCTGGCATTTTAGATATGAGGGTCAGCACTCCATTAGCCTTCTTGACTGTAAAGAACTAGCACCTCAACCTCCAAATCTCATTGCACATTGAATGTACTTCACTTTGTGCCTTCTAAAATAAATAATGAACCGTCTTTTTCTGGTTTGAAATAGATAACCTTACATTTGCTTACATTAAAATCCATCTGCCACTGCTTTGCCCATTCAAGATCCTACAATAACTTTATGCTTTTTTAAACACTGTCTACAATCCTGTCCAATTTTGTGGCATCAGCAAATTTAGACATTTAACTTTTTGTGCTGTTACCCAAGTCATTAATGAATTAAGCCCCCAATATTGATCCCTGTGGGACACCATCAGTCATATCTTGCAAGTTTGAATATTTACTCATTATTCCAACTCTCTGTTGCCTGTCAATCAAACAATTTCCTATCCATGTCAGTAATTTGCCCTAAATTCCATGGGCTTCCACCTTAGCAAATAGTCTTGTGTGAGGAACTTTATCAAAAGCTTCTGGAAGTCTGGGAGAATCACGTGAGATGATGAGTGAGGTCCTTCTCGATGTTGGGATCACAGAGTCATACTTCCAATATAATCCTAGATGTCGAGATCAGAATCACCCTAGTGTGCACAAGAGGACAACTTATCTGAATCATCACTCATGATCATTATTAATGAGGTAATATCTCATTATATTTTCTATTCTCACCTCATTACTATAGAAGGTCCCATTTTCCCACCAATACATAGAAACTAGATGCCAAAAACGTCTTTCATGAGAGTCTGAGCAGGTAACTGCTTGGGATGAAAAACAATAATGAGAAAAGCAACAGTGAGAAAATAAGTCTGAAGCTCATACAGAGGTTAAAGAGAACAAATTAAATAGTGAAGGGAGGGAAGAGCATGGCAGAGAATGAGGTAAGACTGATAAACTACATTTATTTAAATGCAAGAGGCCAAACAGGTAAGGCAGATGAATTTACAGCATAGTTGGCAACATGGGACTGGGATATCATAGTTAGTACAGAATGTGACTCAGGTAGGGGCAGGACTGGCACCTTAATGTTCCAAGGTATAGAAGCTATAGGAAGGATAGAACAGGGACCAAGAGAGGAGGGGGCATGGTGTTTTAGGTTAAGGAAAACATCATGGTTATACATAGGGAGGATATACCAGGGAGAATACCCAATGAAGTTATATTTAACTCATTTACTGTCATTTGTATCTCGTAACAAAATACCATGAAAAGTGTTGTATAGTGTCGCCACTCTCCAGCCCCAACAAGAAAACAAAATATAGAACATAGGAACAAAACATAGGTACAAAAATAAAGAAAAAGTGTTCACCTTTACAATGCTTCTTGTTAATTGCTCTGCCATGGCCTATGGGGTTTGCTGGCCAGGCAGGAGTCCCCTTCACCACACCGCCACTGGAACAAATGTTCCCACTCTTCAGCGCCATATTGCCTCCACCAATATCCTTGCCCCTATGAGTCTTGCTGGACCCTACCAATGCAGACACCACTGATACCCAGTGATCATAATTCTATTAGTTTTGAAATAGTCATGGAAAAGGATAGACCTGATCTAAAAGTTAAAGTTGTAAATTGGAGTAAAGCCAATTTTGACAGTGTAAGGTAAACTCTAAAAGTTGATTTCAGGAGGCTATTATCAGCTAAAGGGACAATTGGAAAGTGAGAGGCCTTCAAAAATAAGATGACAAGAGATCAGAGACAGTGTGTTCCTATTAGTGTGAAGGAGAATCAACATGGCAGGCATAAGCCCTCGTGAGTCGGGACTGAGAGTTGAAGGGCTTATGCCTGAAACATCGATTCTCCTGCTGCTCGGATGCTGCCTGACCTGCTGTCCTTTCCCCGCAGCACACTCTCGACTCTCATCTCCAGCATCTGCAGTCCTCATTTCCTCCTATTAATGTGAAGAGCAAGACTAGTAGGTGTAGGGAATGCAGGATGACGAGAAATATTGAGGCTCTGGTGAAGGAAAAGGAGACATTTGTCAGGTATAGATGTCTGGGATCAAGTGAATCCCAAGAAGAGTGTAAGGGCAGTATGAGTGTACTTATGGGGAAAAATAAGAGGGCAAAAGGGTAGCTTTGGCAAATAGGGTTAAGGAGAATCCAAAGAGATCTACAAATACATTAAGGGAAAAAGTGTAATTGGGAGAAAACAGGCCGTCTTAGAGATCAATGTGACCATCTACATGTGGAATGAGATACTAAACAAATATTTCATATCAGTATTTACAGCGGAGAAGGACATGAAAGCAAGAGAACTTGGAGAAGTGAATAGTAATGTCTTGAAAAGAGTTCACATTGGAGAAGAGGAGGTGCTGAACGTCTTAAAATGCGTTAAGGTAGATAAATCTCCTCCTGATCAGGTGTATCCCAGAATTTTGGGGAAACTGAGGAAATGAATGCTGGGCCCTTGCTAAGATACTTCTATCATTGATGATCAGAGGTGAGATCCCAGAAGACCGGAGGTTGCCTAATGTGATGCCATTATTTAAGAAAGGTGGTAAGGCAAAGCTAAGGCACTATAGACTGGTGAGCCTAATGTCAGTAGTGGATAAATTGTTGGAGGGAATCCTGAGGGACAGGATTTACATGCATTTGGAAAAGCAAGGACTGATTTGGGATAGTCAATATGGATTTGTGTGTAGGAAATCGTGTCTCAACAACTTGATTGAGTTTTTTGAAGAGGTAACAAAGAAGCTTGATGAAGGCAGAGTTGTAGACATTATCCACTTAGACTTCAGAAAGGTTCCGCATGTTAGACTGGTTAGCAAGGTTAGATCACATGGAATCCAGGGGGAGCGAGCCAATTGGATACAAAATTGGCTGGGAACAGAGAGTGGTGGAGCATTGTTATTGGACTGGAGGCCTGCTGGGCCGCCACTGTTTTTTTGTCATTTATATAAGGGATTTCAATGTGAATGTTGGAGGATTGTTAGTAAGTTTGCAGATGACACCAAAATTGGTGGTGTAGCGGACAGCAAACGAAGTTATCTCAAAACATAACGGGAACTTGATCAAATGGGCCGAAGGGCTGAGGAATGGCAGACGAAGTTTAATTTGGATAAATGTGAGGTGCTGAAATTTGGTAAGGCAAACCAGGGCAGGACTTATACAATTAATGGGAGGGCCCTGGGGAGTGTTGCCAAATGAACAGATCTTGGAGTGCTGATGCACAGTTTGTTGAAATTGGAGTAGCAGGTAGACAGGGTGGTGAAGAAGGCATTTGGTATGCTTACTCTTGTTGGTCAGAGCACTGAGTATAGGTGATGGAACGTCATGTTGCAGCTGCACAGGACATTAGTGAGACCACTTTTAGAATACTGCATTTAATTCTGGTCTCCCTGCTATAGGAAAGACATTGTTAAACTTGAAAGGGTTCAGAAAAGATTTGTAAGGATGTTGCGCAGGATTGGAGAGTTTGAACTATAGGGAGAGGCTGAACAGGATGGGGCTATTTTCTTGAGAGCCTCAGAGGCTGAGGGGTGATCTTAGGGAGGCTTATAAAATGAAGAGCATGGATCAGGTAAATAACCAAGTTCTTTTTTCCCCAGAGTAGGGGAGCCCAAAACTAGAAGGTATAGATTTAAGGTGAGAGGCTAAGCATTTAAAAAGCACCTGAGGGGCAACTTCAGAGGATCGTGTGTGTTTGGAACAAGTTGCTAAAGGAAGTGGTGGAGGCTGGTACAATTACAATGTTTCAAAGACATTTGGATTGGTCCATGAATAAGAAGGGTCTAGAGGGAGATGGGCCAAGTGCTGGTAAATGTGACTAGGTCAGATTGGAATATTTGGTCAATTTGAACTGAAGGATCTGTTTCTGTGCCATATACCCCTATGACTCCATGATATGTTTACATGAAGGATTGAGCCTTTTAACAAATGATTCTCTCTCTTTTTCAGTGCATTTGTTTGAAGCGAACAGAAAGGAAGGAATAAGATATCACAAACTCCCTCTAGCTGCAGCCCCTTTGAAGATTAGACCTCTGAAAGTTTAGATGATACACTAGCTCAGCATGCAGTGCAGCATAAAGATATTCACCTCAGTGAATCTACTATTGAGAGTAGACTTAGGTTCAGAACCTGATGAGAACATCATGGACATGGGTCCATAGCTGAGGGAGGAAGCAATGTGAAAGCTTTTGGAAATGATTTTGACATTATTGTAGAGATTCATCAGGATACCTTTGGCAACTGGCACAACCGGGGTATTGAGGAATTTGAATTTGGACCCAAACAAGGTTTGGAACTTGCACGTTTGATAAATCTTCACTCTCTCACTCATTGCATTAGCAACCATGAACCTATTGTACCCAGTATTTGTAAATCCAAACTCTGATAAAGTATGTGTCTTGGATCCAGAGTCACATGAAAAACATCTCGACTGATACTGTCACTGGAAGGGTAAAACTCCTATTCTGCCAGTAGCCAAACAGAGCTCTCAACACCCTACATCATTCTTGAATATTCTCAAGTTTGTTACAACAACACAAACCATGGGAAGTGTAGATAGTGAGCTGAAGGAAATGCAGAGATAAGAACAAACAAGTCATCAGTTATCGCTCAATACATCTGCACATGTCAAACTGACGATGTTAAAGATGACTCTAAACTAACCGAGAAGGAGGTGGAGGCATTAACATTTAGGACAGAAAGTAGCCTTGACTGCCAGTGGCACGTTCTCCTATCTGATAGAGAACGGTCAGCTCAGAAAAAGCCTTCATGCATAACTGAGACAGTACTACTCAATGAATAGCAGGGTGGAGGATAGGTTGGCTTGAGTCCTGTTTGATGGTATTTTTGTTTCCTTTCCCACTTCTGAATGAAATCCTGCAATGGAATAATGTTTAAAAGCAATGCCCATGTCTCAGATGGAGTGACAGGAATAAAAGAAATTGCAGCTTTCAGGGATACCAGAGATGACATCGACCATCAGCAACTGATTGACAAAGATTAAAGGAGGAGAAAATGGGAAATTATGTATTGTCTCAACTTGAATAATGTTCACCAACCTAATAGATATCTCCTTACATCTGTGCAAGAGGTGTTATTGGTAGGTAATTCTATCAGCATTCTTACAAGCTGCACAAGTTGGTAGGAGGCTGCAAAATTTCACTGAACACAATTCTCCATCCTTCACTTGCCCATCTGACTGGATGGATCTGTCAATCCCATCCATTCCAGGAAACAAAATAAAAACACTAAAGGTCTGGTGCTGTTTGTCCTGTTGCTTCCGTTGAGTGAGTTTTCCCACCATCTGCATGAGAACAATAAACCTATTCCTGCACTTAGAACACAGATTCTATCAGAGTTGCAAACTTCATGAATTCAGACCATACCAACCTTCTTTCACACACACTATAAAAAATCTGTCATTAAACAGCCAAATTTTACACTTGCGCAAAGCCTTGAGCAGCAGATTATTTAATTTTGTTGACAACGATTAAATAAACACATTTTAGTGTTTTTAGATAGCACATATGCTATGTATCATTTAAAAAGGCATTAATGCATAGAATAAATAGATAATTCATTTTTTATAAGTTTTACGCTATATCAACAATACATACTTCAGAAAGGTTTTGCAAATGAAAACAACATAGAGCACAGTTGAGTAATTGCTCCCTTCAGTATGACAATAAACAAAATATTCAATGGTAATAACAATTTTACACTTTTCCAGTTCTGAAGTTCTACTTTGCAAGCATTAGGTAAATGACATAATTGCAATGACATCAAGCTACCTGTAAGACTTCAAAATCCGGGGTCGTTTCTTGCCTCTTGGAGAAAAATGAGGGACTGTGTCCCCTGCAGAGTCACTGTAGAAGGCCATAAGCTGCTAACTTAAACCTAGCACCGAGGTTTGATTAAAATGGGAAGCAGGCCAAGAACACCGTAAATGCTTCTCACTACTGATGCAGAACATCTGACAGTCAGTGCACACTTCCTTTCATTACGATGTATTCAAAACAGGTTGTCAAATCATTCAAGCAGAATTCAGATGGAATTTCTGCAGACCGGCACGTGCACGGCATAAAAGATCTGGGTTAAATGCTCTGTACCAGTTACTTTATTACCACAGAAAAGCCTCTCCCTTTTCATAATCTATTCTTGATTATGAAATACTTCTAATATCCCATTACGTTCTACACAAACGGAAACAATAGCATCAGGAAATGTGAACTTGTATTTGTTTTTGAAGCTGACTACTTTCATAAGACAAGGAAAGCTGAGAGCTTCTTAAGAATTTGATCCAATTTCTAGTTGTATCACAGTGACTGATTGACGTCAGTTAACATCACCAACAGCTTGTCTCAAAGGATCTAATCTTCTGTCAGTCCACTTGCTCAGATTACATAGTATCCAGGGTGGAGTTTCATTTGAATTTTTTTTATTTTTTGAAAATCTGCATAACAAATTAGGTTTATAAATAAAAGAAACTTTAAAAAAAAGGTTTGAATGAACACTCAGCCATATTGTTCTTACTGTGCTTTTTATCATAATGACCAAATACTGAGGTCAATTATATCATGATAACACTGCAAAGGGCTTCCCGAGAACTTAAAGGTAGGTTGAATAATGAATTTTATTTATGGCATGGTTATTAGAAACCACTTGCTTTAGGGAAATATTAATACTTGTTTGTGCATTCTAGCTACAAAAGATGCAAACATATGCAGCTACATTTGCTTACATTTCAGATAAAGTGAATTTAATACATTTAATCACAGACTGTGATCATTATAGAAGAAAAACATGCTCCCTATTTGATTGTCTTGCATCAGGAAAAATACAAAAGAGTCTAAAAATAAAATGCCAGGTCTTCCAATGTGGATCACTGCACATGTACGGTTATACTCTCCCTTATGTGATAATAAGTCATTCTGACTACATGAGGTGTCGGTTCAAATTCTTTACTGAAACAGATAATTTTGGCAACAGGAATGCTTGCACATTTCTAGATCAGTTGTTATTGCTTCTTACTGGGAACTATACACTGTGTGAAACATCTGTTCCAGATCCAATTCTTTGTTAACATTTTTAATGGCTCGATATGCTTGTGAGGAATGGCTATTGTTAATTTGGAAGTAGAACCACTTTGTCTGTATTCCCCAGGAACTCAAAACAAGAAACCAAACTTAGAAAGGAGGCAACACTTTATACTGCATGCAGAAGACCGTGCTGATTGGTTGGTCTATGGTTGTCATGGAGGTGGAGCAGAAACTGTTAACAGTCATAGTTAATTGACTAAATTCAAACTAGGCAAGTTGATACTACTTGGTTAGTGTTGCAGCAAAGCTCGGCTGTCAATGTTACTCTTTCTTGAGTGAAAAGTATGCAAATTTACTCATATTCCCTAGCCATGCAAAAAATAGGGCGCTGTGTCTGAACACTGTGTCTAGTACATGCAAGGAATCACGCTGTTGGGCTGTGTGATAATCCTAAATTGCTCTCTGGTGTAATTCCTAGCACAGTCAAGATTATTTAGCAATTGCAGCTTGGTATGAGAATACACATCTAATGCTGGTCATTACATTTCCAGTTGTACAGGGACTGGTCGGTTGAGCATACTCCCCATGCTGCAGACAATCAAAAGGACATATTAGTTAATACAAATTGCCCATCTTTGGAACATACAGCCTACAGTCTCCATATCACTTTTCACTTAATTTGCACAGGTCAAAACAAGTAACAAGAATATTGAAATCGATAGAATAACAAAGAATTTAACACTTGCCATTGTTTTGAAACAGCAACTTTCACACAGGCCTTTTATTAATTGTAAATTTATTGTGAGTTGACAGCTTATTAAAGCTGTGTCAGACTTTATATGAAGCTCATTTTCAGTTTGTGTGTGTTTTAGCTTGACCTGTATGGTTCAGAAAAAAGTTCAGAACTTTTCTCTTGAACAATTTTATTTTCTATGTTGGTAAAGGGATAATTCAGAAGGCATCACTGTGTTGAATTAATGTTTACTTTTATCACAGTGTCCAGCCAAAGAACCAATTTTTTTTATACATTATCTGATAATAATCACATGAGAAAAATTTCCCTTTCGGAAAACAATAAATCTTTTCAAAACATCCCTTGAAAACACAAAAGAAACTTCAATCAGTATTATTATATAACCAGTTTCGACTTAACTAATATTTTGTGGGTTACATTGTGTGTTGGAAAACAGGGCAAAAAAGAACAATTTTCAGGGTGCTGCAGCCAATGGCCTGGGAGATATTAAAATTAAATTGCAGCATTTTTCTGGTGTTCTTAACATCCAAATTAATCACATCACTTGTTGTAGAAGCTGTGTGATGCTGAAAAGGCACAGCAGGTCGGGCAGCATCCAAGTAGCAGGAGAAACGATGTTTTGGGCATAAGCCCTTCATCCGGAATAAGCTCATTTGGATGCTGTCTGACCGGCTATGCTTTTCCAGCACCACGCTCTCGACTCTAATGTCCAGCATCTGCAGCCCTCACTTTCTCCATGTTGTAGAAGCTAATGAGTGATGCAATAGGGAGGTGGTGCATCGTGGCAATATTGCTGGACTAGTATTACATAAGGAGAAAGTGAGGACTGCAGGTGCTGGAGATCAGAGCTGAAAATGTGTTGCTGGAAAAGCACAGCAGGTCAGGCAGCATCCAAGGAACAGGAGAATCGACGTTTCGGGCATCAGCCCGATTCCTGAAGAAGGGCTGATGCCCGAAACATCGATTCTCCTGTTCCTTGGATGCTGTCTGACCTGCTGCGCTTTTCCAGCAACACATTTTCAGCTAGTATTACATCAGCCCAGGCTGATGCTTTGAGGACATGGGCTGAAATGCCTTCAAATCTGCAAGCCAAGTGTAAATCCAGCTCCTGAAGCAAAACTGCCTCTGAGCGATACAATAAATATTACCGACCCATGCTTTTGGTGCAGTAATTCTTTCCTTCAGAAATGTGTTTGTGTTATAAGTATTACTTTCTCTGTTCAGTAACATTGAATTAGAAATGATGAGATAATCCAGATGTTTTTGTACATAACACATTCATAACACATGCCTTTTTTTTCAATTGTGTGTAATTTTTGAACATTTTACAAAGTCCAGAAACAGGTCAGGCAGTAACCTTAAACATGAGAATTTATGTCTGCTGACTATTCTAACGATTGCCAAATTTAGAGATCCTTTTGCTTGTACTATGGCATGTAATTGGTCTTCCTTTTCTCATATATTTATGCCATATTTTCATGCTGTACCTTAAGATAATATTGCTATATGCGTAGATACAAATACTTAAACATACACGCCCAGTCAACCAATTTATGCTGTGTTCTCTATTTTTCAGTTCCATTACATCATACACTATTGCTTTAAACAAAATGATAGAGACATTTGCCTTGCAACAATATCATTTTGTAATATATCAGGCAATGCAAGAGTGTTAAGAATCTATAGCTAGCCAGTTTTGTCACAAGTTGAAAAGTGTTTTGAGTTGGGAGAGTTGGACTGCTGTATCTGTATTTCTTCACTAAAAGTTGAAATCTTGTCATTGGTTAGAATCACAATTATTTTAGGCAAATAATTTGAGTGTCCCCACAGACTACAACATGAGCTGGCTTTTTAGAACAAGCCTTTCTCATTGTGAGGTCTGCGTCAAATAGGCAGTGGGTCGGTTTCTGAGAGTTTGCCCTTGCACCACCTCACTCCAGAAACAATTTACTGCTGTTCAGGATCAGAAGTCTGTTACCACAAGCAAGCCCACATTGTCCAAGTATTCCAACATATTATTTCTGAATAATAACTAACATGTCACACCACTGCACTCAATGTGAATCACTTCTTACAGCTAAGATTCAGCACTGAAAGCAGTACAGGATCTCTCGATGTGTGTCAGATATCCTTGATCAAGTGTAAAACACACAATATAAGACTAACATAAGCATGATTTGAAACAGCAAGTTAGTTTACAACTACTTTAATTGCAAGCTTGCTGTTGTAAAAGTAACAAAGTGAAATTAATTCTCTTTTTCTTGGTTCATACAAGGATGAAGGAAAGCTTCCACATAAAAAGGTAGATCAGGAATCCCTTGCTCATCTCCAAGTTAATTAATGACATGGCAAGAGGAAGTGAATAACCACTGGGAACACAGTTGATTTATAAGCTTCTTTTCTCTTCTGATATGAAGCAGACAGAAAAAAAATCACAATTTATCAAAGCTAACCCAATGTGAAATACTTCTTTCAGTAACAAATATGCCAGTCAATTGTGCTTTCAATATACGAGGGCAAACTTTCAGAAACTGACCCACAGCCTGTTGAGCCTAGTAACACTGACCCACTATTAGACTCAGACCTCACAACGAGAAAGTTTTTTTTTGATAGCCAGCCCATATTGTAGGGAAAAATCAAATAATTTACCTAAAACAATTGGGATTCTAACCAGTGACAAAGTTTCAACATTTCATGCAGAAAAACAGATACAGCAGTTCAACTCTCCCAGCTGAAAACATTTTCAACTTGTGACAAAACTGGCTGACTATAGATTCTTAATCAGCTGAATGAGTACAGATTTCTAATCATTCAGCACACACTTCCCATTCCTAAATTGTTACCCTGCGGCTTTTACAATTCCTAATGAAGGGCTTATGCCCAAAGCGTCGATTCTCCTGCTCTTTGGATGCAGCCTGACCTGCTGTGCTTTTCCAGCAGCCCACTCTCGGCCGTGATTTTTACTGGCGAGGATGCTTTGTGTTACATCATGGAGTGGAACCAGATTTTGCCCTGAGCTTCCTCATCAAGGTACACTTGAAGCTCAGACACGAAAGTGTGGTGCTGGTAAAGCACAGCAGGTCAGGCAACATCCGAAGCTTTTGCCTGAAACACCGACTGGCCTGCTCCTCGGATGCTGCCTGACCTGCTGTGTTTTTCCAGCATCACACTCTCGACTCTGATCTCCAGCATCTGCAGTCCTCACTTTCACCTGAAGCTCAGATACACTAATTTGGACAAACTAATTCTGACTGCCCAATGCTGCTGAACTGCAACCAATATGAAACTATGTTCTTAGAAAAGACAGAGAACAAGTAAGAACTTCTGAAGCGCGTAAGGAAAGCAAAGACGGTGTCTAGGGTATTCCCAAACACACGGCCTATGAATAAATCATAGTAATAATTTTAAACAAAGAGGTGAATGCTAGGTAAAAACAATGACTGCAGATGCTGGAAACCAGATTCTGGATTAGTGGTGCTGGAAGAGCATAGCAGTTCAGGCAGCATCCGAGGAGCAGTAAAATCGACGTTTCGGGCAAAAGCCCTTCATCAAGAATAAAGGCAGAGAGCCTGAAGGGTGGAGAGGTAAGCTAGAGGATGGTGGGGGTGGGGAGAAAGTAGCATAGAGTACAATAGGTGAGTGCGGGAGGGGATGAAGGTCAGGGAGGAGGGTGGAGTGGATAGGTGGAAAAGAAGATAGGCAGGTAGGACAAGTCATGGGGACAGTGTTGAGCTGGAAGTTAGGAATTAGAGTGAGGTGGGGGAAGGGGAAATGAGGAAACTGTTGAAGTCCACATTGATGCCCTGGGGTTGAAGTGTTCTGAAGCGGAAGATGAGGCGTTCTTCCTCCAGGCGTCTGGTGGTGAGGGAGCGGCAGTGAAGGAGTCCCAGGACCTCCATGTCCTCAGCAGAGTGGGAGGGTCCCCGCACCAATGTTGAAATGTTGGGCCCCTGCACTAATCAACCACACTGCCCTGTGGCCCAACATTTCAACTCCCCCTCCCACTCTGCTGTGGACATGGAGGTCCTGGGACTCCTTCACCGCCGCTCCCTCACCACCAGACGCCTGGAGGAAGAAAGCCTCATCTTCCGCCTCGGAACACTTCAACCTCAGGGCATCAATGTGGACTTCAACAGTTTCCTCATTTCCCCTTCCCCCACCTCACTCTAGTTCCAAACTTCCAGCTCAGCACTGTCCCCATGACCTGTCCTACCTGCCTATCTTCTTTTCCACCTATCCACTCCACCCTCCTCCCTGACCTATCACTTTCATCCCCTCCCCCACTCACCCATTGTACTCTATGCTACTTTCTCCCCACCCCCACCCTCCTCTAGCTTATCTCTCCACCCTTCAGGCTCTCTGCCTTTATTCCTGATGAAGGGCTTTTGCCCGAAACGTCGATTTTACTGCTCCTTGGATGCTGCCTGAACTGCTATGCTCTTCCAGCACCACTAATCCAGAGAGAGGTGAATGCATCAACTAAAGCAGTGAAATAATAAATTTCAGATCAATTAGGGTTTGTACACTAGTATCCCACCGTATAACTTCAGTGTCAATTGCAAAGAAACGTTAACAGATTGCACCATTTCCTTGGGGCTGTTTTAATGTTGTAAAGGAAATGTTGCAAATCTGAAGATTGTGGCTTTCAAACTGTTGAAAGAGAAGTTTTCTGGCCTACCTTCTAATTGTGCAGTATGAAATATTTCCAGTCTAAATAACCTTCCATGGATGGAAATAATTTTTACTGTATCCTTCAGACAGAAAAAGAAAATTCTTTCAGGAAACAAGATGACAGTGCCAATATCATGAACTAATTAAATAATACTTGGTTAATTACATGATATGTCGGGTTGGATTCTCCCAGCTCTCTGGACATGGGTCAGGGAGTGTGAAGCGTTGTTTAATGGTAATGGAAAATGGTAAGACAAAAACATTACTTGGCAGACATCTAACTACACCAATTAAGAGGCCAATTAACAGCCACTTCCTGTCCTGTCAGACTGTACTGACCCCTGGAACGGGACCAAGCTGCATGGTGAGACTAATAGCTAAACCAAGGCAGCCTGGTGGTCCATTCATTCCCACTTTGGGTGGGAGAGTTCTCCAGTGTTTGTAAACTTTCTTTAATGGCTGCTCCAGGCCCATGGAGGGGTCTCCTATTGACAATGGCTGTTGTAGGATTTGTCCCTTAAACTCAGCAGCCTGAACGGCTCTGGCAAGGTGAATGAAACAACCTTCCCAAGCCTCAGCATGGAGGACAGTCTCTATCACATTGTTGAATTGTTGTCCCTCTGACTGGAGCCACTCTCTCCAGAATGGGATTTTGGTGGGAGTTTCATAATTGGGTACCACCAGTAATATCCTACCTAGAATCCTGCCACCCATCCTTGTGGACTTGGAATGCACTGATAGTTCCAGCGGCAGGATAGCTTGCGATTTGGATAAAATTCCATGTCAGTATCAGGGGCATGAACGTGTGCTTAATTAAGGTTGACACCATTCTCTCTAACGCCATTATTCATAAAAAGAACTGTCTGAGGACCTATTGACTATTAAGAGTTCAAATAATCCACATAAGTGAAAGCAGGTCAAAGGCTATCATATGCCATGAAGTGTTTGCAGAGATATTGTGACAAGCAGAGTGGCATATTTTGTGAATAACAATGCAAATAAAATAATTGTACAGAGCTATATTCCAATATAATTTAGCTAAAAAGCTAAGTGAAAATACAATTACCCTGTTTCTCAACTCAGCGAATTTAGTGTAACAAGAGAAATTTTTGCACTAAGTTGAAAAGGATTTCTTTATTATATCTTTGAGTGGACCTCTAGATAGCTCAGAAGAAACATTCAGCAAAGCTCTGCTCCTTGAACAAAACTTCATTACGTGGGACTCTAAGTAGCAGACTTTAGCTGAGTAGTATGTGCAAAACTAATACTAAACTATAACTGAATACATGGCTTTATGTCTGGATAGTTTATCAGACACAATAAATCTCAATTTGTCCACATTTTTTGTGTAGATACATAAGTAGAGACATAAAGAAGTACAGAAACCCCATTCTATAAAATTACAGAATTGAAAGATAATGGATAGTTAACATCAAAAATTAAATGTTAACAATGGAAACACTAAATGCTATCCATCAGACACAGGAAAGCTTTCAGTTGATGGCAAATGTAGAAGTTTGTAGACTACATTTATTCTCTTACACTTTTAAAATATTTTGAGACACTTTCTATTGTAAGCCATGAAAAAAGTGCAATTTGAATGTTGCTCTGGGGCAAGTAGGCAATTTCACTGTTCTCTGCAGTGGAGGGGTAGCAGGTCTTGGATCCACTACATACTTATGCCCCAAGCCCAATTGGTTCGTAAGGAGCAGGCTGACTTTCATAGTTTTGGGCAAATCATTTGGAGCAAATCATCCAACATAGATGACTGAGAAAGAAAATACTCACGCGTTCTGTTGCAGTATAATATTGTTGATGATAGTGAAGACAGCAAAAATTATTTTGCCTTTCAGTTTTTAAATTTGTCATACGGATTGAGGTAACCAATCACTTTGTGATTCTATCACCAGGCAATGGAGGCACTCAAGAATCACTAAGTGCAAAAAAGGATCAGAAGTTGGATATAACGTTTTCCAGATCAAACTGGTTGAAGGTTATAACAAATATTTTTTGGTGCAAAAAAAGTGAACTTGACGATTTTTTGGTTTCTTCATAGACCTGTAACAAATAATTGATTGGAGGATATACAAAATCCCTTAACCACATATACCAGAGAAATGTTGATGCAGCATACACAACAGCCCAGCAACAGACATATCCCATCCCCTTCCTTTTCCAAATGAAAGAGGCTAAAACCTCAGCTGGGAGTTAAAGAATGGATCAAAATGTTCCATGTTAGCACCACCCAGTACACTGCATTGCCTTTTTTTTGTTTGTTCCTGGAACATGAATAGCATTTAGCACTCACCACTGATAAGACGGAATTGACCTTCTTGATAGTAATTGCTTTTGTGGTAGTGTGGTTTGCTACATCATTTAAGAGGGTCAGGGTAAATAAGAAACTACAACCAGACTATAATCAGACTGGAGTATCAATGAGTCAGATCAGCTTGAAGTAGCAGACTTTCTTCTCTGAAAGGCATTAACAACTTAGTTTATTTTAAACAATCCAGCAGGTCTTGTGGTCACTTCTTTCTCCATTACATTATTGTATCACTATGACAATATTCTATAAGTTGTCATTTCTGAATACACAATTGAAATGGCACTCCTCAAATGGTCATATCCAGTTGATGTATGACTTGAGGTTTGCTGCTGGCAAGTCAGTTGTTCAGCTTGCCAACGCAACAAATTTGATACTGGTATAAATCTCCATTTTGAATATTTCATACAGTCAATATTGTCAGCAATGCTTCACTGGTACCAACATCTCCAGTGAGACAGAAGGTTGGGTTTTCAAGCCCCAGTTTAAAGACTTGAGCATATATTCTAGTTACTTTCTGTTTCCTTTTGGGGTTCTGTCTTTTGGGTGTTCACCTCAGTCTCAGACAGTCATCAAATGTACTCCACTCAGGAAAAATACGATTGAGTTTTCCATTACTGTGCACTGCAAGCCTAACTTCAACAGCAAATACAGATATAGGGTTGTTATAGATCCATATGCTATAAGGCGGGCCTAATCAGCAATCTTTTAAAAAGGGCCCTCGCCACTTACTCACTCCATAAAACTGATGTAGCAGTAGAGTGTATCAAAGTTGCCCTGTGCGACAGTATCAGTCCTGATCAGATCTTCATTGTCAATATCATTTAAACTCACAAACAGGACAGAAGACATAATTTTCAGATCTGAAAAGTGTCTGATCTATCTCAAATGTCCCTGAAATAAATAACAATCTCAAAAAAATTGAGCAACATGTTGAGCAAGGTATTTCAAAGCTGCTGCCACCAGTCCAAAAGCACCATTCCGCCCACTTAAGAATTGCATAGCGTCATGTATAAATTTCAGCCTATCTGTTCATGGCATTCGGGCATTCTTAGATATCTCAACATTTATTGCCCATCCCTAATTGTCCTCGAGGGGTTGGAGGTGAGTCATCATCTTGAACTGCTGCCATCTTTGTGGTGTAGGTGCAAAACAAATTAAAGGGGTTGGAATATAAAAGCAGAGATGTACTACTAAGACTTTATAAAGCTCTGGTTAGGCCCCATTTGGAGTACTGTGTCCAGTTTTGGTCCCCACACCTCAGGAAGGACATACTGGCACTGGAACGTGTCCAGCGGAGATTCACACGGATGATCCCTGGAATGACAGGTCTAGCATATGAGGAACGGCTGAGGATACTGGGATTGTATTCGTTGGAGTTTAGAAGATTAAGGGGAGATCTAATAGAGACGTACAAAATAATACATGGCTTTGAAAAGGTGGATGCTAGAAAATTGTTTCTGTTAGGCAAGGAGACTAGGACCCGTGGACACAGCCTTAGAATTAGAGGGGGTCATTTCAGAACGGAAATGCGGAGACATTTCTTCAGCCAGAGAGTGGTGGGCCTGTGGAATTCATTGCCACGGAGTGCAGTGGAAGCTGGGACGCTAAATGTCTTCAAGGCCGAGATTGATAGGTTCTTGTTGTCTAGAGGAATTAAGGGCTACGGGGAGAACGCTGGCAAGTGGAGCTGAAATGCGCATCAGCCATGATTGAATGGCGGAGTGGACTCGATGGGCCGAATGGCCTTACTTCCACTCCTATGTCTTATGGTCTTATGGTCTTATAAAGAAGGTCATCCTCGGAACCCAGAGACCTCGGAGAGGACGAGGAGGAAGAAGAAGAAGATCATCATAAGTGCTGTTAAAATTTTGGAAGGAAATGTGCAGACAACGGCGTCCCTATGCATTTGCTGCCTTCGTTCTTCTGTTGAAGGAGCTGTGGTGAATTGCTGAAGTGCACCTTTTACATGGTACACACTGTGCCCACGATGCATTGGTGTTGAAGGAAATGACTGTACAACTTGTAGGTCAGCCACCATTTGGGCGGCTGCTTTTCTCCTAGACACTATCAAGTCCGTTGATTGTTGTTGAAGCTGCACTCATCCAGGCAGGTGCAGAGACAATAATATCAGTCACACTATAAATCAGGAAATTAGAGGTGTCTATAACAAGCAGAAGAAAATAATGATGGAGCCTTTCAATCTACACATAGACTAGAAAAACCTAATTAAATCTAATATCATGGAAGATGAATTCCTGGAATGTACATGATTTGTTTTTCCAGGGTAGTACATTGAGGAACCAACCAGTGAACAGATTAGTTAGGTCCCATACCGTGCAATGAAATAAGGCTAACTAACAATCCAGTTGAAAAGAACAAGGCCCTGCATATTAATATAAGTAAATTGATGTACATTTCAAACAGATTTCCTGCTTAAGTTCTCAGGTCAAAGATCCTGAACAATCAGACTTAACCTGCCAGGACAGAAAAACGTAAATGGTGCAGTCTCCGTAGGAGTCTCGACCAGAGTTCACTTGCTGACCAATCAGCATTCTCCTCTTGTGTAGTCTAATTGTTGATTTTCCCTTTAAATTGATTTTCTTGTGAAATGTTCTGATAAATGCAAGTTGAACACTGATAAAACCTGTTTCAGCAATACACAAGTTCTGGAGACTGGATCAGATGATATTCATTAGAGTTTAGAAGAATGAGGGGAAGATCTTATAGAAACCTGTACAGTTTGAAAAGCATTGAACAGAGTAAACACAGGAAGGATGTTCCCCATCACCCAGGAGATCAGAACCAGGGATCATTATCCAAGAATAAGAGATAAGCCATTTAGGACTGAGATAAGGAGAAATTTCTTCACCCAGAAAGTAATGAAAGCATTCTCTGCTACAGAAAGCATTTGAGGCCAAAACAATGCTTTCAAGAAGGAGATAGATACAGTTCTGAGAGCAAAAGGGATCTTAGGGGATTAGGTGAAACTAGAAAAAGGTACTGAGTTGGAAGATCATCCATGATTATTTTGAATGGTGGAGAAGGCTTGAGGGGATGAATGGCCTACTTCCGTTCCTATTGCCTATGTTTCTGCACTGTTTCTGCACTACCAAGTCACTAATTTGAGTCTGATAAGAAATATATTGAAACCAAATTAAGGAGACCTTTACAACAGGAAAGGCTTCTGGTCATGGAACCATAATACTGGGACTTATACAGGGCTCAAGTGAAACTTATAAGATGAATTCACAAAGACCCTCATAATTCTTTTAAATCTGTCGACAGACAACCCAGCACTCAGAAAACTGTCAAACTAAACTTTCTTTTCTGAATCAGTGTCATTCGTCTATTGTCCAACCCTGCTGTTCCCCCGTCATGTGACCATTTCTCAAGATGCAGCACCAGGACAGGCATCATCGCATAATTCCTAGGAATGCCATCTCCACAGCTCTGCCTTATGAATAAGTAATTTCCTACCACCCACATGCTCAATGAATGGGACCTTGGCGATCTCCATGTCTCTCTACTCCACAATGTGCATTGACTTCAGCACTGGGGTCACACCCCCCAACCTCTCGATTTCATAGGCTTTGTGTATATGCTTCTCCTCCAAATCCAATAGGGCAAGGGAATAAGACAATGGAGAAAATCCTTATTTTTTGTTTAATTTGGTTAAAAGCAGCATGTTGTCTTTTGCAGTCTTACCTGTTAGTGCTGGAAGCTATGACAGTGACCTTATTTTTAAAAGTCATGGCTTTGTGCACATTGCTAGCGAAGCAAACATCTATTCCCAATCACTAATTGCCCTCAGGAAGGAGTGGTGAGCTGCTTTTTTGCATTGTTACAGCTTTTGGGGTGTCATTACAGCACAGTCCCTCAGTGGTTAGCATTGTTGCCTCACAGCACCAGGGACCTGGGTTTGATTCCAACCTCAACTGACTGTCTATGTGGAGTTTGCACATTCTCCCCGTGTCTGCATGGGTTTCCTCTGGGTGCTCCGGTTTCCTCCCACAGTCCAAAGATATGCAGATTAGGTGAATTGGCCATGCTAAATTGCCCACTGTGTTCAGGGATGTGTAGGTTAGGCGCATTCGTCAGGGGTAAATATAGGATAATAGGATAGGGGAAAGGGTCCAGGTGGGTTACTCTTCAGAGGGTTGGTATGGACTTGTTGGGCTGAAGGGCCTGTTTCTACACTGTACAGATTCTATGATTACACCTAAAATACTGAATATTGTGGGCGGCACGGTGGCACAGTGGTTAGCACTGCTGCCTCACAGCGCCAGAGACCCGGGTTCAATTCCCGCCTCAGGCGACTGACTGTGTGGAGTTTGCACGTTCTCCCCGTGGGTTTCCTCCGGGTGCTCCGGTTTCCTCCCACAGTCCAAAGATGTGCAGGTTAGGTGAATTGGTCATGCTAAATTGCCCCTAGTGTTAGGTAAGGGGTAGATGTAGATGTAGGGGTATGGGTGGGTTACGCTTCGGCGGGGCGGTGTGGACTTGTTGGGCCGAAGGGCCTGTTTCCACACTGTAAGTAATCTAATCTAATTTAATCGAAGGCAGTTCCAGGATCTTGATCCTGAAACACTGAAGGAACAGAGATATCATTTGAAGTCAGGATGGAACATAGCTTAAAGGGAAATATGCCAGGGTTGATGGATTTATGAACTGTTTCCTTTGTTCTTCCAGGTGGGAACATACACCTGGATACACCAGGTTGAGAAAGCAGCACATGCCTTGTGTCGTCTCAAAGCTTTGCATGCATGATGTAGGCTAGGATGCAGAGGAATCTTGGGATGAAGTAGGATTGGGAGTAGCCAGAGCCTTGCTCAGTATCTGTTCAGGTTGTAAAGTATGGTTGTACCTGGGGCTATAAAGAAGAGGTCAAAGTATGGCTCCTTGCAGAGAAGTGCTGTGACCTGCTTCATATTCACTTGGTAAAAGACAGCAACTTACAAGGGAGTTCAAAGAAAACCCGATGTAACAGACTCCTCAGAGCTGGCTATCACTGGCAGGAGATCAGGGCAGCAATTGATCACACAATGAGTTGGGAATTTACTCAGGCTTTCTGCATAACAGGCTAATTTTCACATGGGGGACATTTTATTTGCGAACAATAACACCAGCAATGCCTATGAATATTCACAAGTCAAAACTCAGCCAAATGTCCCAACGCTACAAATGATTTCCTCTGAACGGTACCTGCAATTATTGCAATACCAACCCAGCAACCCTTTCCTCTGTCCTAATATGGTCAGGACACGCTCAACCCCCATTGCTTCTGCCATAGAGCCTGAACGGAAGTTGACAGCTCTGGCTTCACCTCATCCAAATGCAATGATATAAAGTTAGCATGAGCAGGCAGTGTTGATGTGGAAACAGGAAATCACCCAACTCTCAATCCTGGCTTCAACAATGAAAATCTGGCCCTAAATATCTAATAAATGTAAACTAAAGTGTCCAGAATGTTCCTTTTTTCCATTCTTCCATGTAAGGTTGCAACCAAGAGGGTATCCTTCGTTGTCTAGTACTTCCTGGAAGTGAAAAACTATGCCATGTTCTTCACAGCCTGCAACACATTATCACTGAGGATGAGCATGTCGCCAAGACCTTTCCTATGCTTCCACTTCTCACCTTTAAACAATCACCAAACTATAAACAAGTCATTGTTTTCAGCAAACTGCCCAGCCTTCAGAGCAACGCCAACCACAACACCATACAACCATGTCATGGCAACCACTACAAGACATGTCAGAGTGTTGACACAGATACCACCATTACATGTGGGTACATCACCCACCATGTACGCAGCAGGTACTCATGTGACTTGGCCAACGTTGTCTATCTTATGTGCTGCAGGCAAGGATGCCCTGAGACATGGTACATTGGCGAGACCAAGTAGACGCTATGCCAACAGATGGACGATTGGACACTGCGCAACAATCGCCAGGCAGGATGTTACCTCCCACTCAGGGAAATCTTCAGCGGACTGGGACATTCAGCCTCGGACCTTGGGATGACCATCCTCCAAGACGGACTTTGGGACAAGCAACAATGCAAAGTGACCGAGCAGAGGCTAATAGCCAAGTTTGGTACTCATGAAGATGACCTCAACCAGGACCTTGGGTTCATGTAACACTACCGGTGACCCCACTGCACTATACACTCTCGCACACACACACTCGGGCAGACCCTCTCTCATACACAAACTCTCACTTATACACACACTAATACACACCCCATGCTCACCCCCCATGCACGCATCCTCTCACTGGCTTATATTCCATCACACTTGCACACACACAAAAACACAATCTCTCACACGTACTCACACTCACATGAACACACTCGCTCTGTCTCCCTCTCCTGCACACACACACATATAAGTCTATGGGGTGAATTTATATTTGTAGAATTATATTTGCAGATACATTCTATTTTGCTCAACAAATTCATATCCTGTAGGCAGTCAATGCAGGCAGTCAATCCATATAATATTTTGTAAATTCCATGTTGGAAATAAAACCAGTCTGACTCAAGATTGGGATACAAACAGACTCTAACCTCACACCTTTAATGCACTGTCTGAACTGAGATATCACTTTTTGTTATAAAACCTGAAGTTATCTTGAGAATGTAACTTAAAAGAAGTTCTGCAATTTAAATATTAAAGAACCAAAACTAGCAAACCCATCTAAATGATGTAAGACTGAACAATCTAGATTTGTTCAATATATCACTTCAGTTGCATGGCACTGTAATCTTTTGCAATAAATTAAGTGTTTTATGATCCTGCTCCACAACCACTTAATGAAGGAGCAGCACTTTGAAAGCAGTGCTTCCAAATAAACCTGTTGGTCTATAGCCTGGTGTTGTGTGATTTTTAACATTTGATAGCAAGTTAGTGAACAACAATATTCACTTTGCTTAAAATGAAAAACACAGAAATCTATTTTTTCATTGCACCTCATAGTATTGCTTCGGTGGAAGTTAACTGGAAATGCAATTCATGACTTATGAGTTGGCTAATGAAAGTTTTTTGGACAATTCTTAGTTTATTTCCATACCCCAAACAGCTGTATTGTACAAATTACGTAACATATTCTCTCCGCAGACTGTTCAATCAAGTGTTAGCATTAAGCAACTGAACTGCAGTTATAAAGTTTAAACCGCCTTGTCTACTTATAACTGAGGGAACATGACTGTCAGTAATATTTAACTGCTGTCAAATGACACCTTCTCAAGTGAGGGGGTTACATTACTGATGTAGGGATACAATTTCTTGCCTGGGCCACAAAACAAATACAACCCAAACACCTAAAATGCAGTTTCGAGATGACAATACTAAGATTGCAGCAATTGTGTCAACAATTGCATCTGTCATTGCTTCAGTAATACTGTTAGACAAAGTGGAAGAGTTTGACCTTGGTCTCTGAGATGCATCTTTCATGTTTCTTCAAGGAGTCATCTGGGTTTGCAACCTTTTATCTCCCAGGGATTTAATGACACTTGAATTTGGCTTGCCAAACCAATTCAAAACTGATCCACCATTCTTTCTGAGTGCAGCTAGCTTTGGAAAATTGGTCCATTTATTCCAGTCTTACCAAAACAAAAATTGAACATTTTCCTTTTCAAATGGCAAACTACACAATTTATGCATTTCTCTACCAGTACTCTCACAGAATACTGTGACTTTTAAAAATGGTTTTGGAAGGGTTGGGATTAAGTGGACTATATGAGGTGAAATGTCCATTAGAGCAAATCTCCAATTCCTCCTTACACCTCACTGTCTCGCCACGCCACAAATCTTCCCTCATACCCGCAGTACTTCCCTGTCCTCTCCCGGATTGAATTCTAACCACTGTTTGAAAGTAGCTCTAACAGTTTCAAAAGTACGTGCTATCTCATATGAGTATTATGTGTTGCACTTAATGCCAACTTAATTCCTGGATTATATGCCTCTTTTTTAAAATTGGAAACAATAGACAGATCTGATGATCCTGTTTTGACTCTTAGCTGGTAACATATTCTGGTCAGTGGTAGCAGTGGTTGGGATTTTTTGCACTGGAACTCAGTTCGTTTCTGTGGGAAGTTTAGGTGATGATAACTACCTCAGTGACTCAACTTTTAATGCACTGCATCATATTTGTCAAAAAATCGCAATGCTTTTCGATCATAGATCAGTAGTTATCTGGATGTCAGTTTTGAAATAAGTAAGCTGGTTTGATAACAGTGAATCTGAAACTCAGTTATTTTCCAAAGAATGCGGAGTTTGGGCAGCAAGGATGTCAACAGCAGTGTGTGGTGGGTGGATAGGTGGCAGAAACAAAATAAGATAAAAACTAAAGACATAAATAGAGGGTAAATGGCCAAGGTATTTTGAAAGAATTATTATATAAGTTGATTTTTTTTTCTTCTGATGATGAATTTCAGATGTGTTTTGATGTCAGACGATATCTATAGATTGACTTCCTAGACAGCGAGCTGCCAATTACGAATTTGTTCTTATTTAAAGTAAGACTTGGGCAACAGGAAAGTTTTCGCTTTGCTGGGGAAAAATACAGACAGATTTTATATTACCATTTTATACCATTTCATTGTTTAGATGAAAGATCTAATTATTATTCTGACAATTCAGTAATTACAGCCAGGATAATGAATGTCATGATGCTAATTCTCAACTCCATGTTTATCTCTAAAACTGCTGTCTTGAGCAAATCTTAAGGTTTTTCTGCCTGTACAGGAGCTTCCCATTGTGTTATCAACTAAGGGCAATTGAACGGGTTGTATGGCTTTATCAGGCATTTAAAAACTTATGTTTGCCCATAAGGAATAAGACTTAAGTTTGCCAATAAGTCAGTATTTCAGATAAAAAAGGCTTCTTAGAAGAAAGGGTTTAATGATGTAGTAACAGAGCCAACTGTCAAAGTCATAACACAAAGGTTATACAGACATCTGAATTGTAATTTTAAGATAACAGTCCTCAGATTCTGATGGTAATATGGGCATCTTTGCATCTGTGTTCAAGTTCTGTCTGTAATTGCTGTAACAATATGGTTAGATAGGATTGTAGAGCATGGCCTTGGTATCTGAGGTGACATCTTTCTCACTTTCAATTAAATTTGTCAAAACCTCCATGACCAAGCTGTTCCCTGACCCCATTGCTACTCACATCTTCCATAAGAAGCTATGTTCTTTACCCGCCCCCATAGGCCTTTAAACCTGTGGTACTGACTTAGTGCCAACTCATGTCCCTTCCCACGACCATTTGCCTGTCCACACTCAATGCCAATTCACTCAGTATTCACTATGGGCAGACCTTAAAATTCACGATGAGCTTAAATTAAGTAAACGTTTAACTAACAGCTAACAGAAGAGTTAAGATGGAGGGGGTGGGGGGGCATGTATTTTCACCAGTGGAGTGCAATAGGGATCAGTGCTGGAGGCACATTTATTACAGTGTTAATGACTTGGATGAGGGAATCGAATGTACTATTGTCACGTTTGTGGATGACACAAAAAAATAGATGGGAAGTCAAAGAGTCCACAGAGAAATATCGACAAGTTAAAAATGTGGAAGAAACTTGGAAAATGGAATATAATATGGGAAAATGTGAGGTTATGCCACTAAGGCAGGGAGAATAGAGAAGCTGATTATTATTTAAATGGAGAAAGACTGAAGAATGTTTGAGCACCGAGGGGTATTCGGGTCTTAGTGCATAAAACACACAAGCTAGCGTACAGGTGCAGTCAGTAATAGGAAAGACAAATGGAATATAAAACTTGGGAAATCTTGCTGAAGCCATACGAGGCATAAATGCAACTATGGACTCATCCTTAAATTGCAGACATTTTAAAATTAAAATCCAGGAATTGTCAAAGCCTTGAGAGTTTGACAGTTCCAACCAGCTTAACAATTATCACGTATTTTCCCATCTTTCACTCACATTGATGTCACCTTTTAGTAACTCCAAAAGGCCCTTGGCTTTACCCTTACACACTGGTAATCTTTTGCTATAAATGCTGTGTCTTATGGTCTTGCTTCACAACCACCTGATGAAGAAGCGACGCTCCGAAAGCTAGTGCTTCCAAATAAACCTGTTGGACTATAACCTGGTGTTGTGTGATTTTTAACTTTGTCCAATCCAGTCTAACACTGGCTCCTCCACATCATTGCTGTGCAGTCTCTTCGCTTATGTTGATGAACAGTCATATCACAGTTGGCCGCTCATTGTTTCGGGAAACAATTCCTTGTGGCCGTAGTGACAGGGGTCCCAGTTGGGGAATTGGTGAGAACTTTATTTCACCTTTCCAGGGGAGGTAAGCAGGGACTTGCCCAGGTGGAAATCTCACCAAGCTGTATTCGCTCTGGGAATGAGCAGGGGCTACTTTCTGTTTGAACAACAACAGATTTATTGTCACTGAATGATCACTCACCCAATTCTAGTAGAAGTGGCATCAATTAGATCCAGTCTAGCTTGTTGGGTATTCTATCACGGGGACAGTGGTGTTCCTTCTGCTCCATGTCCTCACCTTCCTCCCTCTGAAGATTTGTATTCAACATAGTTGGTCACTGCATCTGTTTTACGTGCAATTTTTTATGATTATGTATGTCTTCAAACTGCACCATTTAAGTGCCTGATTAACGCAACTGTCCACTGAAAGACATCACATGGCTCATGATTTGAGCCTGTGACCTCAGAACATCACTTACTTCATTCACTCTGGATATGCTGATAGCCATTTGCACTGCATATTTGTGATTCAAATGAGAATGGAAGCCAGCACAGGTAACATTTCACAGCTCAGATTGTTAATCTATGTGACCACCCACCACCCTCATGTTCCTTTCCTCCTTGCACTCCCTGTTGATCCCATCAGTTCAGAGCTTCCATATGTTCCCACTCCCAACTTTATCACTGATGATTTCTTCTCTCAGTGTTACTTCATGAGTCTGGGGCTTACAACTCAGCCCTGAAAATCATTGTAATGCATTGTCCTCCTGTCTAAGCCATAGTGGTGGGGACTGTGAATGACCACGCACTAGCCACTCCCCCGACACTGCCCGTAATAACCCAAGTCCCTCAATGCACTATTGTATCCCATCCACCCTTGTGTTTTGAGTTATCCTCATTGCAGTATGTCCCTTCTGCATACCAGCATGTCGCCTCAGTCCCTACCACAAATAATCTGACTTGGCATTGTGAACAAAACTCTCATGACCGACTGTGGTCTGCCCCCTGACTAATTTGGATGGACCAGACCCCTAATGGTTCTTTCTCCAGCTCCCCAACAGATCTATGATTGATGCTTGCACTATACTAGCAGGATTGACCATGTGATCCACTCCATGGACTGTATTGATACGGATCCCTTGGTCCCTTGGAGTGAAATTGGACTCAGGGTTTGACTGAGAGTGGCAGGATCTCAGACTGATGGCAGAGTCACTTGACTGAGAACAGCTCAATCTGTAGATGGGACACTATTGTAGCACAATGCCATACAGTGGCAGGACCACATAGACTTGACTGTGAAAAGCTGCCGTTCTTTCCTTCTATGCTAAAAAGCAAAGTGAGCAAGTTGCACTGAGTGCGTAAATTCGGAATGAAGTGAGGCATCAATGCTGTGAGCATCTGAGTGAGCACAAAGTGAATGAGTGCTGAGAGGGCAAGTGAACAGTCCTGGTGTGCACCCTGCTGGATGCAATAAGATGGGTGCCTGTCCCAGCATGCAAAGCTGACTACCAGTATTGTTACAATAAAGTGTGTCAGTGCATTTCAAAGTGTAATATTGAAGTGGCTAACCACATTCTAAATGAGTCAGAGACCTGCCAGGCTGTGTGCCCCATGCCATCCTCTGTTGTTGAGGTGTGCAGGTGGTTGCTACTTGTGGAATGTGCCCTGAGGTGTTCGGTCAGAAGGCACAATGAGGAGCAAGCAGCAAGCTAGAGTCACCTGGTACGTGCTCTTGCTTTCATGTTGGTAATTGTTGCCATTAGCTTCTCTCTGCCACGTAGGATAATATAAACTGCATTAAAATGGGGTGATAATAGTAGAAAATCAAATATGAACACTGTAGATAAGCCTTTCATTGCATCCTCGTGAGATACTCATCTCACTGTTCAAACCTTGGATACAAATTCAGACTTCCTTTCTCTTGATGTTAAGATTTTTCTGATTTTGTCTTTTTTTTGACTAAACCCTGATTGCCCACATTGCTTAGGTGCAGTAAAGATTCTGCCTTGTGTCTACTGGTTCAGGACACTCCAGTCAGCATAAATATGCTTTCTGCATCTAACCTGTTGATCTTTTTAATAATTTGGTAAGAGTCAATGAGATTACCTCACATTGTTAAAAATTCTAAAGAGTACAAGCCTAGTTTCTGCAGTTTCTTCTGATGGAAGAGTTCCACCTTCTCAGGAATTAGTTCCACAAATGTTGCTCTCCCTCTACAGCAACTATACCCTTCCTTTGGTAAAGGGACCAAATTACACTAGGGTTCTTTACATGGAAGCAAGGACATGGACTCAGAGACATACAGCATGGAAACAGACCCTTTGGCCCAATTCCTCCATTCACCCAGATATTCTAAATTAATCTAAAGTCAAAAAGTGTGGCGCTGGAAAAGCACAGCAAGTCAGGTAGCACCTGAGGGGCAGGAGAGTCAACATTTCGGGCAAAAGTCCTTCATCAGGAATGTGTCTCACTTTCCAGCATTTGGCCTGTATCTCTCTAAACCCTTCCTATTCATATCCCCATCCAGATGCCTTTTAAATGCTGTAATTGTACCAGCCTCCACCACTTCCTCTGGCAGTTCATTCCATACACACAACACCCTCTGCATGGAAAAGTTACTCATAGGTCCCTTTTAAATCTTTCTCCTTTCACCCTAAACCTATACTCTCTAGTTTTGAACTCCCCTACCCTGGGAAAAAGACCTTGACTATTCACTCTATCCATTCCCCTTATGATTTTATCAATCTCTATAAGGTCACCCCTCAGCCTCTGATACTTCAGAGAAAAGTCAGCCTCTCTCTATAGGTTAAGCTCTCCAATCCTGGGAACATCCTTGCAAATCTTTTCTGCACCCATTCAAGTTTAACAACATCTTTCCTATAGCAGGAAAGGATCTTTATTCCTGTGGTCAAATACTCTTCGAATGAAGACTCATGTAGCATTTGCCTTTCTAACTCCTTGCTGCCCCTGCATCTCAGCTCTCACTTACTTATGAACAAGGACGTTCCGGTTCCTTTGGCTATCAACACCATCCAATTATGCTTTGAACCTCTATTCCCTTTACCAAAATGGATAAACTCACAATCACCACATTATTAATCTTGAGCTATTTTCTTGACCACTCTCTGGACCTGCCCTAATCCCCTTGAGCTTCCTTGCATTCTTCTCATAACTTACCTGTACACCATTTACTTCCATCAAGAAGCTTGGAAAATATTACACTTGGCCCCCACATCCAAATCATTAACCTAGTTGTGATTCTTGCAATGGCACAATGATTGTAGCCTGCCAACCTGAGAATGATCTAGCCATTTGTACACCTTTTTACTCTATTAACCAAGTCTTAAACTATGCCAGCATTAACTCCTACTCTATATGCTAGGATTTCATTTCCTACCCTCTTGTATGGGATCATGTCCAAAGTCTTCTGGAAAGTACAAAGATGAAAGTGCATCTTGACAGTTCTAAAGAACGATCATTGGAGTTGAAACAGTAACTCTTCTTTGTCTCCACAGATGATACCAGACGTGCTGAGTTCCTCCCGCAATTTCTGTTTTTGTTTCAGATTTCCAGCATCGGTAGCTCTTTGCTTTATATTATTAACTCTGCTCAATTAGATTATTAATTTCATGTTGTCCGTTTATCACATCCTATTCAATAAAGTCTTGTATTTTCCCCTACTATTGAAGTCACGCTGGCTGTTCTGTAGTTCCTAGTTTCTCTCTCCCTTCCATTTAGAAAGAGCTTTCACCTTCCAATCTGTGGGCACTATTACAGAATTTATAAAATTTTTAAAAATGCCCACCAACACATCCACTACCTCTATAGCCCCCTCTTTAAAGACAGGGATGCAAATCAGGGAACGCTAGGAATTTGTCATTCTTATGTCCCATTAATTTCCTCAGTATTACACCTTTACTAACACTAATTTCTTTCACTTCTTCCTCACGAGTTCCTTGGATCTCTATTATTTTTAGGAGATTTGCTGAATCTTGGTTTGGGAGGACAAACACAACTTAATTATTTGGCTCATTTGCCATTTCCATATTATCTTGGATTATCTTGGACTCAGTTCTTTATTTAGATTAGATTCCCTACAGTGTGGAAACAGGGCCTTCGCTCCAACCAGTCCATACTGAGCCTCCAAAGAGTAACCCACCCAGACCCATTTCCCTCTGACTAACGCACCTATCATTATGGACAATTCACCTGACCTGCACATTTTTGGATTGTGGGAGGAAACCGGAGCACCCACAGACACGGAAAGAATGTGCAAACTCCACACAGACAGTGACTTGAGGCTGGAATTGAACCTGGGACCCTGATGCTGTGAGACAGCAGTGCTAACCACTGAGCCGCCCGTTTGCAAAACTATTTTTCATTATATTCCCATAGAAGCTTTGACAGTCAGTTGTTAAGTTTCTTGCTAGCCATATTCAGATTTTATCTTTATCAATTTAGTTAAAATCAATAGAAAATTCTATTGTATTATGGTCACTTCCTAACAGTTCTTTTACAACAAGATTATTTACTAAGTAAGAACTGAAAGAACTTAGGATGCTGGAAATCAGAAACCAAAACAGAAATGTGTAAAGGCTTAGCAGATCTGGCAGCATCTGTGGAAAGAGTTAACAATTCTTCAGTGATTACTCACAATATTATTCACTAGCATTTTCTCATTGTATAATACTAGATAAATAAATAAAGTCCATTTAATTATTAGTTTTTCAACATGTTGCTCTAGAAGATGATATCATACACATTCTAGTAATTTCACAGCATTGATGCTCATTAGTGTTACCCAGTCTGCATGCAGATTGAATTCATCCATGATCATTGCATTTCCTTGTTAACTGTACACCTGATGATTTATTCCCACGCTAGAAGGCATTTCAATGACCACAATAAAAGATGCTGCAAGACAACTTCAGATTCTTACAAGGTAAAATCCTGCAGTAAACTGTAGTGAAGGACCCATTTAGACTGAACAAGCCAGTAACTTGCAGTGAGCTTCCCAAATAATTATCACGTTAATGAGGTGGTTGCCAAAAGGCTCTTACGTGATGAAACTCACTTTTCCAGCCAAACAGGAAATACTATTGGATCAAAATATTTTACAATATATGTCACTAACAGTCCTTAAATTCTAACACTCAGTCTCCAAATCAGCGCTTCTGATTTTCCTGATACAAAACCACTCAGGGTCAGCCATTAAAGCTTTATTTTAAATTGAACTTAATTATACTGAACTTGAAAATTAGAAAGTATTTCCTTTCATGATGAAATAGCAACCTATTTCTAATCAAAAGTCAACATGGAGACAGCAGGTTCTTAATTTTGTAATATTTTACTGCTTTCAATATCTTAATGGAAACATAAATAATTAACAAATACCAGTTAAGTACTCTGACATGCTATGGGTATGGTTATGTTGCTAAAAATAAAATGTGTTAAAATTCAAATTTTAAATTTCATATCTTGTGTCTTTCTGCATGTTCATTGATGACACCCAGCATACCTCTCCACTTGAATGTAGTCCAAAGTCCATGCGGGACTGGTCTCTCCTCCAAACATCTGTGTTGCCAATCTGATGTTTGACATTCAGTCTTGGATGAACACAACTTTCTTGAGCTAAGATTGAGATATTGAGAAGATTGAAGCTCATAGCAATTCAATATTTTGGTCCCTGACTTCACCTCATTACAACCTGTGGATCAAGCTGTACTTTGTACCTCAGAGATTTATTTTACCCTGAGCCAAGTTTCAGATTCATGTACAGGGTGAGCCCCATATCCGCGGAATCGTTTTTCACGGTTTCAGCTACCCATGGTTTACCACGGTCGGAATATAATATAGGGAACCTTCTGGAACCAGGGACCAGGGGACTGCTGGGAAGATACGGTTCCCATTTAATTGAATGGGTTCACTCCTATATGCGGTTCCGGGCTTCCGTGGTAGGTCCGAGAATGTATTCCCCGTGTGTACGGGGGGACTACTGTATTCTCCACCACAAACATACAACTGTCCGACTCCACCAAATGCCAAAGGTTTCATGAATATTGTAATCAATTCCATGATCAACGAAACATGATGTGTTGCCAAGTCACTTGCTGTCCACAAACCTAAGCTCTGTTGCCTGTATCCTATCCTATACTTTATTTGGTTCTACTCAACCCTCTCCTCTGTCTTCCTGATCCTCCGATATCTCCATCACAACATTCTTACTGCCCTTCCACACAGTAGGTTTGGTCAGTGAGAGTCATAGATAATTATAGCAGAGAGAAAGCCCTTGGCTTTCGAGGCTGTGCCAACCCATCTACATGAAGCCAACTTCCCAGCACTTGGCCCATAGCTTTGAATGTTATGGTATTTCAAGTGCTCATCCAGATATTTTTTAAAGCTTGTGAGGTTTCATCTATTACTCTCCTAGGCAGTGCATTCCAGATTCCCACCACCCTCTGAGTGGAAAATGCTTTCCTCAAATCTCCTCTAAGCCTCCTGTCCTTCACCTTAAAATTATGCCCAGATTGGCCGGAGACCATTTAATCAGGAGGGAAGGTGGCAGGTGGGGACTCCGCCACACTCCTACCTCCACCCTCATTAAGTCCTTGTTAGGAAGACCCATGCTTCACAGTCAATTGAGCCGTCATGTGGCCAATTAATGCCTGCTTAGCACTCTCATCCCACAGCCACTGTACTAGTGGAGACCACCTGTGACATTACAGCAGACTTCTCACCTTGTCACTGCACACTTGCTAATAACCACTGCTCCACACACCAACTGAAGCTTGGTTTGGGTGTAGACAGGATGCTCATCTGGAGGAATATTCAGAATTAAATATTCTAACCAACATTGCCTGTTTCAGACTCTGCATCTCCATCAGATTCTGACCATTTTGTTCATTCTGATGTTGCAGAACTCTGTTCCTCCAGCTCCTGGTCTCTTACACATACTTCAGTCTTCATCCCACTGCTAGTACCCACTGTCCAGGTCACACACAAGCTGTGGAGTTCTTTCTGTGAACTTCCCATTGTCTCTTTTTCCCCCTTCAAGATTCTCCTCAAAATCTCCTTCTTTGAACAAATTTTAAGTCACATCTCTTGTATATCCCTTGTTTTGGTATCATTGCTCATCTTATTATATTTCTCTGCAACATCCTGGCATGCTCTTTATTTTTATTAAGATCGATATACATATAAATGTGATTGTTAGTTTCCCACAGATATATCAATTTAGCACAGCTATCATTCTGTTTAGTCAATTTAATCACCAGAGTTATTTTAACCAGAAAGTCTATTGGAATTTGACATAAATCAGAAGTCTGGGCTGCTATGAAGTAAACAAATCAGTATAACAAATACATTACTTAACTTGAGCTACACAAGCTTATCTCAGACAACACTACACCAATCTTCAGAATTTGAGCTAGAAATGGGAAGCATATATTGTTCAGCATTCCCCCGTTAACTGATTTCTAGTGACCGATGATGGAATTATGCATTGAGATATCTATTGTATTACTGCAGATGTTTGAAGGAGCTTAGGTGCACTATATGGCTAAAGAGAACTGATGGAATCTTAAGTACTTGTTTATTCACATTATATTTAGTACAAGATACAAACTGTTGTTTTTCTCTTCAGACATCATCAACATGTGCTCTAGTATATCACCACTGACTTTGCTTCCCATTTACGCAGTAATATGTCTCCCCTTTATTCCACAGCAATCGTTCCCAACCTTTTCAGTATGGAAGCACACTTTAATGAGACAAATAATTCCACAGCACACCCATGTTTGTCATACTACATGCACAGTATCAGAATTCTACACATTTATGGTTCTAGACATGGGTTCAATGCTTCCTGAAAACTTTGTTACACACTTCACATCATGTCATTGCACACAAGTTAACAACCACTGTTCTACACATCAACTGTAGCTTGGTTTGGGCTTAGATATGATGCTAATCTGGAGGGATATTCAGAATTAAACATTCTAACCAATATTTCCTGGTTTAAACTCTGCAAGGTCACCTTGCAAGGTGGTGCAAAATGAAGGTATTGGTTTGGCCACTCATTGCAAGCAGCACCTGGTAGTCAAATCTGCTGCAGCTCCAAGTATGTCTCAGTAAGGATTTTCAACTGAAGTAGTGAACATATTCACCTTGCTTACTTAGGGAACACCTTCCCTTCGGGAACACTGCTGAATCAGGCTCTTGAATGATGGCAAATTGCTGTGCAATAACTCAAAAAGGTCTGTGGCAGCTATGCGTATAATGAACAGCGAGAGTTCGTAGTTTGACATTGATTATAAAATTAAGGCTATTATTGCCAGCATAAGAAAAGAATTGCAGTACTGCAGGGAAAAGTACACAGTTCTGGTTAAAAGGAGGAAGAACATATCCAGGTCACCCTCATCCTGATGGCAACTTTAGTCTTGGCTGTATTAAGTTGTGCATAGACCCTCGGTACACAAACACCAAGTGTCACTACTCACTGAGGTTCTACCCCTCCTGTCCCTGGTGTTGTGAAGGAGAGAACTGGCCTTGTTTCCAAGTAGTTGGACCATTCTGCATCAGTTGTCCTTTGTGAAGAAATTTGCAAAGAAAATCACTTTTGACCACAAGTCCATCAGCACCGAGTGTCCTTTCGAAATCTGTTGGAAAAAGAGAGGATGGATCCTGCTGGGTTGGCCCCTGGGCTGACTGTCAAAATTATTTGGGTGAAGACCTGATCATCAGAACTTTCTAACAAGCACCAAGACATCGCTTGGCTGGTGGTGAGAAGGGGCACTGACTTGAGATCCTTCATGTACTCCCAGTCAGTGTGTTCCACCGCACACTGCCCTCAAAGCAACTGTGCTGGGGTTGAGACTGTCACACATCTCCCTCTGGGGATCAGGAGCCACGTGTAAACAAGGTGATCATGTATACAATGTGAAAATCCTTCCTGAGATATACTTGGACCTGCAAAGTAAGTCTGGAATGCGATGCAGTGGTTCTTGCCAAGGTTCGTCCCAAGCTCTGCTCTAATGGCTGTTCCCTGGGGCGCAACCCAAGACAAACATCAACTGTGACTGGAGGACCATCAACTATATTTGAGACATTCTTTGGTCTGCCCAAAACTTGTTGGTCTCCCAGAACAAGGAGCTGACCTCGAGCAAGTGTTGCAGATTGACTGATTCCAAGGTGCAGGCCTATGTACTGAGGGACACAATAAAGCATAGGGCAGCTGCTGCCAAAGCGAAGAGACGAAAGACTGTCTGAGGTCTTTCTGCCGAAGTTAAATGGGGGTCCATTCAGTTATTGGACCCACAGGTGGCTCAAGTGCATGCAAATATAGTTTTGTATAAGTAAGAAGTGCCTTTGTTTTGTTTGGCTAGAGTGAAACTCCTATATTTGTTAGTTTCCTTGATATACTACTGTGCAGAACCAAACTGCAATTGTGACAATGTATATATACAAGATTATATTTTATGAAGAAAGGATATTTCTGAAATAAAAATAAGAAAAGGCAGGGGGTTGGCAGAAGATGAATAGCTCTTATACAGAACCAGTAGATAAAGGAAGCTGACTGATCTCCCTCTGCGCTGAAACCATTCTATGATTGTCCATTAAGTTGCCATCTGGATTCTTTCATCCAATTTTATTATCCTGTTCCAGTCCATCAATCAACACCACCAAACAGTTCTGCCATTTATTTATTGCTGCTTATTTTGCCTTGCTGTGCACAAACAGCGCGTACAATTCAAATATACTTCCAAGATTGTGAACGCCTGAAGATATTGAAAAACCTACATAAATGCAACATTTTTTTTCAGCTTGTTTGCATAATGCACCAAAGACTAAATCTGACCCCAAGGAATGAAGTGCACATTGAGCAAAGCATTAAAGAGCTTTAAGAACTATCTAAATGTGACATTGTTTAAACATAAAATTGAGCATTCTATCTTTATTTTATTGACTTTCCCAGTCCTATGGCTACCATTGTGGTTTGCGTTGTTAGAGATTGATGTTGCCACTTCCTGAAACATAGACACTCTCTGATGTGGCCTGAAACCTGAAGGCATCATTCAGAAATCTTAATGTTACAGCATTAAAAGTTTTGATGGCTCAGCTGGATAGATACAACAGTAAATAAAATAATGAGAGAAAGTAAAAAGTGGCCTAGATAGTCAATGTTCAATTCAAAAGCAACTCCTCTGGCTATGTCATGTGCTTGCAAGAAAGGAGTCAGAAAGCCATGCGAATATTGAAACTGACAGTTCAGTGGAAATGTGAAATGTAGACGATCCCAACGTAGCACTCCTTGGAATGACTGCCTAAGAGCTGATATATGCCACAAAGTGATAGGGAAAGATACCAAAAATTGGTTTTAATGCAAGAAAATTGCATTCAATGTTACAAGATCCATAAGCTATCACAAAATATGTTGTCTCCATGACTTTCTAAATACTACTTTGATCTAAGGTGAGGTTACAGTAAAGGAGATAGTAGAGAGATTCATACGAATAAAAGAAATGGGAGTGAAGGGGTATTAAGTAGATTGCAGTCCTCCTAAAGCATAAAAGATCTGTGTCTGAATGGCTGAATCAGAGGTTGCTAAAGGAAATTAGGGTGGAAAATAACAGAAATTCTGACTCTCCTTAGATGTGTGAGCAATGTTAGAGTCCTGTTCAAAAAAGAGAAGCAAGATACACCGGTTAACTAAAGGGCTGTCAGCCTATTACTATTGGTGGGGAGACAGCTATAGATATTATTGTGGGACATATTTAATTAGCATCGGGAAGTTAGGTTTAGAAATGAAATGCAGGACAGGAAGCAATGCTTTGCTAACTTATTGATTTTTTAAATGGAGTAACAGACAGGGTTAATGAACATGATGCAGGAAATTGTGATTAAGTACCATGTGAAAGCAGAAGAGCTAGCAGCAATCAAAGAATATGAATCCAAGGTAAGTGACAAAACAAAATTGAGTAACCTGAGGAAAATATTTTACTTTTAAAAGCCTAAGAGTTTTTATGGTCTGTCTGACAGGGTGCTGGAAGCAGATTCAATAATTCCTTTCAAAAGAAGTTGAATCAATATTTGAACAGGAAGGACCTCCAGGGCTAACAGCAAAGAACAGGAAAGCAAAATTAAATGGATAACTCTGTCAAAGCACTGGCATGGATATGATGAAACAAGTGGCCTATGATTGTGTACTAGTCCATGGTTCTATCAAGAGGTGCAGCTAATGTAGTGCCATTGTTTAAGAAAGGTTGCAAGGAGAAACCAGGAAACTATAGACCTCTGAGTCTGACATCAGTGGTGGATAAGTTGCCGGGAGGTAATTCTGCAAGGTCGGACATGCATGCATTCGGACAGGCAAGAATTAGGGATAATCAGCATGGTTTTGTGTGAGGGAAATCATGTTTCACAAACTTGATCGACTTTTTTAATGAAGTAACTAAGAAGATTGATGAAGGCAGAGTGATAGATGTTGTTTATATGGACTGTAGTAAAGTCTTCGTCATGATTCTGCATGGTAGGCTAATTAGCAAAGTTAGATCACATGGAAGTCAGGGATTGCTTGCCAATTGCATACAAAATTAGCTTTTTGGTAAGAGACAGGGAGTGGAGGTGGAAGGCTGTTTTTCAGACTGGAGGTCTGTGACCAGCGGTGTTTCATAGGAATCAGTACTGGCTCCACTTTTGTTTGTCATTTATATAAATGATTTTGGTGACAATATAGGTGGCATGGTTAGTACATTTGCAGATGACACCAAACCAGGCGGCATAGTAGATAGTGAAGAAGGTTATCTAAGATTACAGAAAGATTGAACAATTAGGTCAATAGGCTGAGGAGTGGCAGATGGAGTTTAATTTGGATAAATGTGAGGTATTCCATTTGGGTAACACAAACAAAGGCAGGGTTTATACAGATAATGGTATGGCCCTGGATAGTGTTGTAGATCAGAAAGCCCTAGGGTTTCAGGTGCATGATTTTCTGAAATTTGCATCACAGATGGACAAGGTGATTAAGAAGGCATTTAGAATGCTAGTCTTCATTGCTCAGGCCCTTCAGTGTAGGAGTTGGAATGTCATATTAAGGTTGTGCATGAAGTTGGTGAGACCTCTTCAAGAGTACAGTATCCAGTTCTGACCACCCTGTTATGGGAAGGATATTATTAAGCTGGAGAGGGTTCAGAAAAGATTTACCAGAATGTTGCCAGGAATGGAGAGTTTGAGATATAAAAATTGACTGGAAAGGCTGAGACATTTTCCAATAGAATGTAGGAGGTTGAGGGGTGACCTTATAAAATCATGAGGGGCATAGTTAAGATGAATTACAAGGGCCTTTTCCCTCAAGTGGGGGAGTTCAAAACTAGGAGGCATATCTTTAAGATGAGAAGAGAAAGATTTAAAAGGACATGTGGGGCAATTGTTTTTACCCAGACAGTGGTTCATGTGTGGAATGAACTGCAGAGAAAGTTGTGGATGCTGTACAGTTACAATGTTTAAAAGACATTTGGATGAATAGGAAAGGTTTAAGAGGGATATGGACCACGCACAGGCAGGTGGGACTAGTTTAGTTTGGGAACGTAGTTGGCATGGACTGTTTGGACCAAAGAGTCTGTTTCCGTGCTGTATTACTCTATGACTAGTACTTGCAGGAAGTTAAAATAAGTGTAGTAAAATATTTTAAAGTATAAATGCTTCTGTACACGAATAAATAACTTGAATTGTTTTAAAACAATTCTACGCAAGGAAGGTCATATCATCAACCAGCAGCTGTCAAGCAGACAGCAGTAATATTTAATATGGGTCCAGGTATTTTGTAAAGAAGCAAGACACCATCTACTGGCTGTTATAGACAACACGTCTAAATGCATAGAACCGAATGGAAGTCACAACATAAAGGAACTAGTCAGTCAGATCAATAATTGTGTGGAGGGGTTTGCCCTTCACAGAAATAAATAGACCCAATTACATTTAGCCCATCGCATTCCCTGCATTTTCAAAGCCCTTTTCTTCATCCACCATCCTGAATTGGGAGATGAACTATTATATAGCAAGTATAAATTTATTTGCTTTGGAAAGATGAAGAGAAAAGCAGAATATTTAATGTAGCATGAGGCAAGCAAGCAGGTAGGAAGACAAATGGTTAGCTATTGAGAACAGGTTGGAATGTACGGGTAAGGGAGATTTCTGGCAATTTACGTAGTGAGTTTGGTGAAATGGAATACTTTGAATAGTTTTGCTCTACTTGACAAAAAGCAGGGTAATATTTCACTTAGAAGGGATTGACTTGATTCCCAACATTGTCTGGGCTGATGTATGAGGAGAGATTCAATACAATGGACCTGTTTTATCTGCAGCTTGGAAGAATTAGAAGCCATCTTATTCAAACATAAAACTCCACCTGAGTTTAATAAGCTAGATGCAGTGAAACTGCTTGCACTAGCTGGAGAGTCTCGAACTCAGGGTCATAGTGTTGTGACCAATGAGGAGGGTTGGGTCAGCTCCTCCTTTTTAACTCTGTCAGTTGGCTGCAACAAACATTTCTTATATTTTTGCAAGTAGCTATATATTATACTCCATTCAAAGCTCAATTCAAAATTTCAAAATTGAAGAAGGCAAAAGATTTACCTCGGAGAAACAAAAAGAAATTTTGTTGCTTACTAATACTAGAAAAAAAATAAAATAGGACATGAAGTCCACACACAAACACAGATATAAAGTTTAAAAAGCGGTGAGTGTCCAGTGTAAAAGAAAGATCAAAACTACGCTGTTTAAAAAGTCTTGAGCTCCTTAAAGTGTCCAGCTTAACCTGAGACCATAGTCGTTCAACTTATGTCTTATATCCTTTGCAGTTGTGATGGCTGTAGATGTCATGGAATTCTCAGTGACAGGATTATTTGTTTAATTTGCTTTTCTCTCAGCACTGCCATCTGAGATAATAAGAGAAAATCAGGGGGAGAACGAGCCTTCTAGCTCTGCTTTTACAAATCTGCCATTTTTTACTTTGCCCTACTCAAAAGCTGTTGCATGAAACTTAGTTTATTTATGTATCGCCATGTCCAGCTTCAGTTTTTTCAAGCTGGATAACCTGCAGGTGACTCTCATTCCAAGACAGGAAACATTTTGAAAGGTGCAAATGAAGCTTGAGGCATGGATCTGAGGCAGAGTGAAATGTGAGGAGGATGTTAGGAGATTACAGGGTGATATGGATAGGTTAGGTGAGTGGTCAGATGCATGGCAGATGCAGTTTAATGTGGATAAATGTATGGTTATCCACGTTGGTGGCAAGAATAGGAAGGCAGATTACAACCTAAATGGAATCAATTTAGGTAAAGGGGCAGTACAAAGGGATCTGGGTGTTCTTGTACACCAGTCAATGAAGGTAAGCATGCAGGTACAGCAGGTAGTGAAGAAGGCTAATAGCATGCTGGCCTTCATAACAAGAGGGCTTGAGTATAGAAGCAAAGAAGTTTTTCTGAATTTGTACAGGGCCCTGGTGAGACTGCACCTGGAGTACTGTGTGCAGTTCTGGTCTCCAAATTTGAGGAAAGACATTCTGGCTATACAAGGTCAATTCCTGGAATGGCGTGACTACCTTATGCTGAAAGACTGGAGCGACGGGGCTTGTATACCCTTGAGCTTAGAAGACTGAGAGGGGATCTGATTGAGACATATAAGATTATTAAGGGATTGGACACTCTGGAGGCAAGAAACATGTTTTCACTGATGGGCGAGTGCCAAACCAGAGGACACAGCTTAAAAACACAGGGTCGACCATTTAGGACAGAGATGAGGAGAAACTTCTTCACCCAGAGAGTGGTGGCTGTGTGGAATGCTCTGCCCCAGAGGGCAGTGGAGGCCCAGTCTCTGGATTCCTTTAAGAAAGAGTTGGATAGAGCTCTGAAGGATAGTGGAATCAAGGGTTATGGAGATAAGGCAGGAACAGGATACTGATTAAGGATGATCAGCCATGATCATATTGAATGGTGGTGCAGGCTCAAAGGGCAGAATGGCCTACTCCTGCACCTATTGTCTATTGACTGGTTTCAGTCATTGTGATGACATTTTAAAGATGGGTTTATGAGATGGCTCAATCTATGATCAAGGTGATCACCTCAGTCATTTTAAGTCAGCCTTTTCCCCTTTGATTCAAAACTATTTTAATCCATGAAAGGACCCAGGTATTAAAATCAAATTATGGAAGTTAAAATTTATAGTTCTTTTTGGCCAGTATCATTGCAGTAGCCTCAGGAGAAAAGGATCAGCTGTATAAGACTGAGATGAGGAGAAATATCTTTGCGCAGAGATTGCTGAAATCCTCCAATGCAGAGAACACTCCAAACTTAGTTGTTAAGCTTATTCAAGACAAGATTGGTACATTTTTGGGCACGAAAAGAATAATTGGATACAAGGACAGGCAAGCAGGTGGAGCTGATGTAAAAGTTCAGCCATGATCTTACCGAATTTCAGACTAACCTATGGGTTAGTCCGACTCCAATTTCTTATGTTCTAATCCAATTTAATTTTGAATGTTGGCATAAATTGTGCTTCAACCACAAACCTTTAACTAAGGTGTAACTGACATAATTGAAGTATATTAGATTCGGAATAGTCTTGACAAGGTCAATGTGGATGGGATGGTTCCGCCTGTAGGACAGTCCAGAACTAAGGAACATTGTTTTAAAATTAGAGGACACCCCTTCAAGACACAGATAACTTTTTCTCTCAGAGGTTAGTGTGACATTGAAACTCTCTGCCTTATAAGGCAGAGGTAGTGGGATCATGAAATATTTTTTAAGACGATGTAGATAGGTTCTTGCAGCATATGTGGAGAGAAAGCAGAGTTAACGTTTTGGTTCAGTGACCCTTCTTCAGAACTTCGGCTGCCAAACCGGAGTTTTTGTAGCAATTTCTGTTTTTGTTTCTGATTACCACAATTCTTTGTTTTTATTTTGTAGATAAGTTCTTGTTTAGCAAAGGAGTCAAAGGTTACTGAGGTAGATAGAAATTTGAAAGTTGAAACAGAAAAACAATAGCTATGATCTTATTGAAAGGAGAAGGTGGTTCTGGAGATTAAATGTGCTATTTCATTTAAATCCTTCAAACAAATTCCACAGCCTCACAACTCCTTGTAAATATTATGTTTCTCTATCGTAAATATCGTATATCTGATCCTATCTCTGTTACCTCTTGTTTGTGAGCCTTCAACAACTGGTAAGTTTTGGTGTCATCTTTCGGAACTTTAAAAATCTTCTGTTGTATCATCTCTGTTGTTCAAGATTTCACAGTTGGGACCAACTCCATAGACCTTTACAAACTGGCAGTGAGATAAAATGAGGGAATGCATCCCCATTTCTGACACATCGATTTTTGCTGTCAAGGGAAAGGTCAAGGAATGAATTTAAAAAGTCATAAACTCAACTCAGCAGGGCAATTTAAAATTAGTGCTAAGTTCAGACAGGCTGGACTTTCATAGCTCTTAGGGTCTTAGTCTGAAGGGGTGTGGTCACTCACTTACACAGCAGAAATAAAAACTTGCGAAGATCTTTTCAGCGTCATCATCTGAAGTTTACTTTAAATCATCGGTGCTTTAAACAGGTGAACTATCAATTAAAATAAAAATAAACTCCTTCCAGTGAATGGTTTTTTGAACAAAAGGTCATCTGTTTTGTGTTAGAAGACAATAATTATACTTGCTTTTGCAGGTTCAATGGAGTCTTTGTTGACATTTCCCAAGGTATGTTAGTACAGCCGAGGTCATTGTAAATGCTCAGTTGAAATCTTGAAAAACTATAAAAGTACTTATCTCTGTGGGCTTTGGGAGAAACAAAGTTTACAATTTGATTGGTAGTTTATGCTGGCTATCATATGGTTACTGAACAGCACTTTGGTTTTTTTTGTAACACTTGAACAACTAAGATCTTTGAAGGGGTTTCATGAGTGAAATAAATTTCCATTTTCAGTTGTATATGAGTGAGAGCTTTATTAGATTTTTAGAAATTTCCTTTCTTCCCAAGTGGATACTGGGTGAGTGACTCTTGAAATGACATGGTGGGGCATTAGTTGGCATGGGGCAGGCAACATGATGTGAGGGTGTGGGCTGGCTGGGAAGCTTGAGTGGGTTTGGAGGCACATGGTAAGTGGATGGAAGGGGATACGTTGTGAGGGTGAGGTCTAGAGAGCCTAACGGCTCCAGAAATAACTGAGATGGGCCTTCTAACCAGCCTACCCAACAACCCCACTCCATACCTTGTGTCCAATAATATTGCCTGTGGTCACTGGGCCCAACTCTATCCCATTCCTGCCTCCCAGCAAGGAAAAATAAACATATCCAATCCTTTACTCGGAAGCAATCTGACAATTTGGGAAACTTCTTGATTTCAGCTCCTCCAATTTTGAAATCCCAATAAATTGTACCTTTGAAACTAGTCCTTGACGTATACATCATATAATTTAGAAAAGAAAGGAAATAGATGTTGCTGAAGCCTAAGAAATAGACATTTTATGATTTGGCTAGCTTGGATCCGAGAGTGTTTAGCAGATGCACATGGCTAAACTTGCTTGTACTAAATAAGGTGTATTTCAAGTTTCAGACCACCAAACAATTAACCACAACTTGAAGTGCTAAGGTGATGAGAGAGGTCTTTCCCATTATGCATTTTCAACCATCAAAGCATGATGTGCGAATAAAATTACTGTCTACAGGACGTAATAGCCACTTGCAAGCTTTGTAAATTATTTATATAAAAATATTGTTGAGTTTTGATCGCCAATCTGATAATTTGTCTGGTTTGATAGATAATATCAAATTCCAACATCACAGACGCACAGCAAACGTCTGCATTTCAGAAAATAAACAGGAACATAGACAACACAGATCATCTGCCCTTTAGTTTAGGATGGAATTTCCCATTTAAGGAATACAGGCAAATAAGTTTCTGTCATCATTTCCCCCTTGACGTGTGGCACATTTTCTTATTTAATTGTGCATTTCTCACATCATTATTTATGCAAATGAGATGTTGAGTGTGTTATTTGCTGTATTGTGTACCCAGTGAGACAGAACTGCTTGCCTCTGCTGGGATCTTCAAGCTTCAGATGCTGCAAGCCAGGAATTGCCTCTTGCACTGGGACGTTCACCTCCAAACCTGGACCTGATGGAACTAAAGAAAAATCAGCTCATTCTCCACTTCCTGAAGAAAGATCGAGGCGTGGAGGACAGGGTGATTCAGAGAGAGTCATGCCTCTTCCTGCTGACCACAGAAAGCGGACATGCCACCAAAACCCAGCCATGTTGGGCAGACAAAGTTAAACATCAAGGTAAAAACAATGACTGCAGATGCTGAACCTTTATTCCTGATGAAGGCCTTTTGCCCGAAACGTTGTTTTCGCTGCTCGTTGGATGCTGCCTGAACTGCTGTGCTCTTCCAGCACCACTAATCCAAAGTTAAACATCAAACAACACCAGGTGAGAGTCCAACAGGTTTATTTGGCAGCACTAGCTTTCTGAGCGCTGCTCCTTCATCATGTGGTTGCGGAGTATAAGATTGTACGACACAGAAGTTATAGCAAAGGTTTACAGTGTGATGTAACTGAAACTATATATTGAACAAGACCTGGATTGTTTGTAAAGTCTCTCATCTTTTAGAATGACCATGCTGGTTTCATCTCTTTCACATGTAAATCACAAAGCGTTTTCAAAAGTTACATTCTCAAGTGAACAAGACAGAGGGTGATGTTGGAGGGTTGTTTTTCAGACTGGAGGCCTGTGACCAGTGGAGTGCCACAAGGATCGGTGCTGGGCCCTCTACTTTTTGTCATTTACATAAATGATTTGGATACGAGCATAAGAGGTACAGTTAGTAAGTTTGCAGATGACAACAAAATTGAAGGGGTATTGGACAGCAAAGAGGGTTACTTCAGATTAAAATAGGATCTGGACCAGGTGGGCCAATGGGCTGAGAAGGGGCAGATGGAGTTTAATTCAGATAAATGTGAGGTGCTGCATTTTGGGAAAGTAAATCTTAGCAGGAATTATACACTTAATGGTAAGGTCCTAGGGAGTGTTGCTGAACAAAGAGACCTTGGAGTGCAGGTTCACAGCTCCTTGAAAATGGAGTCACAGGTACATAGGATAGTGAAGAAGGTGTTTGGTATGCTTTCCTTTATTGGTCAGAGTATTGAGTACAGGAGTTGGGAGGTCATGTTGCGGCTGTACAGGACATTGGTTAGGCCACTGTTGGAATATTGCGTGCAATTCTGGTCTCCTTCCTATCAAAGATATTGTGAAACTTGAAAGGATTCAGAAAAGACTTACAAGGATGTTGTCAGGCTTGGAGGATTTGAGTTACAGGGAGAGGCTGAACAGGCTGGGGCTATTTTCCCTGGAGTGTCAGAGGTTGACGGGTGACCTTATAGAGATTTACAAAATTATGAGGGGCATGGATAGGATAAATAGACAAAGTGATTTCCCTGGGGGTCCAGAACTAGAGAGCATAGGTTTAGGGTGAGAGGGGAAAGATATAAAAGAGACCTAAGGGGCAACTTTTTCACGCAGAGGGTGGTACGTGTATGGAATGAGCTGCCAGAGGAAGTGGTGGAGGCTGGTACAATTGCAACATTTAAGAGGCATTTGGATGGGTATATGAATAGGAAGGGTTTGGAGGGATATGGGCCGGGTGCTGGCAGGTGGGACTAGATTGAGTTGGGATTTCTGATCGGCACGGACGGGTTGGACCGAAGGGTCTGTTTCCATGCTGTACATCTCTATGACTCTAATTGCTGTCATGTTGGCCCAGATAATGCATTGAGGGTGTGAGCTTCCCTGTGTGAGGCTGTCTGTGTCACAATGGTCAGACTGATTCTAATCTAAAAAAACAGAGTTACAGAGTCTTACATGGATTCATGCAGTTTTTGAGCAAAGTAAAATGTAATTCTGCAAGTACAAATTCACCCCACAAACATTTTCTGCGTGTGTGCATTTGGGTGTGTGTAAGTGTGTGTGGGGGGTGGGGGAGGGGAAGTTATGGGTGTCTGTGAGAGAGTGTGTGTATGTGTAAGAGTGTGAGTGTAAAGGGGTATAAGTTGGTGAGAGGGTGCATGCTTGAGTGTGGGAGTGTATATGTGAGAACATGAGAGGGTCTGCGTGAGTGTGTGTCTGTGTGTGTCAGAGTGAGTGTGTGTGTGTGTGTGTGTGTGTGTGTGTGTAGTGCAATGGTGTCACCGATTGAATGTCCTGGGCCGGTGAAGTGTTCTCCGACTGAGAGGGAACATTCTTGGCTGGTGATTGTTGTGCGAGGACATTCGACCTTGGCCCTTTGGATGACTGTCCTCCAAGGCGGACTTCAGGACAGGCAACAATTCAAAGCGGCCAAGTTCGGTACCCATGGGAATGGCCTCAATCGGGACCTTGAGTTCATGTCAAACTACTGGTGACCCCATTGCACTATACACACACACAGACAGACGCACACACACATATACTCCGACACACACACACACACTCCGACACACACACACCAAAACTCCTACAGACCGACGCGCGCACACAGATACTCCGACACACACACACACACACATGCCTGCACACACACAAGCAGACCCTCTCTCATACACTCACACATGCACCCTCTCACAGACTTATACCCCTTTACACTCACACTCACACACATACACACACTCTCACAGACATCTACAATCCCCCTCCTACACACACACCCACATGTACACTCGTAGAAAAAGTTTGTTGGGTGAATCTGTACATGCAAAATTACATTTTACTTTGCTCAAAAACTGCATGAATCCATGTAAGATTCTGTAAATCCGCTTATTAGATTAGAATCAGTCTGACCATTGTGACACAGACTGTCTCACACAGGAAAGCTCACACCTTCAATACATTATCTGGGTCAACATGACACCAATTGTTAAAGTTCACTTGAGAATGTAACTTTTAAAAAAAAGTTTTGCGATTTACATATGAAAGAACTGAAACCAGCATGGTCATTCTAAAAGATGAGAGACGTTACAAACAATCCAGGTCTTGTTCAATATATAGTTTCAGTTACATCACACTGTAAACTTTTGTGATAACTTCTGTGTCTTACAATCTCATACTCCACAACCACCTGATGAAGGAGCAGCGCTCAGAAAGCTAGTGCTTCCAAATAAACCTATTGGACTATAACCTGGTGTTGTTTGATGTTTAACTTTGTACACCCCAATCCAACACCAGCACCCTAAATCATGTGAGTTAGGAGCATATCAGTATAACAGTTGATGGCCAGCAGTGCAGAATGACTGTCAATGGCCTCCTGTGGTCCGCAATGGTAAATTATATCAACCTCTCTCTCTGCTACCTCATAGCTACCATCACTCACTTGGACTCCACTGCCTAAACATTTCACCAAGGCTGGAGAACCCCAACCCTCAGCATCACATACATCATGTCCACTCAATGCCCACACTCAGCTCATCCCCAACAAAGATGAACTCTCCCTGTCCTCTGTGCTTCCAACTCACTAACTGAGAACACTCCCCACCTCCTCTGCTCCTGCATCATTAACTGGTCTTCCACCATACTTAATCCCTTTCTTCGTTTTGCTGGGGGAAGAGGTAGAAGGTAGTGAACATCAAGTTCACTGATAGTGAACATGAAGATGGTGGAGCTGGATAGGAATGACCAGGATTTTATGCAATGGAAAACCAAGCTAGTAAGCTCCATTGTGCTGTACCCCTCTCTCATTACCACCAATAGTAACTCACTCCTTTCTGCACAAGCTTTTATCTACCTTCACACTAATTGTCTAATGCAGGTCCTCGTGGCACCCTAGGAACCAAGATGAGGAAGAGTTTACGGCCTGAACCCACCCCTTAGAAACAGGGCCACCTTTCAGGAGGAAATCTATTAACTCGCAGAGGATGCATCAGAAAGGGATTCACCTGCACTCTTCACCAGAACAAAGACTTTCACCGTGGTGCATTCTCTCTCTCGGTTAGACTTGGGGGCACAATCTAGTGAGTACTGACATACACCTGCAGCCTGGAGAATAGGAATCGCTCGGGGTCTCTGGCAGAGACTAGACACTTGCTCAGCTCGGGGTGGAAGAGGCACTTGATAGGCTGGAATGAAAGGTGGAGGAATCCTTCAATATTCTCTCTCCTGTGGTGACTCACAAGTACCTGTCTGTCTCCATGGAAATGGCAGTGACCACCATCGAAACACAGGCCCAGCAGAACGCCCAGTGCTTCCTGCTGACCATGTGCTCAGACCTGTTCTCCATCATTGTAACCAAAGGTGCTCAACATCAATGAGCAGTTGAGATGAACATGAAGTGCCCCCTCCTCACACAGAGACAGGTGTGTGAGGCACTCACAGGGAGGTGCAGCAACACACAGGCTTCCCAGATACTTCTTCTCAGGACATGTCACAGGTGCCTTGCCCCTCTGTTCAAGTCATCTGAACTGACCAGGCCAAGCATAGAATGGTTCCCTCCAGACCAGCTGCAGGGATCAGACCTGCACCTTGGTGAAGTGGGAGGGACAGAAAAACCAAAACATCCCCAGGACACATTGGTGATACATGTGCTGCATCACTGGAAATAATGTGTCACCTTTTAAATATATTTTCACTTACAGAACCATAGAGTCATACACCACAGAAAAAGACCCATTAGTCTAACCAGTCCATGCTGAATATAATCCTGATATAAATTAGTCTCACCTGCCTGCTCCTGGCCCATATCCCTCCAAACCTTTCCTATTCATGTACTCATCCAAATGTCTTTTAAACATTGTATTTGTACCCGCATCCGCAACTTCCTTGGGAAGTTCATTCCACACGACTTTTCTATCATGTCTTTTCTAAATCTCTCTCCTCTTAAAAACGTGCCCCCCAGTTTTGAAAACCCCAATCCTAGAGAAAAGACAGCTACCATTAATTCTATTGATACCTCTCATTAGTTTTCAAACTTCTATCAGGCTTCCTCTCAACCTTCTACTCACCAGTGATAAAAGTTCTTTATAAGTCAAACCTTCCATACCCGTCAACATCCTCGTAAATATCCCCTGAACCCTGTTTAGCTTCCTATAACTGGGTGACCAGAACTGGACACAATATTCCAGAAGAGGCCTCACCAGTGTCCTGTACAACTTCAACATGACTTCCCAACTTTTATACTCAAAGGACTGAGCAATAAACGCCTTTTTTAACCATCCTGTCCACGTGACGCGAACTTCAAAAAATTATGTATTTACACCTCTAGTACCCTCTGTTCTTCAACACGACCCAGGGCCCAACCATTAATTGTATAAGCTCAACCATCGTTTGTTATATCAAAATGCAATTTATCCTGATTGAACTCCATCTGCTATTTTTCACCCCATTGATCCATTTGATCAAGATCCCTTTGTAATCTGAGAAAACCTTTTTCACTGTCCATGACACCACCAATTTTGGTATCATCTGTAAATTTATGAACCACGCCTTCTATATTCTTATCTCAATCATTTATACAAACAAAAGAGGACCCAGAACTGATCCCTGTGGAACACTGCAGGTCACAGGCCTCCAGTATGAAAAGTAACCCTCCACTTTTGTTTTTTTTTCTTTTTTTAGACACAAGGTGCACAAATCTTTATTCAGTTTCCACCACCAGGAAGAAAGGAAACACCCGAGTGGCCAGTGACAAGCAGTGCCCTTCACATCAAAGGGTAATGCTGTGTGATCAAACAGTGAAGGGGAGGAGAGGGATTAAATCAAAATAGAGTTGAAGGGGGAAATAACGCACTCCACTCCCTGCGGCGCCCACCTCTCCCTGAACAACTCCAGGGTGTTGATGGACACTGCGTGCTCCTTCTCCAGAGACACCCGGGCTCTAACGTAACCGCGGAAGAGGAGCAGGCCTCCACTTTTGTTATCTGTCTCCTGCCATTGAGCCAATTATGTATCCAATTGGAAACTCACCCTAAATCCCATGTGACCTAACTTTACTGATTAGTCTACCATGCAGAACATTGTCAAAAGCCTTACTAAAATCCAAAAAAAACGTCTACTGCACTGCCATCATTAATCTTTTTGATAACTTCCTCAAAAAACTCAATCAAGAATGTGAGACATGATTTTACTTGTACAAAACCATGCTGACTATCATAGAATCGCTACAGTGTGGAAACAGGCCATTTGGCCCAACAAGTCCACAATGTTCCTCCAAAGAGTACCCCACCCAGACCCATTCCCCTATTACTCTACATATACTTTTGACTAATGTACCGAACCCACACAGCCCTGAACACTATGAGCAATTTAGCATGGTCAATTCACCTGACCTGCACATCTTTGGATTGTGGGAGGAAACCGAAACACCTGGAGGAAATCCACACAGACACAGGGAGAATGTGCAAACTCCATACAGACAGTCTCCTGAGGCTGGAATCGAGCCCGGGTCCCGGGTGCCATGAGGAAGCACAGCAAACCACTGAGCCACCATGTTGCCCCATGAACTATTCCTAATCAATTTTTGCCTCTCTAAATCCGATCTTTTATAATCACCTCCAACAATTTGCCCACAACCAAAGTCAGACTCACAGGTTTATAGGCCCCCGATTTCTCCTTACAACCTTTCTTAAACAAAGGTACAACATTAGCCACTCTCCAGACATCAGGTACCTAACCCGTAGTTATAGATGATGCAAATATTTCTACAAGGAGTCTCACAATTTCCTCCCTTCAGACAGTGTTCTGGGATTCATTAGATCAGGTTGCACTGTTAAAGGGTCTGCTGTAGTATTATTGCCAACGTATGACCTGGCTAAGTCACATTCTTGTAAGAGATGAAAAGCTTCTTCAAATGTCCCGAGGATATAAGGCGTTACAATTTCCAGTCATTCTCATCTCTCGCAAACAATCAATGCTTTCACTGCAGATAACCTCATATCTCAAGGATCTTTGACCTCTAACTTTGATGATCCAAGGAAAGTCACTGGGTGACACTGAGCTGAAGGGAATGTTCAGGGAGTAATCCCAGCCTGGCCTGCCTATACCCTTTAGCCCTCAAGTACAAATCAGTGATGATATCACATAGAAAGAGCCTTTTAAAGGAGTGCAGTTATCGTCACAGCCGGGAGGTGTACAATGCATAGTACACAATGTCCATTTTTCATCACAGGGCAGTGGTCTGGAGAAAAAAAGCTGCACAAACACTTGTCTCTTACAGGTTCAATGATGTCAGAGAGAATGTTTGCGTAATCAGTGTAACTGATTCCATGAAAGCACATTATCTAAGTTGACATTTCATCGGAATACTTTATTTTAGATGAGATGTTAAACAAAGGTCCGTTTGTTTATTTGTGTGAATGTGAAAGATGTGATGGCTCACTTTCAGCAAACTCCAGGTACCCTGAAGCATTGAAAAGATACAGATGGAGGAAGAATCAAAAGAGATTTGATGGTGGCTCTGTCAAAGAAATGAGGAAATAACTGACTTATTGATCCTATTCTTACAGAATCGTTCAGAGCTAAATAATTTTAACACAATATGATGTAAGCCCACTGCTGCTTTGTAACTAACAGCGATGTAACTAACAGATCACACATAGCTAATTTAATGTTGCTTCAACTGAAAATATCATTTGTACATGAGGGTGAATAAGGAAACATTTAACCTGTGAAAGAAAAAATGAAGATCAGCAAAGCAACAAGTTTGACATGTCCTTTACATTAGGAGAAAGTGAGGATTGCAGTTGCTGGAGATCAAAGTCGAGAGTGTGGCGCTGGAAAAGCACAGCAGGTCAGGCAGCATCTGAGGAGCAGGAGAGTCGATGTTTCGGGCATAAGCCCTTCATCATTCCTGATTCTCCTGCTCCTCAGATGCTGCTTGACCTGCCATGCCCTTTACATTCAGCAGGGTGCTGTCTGACAGATGAGCAAACTAATTCTGAGTTCCAAGAACAGACACATTGGACATGAACTGTTAACTTTGTTGCTCCCACCACAATTACTGCCAGACTTAATAGTTAAAGGAAAAAAAAATCAGAATAGTGTAGCTCTTGAAAAATCATCTCAGTCATCAAACAGGGGAGTACTTGGAACATGAATTTAAACTATGTAGAGACAGACATGGGCTACACATTAGGCCGTCTTCTTTTCTCAAGAGAGTACTGAACCTTTGAATCACAGAATCCCTACAGTGTGGAAACAGGCCCTTCGGCCCAACAAGTCCACACTGACCCTCCGAACAGTCACCTACCCAGACCTATTATCCTAGATTTACCCCTGACTAAGCACCTAACCTACGCATCCCTGAACACTATGGGCAATTCAGCATGGCCAATTCACCATACTTGCACATCTTTGGGTTGTGGGAGGAAACCAGTGCACATGGATTAAGTCCACGCAGACAAGGGGAGAACGTGAAAACTCCACGCAGACAGTCGCCTGAGGCGGGAATCAAACCCAGATTCCTGGCACTGTGAGGCAGCAGTGCTAACCAGTGGGCCACCATACAGCCCCAATGCATTGCCAGGTATCATAGTGCTGGATGACTCCCTATTTGCCTTGAAGAGTGAATGGGGCTAGTTCATGACGAAAGGACAGATGGGACCATCCAGAAACAACGTTTGTAGATAACACACGATCTGTGCAATCGCACACCCACGGAGGTTAGGGAGGAATTTTCCAGACTATTTATTTTCCCCCCGATTGGACCTTGAACTTTAGTCTTGCCCAAGATATAACGTGGCTGTGAGATGGATAAGGTATGTGTCTGGTCAAATTAGACCACCAAGAATGAGCATAGGGTAGACTCGATGAAGCAATTGGTCTTTTCTCTGTATACCTCCTGACTTTTTCTCAATGATTGTATTAAGTTTAACAATTGAAAATTTTTAAGAATTTCTTCTGAATTTAGTAAATGTAGAAAAGCATTAATTAAAGCTTCACTAATTTTGTGCTCCATTTCATTAATTCCATGTTGATGGCAGTTACCTTCATTTTTGGACACAATTCGCACCCCGAAAATATCATCGAAATTAGAGGCATGACGTTCCTTTTAGTTATGCCATTTAGTTGATATTAACTGCTGTGGTAATTTCCCTCATCCTGATGAGAGAACCTGGTTACCTCAGAGTACAATGAATTCTTGATCAATTGGTCCAATGGGCTGAGGAGTAGCAGGTAGAGTTTAATTTAGATAAACGTGAGGCGCTGCGTTTTGGAAAGGCAAATCAGTGCAGGACTTATGCACTTAATGGTCAGGTCCTAGGGAGTGTTGCTGAATAAAGAGACCTTAGTGCAGGTTCATAGTTCCTTGAAAATGGAGTTGCAGGTAGATAGGATAGTGAAGAAGGTGTTTGGTATACTTTCCTTTATTAGTCAGAGCATTGAGTATAGGGATTGGGAGATCATTTTGCAGCTGTAAAGGTTCGGCCACCTTTGTAATATTGTGTGCAATTCTGGTCTCCCCCCTATCGGAAGGATGCTGTGAAACGTGAAAGTGTTCAGAAAAGATTTACAAGGATGTTGCCAGGGTTGGAGGATTTGAGCTATCAGGAGAAGCTGAATAGGCTGGGGCTGTTTTTACGGGAGCATCGGAGACTGAAGGGTGACATTATAGAGGTTTATAAAATCATGAGGACCATGGATAGGGTAAATAGACAAAGTCTTTTCCCTGGGGTGGAGGAATCCAGAACTAGAGAGTTTAGGGTGAGAGGGAAAAATTTAAAAGGGACCTAAGAGGCAGCTTTTTCATGCCAAGGGTGGTGCGTGTATGAAATGAGCTGTGAAAGGAAGTGGAGGAGGCTGGTACAATTGCAACATTTAAAAGGCATCTGGATGGGTATATGAGTAACAAAGGCTTACAGGGATGTGGGCCAAGTACTGACAAATGGAAGTAAATTAGGTTAGGATATCTGGTCAGCATGGGTGAGTTGGAGTAAAGGGTCTGTTTCTGTGCTGTACATCTCTATGACTTATGACCTCAGCAATTTTGCAAATGACCCCAATGCTTGTCCTCAGCAGGGCATTGATTCTGGCCATGAGAAATGGGTTCAGTAAAGGCGTCTGTGGAAGATTCACCTGATCAAAGAGATGATAAAGTAAATACTGGGCTCTAAGTATATGCAGAAAATGTTGACAGAATTTGTAAACAGAAGATGTAGGTTATCACTTTATCTGTAAGAAGCTGACTCAGGAATCAGTGTCTGAGATTGAGGTTTCACTTCCTCCACTAATGTGGAAATCAGACAGCCTCTTCCGGTGAAGCGACACTTTAAAAAGATGCTTCATAGTTTAGATTTCATGGAAGATTTAAGTATTGAAGGATTGTGGAAAATGAATTTATTCTAGTTTTGTGGAAATAGGAGTAAAAGGCATCTTCAACATGACATGGTTGATAAGAAGTATTTGTTTTATTGCTGGGACTGCTTGCACATGATCCCCTTAGAAACTTTCATCTTTTACCTGGTCTTCATCTGTGGGACAAAAGGCCTAATCCATAATGGCTGCCCAGCAGATGTCCCTTATTTCTGAAATAAAACCCTACTGTTGAGTTCAGGGTGAAACCGATTTACTCCTTTCAAAGCGTGATTAAAGAACTTCGCAATATTGTGCTTCTTGGGTAAACTGTATTTCCCAAGACTCCAGAGACAACCATAAGTGATCAGTGACCTGACCACATGCGACATGACATCAACATGACAGGCTTTAGAATATCTAATGCTTTAACCTTTTGACTTCAATAATAGCCCACTGGCCGGACTGTTTTCTTTTTCAGAAAGCCAATCTCTACACAGAAGTCTATTTTGTTTTCTTTCTTCCTAAAGTGTATGTGTAGTTCTATCTGTGCTTTGGTGAAATGTAGCATCATGAATATTTCTATCTCTTCACTACTGACTGAACGTGAACCAATATTTAGAGTCATGAAGTCATAGGGATGTATAGCATGTAAACAGACCCTTCAGTCCAACTCATCCATGCCAACCAGATATCCTAAACTAATCTAGTCCCATCTGCCAGCACTTAGCCCATATCCCTCTAAACCCTTCCTGTTCATTTACCCATTCAGATGCCTTTTAAATGTTGTAATTGTACGAGCCTCCACCATTCCAAAATGGCAGCTCATTCCATACACACACCACCCTCTGCATGAAAAGGTTGCCCCTCAGCTCCCTTTTATATCTTTCCTCTCACACCTAAAACCTTTGCCATCTAGTTTTGGATTTCCTTATCCTGGGGAAAAAACCTTGGCTGTTCACCCTATCCATCCCCTTCATGATTTTATAAACCTCTATAAGGTCATCCCTCCGATGTTCCAGGGAAATCAGCCCCAGCGTATTCAGCCTCTCCATATAGCTTAAACTCTCCAACCCTGGCAAAATCCTTGTAGATCTTTTCTGAACCATTTCAAGTTGCACAACATCCTTCCTATAGAAGGGAGACCAGAATTGCATGCAGTATTCCAAAAGTGGCCTAGCCACAGCATAACCTCCCAACTCCTACACTTTATGCACTCAACAATAAAGGCAAGCATACCAAAAGTCGTCTTCATTGTAAAAACTGAAAGAACTGCTGTGAATCAGAAACAAAAACAGAAGTTGCTGGAAAAGCTCAACAGGTCTGGCAGCATCTGTGAAGAGAAATCAGAGTTAGTGTTTTCGGTCTGGTGACCCTTCTGAGGAATCAACATGTTAACTTTGATTTCTCTTCACACATCCTGCCAGACCTGCAATTTCTGTTTTAATGCCTTTTTAAAAACCCTATTGTCGAATAAGTTTTATTTTGATAAGAAACCAATAATTGAGTTTATTAAGAGACCTAGCTTAGAGATCCTGTTATTTAAGGCACCATATAGTTGAGGCATTTTATTCAGGTATTTTTGAGCAACTGAAAAAACTTATCATTTTACAATGTGACCCATGGAGTAGTGGAGTTTGAATGACAGTGTAGCCCTCCAGACTGGGTAGTAACAACAGTTAAACAAGACACTGCTGTTTGAAATTCACATCCACTAGACAATGGTAACTTACTGAGAAGCTCTCTGTGGCACACCTGAGTTAGCAGAAAAAAAGATTGAATCCATTCCAGTGTTGGTGCTTTTTAACAGCATGCTACATCTTAGATACTGCTAAACAAAATCTCTTGTACTGAAAATTAAGCAGTGTGAATTAGCATTCCTCTGGGTGTGAATTATTTTTTAAGATTTTAAGAGTTAAAATCTTAAAGAGGTATTTTTAAAAATGTCTTTGCATTTCATTGCTTTCCCTTCTCATCTTTCCTTTCAACTTTGTCCTTGAATTGACATTGAATTAAATGTTCTCAGTGACATTTGCTGATTTAGTTTCTGCACTGCTCACTAACATTGCTTCAAATTGATTCTTAATGAGAATCCTGTCAGGGTGCTGTGCATTTTGATTATTGATATACCTGTGCAAAGCTCAATGGAAAGCATATGAGAAAATACAGCTGTAATAAATGATACTGGTCACAAAATCTAGTACAATATTGCGTTATGTGACTGAGTATCAAAAATTATCTGATCATTGCTCCTGCTCAATACCTTAGGACATTTTTACAGTGTTAAAGGTGTTATATCAATTCAATTTTCTTTAGACACTGAAATGACCAAGATGGGAGGGACACAGTGCTTCATTTTCTAGTCCACTCTTCCACTGGTCATGAGAAATTTTAAATTTAACTGGGTTGCTGATATTGCTAACTCTACAGACCTCGGAAAGTGTCAGCTTCGGTATTAATAACAAGCCTGCCAGGTTCATTTCAACAGAAAGGAATTGCTGGATTATAATCAAAATGAACTTGAACATAAATGATTGACAAACAGTTTGGACTATCCCTTTAAAATAATTTGCCCACTTGTTACACAAACACACTCAAACAAAAACCTGAGGAGAAATGAAGGTAATGAAAACTCCGCAAAGTGCTAACCTTATAGCATTTGGTCAAGTAATGATTAAAATCATAAGAAAAAAAAGGTCATGAATTGTCACAGAAGTTGTTCTGCGTCCAAAGCTATTCTCCACACACAAGCTACTGACACAGAGGTATGACTGGGTTTGAGAAGGTATGGCTGACTGAATTCGTTTTTCTGGATATGATGGTGTAGATTCCAAGAAGGCTCTTCAAGAACCCTCCACGAATGGTAAAGATAATTTCTGGTGGATTTTCAGCTCTCACACTTCGCAGAGAGGTTTTGCAAAGAAAACAAAAAGGAGCAGGTCCCAAATTCTCTCTGATTCATTTCAAACATGCAGTAGGCAGATTCCACCCACAATCTGGGCCATATGATTGCTCTCTGAAAGTCCTACAGACTGTATGACTCCATCTGAGCTACTTTCTTCTTGTAAGTATAACATTATCACTGTTGTACCAAATGCCTTTTCCTTAGCAAAGCATCTTTTGTTTCCATGCCAAAGTTATAAGCCCAAACAGTCTTGAAGAAATAATATTTGGATCATATTTGTTCATACTAATTTGCCTCAGCTGCGAGGAGAGATGGCTTATTTAGGCTGCTGGAGAAAACTGGCTGTCTTCCAAAGTTGTTCAACAGAATTTTTTTCCATGACAAGCGATGATGAGGTGAGCCATGAGGGGCAATGTCAAAACTCTGAGATTTGCAATAGGGTCAAAAAGAATTCTGTTCAGCACCGACATTCTTCAGCATATTTATCTCTTTGCTGTTGTATTCAGCCTCTGGGCAATCTGCAGAGGCTGAGTACTTAAATACCAGCACTGTTAGAAAACTATTCAACCTTGCTCACATCAGATCAGGGACAAAGATCAGCTGAGTCCTCAGAGTGCAGTACATTGACAAGAATGGACTAGTGTTTGCTCCTGAAGAACAAAGGTAAATGTACTGATTCTCTCACACCTTTAAAAAGAGTTGAGTTTGACAATGTGCACCAGGAAGATGAATGTCACAGTCCAGGATGTCCATCCAGCACTGGCAATGCAACTGATGCTGTATGATGTTAATAGCTCTACTTATCTAGGCTACACAATCACCAGCACTGTCACTTGATGCTGAAATGAACACATCCACAGCTGTAATGTTCAAGCTGCACAAGAGTGTGCTAACAGCAACTTGACTGAGAATATCAAACTGCAAGTCGACCAAGCCTGCCTTCCTCAGCACAGTCCTCTACAGTGGTGAAACCTGGATAACATATGCTAGCCTTCAAAAAAAAAGGGCTATTAATTTCTACCTTGGTTGATTCAGCTCTCAGCATCTCTTGCCAGCGCTAAAGTGTACTAATTCCATCAGTACACACTCAGGGGATCTGTACTGGCTTGGCCATATTATCAGATGAATGAAGGCTGTATCGCCAAAGAGGTGAACTGGTCACTGTGGTATGACCAACTGAGCGAGTGAGATATAAAGATAGTGCTCAAGGACTGACGGAAAAAAGACAGTCACTGAAGGTTGCGATTTTTGTCAGCACATTGTTTTTAGAGCATTATAGGAGGTGAGCAGAAATGCAAAGCTCAACTGGCAGAGAGGAGGGCCTAAAGAAAACAAGAGCCAACAAACCCTGGAAATTCCTGGCCCAGTATCTTCCTCAGCAGCAAATGTGACAGAAACTGCCATGCCAGATTGGGACCTCCATAACACATCAGACAATGCATGTAGATTACATTATTAATTTTTCCATTGATTAGCATCTAATAAACGGGCCCTTCACTAACTCGAGAAAGCCTGGCTAACATGGCTCCTTTTAAACCAGAAGTTCATGTCATCTAGGAGAAAGGTAGCCACAAGGATAGTTTTCAACATAATCTTGTTGCAACCAACTGAGAGGGGTGGGTAAATAAAGACAGAGAGCCAGTTCATCCTTCTTTATCTGGAAACTTAAAGGTTTGCGGGGATCCCACCAGGAGCCAGAATTAATTGGGGAACCTCGTTCAGGGTGTGGTCAGAACAAATTGGGTACTCAACCAGGACATGGATGCAATACCACTCACTGTAGAACTCCCAGCCACTGATCTGATCTGAGACCACAATTGGCCTGGATATATTTCTGGCTCATAAGAACCCCAGAATGTTGATGACAGCAATTATATTGCATTTTAAGAAGAGATGCTTATTTTCTTTTCTGCTGCAGATGGCTGTTGCCTGAAATTTATGTGTGTGTGTCTTAATAAACGTCTGAATGTTTCCCAAATCTTGGTGCACGTTGCACAGGCTGTTTCAATATCTGAGGATCTGCAAATGGCACTGATACCATCTGTGAACCCTGACCTTCCATATCAGGGAAGATTGTTGATGATGTCACTGAAGGTAGTTAAGTGCAGTATGCTACCTGGAGGATCTCTTACAGTAAGCTCTCGTTTCTGAGATTGTTTGTCTTTGTCTACCATAACTTTGAGTTAAAATGACTCCAGCCAACAGAGACAATTTCCTTCAATTCCCATTCACTTGGATCTTGCTCAGGCTCCTTGATGACTCATTCAGTCAAGTGATGCTTTGAGAAGCACTCACTCTTACCCCACCTTTAGAATTCACTATTTTGGCCAAATTTGGATGTCTGGAATCAAATAGCCCCAGCAGAAACCATCAGTAGACCACTCCAGCAAGTTGCCAGACCCAGAACTGTTCAGATTCACCCACAGAAAGTAAGCAAGCCATTCAAGGAAAGGGCCTTTATCATGATTGCAATGCAAGGTATGCTGTGTTGAGAACTACTTTATCATGTAATATTTCTGCAATATTACGGACAGGCTAATTTTAAAGTTCACCTTCCTGCTGCATTATCTTGTCCATTGAGAGGTTAAATGAATGATCCATGAGGGTTAGAGGTGAAACATTATCCAAAGTACCTGGTATGAAGTCCGAACAAGTTTAGCACCATGCTGAGTCAGCAAATTTATAAAATAACACCTTCTCTTCCAACAGAATTAACCCATGGTCACAACTACTTGGCTATCATCACACGTTACAACAATGGCATACTATTTCTTTGTAGCATTCAATACAGAAATATTTATGATCATTTATACCTGTATGATACAATTGCACGTCAGTTCAAGTCAGAAAATTAGTTGAAAAATAAAATCTTGGTGAAACACAATTTGAAAAAAAAAACACCGAAACAGACTCCATCAATCCCACCTGTATGTATTGTAGAAGTGTAATGTTATATCATTGTGGTTCAGATATTACTGGTAAATAATTCAGTTTGTTTTCATTGTTGTTATGTAAAGATAGAAATACCAAGTGATTAGTTCAAGGCTAATTGCTAAATGTGCTGTGTAATATATTCTGATGTATCTTTTCTGTTGCAAATATTTTAGATATAATAAAGTTGTATAATAAATTAAACAATTTTAAATATAAATTATGGACAAACATGTGAATGTTTGCATAGAAAAGTGAACACAAGAAATAATTGTGAGCATGTTATTCACTTAGGTAAACTTTCTGACTCCAATTTCTCTGATTGGTAAACCTGTATGCATACCTCATCATCACAATCACATTTAACAGTCTTACAATAATTGGCTGTTCGTAACAAAATAAGCGATAACAACAAAAACAGGAATTGCTCTGTAAACTTCACATGTCTAGCAGCATCTGTAGGAGAAATCACAGTTAACGTTTCAGGTTCTGCGACATATCCTCAGAATAGATGGAAGCTCGAAAAAGTTGGTAGTTATGCAGAAGGTAGGGTGGGGAGAGCGGGTAAAGGGTAAATGATAAGTGGAGATACAGCCCAAAGACAAAAGCAGTTGGCCAGACGAAGGAGTGAATAAAGGTCAGCCTTGGGGAATGAATAACTGCTAATGGAGCTGACAATGGGTTGTCTGTGGTAGCAGTCCACATGATGACAAGGCCTGGTGTGTGGGAGTTGGGGTAAGGACATGGGAGAAAGTGCTTAAGCCCTAAAGTTATTGAACTCAATATTGAGTCCAGAGTTTAGAGATCCCAATGGAAAATGAGGTGCTGGTTCTTCCAGCTTGCGCTGAGCTTTGCTTGAGCACTGCAACAAGCCTGAGACAGAGATGGTGGCCACGGAACATGGTGGTAAGTTGAAGCGGCAGGCAGCTGGAAGCTCAGGGTCATTGTTGCGGACAGAATGTAAGTGATCTGTGAAGTGGTCACCCAATCCACACTTCCTCTTCCCAACGTAGAGGAAACAATAGGATTCCAAACAATAACAACTAACTTTAATAAAACCTTTGATGGAGAAAACTATTTTGATACTCTTCATTGGGGAGAAAAAAAACTTCTAAAAAGGATCTTATGTTTAGCAAATGTCACTGTATGTATTTCTAGAATGAGTAAGCGAATAGTAAAAGGAACACAATTCAATTTTCTCCTGTCTATCTGAGCAACCTAAACCAATTGCAGTGCATCCAGAATCACTCTGCAATGAGCATACCTATGTGATTTGTATGATTCAGACACTCACATTATAAATTTGTAGCAAGGTTTAATCATTTTGATTTAGTTATTAAATTAGCTTATAGCTTAATAATGGAGTTATAGAGGTTGACATTACTCCCCACTCCTCCGAGCATGATCTGTCCAAGATTATCTCAAGCTGGCAGTGATTAAAACATAAGCCTGAAACAGACTGTCCCCAAGAGGCCCTCTGCTTTGATGGAAGGAATGGAAGTCAGCCTCCAGTGGTGGTAACAGACAGAAACTTCTGATTGCTAAAACCCACTACCAGGCCAGTCTTCTTGATGCAACAACAGAAAAAGATGTATACAGTCTACACAGCAATCAACATAGCTCCAACAGGTGGCATCCAGACTTCATTCAGATTTATGATTTAAGTGGGAATTTTCAACACTTTGACTGCACAAAAAGAATGGAGAGCTTGTTCCATTCTCCGGACCTTATTTCAATAGCAGGTCTCGTTGCACAAAACATGGCTGCTGTCTATCCTTCCTGTCCAAGCCTTTACCGATCTCCAGGGAATTATAGCCATCGAAAAGAGAACTGAGACCAGGTATAAATGGCTTTCTTTTGCATCTGTTCAGTTTTCACTGGGACTCAACAAAAAACACGAGTCCTCGATCTCTTATTCTGTCGATGGCAAGATGTCAATTTAATTCAGGAGACTGACCAGATGTACAAAATTAACTGTTTTGTTGGAGGAAAGAGTTATACGATTAATTCAGCAATATCACACTAAGCCGATACCCAGAGAATCAGGAGGAGCACAATTGTAAAAGTTAGGCTGTTCTTAAACAAAATGGAAGAGAAGCTACAGATGCTGGAGATCAGAGTCAAAATGTGTGGCGCTGGAAAAGTACAGCAGGTCAGGCAACATCCGAGAAGCAGGAGAGTCGACATTTTGGTCATCGGGAATGTTCTGATGAAGGGACATGTCTTGTTTCAGGACATGGGTTTAAATCCCAAAACAGCAGCTAGTGAAACTTGCTTTCAATTAATCAATGTGGAATTAAAGTTGCTCAGAGGTTGACCATGAAGCCATTGTAGATTACAACAAAAACCTATTAAATCCTGATGACACTTAAGGAAGTCTACCACCCTCACCTGGTCCAGCCTCCATGCAATTCCTGACACAGAACAAGGTGATTGACTAACCACTGCAAACTCGAAGAATAAAGGAATGAAACTGGTCATTCTGGCATTGACTTAGGCAGGAGAAATGACAAAAGCAAAACCAGAGCTCATGTCAAATTTGGGAGAGCTGACTCACAGATTAATTATGCATCAGCCTGGCATGATAGTACTCATGGAATCATACCTCATGTATAAAATCCCAGAATTATAGAAATATAACGGTGTAAATTAAACTAAAGACATAAAAGAGCTTATGAGAGGTATCAAGTAGAAAATAGATGGGCGGCACGGTGGCACAGCGGTTAGCACTGCTGCCTCACAGCGCCGGAGACCCGGGTTCAGTTCCCGCCTCAGGCAACTCTCTGTGTAGAGTTTGCATGTCCGCCTCGTGTCTGTGTAGGTTTCCTCCGGGTGCTCCGGTTTCCTCCCACAGTCCAAAGATGTGCAGGTCAGGTGAATTGGCCAAGATAAATTGCCCGTAGTGTTAGGTAATGGGGTAAATGTAGGGGTATGGGTGGGTTGCGCTTCGGCGGGTTGGTGTGGACTTGTTGGGCCGAAGGGCCTGTTTCCACACTGTAATGTAATGTAATCTAATCTAATCTAAAAGAACCAAGAACCAAGTGCCCATCGCCCATAAGTCCACAAGATAAAGCAGTAGAATTAGACCTTCTGGACCATCGAATCTGCTCCTTTGTTCGGTCATGGCTGATATGTTTCTTAACCCCATTCTCCTGCCTTCTCCTTGTAAATTTTGATCCCTTATCAATCAAGAACCTAATCTATCTCTGTCTTAAGTACACTCAACAACTTGACTTCCACAACCTTCTATGCCAATGAGTTCCACAGATTCACCGCCCTCTGGCTGAAGAAGTTTCTCCTCATCTCAGTTGTGAAGGCTTGTCCAAAAAACTCTGGTCAACTCTTCTTTGATGTCTTTGTGGATACCTTTATTCAATTGTAATATTGTTACATCTGGTTCAACTTTCTCCCTTTCAAACTGCAGGGTGAAGTCGATCATATTATGGTCACTGCCCCCAGGCATTCCAACACGTTAAGTTCCCTAATCAAGTCTGCCTCATTACATGCCACCAAATGTAGTGACTAATGCCATTTAGGGTGGCATGGTGGCACAGTGGTTAGCACTGCTGCTTCACAGCGCTGGGTTTGACTCCAGACTCTGGCGACTGTCTGTGTGAAGTTTACACATTCCCTTTGTGTCTGAGTGGGTTTCCTCTGAGTGCTCTGGTTTCCTCCCACAGTCCAAAGATGTGCAGGTTCGGGTGAATTGGCCATGCTAAATTATCCATTGTGTTCAGGGATAAGTATGTTCGATGCATTAGTCATGGGAAGTGTAGAGTAATAGGGTAGGGGAATGGGTCTGGGTGGGATACTGTTTGGAGGGTTGTTGTGGGCTTGTTGGGCCAAAATGGCCTGTTTCCACACTGTAGGGATTCTGTGAAACAAACCCAGAATTGCCTGTTCTTTTGTGGGCTCCACCACAAGTTGCTCCAAAAGAAATCTCTGAGGTATTTCACAAATTCCTTTTTGGGAGATCTGTGACCAACCTGATTTTCTCAGTCCACCTGCCTATTGAAGTCCTCCATGATTATTTTAATAGTTCCTTTCTTACATTTCTTTTCTATCTCCTCATTCGTTTTTTCCCCCATATCCCAACCATTGCTAGGAGGCCTATGGACCACTCTCATCATGGTCTTTTTTTCCTTTGTGGATCCTCAACTTCACCCCACTGTTTCTATGCCTTGCAACTCTATAACTTTATTTCTTACTAACAAGGCAGCACTGCCTTCCCTGTCCATCTCCCTGTCCTTGTGATAGATTGTGTATCCTTAGAGATTTAAGTTCCAGCCCTGATCCTCTTGATGCCACATCTGTGATGCCCACAACATTGTGTCCGCCAAATTCAGTCTGTGCTACGAAGTCATTTGCCTTGTTGTGTATATGGCATACATTTACAGAAGGGGTGTTTGCCCACCTTAACTCTCAGCATCCCGATGGTGGTCTCTGACCTTTCTTCTGGGTTTCTTAACCCAATGGCAGCCTGCAGTGCCAACCTCTCTATCCTTTCTATAGTGAAAATCTCATCATTATTGGTCCTGTCTTTCAAAGTGTATGTCCAAAGCCAGGTACTTTACTGACTCCTGTTTATCCACTCACTGAATGTACTGCCAGAGGGCCCTAAAATCCAGCCTTTGGATATGGAGATTAAAATGGATGCTCTTGCCATTACAGTTGTGAACATTATGCATCTCTTTAACCTAAACAACCAGGTCACCCAAGCTTATTCTGAGCCAGAATTCACAGCAAGTCAGACAATCTCATCATTCCTCCATTTTATCCTAAGTTAAAAAAGCAGCCCCAAAGCAGAACAATCTTATAAATTTTGCATTTCTAACAATCATTTAAAATGTTGATCAAAGTACTGTTTATCGGATTTTCCTGTCAGTATGACAATATGGAATGATTGCAGTTGCTTGGTGGGTACCTTGTTTTCATTTATTCAACGACTTATACAACCTCAATTGCCACTTATCTTTCTCAACCATTTCAGAAGTTTTGACTGAATGTTTTGGTTGACAAATTGCAATCTTTCATTTTCAAATGGTGCCTTTTAACAGTTTAGAAAAGGGCAACTGTACTGATGCAGAAGCAGCTCTGCACCCTTTAAAAATACTTCATGTAAAGTCGAAACAGTATTTTCTCAAGTTAACCAATAGAATAAATGCACAATGGCACAGCTGTGATCGAGGATTGCTCTATGTATTACTTTTATATCATGGACCAATTATAGATTGAATCATTGAACTCGTAACAATGAAACAATGGAAATATATTTTGAAGGTGATTATGGTTATGAAGGTCAGTTGTCCTAGCTACTGGATGTCAGTTCAGCAGTATCTCAGCAGTCCTTGGCCCAACCAACTTCAATTTCATCCAGTGAACTTCTGTCCATTGTAAAGTCAAAAGTGTAGACGTTCACTGATGATTGCACAATGTGCGGAATCAGCTCCTCAGATACTGAAGCAGTCATGTCCAAACACAGCAAAACCTGGAAACCATTCATGCACTGTGAAGCAGCAAGTAAGATTAGTGCTGCACATGTGCCAGGTAAGGGCCATCTAACCATCAGCCTTGATAGTCAATGCATTACCATCACTGAATCTGCTACTATCAATATCCTGAAGGATCCCATAGACCAGAAAGTGGATGGAACAGGCATATAAATACTTGGTCTACAAGAGCAAGTCAGAGGTTGAAAATTCTGTATCAGGTAACTCACCTCCTGACTCCTCAATGTATATCTGCAATCAGATGGAATACTGTGCACTTTCTTGGAGGAATGCAGCTCTATCAACACTCAAGAAACTTGTCATCATCCAGGAAAAATCAGCTGACTTGATTGTCACCCCAAATGACACCTTCTGCATTCATGTCTTCAGCTGTTAATATACGGCGTCAGGAGTATGCACCATCTACAAGATGCACTATAACTTCTCAACCAGGCTCCTTAAACAGCATCTAAAGGTGGGAGCATCACCACCTGCCGGTTCCCCTCCATGTGACGCACCAATCTGACATGGATCTTTATCACCATCCTTCATAGCTCTGGCGTCAAAACTCTAAAACTCTGTACCTAACAATATTGTGGGTGTATCCACACCACAAGGAGTACTGCAGTTCGAGAAGGCAGCTCACCAATGTCTTCTCAAGGGCAGTTAAGAAAACGACTGAATGCTGGCCCAACCAATGCTGCCATATCCCATGAATGAATTAAACATAGGATGGTGTGTGAACTTACCATTGGTGAAGTTGCCATGAGTTTGCTACCATTTATTTGATTCAGTGGTGGGAATGCTATTGAATTATAAGGGAGTATTGTTAAGACTATGATTGAAAATTTTGTCATCACAGACATTTTGTGCTGTGAATATTATTTGCCACTTATCTGCATTGGTTTGAGTATTGTTCAGGCTTTGCTGTATATGGGCAGGGACTGCTTCATAATCTGAGGAGTTAAGAATGGAGCTGAACACTAAGTAATCATCAATGAAAACCCCCATATCTGACATGATATTGGAGGGAAGTTCATTGACACAGCAGCAGAAAATGGTTTATCCGAGAACATTGAAAATTTTCTGCAATAAGGCCCTTGAGCTGAGATGATTGAACTTTAACAACTATAATTTTCGTCTGTTGTACGAGGCAAGACTCGAGCCAGTTGAGTGTTTCCTCCCCATTTTAATCATCTTCAAATTTGCTATAGCTCCTTGATGGTGCACACACTTGAATGTTACTTAATATCAGGGACAGTCACTTTCACCTCTGCAAATTCAGATCATTGGTCCAAGTGGGCCAAGGTGGTAAAGGAGGTCTGACACTAATTGGTCCTGGCAGAACCCATCATGCGTACTAATGGACAATTTATTGGCAAGAAAATGGCTGTTCTTAATAGTGTTGATGACATCTTCTGTACTGTTGGTGATGAGTGAAAGTCAGATTGGTTACATTTTCTTGCTTTGTGTGGACAAAAGAAACACTGAAGCCATTTGCCACTTTATTGGGTGAGTTCCAGAGTTATAATGGGGACAATTTCACCACATGCACTACCAGTTCTGAAGGACAAATCGTGAACACTACACACTAAATGTTATTCAACTCAATTGTCTTCCTGTATCCAATACACTCAGCTGTTCCTTGCCACCAATTGGAGGAAATTGAATCAGCTGAAGACTTATAGTATTAAAAGAGGCTTGAATTATTTGCAGATGTGAAACTTCAATTCTTCAGTGCCAGCAAGATTAACTAGGAACATTGGAGCAGGTGTAGGCCATTCAGCCCATCAAACCTTATCTGTGACCCAGATTCTGTATAATCATTAAACTACTGATACAATATGCTCTTCAGCATGATTTCTAATACTGTGTTTGACTGTATGGTGCATAACACCTACTGTATTAACTGCTTTGAGAATCAGAAAAACTTTGCTGTAGTCCAGTCCTCGTGTTTGATTTGTAAAAATATTGACCACATTTTCAGTGAAATTATCATTTGTTTCTTTGAGGATTGTTGCCATGCAATGTCATCACTGTTTCTCACACTAAGAATGCTGTCAGTCCTGCTGTTTTCTCGTGACTTTCTGTTTTTATTTCAAACTTCCAACATCATTGTGTTCTGTTTTCAGTTATTTTCCAAACACTATCTGTTTTTTTGTAGGTTGGTTCATTTAGAAGCTTGAGATAGACAATTCCATCAACGTCTTGTAAATTGAAAATGATCAATTGACAGATGCTAGGATGAAAACTGCACCACATTCCAGGAGCGGATACAGGTCAGGACGGTCAGTGCCTCTCAGTGAGAAGCCCCTTCTGTGAACACAAAACCTGACCTTACCTATTCCACAAAATCAACAGAATAATAGTCTCTTTATTTATGATCATTTTCAGCAACTGGTAATGAAACATTCACTTTCAAAATTACATCATGATCTAAATGCAAAACATGTCTGTGTTGATAACAACGCTCCAACTGAAACCACAGCTCTATTCAACACGTTATAAAAGATGACCTAATCAAAAAGTATTTTATTAACTGATCAACAAGGCCAACACTGATACAAATATCACAATTGTACCTTGGTATAATTCATGTCGCTGGAGTTCATGTCAAATAGATAAGAACTTGCTTGTACTTACCTAAAGAAAAAAAGAAAAGCACTATTAAAATTGTTGCTCTATTAAATATTTCATCAGCTGCAAAAAGAACATCACAGAAAACAGGAGGAGACATTTTAAAATACTTCTTGCATGAAATACACTGGGTGTAATCTTCCCATTTTCAGTTGAAGTGAGTGAGATTCATGGTGCTGAAGTGACTTTTCTTTCTCAATATTCCACTGCTCACCTCAGGAATTGTACATCTGGCCTGTGGAGTATCTTTCTTGGGGAATTACGAGGAGGGAGGAGGTGGGAGTGCTCACCATTGCCAAGACCTCCAGCAATTCTCTGGTGCCACAGTGAAAGCCCAGGGGCATACTTCAGACTGTGGTGTTTGAAAATTACCAAACAGGATGTTTTCTTTTATTTGTTCGTGGGATGTGGTGGTGGAAGCAGAGTCATTAGGGACATTTAAGCGACTGCTGGACATGCACATGGATAGCAGTGAGTTGAGGGGTGTGTAGGTTAAGTTATTATATTTTACATTAGGATTAAATGTCAGCACAACATCATGGGCCAAAGGGCCTGTTCTGTGCTGTACTTTTCTATCTTCTATGTGGATGTCGCTGGCCAGGCCAGCATTTATTATCTATCCCCTGGGGGGGGTGGGGGGGGAGGGGGATCAACCACAATTGCCCTGGGTCTGGAGTCATGTGTAGGCCAAACCAGGTCAGGAGAACAGATTCAAAAACTGAAATTGCTGGAAAAGCTCAGCAGGTCTGACAGCATCTGTGTAGAGAAATCAGAGTTAATGTTTCAGGTCCGGTGACCCTTCCTCAAAATGAGGAGTTCTGAGGAAGAGTCACTGGACCCGAGGCAGTAACTCTGATTTCTCTTCACAGATGCTGCCAGTCCTGCTGAGCTATTCCAGCAATTTCTGTTTTTGTTTCTGATTTATACAGCATCCACGGGTTTTTCAGCTTTTTAGGCCAGCAGATTTCCTCCTTAAAAGATGTTAGTAAACCAGAAAATTAACAGAGGTCACTATTAGACTAACTTTTTAATTCCAGGTTTTTTTTTGAATAGAATTCAAATTTGACCATATGCTATGGTGGAATTCGAACCCAAGAACCTTAGACCATGAGCTTGGGTTAGACCATAAGACATAGGAGTGGAAGTAAGGCCATTCGGCCCATCGAGTCCACTCCGCCTTTCAATCATGGCTGATGCGCATTTCAGCTCCACTTACCAGCATTCTCCCCGTAGCCCTTAATTCCTCTAGACAACAAGAATCTATCAATCTCGGCCCTGAAGACATTTAGCGTCCCGGCTTCCACTGCACTCTGTGGCAATGAATTCCACAGGCCCACCACTCTCTGGCTGAAGAAACGTCTCCGCATTTCTGTTCTAAAATGACCCCCTCTAATTCTAAGGCAGTGTCCACGGGTCCTAGTCTCCTCGCCTAACAGAAACAATTTCCTAGCATCCACCTTTTCAAAGCCATGTATTATTTTGTACGTCTCTATTAGATCTCCCCTTAATCTTCTAAACTCCAACGAATACAATCCCAGTATCCTCAGCCGTTCCTCATATGCTAGACCTGTCATTCCAGGGATCATCCGTGAGAATCTCCGCTGAACACGTTCCAGTGCCAGTATGTCCTTCCTGAGGTGTGGGGACCAAAACTGGACACAGTACTCGAAATGGGGCCTAACCAGAGCTTTATAAAGTCTTAGTAGTACATCTCTGCTTTTATATTCCAACCCTCTTGAGAGGGTTACTGGTCCAGAGGCATTACCATTGTACCACCACCTCCCACAGCCTAGAAGAAAAGAGTAATGACTTATCACTTCACAAAGAGACACCTGGAGATCTTGGTGAAAGGGATGATGGAGAGGAAGGTGGTCCTTTCTCCTGTGGATGGCCACAGTGTCAGACCAAGACAGCCAGGCTCAAATTACAGCCCAGTCTGTGTTGTGTCCCAGATTAAGCCAGATGCTCAGCAGCACAGGAGGAATGGCAATTAACTTCCACATGCAACACTACCTGGCAGGAGCACGCAAGTCATAGGTGTCCCTAAAATCCAAAGTGAAGTGTTGAAGAATTTGATTAATGTCCAAGAGTAAGCATGAGAATTTGATGAGAATGGTGGCTCGTGTGCCTGAGGAGTTGAGGAGGATGGTGGCCATGAACATGCGGAGACATTATTGTGAAGAAGCAGTTGTATGATGGCTGAGATGAGCATTCAGCAAGCTGCAATACCCACTTTGATTTACATTTCCACGTAAAATGGCTATGCAATTTCCTGGACAGGAAAGTACACCTTATAGTTTCTTGGTCAATGAGAGAAGAATTGGAAGAGGTGTATCAATAAGGTATGCTTCAATGACATTCAAACATACAAATTAAGATGTTGCCGCTTAATGTTGAGGTTCTGAAGTTGCCATTTTAGGCTCAAGAGCAATTTTTAGTGTCTGGTTCATACTGTTTGATTACAGCTTCACACATCCCTGTCATAGTCAGAGTTTAATTGTCGAAGTGATTACAGCCTGACTGAGTTTATTGACAAAGTGACAAAGATGATTGATGAGGGTAAGGCAGTGGATGTTGTCTACATAGACTTTATTAAAACATTTGACAAGGACTCTCATAGAAGGCTGGTCCAGATGATTAAGCACTTGGGATCCATGATGAATTGGATATAAAATTGGCTTGGCCATAGAAGGCAGAGGGTACAGGTGGAGGAGTGTTTTTATGACTGGAGATGTGTGACTAAAGGTGTTCTGCAATGATCAATGTTGAGACCCCTGCTCTTTGTAATATATATATTTAAGTGACTTGGATGAAAATGTTGGTGGTCAGATTAGTAAGTTTTCAAATGATATCAAAATCTATGGCACAGTACACAGTGAAGAAAGTTTTCTAAAATAAAAAAAATGTCTTGATCAAATGATTCAACGGGCTGAACAACAGGAGATGGAGTTCAACCTAGATAATGATAATATTGCATTTTGGAACAACAAACAAGGGGAGGGCTTATACAATTAATGGGTCATGTTGTAGAACAGAGGGACCAAGGGGTACAGGTACATAATTATTTAAAGTTTGCATCACATATAGACAGGGTGTTTGGTACGCTTGCTTTCATTACTCAGTCCTTTGGGAGGTCATGTTGAGGTTGTACAGGACATTTGTGAGGCCTCTTCTGGCATACTGTGTCCAGTTCTGGTTTCTCAGTTTATAGGAAGGATATCATCATCATCTGGAGAGGGTTCTGAAGAGATTTACCGGGACGTTGCTGGGTATGGAAGGTTTGAGTTATCAAGAAAGGCTGAATAGGCTAGGACTTTTTTCACTAGAGTGTAGGAGGTTGGGAGGTGACCTAATAAAAGTTTATAAAATAAAAAGAGGTAGAGATAGAGTTGATAGTAGTTGTCTTTTCCCTAAGAAGGGGAATTTCAAGACCAGAGGGCACATTTCTAAGCTGGGAGGAGAGAGATTTTAGAAAGACATGAGGTAAATTTTTTACACAGAGGGTGGTTTGTGTGTGAAACAAACTTCTTGAGGAAGTGGTGGATGCGGACACAATTACGTTTAATAGACATTTGGATGGATACGTGAATAGGAAAGATTTGGAGGGATATGGGCCAGGAGCAGGCAAATGGGACTAGTTTAGCTTGAGATTATTTTCGATATGGACTGGTTGAACTGAAGGGTCTGTTTCCGTGCTTTATGACTCTATGACAATGACATGAAAGTTGTGGGAGTTAGAGCTATGGATTGTGAGGAAGGTTATTCAAAATTACAGCAGGATAGAACTTAGTTGGAAATTTGGGCGGAGAAATGGCAGATGGGGTTTGATCTGGACAAATGTGAGCTGATGTATTTAGATAGGCCAAATGCAAGAGGAAAGTATATAGTAAATGGCAGGACCCTAAGGATCATGGATGTACAGAGGGACTTTGGGGTGGAAGAGCATAATTCCCTGAAAGTTGAAACACTAGGGGTTAAGGTGGCAAAGAATGTGTGTGATATTCTTGCCTTCATCAGTCAGGGCATTGAGTATAAAAGTTAACAAGTCATGGTTAAACTGTATAAGACTCTGGTCAGGCCACATTTGGAGGACTGTGCACAGCTCTGGCCACCATGCTATCGGATGAAATGTGGAGGATTTGGAGATAGTGCAGAAGAGATTTACCCGGATGTTGCCTGGATTGGAGTGTATTTGCTATAAAGTGAGGCTGGACAACCTTGGATTGTTTTCACGACAGCATCGGAGGCTGAAGGGCAACCTGATAGAAGTATATAAAATTCAGAGATGCAAGGATAGGGTGGATAGTCAAAGTCTCATTTCCAGGATGGAAACATCAATTATTAGAGGACATTGGGTTAAGGTGAGAAGAGGAAAGTTCAAAGGGGATATGCAATACAAGTGTTTTACACATTAGGTGCCTGGAATTTGCGGCAAATGAGGTGATAGAAGCAGATGTATTGAAACAGACACATGAACAGGCAGCGAATAGAGGGATATGGACAATGTGCAGGCAGATTGGATTAGTTTAAAATAGTATCATGGTCAACACAGACATAAAGGGTTGAAGGGCTATATTCTATCTAATGTTTTGTCTCTACTCAGACATATAACTGGATATCTGCTGTGATGCTCCACAAATGGGTTGGGGATGATTCCCATTCATAATCCTTTAAAATAATTGGTCCTGCTGATGTTTTGTAGTTGTATGGATTCAAATTAATGGTCTTGGAATACAGGAGGATTAGGGATATAGACATGTAGCTTTTTTGAATGTAATTTAAAGATACTGGACTGTGGATAAAATCTTTCTAGAAATTCATGGTAAATTAATAATGTTTCATAAAACATGGTTTCACAACCGTATAAAGCAGAACTAAAACTCAATTCCTCATATTGTTCTTGCCTTTTTATGCCACACTAAATTCCAAATGAAAAGATGCTGAAATCAGTCTGCACCCTCTGATAATCCTTAGGCACTATAACTTTTTTTTAGATTAGATTACTTACAGTGTGGAAACAGGCCCTTTGGCCCAACAAGTCCACACCGACCCGCCGAAACGCGACCCACCCTGACCCATTCCCCTACAGTTACCCCTTCACCTAACACTATGGGCAATTTAGCGTAGCCAATCTACCTAACCGGCACATTTTTGGATTGTGGGAGGAAACCGGAGCACCCAGAGGAAAGCCACGCAGACACGGGGAGAATGTGCAAACTCCACACAGAGAGTCGCCTGAGGCGGGAACTGAACCCGGGTCTCTGGTGCTGTAAGGCCGCAGCGCTAATCACTGTGCCAGCGTGCCACCCACCACTGCTTGTAACCAACTGCCTGAGATTAGATTAGGAATACTCATTGAGTCATAGAGATGTACAGCACAAAACAACCCTTCAGTCTAACTCGTCCATACCAACTAGATATCCCAACCTAATCTCGTCCCCACCTGCTGGAACCTAGCCCAATTCCCTCCAAACCCTTCCTATTCATATACCCATCCAGATGCCTTTTAAATGTTGCAATTGTACCAGCCTCCACCACTTCCTCTGGCAGCTCATTCCATACACATACCACTCTCTGCATGAAAAAGTTGTCCCTTAGATTTCTTTTATACTTTTCCCTCTCACCATGAACCTATAGTTCTGGACTCCCCCACCCCAGGGAAAAGACCTTGTCTATTTATCCTATCCATGCCCCTCAGCCTCTGACGCTCAGGGAAAACAGCCCTAACCTATTCAACCTCACCCTATAGCTCAAATCCTCCAATCCTGGCAACATCCTTGTAAATCTTTTCTGAACCCTTTCAAGTTTCACAACATCTTTCCGATAGGAAGGAGACCAGAATTGCATGCCATATTCCAACAGTGGCCCAACCAATGTCCTGTACAGCCACAACATGACCTCCCAACTCCTGTATTCAATAATGTGATCAATAAAGGAAAGCATACCAAACACCTCCTTCAATATCCTATCTACCTGTGACTCCACTTTCAATGAGCTATGAACCTGCATTTCAAGGTCTCTTTGTTCAGCAACACCTCCTAGGACCTTACCATTAAGTGTATAAGTCCTGCTAAGATTTACTTTCCCAAAATGCTGCACCTCACATTTATCTAAATTAAACTCCATCTGCTACTTCGCATCCCACTTGCCCATCATCGCTGGTCCTATCATAGTTGCTTTAAATGAGCAGTATACTTGCCATAGAAGGTTCTCTACAATTCATATAAGAGAGCACCACTGTCAACATTACAACAGTAAATTAACATGCATAGAACACAATGGCTTACAGGTACATCAGCAGAGTTTGAGACTAGACCATTGCATAGAACATTTCTCAATTAGTGATTATTAATTGTAACCATACCAACAATGATGCATACCTTTTCAGTTTATAGTAAATATAATAACAGAAATTCCACAGACATTGAATAAGTTATTCAACAGGGCAAGGTTGCCAAAACAAATTCTCATTAAATATGGAAAATGTAGCTTTTCTGTCTTCATTTGGGGAATGTGAGCGCGCTGGTTCGCTAGCATTTATTGCCTGTCCTTAGTTGCCCTTGAGAAGGTGGTGGTGAGCTGCCTTCTTGAACTGCTGCAGTCCACCTGCTGCGGATTAACCTACAATGCCCTTAGTGAGAGAATTCCAGGATTTTGACAGTGAAGGTATGATTCCTAATGAAGGGCTTTTGCCCGAAACGTCGATTTTACTGCTCCTCGTATGCTGCCTGAACTGCTGTGCTTTTCCAGCACCACTCTAATTTAGACTTTTGATAGTGATGGAATGACAAAAAATTTCCAAGTCAGGATGGTGAGTGGTTTGGAGGTGAACTTATGGGCAGCGATGTTCCCAAAAACTGCTGCCCTTGTCCTTCTAGATGGAAGTGTTAGTGGGTTTGGAAGGCACTGTCTGAGGATCTTTGGTAAATTTCTGCAGTGCATCTTGTGGATATTACCTACTAGTGGTACTGAGCATCAGCAGTGGAGGGAGTGGATGCTTATGGATGTAGCGCCTGGATGCTTTGTCCTGGTTGGTGTTGCTGCTATTGAGTGCCATTGGTAGAAGGAGTCGACGTTCGTGGATGTGGTGCCAATCAAACAGGCTACTTTATCCTGAATGGTGTCAAGCTTCTTGTGGGTTGTTGGAGCTGCACTCATCCAGGCAAGTGGGAAGTAGTCCATCACACTCCTGCCTTGTGCCTTGTAGATGGGCTTTGGGGAGTCAGGAGATGAGATACTCGCTGGAGTATTCCCAGCCTCTGACCCCCTCCATTTATGTGGCGAGTCTAGTTCAGTTTCTGGTTAATTTTTTTTTTATTTCAAAAATATACTTTATTCATAAATGATTTGATGGTCTGTACATTGGATCATGCCATACATATGTCCATATTTACAAACACAGATTCGACTTTATTCTTGTCCTTTACAATCCTGTGCATTTTTTCAATCTTGTATATATACATATATTTGGCTGAGGCATCAGCAGAGCCCAAAAAAACGTCTGTATGGGCCCCCTGTTCTTCTTTCGGCAGGCCGATCTTACACGGTGGTCTTTCCCCACCGCGCCTTGGCGGCAGCTGCCCCAAGCTTCAGCGCGTCCCTCAACACGTAGTCTTGGACCTTGGAATGTGCCAGTCTGCAACACTCGGTCGGGGTCAACTCCTTCAGCTGGAAGATCAACAGGTTTCGGACCGCCCAGAGAGCGTCCTTCACCGAGTTGATGATCCTCCAGGCGCAGTTAATGTTCGTCTCGGTGTGAGTCCCGGGGAACAGGCCGTAGAGCACGGAGTCCCGCGTCACGGCGCTGCTCGGGACGAACCTCGACAAGCACCACTGCATTCCTCTCCAGACTTCCTCTGCATAGGCACATTTCAGTTTCTGGTTAATGATAACCCCCAGGATGATGGTAGTGGGGATTCAGTGATCGTAACACCATTGAATGAACAGGTGCGGTGGTTAGGTTGTCTCTTATTGGTGATGGTTATTGTCTGGCATTTGTCTGGTGCGAATGTTGCTTGCCACTTGGTAGCCCAAGCTTGGATATTGTCCAGATCTTGTTAAAGATTAGATTAGATTACAGGCTCTTCGGCCCAACAAGTCCACATCGACCCTCTGAAGAGCAACCCACCCAGACCCATTCCCTTACATTTACCCCTTCACCTAACACTATGGGCAATTTAGCATGGACAATTCACCTAACCTGCACATTTTTTGGACTGTGGGAGGAAATCGGAGCACCCGGAGGAAACTCCACACAGACAGTTGCCTGAGGTGGGAATTGAACCCAGGACTCTGGCGCTGTGAGGCAGCAGTGCTAACCACTGTGCCACCGTGCCACCCAAGTTTGAAGATGGGCTGCTTCAGTATCTGAGGAGTTATAAATGGTGCTGAACATTGTGCAATCATCGATGAACATCCCCTTATGATGAAGGAAATGTCATTGATGAAGTAGCTGAAGAAGGTTGAGTCTAGAATACTGTCCTGAGAAACTCCTGCAGAGATGTCCTGGAGCTGAGATGACTGACCTTCAAAAGTCACAACCATCTTCCTATGGCATGACTCCAGCCAGCAGAAGTTTGCCTGCTGATATTCATTGATTCCAATTTTGTTAGGGCTCTTTGATGTCACACTCAGTCAAATGCGCATTTAATGCCAAGGGCAGTCACTCTCACTTCTGGAATTCAGCTCTTTTGTCCATGTGTGAACCAAGGCTGTAATGAGGTTAGGAGCTGAGTGACCCTGGTGGAACCCAAACTGGGCCTCACTGAGCAGGTAAAAACAATGACTGCAGATGCTGGAAACCAGATTCTGGATTAGTGGTGCTGGAAGAGCACAGCAGTTCAGGCAGCATCCAAGGAGCTGCGAAATCGACGTTTCGGCTTTTGCCCGAAACGTCGATTTCGAAGCTCCTTGGATGCTGCCTGAACTGCTGTGCTCTTCCAGCACCACTAATCCTCACTGAGCAGGTTATTGCTGAGCAGGTGCTGCTAATAGTACTGTTGATGTCACCTTCCATCACTTTACTGATGATCAAGAGTAGGTAGATGGGGCAGTAATTCACTGGATTGGATTTGTCCTGCATTTTATGTACAGATGTTACTTGGGTAATTTTCCACATTGTCGGGTAGATGCCAGTGTTATAACTGTACTGCAACAGTTTGTCTAGGGGAGTGGCAAGTTCTGGAAGCATTAGCCTTAAGTACTATTGCCAGAATGTTATCGGGGTGCACAGCTTTTGCAGGACCTAGTATCACCCACCATTTCTTGGTATCATGTGGAGTGCATTGAATTGGCTGAAGACTGGTACCTCTAATGCTGGGGACCACTAGATGAGACTGAGATGGATTGTCCACTTGGGACTTCTGGTTGAAAACTACTGCAAAAGCTTCATCCTTATTTTTTGCAGTGATGTGCTGGGCTCTTCCATCATTGAGGATGAGGATCTTCCTCCAGTGAGTTCAAAATTAGATATGGCAGGACTGAAGAGTTTAGATCTGATTCATTGGCTGTGGGATTGCTTCGGTCTATCAGTTGTTATTTATGCTTTCTTGTATGCATGTAGGCCTATTTGGTAGCTTCACCAGGTTAACGTCTCATTTTTAGGTAAACCTGGTGCTGCTTCTGGCACACCCTCCTGCACTCTCCATTGAACCAAGGTTGATCCCCTGGCTTGATGGTAATGGTTGGAGTGGGGGCTATGCTGAGCCATGAATTTACAGATTGTGCTGGAGTACAATTCTGCTGCTGCTGATGTTCCACAGCATCTTATGGGTGTGCAATCCTGAGTGGTTAGATCCGTTCGAAGTGTGCCCCATTAGCATGGTGATAGTGCCACACATCACGATGGAAGTTATTCTCAATGTGAAGACAGGACATCGTGGTGCAGTGGTCACTCTTACCGAAACTGTCATGGACAGATGCATCTGCAGCAGCAGATTGTAAAGATGAGGTCAAGTAAGTTTGCCCTCTTGTTGGTTCCTCACCACCTGCCGCAGACCCAGTCAAGCAGCTATGTCCTTTAGCACTCGACCAGTCTGATCAGTAGGACTGCTGCCGAGCCACTCTTTATGGTGAACATTGAAATCCCCCTCTCAGATTACATTTTGTGTATTTGCTTCCTCGATGTGCTATTCAACATGGAGGAGTTCCAATTCGTCAGCTGAGGGAGAACAGTATGTGGTAATCAGCATGTTTCTTTGACCACGTTTAACCTGAAGCCATGAGACTTCATGAGGTCCAGAGTCAATGCTGAGGACTTCCAGGGCAACTCCCTCCGGAATGCATACCACTGTGCCACCACCTCTGCTGGGTTTGTCTTGCTGATAGGATGGGATATATCCAGGCATGGTGATGGTGGCATTTGGGACATAGTCACACTCACAGAATCATACCTTAAAGATGATGTCAGGTTGTCCCACAGCTCTCCCAATTTTGGCCCTAGCCCCCAGATGTTAACGAGGAGGATTTTGCAGAGTCGACAGGGCTGTTTCTGCCATTGTCTTTTCCGATGGTCTTCAGCCTAGGTCAATTCCACGTAATCTGTGCGGTTTCTTTTCTTTGAGATTTTGTAGCGATTAGAACATTAAATGGCTTTCCAGGCCAGTTCAGAGGACAATTGGAGTCAGCCACATTGCTATGGCCCTGGAGTCACATGGAGGCCAGACCAAGTAAAGATGGCAGGTTTCCTTCCCTGAAGGATATTAGTGAACATGACAAATAACAATGGTTTCATGGTCATCAGTAGATTCTTAATCCCAGATGTTTTAAAATTGAATTCAAATTCCACCATCTGCCATGGCAGGATTCAAACCCTTGTCCCCAAAACATTTGCTGAGTTTCTGGATTAATAGCCAAGTGATAATACCCTCAGGACATCGCCTCCCATTTGATGGATGTTAATGAATTTGACTCCTACCCACGTTCTTGTTTTAGATCCTGTGCAAAGCCTCTTATTTCTGATAAAAGAAAATGTACATTTGAAAGTCCTGTTAGGTATTCATTAATAACAGTATCACAGCTGTTCATTCTATAACCAAAACATGTTGCATAGCAGTTACTCTTCTTATTAAAGCTACAACTGTTGCTGTGTACTGTACTTATCTCAAATGCTCAGTGACTCACTAAATAAATATTCAATCACAGTATCCAATAGTACACCATAGTCTACCTTTTGTATCATCTCTATGTGCAGCTTGTGACTGGAGGTCAGCTGTTCTAAGCAGCTTAAAATAACACCTCTGCCTGGAGTAAGAGCTCCTTGTTTAACTTTATTGGATGGAAGTTCTATAAAGGATAAAGAAGTGACCCAATTTTGCACCCCTTTATTAGTCTGGGATATCAATATGCCAATCAACAAATGCAGACATTGGGGACTGTGTAGGATGTAGCATAAAATTACAAAAGGATAGTAACAGACTGGGTCAATGGGCAAATCGTGGCAGATGAATTTCAATGAGAGCAAGTGTGAAGTTATTCATTTTGGACTGAGAAAGGATAGGTCAGGGTACTTTTCAGGTCATATGATGTTAAATATAGTAGACGTCCAAAGGAACGTGGAGTGTCCGCTGCATCCATCTTTAAAATGCCACAAAAAGGTGCAGAGAAGGCTAATAAAATGCTGAAACAAAAACAGAAGGTGCTAGAAAAGCTCGGCACAGCTCTGAAAATGTCACGGGACCTGAAACATTGACTCTGATTTCTCTTCACGGATGCTGCCAGGCTTTCTGAACTTTTCAAACAACTTCTGGTTTTGTTTCTGATTTACAGCGTTCGCAGTTCTTTCAGTTTTTAATAGAATGCTGATTTTCAAATCTAGAGGACTGGAGTGTATGGACACAGAATTTATGGCACTGTTATACAAAACCCTTTTGTGCATCTTTTATGGAACTGTTGGGTGTCGAGGTGAACTGACGCTGGGCAGCAGTGAATTGCCAATTTAGAGGGATCATTGTTTATTAACATGCAGCTTCCGGTCTTATCAAACTCACCTGACAACCTAGACCCTGAGAATTCTCAAGATGGAAAACACAGTGGCTTCAGCAGACAGTGCTAATCTACGGGCATGATCTATGGGCACCAGCCACAAACAAGCTTGGCCCACAGACATCTGATAATTGCCAACTTTTCAGCATCTTCAGAGCATCCCTCCCATCCACTTGCAGGAAGCTTGGCAAGTACAAAGCTGCATTTGATGGCACACCAGCAACTACGACTGAAGGAGTTTAATGAGGTAAGTTTGAAACATATGGTCGGAGATCTCGCTAGGCCTTGAAGCAAAAAACCCTTCAAAAATGTGATGAAACTGACAACTGGCCACAAAAGATAAGGTTTAGACCATCTGTGCTAAAACTTTACTGAAGCAATTCAAAAAACCGACTGTAATATCCTGCAGCCTTCCCCAGAACAGTAAACTTTCTTCTGCTTCTTCCCTTAAAAGACACAAATATCTCTGTCCTAAATATTCCCACGTGTGCCTGCTCTCTCTGTAATGGAACACCTACAAATTTGTCTCGTACAATTCTTGTCCTTCCTTGTTTGTCCATCTGCCTTTTTAAACACACAAACACCACTGAACTTTTCAATAGTTCCACTCACTTTCACTCATATTTTCAAGGAATTTTGTCTTTGCATCTTGGTTTCTTTATCCTTCCATGCCTTATTTCAAGTTGGTAAAAACATAGCAAGTTCTGACAGGGATTCAGCAATTTAAAGAGCACAGATTTTCCTGTCAGTTTGAAATCAAGGTCACACAAATCTCCAAGAAACTGTGATGTAATCAAGGAAATATGTGGAATTTCTCACTAGAAAACAAAAACTTAGCATTTAAAAAAAAACACGTTGAATCTTTCTTTAGCTTCGTCTGAATTGCGCAGGTTTTGCTTTAAAGGAAATCTACCATGAGACTGAGTGCGATTCCTCATTATGTCCCACCAAACTCACCCTATTAACTACCTACCCAGCCCATATCACAGTCCTCATATCGGCTTGTGGGCCCATGTTATCATGTGCTGTTCCCAGAACAACTCATCACCCACTGGGTATCTGCGCTTAAACTAACATCGCTTTCAGTGATAGAAACTTTAACAAGAACTCTGTGCCTGGGTAAGCATTCAGAAATTGCCCTGCTCATTAAGAAGTAAAATTGGATGGAGTTGAAGATGGGGAAGAAGGCACATGATTCCCTGACAGGAATCTGGAGGTCCTAATTGAGGGGGTGGTGCAGAGGACTAGTAGAGGAGACCACACCACTGGTTCTGAGGTCACTACTTAGGTTAGTGCCATCTCCATGGTACGGAGGAACAGCTGGGGCAAGGGTCACAATCTGCTTCTTCACACTTAATTTACGTTTGTTACTGCACTTTCCACCAAGATCCACATTCTGCCATTCTCAATGTTATACACAACATCTCTCACTGGCTGTCAAATCACTCCCCCACAACACCATTAACCCTGCCTCACCCCGACCCCTCACCTCCTTTGACTCATGGCAGTTCGTGCCAAGTAGGATCTACTTGCATTTGAGAAGAAGAACCTCAGCATGTCTGGCCTGTCCAGCCACAAGTGCCCAGAGTCACCTGGGTAAACTTATAGGGCCAATAGGCTTGACTGCCAAGCAGGTGCCCCCTACCCCAGTTGCAGAACCTGGAAGACATTGAGATATAGAAGAAGAGAAACAGGGGTCAATGAGTGATGTGGAGCATAAAACCTGTAAATTCTCTAAGTGAAGGTTACGCAGGTTTGCTGTGTTGAAGTCTGCATGATAATGAATGATAACTATAGTATATTTATAAAGAGGAGGTGATGACCTAATGGTAATATCACTGGACCGTTAACCCAGAGACCAGATAATATTCTGGGGACCTGGGTTTGAATCCTGCCATGGCAGAAAGTCGAATTTGAATTCAATACAAATACAGAATTAAGAATCTAATGATGACCATGAATCTGTTGTTGATTGCTGGGGAAACCCATCTGGTTCACTAATGCCTATTAAGGAAGGAAACTGCCATCCTCACTTGGTCTGACTTACATGTGACAACAATGTGGTTGAATTTTAACTGCCACTCTGGACAGTTTGGGATGGGAAATAAATACTGGCCTAGCCAGCAATGCCCTCATCATGTGAATTAATTTATATAAATAAATAAAAGGTAAGTACGTTGTGAGTCAAGGTACTGCAATGAAGCACCACAATGTGTCAACGTTTTGTTTTTCTGCTCAGGTACAATCATGGAAATAAAAAACTAGCTCTATTGTGTTATTGAAAAGCACTATCTCTGACTGTCAAGTATAAGAATGGAAAAATAGGACAGGAACAAAGTTGTTTATAATTATGAAAAACAAGCAGATTGAATTGCATGTTTCTTCGATATCTTGATGCTTTCAATGAGGAATATAAATCACAATAAGGAATTGGAGGGGTTGAGGGCAGTTCAGGTTTGACTACATTCAGGTGCTGCATCAAGGTTTGGGGCTGTATCCGGGTGGACCAGAATAGATTTAAAATTTCATGACCACTATTATATCAATCCTGAGGTATTAGAATCTTCCAAGCAACCAAAATGCTCGAAGATACATAATAAAGGACATGGCAAACCGTGAAAAAGGAACAATTGCTCAAATTATGTTGTGAAGTGGACAAAAACATTGGTCAATTTTTGCTTTTAGTTAATAAATTCTCAGCAATAAAGTTTTCATTTAAGCTCTTTAATTCCAAATAATGAGGACTGAAAGCTGCTGGAAAGCAAAATAAATTCCATCTAAGTAGCTGCTCTGTGATAACAGTAATTACAAATAACATTTTTGTTGTGTCACAGTAAAATTAATTCATGTGGTTCAGTGAGGAATGTAGACAGCATACCAGGATCAACTGAGCTGTACCAAAAGTGAAATGTTAACCAACTGAAAACAGATCAGTAAAAGCAGTAGGCATCAGAGAAAGCTAAACATTGCTATGATGAAAAGATCAAACATAATTTCAGCAATCCTGACTCATTCTTTTATAAATGCTGTGGACCTATTTAATTATAAAAAGGAAGTTAAAAAGCTCTATTAATATCCTCACCCTCAAAGATGGGGGATTATTGCTTGTAACTTCAAAATATAAAAGTTTAAGTAATTATAACCATCTATAAGTAGATATGCTGAATGAATTATCCACCTTGATTTCCTCTAGAGGTCCCTGTCATCACAAAAGTAAGCCCTCAGACATTTGATTCACACCGATTTATACTGAGAGAAATGGGTGAGCACAATGGACGCAGCAAAGGTTGAAGCCTTAGCAACAGCTCAGGGACAGTTTGGAAGGGTTTCGCTCCAGAGCTAACCACATTGCTAACTAAGTTGTTCAGTACAGCTACGGCACTGGCAAATATCCCACAATGTGGAAAGTTAGCCAAGTGTGTCCTCTTCACAACAAGCAGGAAGAGTTGCACTTAGCCCATCAGCAAAGTGAAGTGATGAAAGGTATTGTCGGCAGTGATTTCAAGTCGTACTTTCCCACCCAAACCTGCTTACCAATGCTCATGTTGCATGCAAGATCCATTACAGTCTTGGTCCAAACATGAACAATAGAGCTGAATTCCAGAGGTGAGTGTTTCTGTCCTTGACATCAAACTACCATTTGACCAAATATGTGTCAAGATTTCCTGGTAAAATGAGGTCAATTGTAATCAGAGGGACATGTGCCATTAGCTGGGGGTATGCCTGGTACAAAGAAAGATGACTACAACTGTGAAGAAAGGTCACTGGACTCAAACATTGACACTGCTTTCTCTCTACATATGCTGCCATATCTGCTAAGTTTCTCCAGTTTTTATGTTTTTTGTTTGAGATGCCTGTAGTTGTTGGAGGCCAATCATCTCAGCACTGGGACATTGTAACAGAATTCCTCGCGGTTTTGTTGTAGGCTCAACTATCAATTGCTTCACCAGTGGGCTTCCCTCTGTCAGAATGTCAGATGTTGTGATGTTCACTGATGATTGCACAATATTCAACACTATTCATACTATTCGTTTCCTCAACAGCACTTTCCAAACCTGTAACCTTTATCATGGAGAAGGCAGCAGGTACATTAGAACAATATCGCCTACAACATTTCTTGCAGCTCAGAGAACATTCTTACTTGGAAATGCATCATCCTTCCTTCAATACCCATTAATTGAAATCCTGCTCACGCCCCCATGCCCCCCCCCCCCCCTCCACCACCCCAGCCCCTCCTTCGCAGAACTGTGAGAGTACCTTCACTGCATTGACTGCAGTTGTATAGGAAGGCAGATCATTAACACCTATTCAAAGGTAATTAGGGCTGTATATTAAAAGCAGAGTGAAAGTTCTTATCTCTTAATAAAATGTTCTATCTATTTCATGCTGCAGATGCTTTGACAGCTCATCCTCTGAAGAAGCCAAGTATCAGCAAATCAGATCCTGAATTTCTGAATTATTCAGCTCATGTGCAGACTCAAACGCTGTTGTCAGTTTCAGACAACTAATGATGGTGATGGTAATGATTGTTATCACAAAATCGAAACTAGTCTCTCTCAGTTGCCTTTCTGACAATGTGGTTGAAATTAGATACTCATTGATGGGGAACTGGCAACTTTTTGTTTTAGTTACACAGACAATACTCAAAGGAAATATGTAGACCTATCATCAGCATCCAACTCACCCTGGGTCGCCTACAAAAACTCGAAAATGAAAAATATCCAGCTGTTTGTTAAAGAGGTGATGTTCCTAGTTCAGTCATGTAACAATATAAATAATTTATTAAGATTACTTATTCATTCAGATCTTAAGTTTAAAAAGTCATATTTTCAATAAGTTGAAATCAGGGGAACATGAACAAATAATCGTATAAATAGTGATCACAAAGGACTTAACTTTCTATGGAGAAAAGCACTCTTCAGAAATGTGTAAATTAGAGTGCCATAAATACAATCACCAGATATCAAGACACATTATCTGCTGCAAATATAACAGATTCAGAACCAGAGAAAGGTCAAATTGCTCTGACACAGATAGGCTGAGAATTAATATCTTACAGTGATAAGATATTAGGATGGGGATATCTAAGGGATGGCATCTAACAATAAAAATTTCTTCAAAAATGATGTAAAACATGTCTACGAACTGTCTTGTTTCTTTCAATTCATTCTTGAACACAAACATCAGTGAAAAGTCCCTTCACTGACTGTCCTCTGAAGGAGGTGCCTTCGACCTCAAGCACTGCAGAATGGTTTGGTTCAACTGAGTAACATGCAAGACCAATTCAGAGGCTAGCTAATAGTAATGAAAATTGGAATCATATACAGGCTATATTTTAATTCAAATGTTCACATTGCTATGGTGGGATTACATGAATTCTCCTTCCACATGTATGGATTACTTGTTCAAGGAATTGAGACACAGCATTACTGTATTCTTAATATTCTTAATATTTACATTTATATTACTTAATATTGTAAGAAAACATTTGCTCAACAGATTACAATTTTTGATTATGGACTAGATGAGAAAAATAGTTTTCTTTCTTACTTAAATCTTTCCACCTTATGTGTTAAAAAGATTGTGTTTACTCATCTGGATTAGTTAAGTATTTTTTTCAATACACCTATTTTCTAATACTCAGAAATCAAATTAACTCCACTTGTCCTCCAACTTCCTCATCTGAAGTAGAAACTACTGCTGGGGAATGACATATGATCATAAACTGCTCTCTTACATGTCATATCGACTTGGGTGAATCCCGAAATTGTGCTTGATCTATAGGATATCATAAAACAATTCTACCTGTCTTATTTTGGTGCAGCAGGGATCATGGGATAATAATAATATGACATCCAGCCAATGTTATCCTTCCCTAAGATTGAGACCAATTGTATCATCCTTATGCTGTTTGGGTTTAGACTAGCAAATCAGTACATCGTAAGATCAGAACTTCTTTATCCCTTCGATTTGTATTTGCCCACTAAGCTATTTGTTTATTGCATTACTGCACTGATAAATTTTGTTGTTTCCTGAACACTTCAACTTTCAGCAACCCAGCCACAACCACAGGCAAGTCTAAGCAGAAATGTGGAAACATTTGATAATCTAAACTATTAATTTCTCCCCCAAGATTGGCAAATTTACTCATCACAGGTTAAGGAGGGAATGGGTAGAACTGTATCTGCCAAACTACCCTCCCCCTTCACTCCAGTGTTATCAGACAACAGAATTCAATCCTATTTGGAAAGCAGCATTTTGAATACAATTTGAGTAGGCAAATTATAAATATTAGCAGAACCTGGGACCTGAACTCACAATCCTGTCAGTTCAAAATGCTGTCCTCTATCAGTCCAGATAAACGGCATACACACCATTCAGCTAGATTTCAGTTCACATAGTTACCTGCTTTTTTTCAGTGTAGAAATGTCACAACTGCATAACATTTCTGTTGACAAATTGCACTTTGACCAGATTCATCTTGAACATTACGTACAACAACCAGAAACATGACAGATTTTCAACGGATAATTCAAAGCGAGTACACTGCAATCCGGCAATTAATTCAATACTACAGTTTAACAGATGGCAAATACTTCATTTTGGTTAATATTTTGTTTTGTCAAATGTGAAATCCATCACTTTATTATCCATTCTTCAATGATCCAATCTGATGACACCCATGTTCTTGTAAATAGATGTTTGTTATTAATCACCGCGTTAGGAAGCATATGTTGTCTGGAGAAAAACAATGTAACCTTAGTCTCAAATTCAGGCTAATATAAAAAACTGTCTTAATATTCAAATGCTGTAAAATTAAAGTAAGAAAATTCCAATTATCTTTTATGTGACATATGAAAAGTTACTTATTATACAGAGCGAGAAACAGCTGTTGCACTAAATAAAACAGAAACCTGCATATGTATAATTCTCGACTAAACTTTGTGTGCATCTATCACACTAATATTAACTGAGCACATGATCAAATAAAAATTGGAAATGTTACCATAAGCGTTGGTGCTTGATGTCAATAGGCTTATTAATGGCGTATGGTGATCCATGAAGATAGGCACTCCTGTACCGAGCCAATTTCTCCAGAGATGGGAAACATTCACAGCTTGTTGGCAGACTCATTTTTCACTCTCACAGTACAGCTACATAACCATTGGTTTCATGTTCCTTCATAACAAAACTGCCCTTTTAAAACCTGTGCTCAGCTTTTTTTCTCCGTATTACTCAACTATCATTTATTGAACTGAGGACATTTTCGCAATGCTGATATCTCACTGTTAGGAGCACACTCCCCTTCCAGCTGATTCAGTTTGCAAGTGCGATGCCGTGCTGCTGTTTGTATTTGCTATCTTGCTTTCTCTCAGGAAATGTACTAATAGCTCACTAACAGCGTAGGTCGAGTTTAAGCCTTCCTGACTGAAGGCAGTGATTAGTCAAATGACCACATTTTGAAACACCATCAATGCAAACTGCAAAATCTATAAATTTCTTCTGGAATAATATGGTTTCATTTAACAGAAGCAGCAAAATTGAGAAGTAGCAATTATTTTCAGTTAATGATTTTAAACTGTACATCGTACCATAAAGGATGGAGTCCAGTACCACTACTATTATCAGTATCAATACCAGTGTGCCTACACATTTCAGTTCTGAAGAAGAAGCATATCAGTTTCAAGTTATTGACTCTGTTTCTCTCTCCACAGATGCTACCAGACCTGCTGAGTTTCTCTAGCATCCTCTGCAGTGGTTTCAAATTTCCAGCATCCGCAGCATTTTCTATTTACTTTTGTGAATTATTCTGATGGTTTCCTGGTCAAGATCCAGCTTCCACAAATTAACTTATGCAATATTCCTTTACAAGTCAGATTACACAACACCAATCACTGCTGACCTATATTGAAACCCCATGCTTCAGCGCCTCCAAGTTCAAATTCTTGTTTCCTGTTTAAAGATACAGCAATACACCGTTGCTCACTGAACTTTGTTATTCCAATCAACTACAGCTGCTTCCAATCCCCATTTGGTCCACCCCTGGTACTGCTACCATCAGCCACACCCTATCTTTCTTCCTAAACCCAATCACCTCCCATCTTTCTTTAAGATGATCTTTAAATTATCTCTGAATAGATTCTGGTCACCTTTATGACTTTTCCATCATTGATTTCCATCCACATTTTCCTTATGTTCACGTGAAGCACTTTGAGCCACCTACTAAGTTCTAAGCAATACCCACCTACCTGCAGTTATGATCATGCCACTAATTGCAGATAGTTGATTGAGCCTAACAAACTCCATTTGCAATTAATGTTGCCTTTATCACCTATCGGTCTTGCGTTTCCATGAGTGAAATGCAACGTAAAAGATTAAGGAATTTTGAAAGCTAGATAGGCTAGGATGTTTTTCACTGGAGCATAGGAGGTTGAGGAGTGACGTTTACAAAATCATGAGGTGCATTGATAAGGCAGATCAAATTACCAGTGTGCAATGCAAGTACCACCCAGAAGCAGAAGATCCAGGAGAAACAGGTAGTATCTCTATGGACAGAAATTCATTATTCTGACATCTCACAAGCCAAACATCACCCTCCAAGAGGTCGATTAAGCAATCAGTTTATTTCACAAGCACATTGTTAGATAAGTTCTGAAAACTTTGTCAGCTACAAGTGTATTGCTTTCCTCTGCAATAGATGGTCTACATAATGCTGTAGAACTTTCAGCTCACTAACTTCTACAGATGTACCATTAAAAGCATACTGTCCAGGTGCATAACAGCCTAAAGAGGGGATATGAAAGAAAGCTAGCTAGAAATATATAAAAAAAGTCTAAGTAAAAAATATTTAAAGAGGAATCAATGCACCTCAACATGTGAGTGTTGGTCATTGCTAAACAGCATGAAGGAAATAAATGCACTGGAAGTTCAGAGAAGACTTGTTACTCAAATTGCTGGAATGGGGGTGGGTCGATATATGTGGAGACTTTTGACAGATTCAGTTTGTATCTGCTGGGATTTCAAAGATAAGAAACTTCTTGACTGAAACAAGGGCATATGCGGAGAGGTTGTCTTCCTTCTGGAAGAATCTAGAACTGGGAGTTACTGTGAAAAAAATCATTTAAAACAGAGATGAAGTGCAATGTTTTCTCTTGATGGGTTGTGAGTCTTTAGAATTCTACTCCCACAAAGATGGTGGAAGTGCAGTCATTGAGTCATAGAGATTTACAGCACAGAAACAGACCCTTCGGTCCAACTTGCCCATACCGACCAGATATCCTAAATTAATCTAGACCCACTTGTCAGCACTTGGCCCACATCCCCCGAAAGCCTTCCTATTCATGTACCCATCTTTTTAATTCTAATTGTACCAGCCTCCATGACTTCCTCTGGCAGCTCAGTCCATGCACGCGCCACCCTCTGAAAAAGTTGTCCCTTAGGTCCCTTTTAAATCTTTCCCCGACTTAACCTAAATGTATGCCCTCTAGTTGTGGACTCCCCCAACCCCAGGGAAAAGTCTTTGTCTATTTAGCCTACCATGCTCCTAATGATTTTATAAACCTCTATAAAGGTCACCCTTCAGGCTCCAACGCTCCAGGGAAAACAGCCCAGCCTGTTCAGCTTTTCCTATAGCTCAAACCCTCCAACACTGGCAACATCCTTGTAGATCTTTTCTGAACCCGTTCAAGTTTCACAACATCTTTCACATAGTAGGGAGACCAGAATTGCACACAATATTCCAAAAGTGGCCAAATCAATGTCCCAACTCCTATACTCAATGCTCTGACCAATAAAGGAAGGCATATTAAATGGCTTCTTCACTATCCTATCTACCTGTGACTCCACTTTCAAGGAGCTATGAACCTGCACTCCAAGGTCTCTTTATTCACCACTCCACCTGCCACTCCTTGGCCCACTGGTCCATCTGATCAAGATCCCGTTATACTCTGAGGTAACCTTCTTCGTTGTCCACTACACCTCCAATTTTAATGTCACCTGAAAACTTACTAACTATACCTCCTATGTTCACATCCAAATCATTAATATAAATGACAAAAAGCAGTGAACCCAACACCAATCCTTGTGGCGTGCCACTGGTCACAGGCCTCAGTCTGAAAAGCAACCTTCCATCATTACCCTCCGTCTTCTACCTTCGAGCCAGTTCTGTATCCAAATGGCTAGTTCTCCCTGTATACCATGAGATCTAATCTTGCTAACCAGTCTCCCAAGAGGAATCTTGTCGAATGCTTTACTGAAGTCCATATCGATCGTGTCCACCACTCTGCCCTCATCAATCCTCTTTGTTACTTCTTCAAAAAACTCAATCAAGTTTGTGAGACATGATTTCCCATGCACAAAGCCATGTTGACTATCCCTAATCAGTCCTTGCCTTTCCAAATATATGTGCATCCTGTCCCTCAGGATTCCCTCCAACAACTTGCCTACCAGTGATGTCAGGCTCACTGGTTTATCGTTTTCTGGCTTGACCTTACCAACTTTCTGAAACAATGGCACCACGTTAGCCAACCTCCAGTCTTCTGGCACCTAACCTGTAACTATTGATGATCCAAATAACTCAGCAAGGAGCCCAGCGATCATTTCCCCAGCTTCCCTCAGAATTCTAGGGTACACCTGATCAGATCCTAATGATCTATCTTCCGTTATGCATTTTAAGACATTCATCACCTCCTCTTTTGTACTATGGACACTTTTCAAAATGTCATCATCTATTTCTCCACACGCTGTATCTTCCATATTCTTCTCCACAGTATACACTGTTGCAAAATTCTCATTTAGTATCTCTCTATCTCCTGCAGTTCCATGCATGGGCTGCCTTGCTGATCTTTGAGGGGTCCTATTCTCTCCCTAGCTACCCTTTTGTCTTTAATGCAGTACAACCTTGATTATCCGAACATCAATTATCCAAATTTCGGATTAGCAGAACAAGATATCAAGGTCCCATTAAAAGGGCATTAGGTAACTCAGTGTTCAGTTATCAGTTAAACAGCATTATGGTGTGCATTGCCAGATAACCAAGAAATGTTCGGATAACCAGCACTCATTAATTGCCACTTGTTTACGATCAGATCAATTATCCAAACAATCAATTAGATTAGATTACCGACAGTGTGGAAACAGGCCCTTCAGCCCAACATGTCCACACCGACCCTTCGATGAGCAACCCAGATCCATTCTTCTACATTTACCCCTGACTAATCCACCTAACATTACAGGCAATTTAGTATGGCCAATTCACCTAACCTGCACATCTTTGGACTGTGGGAGGAAACTGGAGGAGGAAACCCACGCAGGCACTGGGAGAATATTCAAACTCCACATGGACAATTGCCCGAGGTGGGAATTGAACCCGGGTCCCTGGCGCTGTGAGGCAGCAGTGATTACCACTGAGGCACCTTGCCACCCCATTATCCAAACAAAATACTCCCCACCTGACTCATTCGGATATTCGACTTTCTACTGTATTATAAAATCCCTTTGGATGCTCCTTAACCCTATTGCCAAAGCTATCTCATGTTCCCTTTTTGCTCTCTTGAATTTCCCTCCTAAGTATACTCCTACTGCCTTTATACTCTTCTAAGGATTCACTCAATCTCTCTGTCTATACCTGACATATGCTTCCTTCTTATTTTGAACCCAAACCTCAATTTCTCTAGTCATCCAGCATTTCCGACACATACCAGCCTTTCCTTTCACTCTAACAGGAATATACTGTCTCTGGACTCACATTATCTAATTTTTGAAGGTTTCCCATTTTCCAGCCATCCCTTTACCTTGTGAGCATCCGCTCCCAATCCATTTTTGAAAGTTCTTGCCTAGTACCATCAAAATTAGCTTTTCTCCAATTTAAAACTTTAACTATTAGTTCTGGTCTATGCTTTTCCTTCGATGTTGTAAAACTAATAGAATTATGGTCACTGTGCTCAAAGTGCTCCCCCACTGACACCTCAGTCAATTGACCTGCATTATTTCCCAAGAGTAGGTCAGGTTTTGCACCTTCTCTAGGAGGTATATCCACATTCTGAATCAGAAGACTTTCTTGTACACACTTAACAAATTCCTCTCCATCTAAACCCTTAATGCTATGGCAGTCCCAGTCTATGTTTGAAAAGTGAAAATCCCCTATTATTCTTACAGATCAGATTCCCTACAGTTTGGAAACAGGCCATTCAGCTCAACGAATCCACACCAACCCTCTGAAGAGTAACCTACCCTACTCTGAAGAGTAATTCATTTTCCTACCCTATATTTACTACTGACAAATGCACCCAACACTGTAGGCAATTTAGCATGGCCAATTCACCTGGCCTGCACATCTTCAGATTGTGGGAGGAAACGGGAGCACCCAGAGGAAACCCACGCAGATACGGGGAGAATGTGCAAACTCCACAGAGCCAGTTGTCTAAGGCTGGATTCGAACCCATGTCCCTGACGCTGTGAGGTAGCAGTGCTAACCACTGAGCCACCATGCCGCCCACACATTCTCAGATAACTGAAAGCTCCTTACAAATTTGTTTCTCAACTTCTTGCTGACTATTTGGGGGTTGATAGCACAATCCCAGTAAGGTGATCATCCCTTTCGTATTTCTCAGTTCCACCCAAACAACTTTCCTGGACATAATCACAGAAATAGCCTCCGTAAGAATATTTGTAATGTTATCCCTGATCAAAATGCCTCTCCCTCTTCTCTTTCCCGCTCCCCCCCCCCCTCCGCTTCTATCCTTTGTATAGAATTTGTATCCTGGAATATTGAGCTGCCACTCCTATCCATCCCGGAGTGTGATAAACTTGCAACTTTTATATGCAGTTCACAGGTTGTATGTGTTACTGGTTACACCAATATTAATTGTCTGACCCCATTGCCCTTGAGAAAGTGGTGGTGAGCTCCCTTCTTGAACTATTGCAGCCCATGAGGTCAGGTACATCATCAGTACTGTGAGGCAGAGAGTTTTGTGATTTTGGCTGAGTGACAGTGAAGTATGAGTGATATAGTTCCAACTCAGGATAGTATGTGGCTTGAAGGGGAAGTTTCAGGTGCTGTCCCCAAGTATCTGCTGCCCCAGTCATTCCAGATGGTAGAGGTTGTGGGTATAGAAGGTGCTGTCAAAGTTGCTGCCGTTACAGAGACAAATATGCAAATTATCAGCAGGAGTAAGCAATTCAACCCTTTCATCTGCCAATCAATAAAATCACAGTTAAAAATCACACCAGGTTTTGTCCAACAGGTTTAATTGGAAGTACTGGCTTTCAGAGCGTTGCTCCTTCATCAGGTGGTTGTGGAGGACACAATTGTAAGACACAGAATTTATACCAAAAGTTTACAGTGTGATGCAACTGAAATTATACATTGGAAACTATCTTGATTGTTTGTTGAGTCTTTCATCTGTTCGAATACCATGATAGTTTCACTTCTTTCATATGTAAGTCATATAATGTTTTTTTAAAAGTTACAGTCTCAGGTTAACTCACAATTAGTGTTAGCCAGATAATATGTTGAAGGTGTTAGCCCCCTGTGTTCTCAACTTGTAACATTAAGCTTACTTTCCACTTTCTATTTATACTGCCTGTGTGCCTGTTGAGTGTTTTTCCAGCATTTTCTACTTTTAGTGAAAGGGGAAATTGAACAGTAGTGTCACTTCACTCTAAAGCATTTCAATTTGCACTCTTCCAGAAGGAAGGCAACTCTGTCACTTGCGCTCAGGAAATGCATGCGCTCTTTTGTGAATAAGATGATTTGTCCAAAATCACCAGATCAAAGTGAAGTTACTGCTGGCAGTAATAAGCTGCTAATCATAAGATGAACCAATCTTTTTATTTTGGTCATATATTAACTCACTATCTTTTTATTTTGGTCATTCAAACATTTCCTATCGTACCAATATTTACTTTTAAAGTTTCATTAGCAATGCCTATATTTCTATTCTCATTAGGCTCTGCAAGTACAAGTCCATGGCAACTCAACTGTTGATGATGAGAAATGTTTTAAGCCCTTAGTTGTGCATATATTTTAAAATCAATATTCAAGGGAGCTTGGCTTCTGTTTCCAGAGGTGTCGAAGTATTAGTGTCAGAACAACTTTTGCTTAAGCTTATGACTGCAATAAATTATAATAAATGATAATTCCAACATATTTAAGTAGAATTGATAAATATGTGGAACATTTCCCAAATGTGCATTTGAAATATTGTTATCAACATTTTGTATAGTTTGTGTGTTCCTTGCCTATTTGGAAAATATCACCCTTAATCCCCCCATCCGAAATGGAGGTTGGACCTGTCAAAGATTTACAGAATCACAAAGGGCACAGATAGGGTCTTTTTTTGTAAGGTGGGAGGGAGTTGCCCAAAATTAGAGGGCATAGGTTTAAGGCAAGACGGGAAAGATTTGAAAAGGATGTGAAGGGTAACTTTCTCATGTAGAGGGTGATGTGCGTATGGAATGAGCTATCAAAGGGAATAGTGAAATTAGGTACAACATTTAAAAGGCATCTGAGTGAATACATGAATAGGAAGAGTTTAGAGGGACATGAGCTAAATGCTTTGTCAGATCGGAATGTTTGGTCAGCGTGGATGAGTTGGACCAAAGGGTGTGTTTCCATGCTGTGTGGCTGTGTGACTCTATGACTCTCTATGTGAAACTCATGCTTACTCCTCATGTCATAATCAAAACATTTCTTTTTGTCTTTGCTTATTTGGAAAATATCACCCTTTTTTTCGGGGGGGGGGGGGGGGGTAGCACTGTGGCTCAGTGGTTAGCATTGCTGCCTCATGCTCCCACATTTATTTCCAGCCTGGGGTGACTGTGGAGTTTGCACATTCTCCTCATGTCTGCATGGGTTTCCTCCTGGTTCTCCAGTTTCCTCCCACTGTCCAAAGATGTGCAGATCAGGTGAATTGGCCATGCTAAATTGCCCCATAGTGTTAGGTCAATTAGTCAGATGGAAATGGGTCTGGGTGGGTTACTCTTCGGAGGGGTGGTGTGGACTGGTTGGGCTGAAGGGCCTGTTTCCACACTGTAGGGAATCTAATCTAATCATTATTTTCCCCCCATCCAAGACTGAGGGTTGACCTGACACAGATTTACAGAATCACAAGGGAAATGGATAGGGTCTTTTTTTGTAAAGTCGGAGGGAGTTCCCAAAATTAGAGGGCATAGGTTTAAGGCAAGACGGGAAAGATTTAAAAAGGATGTGAAGAGTAACTTTTTCACGCAGAGGGTGATGTGCGTATGGAATGAGCTATCAAAGGGAATAGTGAAGTTAGGTACAACATTTGAAAGGCATCTGAGTGAATACATGAATAGGAAGAGTTTATAGGGCCATGAGCTAAATGCTTGGTCAGATCGGGATGTTTGATCATGTTTCCGTGCTGTCTGGCTGTGTGACTCTATAACTCTCTATGTGATACTCATGCTTACTCCTCATGTCATAATCAAAACATTTTTGTCCTGTCTCTTATTACAGTTTACATTATATTATGGAAAATGTACACCATTGGAATGTACAACAAGCTCTGTAAAAAGAAAGACACCAAAGATAAGAACCATTATACCTGTGGTTAATTAATCAGTAAAATCATGAAATAGCAGTAAATATGGGATGATTATTTTATTTGCAAACAGCTTCCAATAAACAAAGCCAAGATAAATATAAGTTACCCATAGAACATTAACAGCAAAATGTAATTGCACTGAAGAAATCTACTGAAGAATGCAGATGATTTAATGTGGTTACCATAATGCACAAATTCATTCTGAAATGACATCAAAGAAAAAATGAATGAATGAATGCACTTGTCTAAAATCACATTTTTTGTTATTTCAGTTGTGTTTGTTGTGTACCTGGTCTTTAAGAGAGTTCACCTCGAAGCACTCCATTCCTGTGCATATGTGATGCTGTGACTCTGTCTGGCAGTTAGTCTGCTTGATTAGTGACCCAGCAGCAAGTGAAGCCCTAGTGGGGCTCTGTGGAGGTTTGAACATTAAATGGAACAAAAAAATGTAATGTCAAGTTTTTTTTTAGGTGTACCTTTCTCATTATTCAGTAAGAGGACTATTGTGAAGAAAAGATAGATGGAGGTCCCCAATATCTCTACTTTCTCTGTGTGTGTTCCAGGACAGTAACTTGTCAGTATTCAGATTAACATCAATAACCCATCTCTTTGTATTACTGCTTTTATTGTGCAACTGGTTATTCTGTATGGATTTGGTAAATAAAAAATCATTTCATTCTGTTTTTCTATATCAAGCAGTTTTGTGTCAATGAGAAGTTCTTAGTTTAATGACAAGTGCATGTACTTAGTCACTCGTTTCTGACAATTACTTTCTTATAAATGACACTTAAACCACATATTTAATGAATGTCAAATAAACTAGGGGTAGGTTAATCTAGGTTGCCGAATGGCTTGTTTGTGATGGAGAATAATATCAACCATGTGAATGCAATTCCTGTACCAGCTGAAGGCCTCACTCTCTCAAACTTGGTCCTTGTTCAAGGGCTAGTGACCTTCAGGTTAAACTCATCACCAGTTGTCATTCTCTAATGATCCTTTGGGACTATGGCAACTTTCACTTTCAGAGTTACAGGCACCATTCATTCCAAATAAACTAGTGCATGACATATTTATACTTGCCATTTATCAGCACAAGGTGCTGGAAATCAATGTAAATTTCATCCAACAACAGTTTTTGACACAGAGATTAAAGGTCATCCAGTTGATTTAACATCGTTGTTCACAAAAAAATCAATGTATGTGAATATTTAACTTCTTATGTTTAAACGATAATGAGTTAGAACATTTGTACTGGGAACCAAAGGTTTTATGCTCCTAAGAAGCAATTGGAATAAAGCTACTAAAACTAGTGAACATGTCACAAAATAGCATTCATAGACTGCTCCAAGCAAAAGTAACTACAAATGGAATTAATTATAAGCACTGAATGATTAAATGTTACAACTTTATGCATGGCTTAAACATGTAATGGCAGTGCCAAGTTCTGTCAAATAAGAGACCTCACCTACTGAAAATTTATGAATCTTCAGAACAGATTCAATATTAATGAACTTGCCAAATTCGATGCCAAAACTCTATATACCTTCACTACAATGACAACTTGTAATGCTACTTTATTTATGTGCTTTATGAAATTCTAATTTGCTGAGGGTTCAGCATATCTCTGCACGTCAATGCTAAATGAAGTCCAGCTCAATGTGAATAAATTTTCTCTGGGTTCTGAAAGCTTTACCTAAAAAGATAATCGTTCTCTCAGACACTGGTAATGAGATTGACAACCCATGAACATTACAATATCCCAATTCACATCTAATAATGAAGCTCACCCTTACTAATGGAGTAGAGAAGGATGAACTGCATCAAATCAGGTTTAGAAAAAGTAATAGAATGAATCAAAAGTTGGATTAAGAAAGAGATGGAAAAGACACAGAAAAATAAAAACAAAGTAAATTAGAAAAAAGACTTTTAATCACGAAAAATTTACTATAGGCTGGAATGAATCTCAACATGTTTTTTTTTCCAAATCTCTGTCATTGAGGTTACTTAGTATTGTATTAACAATTATCTCACTATTGTAAAGGCGCTAATGTAACTAATTACCAGACTTGACTTTCCGTAGTGAGAAAATATTGGAAAATTAAAATGAAAATCCAACATGTTATTGATCAAATCCAGGAGAGAACTGTGGGTAAGATACCAATACGTGTGACAAATGTTGACTAATTTAAATGAATCAGTAAACTTGGCAGATTCACAATTCATAGCGTAACTCTTAATCCTTTAAACCTACTGACTGATTTGCATTTTAAAAATGGCTTGAATTGTTAACATACAGAATTGGATTTTCACATCCTCTGAACAATGTAGGCAATGGAAAGGAAGGTGGGAAAATGTGAATGAAAGTATGTGGCTTGGAAGTTGAGAAATAAAAAAATTGAATTTTCCATTTTAGCTTTCACCAACTAGATGAGAATCTCACTAGTGAACAGCAAGAGACCTGTTTGAATGGAATTAATATCTCATGACCACAATCTTGCTTTATCTATAGCTAATTATTTCTGGTAACGTAGAGAAACTACAGATGGTGTCAGCTCCTGGTCGAGAGTCATAGAGTCATACAGCATGGACACAGACCCTTCAGTCCATGCCAACCAAGTTTTCCAAACTAAACTAGCCCTATTTTCCTGTGTTTGGCCCATATCGCTTTAAACCTTATCTATTCATGTACCTGCCCAAATGTCTCTTAAATGTTGTAACCGTATCTGCATCGACCACTTCCTCTGACCGCTTATTCCACATATGAACCACTCTCTGTATGAAAATGTTACTCCTCAGGTCCCTTTTTAATCTTTCTCTTCTTACCTTAAAAATGTCCCCCCTAGTTTTGAACTCGCTCATCCAAGGGAAAACACCTTAGTTGTTCACTTTGTCTATGCCTCTCAAGATTTTATCAACCTCTATAATATCACCTCTCAACCTCATCAGAGCAGTAACACAGCACATCAGCGTATTCTCTGGGCATCCATCTTGGCTGGCATTTCCCAACACTCGAAGGCACCTTCCTTGGGCAGCACTGCCTGCACCCTCCATCACAGAGGGTGGCATCACCACCACATCATGGCACATTTCCATCTAACATTAGCATCTCTACACTGCATTTTGAAGCTCACCCCTGACATCTTACACTGGAATGCTGCTCCCAGGCCACTACAACATATTATACATGAGAACAGGCACCAATTCATGATTGGAATAGGGAACATATTTGAGCTTTTAGATTATTTTCTGAGCACTCATTTTGTACTTATTTGAATGCTCGATGCATCTTTTTCTTGCCCTACTTAGTCCTTTAGCGCAGGCAGAAAGCCTGGCTGGGCATGTTGGTGTACAGCACTGTACTATGTGAATACCACATCTGCACCAGGTGCCATCAGCTTACACTGCAAATACATTGCGTGTGCTTTAACCAAATGGCCATGTCCACAAGTCACAGGAGAGCAGTCCTTGGACCAGTCAAGGTGAACTATGGTCAATCAGTGAATTGAAGCATCCTCAGTCAAGAAAAGTGGTATGTTGTTCCAAGTCAGAGAGCAGGAAATGTAAAGGGCAGGAGGATGAGTATTTTTGGAGATGGGATGGGTGAGTCATTGAAAGAAGATCCTCCATACGATTTTGAGAATGGTAGAACATGAGACATGGTGGGAGTTCAGTCGGATGAGAAAGTTAGATCGATGTGGAGGTGCCGGTGTTGGACTGGGAGGGACAAGTAAAAAATTACATCAGGTTATCGTCCAACTCGTTTATTTGAAAACACAAGCTTTCGGAGCCCCGCTCCTTCTTCAGGAGTTAGTGATGTGCACGATATCAGAGAAAATATGCAGATTCTTAGCCCTCCGGAGTGCAGGAGGTTGTTAGCCTTCCTGCATCATTGGTGTGCATTCCTTCAAAGTATGGAGACTACACTGACATAGAACATAACAGCGCAGTACAGACCCTTTGGCCCTCGATGTTGCACCACCCTGTCATACTAATCTGAAGCCCATCTAACCTACACTATTCCATGTATGTCCATATGCCTGTTTAATGACGACTTAAATACACTTAAACTTGGCGAATCTACTACCGTTGCAGGCAAAGCATTCCATACCCTTACTACTCTCTGAGTAAAGAAACTACCTCTGACATCTGTCTTATATCTATCACCCCTCAATTTAAGGTTGTGTCCCCTTGTGTTTGCAGTCCCCATACTTGGAAAAAGGCTCTCCCTGTCCACCCTATCTAACCCTCTGATTATCTTGTATGTCTCTATTAAGTCACCTTTCAACCTTCTTCTCTCTAACGAGACCAGCCTCAAGGCCCTCAGCCTTTCCTCGTAAGACATTCCTTCCATACCAGGCAACATCCTAGTAAATCTCCTCTGCACCCTTTCCAAAGCTTCCACATCCTTCTTATAATGCGGTGAACAGAACTGTACACAATACTCCAAGTGTGGCCATACCAGAGCTTTGTACAGCTGCAGCATAACCTCCTGGTTCTGGAACTCAATCCCTCTATTAATAAAGGCCAAAACACTGTATGCCTTCTTAACAACCCTGTCAATCTGGGTGGCAACTTTCAGGGATATGTGTACATGGACACCGAGATCTCTCTGCTCATCTGCACTCCCAAGAATCTTACCATTAGCCAGTACTTTCCCATTACTCCATCCAAAGTGTATCACCTCACACTTGTCCACATTAAACTCCATTTGCCACCTCTCAGCCCAGCTCTGCATCCTATCTATGTCTCTCTGCAACCTACTATATCCTTTGTCACTATCCACAACTCTACCGACCTTAGTGTCGTCCACAAAATTACTATCCCACCCTTCTAAGCCCTCATCCAGGAGATTTATAAAAATGACAAACAGCAGTGGACCCAACACCAACCCTTGCGGTACGCCGCTACTAACTGGACACCAAGATGAACATGTTCCATCAACTACAACCCTCTGTTTTCTTTCAGCAAGTCAATTACTGATCCAAACTGCTTTGTCTCCCACAATCCCATTCCTCCGCATTTTGTATAATAGCCTACTGTGGGGAACCTTATCGAATGCCTTGCTGAAATCCATATACACCACATCAACTGGTTTACTCTCATCTACCTGTTTGGTCACTTTGTCAAAAAAGTCAATAAGATTCGTTAGGCACAACCTACCCTTCACAAAACCGTGCTGACTGTCCCTGATCAGATTATTCTTTTCTAGATGGTTATAAATCCTATCTCTTACAACCTTTTCCAACCTTTTACCAACAACTGAAGTGAGACTCGCTGGTCTGTAATTACCAGGGTTATCTCTACTACCCTTTTTGAACAAGGGAACCACATTTGCTATCCTCCAGTCCTCAGGCACTATTCCTGTAGACAATGATGATTTGAAGATCAATGCCAAAGGCTCGGCAATCTCTTCCCTTGCTTCCTAGTGAACACTGTCGAAAAATATTTATTTAGTGCTTCCCCTATCTCCTCTGACTCCACACACAACTTCCTACTATTATCCTTGATTTGCCCTAATTTAACTCCGCCGACAACTTCTCATGTCTCCTCCTGGTTCTTCTGAGCTCTCTTTTTAGGTCTTTCCTGACTTCCTTGTAACCCTCAAGCGCCCTAACTGAGTTTTCACATTTTGTCCTAACATAATCCTTCTTCTTCTTCTTGACCAGGGATTCCACTTCCATAGTAAACCACGGCTCACGCATTCTATATCTTCCTCCCTGCCTGACAGATACATACTTATCTAGGACACACAGGATAAGCTCCACATTTTTAATGTGCTCATCCCTTGCAGTTTCCTTCCCAAATCTTTCCTGATTGCATTGTAATTTCCCTTTCCCCAGCTGTAACTCTTGCTAGTGGAGTACACCTATCCCTTTCCATCATTAAAGTAAACCTGACAGAATCGTGATCGCTGTCTCCAAAGTGCTCACCTACTTCCAAATCTAACACCTGGCCAGGCTCGTTACCCAGTACTAAATCTAATGTGGCTTCGCCCCTTGTAGGCCTATCTACATACTGTGTCAGGAAGCCCTCCTGCGCACACTGGACAAAAACTGACCCATCTATAGTACTCATACTGTAGTGATCCCAGTCAATGTTTGGATAGTTGAAGTCCCCCATGACAACTACCCTGCCTCTCTCACTCCTATCGAGAATCATCTTTGCTATCCTTTCCTCTACATCTCTGGGACTATTTGGAGGCCTATAGAAAACTCCCAGCATGGTGACTTCTTTCCTGTTTCTAACCTCAGCCCATACTACCTCAGTTAATGAGTCCCCAAACATCCTTTCTACAACTGTAATATTGTCCGTGATCAACAATGCCACACCTTCCCCTCTTTTACCATCTTCCCTGTTCTTACTGAAACATTTGAATCCCGGAACCTGCAACAGCCATTCCTGTCCCTGCTCTATCCATGTCTCCGTAATGGCCACAACATCGAAGTCCCAGGTACCAACCCATGCTGCCAGTTCACCCACTTTACTTCGGATGCTCCTCGCGTTGAAGTACACACACTTCAATCCAGGTTTTTGGTGGCTACCTCAGAACAGGCTGGTAGCTTTTCACTTGGCGCACAGCTCAGGTATATGCTTAAACAAGGTTAAACGCACTTGTTGTGTAAGCTGCAAATATCTCAATCATACCTCCCACATTAAAAATCACAATCTTTAATTTAACAACATAGAGCAAGGGGCCCCAGTGGACCACCACTGGAAACTACTTTCCAATTGCAAAAGAATCCATTGACCACTCCTTTTTGTTTCCTGTTGTTGAGCCAGTTTAGGACCCAACTTGCCACACTCCTACGAGCTTTTACGTTCTGATGGCAGTATGCCATGTGAGACCTTGTCAAAAGCCTGACTAAAATCCACTGTGCTACCCTCTTCTATCCATCTTGTTACTTCCACTAAAAAACATGAATTAAATTAGGAAGGTGTAGCCTTCCCAAACAAAATCAAGCTGATTATTCTTGATTAATTTAATCCACGTTTTTCTAATTCACAGCGTACCCTGCCTCTCAGAATTGATTCTAACAATTTTTCCACCATGAAATCTAGACTGAGTGGCCGATAACTATTTGGCCTATCCCTCACACCCTTACAATGTTTTCAGACTTCCTATCCCTTGGACCTCACCTATATCTTTTGAAAATTAGAAAATTACCCTGCAACAGCCTGAGACATAATCCATCTGCACCTGGTGAATTATCCACCTTCATTGATTTCAGTGCCTCTCACCTATTGGATCTCATATTTCATTAATTGGAAAATGCAAGATTTAATATATTGATATTTTACCTTGCCTGCATAGATGCTCTTGTTGTGGTTTTATACATGAAGCTGCAGATTTTTATGGACAATACTGAAAAATTTTAAATTATTTTACCTATCGAACCTCAGAGTCCTCATTGATTTAATTTTGTTTTCAGGAGCAGTGAACATTTAAAATACCAGAGTGAGGTACATGTGTTCAAATAACATTTCATTGACACTATTTACATGAGTTACCAGTCATATCAGGTTGCAGATTTGTTATGAACTACTTTAGCTGGGTTATTACACAACACCATATGTACATTTTATAATCCTCCGAATATGTGTTTTCTCACAGAAAACAATGCGTGCATATCGATCTCTACAATACTTAATACTGCTACAAGAAAAGTCTACAAGCTGACAAATAAAAATATATGATATTATATAAAAATATAAAAACTCAAGAGCCATGTTGCATTAAAATAATGAAAACTAACCATTCAAGCTATGAAGTAAATCTATTATTGTAGAAATAGATAGTGCTGGAGAAACTCAGCATGACTGTCAGCCCCTGTGAATGGAGAAATAGAGTAAAATATTTGGAATCCATTGTGACTCTTCTTTAAAAGAGATCGAAAGAAGAGTCACTCAACTTGAAACATTAAGTCTAGCTGTCTCCATGGAGGCTGCCAGATCTGGTGAGTTTATTCAACACTTTCCGTTTTTATTTCAGAACTCCATCAGAGACGATTCTTTACTTGTATTTGAAGTAAATCCCCTATTACATGATGGTAATAGTTAAGTTGGACAAGGTCTAGCAAGTCATGTATTTAATGGAAATGTTCATGATTTCAAGGTTCTCTGCGCTTAGTGATCTGTAAAACTGCACAAAGATATATTGCAGCTGGAGTAACAACATCTCATTTTCAGATCAACCAGTTTACTACCTGCTGAAATTCATATTGAACTCAACACCTTCAGATTGTGACCTTACTCCCATTTCTTCCTTTTAGCTTTACTAGTTACATTTTCTGTCACCATGTCCTCTCTGCCCTCCCCCCACCCAAGGTAGGATTGTTTGTCCTTTCCAGTCTGGCAGTTAGACACACCATTGTTCCACCATTCTCACATTTCAATCACCTAATCTGCACTATCAACACCCTTTTCCCCCCAGCACTCTGCTCCTACCCTGCCCCACTACAGCATAATTGCGGCTGCCCCCTCCACACTTTGCGTCAGCTCTGATGAAGCATCATCTTGACTAGAAACGTTAGCATGCTCTCACTCCACGATGCTGCCTGACCCACTGTGATCTCCAGCACTTTTTTTTTATGTTTACAGATATATTGGGGCTAATTTTCTTGACATTTACCCCCCTCAAAATGCCAATTTCCAAGGGACAAAGGAGGAATATACGTTTCTCTGGATCTCTGCCCCATTCATTTGGCACATGGATTTCCAGGATTTCCATGCAAAGCCCAAAATAATGATTTGCCCGCAAGGTGGAAGGGAATAGTCCCAAGTGGCCACCTTTCTCATTTACATGCAATCACAGGTGCCATTCCATGTCAAAGCAGGTTGGTTAGATTCACTTTTTGGGATGGTCATTGCTTGGCACTTAGCAGCCTAAATCTAAATGTTGTCCAGGACATCTGGACATTTGTCATTCCTTCAGACAAAGTGATGCCTTTGGTCTCTTGTCAACTGTAATTAATTGCCTTACTTTGTCATTTGCAATTAATTGCTTCTTGTATGTCATTCCTGCATTTGTTTATCCAAAATACTAGGCAGGTGTTTGCTAGTTTGAATCTATGTCCCCTATGCTATCCTTACAATTCATATTATTATTCTAGTGTTACCTATTCCCAACTTTTATTACCTTATCTGATGAAGATTAGCCCTCAAGTACTTCCTCTCCAGGCTGTAATGTGGCAGAATTGGACAGAGTCAGTTTGGATTTACAAAAGGGAAATTTCGCTTGACAAATCTACTGGAATATTTTGAAGACGTAACTAATAGAGCAGATGAGGGGAGCCAGTGAATGTGGCTTATTTTGATTTTCTGGAGGTTTCTTTAAAAAGTTCTACATAAGAGATTAATGTGAAAAATATAAGCACATGATATTGGTCAGGTGTACTGAGATGGACTGAAAACTGGCTGGCAGACAGGAAACACAGAATAGGAGTAAATGGTTCTCTTTCCAAATGGCAGGCATTGACCGATGGGGTACTGCAGGACTCAGTGACAGGACCGCATGTATTCACAACATTAACATTAATGATATAGATGCGGGAACTAAATATAATACCTACAAATTTGCAGATGACATAATGCTGGGTGGAAGAGAGAGTGGTGACGAGAATGCAGAGATGCTTCACTGTGATTTGACTGAGCTGAGTGAGTGCCCTGTAGAATGTGAATAAGCGTGAAGTTACCCACTTCGGTAACAAAAGCAGCAATGCTGATTATTGTCTGTATGGCTACAAATTGAGAGATGGGAATGTGCAACAAGACCTGGCTGTCCTTCTACACCAGTCACTGAAGATAAACATGCAAGTGCAGCAGGTCAGCAAGAAAACAAATGATCTGTTAACCTTCATAATGAGAGGATTCGAACACAGGAGCAGGGATATGTTGCTGTAATTATACAGGGTCTTGCTGAGACCACAGCTGGAGTAATGTGTGCAGTTTAGGTCTCCTTATCAGAGGAAAGATATCCTTACAATAGAGGGTGAGCAGTGAAATTTTATCAGACTGATTCGTGGGATGGAAGGATTGACGTGTGAGGAGAGGTTGAAACGGTTAGGATTACATTTGCTGGAGTTCAGAAGGAGGGGAAATCTCATCAAAACCTATAGAATTCTAACAGGACTAGACAAGGGAGATGCAGGAGAGATGTTCCCCATGGCTGAATGCATCCAAAACCAGGGTTCATCATTTAAGGACATGGGGTGAACCATTTAAGACTGAGATGAGGAAAAATACTTCATCTAAAGTGTAAAGTGGCAGATGGCCACTTAAAAATCATCAAATAGCTCCATTAAAGTGAGATTTGAGGACACTGAGATATGAAACCTGAAGTATGTACATCTGGTAACAAATTTGAAAACTGTGCATTCTTTTAGTCAGGATATACCGCTGGAGGCAGAAAATTATCCTTCGGATCCCATCCTGGGACACCTCCGGAGAAGGTACATTGTCCTTAGGAATGGTAAGAAGCCTTTAGGATTGTTAGAAGTAGGTGTAAATACATGTTAATAATGTGTTAAACACATTGTTATCAAGGTAATCGGAACTGTTGATAGACTTATCAAAATCCTATCAAAATCAATGTCAGAAGAACAAATACAAGAAATGTCAGGAAAAACTATCAAAAATATCAAGAGCATTAAAGGAACCTGTCAAGATGACTTCTCATGAAAGCTATCACGTTGTAAAGTCATTTAGAAGTCACGTAATTTAAATACATAGAAAGAAATTTCTCTATTCTAAAAAAACAATTGCTTGTTATTTAACTCTAATAACATAAACCTCAAGGATTTCTTTATTAGATAAATATTAAATGACTGATTTAATAAACATTTATTATCACAGTGGATTACTGGGCATTACTCAGGACATACAGTAAGAACAGACCCTTTGGCCCTCGATGTTGCGCCAACCTGTGAACGAATTTAAGCCCATCCCCCTACACTGTCCCATTGTTATCCATGTACTGGATTAGTGGTGCTGGAAGAGCACAGCAGTTCAAGCAGCATCCAACGAGCAGCGAAATCAACGTTTCAGGCAAAAACCCTGATGAAGGGCTTTTGCCCGAAACGTTGATTTCGCTGCTCGTTGGATGCTGCTTGAACTGCTGTGCTCTTCCAGCACCACTAATCCAGTATTTGGTTTTCAGCATCTGCAGTCATTGTTTTTACATTGTTATCCATGCGCTTATCCAAGGATTGTCTAAATGCTCCTAATGTGGCTGAGTTAACTACATTGGCAGGCACGGTATTCCACATCCTTACCACTCTTTGAGTAAAGAACCCGCCTCTGACATCTGTTTTAAATCTATTACCCCTCAATTTGCAACTATACCACCTCGTCCAAGCCAGCATCATCATCATAGGAAAAAGACTCTCACTGTCCACCCTATTTATTCCTCTGATCATCTTGTGTGTCTCTATTAAATCCCCTCTTAGCCTTCTTCTCTCCAGTGAGAACAGACCCAAGTCCCTCAACCTCTCCTCATAAGACCTTCCCTCCAGACCAGGCAATATCCTGGTAAATCTCCTCAGCACCTTTTCTAATGCTTCCACATCCTTCCCGAAATATGGTAACCAGAACTGTACACAATATTCCATGTGAGGGTGCATTAGTGTTTTGTACAGTTGAAGCATGACATTACGGTTCCGGAACTCAATCCCTCTACCAACAAAACCTAATACACTATCTGCCTTCTTAACAGTACTATCAACCTGAGTGGTAACTTTCAGGGATCTATGTACATGGACACCAAGATCCCTCTGCACATTCACATTGCCAAGAATCTTTCCACTGACCTTGTATTCTGCTTTCCTATTATTCTTCCCAAAGTGCATCGCCTCACATTTATCTGCATTAAACTCCATTTGCCACCTCTCGGCGCAATTCTGCAGTTTATCCAAGTCCCTCTGCAACCTGCAACATTCTTCCACACTGTCCACTACTCCACTGACTTTAGTGCCATCTGCAAACTTACTAATCCATCCACCTATGCCTGCGTCTAAGTCATTTATAAAAATGACAAACAGCAGTGGTTGCAAAACAGGTCCTTGTGGCACACGAGTAGTAACTGGACTCCAGGTTGAATATTTTCCATCAACCACTGCTTGCTGACTTCTTACAGAAAGCCAGTTTCAAATCCAAACTGTTAAATCATCCTAATCCCATGCCGCCACATTTTCTTCAAAAGCCTATCATGTGGAACCTTAAAGGCTTTACTGAAGTCCATGTATACCACATCAACTGCCCTATCCTCATCCACACGCTTGGTCACATAGAATATAGAACATAGAACATTACAGTGCAGTACAGGCCCTTCGGCCCTCGATGTTGTGCCGACCTGTCATACCAATCTGAAGCCCATCTAACCTACACTATTCCATGGACGTCCATATTCTTGTCCAATGACGACTTAAATGTACTTAAAGTTGGCAAACCTTCTAAAAAAAATTCAGTTAGGTTTGTGAGACATGACCTGCCCTTGACAAAACTATGTTGACCATCTCCAATCAAATTGATGCTTGCTAGATTGTTATAAATTCTGTCTCTTATAATCCTTTCCAAATCTTTTCCTATATCGTTTCCTTTGCCGGAGGAAACATCACAGGAGCGCTTCACAGGAGGCTCCCAAACACTGAGGATGTCACCTAGACAGGGGACAAAACGTCTGCAACACAAATTCCCACCTCGGCGAACAGAACCAGAACTTTTCCTATAACAGATGTAAGGCTCACTGGTCCATAATTACCTAGGTCATCTCCACTGCCTTTCTTGAACAAAGACACAACATTTAGAGTCATAGAGTCCTAGAGATGTACAGCACAGAAACAAACCCTTTGGTCCAACCCGTCCATGCCGACCAGATATCCCAACCCAATCTAGTCCCACCTGCCAGCACCCGGCCCATATCCCTCCAAACCCTTCCTATTCATATACTCATCCAAATGCCTCTTAACTGTTGCAATTGTACCAGCCTCCACCACATCCTCTGGCAGCTCATTCCATACACGGACCACCCTCTGTGTGAAAAAGTTGCCCCTTAGGTCTCTTTTATATCTTTCCCCTCTCACCCTAAGCATATGCCCTCTAGTTCTGGACTCCACGACCCCAGGGAAAAGACTTTGTCTCTTTATCCTATCCATGCCCCTCATAATTTTGTAAACCTCTATAAGGTCACCCCTCAGCCTCCGATGCTCCAGGGAAAACAGCCCCAGCCTGTTCAGCCTCTCCCTGTAGCTCAGATCCTCCAACCCTAGCAACATCCTTGTAAATTATTCCTGAACCCTTTCAATATTCACAACATCTTTCCGATAGGAGACCAGAATTGCGCACAATATTCCAACAGTGGCCTAACCAATGTCCTGCAGAGCCACAACATGACCTCCCAACTCCTATACTCAATACTCTGACCAATAAAGGAATGTATACCAAATGCCGCCTTCACTATCCTATCTACCTGCGATTCCACTTTCAAGGAGCTGTGAACCTGTACTCCAAGGTCTCTTTGTTCAGCAACACTCCCTAGGACCTTACCATTAAGTGTATAAGTCCTGCTAAGACTTGCTTTCCCAAAATGCAGCATCTCGCATTTATCTGAATTAAACTCCATCTGCCACTTCTCAGCCCATTGCCCCATCTGGTATCAGATCCTGTTGTAATCTGAGGTAACCTTCTTCGCTGTCCACGACACCTCCAATTTTGGTGTCATCTGCAAATTTACTAACTGTACCTCTTATGCTCGCATCCAAATCATTTATGTAAATGACAAAAAGTAGAGGGCCCAGCATCGATCCTTGTGGCACTCCACTGGTCACAGGCCTCCAGACTGAAAAACAACCCTCCACCACCACCCTCTGTCTTCTACCTTTGAGCCAGTTCTGTATCTAAATGGCTAGTTCTCCCTGTATTCCACGAGATCTAACCTTGCTAATCAGTCTCCCATGGGGAACTTTGTCGAACGCCTTACTGAAGTCCATATAGATCAAATCTACTGCTCTGCCCTCATCAATCTTCTTTGTTACTTCTTCAAAAAACTCAATTTTTGCAATCCTCCAGTCCTCTGATACTAAACCTGTAGACAATGACGATTCAAAAATCAAAGCCAAAGGCTCTGCCATCTGCTCCCTAGCTTTCCAGGGAATCCTCAGATAAATCCCATCTGGCCCAGGGGACTTATCTACTTTCACACCTTCGAGAACTGATAACACCTCCTCTTTACTAATCTCAATCCTTTCAAGTCTAATGGCCCAAATCTCAGTCTTCTCCTCTACAATATTTTCCTTTTCCTCAATGAAAACAGATGAGAAACATTCATTTAGCACCTCTCTGATCTCCACAGGGTCCACACACAACTTCCCACTTCTGTCTTCTCACACCTGCTGAAGACTGTTCAGGTCCCTTCCTTGTTCTTCTTAACTCTCTCTTTAAATCCTTCCTAGCTAATCTGTACCTCTCCATCACCCCATCTGAACCACCTTGTTTCAATGTTACATAAGCCTCCATCTTCCACTTAACAAGAGATACAATTTCTTTTGTAACCACAGTTTCCTTCCTTTATTACTTCTTCCCTACCTGACAGGACATACCTATCTAAGCCATGCAATATCTGTTCCTTAAACCAGCTCTACATTTCGATTGTCCCCATCCCCTGAATTTTGCTACCCCATTCTATGTCTCCTAAGTGTTGCCTAATCACATTATAATTGCCCTTCCCCCATCTATAACTCTTGCCCTGTGGCATGTATTGTTAAACTCTCCATTGTTAAACTCAATGTAACTGAATTATGATCACTCTCTCCAAAGTGCTCACCTACCACTAAATCAAACACCTGGCCTGGTTCATTACCAGATCCAGTGTGGCCTCCCCTCTTGTTGGACCTTCAACATACTGTGTCAGGAAACCCTCCAGCACAATTGGACAAAAACTGATCCATCTGACGTACTAGAGTTATAGCATTTCTAGTCAATGTTGGGGAAGTTAAAGTCCCCCATAATGGCCATTCCTTTCCTTTCACTCCTACCCAGAATAGTTTTCCCAATCCTTCCTCCACATCCCTGGAGCTTTGCGAGGCTTTTAAAAAACTCCCAGCAGTGTGTTTCTAACCTCAGCCCATACCACCTCAGTAGATGAGTCTTCGTCAAAAGTTCTTTCAGCCACCGTTATACTGTCCTTGACTAACAAAACCATACCTCATCCGCTTTTACCACCTTCCCTGACCTTAACAAGATCTAAACCCTGGGACCTGTAACATCCATTCCTGAACCTGCTCTATCCATGTCTCTGAAATAGCCACAATATTGAAGTCCCAAGTGCTGCATGCTGCTGAAGACTGCTCATGTCCCCTCCTTGCTCTTCTTAACTCAATCTTTAAATCCTTCCTAGCTAACCTGTAACTCTCCATCATCTCATCTGAACCATCTCATCTCAACGTCACACAATCCATGCTGCAGGCTCACCTACCTTATTCCGGATACTCCTGGCGTCAAAGTAGACACACTTCAATCAGCTTGCTGTCTGCCAGCTCACTCCTGTGACCATGAAATCCTTAGATTACTTAGATTACTTAGATTACTTACAGTGTGGAAACAGGCCCTTCGGCCCAACAAGTCCACACCGCCCCGCCGAAGCGTAACCCACCCATACCCCTACATCTACATCTACCCCTTACCTAACACTACGGGCAATTTAGCATGGCCAATTCACCTGACCTGCACATCTTTGGACTGTGGGAGGAAACCGGAGCACCTGGAGGAAACCCACGCAGACACGGGGAGAACGTGCAAACTCCACACAGTCAGTCGCCTGAGGCGGGAATTGAACCCGGGTCTCCGGCGCTGTGAGGCAGCAGTGCTAACCACTGTGCCACCGTGTCCATGTCCTCCCCATGTCCTCCCTACTCCCATCCTCCTGTGTACTGGAACTACACCACAGCTTCTCATTCTCCTGCTGAGCTAGTTTAAACCTACCTGAATAGCACCAGCAAACATCCCACCCATGATATTATTACCCCTCTGGTTCAAGTGAGGTCCATCCTGGATGTAGAGGGCCCACCTTCCCCAGAATCAGCCCCAATTATCCATGTACCTGATACCCTCCCTCCTGCACCACCCCTGTAGCCATGTGTTCAGCTGATACCTCTCCTTGTTCCTCACCTCACTATCATGTGGCACGGGCAGCAAACCAGAGAAAATAACTCTGTTTGTTCTAGCTTAACAAGCTTGATGAACAAGTACAAGTGACTTGCGACTCCTTCAAGGAGGGGTATGCATTTCAATGTTTGTTGTAATAAAGTATTGTACCCTTTCATTAACTAGTTGTTTTTGCGTGGCTGTATTCAGTTGAAGGAATGTAAATGTTGCAAATACATTTTAATCAATGGAAAAGTTCTTTTCAATACAATGTCATCTGCAATACACACTTAAAACTTCATGCTTAAAGCACACCGAGTGAAAACAGCACCCAGCAGTAAAATAACTGCAGGTCATGGTAACATTAGTCTACCTGACTATCGTCTATCTGTAAAAAAATTTGAAAAAGTCAACTAAAACTGAGCAGTGTCTTTACTAAAGCTGCAAGTGGACAAATCTGAATTGTAATCCTGATATTCAGCAGTCAATATCAGATACTCAATCTGAGTTAAGTAATGCTACAGAAGTGTGACATATTTATATTTGACAAAGAAAATTCTAAGCTCAGAGGCTAAGAGGCAGCTTTAAGTAAATTATCATTGCTATAATTGTTTCAAAAATATCATGAAAAGAGACAAGCAAAATAGTTTTGAAGAAAGATCACTCATTATGAAAATTGACAAAGCAAAACGCAATATTTATCAATGAAAACTCATCCAAACTTTGAAGGTAGAAGAAGAGTTTAGTGGGACATTGCTTTGAAGGGAAAACCTTTTCTTGTTCTACTGAAATAATTGCTTTCAGATGCAGGAACAGCATGATATTCCTTCCAACATTACATAATGGGGGGAAAAAATTTGGAGAAGAAGCAAGAAAAATATAACTTATCCATAGTTTTACAAAAAGGCATCAATATCACAAAGTAGTTGGGAAAAACCGTGCAAGACGACAGGTTTCCTGTACTTTAAACAAAAACATAAAATACAGGATTTCTCCAGTTTAAAGCATTTTAATTATGAATGTTTCATGCTCCACCTGCAGATTTTTAACCCAGGCAAGTTGTCAGTCATTTCTAAAGTTAGAGACTTGAGGGGCTGGAGGATTGGTTATGATCAGCCGATCTTGTTTATTTGATATGACTTTGCAAGTAATTTAACAAACAGAAAAAGTTTGGTTGGAGACGTTGTGTAAGGTCATTCAGACTTGAAAGATTATCATGAGTAAATTCCACTATCAGGTTACGAAAAATTATCCTTGGGCAGTATCTTCAGAAGAGGAGAAAGCGAGATTCTCACAGCATGTCAGGCAGCATCCGAGGAGCAGGAGAATCGACGGTTCAAGCAAAAGCCCTTCCACAAGAATTTGGGGCTGAGAAGGGGGCTGAGAGATAATTAAGAGGGGTTTAAGGCTGGGGAGAAGGTAGCTTGGAAGGCGATAGGTAGAAGCAGATGGGGATGATGGTGATCGGTCAGAGCAGAGGATGGAGCGGATAGATGGGAAGGAAGATGGACAGGTGGGACAGCCTCACCCCACTCCTATTTATCTCTCACCCGCTCAGCACCCGCCCCCCACCATATATTCCTGATGAAGGGCTTATGCCCGAAATGTCGATTTTCTTGCTCCTCAGATGCTGCCTGAACTGCTGTGCTTTTCCAGCGCCACACTTTTTGACTAGTATCTTCAGAATAGTCTGCCAATTCTCCATGTACTCAGAAGTTGAGTCTGATTATCTCACGATAGACAAGCATGTAAATGTAATGTAGCCATCTACTAAATAATATTTAGTAAACCATTACTGTCCATATTTCTGTCAAAAGCAACACATGAACAACCTTTCCGAATTGGTCGACTCATATCAATAAGGAGGATTGGTGACAGTGGACCTATTCATAATATAGTGGCAGTGCTGGCACACACCATTATAGGATTGAAGCAGCAGGGAGATGCCATCCTGTTATAAGATGCAGCAACAGTGAGATCCGTTATCACTTGTAGGAAATGGCATTTGCTTCTTTGTAAGATGAATTACATTCAAAGCTGAGATCGACGGATTTTTAATCAGCAGGGGAATCAAAGGTTACAGTGAAAAGGCAGGAAAGTGGAATTGAGGATTATCAGATCAGCCATGATCTCATTGACTGGTGGAGCAGACTCAATAGGCTGAATGACCTACTTCTACTCCTGTGACTAAGGTTACAGTATAATAGGTACAGAGCCAGCTTGAATCCACTCGTGGCTAATAGATTACAGCATGACAGTAACTGTACATTCCATTACCCATTTCAGAGTGCACAATGGGTACAGTTACGATGAAATCAAAGTGTACACTTGAACAATAAATTAATGCAATAACAATTTTGATGATTAAATTAATTCGGCAAGTTTCATTCCCTTCAGCCTTGCCTGCTTTCTCCGGCCTATAAAGGATTGAAATCTGTTTGATCTCTACAGCTAATTAAAAAGACTAACATAGCCTGCATACATTTCTTCATCGAAAAAAAAATGTACATTTTGGATATCATTATTCAGTATTTACTGCAATGGGTGCAAAACAGCCACAAGTTAATCTGAGGTCAGGCTTGTATAACCAAAAAGCAGTTAAATCTCTATAGTAATATTATAACCAGTGTTACTGTATTTGGTTTCACAGCTATTAGATAAGAAACTTCTGTAGGACATAAATAGTACAAATGTTTTGTAGCTGACTGTTGCTCACTCCTACAATCAGCTCTATCTCTCTCACCACCATCATCTGTCAGTTCCCTCCCAAACCACTCACCATCCTGAGCTGGAAATACATCAGCATTCCTTTGATGTCACTGCATCAAAACCCTGGAACTCTGTCCCTAATGACATTGTAGGGCTACCTACACCAAATGGACTGGGAGGTTCAAGAAGGTAGCTCATTACCACCTTTCCAGAGCAACTCAAAATGTTGACCAACTAGAGATCCCCACATCCAGTGAATGCATACATTTTTAAAAATGTCTTCCACCAATGACATTCAGAAGTAAAGGAAAACACGGTTAAATATAATAAATTTTAGCAAAGGGACTAGATTTCAACGAATCTTTCAGATTAAAAAGCATTTCATTCACATTTATTGCCTGAATGTGTATTGAAGACCACACAGCATAGCAATCAGCAGGAAATGCAATTGGTTCACAGTAATCAATTAGATTACCTGGAAAATCGTCAGATGATCAGCATGCCTTGCAATAACTGACTGCAATGCATTCCTTCCAGTACCGCTTGGTTAGGTCAATGCTCTTGAATTTGTGATACCAGTTTGAATGGATGAATACGCTGGCTATCATTTCTTATGAGGAGAGGTGATCTATCGGAGATCTTTACAAGTATGTTGGAGAAGACACAGAAGGCTATACTTTTATTTGGCTGCACAGACAGGATCAGATTGCTAGGCGAAAGTGAGGACTGCAGATTAGAGTAGAGTGTGGTGCTGGAAAAACACAGCAGGTCAGGCAGCATCCGAAGAATCGACATTTGGGCAAAAGCCCTTCATCAGGAATGAGAATCAGGATCAGATGGCTGCCAATTTCCTACCCCACTAACAAGGGTAATGTTTTTGCCAGATTTGCAATGTTCTACCACAACTAACTAGGATGTTGGAGAGAAGTGGAAGTGCTCGATGTCATAGACATATTCATAATTGCTATTGAGAGACAAACTGCATGTGTAAAAGTATTAATTATTTGTTTAGTAATTCAATCCATAGTTGCCCTGTTTGTGATGTAAAATCAATAGATAGCCTTTCATTTTGACACAATGATTTGCCAACATGCATTTCTTAGGCATCTGCCTGAAACTGGATTTTGGCCCTTAGTTATCTGCAAATCAAGATCTTTCTCCATTTCTCCAACCCTCCCTGACCTGGAAGCTGCACCAAGGAGCTCAGGTTTTTCCCTGTGACTTGACAAATCTGCCTTGGATTTAAACTAACAAGGAATTTGAAACTGAGCTAAAACAAAATTAATGACTGTGGATGCTGGAAATCTAAAACAAAAACAGAAATTGGTGGAGAAACTCAAGGTTTGGCTGCATCTGCAGAGAAAAGTGTAGTATTTCAAGTCAAAAAGTAATAACCAAAGAACAAGAATAAAGGATGGTACAGTGAAGTGACAGGCCCTTTGGCCCACCAAGACACATGATGCCTTTCTGAGCACATACATTTTGCCTCTGTGCAGTTTACATTGCTCAATTCCCTGCCTATACACATATCCGACAAGATGCCTCTTAAATGCTGCCTTTGTATCTCCCTCCACCACATCCTCTGGCAATGCATTCAAGGCACTTACCACTCTCTGTGTAATAAACGCCCCTCTCACATCTCCTTTAAACTTACTCCCTTTTACCTGAAACCTATGCCCCTAATAATTGACACATCTACCTTGGGAAAAAGACTCTGACTATCCATTCTATCCACGCCTCTCATAATTTTGTACACTTCTATTAGGTTGCCTCTGATCCTTCAATGTTCAAGTGAAAACAAACCAAGCTTGTTCAATCTTTCCTCACAGCTAAAAACCTCAAAACCAGATAACATCGCGGTAAACCATTCCTGTACCCTCTCCAAAGCCTCCACAACCTTTCTGTCGTGTGGCAACAGAGCTGTACACAATATTCCAAATGTGGCCTAACTAAAGCTTGGGAGGTCATGTTGCGGCCATACAGGACATTGGTCAGGCCACCTTTGGAATACTGTATGCAATTCTGGTCTCCTTCTTATCAGAAAGATGTTGTGAAACTTGAAAGGGTTCAGAAAAGATGTACAAGGATGTTGCCAGGGTTGGAGGATTTGAGCTATAGGGAGAGGCTGAACAGGCTGGGGCTGTTTTTCCTGGAGCATCACAGGCTGAGGGGGGTGACCTTATGGAGGTTTATAAAATCAAGAGGGGCATAGATAGAGACAGAGTCTTTTCCTTGGGGTGGTGGAGTCCAGAACTGGAGGCCATAGGTTTAGGGTGAGTAGGGAAAGATATAAAAGAGACCTAAGGGACAACGTTTTCACACAGACGGTAGTACATGTATAGAATGAGCTGTCAGAGGAAGTGGTGGAGACTGGTACAATTCCAACATGTAAAAGGCATCTGGATGGGTATATGAATAAAATGGGTTTGGAGGGATATGGGCCAGGTGCTGGCAGGTGGGACTACATTGGGTTGGGATATCTGGTCGGTGTGGACAGGTTGGACTGAAGGATCTGTTTCCATGCTGTACATCTCTATGACTCAATTACTCTGAAGCTCCATACAGCTGTAACATGACTTGTCAATTTTATATTCTATGCCCCGACTGATGAAGGCAAACATGCCCTATGTCTTCTTGACCAGCTTATTTACTTGTGTTAGAACATCGAACACAGAACAGTACTGCACAGTACAGGCCCTTTGGCCCACGATGTTGTGCCAAGCATTTGTCTTAATCTAAGATTAACCTAACCTACACACCCCTCAATTTACTACCATCCATGTGCTTGTCCATCAGTCGCTTAAATGTCCCTAATGTCTCTGACTCTCGTACCACTGCTGGCAGTGCATTCCATGCACCCACCACTCTCTGCGTAAGGAGCCTACCTCTGATATCTCCCTTAAATCTTCCTCCAATCATCTTAAAATGATGATCACTCGTGACAACCATTTCTGCCCTAGGGAAAAGTCTCTGGCTATCTACTCTAAGTTTGCCTCTCATTACCTTTTACACCTGTATCAAGTCACCTCACTTCCTTCTTCTCTCCAGTTTAAAAAAAGCCCTAGCTCACTCAACCTCTCTTCAAAAGACAAGCCCTCCAATCTAGGCAGCGTTCTGGTAAATTTCCTCTGCATCCTCGCTAAAGTATCTACATCCTTCCTATAATGAGGCGACCAGAACTGGACACAATATTCCAAGTGTGGTCTAACCAACATTTTATAGTGCTGCAGCAAAACCTCATAGCTCTTAAACTGAATCCCCCTGCTAATGAAAGCCAATACACCATTGCCTTAACAGTCCTATCTATTTGGGTGGCAACTTTGAGGGATCTATGTACATGGACCTCAAGGTCCCACTGTTCCTCCACACTGCCAAGAATCCTGTCTTTAAGCTGTATTCAGCATTCAACTTCGACCTTCCAAAATGAATCACTTTGCATTTATCTAGGTTGAACTCCATCTGCCACTTCTCAGCCCAGCTCTGCATCCTGTCAATGTCTTGTTGTAGCCTGCAACAGCCCTCGACACTATCTACTATACCACCAATCTTTGTGTCATCGGCAAACTTATTAACCCACCCTTCCGCTTCTTCATCCAAGTTATTTACAAAAACTACAAGAGCAGAGGCCCAAGAACAGATCACTGAGGGACACCACTGGTCACCAACCTCCAGACGGAATAGTTTCCATCCACTACCACTCGCTGTCTTCTTCTGGCCAACCAAGTCTGTATCCAGACAGCCAAATTTCCCTGTATCCTATACCTCCTAACTTCCTGAATGAACCTACCATGGGGAACCTTATTAAATGCCTTGCTGAAATCCATATACACCACATCCGTTGCTCAATCTTTGTCAACTTGTCTCGTCACATTCTCAAAGAACTCAAAAAGGCTTGTCACGCATGACCCGCCCCTCACAAAGCCATGCTGACTATCTTTCATCAAACTATGTTTTTACGAATTGCCATAAATCCCATCTCTTAGAATACTTTCCAGTACCTGGCTTACCACAGACATAAGTCTGGCTGGTCTGTAATTCCCAGGGATTTCCCTATTCCCTTTCTTGAACAGGGGGAGAACACTTGCCTCCCTCCAATCAGCCGGTACTACTCCCATGGAGAATGAGGATGCGAAGATCATCGCCAGAGGTGCAGCAATCTCATTTCTAGTTTCCCATAATAACCTTGGATATATCCGGTCTGGCCCTGGGGACTTATCTATCTTAATGCTTCCTAGAATTCCCAACACATCCACTTCCTTACTATCAATCTGTTCAAGCCCATTAACCTGGTCCACGGTGTTCTCACTATCAACAAAGTCCCACTGTCCAGTGAGTACTGAAGCAAAAAACTCATTTAGGGTCTTCATAACCTCTTCAGACTCCAGGCACAAGTTCCCTCCAGTATCCCTGATCAGCCCTACTCTCTCTCTCTCTCTCTGATCATTCTCTTACTCCCCATGTACGTGTAGAACACCTTTGGGTTTTCCTTAATCCTTCCCACAAAGGCTTTTTCGTGACCCCTTCTAGCTTTCCTCAGTCCATTTTTAAGTTATTTCCGAGCTACCCTGTAATCCTTTAAAACTGTGCCAGATCCTTGCTTCCTCAACCTTAAGTAAGCTTTCTTCTTCCTTTTGATGAGAAGCTCCTCTTCTTTTGTCATCCAAGACTCCTTCACCTTACCATCTTTGTCTCAGTGGGACAAAGTTATCCAATACTCGCAACAAGTGCTCCTCGAACAGCCTCCACATTTCTCTTGTGCATTTCCGTATAACAAGTGTTCCCAATTTATACTTCACAGCTCCTGTCTAATAGCAGTATAATTTTCCCTCTCCCAATTAAATACCTTCCCATGCTGTCTGTTCCTATCCCTGTCCATGGCTACAGTAAAGGTGAGGCAGTTGTGGTCACTGTCACCCACCAAGAGGTCTGACAATTGGCCTAGCTCATTGCCCCAGCATCAAATCCAATATGGCGATCCCCCTAGTCAGCCTATCTACATATTGAGTCAGGAACCTTCCTCAACACATCTGACAAAAGTGTTGCCACTTTCATACCTGTATAGATCCCTTTGTATGTTGATGCTACTAAGGGTTCTGCCATTTATTGTATATTTCCCTTCTGCATTAGATCTTCCAAAATGCACCATCTCTCATTTGTATGGATTAAGCTCCATCTGCCATTTCTCTGCCTATGTCAATAGCCTACCTACATCTTGCTGAATCCTCTGCAGTTTTCCCAGTCTTTGTGTCATCTGCAAACTTACTAATCAGTCCACCTACAACCTCCTCCAAACTATTTATATATATATTACAAGCACTCGAGGTCCCTAGAATCACAGCACTGATTCCTATGCAATACTCTGGTCACAGATCTCCAGTCAAATAAACATCTTTCTGCTGCTACCTTCTCTGTCTTCTATGACTAAACCAGTTCTGTATCCATCATACCAGTTCATCACTGATCCCATGTGACTTCATCTTTTGGATCAACCTGTCATGAGGCACTTTGTCAAAGGCCTTGCTAACGTCCACATTGACAGCCACTACTGCCCTGCCCTCATCAATCATTTTTGTCACTTTCTCAAAAAACTCAATCAAGTTTGAGAGACACAACGTTCCCTGCATAAAATCATGCTACCTCTTATGATATCCATATTTTGCCAACAGTGATTAAATCCTACCCCTAAGAACCTTCTCTAATAATTTTCCTATCATGCACGCAAGGCTCACCAGCCTGTAATTTCTCAGAGTATTCCTGTTGCCCTTCTTCAAAAAAAAAGAACAATGTTGACTATTCTCCAATCGTCTGGGACCTCTCCTGTGACTAAATAGGATACAAAGATTTTGTACGAGGCCCCAGCCATTTCCTCACCTGCCTCCCTCAGCATGGTTGAACAGATCAGTCCTAGGGATTAATCTACCATAATGCTTTTTAAAAACACCCAACACCTCCACACCTTTTTTAAAATTGAAGTACCCCTCTCGAGACTCGTCATCCATCATTTCCTTCTCCTTTGCGAATACTGATCTGAAGTATTTGTTAAAGACTTAACCCACTTCTTCCAGCTCCACACATAAATTCCCTCCTTTATATATACACATGCATTCAAATTTCCTTAAATCTGTTTGCCAAAGACATTTCATGGACCCTTTTAGCTTTCCTAATTCCATGTTTTTGTTATTTCCTGCTATCTTCGAGGGCTGTGTCTTCAGTTTCCTAAACCTTATGTAACCTCCTTTTTCTTTTCAACGAAGTTCTCAATTTATTTTGTCATTCAAGCTTCTCAAATCTTGCCATTCTTATTCTCTTCATTTTGACAGGAACATGTTGGTCCTGAACTCTAATCAACTGGTCTTTAAAAGACTCCTATATGACGACATGGATTTACCCTCAAATAGCCGCCCCAATCTAAATTCTCCAGTTCCTGCCTAATATTTTACTTAGCCTTCATCTAGTTTAGTACTTTACCTGAGGACCACTCTTATGTTTACCATAATCTTTTAAAATTTATAGAATTATAGTCATAATTCCCAAAATGCCACCCCACTGAAACTTCGATCACCTGACCAGGCTCATTTTCAATACCAGGTCTAGTGTGGCCCTCTCCACAGTTAGATTGCTTCTATATTGCTTCAAAAAACCATCCTGGACAGACCTAACAACTTCTCTCCCATCCAAGCACATGCAATAAGGGAGTCCCGGTCAATATAGGCAAAGTTAAAATCATCCACCAGAACAACCCTGTTTTTCCATGCATTTTTATAATCTAACCATACCTCCCACTGTTGGGAATTCTGTAGGACAACACCATCAATGCGATTGTGCTCTTCTTATTCCTGAGTTCTACTCAAATGGCCTTGCTGCATGAACCCTCCAAAGTGTCCCCCCTCAGTACAACTGTAATATTCTTCCTAAGCAGAACACAACTTCTTCACCTTTTTTACATCCCTCTCTATTGCATCTGAAACATCAAATCCCGGAATATTCAACTACTACCAGTCTTGTTCCTCTCTCGATCAAATCTCTGTCATAACGAAAATATCATAATTACATGTATTAATCCAAGCTCTAAGTTCATCTGCCTTACTTGTCATTCCTTGCATTAAAACAAATACATTTCAGACCGCTGGTCCTGTCATGTTCAGTAACTTCTCCCTGTCTATTTGTCATCTTAGTCTTTCTTGCCTTAGTTTCTGACTCCTCCTCAGTCATTTCACTTGCTGACCTAATGCTCTGGCCCCTGCTCCCCTTCCCCAGACCATGGTAGTTAAAACCCTTCCAGGTGGCACGAGCAAACTTCCCCTGCCAGGATATTGGTGCCCACCTGGTTTAGATACAACCTGTCATTCTTGTACAGGTTCCACCTGCCCCAGAAAACATCCCAAATGATCCACATACCTCAAACCCTCCCTCCGACACCAGCTCTTTAGCCACATATTTAACTGTATTGTCTTCCTATTACTAGCTACACTGGCACACAGCACAGGAATTAATCCCGAGATTACAACACTAAAGGTCCTGTTTCTCAATTTTCTAGCTAACTTGCTGAACTCCCTTTGCAGGAGCTTGCTACTCTTCCTGCCGATGATGTTGGTACCAATGTGATGATAACATTCTTCTCTATCAAAATATCCGATGCCACTCAGAGAAATCCCTGACCCTGACACCAGAAAGGCCACATGCCATCGTGGCATCATGCTCATGGCCACAGAAAACCCTATCTGTGGCCCTGACTGTGGAGTCACTACTCTGCTCTCTCTCCACAGATGCTGCCATGAGTTTCTCCACAACTTGTGATGATAAGCTGAGCCATTTCACAAACTTAACTTCTTGGATCAATAGAAATATAAAGTAACACAAGCTCTTTGCGAAATGAGCATTAGAATTGTACAAAGATTTTTCAGTATTTTTAATGACAACTGTTAAGATTCTTACAAAACGCTCCTCATTTTCGAAGATCACCTTGACGTTTCAGTGTGCTCCAGCATTCACAGGCTTGAGTTCATGAGCACTGAGACAGGATGGTTAAAAAGGCATTTAGCACGCTTGCCTTCATTGCTCAGTCCTTTCAGTATAGGAATGAGAAAGTCGTGTTGAGTCTGTACAGGACAATTATGAGACAATTATAGGAAGGTTATCATCAAGCCAGAAGAGATTGACCTAGATTTTGCCAGGTATGGAAGGTTTGAGTTATAAAGGGAGGCTTTTTTCACTGGAGCTTAGGAGGTTGAGACGTGACCTTATAAAGTTTTATAAGATCATAAGGGGCATAGATAGGGTTGATGGTAGTTGTGTTTTCCCTAAAATGGGGAATTTCAAGACTTGAGGGCATATTTTGAAGGTTAATAGGAAAGAGATTTTAAAAAGACATGAGGGGCAATTTTTTTACACAGAGGGTGGTTCACGTGTGGAATGAACTTCCTGAGGAAGTAGTGGATACGGGCATAGTAACAATGCTTAAAACACACTTAGAGACACTCAGAATAGGAAAGGTTTGGAGGGATGTGGGCCAGGAGCAGGCAGGTGGGACTAGTTTAGTTGGGATTATATTTAGCATGGACTGATTGCATCAAAGGGTCTGTTTCGTTGCCGTATGATTCTATGACAACCAGGTGAAACAATCTAACATTTTGTTGACTAATGCTGATGCAAAGGTACAGAATTGATTTTACAAAGTGAACTGGGCTGGAAGGTTTAGTTAACTGGTCATTGCTTGCGCACCCATTAAATCCTTCAGAAAGGCACTCTTCAACAAACACAAACCATATACCATTGATGCACTGCACATATTTGAAGCAATTGTAGCAACACTTTCTGATTCTTGACTTTATAATGACTATTGTGGCAGGAAACCATCAAAATTCTGTATGAGATGTACCTTGTCTCAGTCACCAAGACAGTGCCCAGCATTTCGTAACACCTGCAAGCTCTTTGTACAAGAGGATATTTAGCTAAAATGTTGAAGAAACCTATTTACACGAAGAAGCCCAAAATACAAACAATACTCCATGGCAGAACATGAACTGTCAGCTAAGGAACAATGTCAAAAATATTTCCAATCTTCCAGCCATGGCATACAAACGTGTAGATATCTCTCCGACAGCTTACTGCCCTCAGTCAGGCAGTACATGTGATAGGCCTGATACACTTATGGACACTGGTGGAAAAGATTACACATTCACCTCCATTCAAGTGACAAGTAATACACTATTGGTCACAATCGATATTGGTATAAGTGAAAATATCATTCCTTCATGCATCATACAAAAGACTTGATACAAGAAAACTGGTACAATGTGGTGCAATCCATACATGGCAACCAACTGCTTACAACAGGTCTGACACCCCTTGCATTATCCATCTTCAATGTCTACATAGGCCAGTTGGATGGATATCTGAGATGTCTTACATCATTGCTACAGTTGAAACATTTATCATTAGTCCACCAGCATTCTTGGATCTACACATTATTATGGTCCATAAGCTAATAAACCCATTAGTTTAATTACTACAGAGTTTAAGCACTACTATTATCTGCATTTTGGGGATTACCACCGACCAGAAACCAAACTGGACTGTTAATATAAATCCTGTAGTTACAAGACAGGTCAGAAACTATCTTGACCTGCAGCGAGTAACTCCTCAAAGCCTATCCACTATCCACAAAGCACACATCAAGAGTATGATGGAATACTCCCCTTTAGCCTGGATGAGGGAAGCTCCAAAAACACTCCGGAAGCTTCATATCATCCAGGCAAAAGCAGCTCACTTGATTGTCACCACATCCACAAACATCCACTGTGTCCACCCCGATGCTCAGTAAGAGCAATGTGTACCAACTACAATACGTACTGCTAAAATTTGCCAAGGGTATTTGCACACCAGCTTCTTAAGCTGGCCCAGCAGTGACATCCACAACCAGTGAATAAATAAGAAAAAAGTCGCAACATCAAAGACTGCAGACTACGACACTGATCTCATTCATTTCAGCCACAGACAAGCCATATGAGATGATGACTAACTACAAACAGCTCCAACATATTCAGCGTGTCTGGTGTTCCTCAAGAAATTGTGCATCTGACAACAGTCCACAGTACACTAGTGCCCTCTTCTTGTGCAGGAAATAAGGTGTTCAACATATTACCTCTTTCCCTTGCTACCCTCAGTTTAATAGTGTTGTGGAATACACTAATCATACAATAAAACTCATGGAAGTCAAATATAAAGTAAATTGTCCATATTTTCAGGTAGCCATGTTAAATCTACATGCTACCCTTCACGGCATCCATTTACCCTCACTGACAGATCACATATTTAGAAGACAGAGCCAATCAATTCTTCCCTCTTATACTCGCATAAAAAAAACACATTTGTGTGATGCATTATTGATTAGATTAGATTACTTACAGTGTGGAAACAGGCCCTTTGGCCCAACAAGTCCACACCGCCTCGCCGAAGCGCAACCCACCCATACCCCTACATCTACCCCTTACCTAACACTACGGGCAATTTACCATGGCCAATTCACCTGACCTGCACATCTTTGGAGTGTGGGAGGAAACCGGAGCACCCGGAGGAAACCCACGCAGACACGGGGAGAATGTGCAAACTCCACACAGAGAGTCGCCTGAGGTGGGAATTGAACCCGGGTCTCTGGCACTGCGAGGCAGCAGTGCTAACCACTGTGCCACCGTGCCGCCCAAGAAAGAAAGGTGGAAATGATACAAGTGCACAATCAACGATCATGCAGACTGTAATCCCAACTTGACTCAGAACAAACTACAAGAGTTAGAGACTTCCATAGAATCACATGGGTTCTTGAAAACATACTGCATGATTGGGTCCAGGCTTGGGCAATTCCTGTGAAGAAATAGGCACATACCCAAACTGCATATAAGCAATCACTTGTCACACAGGATAATGACTTCAATAACTCACTGACCACAAATGATGTACATCTATCTGTGACGTCAGTCAGCACACCACAGAATAAAAGCTGTGCAGCGAGGTTGTGGCAACTGCATAAGGACTAGATCAAGTTATACACAGACTGGTCATGTTGTACATTTGCCAAACGTTTACCTAAACATGTGGCAACAATGTATCCATACGCAGCCTTGTACAAGTTATCAGAAAAGGGTTCCCATTCTTTAAAGGAAAAAGGAGGAAGCCGTGTTATTACATAGATTCCAAACAAGAAAGGATGTTTCAGTCACACACATGACATCATGGCCTTTGATGTTCAGGTATAAAGGTACTCATCTCAATCTCAATGATGCACTTAGTGTTAAGGAGTCAGTGCGGTGTCACTGTAATTCAGTATTTTTAGGATAATATTCCTTTTTTTTGCACAATAAGCTAACTTATAATATTTCAGCTCCCTCTCCTGGCAACTGTTTTGAGGCTAAACGCAACTATATTTAATCTTAATATTATATTTGACCCTGAGGTAAACCTCTGACTACATATCTGTGCTCTCACTTCAACCACTATTTCCACCACTGTTACCATTAGCTGACTGTTCCTCCCTCAACTTATCTACCATTGAGACCATTACATGGCATAGTTCAGATATTTTTAATTTCCAACAAAATCCTATCCTACTTTTAAGACCAATGATTTAACCTTATTAATCAGTAACTAAACCAATTAGTTTTCAGTGTCGGGATACAAAAACTGGAAGATGCTTATATCTGACAGAAAATTGAAAGCAGTCTTTTCTAAGCCAGCGAATCAATGCTTTTCCAGAATCAATGCTGTCCTCTGCAGGCCACTTCTAAATTGACAGGGAGTAAGGCTATCCGATACACTTCCTGGGGGTGAAACTTCACTGCCTCTCAGTGTCTTTTCGGGATCCAGGATGAGTGCCACCAATTCAAATACAGCAGCACGGTGTTCAGTAGTGGAAGAATACAGGAAGATTAACGGTCATACAACATAGACTATAGAATGTAAAAGCGCAGTACAGGCCCTTCAGCCCTAAATGTTGTGAAATTAACCTGATGCCCATCTAACCTATACCATTATTATCTATATTTACGTCCAATGTCCATTTAAATGCCCTTAACATCAGCGAGTCTACTACTGTTGCAGGCAGGCCGTTCCACGCCCCTACTACTTTCTGAGTAAAGAAACTACCCCTGATATTTGTCCTATGTCTATCATTCCTCAATTTAAAGCTATGTCCCTTCATGTTAGCCTTCACCATCCAAAGAAAAAGGCTCTCACTGTCCACCCGATCTAACCCTCTGATCATCTTTACATCTCAATTAAGTCACCTCTCAAACGTCTCTCCAACAAAAACAGCCTCAGTTCCCTCAGCCTTTCCTCATAAGACCTTCCTTCCATAACAGGCAACAGCCTAGCAAATCTCTCTGAACACTTTCCAAAGCTTTCACATCCTTCCTATAACACGGTGACCAGAACTGCACACAATATCCAGGTGCGGCCTTACCAGTGGCTTGTACAGCTGAAGCAGGACCTCGTGGCTCTGAAACTCAACCCCCGAACAATAACCACCAACACATCATATGCCTTCTTAACAACCCTATCAACCTGGGTGACAACTTCCAGGGATTTATGCACCTGGACACCGAGATCTGTCTGTTCATCTACACTGCCAAGAATTTTACCATTAGCCCAGTTCTCTGCATTCCTGTTATTTCTTCCGAAGTGAACTACCTCACACTTTCCCACATTAAACTCCATTTGCCACTTCTCAGCCCAGCTCTGCATCTTACCTATGTCCCTCTGTAACCCACAACATCCTTCAGCACTATCCACAACTCCATCTACCTTAGTGTCATCTGCAAACTTACTAACTCATTATTCTATGCCCACCTCCAGATCATTTATAAAAATGACAAACAGCAGTGGCCCCAAAACAGCACACCACTGGTAACTGAGTTCCACGATGAACATTTCCCATCAACCACCACCTTCTGTCTTCTTTCAGCTAGCCAATTTCTGATCCAAACTGCTAAATTACCTTCAATCCCGAAACTCCTTATTTTGTGCAATAGCCTACCGTGGGGAACCTTATCAATTGCCTTACTGAAGTCCATATACACAACATCAACCATCTTACCTGTTTTGTCACCTTCTCGAAGAACTCAATAAAGTTAGTGAGGCACACCCTACCATTCACAAAGCCATGTTGACTATCCCTAGTCAGATGATTATAAAACTTATCTCTTATAACCTTTCTCAACACCTTACTCACAACCGAAGTAAGGCTCACTGGTCTATAATTACCAGCGTTGTCCTGAATCCCCTTCTTAAACAAAAGAACAACATTTGCTATCCTCCAGTCTTCTGGCACCAATCCTGCAGACAATGAAGGCATAAAGATCAAATCCAAAGGCTCTGCAATCTCCTCTCTGACTTCCCAGACAATCCGAGGATAAATCCCATCTGGCCCTGTGGTCTTATTTATTTTCAGATCTTCCAAAATTGGTAAAACCTCCTCTCTGTCAACCTCAATCCCATCTAATCTTATATCCGTATCACCGTATTCTCAATCACATTTCCCTTTTCCAATGTGAGTATTGATGAAAAGTATTTATTAATTACTTCCCCTATGTCCTCAGATTCCACACACAATATTTCACTACTATCTTTGAATGGCCCTAATCTTACTCTAGTCACTCTTTTATTCCTGATATACCTATAAAAGGCCTTAGGGTTTTCCTTGCGAACCCTAACGTTGGGAAAAACACTCAATAGGTGGCTAAAATATGTATCACCACCATGTAAGTATGATAATAGGTACTCTATGTCAAAGACGTGGCATTTTAAATTGATTTTGATATGTACTTTCATCCAACCACAAACTGCGACAGGATTATCACTGAGCAGCATTTGCATAATGTATTTAAAAGGATCCTCACTTCAGAAGTGCCTACTTGGTCATTTTAGGCTGCTGGATGTTTGTGGGGCATACATTTAGCTGTTTTGTATTTCTTTATCTGATACTTGTGCATTGATTGCTTAGTTGGAATTGCTGAGATGCTACTGGACTTGGTATTGAAACTTCGAAATCAGTGAAAAAGTCGGCAAAGACCTACACATGCTGCAGAAAGAGGTTACAAAAAACGTGACAGTAAACTGCAATACAGAATATCACATGAGCTTAAAAAGGGACAATGTGTGTTGCAGCTTTCCTTTAAGAGAGAGACCATCAGTAATTATCCATGTCATTTATTCAAGGACAAATGGAGCCTAACACAGAAATGAACTGTACTGTCTGTTGCTCTAAATTATTAATCAGACTCCTATGAACTGCCTCTGGAATCTTCAGTAAAATCAATCCATTTGTTGTGCAGTCTGGCAGATCACCGACGCACTGTTTGTGAAGTAATAACACATTATCTCCTCCAGAGAGGCTTAGAAGTAGGAGGAAAGATCATTGGTATTGGTTCACATTACTGGATTCTCACAGGTACAGGACATTATAAACGTTACATAAATAATCTTCCATGATCTCTATCAGGAATCAGCTGTTTCTCAATAGGAACAGCTTCAACTGACTCCAATTTCAATTTGTTTATGACCACAGGCAGCATATACAAGTAGGTGTTGGGGAAAACTGTTCTCCTTGAAACAGAGCAGTTTTAGAAATGATCTAATGGATAGTTTCAACTTCAGAAGTTTTGATAGACGAGATAGAGAAAATGTATTTCAGCTGGCTAGCGAGTCAACAACCAGAAGCCAGAGATTTAAAATAGTTGACAGAGATCTTGAGAGAAGATGAGGAGGGAATTTTTCATTCGAATAACCAGCATATAACGAAACACTCAGAGCATCATATTAGAATCTCTACAGTGAGGAAGGAGGCTATTTGGCCCAAGAGTCCACACTGCCTCTCTGAAGAACATCCCACCCCGACACAACAGCTTATCCTATATCCCTGCACTTCCCACGGCTAATCCACCAGCCTGCACATCCCTGGATCAATCCACCTGACCTGCACATCTTTGGACCGTGGGAGGAAACTGGACCACCCAGAGGAAACCCATGCAGACACATGGAGAGAATGTGTAAACTCCACACAGATAGTGGCCCGAGGGTGGAATCGAACTAACCACTGAGCTACCGTGCTGCTCCTATAACAATGGTTAGAGAGATAGCTGAGGACAAGGCACTTGTAGGTGTCGATTTCCAGATAAAACGTGGCAAGGTATGACCTCGAGCTGAACTTTTATTTCAAGGCTAGAGATGCAGAGTCAGGAAAATTCCCAAATCATAAACTCGATTGAAGGGAAGATGTCATTAATGACTGAGAAATGTTCAGAGGCAGAAACAGGTTGCTGGGTTCTGAGGTGGGCTGTTTAAAAGACCTGCTTCAATACTCTAGTACCTCAGATGGGTCATGAAAGATGTTTAAGTACTGTTTAATATTGATGTCCTACTGACTGTTAAATATTTTGGCCATGATGCCCAAAACAGGTTGGCATTGCAGTGGGACAGTTCAGCTTCTGTTGGCTTAGCTTTCCTTTTTATAAAGAAAAACTCACATTTGTGCTTGTATTTATCCAATTACTTGCCAGTATTTGATGGCAAATGACAAAATGTAAGCCTACAGTTGTCAATGGGAATAGATTAGTGCTGATTTTGAAGGTGTTTAGGTAGAATGTAGCTTGAGAACAAAGAACAAAGAGAACAAAGAAAATTTACAGCCCAGGAATAGGCCCCTCGGCCCTCCAAGCCTGAACTATCCAAATCTACTGTCTAAACCTGTCGGCCAATTCCTAAGCATCTGATTCCCTCTGCTTCCCACCTACTCATGCAACTGTCCAGATGCATCTTAAATGAATCTACTGTGCATGCCTCTACTACCTCTGCTGGCAACATGTTCCAGACGCCCACCACTCTCTGTGTAAAGTACTTGCTGTGTGTATCCCCCTTAAACTTTCCACCTCTCACCTTGAGATCATGACCTCTCATTATTGAATCCTTCACCACGGGAAAAAGCTTGTCTCTATCCACCCTGTCTATATCCTTTGTGATTTTGTAAACCTCAAATCAGGTCCCCCCTCAATCTTCTTTTTTCTAATGAAAACAATCCTAACCTACTCAACCTCTTTTCATAGCTAGCACCTTCCATACCAGGCAACATCCTCATAAACCTTCTCTGCACCCTCTCCAAAGCGTCCACATTCTTTTGGTAATGTGGCGACCAGAACTGTACACTGTTTTCTAAATGTGGCTGAACCAATGTCTTGTACAATTTTAACATGACCTGCCAGCTTTTATACTGAATATCCCGTCCAATGAAGGCAAGCGTACTATATGCGTTCTTGACCACTCTATCCATCTGTGCAGCAACCTTCAGGGTACATTGGACCTGCACTCCCAGATCTCTCTGCCCAACAACTTTTCCCAAGGCTCTTCCATTCATGTGTAATTCACTCTAGAATTAGTCTTGCCTAAATGCATCACCTCACATTTGTCTGGATTGAAATCCATCTGCCACTTTTCCACCCAAATCTCCAGTCTATCTATATCCTCTTGTATTCTTTGACAGTCCCTTCTGCTTTCTGCTACTCCACCAATCTTCGTGTCATCTGCAAACTTGCTGATCGTACCAATAGTGCCCTCTTCCAGATCATTTATGTATACCACGAACAACAGTGGCCCCAACACTGACCTCTGTGGAACACCACTGGTCACCTTTCTCCATTTCAATAAACTCCCTTCAACTACTACTCTCTGTCTCCTTCTTTATCCACCTAGCTAGAACACTCTGTACACCATGTGACTTCACTTTCTCTATTAGCTTACCATGGGGAACCTTATCAAATGCCTTACTAAAGTCCATGTATATGGTATCAATAGCTTTTCCTTCATCTATCAACTTGGTCACTTCCTCAAAGAACTCTTGGGTTAGTAAGGCACGATCTCCCCTGCACAAAACCATGTTGCCTATCACTGATAAGCCTATTCCTTTCTAAATATAAATAGATCCTATCCCTCAGTACCTTCTCCAGCAACTTTCCCACTACTGACGTCAGGCTCACTGGTCTGTAGTTACCCAGAATATCCCTACTACCCTTCTTGTACATGAGCAACCTTCCAGTCCTCCAGCACTTCACCTGTGTTTAAGGATGCCACAAAGATATCTGTCAGGGCCCCAGCTATTTCCTCTTTCACCTCCCTCAGCAACCTGGGATAGATCCCATCTGGTCCTGGGGATTTGTCCACCTTAATAACCTCTAGCCTACGCAACATATCTTCCTTACTTATGTCAATGTGATCCAGACTAAACAAACTTCTGTCTTTAATCTCAACATTCATCATGTTCCTCTCCTCAGTGAACACTGATGCAAAGTAATCATTCAGAATATCACCCATTCTCTCAGGTTCGACACACAATCTTCCTTCGTTATCCTTTAGTGGTCCAATCCTTTCTCTAGTTACCTGCTTGCTTCTTATATAAGAATAAAATGCTTTGGGATTCTCCTTAATTCTGCTCACTAAAGCTATTTCGTGACCCCTTTTTAGCCCATTTGATTCCTCGTTTAAGATTTATCCTACTCTTCCGATATTCCTGCAGGGCTCATTCTGTTCTTAGCTGCCTAGATTTTATGTATGCTCCCCTTTTCCTCTTGGCTAGTCATACAATTTCTCCTGTCATCCACGGTTCATGAATCTTGCCTTTCCTATCCTGCCTATCTGGGACAAGCCTATCCTGCACTATCTTACAAAGCCTCCCACATCTCAAATGTGGGCTTCCATTCAAATAGCTTGGAAGAAGTAAATGTGTGGCTTTGTGGTGAAACAATGACAAGAGTGAGGGAATGGAGTTGTGTGTGTGAGGGAGCGTTAGCATGTGGCATGGGCACGTGGCATTGTGGCAGCTTATTTGCTGGTGAAGGGCAACACTGGAGTGTCTTGCCAACAAGTGGGTTTTCACTGATGGCGCATGCAAGGGATTGTGGTGTTTCAGTGGATATCTGGGAGTGGAGAGTCATCCTAGAAATGGCATATGGTAAGGCAAAGCCAAAATTGGACGTAAGGGGCACCAAAGGTGGTCAGTTAACACGATAAATTTGATAAGATATGGCAATAAAAAACACTAGGCCTCGTAGCAAGAAACCCTCCAAAATAGACCCAGCACAACTTGGACTGAGCTAAAAAAATGTAAGATTCAGCCCTTAGCAAAAAAAAAGTCAATTCTAGAAGTCCTTAAATCATTCACATACCTCAATGTGAAAATTGTACTGATTAATATGTTGAAGAGCCTTTTATGATTCCTTCTTTAGTTTTATCTGTATAATAAAATAGTTTCAGTGCCAGATGTGACAATACAATGTGGTGTGTTAACTCTATTTCACTGTCTAATATTCTTCAATGTTTTCACCAATCTCAAAATAATTCTCGTGAAGCCAGTGATGTTTCTTACAGAACAGACTGTATTCAGAAACCTTTCTTAGAGTTGGAGAGTGAAATATTCCACTACTACTACTATCTAAACCAACAGAAGTGTGAACTATTGTTCCCAAACTAATCTATTTTTTATTATATTCGTACAAATGCTACATTGGAGGCTGCATGCTAAAACATATACATCAACTGCTTACATTCACAAAGCCTATTCTATCTTGATTCGACTTGTATGCAATACCACAATTAAACAGTAATTTAAGATTGTTTCTGGATTTGGCTTGATACTGAAAGAAGACAGTGTAGATACACAAGAAATGCAGTCATGCAGAAGTAATTTACACTGATATCAGAGAAAGCCAGCAGAGAACATTGCCAGAGGTTTAATTCAAACTCTGGCACAAGCATTCAGACTGCAAACCTATCAGGAATACAGGAACAGCAGAAAACCTATCAGCTCCTTGAGTCTGTCCTACCATCTATTAGATCCTGGTTGATCTGTTATTTAATTCCATTTATGTGTCTTTGTTCTTTATCACTAGATATCTTTACACAATAAAAATCTATCAATCTCAATCTTGTTAATTTTATTTGAAGCAGCATCCATAGTCTTTTGAGGAAACAATTTTCATACAATTTTACCTTTATGTGAAATAAAAATCCCAGTTTCCTCTCCAAAATGGCCTGACTCTGATTATGTCCCTGATCCTGGTTTCTCTCAGAGAATTTTAATTTTATTCGGGCCCAGCATTTGTGGCCCGTTCCTAGTTGCTCTTCAAAAGATGGTGGTGAGATGCTTTCTTGAACCGCTGCAGTCCACTTGCTGCGAGTTGACCTGCAATGCCATTAGGGAGGCAATACAGGAGTTTTATCCACTGGCAATAAAGGAACAGGGATCTATTGCCAAGTGAGGATGGTGAGTGGCTCAGAGGGGAACGTGCAGGTAGTGGTGTTCCTACATATCTGCTGCTCTTGTCCTTCCAAATGGAAGTAGTTGTGGGTTTGAAAGGTGCTGTCCAATGAATTTTTGCAGTGCACCTTGTAGATATTTCACATCGCTGCTACGGAGTGCCAGTGGTGGAGGGAATGGATGCTTATGGATGTGGTGCCAACCAAACAGGCTGCTTTGTCCTTGACGGTGTCAAGCTACTTGAGTGTTTTTGGAGTTGCACTTGGCCAGGCAAGTGGGAATTGTTCCATCACAATCCTGACTTGTGCCTTGTAGATGGTGGCTCGGCTTTGGGGAGTCAGGAGCTGAAGTACTTGCCACAGTATTACCACCCTCAGAGCTGCTCTGGTTGCCACTGTATTTACGTGGTGAGTCCAGTTGACACTAAGTATATTGGTAATGAGGGATTCAGTGAAAGTAACAATTGAATGTTAAGGAGTAGTGGTGAAATCATCTCAAATTGGAGATAGTCATCGCCTGGCATTTATGTGACATGAATGCCTCTTGTCAGCCCAGATCTTGTTGCATTTGAACATGGACTGCTTCAGTATCTGATGAGTCATGAATGATGCTGAACATTGTGCAATCATTGACGAACATCCCCACCTAGGAAGGGAACACCACCAGCTACAAGTTCCCCTCCAAGCCACTCATCATCCTAACTTGAGAATATATCACCATTCTTTCACTGCTACTGGGTGAAAATCCTGGAATTCCCTCCCTAAGAAGGTCATTGATAAACAGCTGAAGATGGTTGGGACTAGGACACTACGCTGAGGAACTCCTGCAGAGATGGCCTGGAGCTGAGATGACAGACCTTAACAACAAAACTGTCTTCCTATGTCACTGGTATGACTCCAAGCAGTGGACAGTTTACCCCTTGATACCCATTGATTCCAGGAGAAATGAGGACTGCAGATGCTGAAGATCAAGAGTCAAAAAGTATGGTGCTGGAAATGCACAGTGGATCAGGCAGCATCTGAAGAGCAGGAGAGTCATCGCTTCGGGCATAAGCCCTCCAGTTTTGCTAGGGCTCCTTGATGCCATTCTTGGTCAAATGTGGCCGTGATCATAATTTGATTAGATTTAAAATAGTGATGGAAAAAGATAGACCAGATCTAAAAGGTAAAGTTCTAAATTGGAGAAAGGCAAATTTTGACGGTATTAAGCAAGAACTTTCAAAAGCTGATTGGGGGCAGATGTTCGCAGATAAAGGAACAGCTGGAAAATGGGAAGCCTTCAGAAATGAGATAATGAGAATCCAGAGACAGTATATTCCTGTTAGGGTGAAAGGAAAGGCTGGTAGGTACAGGGAATGCTGGATGACTAAAGAAATTGAGGGTTTGGTTAAGAAAAAGAAGGATGCATATGTAAGGTTTGGTCAGGATAGATCGAGTGAATCCTTAGAAGAGTATAAAGGCAGTAGGAGTACACTTCTTTTGAAGAAGTATCAAAAAAGATTGATGAGGGAAGAGTGGTAAACGTGATGGTTCCTCATGGGAGACTGGTTAGCAAGGTTAGATCACATGGAATACAGGGAGAACTAGCCATTTGGATACAGAACTGGCTTAAAGGTAGAAGACAGAGGGTTGTGGTGGAGAGTTGCTTTTCAGACTGGAGGCCTGTGACCAGTGGAGTGCCACAAGGATTGGTGCTGGGTTCTCTACTTTTTGTCATTTATATAAATGATTTGGATGCGAGAATAAGAGGTACAGTTAGTAAGTTTGCAGATGACACCAAAATTGGAGGTGTAGTGGACAGCGAAGAGGGTTACCTCAGATTACAACAGGATCTGGACCAGATGGGCCAATGGGTTGAAAAGTGGCAGATGGAGTTTAATTCAGATAAATGCGAGGTGCTGCAGTTTGGGAAAGCAAATCTCAGCAGGACTTATACACTTAATGGTAAGGTCCTAGGGAGTGTTGCTGAACAAAGAGACCTTGGAGTGCAGGTTCATAGCTCCTTGAAAGTGGAGTCACAGGTAGATAGGATAGTGAAAAAGACATTTGGTATGCTTTCCTTTATTGGTCAGAGTATTGAGTACAGGAGTTGGGAGGTCATGTTGTAGCTGTACAGGACATTGGTTAGGCCACTGTTGGAATATTGCGTGCAATTCTGGTCTCCTTCCTATTGGAAAGATGTTGTGAAACTTGAAAGGGTTCAGAAAAGTTTTACAAGGATGTTGCCAGTGTTGGAGGATTTGAGTTATAGGGAGAGGCTGAATAGGCAGGGGCTGTTTTCCCTGGTGCGTTGGAGGCTGAGGGATGACCTTATAGAGGGTTACAAAATTATGAAGGGCATGGATAAGGTCAATAGACAAAGTCTTTTCCCTGGCGTCGGGGAGTCCAGAACGAGAGGGCATAGGCTTGGGTGAGAGGGGAACGATACAAAAGACACCTACAGTGCATCTTTTTCATGCAGAGGGTGGTACGTGTATGGAATGAGCTGCCAGAGGAAGTGGTGGAGGCTGGTACAATTGCAACATTTAAGAGGCATTTGGATGGGTATATGAATAGGAAGGGTTTGGAGGGATATGGGTTGGTACTGGCAGGTGGGACTACATTGGGTTGGGATATCTGGTCGGCACGGACGGTTTGGACTGAAGGGTCTGTTTCCATGTTGTACATCTCTATGACTCTTATGACTCTATGGCTGACACTCTCACCTCACCTCTGGAATTCAGCTCTTTCATCCATGTTTGATCCAAGGCTGTAATGAGGTCAGGAGCTGAGTCAGGAGCCCTGGCAGAAGCCAAACTGGGGCATCACTAAGCTGGTTATTGCTGAGCAGGTGCCACCTTCCATCACTTTATGGATGTCCTACTTTTTATGTACAGAACATGCCTGGGCATTTTCCACATTGTCGGGTAGAGGTGTTGTAACTGTACTGGAACAACATCCCTCCGGGAGCGGCAAATTCTGGAGCCAAGATGAACCATCCAGTCAGCATTTCTGGCTGAAGATTGCTTCAGCCTTACTTTTTCACTGTTGTTCCAGGGTCTTCAATCACTGAGCATCCTTCTCCAGTGAGGTATTTAATTGTCCACCACCATTCACAACCAGATGTGGTAGGACTGCAGATCTTAGACCTTACCAATTGGTTGTGGGTTGACTTAGCTCTGTCTATCATTTGATGATATGGTGTTTGGCACACAAGTAGTCCTGTTTGGTAGTTTCACCAGGTTGACCCCTCATTTTCAAGTATGTCTGGTGCTGCTCCTGGCATGCCCCTCCACCAATTTCCAGTAAACCAGGGTTGATCCCCTGGCGTGATGGTAATGGTTGAGTGGGTGATGTGTTGGTCCATGAGTTTGCAAATTGTGCTTGGGTACAATTCTGCTGCTGTTGATGGCCCACAGTCCCTCACTGATGCCCAGTCTTGAATTGCTAGATCTGTTCAATGGATGTCCCATTAGTATGTTGATAGTGCCACACAACAAGGTGGACGGTGTTCTCAAGGTGATGGTGGGATTTTGTCTCCACAAGGACTGTGCGGCGGTCACTCTTACTGATACTGTCATGGACAGATGCATCTGCAGCTGGCAGATTGGTTAGGATGAAGTCATGTACGTGTTTCCCTCTTGCTTTCCCTCTAACTTATATGTATTGATGCTAATCAAACCATCAGCATTTCAACAAAGCTACTCCTCCATTCCCACTCCCCTCTGGGGTATAGTTAGGCTTCTGGTAGGTGAGAGCATGAGTCCCAAAGGCTGAGATGAATGCCTAGTGCCAGGAGTAAGGACATCACTGCGTGGATCCATGGGGAAGGATCCAGTTTTTTATATCAATATAGAGTCATAGATTCATAGAAATATACAGCACAGAAACAGACTCTTTGGTCCAACTCGTCCATTCCGACCAGATATCCTAAATTAATCTAGTTCATTTGCCAGCACTTGGCCCATATCCCTTTAAACCCTTCCTATTCATATACCCATCCAGATGTCTTTTAAATGTTGCAATTGTATGAGCTTCACCACTTCCTCTGGCAGTTGATACCATACATGTACCACCCTCTGTGTAGAAAAGTTGCCCCTTAGGTCCTTTTAATTCTTTCCCCTCTCACCCTAAACCTATGCCCTCTAGTTCTGGATTCCGTCAACACCAGGGAAAAGACTTTGTATATTTACCCGATCCATGCCCCTCATGATTTTATTAACCTCTACTGGGTCACCTCTGTCAGTCTTTGATGATGCAGGGAAAACAGCCCCAGCCTATTCAACCTCTCCCTATAGGTCAAATCTGCCAACCCTGGCAACATCCTTGTAAAACTTTTCTGAACCCTTTCAAGTTTCACAACGTCGTTCCGATAGGAAGGAGACCAGAATTGCATGCAATTTTCCAACAGTGGCCTAACCAATGTCCTGTACAGCTGCAACATGACCTCCCAACTCCTGTACTCAATGCTCTGACCAATAAAGGAAAAGCATACCAAACGCTTTCTTCACTATCCTATCTACCTGCGAATTTCAAGGAAGGCTAGGAATGACGGAAGAAAGAGGATCTCCTGAAAGGATATGAGCAGATTAGTACATAAGCCACAAACAAATTGGCATAAAGTAATGGAGATTAGAGAGTTGAATGTTTGGCTTCAAGACAAGGTATGGGAGAAATGAGTTTCAGGTCATGAGGCACTGGGACCAGTACTGGGCAAAGAAGTAGCTTTACTGTTAGAATAGTTGTCACCTGAACTACAGTGATACCATTCTGGTAAATTATAAAACTTGAGGTGTAGGCCTTTCAGTGGACAGACAGGGTGTGGGAGGAGATAATGTGAGGGGAGATTTGTAAAGTTAATGGAAAAGGACAAGACAACAGTGTGCTGCAATAAATGATCAGGATAATGATAACCAGACTGTGACAGGAAGGCACAGAGCGTATAAAACATAACTATGCGACAATAAATAAAGAACAAGGAAAAGTAGTAAAATGACAGAGTTAATGTTTCTTTATCTGAATGCATCCACAACAATTCACGTATTAATTAACAGCACAAATCAAAATAAATTGAGCATATGAAAGCTATTACAGAGACGTGGTTGAAAAATGATCAAGAATGGGATTGGAATATCCAAGAATTTGACATTTGAGAAGGACTGGAAGAAATGGAAAACAGATAAGATAAATCTATTGGTGAATAATGAGACCAATACAGTAATGACAAATAATCTTGGTTTGAATGGTGAATCAGCTTGGATGGAGATAAGAAATAGCAAAGGGATATATTTTCAGGTGTGAGTGCCTTTTGGCCCTGCTGATAGGAGTCATTCTGGAGGGACACAGTATATATTAATAAATATTGAAATTTATGAGAAACACAATCATGAGAAATTTAAGCTTCATATAGATTGCATGAAAAAAATTTGCAAAGGTACCCTCAGGAGGAATTCAGACAGTTTATGTCAGGAAATTTTGAAAAATTGTACACTCTGGAATCAACCAGGGAAATGTACAGACATTTTAGGCCGGATAATTTATCATAAGACAGAATAGATTGATGTTCCATAGTAAAAGAATTCTCCAGGCAAGAGTGATCAGAAGTTGATAACATTTCACCTTCTCTTTATGGATGATCGATTTGCATCTGAAATTAGTTCCGTTAAATTTAAATAAAGACAAAGATCTGGCGACAGTTGGCAAAACTGGAGTTGGAAAATAAACTTTAAAATGAAATGGTAGAAAAATTGTGGGAAACTTAGAGATATTTCCTTACCCTTAACAAAAATATACCTCTATTGAGAAAGAAAGTTGTGATATGAAGGATACTTTGACATGGATAACGAAGGAGGTTAACAATGGCATCAAATTAAATGGAAAGATTGTGGTTGTATTAACAATATATGGACTGCCGTGGTTCAAGAAAAAAGAACATTATCACGTCCTTAATAATAATGAATGCTGGCTCAGCCAGCGACACCTATATTAAATTAACAAATTTTTTTAAACGAGTATGGTGCACTCCATCAAATAGCCAACAGAATCTTACAAACCAATTGCACCTATCTTATAGAAGGTCAAAGCCACCAAATACGTGAAACACCACGCCTGCAGCTCTCCTGCATGTCACACACTATTGTTACTTGGAAATTACCACTGTTTCTTCATTGTCGCTGGATTAAAATCGTGGAAGCCCCTTCATAACAGCACTGTGTGTCTACCTACATCACATGGACTGCAGCAGTTCATGAAGGCAGCTCACCAGCATCTTTTCCAAGGTAATCAGAGATACAGCTAACCAACGAGAATGACGAGCCACTAAGAAATAAAAAAAATTCTCCAACATCAAAGCACAATGAGAAACAAAATGGTCTTTCAAATGTAGTTCGGTTGGTAACATTACCATCTCTTCCTGTACAGTGTCTTCTTGCTGCAGTTTATTTCTGCATACTCCAACGTGATCATAGAATCCCTACAGTATGGAAGGCCATTTGCCCGTTAAGTCTATACTGACCCTCCAATGAGCATCCCACCCAGACATTGCTGCCTCCCCCCCCCAGAACCTTTAATCCTGTATTTCCCATGGCCAACCTACCTAGCCTGCACATCCCTGGACACTAAGTGCAATTTAGCATGGCCAATCCACCTAACCTGTGCACCTTTGGATCGTGATCACCTGAAGGATACTCACATAGATAACGCTCGGGTTCATTGCAAGCTTTGGGAACCATACGGCAGATCAAACATACAGTTTTCCCAAATTCCAATCTATGATATAGTAAGCACAGTAAATATAATAAAGCACTAGATTCAAATCAGATTGTTGACAATTCAAATCCTCCTCTTGACAGATCCATCAACTGAAATTTTCGAAAGATTGCTGGAAAAGCTCAACAGGTCTGACAGCATCTGTGGAGAGAAATCAGAGTTAACATTTCAGGTGGAGTGTCCCTTCCTCAGAAGGGTTCTGAAGAAGAGTCACCTGACCCAAAGCATTAACTCTGATTTCTCTCCACAGGTGCTGCCAGACCTGTTGAGCTTTTTCAGCAACTTCTATTTTTGTCTCTTGATTTACAGCATCCACAGTTCTTTTGGTCCTTAATTGACATTTTCTCATTGTTGAAACATGGCAAAAAAACTGGAGCATGTCATGCAGATGAAGATAGCACGACTAATCATACCCTGCAGTAGGTATTTCCTAATAAGCAATGACAGTGCCCATAATGAAAAGTGTAAGAAAGCCAGTCTTGCTTTCATATGGATATCATCAGGGCCAAAACCAGACAAAAGTAAATAAAACAAGCAAAATTATCTTCAGACTACAGGGCTACTTTGGAAAGATGAAAAGTAATGTATAAATATAAACAAGAATCTAATAAAGTGCAGCCTTCTGGAATGTCAGGTTCACATCCCAAAAGAACTGTGACAGTGTTTACACTAAGTTCATTTCATCTAAGCTCCCACTACATCGATTTCATGACTGAGTGACCCAAGTTCAAGCTAATTATTTTACTGAACACCTGAACCCTTTCATATGATTTCAGAATTACACAGTGTGTGACAGTGCTCAGTCTGAAGGTAGGGGTTTCAGTGGATTGACAGGAATATATGATAGCATTGTGCAAATTGGGATGATTATCACGCTATGTTGTCAGGATATAAATGTTTTCTGCAGATCCTATTTCAAGTTCAATAATGCTAACCTACTCAGAATGTTACATAATCAGGTTCTGCAGGAACAAGAATGTGAGTCACTTGAAACTCTCATACACAACAGAAAATACATTTATTATGATTATCGAATGTATTAAAGGGGAGATCAGAAAACAATTCATTCCATACTGATTGGTTTGAACTTGGAATTTTGCGCCACCAAATTGTTGAAGCAAAATCAACTAGTTCTTTGACAAGAAACTAGATAGGTAGTTTGAAAAGAGAACCATGGCGAGCAACAAGGAGTGTGGATTACACTATGTGACATGCTGGAAACATTTAATGAATTGAATAGACTAGTTCCGTACTAAATATTCTATGCTATTACAGCCTAAATGTTCTGACAGGTACTATTGTAGTGTCAATGCAAACTCATTGAAAATTAATGGGTCAGGAAAGACTTAAAATAACATTGATCAAAAATCTTTAATATAGCTTCTTCTCAAAAATAAATTAGAAGTTCAACACACTAAAATCACCATGGAATTAGTTTTAAATACTACTCATGAAAGACATTGTGGTTATTTTCAACTTCAGTAATTTTATGGATAGCATACCACACAGGGGCCACATATTTGAGTTCCTGATGAGAACTTCAGGGTACTGCAGTAGGAATATACAAGGCAAAAACATTTTCAGTTACTCATTAGCTCCTATCTGAGTGACTGTCATACGTTATGGAGTAGAGATTTCTATGTACTTTATCCACTTTATGAGCATAAAGTAGCCATACCTTCAGCAAATTTAGCAGTTTTAAGGGGCCTACCTAACCAACTTGTGCACTCACGTTTCAGCCCTATTTTTAAATGCCTGAGACAGTTACCTATCTTGGGCATTAAGTCTTTGCCATATAGCAATGAAAGACTTCCTCAGGACCCCTTTGAAACAATGAATGATTGACCTGTCTTTATAGGATTCTTCAGCGGTCACCAAGTAAAAGTACAATTTCTTTTCAATAAAAAAATGTTAAATCATCCCTGAGAAGACAGGAAAGCTGTGCTCCCCAGCTCAATTGCTATCATTGGCAAGATCCAGGTCCCTCCTTGAGACTTAATATCATTTAGTCTAGGGCCCAATTTGGGCAACATCAGCCGTTGGGACCATAATGTCTGCCTCAAGTCTGAGACTCGAGCTTAAAAAGGCACAGATGGATTTTTACCTCAATGGGAAGGTGATAAAAAGAACAAGAGCGTGCAGTCTAAAAACAGGTTGCCAATATGCCCTTAGTTGATCTCGCATTACTGACATTGATCAATTTAGTCACTATGTTCTCCCTGCTGCGAGTGAGTGATTGAAGATACAAGATTATTACTTTTACAATCATGGCATCCCAACAGTTTTAGAAGTACTGCATTTATTTGCTGAAAAGTTCAATGTGAAGATGACATGTATTAAAAATCTTTTATCTTCCTGTTATTGTGAAGACATACCAAGACATATCCTTATCCTGAAGTAAAGATAAACAAATTGAAAAATATATTTCCATAGACTATGAGTTGAATTCTTCTGTTGATTCACAATCCATATGTTGTGTTGCAAAAAGACCAAGTATATCACAATGTATTTGGGGATCTTACCTGGAGTTCTGGTTACTGCTCTTCATCTATATCCCTGTGGATCATATTTGCAGAAAATATGGAAGAATTTATTTTCTTTTGCATCACAATAGGAGTTAGGAGAAAATCAGTGTACTTACCTAAAAGAAAGAAAAATATAATTAAATTGTATAGAAAAGATGGCTATGGGTGATAATATGAAAAACAAAAGTAAAGTACAATCTTCAAAACAAAACATTATCAATGAACTACATTCATGTACATCAATTATCAGAGCCAAGATAATTTTACAATTTCTAAAACAAAACATTTTTCAGCTTCTTAGTATTCCAATAAAGTAGGCCAAACTTTATTGAGCAACTTTAATTGCACTTCGAGCGATGATGGCCTTCTTGAACTACTGTAATCCATGTGGTGTAGGTACAACAACTGTACTTAGTTTGGTACAACTGAGTATTTTCCAAGGATATTTCAGATAGAAGTTAAGAGGCAAACTGATTGCAGTAAATCCAGTATCATAAGTAGGCTAGATCAAATAAGGATGGTTATGTTTTCTTTCCTGTACAACAGGAGTGTACGAAATAGGTTTTCACAACAATCCGGCACTTTCCTGCTTATTCACTTTCATTATGATTAGAAGACCACAAGATGTAGGATTAGACTTTGGACATTCAACACCTTGAGTCTGTTCCACCAGTCAATAAGATCATGGCTGATCTGCTAATCCTCAACTCCATTTTCTGCCTTTTCCCCTGAACTACTGATTCCCTTACTGATTAAAAACCTGTCTACATCAGCCTTGAATATAATAAATACAGTCACAATACACTCTGTGGCAAAGAATTCCTTAGATTCACCAAGCTTTGATTGAAGAAATTTTTTTTTTTCTCTTTTATTATATGTACGATCCTTTATTCTGAGAAAGTGGGGCTCTGGTCCTCACATGTCCCAAACGAGGAAACAATTTTTCTGCAGCCACCCTGTCAAGATCCCGGAGAATTCTTTATGTTTTAAAACCATCACTTCTCGTTTTTCTATATTCCAGTGAGTGCAGGTCTAATTAATTATTAATAGGAATAGATTTTCATTTCCAAATTATTATGTGATGTATCTGGAACATTAGTCTGGGCCCCTTAATTTGGTACAACTGAGTATTTTCCTAGCACATTTAGGATAGAAGTTAAGAGGAAACGTATTGCAGCAAATCCAGTATCATGCTGCTTTTCATCATTTGTGTAAATGATTTGGATGTGGACGTAGGAGGTATAGTTAGTAAATTTGCAGTTGATATCAAAATTGGAGGTGTAGTGGATAGCAAAGAACGTTACCTCGGATTACAATGGGATCTTGATCAGATGGGCCAATGGGCTGAGGAATGGCAGACGGGGTTTAATATAGATAAATGCGAGGTATTACATTTTGGGAAAGCAAACCTTAGCAAGACTTATAGGAAGGTTCTAGGGAGTGTTGCTGAACAAAGAGACTTTGGAAGGCAGGTTCATAGCTCCTTGAAAAGTAGTCACAGGTGAATAGGTTAGTGAAGGTGGTGTCTGGAATGTTTTTCTTTATTGGTCAGAGTATTGAATATAGAAGTTGGGAGGTCATGCTGGGGTTGTACAGGACGTTGGTTAGACCACTTTTGGAATATTGCATGCAATTCTGGTCTCCTTCCTATTGGAATGTTGTTATGAAACTTGAAAGGATTCAGGAAAAGAGTTACCCGGATGTTGGCAGGGTTGGAGGATTTGAGCTATAGGGAGAGGCTGAACAGGCTGGGGCTGTTTTCCCTGGAGGGTCAGGGGGTGAAGGGTGACATTATAGAGGTTTACAAAATTATGAGGGGCATGGAAAGGACAAATAGATAAGACCTTTTCTGTGGGATGGGGGAGTCCAGAGCTATAGGGCATGGGTTTAGGGTGAGAAGGGAAAGATATAAAAGAGACCTAAGGGGCAATCTTTTCACGCAGAGTGTGGTGCGTGTATGGAATGAGCTGCCAGAGGAAGTGGTGGAGGCTGGTACAATTGCAACATTTAAAAGGCATCTGGATGGGGATATGAATAGGGTGGATTTGGAGGGATATGGGCCGGATGCTAGCAAGTGGGACGAATAGGTTGCGATACCAGATTGGCATGGACGAGTTGGATCGAAAGATCTGTTTCTGTGCTGTACATCTCTATGACTCTGTGACTCTATAAGTAGGCTAGACCAAATAAGGATTGTAATGTTTTCTTCCCTGTACAACAGGAGTGAATGAAAGAGGTTTTCGCAACAATCCTGCTTGTTCACTTTCATTATGATTGGAAGACTACAGATGTAGGTGTTGACTTTGGACATTCAACACCTTGAGTCTGTTCCATCAGTCAATAAGATCATGGCTGATCTGCTAATCCTCAACTCCATTTTCTGCCTTTTCCCCTGAACTACTGATTCCTTTACTGATTAAAAACCTGTCTACGTCAGCCTTGAATATAATAAATACAGTCACAATACACTCTGTGGCAAAGAATTCCTTAGATTCACCAAGTTTTGATTAAAGAAATCTTTTTTTATCTCTTTTATATACGTGTCATCCTTTATTCTGAGCAAGTGGGGCTCTGATCCTCACGTGTCCCAAACGAGGAAACAATTTTTTTGCAGCCACCCTGTCAAGATCCCGGAGAATTCTTTATGTTTTAAAACCATCACTTCTCATTTTTCTACATTCCAGTGAGTGCAGGTCTAATTAATCATTAATAGGAATAGATTTTAATTCCAAAGTTATTGTGTGATCTATCCAGAACATTAGTCTGGGCCTCTGGATTATTAATTCAATAAAATTTATCACCATCCTTCCATTCCCTGAAAACTGAACCAAATAAATTCAAGGGCTAAAAATCTACAACAGGCATTCTGAAAGGAAGAAAAGATGAGGGATAGGAGTATGAACCAGATTATTACCCATTTTCAAGTTCAAATGCTCAAAACATATTTAGTTTGATGAGAATTATATATAATGCAAGAGTTAAGGTTTTCTGTTCAAATTAATCCTTCAATATATAAGTAGACATCAAGAGGGAATGACTTCATTTTTCGTAATTTCTATTGCCTTTTTGCTGTGTTACTCTCTGCCAGAGAGAGGAATTCTCATTCACTCCATCATGCATTTAATGCCTCTTTGTTTGAACACCCAAAAGTAATTCCATTGCCCTGTTTATTACCCCATAATAATCTTCCACCCTCAATATTAATCTAAACAAGTCAATAGTTTGTGTTCTGTTTCCAATTTCCTTTCTTCAACAAACCTCTGGATATCAACATTTCTATACTCTCTCCTGACTTTTTTTGCAACGGTATTGAATTGATGACACATTTGCAAAGCTCACCTGTCACAAAATAGAAATAATTTTCTTTAATCAATGTACCAAATCTATTGCTCCTTTTAAACCAAAATCAGTGTTGTCTTAGCATTCTGCCCTCCAATGTAATACGAATAATTCCAGTAAAAAAAATTATGAATTTATATAATGCCTCAGATCCTTAGCTTACCCAAAGTGTGATTTACAATTTTGAATATGTTGTTAGGATATAGCCAAATGTGGCAGCAAATTAGCACACAGCAAGTCCCCAAAAGCTTCAAGGAATGAAGTAATTTGATTTTCAGCAAAATCTGCTTAAGGGCTAAACAGTGAGCTTTTTGTTACTCACTCGTTCATTTTCTTCATCAATGCTTGAGCATTGGTGCTGGTATACACATCTTGTAAAGGAGGCCCAAGGCTCATAACATTCTGTAGCCTGTTCTGACAACACAGTTTTCAATGGCTCCCCTTCAGGCTATATGTTAGCCCCGATTCCTTCAAGCTCATATGGACCACATTACATCCGCGTACCAGGATAGATCTGTATCACCAATGACATTGTTTTGGGAGGAAGAGCAAAGCAATGACATGACCCCAATCTGCACTTATTGATGCAAACAGCATGCAATGAAGGATTGGTTTTCAACAGTCTGAAATGTCACGTCAATATGTCACAGATTATCTTTCCAGTTCTATTTATTCCACTATTGGCATATGTGCTGATCCAAGTTAAATAAAGGACATAAAAGCTATGCTAACTCCAAAAGACACGGATGATCTTCAAAAAAATCAAGGTCTCTTTCATTTTTTTTATTGCCATATATTTCCATTTCACTCAAAAGTCTTCATCAGTAGAAGAATTATTGTGAAAGGATGTGCCCTTGCTGTGGCCAGCACCCTTCCAAAGTTACTATGGAAAAACTGAACTTACATTTTACTACTTCAGAAACGAGATAACAAGAGTCCAGAGACAGTATATTCCTGTTAGCATGAAAGGAAAGGCTGATAGGTGTCGGGAATGCTGGATGACTAGAGAAACTGAGATTTTGGTTAAGCAAAAGAAGGAAGCATATGTAAGGTAAAGACAGGAGAGATCAAATGAACCCTTAGAAGAGTATAAAGGCAGCAGGAGTAAACTTAAGAGGGAAAGCAGGAGGGCAAAAAGGGGATGTGAGATAGTTTTGGCAAATAGGGTTAAGAAGAATACGAAGATAGGTGGAGTTGTGGACAGTGAGGAGGGCATTTGTCGTTTGCAAAGGGACTTAGATATGATGCAGAGCTGGGCTGAGAAGTGGCAGATGGAGTTCAACCCTGCCAAGTGTGAGGTTGTCTATTTTGGAAGAACAAATAAGAATGCGGAATACAGGGTTAATGGTAGGGTTCTTAGTCAGGTGGAGGAACAGAGGGATCTTGAGGTCTATGTACACAGATCTTTGAAAGTTGCCACTCAGGTGGATAGAGTTTGTAAGAAGGCCTATGGAGTATTATCGTTCACTAGCAGAGGGATTGAATTCAAGAGTCGTGAAGTAATGTTGCAGCTGTACAGGACTTTGGTTAGGCCACAGTTGGAGTACTGTGTGCAGTTCTGGTCGCCTCACTTTAGGAAAGATGTGGAAGCTTTGGAGAGGGTGCAGAGAAGATTTACCAGGATGTTGCCTGGAATGGAGAATAGGTCGTACGAGGATAGGTTGAGAGTTCTCGGCCTTTTCTCGTTGGAACGGCGAAGGATGAGGGGTGACTTGATAGAGGTTTATAAGATGATCAGAGGAATAGATAGAGTAGACAGTCAGAAACTTTTTCCCCGGGTACAACAGAGTGTTACAAGGGGACATAAATTTAAGGTGAAGGGTGGAAGGTATAGGGGAGATGTCAGGGGTGGGTTCTTTACCCAGAGAGTGGTGGGGGCATGGAATGCGCTGCCCGTGGGAGTGGTAGAGTCAGAATCATTGGCGACCTTTAAGCAGCATTTGGATAGGTACATGGATGGGTGCTTAATCTAGGTTAGAAGTTTGGCACAACATCGTGGGCCGAAGGGCCTGTTCTGTGCTGTATTGTTCTATGTTCTATGTTCTATGTTAAGAATCCAAAGGGATTTTATAAATACATGAAGGACAAAAGGGTAACTAAGGAGAGAACAGGGCCCCTCAAAGATCAGCAGGTCAGCCCATGTGTGGAGCCGCAGGAGATGGGAAAGATACTAAACGAGTATGTTGCATCAGTGGAGGACATAGAAGATATAGAATGTAGGGAAATAGATAGTGACATCTTGTAAAAATGTCCATATTACAGAGAAGGTGGTGCTGTATGTTTTGAAAAGCATAAAAGTGGATGAATCCCCAGGACCTGTACCCTAGAACTCTAGGGGAAGCTAGAGAAGTGACTGCTGGGCCTCTTGCTGAGATACTTGTATCATCGATAGTCACAGGTGGGGTTCCAGAAGACTGGAGGTTGGCTAATGTGGTGTCACAATTTAAGAAAGGTGATAAGCCAGGGAACTATAGACCGGTGAGCCTGACATCGGTGGTGGGCAAGTTGTTGGAGGGAATCCTGAGGGACAGGATTTACACATATTTGGAAAGGCAAGGACTGATCAGGGATAGTCAACATGGCTTTGTGGTTGGGAAATCATGACTCACAAACTCGACTGAGTTTTTTGAAGAAATAACAAAAAAGATTGATGAGGGAAGAGTGGTAAACATGATGGTTCCTCATGGGAGACTGGTTAGCAAGGTTAGATCACATGGAATACAGGGAGAACTAGCCAATTGGATACAGAACTGGCTTGAAGATAGAAGACAGAGGGTTGTAGTGGAGTGTTGCTTTTCAGGTTGAATGACCAGTGGAGTGCCACAAGAAGCAGTGCTGGGTCCACTGCGTTTTGTCATTTATATAAATTATTTGGATATGAGCATAGAAGGTATAGTTAGTAAATTGGAGGTTTAGTGGACAGCAAAGAAGGTTACCTTAGATTACAACAGGTTCTTGATCAGATGGGCCAATGGGCTGAACAGTGGCAGATGGAGTTTAATTAGATAAATGTGAGGTGCTGCATTTTGGAAAAGCAAATCAAAACAGGACTTATACACTTAAAGTGCAGGTTCATAGACCCTTGAAAGTGAAGTCGCAGGTAGATAGGATAGGAAAGGCAGCATTTGGTATGCTTTTCTTTATTGGTCAAAGTACTGAGAACAGGAGTTGGGAGGTCATGTTGTGGCTGTGCAGGTCATTGGTCTGGCCATTTTTGGAATATTACGTGCGATTTGTGATGGAGACTGGCAACAAATGACTGGAAAGGATTTTGCAAAACACATTGACCACTGACCACCATTGACTACCAATATTTCAGCTTCTCCTGGTAAAGATCCAGATTATAACTGAGAGATTTGGAACTTGCCAGGCAACCTGATGGTAATATTGTGTGCGCTTAGGAGGTTACCCAACCAGGTGTCTTTGGATCTGCAAGTTGACTTCATTGACATCAAACCAGAAGGTTTTCTGCAACCTGACCCAGTACATTTCACACAACTCAAGTGTTAGCAGTTACAAGAAGAAACCGCAAATGAGTCTCCACAAACTGAACCTATGGAAAAATATTGCTCAAAGATGACCTGATTACATTCAGCATGTTCACAGAACTGTGGGACATTAGCGGCCTTCTCAGAATGACTAAACCATCTCTCAAGGGCTCATTTTTACAGCCAGGCAGATCACCTTACCAGAATCATTGTGATCTAATATTCTTCAGCAACTTAATCACTTACACATCAGTCTACACTGAACAAGAAGGCTCAAAAGCAAGTCAGTATATTGGCAAAGTATCAGCACGGATATCAATTCCATGGCAAGAACTGTGAGCTGTGTCTAGAGTATAGGACAAAGAACCATCAATACTTCATAAAGTTACTGTACATCCTTTGGCCCAGAATTGCAGCCAACTTTTTTCATGTCCATGGAAATGACAAATCACTCTTGCTGACTACTTTACCAAGTACTCCATCATTCATCATTGCACTCATCAAGTGCAAATGTTGTGCACACTCCAAGCACCACTTTTAAATTATTTGGCATTAGCAAAATGCTCATTATGGACAATGATCCACGAAACTTTGGTTTGTCCACAGCTGGAGTACGGTGTACAGTTCTGGTCACCACACTGTGTGAAGGATGTGATTGTACCAGAGAGGGTGCAGTAGAAATCCTGGATGTTGCCTGGGATAGAGCAGTTTAGCTATAAACAGAGGCTGGATAAGTTTGGGTTGTTTTCTTTGGAACAGGGAAGGTTGAGAAGGGTTCTGAAAGAAGTGTATAAGATTACAGAGAACATAGGTACGGTGGATAGAAAGCAGCTGTTCCTTACCTGAAGTGTCAATAACAAGGGGTATAATTTTAAGGTGAGAGGCATGAAGTTTAAAGGGGTTTGAGGCAAAACATTTTCACCCAAAGCAAGGTAATGAGAGTTGGGAATGCACTGCCAGGGAAGATGGAAGAGATGGGAAGCCTCACATTGTTTTTTATAAGTACTTAGATGAACATTTCAAAATGACATAACATTCAAGACTATGGGCAAAGTGTGGAAAATGTGGCTCGTGTAGTTTTGTTGGTGCAGACTCAATGGGCTGTTCAGTATGATTCTCCGAATTTATTAATATGCTATTCCAAGACGTGAGAGAAATGGAGTATTGATCATACTTTATAGTTTCCACATTATCTCAGGTCCAAAGGTCTAGCTGATCATATGATTCACACTGTTAAAATGTAATTCTCAAATGTAAACAGACCAAACAAAACCTACACATTGTAATTTCACACCAGAGAGCAACACCTCTAAGTGCAATCATTCCGTCACTGATGGAGCTCATGTTCGGCAGACCAGTGAGGACCAATTTACTAACTCCGATGCAAAGTATTCTTTTTGAGAGAAAGCGAGCCACTTATAAAATTACAAGAGTATATGATCAACATGCGCTATAATAATGCAGCTATAGAAATTGCCAAAATTGTAAGTGAGACAACAGGTTCCCACAGAAGGTACATGGCAACCAGCCGACATGACACGAACTTGCTCAGAACTGAGAGCCTGTGCGATCACGCACACGTTGGCACAATGGTGAGGCGGGACTAAGGACAAGTCAGATCTGCACTGGTTTCCCAACCATCTCCCAGTCTTGTTATGCAAGTACAGTATCCCCAATACAAAATGGAATGACAAACAATACGATGGTTGAAATGAGCAATCAATGAACATCCAGACAAGCCACCATCACAAAACCTGACAATATTGGCAATTAAACTGTACATTATGGGTTATAGGCTCACTTAATTTTAGATAGTCAAACCTACTTTTGAGAAAGAGGGAGCTACTGCATGTGTACCATACCTTTAAGAATGCCAACCTTTCAGTAATCTATGTGTTATCTATCTATCCTTATATCATATTCATATTGTAGATACAATGTTGTGATTCTGTCTGGCACTTAGTCTTCTGGGGAATGAAAGCTGAACAAACACAGAAATCATTTTGTTTGACGTAAGCGTATCATAACTTGCAATTTGTGTCACTGAGATAAATAATCCAACAAAAGAATTAATGTTAACAAGATTGATGAGTAACTGATCATACGAGAGCTATCATTAATATGAAGCTGGCATTCATGACTTGAATCTTCTGCACTTGGTTGCACACAATGAACTTGAATCTCTAAGTCCTGTGAATCTAGCAAGTGTACATGCTCATTCTACCAGCCCCTCTCTGGTCAGTGAGAGGACAATAAAGTGTCCTTTCTTTCTAGACAATGTCTATCATATCCCTGATACTACAATCGATGGCAACTGTGATGTATTCATAAATATAATCTGGAAAGATGAGCTAGCATTGAAATTTCAAACAAGTATGAGCATGATTGTCCTTGTCTCATTGGAGCACTGCAGGTTGGTTTGTAGGAGGTGGCACAGATTAGTCACCCAACCCCCCCTCGGTAAAATACAGTCACCTCTGACACTGCTCCTGGCTGACATGGATGTCGGAGAAGTGCTGCTTTTAGCAGGTGCAATCTTCTACTGCAAATCCTCTCCTCATCTCTCTGCGTACAACTTCCCCTCTCAGCTACCTACTCTCTATTTCTAAGTCAGCTGTAACCGACAAAGCATTGAAACTATGGTGCCCATTACTAAAGCAGGATTTCCTCCAGTGGACATCTCAAATCCGACTATGGGTCAAAATTCAGCAGCTGTCCCCTGTGAATCATTAAAATCTTTTCTCAACTCACCCCCTAAAATTGAAAACAGTACTTAGACGAACTTGCATCAGTAAAAAATATCAACAGTGTTACAGATCCTTTTAAATAATCCCAACATTATATTCATTGTCCATTTATCTTCATGGAATATTGGCAGCAGCCTGTGCACCCTTTCCTAAAGCCCTCTACAGGAGTCTCAATGAAATGAAAATGAAAGAGTCAGGCATTTCTTTTTCTTTTTGACAGTATTTTCACACCTTCACCATTGTCTCTCAAATGGCACAGAGTTTCCAAATAAGCCAATCTCTGTGTGTACATGCTGAAGTGACCCTCAAACGCATTGTTATTATCCTATGCCCCTCATGATATCCCCCAACAAAGGTGTCAAAGAGTTTGATGGACTCCAATGCCGAACATTTGACCGATCCTTCATGTAGCTCAAAGTGAGTAAAAGGCGGCATTAATAGGATTTGCACAGTCAAAATTGTAGGTCATGTGTCAAAGCAAAATGGTAACATTCACATCACATTTAAGTAAGTGTCCTTACAAATTTGAATTAAGTAGCATGTCACAAGTGAGGGAAACTTTGGGTGAGACATAGGACAGAGTATCTGAAAATATGAAATCAACTGGTACATCTTTTGCAAGTTTAATTATAGTGTAAAAGTCATAATGAGACCTAGAACTAGCAGCCGTTAAGGAAGTTGATATAACCAACTTAAACAGGTGGCTGCTTGATTCTGGCTGCTGCCTAACAAACTTCTGAAGTCAACAGAAATAGCTGGGGAAACTCAGCAGGTCTGGCAGCAAGAAAGTGGAAAGAAAGCAATATTAAGTTTCAAGTCCAGTGATCCCTCTTCAGAACACTGGACCAAAATGTTAACTCTGCTTTCTCTCCACAGATGCTGCCAGACCTGCTGAATTTCTCCAGCAGTTTCTGTTTCTGTTTCAGATTTCCAGCATCTGCAGTTCTTTTGTTTATTCTATTCAAAGTGAACGGTCAGAATAAACCACATGGTTAGAGTAATGGAGTCTTTGGCTGAATGAGATTCTGAGAGTTTGGATCAGAATAGGTATTTGGTGTAGCGGTGCTTTAGTTAGAGTTTACTCCAAGAAATAAAGTCTCAGAGTGAGCAGGAGAGGAAATAGGCACAAATTGAGAAGCATACTGTCACAAGTGAAGGGAAAACAGTTGATTGGTGACGAGGTTTGGTCAGTAATTCTAATCTTTAAAGGTAAGTTGGCTATTCAGTTTATATTGAAGTTTCTGGGCAGGAGAATTTGACAATTGAATATGTGACTGGCGATGTGGTATAGGAGAGATGGTATCAGATTTCTGAGGAATTGGGACCAGTTCTGGGGCAGGTGGAATCCGTACAAGCCAAACAGCTTATACCCGAAATGGACTGAGGCTGATATCCGAGAGGGGAGATCTGTCAGTGGTGTTGGGGTAGGGTTAAAGTAGTTTTTCAGGGAAGTGGGAACCCCCAAGTGGTAACCCAAACTGGAAAGAAGCAAAGTTAGGAACAAGAAGCCAAAAATATATTTGGGAGACTAGAAGAACGTGAAACAAAGCTGATTATTGAGTATGCTTTGAAAGCATAATGATGTCAAATAGATAAAGTTTAGAGCACCCTATCTGAATGCATTCAACATGCACAATGAGATCGATGATCTAAAGACACAAGTAGACATATAGGGCTATGGAGTAATTACAGAAAGATGACTGCATGGTGATCAGGTGCAAAACTTCAAAAAAAAAAGGTCAATCAACCATAGCTGTCCAAGAAAGTTCAGGAATGTATAAGAGTAAAAGTTGCCAGAAACAGCATTAAGTCTTAGGATTTGGAGGTTTTAAAATACAGGAAAGGTGAACCAAGTGGGTTGGAGAATGAGGAGTTGAAAGAAATTAGTATTAACCTAGAATATTTGAGCAGAAGTAGCACATTCAGTATGATTATTGGTTGATTAACCAACTCAGTGTCCTGTTCCTGCTTTCTCCCCATATCTTTTAACCTCTTTAGTATAAATCTTCAGATAAATCTTGTTTTCTCTCCCTCAGCACCCAGAGCATCATCCCTCAGATAAGCAGAGTAAAACTGCACACAATATTCAAGGTGTTGTCTCATCAAAGCCCTGTACATGAACCTTCTTGGTATGAAGGCCAACATACCACGTGCCTTCTTCACTGCCTGCTGTACCTTCACGCTTACTTTCTGTGACTGGTGCACAAGAACCAAAGTTTCACTGTTATCAACACCTTTCCCAGTCTATCACCATTCAGATCACAATCTGCCAGCTTGTTTTAATTACCATAGTGGATAATCTTACACTTATCCACATTTTGCTGCATCTACCATCTATTTACTCACTTAGTTAACTTGCCCAAGTTAACTGAAGCTGGTCTGTATTCTCCTCATAGCACATCCTGCTCCCTGCCCCAGTGTTGTGTTATCTGCAAACTTGGAGATATCGAAATCATTCATACATATTGTAAATAGATGGGGTCCAACCACTAGCCAACCTCCAATCCCATGCGCTTTAATTTTGCATCCTTATCTCTGAAATTCCAAGTAAATCAAATCCGTTGACTCCCCTTTATCTACTTTACTAGTTTGACCCTCAAAGATTTCCAACAGATTTGTCAAACATGACTTCTCCTTTGTAATTCCATGCTTATTCTGTCTGATCCTCTCACTATTTTCCATGTGTTCTGCTATTACATGTTTTATAATGGACGCTGGCATTTTTCCCATGACTGATGTTAAGCTAACTGGTCTATAAATCGCAGTTTTTTCTCTGCCTCCCTTCTTCAATCGTGGGTTTACATTTGGCAAACACACAATCCATAGGAAATGCTCCACAGTCTATAGAATTTTAGAATTTGACCACTATCGCATCTGCTATTTCTAAGGCCACTTCTTTAAGTATTCTGGGATGAAGGTCATCAGATTTATTGGCTTTAATTGCCCTACTAATACTAAATTCTTTTCATTCCTCCATCTCGTTGCTGCCCCAATGTTTTTGGAATGTTATTTATGCCTTCTTTTGTAAAGACATAACTAAAGTTTTCATTAATTAGTCTGCCATCTCATTGTTCCCCAATGTAAATTCCCCGGTTTCTATTGTACTGGATAAATTAATGGGGTGGAAATTTGCAAAATCTAGGGCACATCCTAGAGTGTTGAAGCAGGTAACTATGTTGATACTTGATGCAGTGTGATGATCTTCCAAAATTCTATAGATTCTGTGATGATTCCTGCAGATTGGAAGGTAACAAATGTCACCCCACTGTTTATGACTGGAGTGAGAGAGAGAGCGGAGATCTACACTTGTTAGTCTTAGACAACACTGGGGAAAATGCCAGAATTGATTATAAAGAACATTAAAATGGACACCTGAATTGTATTATGATTGTAGACAGGCAGGTCAGTGTGGATTTGCAAGTGAGTAATTGTGCTTGGCAAATTTGTTGGAGCTTTTAGAAGATGTTTCTCACAAACTTGTTAAATTAATGGACATACCAAGAGGAACCCTCAGAGGATGGATAAAAAGATTAAAGCGTATAGAATAGAAGGTAGTGTACTGGTGTGAATTGATAATTAGCCAACGAATACAAATAAATGAACTGTTCTCATATTTTTTAACAGTGACTAGTGGGGTATTACAAGGATCAGTAATCAGGTCCCAGCTTTTCACAACAGATTTCAATGATTTGGCGCTGAGGACCAAATGTAATATTTCAAAATTTGTAGATGATACAGAACTAGGTAGAAATGTATGTTCTGAGAAAGATGTAAAGTGTTTTCAGGAGGATTTGAACAGCATTGGTGAATAGGCAAGAATACGTTAGATGGAATATTATGTGGAAAAATGTGAAGTTAATCACTTTGGCAGGAGAAGTGAAATGTGCAAAGGATTTCTCAGATCATAAGAGGTTGGAAAGTGTAGATACACAAAAGGACCTGGATATCTTTGTCAATAAAAGATAACATGCAGGTACAACAAGCTATTAAGAAGACCAGTGAAATGTTAACCTTTATTGCTCGAGGATTTGAGTACAGGAGTAGTGAAGTCTTGCTTCAATTCTATAGGAGCTTTGTTAGATTGCACCTGGAGTACTTTGCGCAATTTTGCTGTTTGTTTCTCGGAAAGATATTACTGCCATAGAGGCAATGCAGTGAAAACTCAACAGACCTGTTCAGGGTTTTCAGGTCCTTTCCTATGAAGAAAGACAGTGTAAACCAAGCTGTATTCTCTAGAATTCTGAAGAATGAGAGGTGAACTACAAAATACTTAAGATAGACAAGGTAGATTCAGGTAAGCCTTGGCTCCTGGTTGGAGAGTCTCGAACCAGGTTGCACAATTTAAAAGAAGGGGTTACCAATTAGAGGATTGGGAATCCTTGGAATTTTTTTTTACCCAAGAGGGCAGTTGAAGCTCAGTCTTTAAATATGTTTAAGATAGAGATTGATAGCTTTCTGATTACCAATGGCATAAATGATTATGGGGGTACTGGGTAAAAGGCACTGAAGTGTTCAATTGGCCATGATTATATTGAATGGTGGAGCAGGCTCAATGGGCTGAGTGGTCTACTTCTGTTCCTATTTTCCACTATTACAATGAGGGTGTGCCATGTCAGCCTTGTTGAAAGCATTATTCCTGACACTTTCCAAGTTTCAGGCTTCTACACTTCCATAACCCAGCAGCACCTATGGAGCTAAATTTCAAACTTGGAACGTGCAACACATTTGCTGCGGTAGACAAAGAAATTAAGAAAATAATCCACAGAAGCCAAAAACATTTAATTACAAACAATAACTTGAACCTGGGAGAGAGTCCAAGCTTGTAATCCAATTTCAAAGGTCAGATAACTGCTAAAATTTATGAACATTTGTTTTGAGTTTTGAACCCGTAACAGTTACGTTACGGTTTAACGACTCAAATTTCTCCATCAGTTTGTATATAGCACACAAACCTAAACACATTTGTCCAATGTAATTCGGAAAATGTGAGGGCTGCAGATGATGGAGAGTCAGAGTTGGAAAGTGCAGTGCTGGAAAAGCACAGCAGGTCAGGCTACATCCGAGAAGCAGGAGAGTCAACGTTTCAGGTGTAAGCCCTTCATCAGGAACATGGAGGGGGAAAGGGGCTGAGAGATAAATAGAGGTGATGGGGGGTGGGGGTTGGGGGAGGGTAGCTGGGAAGGCAATAAGTGGATGTAGGTGAGGGTTAATTGTGGTAGGTCAATGCGGACAGTGGAGTGGATAGCTGGGAAGGGAGATGGACATGTAGGACAGGTCAAGAGGGCGGTGCTGAGTTGGAGGGTTAGATCTTGGATGAGATGGAGGGAGGGGAGATTTGGAAGCTAATGAAGTCGTAAATGCCATGTGGTTGGAGGATTCCAATCCAGAAGACGAGGTGTTATTCCTCCAGTTGTCAGTGGCTTGGATTTGGTGGTGGAGGAAGCCCAGGACTTGCACATCCTTGGAGGAGTGGGAAGGGGAGTTGAATTGGTTAGCCACAGGCGAGTGGATTTGTTTTGAGCACGTGTTTCAGAGATATTCCCTGAAACACTCCATGAGCTGGCATCCTGTCTAATTGGGCAAAAGTCAGGACTGCAGATGCTGGAGATCGGAGTCAAGATGAGAGTGGTGCTGGAAAAGCACAGCAGGTCAGGCAGCATCCGAGGGGCAGGAAAAATCACCATTTCGGGCAAAAGTCCTTCTGGATGAAGAGCTTTTGCCCAAAACATCGATTTTTCTGCTCCTCAGATGCTGCCTGACCTCCTGTGCTTTTCCGGCACAACTTTAATCCTGTCTAATTGTCCAGGCTAACTCCTAAGCAGTGATAATTCCACTGTTACTATCTTGGACCACACAGCTAAATTTATGTTGTGTTCCGGCTTGGGATCAGCAACTTTTATTTTTAAAGTAGATAAAATGTGAGATGTGGAGGTTCAATGGTTTAACTGAGAAAAGTGCGCCAAAAATCACACCACACTGTTCTACAAACTGTCAGAAAACGTGTAAAATACCAATGAGACCACCACAATATCCAGTTTGTAAGTCTGACTGCTTGAGGACAAAACCAATTCACACCGGGTTTCACTGTTAACAGAAAATGACTATTTATAATAAACACACAACTTTAACAAATGATAAAAAAAGAAAATATTACTAATCTACAACTATGAGACTTAAGCTATATCTCTTTAAAACTTCAAATAAACACACTCATTCATGAATAAAACAGACAGTAGGTCATAAATATTATGGGTGGAAAAACATAGACAAGGAACAAAAATCTAATTCACAAGGGGTGAGTTAAATAGTCTCTCACACCAGAGGCAGTGGTATAATGATAATATTACTAGACTTGCAATTAGAAATTACCTGACGCAAAATTACATTTATTTTGCTTGTGGTTTTGAGGACAGATATTGGTGGACTTACTGGAAGAAGCTGGTTATTATGTTAAGGTGACGAGATTGGAAACGGTATCATAATGACAATGCTTCTGTGTGAGGTATACAGAGATGAGGACTAATGCTGCGGAGACACCAAGATTAAATTCTATAATACTGATCGACTAAATTTAAATTGTATAAACCTAGAATAAAAAGGTAATCTCACTAATAGAACACTTTCAAAAATATTGCCTCACAAATTCCCACTTTTGGTAAAGGAAGCCTGCTGACCATACCCAGTCTGACCTACATGAGCCTCAAGGTCTACAACAATTTGATTGCTTCTAAACGGAGGTGTTAAATGATCTAGCAAGCTACAACTGTATTAGAATGAAAGAGAAGTTTATTAAGAATAAATCAGACTAACTACTTGGCACCATACTAGGCACTGGAAACATCAAAGGCACATCCAACCTATTCAATTCTGCAAAGTCCTCATGACAAACATCTGGGAAACTGAGCTAAAGCTGGAAGATCTATCCCTTCGATTAGTCAGCCTTGCACAGTCATTCTCACCAAATCTCACCTTAGATCCAATATCCCAGACTCTTCCAACATGATACCTGAGTATATCCTGTTCCAGTGGAAGGACAGATACACCAAAGGTGGTGGCACAGTGGGAGTGTTTCTGGAAGTTTTGAACATTGACTCCAGACATCATGAAATTTGATTGCATCAGATTAGACAGGGGTAAATAAAATCCTGCCAATAACTGCAGCGTTCTAGATAGCTCATGGTTAATTATTTCTCCATGATGAACTGCACCTAGGAAAAGTTCTTGGCATGGTAGCTCAGTGGTTAGCACTGTTCACAATGCGAGGGACCTGGGTTCAATTCTACCACTGAGCGACTGTCTGTGTGGAGTTTCACATTCTCCCAGTGTCTGCATGGGTTTTCTTCGGGTGCTCTGGTTCCTTCCCAAAATCCAAAGATATGCAGGCTAGGTGATTTGGCCATGAGAAATTGCCTATAGTGTCCAGGGATTTGCTGGCTGGGTGGATTAGCCATTGGAAATGCCAGGTTACAGAAAGGAGGGTGGGGAGCTAGGTGGGATGGTCTTTAGAGGGTCGGTGTGGACTCAATGGGACAAATGGCCTGCTTCTAAGCTGTAGGGATTCTGAGATTCTATGGTTCGATGGTAGCAAGGACATAGAATGTAGTCTAGAGCACTGCAATCTTCATTGCCACCTGGGATGAGGTAGTATCGCTACTGAGTTGACCAAGGTGTGAGGGATATGTTAGCCTGACTGGGCAAGTGGAGGTAAGGACAGCCAGAAGAGAGAAAAACACACAGCTTCATTTCAACTTCATCAATAAAACTGTTGCAGGATTTCTATCCACAATGGACAGTCCTTGTGGAAATGAAGTTTCATCTTCTCTTTGAGAACAGCTTCAGAACTAAGGCAGCAGCTCTAAACTGGACAACCATGTGGAACTGTAGACCATCGTCAACAGCAGAATTATATTCAACTTTGTGACCCAGCATATTCAACAACAATTTTACCATGGCCATCAAGTCAGGGCATCAGCTGCATTGTAATGAGTACTGAAAAACATACTCGGTACAGCAGAAAAGGTGCAGTGCTAACCTGACCAAGTTACAAAACAGGACTACACATATTCTAAACAAATGGAGCAGCATGTGATACATGGAGCAGAATGATCCCACAATCAATGGATCAAGTTAAAACCCTGCTATATTCAGTCATGAATGATAGTGGACAATTAACTAACTATCCAGAAAAGGTGAAGGTTCTACAAACATTCTTGTTGTCAAGTAAAAAAGACAAGCTATCTTTAGTCAGAAGTGGGAAGTGGGTAATTCACCATGCCACATTTCAGTTACCCATCTTCAACCACTTCAAGTGACTCAATGTGATATCAAAATGACTAAAGGCACTGGCTACAGAGGCTGACAAAATTCGAGTTGTGGGCAGAAAAACCTGTGAACCTGAAATGGTTATACCTCTTATCCAAACCATTCCAGTCCAGTGACATCACAGACATTCAAAAGCCTTCAGGTTCTAGACTCCATAACTGGATGAAACTTCTTACCTACTTCTATCCTCTCTATCCCCTTGAGTAGTTTGTAAATTTCAATGAGATCACCTTACACCCTTAAATAATCTAGAGAATTCAAAACCAGTTTGTTCAATCTCTCTTCATAGGACAGTCCCACTAAACAGTGAACAAGTTTAGAGAACCTTTGTTGTATTGCTTTTATCTTACTCAAGATAAGGAGACCAAATATGTATATAGTTTTCCAGCTAAGATCCAACAAAGCTCCTACACAATCGAGGCAAGGATTTACAACTTCTGTATTTAACTCCTCTTGGGATAAAAACTCACATTCCAATAGCCTTCCTAATAACTTGCTGCACCTGTATGTTAGTCTTCAGTGACTTATTGACAACAACATCATGGTCCCCCCGCACATTTACATTTTACAACATTTTGTCATTTAAGAAATGGAAGGTTAGTGGCTCTCAGAGTGGGGCAGACTGGGCGGTGGTCTTGGTGATCAGTTTGTGAGGGGTTTTGAAATCAAATCAGGACAAGAGCGGAAATTGGAAGGTAAGAGTCTGGATTAGATTGTGTACAGAGCATGGGGGTGGCACTGGGTCAAATCTGGTCTGGTTTGGGGAATGGTCGGTTATCCATTGAAGGGGTAGACAAGGGGTAAATGAAGGAATATAGCATCAATGTCAGTGAGAGGTCAGTTTGATGGTTAGCCAGGGGTTGGTGCAGATATTAACACTTCTAATGCTTCCTGGCTAACTATTCAGGTCTGTAACTCAGACCTTCCCACTAAATCAGAACTGGGGACTTGCTCAGAAAGTTCCAGATGCTGGGGGATCACCCATTGAAAGTTTCAACTTCCTTGGAGAACTATGGTGCAGTCAGCACATAAGGAGTTCTGTAAGGTCCTTACATGGTACACCCAGCCTCTGGCTGTCCAGAGGCCAGAAGATACAAGCTTATGCTTTGGTAACTACTATCAACTTTGCTTATTTGAGCAGGAAATGGTTTTCCTCTCCCACAATACTCCAGGACAGCTCTGTAGTTTCCAACACTCAAGAGGGTGAGAGCAGCACCTATGCTTATTCTGCATAGGGAGCTGACCTGCCCATAGAATAGGAATAAATCAGGAAACAACTGGTGCAGATATTTTGGGCTACACTGTCATCATCTATGAATGTATGATTCAAAACTAATAGGTGAAACCTTGCATTACAGTACAAACAATGAGACTGTCATTCGAAACTAATAATGTAACTCATATCACACAACACTAGGTTATAGTCCAACAGATTTATTTGGAAGTACTAGCTTTCACAGCAATGCTCCTTCACCAGATAACTAGTTGGCTCTGAAAGCTAGTATTCCCAAAGAAATTGGTTGGACCATAAGCTGGTGCTATGGGATTTTTAACTTTGTCCACCCCAGTCCGATACCGGCACCTCCACATCATCACAAAAATATAACAATGAATATTTTGTCATATTTTACTCAGAAAAGAACACATTAAAGCAGAATGTATCCTGATAAGCTATTTAATACATCTGGCAGAGATCTCCTCAGATATCTTCAACTTCTGCCTGCAGCAGGCCACTGTCCCTGCCTGTTTCAAGAGGGCCAACATCATCCCTGTGCCGAAGAAGGCTCATGAAGCATGTCTCAATGACTACCGCCCAGTGGCTCTAACTTTGGTGGTCATGAATGTCATGACCAGCTTTGAAAGGCTGGTCATGACATTCATCAACTCCAGCCTCCCCACTACTCTTGACCCACTCCAATTTGCCTATCGGACCAAGAGATCCACAATAGATGCCATATCACTTGCCCTTCACTCCTCCCTAGAAAATAGACAATAGACAATAGGTGCAGGAGTCAACCATTCTGTCCTTCGAGCCTGCACCACCATTCAATATGATCATGGCTGATCATCCTTAATCAGTATCCTGTTCCTGCCTTATCTCCATAACCCTTGATTCCACAATCCTTGAGAGCTCTATCCAACTCTTTCTTAAATGAATCCAGAGACTGGGCCTCCACTGCCCTTTGGGGCAGAGCATTCCACACAGCCACCACTCTCTGGGTGAAGAGGTTTCTCCTCATTTCTGTCCTAAATGGTCTACCCGTATTTTTAAGCTGTGTCCTCTGGTTCGGCACTCACCCATCAGCGGAAACATGTTTCCTGCCTCCACAGTGTCCAATCCTTTAATAATCTTATATGTCTCAATCAGATCCCCTCTCAGTCTTCTAAACTCAAGGATATACAAGCCCAATCGCTCCAGTCTTCCTGCCATTCCAGGAATTGACCTCGTGAACCTACGCTGCACTCCCTCAATAGCTAGAATGTCTTTCCTCAAATTTGGAGACCAGAACTGTACACAGTACTCCAGGTGTGGTCCCATCAGGGCCCTGTACAGCTGCAGAAGAACCTATTTGCTTCTATACTCAATCCCTCTTGTTATGAAGGCCAGTATGCTATTAGTCTTCTTCACTACCTGCTGTACCTGCATGCTTACCTTCATTGACTGGTGTACAAGAACTGGATTAGTGGTGCTGGAAGAGCACAGCAGTTCAGGCAGCATCCAATGTGCTTGTTGGATGCTGCCTGAACTGCTGTGCTCTTCCAGCACCACTAATCCAGTATTTGGTTTTCAGCATCTGCAGTCATTGTTTTTACCTTGGTGTACAAGAACACCTAGATCTGTCTGTACTGCCCCTTTACCTAAATTGATTCCACTTAGGTAGTAATCTGCCTCCCTATTCTTGCCACCAAAGTGGATAACCATACATTTATCCACATTAAACTGCATCTGCCATGCATCTGACCACTCACCTAACTTGTCCAGGTCACTCTGTAATCTCCTAACATCCTCATCACATTTCACCCTGCCACCCAGCTTAATATCATCAACAAATTTGCTAATGTTATTACTAATACCATCTTCTATATCATTAACATATATTGTAAAAAGCTGTGGTCCCAGCACTGATCCCTGCGGTACCCCACTGGTCACTGCCTGCCATTCCGAAATGGAGCCGTTTATCACTACTCTTTGTTTCCTATCAGCCAACCAACTTTCAATCCAAGTTAGTACTTTGCCCCTAATATCATGCGCCCTAATTTTGCTGACTAACCTCCTATGTGGGACTATATCAAAAGCTTTCTGAAAGTCCAGATACACTACATCTACTGGATCTCCCTCGTCCATCTTCAGAGTTACATCCTCAAAAAATTCCAGAAGATTAGTCAAGCATGATTTCCCCTTCATAAATCCATGCTGACTCTGACCTATCCTATTACTCTGGAGTAGTGGTGGTGGAAGAGCACATCAGTTCAGGCAGCATCCAACGAGCAGCGAAATCGACGTTTCGGGCAAAAGCCCTTCAACAGGAATAAATGAAGGGCTTTTGCGCGAAACGTCGATTTCGCTGCTCGTTGGATGCTGCCTGAACTGCTGTGCTCTTTCAGCACCACTAATCCAGAATTTGGTTTCCAGCATCTGCAGTCATTGTTTTTACCTCCTATCCTGTTATTACTATCCAGATGTGTCGTAATTTCATCCTTTATAACAGACTCCAGCATCTTTCCCACCACTGAGGTCAGACTAACTGGTCTATAATTTCCTGCTTTCTCTCTCCCACCTTTCTTAAAAAAGTGGTATAACATTAGCCACCCTCTAATCCGCAGGAACTGATCACGAATCTATCGAACTCTGGAAAATAATCACCAACGCATCCACCATTTCTAGAGCCACCTCCTTCAGTACCCTGGGATGTAGACCATCAGGCCCCGGGGACTTATCAACCTTCAGACCTAACAGTCTCTCCAACACCAATTTCTGGCAAATATAAATTCCCTTAAGTTCAGGTCCTTCAGCCACTGTTACCTCAGGGAGATTGCTTGTGTCTTCCCCAGTGAACACAGATCTGAAGTACCAATTCAATTCTTCTGCCATTTCTTTGTTCCCCGTAATATATTCCCCTGTTTCTGTCTTCAAGGGCCCAATTTTAGTCTTAACCATTTTTTTGCCTTTCACATACCTAAAAAAACATTTACTATCCTCCTTTATATTATTGCTGGAAAAGCGCAGCAGGTCAGGCAGCATCAAAGGAGAAGGAGAATCGACGTTTTGGGCATAAGCCCTTCTTCAGGAATGAGGAAGAAGGGCTTATGCCCGAAACGTTGATTCTCCTTCTCCTTTGATGCTGCCTGACCTGCTGCAATTTCCAGCAACACATTTTTAAGCTCTGATCCCCAGCATCTGCAGTCCTCACTTTCTCCTCCTTTATATTATTGGCCAGTTTACCTTCATACCTCATTTGTTCTTTGCGTATTTCCTTCGTAATTCTCTGTTGTTCTTTAAAAGCTTCCCTGTCCTCCGTTTTCCCACTTATCTTTGCTATGTTATACTTTTTCTCTTTTAACTTTATATGTTTCTTAACTTCCCTTGTCAGCCATGGCCACCCATGCCTCCTCCTCCGATCTTTCTTCCTTTTTGGAATGAACTGATCCTGCAACTTCTGCATTACACACAGAAATATCCACCATTGTTCCTCCACTGTCATCCCTGCTAAGGTATTGCACCATTGAACTTTGGCCAGCTCCTCCCTCATAGCTCCATAGTTCTCTTTATTCAATAGAAATATTGTCACTTCCGATAGTACTCTCTGCCTCTCAAATTGCAGACTGAAGCTTATTGTATTATGGTCACTACTTCCCAATGGCTCCTTCACTTCGAGGTCCCTAGAACATCTTGACACCAAGAACAGCTACGTAAGAATCCTATCATTGACTACAGCTCAGCCTTCAATACTATTATCCCCTCGAGACTGATTACTAAACTTAGTGATCTCGAACTAAGCCCCACTCTCTGCAACTGGATCCTCAATTTCCTGACCCCCAGGCCACAATCAGTGAAGACTGGGGGCAACATTTCATCCTCATTAACACTCAACACTGGAGCCCCTCAGGGGTGCATACTCAGCCCCTTACTGTACTCACTGTATACCCATGACTGCGTTGCCAAATACCAGTTCGTTGATGACACCACCATAGTCGGTTGAATCTCAGATGGTGACGAAATAGACTACAGATGTGAGGTGGAAGACTTGGAAAATGATGCATTGAGAACAACCTAGCTCTCAATACCAGTAAAACCAAGGAACTCATTATTGACTTTCGGCGAGATGTTACTCATGCCCTCCTACACATTAACAGCACAGAGGGGGAATAAGTAAAAAGTGTCAAGTGCCTGGGAGTGGTCATCCACAATAAGCTTTCTTGGACTCTTCATGTGGACGCACTGGATACAAAGGCCCGACAACGTCTCTTCTTCTTCAGGCTGCTGAGGAAATACCCTTGCCAATGTTTATAGGTGCACCATTGAGAGCATTCTGTCTGGATGTATCACTACCTGGTATGGCAACTGTACCATTCAAGATTGGAGACGGTCACAGAGAGTGGTGAACTTGGCCCAGGCGATCAAAAGGCCAACCTCCCATCTATAGAATCCATCTACTAGGTCGACTGTCAAGGCAAGGTCACCAGCATTCTCAAAGATTCATCCATTCCTGGCAATGTTTTTCTACAACCTCGACCATCGGGGAGAAGGTACAGAAGCCTGAACACACGCACCAGTCGATTTCGCAACAGTTTCTACCTCACTGTTGTTAGAATACTGAATGGACTCACAAACACTTAACATTCGCCTGTACCTGTGTTTTTGTTTTTGCTGTTGTTCACGTATTATTTACTATCTATGCTACTTAACTCTGTGACCTGTCTTAATTGTTCGCAAGAAAAGCTTTTCACTGTGCCTTGGTACACGTGACAATTAATTCAATTCAATCTCAGAGGAAATATGGACACATTACACGCATGAGAAAATAGACAATAGACAATAGACAATAAATGCAGGACTAGGCCATTCTGCCCTTCGAGCCTGCACCACCATTCAATATGATCATGGCTGATCATTCCTAATCAGTATCCTGTTCCAGCCTTATCTCCATACCCCTTGACTCCACTATCTTTAAGAGCTCTATCCAATTCTTTCTTAAAAGAATCCAGAGACTGGGCCTCCACTGCCCTCTGGGGCAGAGCATTCCACACAGCCACCACTCTCTGGGTGAAGTAGTTTCTCCTCATCTCTGTCCTAAATGGTCTACCCCGTATTTTTAAGTTGTGTCCTCTGGTTCGGCACTCCCCCATCAACGGAAATATGTTCCCTCCTGCCAGAGTGTCCAATCCTTTCATAAGCCTATACGTTTCAATCAGATCCCCTCTCAGTCTTCTAAACTCAAGGGTATACAAGCCCAGTCGCTTCAGTCTTTCCGTGTAAGGCAATCCTGCCATTCCAGGAATTGACCTCGTGAACCTACGCTGCACTCCCTCAATAGCCAGAATGTCTTTCCTGGTTGACTTTCTTACAACAGTGCGTATTTAATATTGTAGGTTCTTGAAATAAGTGCATAAAGGAAAAATCAGCACTGCAGTACTTTGAAAATATGAAACCTGATACAACTTGACTATTTAACAAGCAGGTCAGATTAGCGTCATAGAGATGTACAACGCAGAATCAGACTCTTCGGTCCAACTTGTCCATGCTGACCAGATATCCTAAATTAATCTAGTCCCATTTACCAGCATTTGGCCCGTACCTTTCTAAATCTTTCCTATTCGTATACCCATCCAGATGCCTTTTAAATGCTGTGATTGAACCAGCCTCCACCACTTCCTCTGGCAACTCATTCCATATACACACCACCCTCTGCATGAAAAAGTTGTCCCTTACGTCCCTTGTAAACCTTTCTCCTCTCACTTTAAACCTGCCAGCTAGTTTTGGAATCTCCCATCCCGGGGAATAGACCTTGATTATTCACCCTATTCATGCCCCTCATTATTTTATAAAGGTCACCCCTCAGCCTCTGACGCTCTAGAGAAAATAGCCCCAGCCTATTCAGCCTCTGCCCATAACGCAAACCCTCCAACTGTGGTATTCATAAGGATTTCTGCCCCAAAGTGCCAACTGATCGTTTTGTTATTCTGTTCTGCCAAGTTTAATCTATGTTGAAGCAAAGACCTCCAGCACTTAGTCGCAAATACAGTCAGACAAACATGTACAGGAAGCCATTCACTGAATAAGTGGATTATCAGAACTCGTGGCGATAATGAACTTTACATACTGAACTAAAGGGAATAACTAAACTATTTGTTGATACAGCTCAGAGTATTTCCCCTGACATTTTTTGAAACAATCCAATTGAAATGAAGTTTAAAGACAACAAAGTTAAAATAATTAGATTCTGAAAATGGGAGCAGGGATCACAATGGGGACTAAACGACACATCTAATTTCCAATGCAGGTGACAGGTAAATTTCATACTGTCTACTAATTTAAATGTCAGTAATAAAGAGCTCGGTGCAGAACTCGCTGCTCACTGCTTGTGAAACTAACACACTCCAATCCAAACCAACACTTTTTAACATCAGCCTCAATTTCTGAAACAGGAGCTGCAGTCTCACTGCAGCAATTGGTTGAATCGGCTGAGGGAGAGCTTCTAATCTGCAATAACAATGAACACAGAGATGAAGGCCAGAGACCATACTCAAAGGTTCACTGATGCAACAGTGGACACTTTGGTATGGCTTAGAGGAAAGAGGTCCATTATGCACATTGTTCAGGAGGCCCTCCAGAAAATGTTACAAAGTCATTGGGACCAGGTAGCAGCTGCTCTCATGCAGGTAGTGTAGCCCAAGGACCTGGAATTAAGATGAAGTTCAATGACTCTACATGAGTGACCAAGGTCAGTAATGCCATCCACAGATGTCACAGCCCCACAAAGAAACTACGATTCTCTCTCTCTCTCTCTCTTTCCCTCAATTCACCACAACACCATTACTCATCTATTCACACCCTCCATCAACTCTGACTCATACTTCACATTCATTGTTTTACAACACTCACATGTTTAACACCACTGCAAATCTCACATCTCACCATTTGACGATTGCAGGCATATTACTGAAACAAGCTCCACCACACTCACAGACACAATTTACTTTCTCTTACAGGACAAAGCAGCACACAAGTGCAGGTAACACAAGCTCATCATCAAAGCACTGCAACAGCTGCATGTCCTCACTTCAATGGGGAAGACCATGCATGCCACCAGAACAGAGGACATGGCCAGTGCTCAGGCTGAAGCAATTGAACACACTGGTATACTCATGCCTATCCCTCACTCTCACATGCCATTTCCCACAAAAGTTTAATTATGCTTCCCATAAAGACTGAAAACTCTTAAAATAAATTCAAACTTTCAGTTCATTGAAGACAAGAATGATATAAGAGGAGGCACTGGCCAAACAGCATTGATGTTGGACTACTAATCCAGGTTGTACTCTGCCTGAGTGTGGAATTTGAATTCATTTTGAAAAATCTGGAATTGGGATCATTGAATCTCTACAGTGTAGAAGCATGCCATTTGGCTCATCAAATCCCACACCAACCCGCCAAAGAGCATCCCACCCATACCCACCCCTCTACCCTATCCCTGTAACCCTGCACTTCCCATGGCTAATCTATGTCACCTGCACAACCCTTAACTGTGGGAGGAAGCCAGAGCACCCAAAGGAAACCCACACAAACACAGAGAGAACTGTCGGGATTCTTTGAATCCAAATATACAGCAGAGACAAAGGCTATTTGGGTTAACGTATCCATACCAGCATTTTGTTACATCCGATTATCCACCATATTTCATCATGTAAATCTATTCTCACTGCCCTTTATTCCCTTCTCTCTCTGTCCTGTTTAGCTCCTAATTATATTTCTGTAACATTCACTTGAACCATTTCTGTAGTAGACTTCCTTTGCCAGTACGAGGGTCTGCTCTTTACTGTGACATTCGTCACCCAAAAATTGGCTGTTTGTCTATGAACAATTCCCCCAAGTTATCGCATGCATTGAAGGTATTAAAGAGCGCAAGGACACGGAGAGGAGTGGAATTACAGGAAAGGAGATGAATCGAATCAGTCCAGTGAAGACTTCACTTTGTCAGATTAAAGGTCAAAAGGTTCCTCAGTTTAGGAAGTGAATGGTAAAAATGGAAGTGAGGGTTATAGATGAAATGGGGAAGCGTTTAGAACAGCCAACACTTATACTTCATTAAGGTCAATGAAACAGCATGCTTAAGAAATTTTAATGTTGCAGACAGACAGAAACAAAGTTTTGGTAAAGTGAAGAAATACAGTACATAACCTTTGGAATATTTATCCATTCATTCACCTCCATAATTCAATCCCTGCAAGATAACACTCGCAAACTAAGTCATCAATCATCCAAACAGCACAGAAACCCTTGTTGCAAATTGATCGTCACTGTCCATGCTTGTCTCCAAAACTCTATGCATAACCTCATATGTATCACTCCTTTCTGAAGCAATTAGTTATTGCAGCTTTTGTTTTTTGTGAAGGAATGTTCACATATACACTATGTGAGCAAGGCCTCTCTTTTAAGATACCAGAAAGGGGATGCTGTAGCATAATCAGAATAGGAACATAGAAACATAGAAAACAGAAGGAGTAGGCCAGTCAGCCCTTCGACCTGCACCACCACTCGATATGATCATGCAGTTTCAATATCCCACTCACACTTCCTCTCCATACACCTTCAGCTGCAAGAACCATGTGCAGCTCCCTCTTGAATATATCTAACAAACTGACCCCAACAACTTTCTGTGGGAAAGAATTCCACAGGTTCACAATTCTCAGAGTGAAGCAATTCTTCCTTATCTAAGTCCTGAAAAGCTTATCCCTTATTCTTAGGCTGTGACCCCTAAATTTGGACTTCCACCAACATTGGGCACATTCTTCCCACATCTAGCCTGTTCAGTCCTATCCAGATTTTATACGTTTCTATGAGGTTCTGCTTTCATTCTTCTAAATTCCAGCAAACACAAGCCCAGTTGATCCAGTCTTTCCTCATGTGTCAGTCCTGCCATCCCAGGAATCAGTCTGGTGAACCTTTGCTAAACTGCCAGCAAGAATGTTCTTCCTCAGACTAGGAGGACCAAAACTGACCAAGGCCCTGTAAAACTGCAGCAAGGCATCCTTACTCAAATCCTCTGGCTATGAAGGCCAGCATGCCATTAGCTTTCCTCACTGCCTGCTACACCTGCATGTCAACCTTCAGCGACTGTTCCATTATAACGTCCAGGTCTTGTTGCACCTCACCTTTTCCTAAACTGTCACCATTCAGATAATAATTTTCCTTCCTGTTTTACCACCAAAGTGAATAACCTAACATTTGTCCACATTATATTGCATTTCTCAAGTATTTGCCCACTCAGTCAGTGCGTCCAAGTCACCCTGCAGCCTCTCTGCATTCTCCTCATAGCAGACACCCTACCCAGCTTATTGTCACCTGCAAATTTGGAGGTATTGCATTCAATTTCTTCATCCAAATTGTTAATATATATTGTGAACAGCTGGGGTCCCAGTTCTGAACCCTGTGGTACCCCACTTGTCACTGCCTGCCACTCAAAAGGGACACATTATTCCAATTCTCTGTTCCCTGTCAACTAGCTCTCCATTCACGTCAAAACATTACCTCCATTACCATGAGCTTTAAATTTGGTTAATAACTTCTTAAGTAGAACCTTGTCTAAAGCCTTTTGAAAGTCCAGATACACAACATCCACTGATGCAACCTTGTCTACAAAACTGGTCACATCCTCAAAGAATTCCAGAAGATTCGTCAAGCATGATCTCCCTTTAGTGAATCCTGACTGACTCAGGCCAATTCTATCACCAGTTTCCAAATGGTCAGTTATTACATTCTTAATGATTGACTTCAGTATTTTCCCCACCACTGATGTCAGACCATAATTCCCCATTTTCTCTTCCCCTCCTCCTTTAAAAGGTCGTGTGACATTAGCTACCCTCCAATTCATTGGAACTGCTCCAGAGTCGACAAAAATGCTGTAAAATGATCATCAATGTGTCCACGATTTCTAGGGCCACTTCCTTAAATAGTCTGGGATGCAGACCACCAGGCCCTAGGGACTTACCGGGTTTTAATCCCAAACATTTCCCCAATACCATTTTGTGACCAATAAGGATTTCCTTCAGTTCCTCATTCAAGCTTGACCCACTGTCCCTTAACATTTCTGGAAGGTTACTTGTGTCCTCCTCAGTAAAGGCAGATCTAAAGACTTTGTTCAACTGGTCTGCCATCACTTTGTTGTCCATTATGAATTCACTGGACTTTAACTGTAAGGGATGTAATGTCATAGGACTACTGATCCAGAGCCCCAGGCTAATGTTCTGGGCAATCACACCATGGCAGATGGTGAAATCTTACCCGATCTGGCCTACATGTGACTCCAGACCCACAGCAATGTGGTTGACTCTTAACTGCCCTCTGGGCAATTAGGAATTAGCAGTAAATGCTGACCTAAACAGTATATACCCACGTCCAAAGAAAAAAATGGAAAATACAATTACTTTCATTTGAGAAAAAATATTTTTGATTTTCTTCAACTAATATTTGTTATGTTGTTTTTAATTAGATGCACCTTGTGAAAATCCCAAAATTTGATATATTGTTGACTACAGATTGCTTAAAATATTGCATTAGAAGTCAATCAAATGTTAATGATTAAACAATCTCCTGGAAAAATATTTTCATAAATATGAAAATGTGCATGTAAAGTTGGGTTGAAAGCTGGTATCTGTAAGTTTAAATTCAAAGCATTTACTTCCTCAACCATTCCAGTAACTTTCTTCTGCTTTGCACCTACTCCTCAATTGAGTAGTTAAGGCTTTATTTTAACTGGACTGTGACTGTTGGGCACATGGTTCCACACCAGAGAGGTTTACACTGGGTACAACAGGAGTTCATCACACACTAACAAAGAACTGTTTTCAATTGGCAGAGCAATCTTGTGTTTCCAGATTGTATCAGCAGTTCTCTGCGCATTATATCACAAGAAATTATATTCAAATTGGTCATAATTTTTGACCCAGCATCACAAGCTGTTAAATAATTATCCCAAATGACATGTTAATGTGGTTAAAACTGTACAATCATGTTTCTGAACTTTTCAAGGGGGATAGAGCTTCTACCTCAGTTCTCTCAAGTGTCTGCACTTGTACAAACAGGACATTATTAGAAAATATGAATAACCAAAATAAGCAACTTTTCTCTGAGGTTTTGCCCATCAAATACCAACTGTCTGGCAAACACTCCACAGAAGCCTATAAAGATGTCACCCTGACCACTTTGTCACGGAAGAATTTGGAAATAATTAACATTCAAATGTTCCATTTTAAGTTTCAGTGAGCTTACAAAAGTTTAAAATCTACTTTGTGGCTCAGAGAATGACTGCATTTTCAAGCCAGACAGGCTTGTCTCTCTAACCATCAGCTGTCTGACATGCTCAACTGTTAACACACTCGCCTCTGCGACAGGGGATTGGAGGTACAGACCACAGTTCAGGTTTGATAGTGCACTGTGTACGTTGAACTAACCTTAGTCACCCCCTTGTATGATCTTTCGGGCCCAAAGAAGAGCCATACTGGCCTCGAAAGCGTAGCTCTTTTTCTCTCTCCGCAGATGTTGCCATATCTGCTGAGCTTCTCCAGCATTCTCTGTATTTCAGATTTCCAACACCATGGTGTTTTGCTTTAGTGGATCACAGCTACATTGCCAATCCCAAATCTACCATGAAAACTTTGCAGCAGAAAAGATACAGTGTGTCATACATTCAAACATTCCTTGTTACATGTTTTAAAGGCTTCCATGCAGTCAGATTGAATGGGGATGATCCTTCAAGACCCACGAAGAATTGTTTGACCTCTTTTGACCTGGGTGGCCTGTCCTGTGATTACAGTCATTACTGACCCTTCTCCTTTTATTACCTTGTAACAGTCTCTTTTAATTAGGTCCCAAGCAACGGTCCCAGCAATGTGACATTCTGCTCTTTACTGTCAGCCAGATTCTATTTCATTTCCATTTGGACTGTGGTCAGCATAGCAAGATAATAAATAAGGCTGGTTCACCACAGCATTGTCCTAGACACTTCAGGGTAAAAACAATGACTGCAGATGCTGGAAACCAGATTCTGGATTAGTGGTGCTGGAAGAGCACAGCAGTTCAGGCAGCATCCAAGGAGCTTCGAAATCGACGTTTCGGGCAAAAGCCCTTCATCAGGAATAAAGGCAGTGAGCCTGAAGCGTGGAGAGATAAGCTAGAGGAGGGTGGGGGTGGGGAGAAAGTAGCATAGAGTACAATGGGTGAGTGGGGGAGGGGATGAAGGTGATAGGTCAAGGAGGAGAGGGTGGAGTGGATAGGTAGAAAAGAAGATAGGCAGGTAGGACAAGTCTGGACAAGTCAAGGGGACAGTTACTGAGCTGGAAGTTTAGAACTAGGGTGAGGTGGGGGAAGGGGAAATGAGGAAACTGTTGAAGTCCACATTGATGCCCTGGGGCTGGTGTTCCGAGGTGAAGAACGCCTCATCTTCCGCCTCTAGACACTTCAGACCCACTTCTGGAGCTTATGATTTTCATTTGGCCAGTTATGTAGACTGGATTTGGGGATTTGTGAAAAAGGATGATTTAAGCAGTTCAATTAAATTCTGAGAGCATGGGAGACAGTTCAAGTATCATGTGAATTTGATGAAAAGATTCATCCTTGCCTCCAGTGTGCTCGCACAGCCTTCGGCCGAGGAAAAGGGTGCTCGAGAACATCAGATACAACACTGTGATCATGGTTTTCAGGCCTTGGTGGCTCTCCTCCTATATGGCTCTGAGATGTGGACTATCTACAGCAGATGCCCCAAGGTGCTGGAGCAGTCCCATCGATGCTTCCTATGAAAGATCGTGCAAATCTGCTGGGAAGATAGACGCACCAACAGCATGAACTCAACCAGGCTGACTTACCCAACATCAAGGCACTGACCGCCCTCTATTGGCTTTGATGAGCTGGTCACGTCGTCCACATAATCAACACAAGACTCCCGAAGCCGGTGCTCTACTTTGAAATGGCAGGCAAAACCCAGATGGACAGAGGATGTGCTTCAGTGATACACTCAAGGCCTCACTAGTGAAATACGGCATTCCCACAGACACCTCGGAATCACTGGCCCAAAACCATCCATAGGGCAGGAGGAGCATCCGGGAAGATGCCGAGCACTTGGAGACTTGCCATCAAGAAAAAACAGAGCCAGGTGAAAACAGCAAAAGGAGCAACAGAACATGCAGTAACCACATCGGTATATACAGCTACCTACAGACTCAACTGGAGAGTCATCCTCGTCTGCAAGGGGCGGCTGATGATGATGATGATGATGATGATGATGATGTGTTAGAATGGGTGGACAGTGAGTGAGGAGGTTACAATGGCACCCGATCTAGCCAGATATTGGTCTGAGGCATTTTGATGGCTATACAGACACAGTGAGTAAACAGTGCCATTGAAGTACAGATAGGCAATTCATTTGCCTGGGAAGTGGGAGGTATTGCAGCATATGTACAGAGCTGAGCCAGCAGAAATCAGTTCACTGGGAGGGTCAGATCCCTCTGGCAGGCAGATTGGGAGGAGAGGCAGGGACAGGCAATTAAACATGAAGAAAGATTTTTACCAGCAAACAATAAGGAAGGAATATTATTCAGTCACAAAAAAAAGAACAAACTTCTTATCTTAAGCAAGATGAGCAGTATGATTGAAGTGGCTTGGTTTAGAACATAGAACAATACAGCGCAGAACAGGTCCTTTGGCCCTCGATGTTGTGCCAACCTGTGAACTATTCTCAGCTTCCCAAAATCATCCATGTGCTTATCTAAGGATTGTTTAAATCTCCCTAATGTGGCTGAGACACCACAGAGACTCCTACTGTTAGTAACAACAGCATTGGGCACCGATATAATGACCAGCTGGAAAATGGTTTTGGAGCAGGCATCAGAGTGTGACTTTGGACTGGTTCCCACTAGAAAAGAGAATGGCAGGGGCCCTAAAACCAAGGACTAGATTTGTGAGACACAGCAAATTTTCATTTTAAAATGTTATTTTTAATCATCTGCATTGCACTTGCAATGAGCAAGATATTTGTACCCATTAACGTGTATATTGTATAAACCAATAAACAAATGTTAGTTATCCCAAATACCTGATAACTTGGCTGGGAAATTATCAGTCTAACTGACTAGGAAAACATGGCATGCTCCGGCATGGATGAGTTGGACCGAAGGGTCTGTTTCTGTGCTGTACATCTCTACAACAACAACTCGAAACACTAATGAATATTTATCTGAGGTTCATCTGAACGTTCTCATCAATATTTGCTCTCAGCAACCATGACACCTCACTGAAAAATGCTGTGACACTGACCAAATCAACAAGATTGTCAGAATGTTTTCCAAAGTCAATGCAGCCATTATCAACAGACCTCAGCTCAGACTTTCCAGTCAAACAAAAAATTACAAATTTAAAATACTCACAATTCATATTCAGGAAATGGTGTAAAGCTAAGAATTCAGTAACATTTTTTGTTATGCATCGCAGAACTTAACAAGGACTCAAAAGTAATCTTGGGCTGTGCTTAATGCTCATGGCTGTGGACTCTTCAGTCACTGGGTACATGAATAGGAAGGGTTTATTAAGAGATAGAGTCTAGAAACTGGCAAGTGGAACTAGATTAATTTAAGATATTTGAGTTGGACCAAAGGTCTGTTTTTGTACTGTACAACTCGATGACTCTACAACTGATTTTGATAAGGGACTGAGGTATGGAAGCTAAATTTGCTGATCAAACAAAGCTAGGGAGGAAAATGAGTTGTGAAGAGGACATGATAAGTCCTCTAAGGGGTATGGTTAAGTGAATGGGAAAATATCTGGCAAGTGGAGTACAATGGGAGAAAGTGTGAAATTAGTAAAAGTGTGAAATTGTCCATTTTGACAGAAAGAACATATAGGAAGCATATTACCTAAATGGCGAGAGATGGAAGAACTCAGAGATGCAGAAATAGCTGGGTGTCCTCGTGCATGAATCACAAAAGGTTAGAATGCAGGGACAGCAAGTAATCAGGAAAACCGATAGAACATTATGGTTTATTGTGAGGGAAACTGAATGCTATGATATGGATGTCATGTTTCAAGTACATAGGGCATTGATGAGACCGCTGCTGGAGTAATAGGTCATTATTATAATCATTGGCAGTCCTTCGCAGATGAGGATGATTCTCAGGATGGGTCCATAGGTGGCTATCCAGTCTGAAATGGTGGCAGAAGGTGGTTATGGGAAAGGGTAGGGGGGGCGTTGGTGTAGCAGCACGCTCCTTTTACTGTTTTCACCTGGCTTCCACATTTTCTCAACGACAAGTATCCAGGTGCCCGACACCTTCCCAGATGCTACTTGATGGTCGTAGGCCAGTGATTCCCAGGCATTTGTGGGAATGCCACACTTCACCAGTGAGGCCTTGAGGGTATCACTGAGGCATTTCCTCTATCCGCCTGGGGCTCGCTTGCTGTTTCGAAGCTGGGAGTAGAGCACCTGCTCGGAGAGTCTTGTGTCGGTCACGTGAATGATGTGCCCAGCCCATCATGGCTGATCAAGGGCAGTCAGTGCCTCAGTGCTGGGGATGTTGGCCTGGTTAAGAACACTGGTGTTGGTGTGTCTTTCTTCCCAGAGGATTCACAGAATCTTATTCTGGCAGCAATGGTGGGACTGTTCCAGCACCTTGAAGTGTCTGCTGTAGACACTCCACATCTCAGAGTCATACAGGAGGGCGGGAACCACCACAGCTCTGTAAACATAAGCTTGATGTCAGATCTCATGGTGTTGGCCTCGAACATCCTTTTCCTCAGGTGACCGAAGGCTGCACTAGCACACTGGAGGAGATGTTGGATCTCTTCATCGACAGCTGCTTTGATCGGCAGGACACTCCTGAGGTACCAGAAGTGCCCAATATTCTCTAAGGCCTCCCCATGGACCTCGATGATGGGGAGTTCACTCCACAATGTCAGGTCATATTGGTGGAGGAAGGATGTTAATGTGTGGAAAAAGTTTGAAAAAGACTTACTTGTCTAATTGCAGATTGCATTAGGAGAAAAGCTAGGCAAGCTAGGCCTGATCCTCTGGATTTTCGAAGAGTCCAACATGAATCTTATATAAGATTCTGAGGGGAATTGGCTGGATGGAAATTGAAAACATATTTCCTCTTGCGGAAGATCCTAAGGGGTCATAGTCTAAAAATAAGGGGTCACCAATTTAAAACAGAGATGAGAATTTTTTTTCTCTCAGAAGGTTGAGGGTCTTTGGAAATCCCTTCAAAAGGCACTAGCTTAATAATCTTTAAATATTTTTAAGGCAGAGATTTATAGATTCTTAATTATCAAGAAGACGAGAAGTTATTGGAGATAAACCAGGAACGTCAAGTTGAGGTTAAAATCAGATCAGCCACGACCTTACTGAATGCCAGAGCAAGCTGAAAGGGCCTACTCTTGCTCCTTGTTCATATGTAACTGGAGAGCTGAAGGCAATTCCTTTGTGGCAAATTCATGTCCCTACAGCCCGGATTAGTGCCACTCGGGCAGTACCCAGTTGGAATAGGGGTCCTTCCCATCCTCAGAGGGAAACTACTCACTTCAGTGAGATGCCGTCCAATTAGAGGCTGGCAGCTTTCCTGTAGTGGTATCAGGCACAATGGCCGCTGCCAGAATTGCTGTAGACATCAACTGCATCATCATTATCATCATCGCAGGAGTCAGAGGAAAGGCAAGTATGACTGGTTTTCTGGGGCTGGCTGACGTCCGAGCAAAGAGGAGTGGGTGTCATAACTGGAGTGCGAATTCGCTAAGTAGAAGGTTGCCCAACCCTGAAATCTTAATGCCTCAATTGGTTTCTGAATAGAAGGTAAATTTCAAATCTTCACTCATCAGAATTAATCAGTGGGGAGTCAGGAGCCCCCACCTTTCTCCCTCATGAAATGGACCCCAAGCTTGCAGATACCTCCGAGTGGAGAATAACATTCCATCCTGTGTTTCCCTTGAATTAATCTGGACAGAGCTTTGTGGTTATAGGTTCTGTTAAGTTTTGAAATGGCATTACTTGCAATACTTCTTTTGTGAGAAAATAAGTACCTGCTTATAGGGAGGAATCATTTACAAATTATTGTAAATTTGTAAGTAGTTTACAATCGTTAACTATTTGACAGCATCACAGCAAAAATTATATTCATTACATTCATATTTGTATGTACCAAAGTATTGCTTGCTTAATCCACATAAGGTATGTACAACACTAAGCATTAATGTTGAAGGCATTTGTTAAAAATGGAGCCCTCAAGGCTGCCTTCACAGGCCTGCCAAGATCTCTGTTTGATGATACCCATAAGCTGCGTGGTTTTGATAGCAGCAGTTGACAGATCAGTTTTATCAGTATCACAAAAACAAATCCAAGCTGCTTTGCCAACTGTGCTTATCAAACGGTACACTGTACACTCTGATGTAAAAACTTCAGTCATTATGGAGTGACGGGATGCCTGTATGAACGTATAGAAAACCTGCATTGTTACCATTTACCTTGTTCAAAGCTCAACATCAGACAAATAGGGTGAAAATAAAGGCTACAACCACGGGTTCAGATTAATGTTTGCTTTTGTCAATATGAATTATTAATTGAAAGAAAACAGAACTTAAGATTGCTTATCTCAAATTTACAAAGAGGTTGGTACCCTGTAAAATGCACTAGCAAGCCTCTCTCTTCTAACAATCTGCTATGCTGCCTAAATAATGAAATGAAAATGGACAGGCCACCCAATATTGACATCGGCATCCAAAACGATGGCAAACACAGAATTGTTCTACCGAGCAGTATATGTGGCCTTGTGCCAAGGAGGGAGTGCAGTCTCACAGATGAATTAAACAACACCCTCACATAATCACAGAAATACAATATCACAGGCAATATCAATGATAATACATTGCCATCCCTGGATATGTACTGCCTTGTGGCAACAGGGGCCCAACAGAATGGCAGCACAGTGAAATACAGTCAGCACTTAGTTACCCTGGAAAACCTTAACATTTACTCTGGATTGGATTAAGTATCCAAGCATCAGGTTGGTCATGGGCAATGAAACATCCTGCTGATTGCTACCTACCGTGCCCCCTCCGAACCTAATCCCCCACCCCCAACTCTGATCTTGACTGGTGAAGCAGTGCTCCTCCATGTTGGGCATTACAGGGTGGCAAGTGCACAGAATGAATCCTGGCGAGAGTCAATATCCACACCAAGAGTGGCTTGGCAAGATACAGCTGACTGAGTTTGGGAGGACACATTTGCTAGGCAGGTGGTGAGGGAACCAAGAGAGACTAATCTATTTGACTCATCCTCGCCAACCTATTTGTGGCTGACATATCCATCTATGTCAATAGCAGTAGGAGTGACCACTGGACAGTTGATGTGGAGATGTAGGCACCCTCCTCCCCATCTTGTTGCAAGGCACTATCACTGTACTCAACTGGACAGACTTCAAACAGATTTTGCAACTCATAACTGGCGCTATGGGCAGCAAAATTGCATTCAACCACAATCTATGGCCTCATGGTCTGGTGTATTTCCCATTCTACCAGTCCCATCAAGACAAGGGATCAACCCTGGTTCAATAGAAAAATGTAGTGGGCATGCCAGGAATTTCAGTACACATACCCAAAAATGAAGTGTCAACCGAGTGAAGCTACAAAATAGAACTAATTGCTCACAAAACAGAGGAAGCATCATGCAAAAAACAACCTTAGTGATCCCACACCAGTGGATCAGAGGCAGTAGTGGCATATCCAGCTATGAATACTGGCAGATAATTAAACAACCAACAGGAAGTGGAGGTTTCACAAATATCCGCAGAATATCACAAATATCACTTTGGCACAAAAGACAAGGTTGAAGCATTTGTTCTCATCTTCGGCCAGCAGTGCTGAGTGAATGATCCATCTCGGAGTCCAACAGAGGTGCCCAGCATCACAGTCTTCGGCCAATTAGATTCACTCCATGTGACACTGAGAAATTGTTGAAGATGCTAAATGCGGCAAAGACATTCTAGCAAATCTTACAAAAGATTAGCCATGTCCTTAGTTAAGCTGCAAGAGCAACTTGTGGCTCAGTGGTTAGTACTGCTTACAGCGCCAGGGGCCTGGGTTCAATTCCACCCTTGGGCAACTGTCTGTGTGGAGTTTGCATATTTTCTCATAGTGTGCGTGGGTTTCCTCCACCAGCTCTGGTTTCTGCCCACAGTCCAAACATGTGCAGGTTAGGGGGATTGGCCATGTTAAATTACCCAGTGTCCAGGGATGTGCAGGCTAGGTGGGTTAGCCATGGGAAATACAGGGTGACCGGGATAGGGTAGGGGGTGTGGGTCTGGGTGTGATGCTGTTCAGAGCATCGGTGTGGACTTGATAGACTCAATGGCCTGCTTCCACGCTGTAGGGACTTGAACCTATAGACTGGAACTGTTCCAGAAAATATCAAAAGTTAATAGATGAATAATTGTAAACTGAATTTGCAGTGGTTTTATTTGGTTGTTATAATCCTCAAAGGCACCGAAAGTTCTTTTTCAAATTGAATTTTCAGTGACTAATTTAAGGAAATCACACAACAAAATTTCAAATTCTTTTGAATGTTTGCTATAATACAGAAACTAAAAACAACATTAACCATACACTATTTCAAGAAGGAACGTTTGACTTTTTGGTGTATAAACATGAGATTCCCCAGGAATTTAAAAAACAACCAGAAAATCTTCCGCAATTACACTTTAATCTATCCTTTACGTTTACATCCTATTCACCCAGAGCCCACCCAAAATGTTTCTCAGTTCTGAAGGCCTTGCTTGGTTTCTTTACCCTTCTGAGCTGGGTAATACCATTGCCCCAGTGAGACTGAGAGATGAATTTGGGATTCTTTCCTTTAAAGGAAATGCAAGCAAAGCATGTTTAAATCCTCATGAACCCATGCTCTTCAATCTGAGTGCAAATCCTTACCCACATTCTTGTGTGGTTAACCATGGAAACTTGGTGTTTCAATCACATTGCCTTCCCTCTGTCTCTCTCATATCCTTGCAGACTGACTGTCTGGAAGGTTCTGTGATATATTAAGGAGGAATGTTAATTAGCTATCCTTTAAATTACCAACTTCATTCAATCTTGAAACTAAATAAGTAACAAAACAGGGCGATCCTAACATCTTCGTCAAATTCTGGAGATTCAGGAATGAATTTTCATTAAAAGGTTTGAATTTATTAACCCTTCCTCACACCCCTAAGCTAACTTAATGCCAACCTATGACCTCCATCCATCCTAGAAACCCTTATATCTTTGATACCAAGTTAATGACAACTTGTGCCTCCACAGCCACCACAGTTTGGACTTCTAGCCTTCATATCAGCACATCCAATATTGAAAATATGCAGACCTCAGAGGTCATTTTAAGATAAAAAAAGATGGAAAATCTGTGACAACTTTCACAAAACTACAAAAAGACAGTTTTATTCATGAAATCCTATTCAAAGCATTTAAATCTTTTTAAGTAGTTAATCTCAAATATATAAAGCTTCAACCATAAATCCACTTCAAAGCAAGTTAATCCTTGAATGATCTCTTTGAGCTGTCAATCAAGGAGCAAATTTAGAAACATTACTGAGGTAATGACAGTTTGTGGAATGCAGACAAATATTCCGAATTACATCATAGCCATTGGGGAAACGTTATCAAACAACTGTGTCAACTGCTACATTCACTTTTTAATCAATCACCATAGTTACACGTAGTCTGTTTATTTTACAGTTTTAAAGAGGTGTTAAATTACTTCCTATTATAATGCCCGAACTATTTAAGAAAGGTGGTAAAGAAAATCCTGGGATTTATAGCCTGGTGAGCCTGACATCGGTGGTGGGCAAGTTGTTTGACGGAATCCTGAGGGACAGAATTTACATGCATTTGGAAAGGCAAGGACTGATTAGGGATAGTCAACATGGCTTCATATGTAGGAAATCATATCCCACATACCTGAGTGAGTGTTTAAGACATAACAAAGGAGATTGATGAGGACAGAGTGGTTGCTGTGATCTTTAAGCACTCCAGTAAGGCATTCAACAAGGTTCCTCATGGTAGACTGGTTAGCAAGGTTAGATCACGTGAATACAGGGAGAATAACGAGCCATTTTGATACAGAACTGGCTCGAAAGGTAGAAGATGGAGGATGGTGGTGGAGGGTTGTTTTTCAGACAAGAGGCCTGTGACCAGTGGTATGCTACAAGGATCGGTGCTGAGCCCAATGCTTTTTGTCATTTGTATAAACAATTTGGATGCAAACATAGGAGGTATAGTAAGTAAGTTTGCAGATGACACCAAAATTAGTGGACAGCGATAAAGGTTCCCTCAGAGTACAACAGGATCTTGATCAGATGAGCCAGTGGGCCAAGGAGTGGCAGATGGAATTTAATTTAGATAAATATGAGGTGCTGCATTTTGGAAAGGCAAATCAAAGTAGGACTTATACACTTAACAGTAAGGTCCTAGGGAGTGTTGCTGAACAAAGAGACCTTGGAGTGCAGGTTCATAGTTCCTTGAAAGTGGAGTCTCAGGTAGATAGGATAGTGAAGAAGGCGTTTGGTATGCTTTCATTTACTGGTCAGAGTAGTGAGTACAGGAGTTGGGAGGTCATGCTGCGGTTGTACGGGACATTGGTTAGGCCATATTGTGTGCAATTCTGGTCTCCTTCCTACAGGAAATATAGTGTGAAATTTGAAGCATTCAGAAAAGATTTACAAGGATGTTGACAGGTTTGGAGGATTTGAGCTATCGGGAGAGGTTGAGTAGGCTGGGGCCGCTTTCGCCGGAGTGTCGGAGGCTGAGGGGTGACCTTATAGAAAAAATTGAAGAGCATGGATAGGATAAATTGTCAAGGTCTTTTCTCTGGGTTGGGGTGTCCAAAACTGGAGGGCATAGGTTTAGGGTGAGTCAGGGAAAGATTTCAAAGGGATCTAGGGGCAACTTTTTCACAAAGGTGTGCGTGTGGAATGAGCTGCCGAAGGAAGTGGTGGAGGCTGGTATAATTACAACACTTAAAAGGCATCTGAATGGGTATATGAACAGGAAGGGTTTAGATTGACGTGGGCCAAGTGCTGACAAATTACATTAGATTGATTTAAGATATCTGGTTGCCATGGACGAGTTGGAGTGAAGGGTCAGTTTCCATGCTGTATATCTCTATGACTCTGAGGTCAGTACAGACCTCACACATTCTTCAAGACATTTGCAGCTACTGTATGAATTTGCAACACCTATTCTAGAGACTAAGGCTTTTGTTTCTAAGAAAATGAGTTCAAATTCTCCTGCTGAGTTGGGGTTGAATCAGAATCATATCCAACTTAAACTCTTTCCCCTTCCAGAAGAAATGGGATCTGTTGGAAATGGTGAAAAGATGTCTGTATCTGAGTCACTCCCACCATTTTTAAATGTACATCGAGTCTCCACTACACTGTATAAATCCTGGCCCAATAGCCTGTTTACCAGCAGGACAGATACTTTGGTTCCTGTTTACAGCCTTAAATAGATTAGATTACTTACAGTAAATACCTTACACCTTTTTCACAGTAAAACAACCTGGCACCCTGTGTTTCTTCAAATATGAATCAGAGAAAGATCAGACATAAAATGTGCATGAGAAACATGGCTCCTTTGTCAAAACAGCTTCTTCGTTTCTTGATTTTGTGTACAGACTTCCTGTGTTGATACAATTCTTTGAGGCTACTGCAATTGAACAAAATGAATACTGAACTTTTTGAAACACAAATGCATCACATCACTCCTCTTGCCTGCTTTAATTTTTAATAATGAAACCACTTGGACAAGTCAGCATAATTCAGAAGTCATGTGACTGTTCATTCCTCATTTCACACCAAATTACATCCACAGTTCCAAATATACTAATATTGTAAAAAAGCTGCATTTGTAACAGTCACTGTAACTGGACAATGCACTTAGATTTTAAATGGTATAAATTATGTGCAAAAAATACCATGTATTCCATGTTGAATCTTTAAATCATTACATTGTCTACAAGGGCTGAAGCAAGGTAGCAAATCACTAAGGATTCTTTATAAGTATTTTGCACAGATGTTTATCATTGAGAGACAACCAGTGAGAGGTAGGGTAAAATGTAAAGAACAGAATTGTGTTTTCCAAACAAAAAAGAACATTAAAGATTAAAGTTTCTCAAAGATTCACGGCTATTTCAGAAGAGAGAATCTGAGTAAGGAAAGATCTGGAGTAATCTTCAAATAGGAATGGTTACAATAAATTGCTTCACTGAACTGAACAAAATTTAATATACTATAATTGTCTTATAGGCCGCATGGGAAACTATTTATGAACTGCTGGTAATGAGAATGAACACACACAAAAGACAAGTCATATCCTATTTTTGAAACAAGTCAGTGTACTTTGCTTATGGTTAATTTCAAGTTGCATAATGTAACTGATAGAAAAATATTTTATGTCGAATGGTATTGGACTCAATCTCCCATTTCCTGCATCAGCAGTTTCTATTCAGAATGGTTACAGTACTATATTCTAGTCCTTATGTTAGCATGCTCTAAAAGAAGTGAATTCATTAAAAATCACACAACACCAGGTTATAGTCCAACAGAGTTATGGACCACCCAATGAAGGAACACTACTCCAAAAGCTAATGCTTCCAAATAAACCTATTGAACTATAACCTGGTGTTGTGTAATTTTTAACTTTGTCCACCCCAGTCCAACACCAGCTCCTGCACATCATACAAGAAATGAGTTCATTTTCTATCATACCTTTATACAACATATTAACCAAGAGTACCCAGTACTGTTAAATTATAAAACATGATAAAATTAAAATAACAGCAATTTTCTCATTGTTCTGGTCTTTTCAAGACCATGAGGTTATTATTAATGAGAAGACTATTCAGACAATATGATTCATCCATGACGAGGGTTCTATTCACCATCCTCTTGTAACCATCATGCTTGCTTAAATTAATTCAGTTTCTTTTTCCACATTGTTTACCCACTAGTTGATGATTTGTTGGTTGAAGAAAAATTACCAGACTTCTTTCACAAAAGAACCCTTCCATGAGATGAAATGATGTCCCCAACATCTCTTCTGCAGTTTAATTTTTAATGAAAATTAACCTCAGCACATAATTCCAATATACTTAGTGGGACAACTTTAGAAATACTGCACTAGAACATGCTGAACTTGAAATATTAATCAGTAATTTTAAGAATGCTCCACGCAATTCTGCTAAATGTCCTCCACCTATTAGAAATATCCCTTTTCAATGATCCATTGAGTGGTCTGGTGCTGTTCAAATTGTGCATTTGTCAGAATTCTACCTCTACATAAAATGGGCATCTAAAACAAGGGCTTAATGCCTTGCACATGCCAGTGAGGGGCCACATGCCAGGTTTGTGACCCATCAGTAAACTTCAGCTGTCATAGGAAAATCAAGTTATCAGCTTTTTGGGGCATGAATTTATTCCTGTCGTGAACTCCTACCATAAAGTTTAAGACACAGTATTTTTAAATTGAACACTGCCACAACTCAGCCTCAGCTCAACTGCTGCTGAAATAGTGATCCAGGTACCTGTTACATCTAGATTTAATTATTTCAAAGCTCTTCTGGATAGGTTCCCAACTTCAACTGCCCCTACTCATTCACATTCACTCATATGCAATTCTGTTGACTATCTCCAAACTCATACTAACCCCATTCACCCATCATTCCTCTATTAGTTGGACCGATCAACACATTTTTGTCCAATAAAGGATTTTTTTTTAATGTGGGTTTCGCTGGTCTGACTGCTTTGATTGCCCAATTATAATTGTCCTTGAGAAAGTGGGGATGAGCTGCCTTCTTTTTGCACAGGTATATCCCCAATGCTGTTAGGGAGTGAGTTCTGGGAGCGAAGGTACAGCAGTATTTGTCCTAGTCAGGATGATCAGTGGCTTGCAAGTCATGGTGTTTTCCAAAATACATGTATATATGTATTTATAGCTCATGAGGATTGGAAAATGGAAGATTATCATGTGAAATTTTGGAACTCTATGTCAAAAGGTGAAAAAGAAACTAGAAAATTGCTTGTTTAGAAACTGCCAAGTGACATCAGGAGAAAAACTTTGGTCCATAATTGCTAAGCAAACAAACTGCAAGGGAGCCTGTCATCGAGCAACAGCCTCAGAAATTGTGACTTTCAATAAGATAGTCCTGGTGAGTTGTAAAAGACCTCCAAGCTGAAATGAATGGAGTATGTCTCCACTGAAAAGTAGCAGTTGGAAGAAAGTTGACAGAAAGTAAAACAACAAATCTCCCTTAGACGAAGTCAGTAAAAGGAAAACATACTTCAAAGCAATGTGTTTTAGAAAAGCTAAACAGCTTAAAAAATGTTTTTCTCTCTCTCTGTGAGCTCATCTCCTCCTTTTCTTCCAAATTATGATCCAACAGGGTGTTCTTATTTCCGAATATTTTCCAAACCCAGCATAATCTGCAGAGTCTGGTCATATGTTTCTGTCTGTGTATGAATGTGATTGCATTTTAGAGATGAATATTGTTTAAGTCCCACAGCATTTTAGTTAATAACTAAAATTGTCACTTATTGAAAGAACAAGTATGGTCTCAATAACCAAGCTTTATTTGTGTTTTTTTGAAGCTACCTGGTGAAAGTTTTCTTTCTTTTCGATAGCCATCATAATGAGAAATAAATTGACTATTTTGGTGATTAATTAAGACATTTCTGCTTTGTATGGCTCATGGAGTACTGGAGCTGGATGCACTACTCCCATCATGGTAGTAACAGTGTTTTCATGTATCTTCTGTCCCTGTCCTTGTATAATTTATTGGTCATAGATTTAAGAAACGAAGGAGCCTTGGTGAATTTCTGCAGGGCATCTTGCAGATGGTACACACTACTGCTACTGAGTGTCAGTGGTGGAGGGATTGGATGTTGGTGGATGTTTGGCCAATCAAGCAGGTTACTTTGCCCCAAATGGTGTCAAGCTTCTAGAGTGTTGTTGGAACTGTAGTCATCCAGGCAAATGGGAAGTTTTCCATCACACTACTGACTTTTGTAGGTGAGGGTCATGATAAAGAGGAAAACCAGCAGCAAGGGCAGTTGTTGACTCCGAGACTCCTCACAACACTGCCCGATGCCAAGTCCCTCGACCGGCCTCTGACTGCTTTTGAATGAGGGAACCCCCTCATCCCACCAAGGTGTTAATATTCAAATTCATATCCTTGTTTGCACACTCCATCAATTCTTTAACTTCTTACAGCTGTATAATCCCACAGAATATTGCCATTTATCCAACTCTAACTTCTTGTGCAATCCAAATTTTATTGCTCCCTCATGAATATGAATATCTTCAGCTGACTCAGCCCTCAGCTCTAGAATTCCATACAAGAAACCTTCTGCCCCTCTAACCCACTCCATAAGGCATTCTCTATAAGCTATGCACCTTTTACCACCTATCTTAACATGTCTGCTGTAGGGTTTTGCTTGTTTTCTCCTGTATGCACATCATATGTTTTACTATGATAACGTTGTTATATAAAAGCAGGTTGTTGTTGCTTATGCCAAAGTTGGAGACGCAAGAGCTGAAGGACACTGCAGGTGAGGGTCATGACAATCGGCAACGGGGGCAGTCAGTGACTCCTAGTTTCCCCACTTCCTTTTCAAATGCTGGGTCCTTTGAGCAGACACGGACTGCCTTTGACTGAGGGAGTCCTCACAACTGGGGAGCTTGAGATTTGCTGACTTCTAATTTTTCAATGGCCAGAAAGGTATGGGATTCTAATCCCAAGGTCCTACGTCCTGGGGAAGCTCTACAAGTGGCCATTTAAACTTCTGAGTGGTACTTCAGAATTATTAGGTTTTCCTGAAGAAGGCAAGGTAAACTTTTCAACAACTCTCCAGCTGACAGCCCACATCCCCAGTCTTCATTAAATCCTCCCCCCACCCCCACCCCCAGCTATCTCATTTCACAGATTGTATGAATCAAGAGCAACAATTAATATTAGATTTATTTAGTTTAATAGTGCAATTGGGTTTTATGTTATGCCACATAATCCAACATTAGCTGGCCATTTTGCTTGACTTAAACCAAATAACTTGCAATGATTCTTCCTCAGCAGAGTGAAAGCTTACTTTATTGGCTTTTGCTTAAAACAGGTATAAGTTTTCAGTATTTTCTGGACTTGACAGACTTTACATTATTCTGGATTAGTGGTGCTGGAAGAGCACAGCAGTTCAGGCAGCATCCAAGAAGCTTCGAAATCGACGTTTCGGGCAAAAGCCCTTCATCAGGAATAAAGGCAGTGAGCCTGAAGCGTGAAGAGATAAGCTAGAGGAGGGTGGGGGTGGGGAGAGAGTAGCAATGGTTTCCAGCATCTGCAGTTATTGTTTTTACCTCTTATATTATGTCCTTTCTCATGCGATCTCACGTTATAAGAAAATCATTCCATAGCTGCTGCCATTTAAACTTTACATTATTCTAGTTTATATTAAATTGACTGAATTCTTGTCTCTGTACCTTTGGTTTCTTTCCACTTCTATTTGCTAACCAAATCAAAGACCGGCCAGACATTCCAAGCTTAGATTCTGGGATAAGGTCAATCCCATTATAATAGGCATGAGATATTTACTGATTGGCAAGCCAAGCAGTTTGTTTTTTAAATATACTTGTGGCTTATAGATTTAAAGTAAAATAACTGCTGGCAGCATATTAAGTATGTGGCATCAAGATTTTTCATCAAAGTTGTGTGAATAAATGTGTTGAAAACTGCACACAAAAAGTACATGAAAAATTGTCGAAGATTTTTAGAAGTTGACAAACATTCATGAAAACTATAAAGTAATTTTGTTTTGATCAAGAATGCAGGAATAATTATCAAAAAAGAACTGTTTAAAGGAAAATTCCTCCTGCCACTATTAACAAAACTGTCATCAGTACAAAATATAACTATTTTTCTGGAGTAATACCAAAATATGTAAGAATACAGTGTCTTTCATTCATAACAATTTGCATAGCTAAACAGCTATCAGCTAAACACATCAAAGCTAATTCACTTGGGTAAATTCACAACAAGGGGCCAGCTCTAATTCAACTGTCCCCCACTCAAAGATAGCATTTTTAAGGAGAAAGGAAGTGACAATAAAGAAAAATATCAAAAACTCTTCAGATCACAGACTACGTTAATTGTCAAAGAGGTTGACTGTAATAAAGAGTTATGGGAAAATAAAAACATTTGCACTTTGCATTATAAACTTTTGTGCCTCTTTCCAAGCCTGCAATCTTTCACAACCAGTCTGTCCCTCTGATAACTCGCTGCACTGGAATAAGCTTAAAAGTCCTTCCTAATATTGCCAAGACTTCTTGAGTTAACACAATAAGGGAATGCACCTAATTGTCATTATTATTGGCAAGTGTTGAAATCTTGCAGAACTATCTCAAGGTAACATCAGAAAGGTCATTTTTTTTCAATACCTCCATCAATAATTTCTAAATCAATGTTCAGGAAATGGCTGAGACAACGTGGTCACTGCCAACAAAACAACAGGTTTCATTTCATTGGACTTCTTGCGTACAGACAGCAGGCCAGATGAAAGAAAAACCTGTTTAGATTTAAAGAAAACCATAATGAACACCAATCAAAGGAGAAATAAAAGAAGCATAAGCATATAGGGCCAAGAAAGGATTCTTATGAGGCTTTTGAAAATGGGAGGATTTGATAAGGGAAGAAAATAAAGAAAGTAATATCAGGGGACACAAGAATTTTGTATACACTCTCTGAATGTGGGTGCTCTTGACAAGGTTACTATTTACCTCATGTTGTCATCATCATAGAGATGTACAGTGTGAAAACAGACCCTTCAGTCAAATTCTGTGCCTTACAATCTTACACTCCACACAAGCTGACAAAGAAGCAGCACTCCGAAAGCTAGTGCTTTCAAATAAACCTGCTGGACTATAACCTGGTGCTGTGTGATTTTTAACTTCCTATTCATGTACCAAGTCAGATGTAATCTAAATGTTGTAATTGTACCAGCCTCCACCACTTCCTCTGGCAGCTCATTCCATACACAGGGAGGAGCAAGTGAGGACTGCAGATGATGGAGATCAGAGTCAAAACGTGTGGCACGAGGAAAGCACAGCTGGTCAGGCAGCATACGAGGAGCAGGAAGAAGGACAAGTAGGACAGTTCAAGAGGGAAGTGCTGACTTGAAGGATTGAATCTGGGATAAGGTGGGGGGAAGGGAGATCAAGAAACTGGTGAAATCTACATTGATCAGCTGTGGTTGGAGGGTTCCAAGGCGGAAGATGAAGTGTCAGATGGCTAGAATTTGGCGATGTAGGAAGGGCAGGACTTGCATGTCCTTGGCGGAGTGGGAAGGGAAGTTGAAGTGTTCGGCCATAGGGCAGTGGGGTTGATTGGTGTGTGCGTCCTGGAGATGTTCTCTGAAACTTTCTGCAAGTTGGCGTCCTGTTTCCCCAATGTAGAGGAGACCACATTGAGAGCAACAGACACAGAAGGTGAGGTGTTTGGAGGTGCAGGAAAATCTCAGCCAGATGCGGAAGGATTCTTTGGGGCGTTGGACGGAGGTGTAGGGGGAGGTGTGGGCACAGGTTTTATACCTCTTGTGGTGGCAGGGGAAGGTGCTGGGAGTGGAGAGTGGCTTGGTGGAGGGCATGGTCCTGCTTCAAACCCATTAACTCCCACAGCTACCTTGACTACACTTCAGAGATTTTCCTGCACCTCCAAACATTCATCTATTGTGTTCGTTGCTCTCAACATGATCTCCTCTACACTGGGGAGACAGGACGCCATCTTGCGGAAGGTCCCAGAGAACATCTCCAGGACACACGCACCAATCCACCCCATCATCCCATGGCCAAACACTTCAACTCCCCATCCCACTCCTCCAAGGACATGCAAGTCCTGGGCCTCCTTCACCACCAAATTTTAGCCACCCGACACTGGAGGAAGAACACCTCATCTTCCACCTTGGGACCCTCCAGCCACACGGGATCCATGTGGATTTCACCAGCTTTCTGATCTCTCCTCCCCTCACCATATCCCAGATCCAGCCCTCCAACTCAGCACCACCCTCTTGAACTGTCCTACTTGTCCATCTTCCTTTCCACTTATCCACTCCACCGTCCACTCCGACCTATCATCATCACCTTTCATGTCAAACTATTTATCGCATTCCCAGTGACCTTCCCTACCACCCCCACACACTCCTGATGAAGGGCTTATGCTCAAAACATTGACTCTCCTGCTTCCCAGACGCTGCATGACCTGCTCTGCTTTTCTAGCACCACACTTATTGATTCATTCCAAACACACATGACCATCTGTGTGAAAAGGTTGCCCCTTAGGCCCCTTGTAAATCTTTTTCCTCTCACCTTAAACCTACACCCTCTAGTTGGATTGCAGTGTAGTTAACAAGTGATGACAAAAATTGGAGCATGGCAAAACAGAGGACATTGAGTAAATCAATGTCAGAGAAGTAAGACCATAAGACCTTAAAACAAGGAGCAGAAATTCGGTGATTCAGCCCATCAAATCTTCTTTGCCATTCAATCATGGCTGATAGATTTTTCAACCCATTCTCCCACTTTTTCCCCTTAACACTTGCTACTCAAGAACCCATCTATCTCAGTCTTAAATATGCTCAATGTCCTGGCTTCCACTGCCTTCTGTGGCAGTGAATTCCATAGATTCACCACTCCCTGGCTGAAGAAGTTTCTCCTTATCTCCATTCTGAAAAATCTTCCCTTAACTCTAAGGCTATGCTCTTGGATCCTATTCTCTCCAACCAATAGAGACATCTTCCCAAAATCTACTTTGTCCAGGCCATTCAGTATTCTGTATGTGGTAATTAGATTCTCTCTCACCCTTCTAAACTCCATCGAATATAAACCAGAGTCCTCAAACATTCCTTATAGGTTAACTTTTTCAATCCTGGGACCACTCTCGTGAACTTCCTCTGAATTTGCTCCAGGGACTGGTACATCCTTCCTGAGATATGGGACTCAAAGCTGCACACAAGACGCCAAATGTGGTCTGACCAGAGCCTTATAGAGCCTCAGAAGTACATCCCTGCTTTTATGTTCAAGTCCTCTCAAAATAAATGCCTTCATTGCAGTTGCCTTCCTAGCTACTGACTCAATCTGCAAGTTTACCTTGAGAGAATCCTGGACTAGAACTACCAAGTCTCTTTACACCTCAGACTTCTGAATTTTCACCCCATTTAGAAAATAGTCCATTCCTCTATTCTTCCAACCAAAGTGCAGGACCTCACACTTTCTCACGCTGTATTCCATCTGCCACTTCCTTGCCCACCCTCCTAATCTGTCCAAATCCTTCAGCAGCCTCCCCACTCCCTCCACCTATCTTTATATCATCTGCAAACTTAGCCAGAATGCCCTCAGTTCCTTCACCGACATTGTTAATGTATAAAGTGAAAAGTTGTAATCCCAGCATTGAGCCTTGAAGAACACCACTTGTCACCGGCTGCCATCTTGAGAAGGACCCTTCATCCCCACTCTCTGCTTTCTGCCAGTCAGCCAAGCTTCTGTCCATGCTAGCACCTTACCTTTGACATGATGGGCCCTTATCTTACTCAGTAGCCTCCCATGCAGCACCTTTTCAAAAGCCTTTTTGAATTCTAGTTAGATAATATCCATTGCTCTCCTTGGTCTAACCTGCTCGTTACTTATCAAAGATTTCTAGAAAATTTGTCAGTCATGACCTCCCCTTGATGACACCATGCTGACTTTGCCCTATTTTACCATTCACTTCCAAGTATTCAGAAATCACATTTTTCACAATGGATTCTAAGATCTTACCCACGACTGAGATTAAGTTAATCAGTCTGTAATTTTTCATCTTTGGCTTTATTCCCTTTTTAAGCAGAGATGTCACATTAGCAATTTTTGAGTCTTCTGAAACTCTTTCTGATTCTCGCAATTTCTGAAAGATCACCACTAACACCTCCACTACTTCTTCAGCTATCTCCCTTACAACACTGGGCTGTAGGTCATCTTGTCCAGATGATGTATCCACTTTCAGGCCATTCAGTTTTTCTTGCACCTTCTCCTTGGTGATGGCCACCATACTCAGCTCTGCCACCTTCACTCTCTTGAAATTTTGGGATATTACTCATGTCTTCGACTGTGAAGACTGATACAATGTAATTATTCAGTTCCTCAGCCATTTCCTTGTTCCCCACCACTATCTCTCCAGCGTCATTTTCCAGTGGCCCACTGCCCACTTTTGCCCTTTGTATATCTAAAGAAACTCTTACTGTCTTCCTTTATATTGCTGGTTAGCCTACCCTCATTATTAATCTTCGCCTTCATTTCTTTTCTTGTTGCCCTCTGTTGGTCTTTGTAAGCTTCCCAATCCTCTGGCTTCCTACTGCCCTTCACCACATTATATGCTTTCTCTTTTGCTTTTATGCTATCCCTATCTTCCCTAGTCAGTCATGGGTGCCTCATCCTCCCTGTACTATGCTTCTTTTTCCATGGGATGAATCTCTGCTGTGTCTCCTGAATTACTCCCAGAAACTCCTGTCATTGCTGTTCCACTGTCTTTCCTGCTAGGGTCCTCTCCCAGTCAATTCTACCCAGCTCCCCCCCATGCCTCTGTAGTTGTCTTTATTCAGCTATAATACCATTACCTCTGATTCTATCTTCTCCCTCTCAAATTGCAGAATAAATTCTTTCATATTATGATCACTGCCCCTAAGGGTTGCTGCAGTTTGAGCTCCCTTATCAGGTCTGCCTCATTACACAACACTAAATCCAGTATTGCCTGTTCCCCTGTGGGCTCCACCACAAGCTACTCCAAAACAACATCTCGTAGACATTCCACAAATTCCTTTTCTTGCAATTCACTACCAACCTGATTTTCCCAGTCCACAAGCATCTTGAAATCTGTTGGTGAAGACTGAAAGAGATTACTAAGATTGGATGGGAACATTTGAATAACTGAATAACTATTGTGAAGTCAATTTTCTGGAGCATAGCAAACCAATGGAATTTGGGGAGGATAAAAGCAACTAGTTTCCAATCATTTGAAACTTAAGTTGATTTCAAAGACAGCAATAGTTGATGTCATTGGTAATATACACAGAAAGTCAAGAATAAGCTCTAATATTGGAACGAAGTAGAGGCTGAAAGTGATATAAAGAGCAAAATAATTGGAAAAGGATTGGGGAAGAAGCAGGATAGAAGAGTATAAAGGCTGGAATGGAGGACAACCCAAACCAGCCAGAGAAAAAAATTTGATTGGTTTTAAGGAAAAAGATGTTGAAAGGGGAAGGGCTGAAAGAGGAATTTCAAAGTCTGGGTTACAAGATGTAAATGGAGGACAAAGCCAGAGGAATAGAGAAATGAGGAAAAGGAGCTAGAAAGCTGAAGAAGTTTAATGAGATAATCAGAGAAACAATGGAAAAGAGATTTAAATATAAAGAGGGATTTTTAGATTCATGGTATGTTAGTATGGTGGCTAATAAGGATTGGCTAGAATAGGGTACTGAGGGAGTAAGAGTTGGGACTGAATTTTCCCTTTCAAGTCAGACTATAAGTTGGCCCATTTCCCAATGTTGTGCCCCCAACCACTGAAGGTCAGGGAACTCCCCAGGAGTTGGGTTCCAAAAGTAGAAACTGCTACAGTCAGCAGCAGACCTGAGGCAGAAACAAAGGCATCTCTGTGCCGAGATGGGCGAGATATTGTTGGTTTTTAAATCGATAACCTCACCGCTCACCCTTTGTTACCTTCACAATCCCTGTACCACTGCAGTGTGTCTTCGAGATAGTACACACTGCTGCTACTGACCGTCAGTGGTGGAGGGGGTAGATGCTTGTGGATGCGGTGCCAATTAAGTGGGCTGCTTTGTCCTGGATGATGTCAAACTTCATGAGTGCTGTAGGAGCTAAATCCATTCAAGTGTATTCCAGCACACTCCTGACTTGTGTCTTGTGCAAAGTGGATGTAATCCATGCATCTGCATACCTCCCAAGTCCTTTCTCTGCTCCATCATATCTTCCCCTGCTTTTTATCTTGCAGTCTTTTATCCTTATCATTGGACTATACCTAGCAGAGAGTCTCCCAGAAAATAGATGGGATGAATAAATGATCCTTTGGCAGGATGTCATGATTCAGGATCTGTGCAGCGCATTAGGTTTTTACAATTTATCTCAATGAGTGCATTGAGGGGATTGAAGGTACAGCGATTAAATTCACAGGTGACAATAGATAGGGAGGAAAGTATGTTGGGAAGAAGACATTAGGAGGATACAGGCTGATATGGACAGGTTGAGAGAGTGGATAAGACGTCTGGCAGTTGTGGAATACTGTGGATAATAGTGAAGTTCTTCCGGAACAATAAAATAGCAGAGTGTTACCTCAATGGAGAAGGACTGCAGAATTCTGGAGTGCAGACATATCTAGATGTTCTAATGCATATGTCACAAAAAGTTGGCATACTGGAACAATATGGTATTAAGACACAATCTAACCACTGCCCCTTGACATTGAATTTTGCTACCATCATTCAATCCCCCACTATCAACATCCTTGGGATTACTATTGACCAGAAACTCAGCTGGGCTACCTTATAAATACAACAGCTACAACAGTTAGTCAGAAGCTAGGAACACTGCAGCCAGTAACTCACCTCCTGACTCTCCAAAGCCTATGCACTTCTACAAGACACAAGTCAGGAGTGTGCTGGAACACACTTGAATGTTTGCAGACACAACACTCATGAAGCTTAACATAATCCAAAACAAAGTAGCCCATTTGATTAGCACTTCATCCACAAGCATCCACTCCCTCCACCACTGACACTCCATAGCAGCAATGTGTACTGTCTCCAAGGCACACTGCAAAATTTCACCAACGATCCTTAGACAGAAATTTTCAAACTCATGACCACTTCCATCTGAAAGGTGCAGCAGATGCATGTAAAAAATCACCACCTGCGAGTTCCCCTCCAAGCCACTCACCACGTCCTGACTTGGAAATATATCACCATTCTTTCCTTCTGTGTTGCCAGATCAATTACTGGAATACCTCACCTAATGGCATTGTGCCAACCTACAGTTCATGGACTGCAGTGGTTCAAGATCGCAGCTCACCACCGCCTTCTAAAGGGCAACTAGGTATGGGTAATAAACGCTGGCCACTCAGCAATGCCCATTTCCACAAATGAATAAAAAAGTCAAGAAGCTAACCAGATACAACAATAAAGACAAAATAATGCAAATGCTGAAAACTTAAAACAAACAGAGAAAGCTAGAGAAACTCAACATATCTGGCAACATTGGTTAACAGAGACATAGAGATAATGTTTCAAGTTTGGTGTGACTCTTCTTTAGAAAGTTCCAGACTCAAAACATTAACTGAAAGTGGGGTTATTGAAATATTTTTAAGGCAGTTACAGATTCACATTGGTCAAGGGAATTAAAGGTTACTGGGGTATCTGTGAATAGGGAATTCAAAATGCTAACAGATCAGCCATGATCTTATTGAATGGTGAAGCAGATTTGAGAGGCTGAATGGCCTACTTGTTCTCCGAATTTAGTATGCTCAAATGTTGATAAAGTCTGTCATCACTGTCAAGGAACGTGGAGAATCCAGCAGCAATGTGGCACAGAATACTGTGCAAAGCATAAGGCATATTCCTTCCGGAACAGAAATGTTAGTCAATTCCATCAAGATGCTTATAGACCCAGTGATGATACAGTGTTTGATGGGTATCTCAGTTTTCATCACAGCACTAGTATTTCAACCAGACGTCTCAGTGCTGCAATGCAAGCTTAGAGTCAAGTCATTGATTGATATGGAAAATTCATTTTTTTAATTCGACAATATCATACGTATTGCCGCATTTTAAGCCTATAGCTCAATGTAACCTTTTGTTACACGATGTTATAGAAAGCCTATATCTGCAGTTAGGGGAATGGTTAAATAAATATGCTCAATAGTAATGAGTTGTGTACTGGGCGCACTGAGCAATAATGTTCTTCTTCATAAACCTCATCCTGTTATAAATCTAAACATGCATTGGCCCATCCCAAATAAGACTCAGAAAAAGAAATGAACAGTTGCAGAGATCCTCATCAGCATGAGAAAACAAATGAACTGCTGAAAACAAGCTGTTATCTGCTTGTTTCATTTTCAATATGTGCCTCATTGACCACCAGTAATTGATCCAAAAAAATTTTAATAACAAAGATATGTAAAGTAACAGTGGTAGTGGTAGTGCCCCTGTCTTTGGGTCAGAAAGTCTAGGTTAAAATCCCTTCTGCCTCAGAGAGCTATATCATCACATGCCTGATCAGGCTGATTGAAGTAACTATCCCAAGAATATATGTTCTCAGCTTTGAGCAGTCAACTCTCATTGATTCAGATCAGCTGTACTGACAACACTGTGCATTGCTTGTAAGAATCCCATTCTACTTCCTTACATTTGCCCTGGCATAAATGCCATATCAATGAGTCAAAAGGACTGACAGCCACGTTTCCCAATACTAATTTACTTTTCACATTGGTAGTTTTCACTAAATTTCAATGCATTCTCATCAACAGTTTCATATTTTTCTTCTAGGTTCAGAACTTTTACACAGGATCTAACGTCAAGGATGTTAAGAATGTGTTTGGTTATGAGTATTTCTGGAAAATACTTCAAATAGGCACAGGGCGATACTTGTTCTGATGTTCAATCAGAGGCTGAACTACCTACTCCCTGCCTGTAGTTTGTCTCCTCAGAAACAGGACAGTTCTGTTTACTCTCTGAGAATCCTATGGAGCATTGTTTAATGGAAAACAAAATCTTCCCGGATGCTGATGAAAACTGAAAAGAAAGTTGGACTTGACTAAGTAAAATTAATAATGACAGTACCCAATTAAATGCATGCAAAGAAAATGTTTCAGTCCTAAATTCTGAAATGTCAGTATATCAGCCTGACCAGCATTAAGATCTGCTTGTAAGCAAATACGTTTGGAATTAGATAGAATGTTGTCAAAATGACTATAACTTTGAAAAGAAATGATCAAATATGGGAAATGGTTTTCTTTTGTCATGAACAATACCTGAAGCAATGATCACGGTTAAAGTAAAATATTGAAAATGTCAACAACGAAACAGATCAACAGGTCTGGCAGCATCTGTGAAGAGAAATCAAAGTGAAAGTTTCATGTCTGGTCAGTCCTGAAGAAGGGTCACCAGACCCAAAATGTTAACTTTGATTTCTCTTCATGGATGCTGCCAGACCTGCTGAGCTTTTCCAGCAACTTCTGTTTTTGTTCTGACTGACAGCATCCGCATTTCTTTCTGTTTTTAACAGAAACAGGAGTGGGCCATCTCACCACATGAGGTTGACACCGTTCTCGTTCTACTGAATCACAGTTGAACTGAAACTTACCTCCTTTCATTCCCATATCCATTAATAAACTCACCCAGCAAAAATCAACAATGTCAACTTTGGGTATTGCAGAAAAAAGACATGTTTTGTTGATCGCTTCATCTTATACTCAGTACAGTTTCAAAAAATACCAGTGTAAAGGAAAAACAACATTTAAACTGCATGAGAAGAGAGTCCCGAGTGGTCAAGAAGTGAACTGAAGGGCTGAAATTTCTATTTGGATGAAGTGTTTTATTGAGGGAGATTCAGTGCTCAATCTGCCATGGCCTTTGAGCCATTGGTGACTTTGCTCAGGCAATCTTCTGCTCTTCATCTTATTAAATATGTCTCCGGCCTCCACAGCGTATTTATCACACAATCACAGGGCAGGAGAGGTGCAAATGCTTGTCATTGCTGAGACTGTGTGACTGAGGCAGGACCATAAATCACAGGCCACGGTGCTGCTACTAGACCAAAGCCCACAGTTGCCTTTCAACCAACCATAGTGAACTCCCTCTTCTACTGAGCACAGTGGACCTCTAGTGTCAAAGGCCCTATGTTTTGGACCCTGAAGTATCCTCTGTTCAGAGGCCGTGCTTTTGTGACATTCACCGACGCCATATTTAAACTCAAACTCTCCAGAACTTCTGACATTGCAAGCTGGGAACTACCACACACGCTGTGCTGTTCGACTGTCATCGCAGAACACGTGGTGAAAAATGACAAGTTCGCCTCTTCTATTTGTTGACATTAAGCTGGAGGTGCTGGTGGATGGGGTAGTGGAGCGGACGGCAGATCTTTATGCCACAGACCAGTAAAGGAGGCCATGCCACCAGACCCAAGAAACCTGGACCAAGATAGTGACCAGGGTTAAATGCACATCAGCACGGGTGAAAAGTCCTTTGCACTTCCCAAGCCTCAATGGCACTATTTTCATTTTGCAACCTCACACTCACATGACTACTGCACACTATTCATTCTAACTCTGCCACTGCACACACCTCGCAACAATACTCAAAGGCAATAGCTCTGCATGCAGCATGTATACTCAACAACTCTCAGCCACTTAACTTCCCAAACTCCCAATCCTTCCTGTCCTCTCTGTTTCATATTCATTCACTGGGGAAACCTTATCACTTTTCCTGCTCCTACATGCTCTTCCATCCCCTTCCATCACACTCAATCCCTCCCTTTATGTTACTGAAGGAATAATTACCCTCCACCCTATTCTGCAAAAACACAAATCCGAGACTTGGGTATGATCAAGTGCTGAACTGACTATGGCCAACAAGTTGAAGTGGAATCAGACACACCTTTGACCATTGAGTGACAGATGCTCCGAGAGATCTTGGGTAAGGCTCGCTCCAACTGACTTTCACACATTGCCATTTGCTCTAACCACTTGATGTACATTTGCAATACAAAGTGCTGGAACATGCTATAGCTGTGACATTGAAGCATGATGCAGCACATTGTCTTATCCACACCTTCGACAATTCCGTGCTACCCACAGGTTCAAGTTACCTGCTTCTGTTTCGTGCAGGAAATTAATGCATGACACAGGGGATGGCAGCCCACAAATAAGCACAAACTAATTACACATGAAGAAAGCAAGCAAAGAGTGAAGTCTTGAATTGATATTCAAGTTGTAACCTGAGCAGGTTTTTCTATAGTGTGGAAACAGGCCATTTGACCCAACAAGTCCACAGCAACCAGTAACCCACCCATACACATTCACCAACCAAATTACTCTACATTTACCCATGACTAATGCATCTAACTCACACATCTCTAAACACTATGGGCAATTTAGCATGACCAATTCACCGAACCTGCACATCTTTAGATTGTGGGAGGAAACCCACGCAGACATGGGGAGAATGTGCAAAGTCCACACATACGGTCACCCAAGACAGGAATTGAACCCCGGTCCCTGGCACTGTGAGGCTTTAGAACATATCTGAAGGTGATGAAAGGTATGACAAGGAGATCTTAAATCAGCAGGCTGGCAAGTGAAGGATGAGACATTGAAACAGATATTTGGGGAAACTGTCAAACATTGGAGACAAGGGGAGCCATTCACAGGCTTTATGCATGAGAGGACACAGGTTATTTTTTAAAAAACTATGAAGCACAAGTATATAAAAAGTTATTCAAAATGGTAATATTAACAAAAATGTCGTATTGCATTTAAAATATAACACCCCAAAAGGTTTCTCTGAAGAATGATGTGGTGAAGCTGCTATTGTCTTGCACGGACCAAGGGTCGAGGAAGATAGTGTCCTGGAAAAGGCACAGACGTTGTGGTCACAAAGTGACCTGAAGCTGCCAGGTTTCTGCTCAGATTTTCATGTCAAGAATTGGTGCTGTCTAGTTTGTCAGGAGAATTAGTAGCTACTTGGAAATAAGGCAAATTGGGCTAATATTGTGACGCAAATGCATGGAATTAAGGTAGTCAGCACTCATTAGCGTGGTTCTGAACTCCCAGATAAAAATCTGAATGTTTTTTCATTGCTGTCGTATTTTCCCAAATTGATTACCATTGCCATTCAAGAGCTCAGAAAATTCCACAAAAGGCTAGGTTTCAATTGTGCATTGACCCACTTCCTCAAAAGGAATAAAAGATCTATATCCAAATATCAATCTAGAAATGCTGAAGGACATGGTAAATATCCATTGTTCCCTGCTTTGATGGTGGAAAGGACATTCTATTGCATTTCCTTGGTGGAAAGAAAGGATTTTCTTATATATTCTAAGTAAATAACAGTTCCTGCCCCATTATTTCAAATTTACAGTTCTGATCCATGAGTCAGTGCTCATGAGATTGAAATTCTCTTCGGAGTGTTCTCAAAATTGGACCCCTAGTCTCACTAATATTAGGCAAGCTGCCATTTCTTGTTCCATAGCACAGAAAGCAACATTATTTAAAAGTGAATGAATTTGCCTCATCAGCATAAATAATAGATATTTCCACGGAAGTTGCCAACTGGGATACCGCAATGTCTTAAAATATTGTTTTAAAAGCCTATCATAGTTTATAGCTACTACGTGGTGACATCCATTTTAGGTGGAGTGTCTGAGAAACAGCCTGGCTCAATATTAAGTTAGGAGTGTTTCAGGTGCAACATATACTTCGCATCATCTTCACTGAAAAGAAGATGCTATCAGTATTGCAGTGAAGGAGGTAACAAAGAACTGAACCAGCTATAAAGATAACAGGTAAAGTTGGCAATGCTCAAAGTAATTTAAGTAATATAGCAGGATGGAATCCCTTCTAATGTGGGAATTCTGGAGCTCTCACCACAATCCTCCCATCATTTCTCAATATACGACTATAATAGCATAAGGCAGAGGAGTAGAATTAGGCCATTCAGTCCATCAAGTCTGCTCTGTCATTCAGTGAAATCATAACTGATCTGATAATCCCAACTTCACTTTCCTTCCTTTTCTCCATAACCCTGATTCCCTGTTCTGAGGAAGGATCTCTCAACCGGGAATGTTACCTCTGATTTTTTTTTCCACAGATGCTTCCAGACACACTGAGCTTTTCTAGCAATTTCTATTTTTGACCACAACTCCCTTCCTGATGAAAAAAATCTAGGAGAAAGTGAGGACAGCAGATGCTGGAGATCAGAGTCAAAAAGTGTGGTGCTGGAAAAGCACTGCCGGTCAGGCAGCATCCGAGGAGCAGGAGAGTCAATGTTTTGGGCATAAGCTCTTCATCAGGAATGAAAAACATCAGCCTTGAATTTTCTTAATGATCCGTCTCAACAGCCGTCTGCGGTAAAGAATTCTGTAGATTCACTGCCCTCCAAAAGAGGAAACTCCTCCGCATCTCTGAGATGATGCCCTCGACTTTGCACAAGGGGGAAACAACCTCTCAGTGTTGACCCGGTTTAGCTCCCTAAGGACCTTGTACATCTGAATAAGGTCACCCTACATTCTTCCAAACTCCAATGTGTACAGGTGAAACCTACTTAACTTTTCCTCAAAAGAAGAAAACGGAATATCATATAACGGATCTGTTGAGGACAGGAGTTTTAAAATACAGCATTGGGATAAACTCTGCAACTATACACTGACCAGCCTGATGTCAGTGGTGAATGACAATGATCTGGTCAAAATCTGGGTCAGTGAAGGGTCACATTCTTAGGAGCGAGGACACTAATGTCAGACAGAAAGAGGATGAAAAACTGAAGGGAAAGTTTAGGGAACTGGGAGAGAGTATAAAGGCAGGATCTCAAAGGTAGCAATTGCCAGATTTTGACTGCTAGCGTGTACTAGTAAGCACTGAAATAGGGAAGTGAATATGTGACTGGTGAGGTTTGGGAGGCAGACCTTCAGATTCCTGTGGCAGACATGGTGAGACCTGTACAAACCAGACAAGTTGCCCTGAGTTAGGACAGGGTTTTTTTTTATTGAGTGCTGTTGGGAAAAGTTCAAAGAATCTTGGTAGAGGTATGAGAAACTGAATGGGTTCAGAAGGGAGAAGAAGAGAAGTCAAAAATAGAAGGCAGTTGATACTGAAAACAACAAATGCTGGAGATGACAACAGGTCAGACAGCATCCACAGGGGCCAGCAAGTTAATGTTTCACATCTAGATGACTCTTCATCAGAGCTTAAGTGAGCAGGAGACAACATTTATGCTATAGTGAGTATAGGGTGTTGGTGAAGAAGAGTTGTGTTGCATTCTTTGGAGAGTTTATCACCGCAAGGTTCTCTTTCCATATCTTATCAAACCCATCTCATTAATGGCATACCCCACCCTCACATCCAATTTCTGCCCATCTCAGACCAAGTCGCTACTCAGCAGATGTCCTGGAATTCACCAGTATCCCTTGTGCCTGTGTCAGTTTTGAAAGCCAGGTGTCTGCTAGGAGAAGCACAGTCTATACTGCATGGTTCCTGACATTTACCACAGACATGGCAGTCAGGGCTATACAGGTGCCCAGCTTTGTGGGCAGGAACCTGGAGGTACTGTTGGAAGAGGTGGTACCAATGAAGGACTTCCTCTTCCCTCAGGACAAACAGTGGAGGCCACAACACCATTTGAGGTTGCCACTCTGGTCAGTGCCCTTAGGAATAAAGTCAATGTCCTTCTTCACTCTGCCAGGGAAAGTGCCATCATTTTCTCTCTGATACCTCACAATCATTCGACCTCTGCTACTGCACCCATCTCCCACCAAGGCTCATGCTCAAGCACTCTCACCATTGCCTGCATCAGTCACCTGTGACTCACCCCAATACCTGACACCCTTAACACTGCCTGCCCTCTGCACTGACTACTCATTCACTGGGGCACCTCCCCACCTGCACCAACAGATATAACTGTGCCAACAACTTTCACCTCCCTTAATACCTGCCTCTCTCTGATTGGGGAAATAAAAGTCAACAAAAAGAAGCAAAGAGTTAAGGTGGGTGGTATGCTGCCTTTCAACTCCTCAGCCCTTATGCAAAGTGCATCCCAATTCTGAACAGGACCAGACTTGTTTTGGTGGATACCTTTGACTTAATGTGCTGAGAATCCCCAAATGAATGCTATCCCTCTTGATTTGACTCAGGACTGCACCAATATGAGCCTTGGTGAAGGAACAAAGTACAAAAAGGCAAGACAAAGGCATGGATGCTATGAGCACTCAGCTAGGTTCAGGAGTGAGTGAAGAGATAAGGGCCCAGACACCCTTGGTCAGGTCTGCGATTGAAATGTGTCTCTGTGAGTGCACAACATCCTGGCTGCAGCATTACAATGATAATTTCCTATGGTGCCCGAGGTACAGCACTGGAGTGCAGAAGCAGGAGTGATATTCTGTGTTTTTGAATATCTGTAAAAGAAAAGTGCTTGAAAGTAATACAAACTTCACTTTGCTTCACTTTGATGTAAAATCTTTGTAAACTGCCGAATACACGGTTTTGCTTGTTTTTTCTCTTTTGTGTAATAGAACCGAGTCCTTTTGTTCAATAACATTTGTGGCCTTGGGTGTGCATATTCAATGAGTAAGCACACGGTAATCAACTGCAAAGTTTAAACAATATGCTCTGTTAACAACACTTACAAGCTTTTGGAGACTTTCTTGTCCACTATTATCATTGGCTGAAATGAAAATTCTTGACAAATTCATTAGAATACTTCAAGGATGTAACAAAGAGTGGATTAAAGGGAACCAGGTTAATAGGGTGGGGAATCACATGGAGAGTCTTGTCAGCAAGTGTAAAGCCAGGAAAAGTATTTGATAAATTATCTCATGCAGAGCAGCTACCAAAACAGTTACATTTCACTGGAGTGGTGCCAAGGATGAAATGTTTCAGTTAGAAAGGCACAGAAAGTGGCTTACTCTCTTTACAGCAGAGAAAGTATGGGATTTGACTGAAGTTTTGCTGCATTTTAAGTAGATACAGACAAAATGTTTTCAGTGGCAAATCAATAGCTACACGTCACAGGTTTAAAAATAATTGCTAACATAAACAGTGACATAATCAGGGAAGTAAGACAGACCATAGCTGCAAAAGGCAGAGGAAGAAAATTCAATAATAAATTTCAAAAGGGAATTGGATCAATATTTGAAAGTTAATTTTTGGAGTACTGGGAGGAACCAACAGGCTAGTGGGATAAATGCACAGTTCTTTGAATGAGTCAAAAAGTGTGGTGCTAGAAAAGCACAGTCGGTCAGGTAGTATCCGAGGAGCAGGAGAGTCGGCGTTTCGAGCAGAAACTCTTCATCAAGAATCTGTGTGAGGGTGGGTGGGGGTGGGGGTGTGGGGGGGTGGGGGGTGGTAGAAAGAGGGCTGAGACATAATTCAGAGGGGAAGTGGAGCTGGGGGGCAAGGTAGCTGGGATTGCGATAGGTCAATGAAAGTGGGGGGTAATGGTGATAAGTTCACCTGGACCATCTCAGACACCCTCTCTCCCTTTGCTGAACCTCTTCCTCTCCATTTCCAGCAACCGACTTAGCACAGACATCTACTTCAATCCCACCGACTCCCACAGATACCTGGACTATACCTCCTCCCCCATCACCTGTAAAAATGCTATCCCTGATTCCAAATTCCTCTGCCTCCACTGCATCTGCTCCCGGGGGATCAATTCCATTCCAGAACATCCCAGATGGCCTCCTTCTTCAAGGACCGCAATTTTCCCTCCCACATGGTTAACTCTGCCCTCCAGCGCATCTCCTCCACTTCCTGCACTTCTGCTCTTGAACCCCAGCCCTCAATCCCACCAAGGACAGAACCCCCCTGGTCCGCACCTTCGATACCACCAACCTTCAACCACCAACATCTGGATACAACGCATCATCCTCCGCCATTTCCAAACCTACAAACAGACCCAGACCAAATATATACTTCCTCCCTACCCCTGTGTTCCACAGAGACAATTCCCTCTGCAACTCCCTCATTAGGTCCATGCATCCAACCAACCTACCCCCCACTCTTTGCACCTTCCCTGGCCACTACAAGAGGTGTAAAACCTGCAGCCATATCTCCCCCCTCACCTCTATCCAAGGCCCCAAAGGATCCTTTCACATCCAGCTGAGATTTTCCTGCACCTCCACACACGTCATCTACTGTGTCCGTTGCTTTCTATGTGGTTTCCTCTACATTGGAGAGACAGGATGCCAACTTGCGGAACATTTCAGAGAACATCTCTGGGAAACCTGCACTAAACAACTCACTGCCCCAACCCCCCCAGCATTCCTGATGAAGAGCTTATTCTCGAAGCACCGATGTTCCTGCTCCTCGGATGATGCCTGACCGGCTGTGCTTTTCCAGCACCACACATTTTGATTCTGATCTCCATCATCTGTAGTCCTCACTTTCTCCCATTTTTCTGAATGAGCCACCCAACATGATGTAAGAAAATTGTCCATGACTGTGCGAGCATTCTTTGACAGAAATACTATAAAAATCAGCTGCTGTTGGTAAATTTTATTCATCGATACTTTAAACAGTTGAGTACCTTAAGGCTCAAGTGAATATTAAATGGAGAAAACAGTAGGATAGGAGAAAGTGCTGAGGCGATCGATCAGGTTGATAGCCACTCATATTAACTGAAGTGTGAACAAATTTGGACTGTTCAATAATGCCGACGCATTGCTCAGTCATTTTTCTTCAATGGTAATTGAAAAATCCAAGGTTTGAGTGCTTAAATAAATTATAATGAAGACCACAATTAATCAAAAAAACCTCATCTTAAGAAGCAGATAATACATACAATATTTAATGCATGCAAAAATTCCCTCCACAACTCCCTCATTAGGTCCATGCACCCAACCAACCTAAAGCAAAAAATGCTTATGATTTTAAAACTCTTATTATAAATATGAAAGCAAGTATTTCTGTTTCAAGTATTTAGAAATTTGAGTATTGCTGAAATCTGCCACTCAGCAGCATAATTTACAAGAATACCAATTTAAGGGGAAAACCGACATTTAAACTGCATGAGAGGAGAGTCCATATTTCTTGGCAAGTGGACTGTGATTAATAGAGGTAGGGCCTTTGGGAATACACCAATTACTGATGACTGACAGTTAACTGCCAAGCTTGGTTAAATTGCAAGACAGTCAAGTTGAATCTGATTGGTCAAGGTCTTGCCCTTAGAAATGAAATAGCAAATGGCTGTCACCAATTTTGTTAAAGTGAAAGAAGCATAAAGCATGCATATGCTCTGTCTGCCCTGTGTATTATTTTATATTAAGACCAGTATAAGCAGTGTGCAGCACTATGAGCTTGACTGATAATCATAATTTGGTTAGCATCATAATTCTTTGCTGAAATATACAGCAAAACAACAAAACTAGGTAGCCTATATCCTACAGGTTATCGTGATCAGATTGACTCGCAGTGTACATCGTACTAACTAATGCCTGAGGCCACTACAGTGGTTCTGATAAGGACCTAGTCATCTTCAGATTACTAAGAAGGGCTCAGTATCTCAAACATTTAGATTAAAAAATAAAGCTAGCTGTTTGGTGCCAAGACTATGCAATAGTAACACAAGTGGTATTCACCACTGACACAATGTTGATGTCAGCTTAAAAAATATGCTATCTTTCAAACAAATAAATATGGCATGTGAATTTTTGTGCCAGTGTTTTGCACTGTATGAAGGCTGTACATTCCTAAGCTTGCCTCAAATAGTATATCCCTTCAACTATTATACGTACATTACTTGCCACAGTCAACCAGCCCATTTTTGCAAAAAAAAATACATTATCCAACAATAGAGGTGATTCTACAATTGGACAACATTTGCTAGATAATCTTGAGTGAGATGAATTATGCTGACAATAAATTTAGGATTGCCAGTTGGATCATATTATGGTGCACCCACATGTACTGGAAGCTAGGTATATCGATATACAGGACATTACTCCTTGCAGAAATGAATAATGCATTGCAAGTTGTCACTTTCATCTCAATAAAATAGTTGATAATCTTTCACAGGGAAAGGACATAGCCAATAAGAGTCAACCTATTCAGGTTAAAACTCAAACAAAGCCTAACAACTAACTTCCAATCATCATTAACTGGCGCACTTCTATGCCAATATGTCCACCAGTCAACAGTCCACTTGCCAACGAATCAACATTGCCTTCCCAACACAGCAAATAAGGTTGGTTTTCCCCTGAAATCTTGTCCTGATGAGTGCAAGATTAAAAGCTTGAACAGAATGTCTATTTTCAGGAATACTCAAGTTTCATACTACCACAAGACTATAAAATAAACATTTGCAAACAACTGTTCCAGTGATCTGAAGTGCAGAAATCTGCTGATTTGCTTTAATTTTGCTAAATTCCAATTAAGATTCCAATCTTGAGTAGATAAGTGGCTACAGAATGTCATTTTCTCAGGCGAGTTCAGGTTTCTGCTACAAAGGCTATACTTACACAACTGAAATCAATTAGCATTTCCATTCATTAAAATAACTAGAGAATGGTGAGATTCAATTTCCAGTTTAGAAAAACAGAAAATATGCTCTTTCAACTTAACAAACTATAAAGCATTTAAAAATCAGGTCTGTTCAGCAAATGAAATGAAGATTTGCTTCAGTCGACATGACAGAGGTAAAATTCTGATGTTGTGGTCTTGACAGAATGAGTGGAATGATGTTAATATTAGCTCATGCACTGTCACTTTCCATTTTTTTAACTTAAAGAATTAGAAAATCATGTGATACTCTGGGTTAATTTCCTGGTGCATGGCATGATACCAACATTGGAGACCATTCCCTTTCATGAAAGAATCTGCAGACAATTTTATCAATGGGTGAGACAGTCAGAAAAGTCAGTTGTGAACCAACAAACTTTAAAAAAGGCAACTCCATTGCACATTTATGCAATGAGTGGCCTAAACAAGCTCAGTGTGAGATTTCTGACTTTCAACGGAAGGTAGTACCAGGCTCCAACTCTTGCGGCCCTCACAGTGCCAGGACTATAGTAGGTGCTGCTGAGACTTGAAAAAGAAAAAGACAGCTTTGATTCTGGACTTGGGAAGCCTGAGCAGGTAGAGAATTGGAGAATCTATGCTGGGACAGGAGGGAGGTTGGCGTTCAAGTTGTGGAGATACAAAATAGCACTATCATCTTTTGAGGACTGATCCTGAATCATCCCACAAAACAGGTAACCACTTTTATTTCCTTCATTTTTTTTACCTGAGTTGGTGAAAATGTGGTCTGTCCAATCTCGTGCACCTTATCCCATCAGCTGCCTGATCATATGGTCAGTGTAATATCTGAGGTAACTGGCTTGTTAATAGGGTCAATTGCCTGGTAATGGGTTGTGTTTTGAAGAAACAGGCAAATTGCAATGTTGGCACCCATTCAGAGAAAATATTGCGAGACCTAAATCAACACACTGGATTTTACAACTCTTACAAGTCTAGCTCTAAGAAATTCAGACAGTTAAAATGTCAACAGAGTAATTTGAGATTATTTGTTCTAATTTCAAAATATTCTTTGCAGTTGGCAGAAATGTTTTGAAGAAAATCTTGCATGAAATTTTGTTAGAACCTAAATGACATGGAATCGGGGAAAAAAAACTGGGAAAAGCATGTGAAATGTCCAGAGGTATTTCTTGAAGTTGGGAGCAACAAGTTCCATTTTCCAACAGAGTTCCAGGTGTCAAGATAAGGTTCCTGTTAGTGAATAGGAGATACCTATTATTAGGAATTATTGCTCGTTGTCACCCACATTTGTACAGAATCACTGTAGGTTCCTATTCTATAAAAGACTGGCTAGAAATTGGGCATCAAGGATCCCTTACATGAAAGTCAGAGCAGGTAATGGCCTTCCACTAGAAGGGTGGTTAGCAAGGTTAATTCACATGGAATCCAGGGAGAGTTACCATTTTGGATACAACACTGGCTTGAAGGTAGGAGATAGAGAGTGATGGTGAAGTGTTGTTTTTCAGACTGGAGGCCTGTGATCAGTGGTGTGCTGCAAGGATCGGTGCTGGCTTTTTGTCATTTATATAAATGATTTGGATGTGAATGTAGGAGAAATGGTTAGTAAGTTTGCAGATGATACCAAAATTGGTGGTTAATGGACAGTGAAGAAAGTTATCTCAGAGTACAACATGACCTTGATCAGATGGGCCACTGAGCTGAGCAGTGGCAGATGGAGTTTAATTTAGATAAATGTGAGGTGCTGCATTTTGGTAAGCAAATCAGGGCAGGACTTATACACTTAATGGTAAGGTCCTGGGGAGTGTTGCTGAGAAAAAGACACCTTGGAGTGCAGGTTCATAGTTCCATGGTAGTGAAGTCACAGGTAGATAGGATAGTGAAGATGATGTTTGGTATGCTTGCCTTTTTTTGCTCAGGACATTGAGGATAAGAGTTGAGAGGTCATTTTGTGGCTATGTAGGACATTGGTGAGGCCAGTTTTGAAATACTACATTCAGTTTTGGTCTCCCTGCTACAAGAAAATGTTGTTAAAGTTGAAAGGGTGCGGAAAAAAATTGACAAGGATGTTGACAGTGTTGGAGGATTTGAGCTATAGGGAGAGGCTGAAAAGGATAGGGTTGTTTTCCCTGGAGCGTCGGAGGCTGAAGGGTGACCTTATAGAGGTTTACAAAATCATGAGGGACATGGATAGGTTAAATAGCCAAGGGCTTTTTTTTCTAGGATAGGCAAATCCAAAACTAGAGGACATAGGTTTAGGGTGAGAGGTGGAAGTACTAAAGGGGATGTAAGGACAACTTTTTCACACAGAGGGTGATGCATGCATGGAATGAGTTACCAGAGGAAGTGGTAGAGGTTGGTACAATTAGTACATTTAAAAGGCATCTGGATAGGTACATGAATAGGAAGGGTTTAGAGGGATAGACCCCAAATGCTGGCAAATAGGACTAGATAAATTTGGGATATCTGGTCAGCGTGGACAAGTTGGACCGAAGGGTCTGTTTGTGCCGAATAACTCTGACTCCAGCTCTAGTGCACAACCAGAGGGCTAAAACTCTGGTTTGTCTTCTTAAGGGCATCCAAAGTTGAAATGAGATTTAGTAGGTGTCTTCAAAGCTGAGCGGCTTTGACTGACTGCAAAAGTAACTAACTGTTTGCAAGGGCCGCTGTGTCATTAACCAGAAGATATAGACTGAAGATGACTGGGAAAGAAAGCAAGGAGGCAATGAAGAGAATTGCTTCTCATTTTCAGTGAGTACTTTATGTTCTGGTAAGCTCGAATTGAAAGAATGACAGAAGTGTAAACCTGTTAGGTCTCTTGGGGTACAGTGACTGTATCCATACCTTTTGAGTAAGGAAGGACAAGTCCCAACTGCTCCAGACGCGTGTATTTCGATCACGAAGCAGGTTGATTGGAAAATAGGTTTTGGCAAAAATGCAAGGGTCAACTTGATTCATGCTTGGAAGGTAATTCTTTCCCATGATACATCTCCTCCATCAGGAGTGGCAGCAGTCCTCTATAGGACGGTGATCTGGATTTCAATCAGTTTGGACTTTGGTTGTTGATGTTGTGCAGTCTCACAGGTGGGAATATATTGGATGGGAGAGGAACAGGCTGGATGGGTGTGGGGCAGACTGGATGAAAGGGGAGCAGGCTGGATGTTTCTGGATTTGAGGTAAGCAGGCTGGATGTACTGGATGGGAGGGGGTGGGAGGGGGGGAGGGGGGTGGGGGTGGGAGGGGGGTGGGAGGAGTGGGGGAAGGGGGGTGGGGGGGGAGGGGGGTGGGAGGAGTGGGGGAAGGGGGGTGGGAGGGGGGAGGGGGGTGGGAGGAGTGGGGGAAGGGGGTGGGAGGGGGGGGAAGGGGGGGTGGGAGGGGGGGAGGGGGGTAGCAGGGGGGTGGGAGGGGGTGGGAGGGGGGTGGGGGGGGGAGGGGAGAGGAGCAGGCTGGACATTGCTGGAGGGGACAGGAGCAGGCTGGACAGGAGGGGAGAGGAGCAGGCTGGACATTTCTGGATGGGAGGGGAGAGGAGCAGGCTGGATGGGAAGGGAGGGGAGCAGGCTGGACGGGAGGGGAGGGGAGGGGAGCAGGCTGGACGGGAGGGGAGGGGAGGGGAGCAGGCTGGACGGGAGGGGAGGGGAGGGGAGCAGGCTGGACGGGAGGGGAGGGGAGGGGAGCAGGCTGGACGGGAGGGGAGGGGAGGGGAGCAGGCTGGACGGGACGGGAGGGGAGGGGAGGGGAGCAGGCTGGACGGGACGGGAGGGGAGGGGAGCAGGCTGGACGGGAGGGGAGGGGTGCAGGCTGGATGGGATGGGAGCAGGCTGGACGTTGCTGGACGGGAGGGGAGGGGAGCAGGCTGGACGGGAGGGGAGAAGAGCAGGCTGGATGTTGCTGGATGGGAGAGGAGCAGGCTGGACGAGAGGGGAGGGGAGCAGGCTGGACGTTGGTGGAGGGGAGAGGAGCAGGCTGGACAGGAGGGGAGAGGAGCAGGCTGGACAGGAGGGGAGGGGAGCAGGCTGGACGTTGGTGGAGGGGAGAGGAGCAGGCTGGACGGGAGGGGAGAGGAGCAGGCTGGAGGTTGCTGGATGGGCGGGGAGCAGGCGGGATGTACTGGATAGAAGGGGAGAGGGGCAGGCTGGGTGTTGCTGGATGGAAGGGGAGAGGAGCAGGCTGGATGGGAGGGGAGAGGGGCAGGCTGGATGGGAGGGGCGAGGGGCAGGCTGGATGGGAGGGGAGAGGGGTAGGCTGGATGGGAGGGGAGAGGGGCAGGCTGGATGGGAGGGGAGAGGGGCAGGCTGGACAGGAGGGGAGAGGAGCAGGCTGGACGTTTCTGGACGGGAGGGGAGAGGAGCAGGCTGGACGGGAGGGGAGGGGAGAGGAGCAGGCTGGACGGGAGGGGAGGGGAGAGGAGCAGGCTGGATGGGAGGGGAGGGGAGAGGGGCAGGCTGGACAGGAGGGGAGGGGAGCAGGCTGGACGGGAGGGGAGGGGAGGGGAGGGGAGCAGGCTGGACGGGAGGGGAGGGGAGAGGAGCAGGCTGGACGGGAGGGGAGGGGAGAGGAGCAGGCTGGACGGGAGGGGAGGGGAGAGGAGCAGGCTGGACGGGAGGGGAGGGGAGAGGAGCAGGCTGGACGGGAGGAGAGGGGAGGGGAGGGGAGCAGGCTGGACGGGAGGGGAGGGGAGCAGGCTGGACGGGAGGGGAGGGGAGCAGGCTGGACGGGAGGGGAGGGGAGCAGGCTGGACGCGAGGGGAGGGGAGCAGGCTGGACGGGAGGGGAGGGGAGCAGGCTGGACTGGACGGGACGGGAGGGGAGGGGGGCAGGCTGGACGGGAGGGGAGGGGAGCAGGCTGGACGGGAGGGGAGGGGAGCAGGCTGGACGGGAGGGGAGGGGAGCAGGCTGGACGGGAGGGGAGGGGAGCAGGCTGGACGGGAGGGGAGGGAAGCAGGCTGGACGTTGCTGGATGGGAGGGGAGGGGAGCAGGCTGGAGGTTGCTGGACGGGAGGGGAGGGGAGCAGGCTGGACGGGACGGGAGAGGAGAGGAGCAGGCTGGAGGTTGCTGGATGGGAGAGGAGCAGGCTGGACAAGAGGGGAGAGGAGCAGGCTGGAGGTTGCTGGACGGGAGGGGAGGGGAGCAGGCTGGAGGTTGCTGGATGGGAGGGGAGGGGAGCAGGCTGGACGTTGGTGGAGGGGATGGGAGCAGGCTGGACGTTGGTGGAGGGGAGAGGAGCAGGCTGGACGTTGGTGGAGGGGAGAGGAGCAGGCTGGACGTTGGTGGAGGGGAGAGGAGCAGGCTGGACGTTGGTGGAGGGGATAGGAGCAGGCTGGACGTTGGTGGGGAGAGGAGCAAGCTGGACGGGAGGGGAGAGGAGCAGGCTGGACGTTGCTGGAGGGGAGAGGAGCAGGCTGGACGTTGCTGGATGGGACGGGAGGGGAGGGGAGCAGGCTGGACTGGAGGGGAGGGGAGCAGGTTGGACGGGAGGGGAGGGGAGCAGGCTGGATGTACTGGATGGGAGAGGAGAGGTGCAGGCTGGATATACTGGATAGAAGGGGAGAGGAGCAGGCTGGATGTTGCTGAACGGGAGGGGAGAGGGGCAGGCTGGGTGTTGCTGGATGGAAGGGGAGAGGAGCAGGCTGGATGTTGCTGGACGGGAGGGGAGAGGAGCAGGCTGGACGGGAGGGGAGAGGAGCAGGCTGGATGTTGCTGGATGGGAGGGGAGCAGGCGGGATGTACTGGATGGGAGAGGAGAGGTGCAGGCTGGATATACTGGATAGAAGGGGAGAGGAGCAGGCTGGGTGTTGCTGAACGGGAGGGGAGAGGGGCAGGCTGGGTGTTGCTAGATGGAAGGGGAGAGGAGCAGGCTGGATGTTGCTGGAAGAGATTTGGATAGAATTTCCCCAGTGGTCACAAGCTCCAAAATCTCTCTGGCTTATATCAAACCACAAATCTTGAGTTGCCTCTTGGAAATTGTCTTGGAGAACAGTGGTTTCCTTTATGCGCTACACTAGCGCGTCCTCCTGTTACTCACCTTCATCAGCTGTTCACCCTGCAGCATTCTAACTGCTGTCCAGAGAAGGGCTGGGAGATTCACATTTTGTCCAGCACTAATTGAACAGAGAGAGTGTTGCACACAGGGTTCATAGGCATTAGATCACCAAAGCACTTGGTAGTCTATGTTTCTACTCTATGTAAATGTGTGATGTTTCACTATTGATGAGGCCTGATTCTGAACTTTTATCCACACATCATTCCCATGCTCCTAATGTTAGGCACACAGAGGATAGGACTGAGTAGGCTGGTGGAACTACATGCAGGAGAGGTCCTGGGTTTGATGAATATGATCATTAATAGATGCAATCAGTTGGAAGTCTAGTTGTTTGACCTGACTGCCTCTCTCTCTTTCATGGCCACATCTGAGCTCAAACATTTCTGGAGAGAGATTCTATGAGGTGTCACTTCCCAGTGGCCACAGAGAGCACTGGAGTGCATTATCACACAGAAATGGCGCCTTCATTTGATTGGCTAACTTTTGTTTTCAAGATTTTATTTGCTGTTATAATGTACTAATGCTTAGCAATAACTGAAGCTCAGTTAGGGTTCTGCCAGGGCTGTTCAGCACCTGTCCTCATTACAGCTTAGATCAAACATGGAGAAACGAGTCAAATTCCAGAAGTGAGGAGAGAATGACAGCCTTGGACATCAAGGCTGCCTTGGAATGTGTGTAGTATCCACATACCAAGAAAAATTGAAATCAATGGGAATCAAGGGAAAACTGTCTGCTGGTTGGAGTCATTCCTCCAAGATACACTTACTGGGATGAGTGCAGTTCCAACAATAATTAAGAAGTTTGACACCATTCAGAACAAAGCAGCAAACTTGATTAGCAGCCTACTCACAAATATTCAGATCCTCGACCACTGACACTCAGTAGCAAAAGCATAAATTCAGGAAGAATCCTTTGACAGCACCTTTCCAACCCTCAATCACATCCATCTAGATGGATAAGGGCTGCAGATATAGGGAAACATAACCAACTGTAAGTTCCTTTCAAAGCCACCCCACTGTCCTCACTTGGAAATACATTGTGTAAACAGCAATGTCCTTGGTCAAAATCCTGAAACTCTGTCCTTACCAGGAGAGAGCGAGAGCTGCAGTCCATGTGCTGTAGGTAGACCCACTCTCTTTCCCAGGAGAGTGTGGGTCTACTTACAGAACATGGACTACAGCAGTTCAAGAAGGTAGCTCACCACAACCTTCTCAAGGGTAAGCGAGTATGGGCAATAAATACTGGCTGTCCAATAATGCTCATGTCCCATAAACAAATTTTGAACAGAAGTTAATGATAACTCTTTTTCAAAAGTGGGAATTTGCTCCTCTTAATTCAGAATCTTCTGGTTGGAACAAAAGAACAGGAGCTTTGGGGGTAACAGGATAGGTCGAATTCAAACTTCCTTCAAAACACCAGCGGAGCTAAAATTGACCAAAGGCCTCCTTCTGAGTCATAGATACTATTATTCAATTTTTAAAGAAATCAATAAATAATTTTTATTCCACCCTTCTGCACAGTCAATAGTACATGACATATTTTGCAAGAGACATAAACTGAAGGTACTGCTGATGTTTTCTCTCATAAAATATTTTAAAGTGAGAGATTAAATTTGGTAGTCCCGGATCAATGTCATCCTCAGAGGCTTCACAAAGCTGATGTTAACTATGTATCGACAGAATAAATGTATTTTCATCACTTTTTAATAAAAGAAATTTGTTGCTTCCATACTAAATCACATTTTCCTTATTTAATCATTTTAACATGTAAAACCTTGTTCCCATTACTAATGCATAAACTTACATTTGACAAATGTCCGCATCAGCTATAGACCAGCATTATTTCAAGCTAACTTATTACAAAAAATACAAACATAAGGAAAAATCTTAAAACTGCAAATGCATTGAAAATATCATGACCTGATGCAAAAGTTTAATGCTTTTGTTAAATTCAACTGTGTTTCTGAGAAACCTGGAATATTTTCATTCATCCTGGGATTCAACCTGAGCCCAAACAGATCTATTGCTGTTTAATAAGACCACTGTTTTCTAGGAAATGTTGATTTGTTGGAACACACCATGGTTTCCTTTCCTCAGTTGCATGCTTTGTGTTAGAAAAATCCATAAACACTGCTGCACCCTGTGACGTCTGCTCATGTTTGACAAACTGCGTCATCGCTCCTCATTAACGTGAATGACAAGCCAACTGAGGTTTCTTTCACATACTCTCAGAGGACTCTGGATAATCATTTGTAGCAAGCACTGAACCCTCATTGTAGCTTTGTTTACAGCTTAAAACAGCGACTTCAAGGCAGTTACATGAAAAAGTCACCATTTCACACTCACTGAAATAAATGTTCTCTCCTGTGTTTTGTTGCAGGCATACACTCAGTCCAATTAGATATGTGGAGACACAAATGTAAATAAGACAAGGCACTGCTGTGTTCATCAAAGACAATTATAAGCAATATAACAGAAAACAGCTCTAGCTTCCTACATTTATAATTCTTTTTACCTATAGGAATATTAGAAGCACAATGAATATTAAGTACATATGTTAAAATTATTTTTTCAGTGACATTAAGCAGCTTGTGGTAAACTGAAAACTTTCACATTTAGTTGCATAAAAGAAAAAATAGTCACCAATTCTCAGGGCCTCACTATGCCTTATGACAACTTGTATATACACGATTGCAAAGTTCTCTTAATGGTACACGATAGAGATCAAATTCTAAATTGCCTAAGGATCATTTGTGGAATCTAAACACCATCAGTTCCATCAATTTTTCATTGGGTATTAAACTGGTGTCTATTCACAGCAAATGGTCACCAGAGTAATATTCCAGATGATAGAACATAAAATATTAGTGGGTCTATAGTGCACAGGAATAAAAATATGGGGAAGTCTAAGAGCTCTAGTGCATTTTATTGGAAGATCCTCAGAATATTCTTTTAGTAATCACAGTAGCTTTGAAAAATAAACTGGGTACATGGCATTGCATTTTTCTGCTGGAGTTTTGACGTGGCAGAAACATTTCATGGACATTTAAAAATGACAGTGGGGCCTAAATTCCGAAGTTCCCTCCTCCCCACCCCAACTCTAAATTTCAACAAGTCTCGCCAGTAAAGAAAAGAAGGTTTGGTGAGAATCTCACAGGAAGGAAACTTCAACAAAGCAGAATGTTTTGAACTTGGAGCTGAGTTCAAAAGGCCCGTATTTGGCTGTTCTAAAGAGACAGTGGAGTTAGGAATTAATGTCGCAGTTCCAAATGCTCCTGAAGAGGACATAAGGCCTGTTTAAATGTCACAATCTGATTTTTTTGTCAATCTTTGAAATGTAAAATCATTGACTGCAGATGTTAGATTATTGTTTAACAAAATAACTTTTGGAGGTAGAGTGGACAGTGAAGAAAGTTACTTCAGAGTACAACAGGATCTTGATATGATGAACCAATGGAACAAGGAGTGGCAGATGGAGTTTAATTTAGATAATTGTGAGGTACTGCATTTTGGAAAGACAAATCAGGGCAGGACTTATACTCTTAATGATGAGGTCCTTTGCAATGTTGCTGAAAAAAAAACCTTGGACTGCAAGCTCCTTGAGAGTGGAGTCCCAGATAGATAGGACAGTGAAGAAGGTATTTGGTATGCTTTCCTTTATTGGTGAGTGCATTGAGTAAAGGAGTTGAGAGGTCACATTGTGGCTGTACAGGACACTAGTGAGGCCTCTTTTGGAATGTGCAATTCTGGTTTCTCTGCTACATGAAAGATATTGTGAAACATGAAAGGGTTCAGAAAGGATATACAAGGATATTGCCAGGGTTAGAGGGTTCGGGCTGTAGGGAGAGGCTGAATATGCTGGGGCTATTTTCCCTGCAATGATCGAGGTGACCTTATACAGATTTATGAAATTATGGAAAATTGAAATATCATGACTTTGCTGTTCTAATTGTTATGATAAATTATTATTGACCGCTGAATTCTAGAAATTATCAAGAGGTTAAGGTAAACAAATAAACAGTTTTTTTTAGTCAAAGGCTGTTATGGGCAGAATCAGCCCAATATCAAAAATAAGGTGGAAAATGAATGGAAGAAAACACAAATAAAAACAATGAAGATTTTTTTTGTGTGGTTGTGATGTGTTGTTTAATCTAATTTCACTGTGATAATGAGACTTTGCACAAAATGTACATTGCATGACATGGTTGGATTAATTTGAAACGTTAATGAAGTTATGAACCCATTAAGTAAAAATAATTTGTTTTTATATAGTATCTTTCACTTCCTCAAGTCAGTGTTTTGCTGCCAATTTATTACTTTTGACGTGTTGTTCAGTAGACATAAATAACTGGGCTTTGCATATGTTTCTATAAACAACAAACAAGTAAGTGAAATAAAACAGAAGTTGCTGGAGAAATTAAAATTCTGAAGGTGGATCACTGGACTCAAACTTTAACTCCACTTTCTCCCTACAGATGCTGGCAGACCTGCTGAGTTTCTCCAAGAACTTCTGTTTCTGTTTTAGATTTCCAGCAACCGCAGTTCTTTGTTTAATTTTAACAAGTAAGTGACCACTTTAATCGACTGAGGAACAATAATTTTCCAAGATACCATGAAAGCTCCCCTGTGCTTGAATAACTTCATGAGATCCTCGAGGTCTACCTGACCATGCAGTTGGGCCTTAATTTAATGTTTCATCTGAAAAGGGAAACCTTCAGTTGTGCAGCACTCCCTGAATATTGTGCTGAATTGCTATCACAATTCCGAGAAGTGGAGATTGAAACCAAATGTGACAAAGTGGAAAACAAAACCTTAGAAAACTGTAATAATTATTTGTGAAGTGGAATTCCATATGACTTCAAAGTCATTGTCTCTTCCTACATTTCACTGATGTCAACAATTTATTGGATGGAAATCACATGAGCAATTTTGCGCCCACACCTCCCCCCTTACTTCCCTCCAAGGCCCCAAGGGATCCTTCCATATCCACCACAAATTCACCTACACCTCCACACACATCATTTATTGCATCTCCTGCACCCGATGTGGCCTCCTCTATATTGGGGAGACAGGCCGCCTACTTGCGGAACGTTTCAGAGAACACCTCTGGGACACCTGGACCATAAAACCCAACTACCCCGTGGCTCAACACTTCAACTCCCCCTCCTACTCCACCAAGAACATGAAGGTCCTTGGACTCCTCCATCGCCAGACCATGGCAACACGATGGCTGGAGGAAGAGCACCTCATCTTCCGCCTAGGAACCCTCCAACCACAAGGGATGAACTCAGATTTCTCCAGTTTCCTCATTTCCCCTCCCCCCACCTTGTGTCAGTCCCAACTCTCAAACTCAGCACCGCCTTCCTAACCTGCAATCTTCTTCCTGACCTCTCCGCCCCCACCCCCACTCCGGCCTATCACCCTCACCTTAACCTCCTTCCACCTATCGCATTTCCAACACCCTTCCCCCAAGTCCCTCCTCTCTACCTTTTATCTTAGCCTGCTTGGCACACTTTTCTCATTCCTGAAGAAAGGCTCATGCCCGAAACGTCGATTCTCCTGCTCCTTGGATGCTGCCTGACCTGCTGCGCTTTTCCAGCAACACATTTGCAGTGCAGATAGTAGTGTATTTGTGTGAAAGGTGATGATTTCTCAGAAGAGGGGTATGTTCGTTGTGGGTAGAGGGCGTGGTTACAATGAGTGGGGGAATTGGAGAGAGATGCTTCACTAAGTCTTTTGTCAACAGGGAATATTGGCTGAAAATAGCATAAGTAGACTGGTTAACAAGGTTAGATCACGTGGAATCCAGGGAGAAGTGACCATTTGGATTCAACATTGGCACGAAGGTAGAAGACAGATGGTGGTGGTGGCGGAGGGTTGCATTTTGGACTGGAGCCCTGTGACCAGCGGTGTGCCACAGGGCTAGGTGCTGGGTTCACTGCTATTTGTCTTTTACATAAATGGTTTGGTTGTGAAAATTGGAAGTATGTTGAGTAATTTGCAGACGACACCAAAATTGGTGGTGAAGTGGACAGCGAAGGTTACCTCAGAGTACAACAGGATCTTGATCAGATGGCCAATCAGTGGTAGTTGGAGTTTAATTTAGATGAACGTGAGCTGCTGCATTTTGGTAAGGCAAATCAGGGCAGTAGTTATACACTTAATGGTAAGGACCTTGCCAAACAAATAGACATTGGAATGTAGGTTCACAGTTCCTAGAAAGTGGAGTTGCAGGTAAACAGGGTGATGAAGGTGGCATTTGGTACACTTGCCTTCAGTGGTCAGCATATTGAGTATTGGAGTTGGGAGGTCACATACAGGACAGTGGTTAGGCCACGTTTGGAATACTGTGCTCAATTCTGGTCTCCCTACTATAGGATGTTGTTAAACTTGAAAGGGTTCAGAAAAGATTTACAAGGATGTTGCCAGGGTGTGAGAGTTAGAGCTGGGAGAGGCTGAATAGGCTGGGGTTATTCTTCCTGGAGTGTTGGAGGCTGAGGAGTGACCTTACAGAGATTTATAAAATCATGAGGGGCATGGATTGGATGAACAGTCAATATCTTTTCCCCAGGGTAGTGGAGCGCAAAAACTAGAGGGCACAGGTTTAAGGTGAGAGGTGTAAGATTTAAAAGGGTCCTAACGGGCAACCTTTTTCAAATGGAGGGTGATGCATGTATGGACTGAGCTGCCAGAGGAAGTGGTGGAGGCTGCCACAATTATAACATTTAAAAGGCCTCTTTTAAATATGAGCAGGAAGGCTTTAGAGGGAGCTGGGCCAAATGCTGTCAAATGAGGCGAGATTAATTTAGGATATCTGGTTGACATGGACAAGTTGGACCGAAGGGTCTGTTTCCAGGCTGTATGTCTCTATGACCGTATGAGAACATAAAGTAATAAGTGTTTCAAATTACTTTAAAAACTGCGCTTTTAAAATTTATGTGATGCATTATTGTTTGTTGATCTCTCATCCATGGACATTAATAACTGTGTACTGAATGTTACTATGCTGCTTTATTGTTGTTTTATTTTATCTGGCATTAGTTTTCAAAGTGTTGCTGTAGATTGTATGTAATGTGACCAGTGTGTTGAGAAAGCTTTGTTTTTTCTGGCTTATTCTTGGTACAGTGTGAATATAGCACATTGTTTCTTTTCTGGTCTGGTTTATTTTGCTTTCTCTTGTATGTTTCCCTGCTGATCCTCAAAAACCAGAGAACATAAAGAGTTGCATGCAAGGAAATATTAGGGAGGCTGGTTCATGAGGCACAATGGTCTGAGTTGTATTGTGCAGTTCAAAAGGAGGACCAGTATGTTCAATTCGAAATACTACAGGCTTTTTTAGTGCTTTTTCTTTCTCTCTAGGTCGCACTGAAAAAAGAAGTGAAGTTAGAGGTAACATTGTGCAAGGGGTTAAGTAGTGTAGGCTGCTACTCAAGTTTACTGGTGAGACCCTAGGGACCTAACCAGCTAGCTGCCAAAGCAAGGCAATGCAGGGCATCTGGTGGTCGTGGATCCATACCCTCACAAAGATGTGCAGTCCGTTGGGAAGGAGCACAAAAGAAAGGCTTTTATTTCCTCCACATCCTCAAAATATTCCAAAGCATTTCATAGCTAATAAATTAGTTTTTGATATCTCTGCGAGGTATGGGGAAATATCATATCCAAGCTGTGCATCAGTAAGGAAGAACCAGAAAAGTCTATGGGTGGGCAGCCAACAAGAGAATTGCAAAAGACTTCACATAATGTCATATAAACTATTACTTTCAACTGAAAAGACAGGCAATATGCTGTCATGTGCTTCTCAACCTATCTATAGGCCCCCTCTTTTCCAAGGTGGAAGAGAAGGAGGCCTCAGCCAGAGCTCGTCTGCTCAGTCAGTTTCTTTTTCTCTTTTTTTATGTTTTGGTTCTCTCCTCTTTCTTCTCAGCGATGTCCTGAACTCCTTGTCTCAGCGCGGACTCAGACTCTCAGCCTCAGTGCAGTCCTGGTGAGGGGTCCTCTCAGCCTGGCACAGCGGTTTCCCAGTGTGGCAGTGTCTCAGCCTGGCACAGCAGTTTCCCAGTGTGACAGTCTCTCGGCCTGGCACAGCAGTTTCCCAGCCCAGTGTGGCAGTCTCTCGGCCTGGCACAGCGGTTTCCCAGTGTGGCCATCCCTCAGCCTGGCATGGTAATTGTTCAGCAGCCCAGGGCAATCCTTTGGGCCAACATGACCTCAGCATAGACTCTGGCATCAAGGTAATTCCAGAGCGCTCTCCCAGCTTCAAGAGCCTGAAGATGAAGCCCAGCGCAGTCTAAAGTTAAGGCCTGATGCCAGCATGAACTGGGTTGGAAGGACTGTACTTCTGAACTTTTTATTTCTCTATTTTCTAATTTGCTCCTACAATCGGTGATGCTGGACTTTTCTTTATTTTTCTAATTCTTTTTTTCCTAAGTGCTTGTAGTGAAGAATTTGTACCTAGCTATCTTGTACCTAAGATGGTGCTGTAGGTGGAGATTCAAACTTTTCACTGCACTCATTTGAGTACATGTGACAGTAAAGCTAATTCAATTCAATGATCTTGGACATGGTTGACCACCTCCTCCAAAGCTACTTTCCTGTTACCAGCTAGGTAAGGCTGTTCTCACCTGGATCCATTATTAACTATCTAATCATAAGCAGGCAAATACTTACAATATCTTCTCTTCCTGCTCCTGCACTATTACTGCTGCTGCCCCAAAGATCAATATCTATCTGGTCTGTAATGTACTTGTAAGTTGTTACAGTCCTCCTTGGTATTAACCCCTCTCACAAGATTGCCTGTAAATTTAGTAAGTTTTGATTCAAAAATCTAATTTGTAAATATGTTGTGAACAAGTGATCACAGCACAGATCCTTACAGGAACCCACTTCCCACCTTCGGTTATTCTTGAATAGTTTTCCTCTATGCCTACACTCTAATTTCTGTCTTCAATCAGCCTTCCTTTTGCAAATTATCCTGATTCCATGTTTTAATAGAATTCATTTACAGGATGTGAATATTGCTAGAAAGGCCAGCATTTATTGCCAACCCCTCCTTGACTACCCTTGAGAATATAGTGGTGAGCTCGCTTTCTCAAACTGCTGCAGCTTGCCTGCCCTCTGTGTTGTTAGGAAGACTCTCCAAAATTTTGACCAGGAAGGTACTATGACAAATTTCTAAATGAAGATGGTTTTCAAGCTGTTTGCAGGTAGTGGTGTTGCCATGCATCTGCTGTCCTTGTCCTCCTAGATATGAGGGATCGTGGGTTTGGAAGATGTTGTTATTGAAGAAGTCTTGGTGAGTTGCTGCAGTGTATTGGGTAGATGGTACATATTACTGCCACTATGTGTTGGTGGTGGAGGGAGTGAATATTTAAGGTGATGGATGGGTGCCAATCAAGCAAGTAGTTCTGACTAGAATAATATAAAGCTTCTTGAGTATTTTTGGAGGTTCACCCATCCAGGAAGCACACTCCTGGCATGTTCACTGTAGCTGATGAACAGACTTTGAGGACTCAGCAAATAAGTTGCACATCGGAGAATTTCTAGCCTTGCCCTGCTCTTGTAGCCTCAGTATTTAGACAGGAGGTCTGCTTAAGTTTTTCCTCAATGGAAACCACAGAATGCTGATGACAATGCAATGGAATGCCAAGTAAATTCAATTAGATTTCTCCCTTTATTAGAGATGTGTGGCATAGATTTTACTTGCCACTTATCCGCCCAAGACTTAATGATACTAGGGTCTTGCTACATGCAAACATGGGCTGCTTTGGCCACATCTAAGATAATAGTCGATTTTATGTGGTTACCAATTGAAGGCCTATTGAAAATCCGGACATATCAATTACACACCCGCTTTCCTTGCATCTTCAAGGGCACTGAAATGTCATCCTCGATGCTGTACTCCAAGATTAGAGTGAGCTTGATTTTAACAAGTACTGAAAACTGACAAAGAATTTGTTTTGCAATTACTGCCATCAAATTCAATAAAATCTCTTGAACCACATTGCATTGTAAAATGACCACATTATTCATCTACCAAAACTACAACATTTTTTTAAAAAACTTATGGTTTTAACTTAAGCAATTCTCATTTGTCAAAACTGTTACTTCATATTTAAAGAACACCTGCTGAATCATCACAATGTGCATACTATTTATTTTCATCCTGAATAGATTTACAATATTTCTCTTGGGATTCTTCTTTTGTTTCAATTATGTTCCTACTCCCAGCATTGTGCTTGCTAGTTTGACTGTCTTTATTAGTTGTATTATAAAGCAAATCATTTTTTTAACCAAAGAAATGTCTCAAAAAAGGCTTAAAAGTATCAACTTGGTGGCTTTGCTTATGAATTGGCAGTGTTACCATGCATAGTCCAAGTTAGATTTGTTAAGAGAGCTCCTGTGTGCTGGGATTTTTGCAGCATTTCCTACTTTGCCAAGTTTTCATGCATTAAAATTTCTCCAAAATGACTTGAGCTGATGTAATTTTTCCTTAGGGTGATGTCAGCTCCCATTGCATTTAAACCCACATTCCCCACCACCTCCCTGCTGTATAAAATAGCTTTTTCTCGATTTCAGAAGGATCCTGCATTCTCAGTGACTAATAAATTTATATGTTTAGCTTGAGTTAACCTTTAGCTCATTTATATTGAATGCATTAATCATTTTTCTCCACCAAGTGTATCGACGTGTGCATCAATTCTCTCCCATTCTTGAGAGACTTTTACTCGACATGTGAACGCTGAGAGTTTTTAATAGTATTAGCTGCAAACCATTGTGAACTGTTTAATTCCTTATCATCTACAGTAAAGACTACAGATATAATTTGGAACATAATTTGGGGGATAAAATGGAAGATTGGAGACTGACGTGTTACTTTTTTCTTTGACAACTCGAAGAGCAAAAGTGGAATTAGGTGGTGTTCAATTACTGGTCACACAAGATCTTGTGACGCTTGGAGAAGATGGGTTTGTTACTTTTGTAAAAGAAGCTGACATAAGGTTGGAAAGTTGCCAAGTAACAGCTTTTTGGATTTTTAACTTGCAGTTTGCTATTGATGTGTTGGTCTCCAGAAAGTCTGTGAGTAAACATGTGTCTCGCTTTCTCACCTTCGGCGAGTGAAAAAGCATTGAAGTCTCTGTAAAGACAAACTTCTAATTCATGCAAAGTCTTAGGTCCAACTGACTGACTACCGAATTGAGGAATTTGTGTTGCTCTGTAATTGGCAACAATATGCTATCACTGCCAAAAACAAAAGAAATGTGAAGAGATCACATCATTTCGCTATTGTCGTTTGGATACAACTTGGTCTTTTTTGTCTTTGCTTTTGATCCGCAATATTTCTGCAGAGCTGTCTGTTCTGCTTGTCCTATTTGTAAATGAACGCATGTGTTTAAATTTAAAGGAAGCATCATTTAATTTTGCAAAGTGGTAGTTAATAGTCCATTTTGGCACTTGCTAAAGGATAAGTTTGGTTTTTTTTGTTTAGCTTCTTTAGTCCTGGATAACAGTTAAAATCAGGCAAGTTAACCAAATGAGTGATTTCAATTGGTCATTCACCCGTTTGTGATGGTTTGCGGAATAGTGGAGTTTTGATTACCGGAGCCCTCTTGCCATCAGGGTTATGACACTATAACATTAACTCCAAGTACAACAACGGAACTAATTTGCCTTTTTTAAAGTTTATCACATCATAATCTCTAATGTGATCCATTTAAGTTCCACTACAAACAATGATACACTAAGACGAATGCAAACTGTAGGAAAATAATTTGTCCTTGAATGTTTATTTGCTTCACAACATTGATTATAATATGATGACAAATCTGCAATTCTGAGATAAATAAAATCAGAGAGACATGCAGGCATCTGATTATTCCACCTTATAGCAACTGAACAGCAGGTTTAAATAGTACACTGCTTTTCTATTCCACTTCCTGCCAAAGAGGACAAGTTCACATTTTCCCACACTATGTATATATGTGCATCATATGGACTGCAGCAGTTGAAAATGATGGTGGCGAGTGTCTTCTCAAGAGTAAGAAATGCTGATCTGACCAGTAATGCCTACATCCTGTGTAACAATGAACTATTTATATCACATTGTAGGCTCAAACTCCTATTGTGGTGTCACTGCCAAATTTAGTTTGCAGACATTCAGCCTTTGTCCAAACCAATGACACAGATAGTAAAAATAGTTAATCCCAACATCTAACCCTGTGGCACTCCACTTGTTGGAGCTTACTCATCCAAAGAAGATCCATTTATCCCGGATCTCTGCTTCCTGATAGTAACCAATTCTTCATCCTTGCTAATATTTGACCGCTTACATTTCGTAAACTTTATTGTGGCATTTTATGACAGATCTTCTGAAAGGTTCTCCTTTACCTATCTTGAATGTTGTTTCCTCAAAGAATCCTAATGAATTAGGTAATTTCCCTTTCCCAAAGTATGGGACTGAATCTTCCCAATCACTGAACAATGTGACTCCTGATGAGAAAGTTGGGAAAATCACATGAGATGGCCAGCAAGGAATTTCTCAACACCGAGAGCAATCTAAGATGTATCAGCTTCACTACACCCTCATGAGACTTATCCTCTCCAATCCACTTACAGTAATATTCCGTACTTCGACACTACACTTTGGAGTGCACTGGCATCATTATAATTTTCCAGGTTTCATATTATAAATTCATTAATAATTGATCATAGCAATTTCTCTCTGACAGATGTCAGGCTCACTAGCCTATTGTTTCAATCTTATTGCCTCTCTCCCTCTTGGATAGTCGTGTTACATTTGTTTGAGCACCAGGTAAAACTTGCTATTTCATGTTGCTCTTAAGGAGAAGTTCTTGACACTAACAGGATGCTGCTATCAAGCCAAACTAACATCTGTCACACAAATGAGTAATATAGTAAATGAATTTCAGCACTATTTTCCACATGACCAATTTTCATGTCATTATCAAACTTACTGATCATACCTTTTATATTCATATCTAGATCATTGTATGCAACAAACAGCAAGGGACCCAGCACTGAATCCTGTGATACCTCACTGAACACTGATTTCTAGTTACAAAACGCCCTTCCTTGCTAATTACCTCTCCCATTCCAAACTGGTATTCTTGCAAATTGTCCTCATGAATGCAAGTTGAAAAGCTTTGCAGAATGTGTCTTTTTTTTCAGTAAAGCTCAATTTCTGTGCAACCAAATGAATAAAGGTAAAGTCACCATTGTCCTAGCAGACCATTAAGACTCATTAGAGAGAGATGGCTGCTGGTGGTTTAACCTGACAGTCGACATGCCTCAGGCAAGGGAAGAGGTTCAGAAGGACGTAACCTCAGCTGGTGCTGGAAAGACCCCACGCTGTTGGTGTCACTCTGTATCACAAACCTGCTGTCCAACTATCTGAGCTAACAGACTCTCATATCAAATGAATATTTAGAATTGAAGACTAAATGCCAAGGAAAATGCCAGCAGAAAATCCATGTTCTTCTACTTGTCATAGGATGATCCTATTCTTCTGATGAGCAGAGTCAGACCAATATACAACGAAGCAGATGATGTATAGGAAATTAAATAAAATTAAGGTAAATCTGTGCTAGTTCCCAATCTTGATAATGACATAAGACTCCACAAATGCTGATTTGGCAATTGTAGCAAGTAACGGAATCAAACCAGTCAGAAGTATTCAGGTATGATTCCAAGTTTGTATTGTTACTTTGGATTCTACCTTGTGTCCACTTGAAAATGTTCTTGCTTGCAAAAGACAGCAATAATAATTAATACAATATATAATGTTACTGTTATGACATTTGATCCAGAATTACAGTATGAGAATTTTTTTCTTTAAAATATGCAGTGAAAGTTTAAGTATTCTTGAAAAGGACCTGAAAAAAGTTTGGATTGGTTGCATAGATGATCCTTGGACTAGAAGCAGGACCTGAAGTTAAGATATAAAAATCTGTATGGCCAGATACAACGAAGACGAATAAGGAGAATCACAGGCAGGAGAATTCAAGAGAAGTTGCAGGCAATATGGGAGCTGGCTTAAAAGGTCTAAAAGCTGGAAGTCTGTGAATACCTTGGAGATGTTAAAGAGCTAGGAGATTTCAGAAGTGGACAAACAGTGCTTCGTGTTATGCTTGGCTGGTCAATTGAAAAAGAATTCTGGGCAGCAACAAAATTAGGACTGTTTTAACTCCTTTTCACAGAAGTGTGCCTGTTGATGAGAGTCATACCCATGAAACAATCAGTCGAACAGTGCTCCTGACCTATCCTACCTGAATAAAGAACAGCATGTTGTGGAAGTGTGTTGTTACATCGAACCACAAATCTGGAGGATGTAATGCAGGGGCCTTTGGTTGTGTAACATGTATCTTTGGTATTAGTTATTTGAAGTGGGATTAATCTTGTTATCTGCCCAGTCCAGTTTATGATAATTGTGTTATGAATCGAAGAAATACAGGAAGTGGAATTTAGTTGTCAATTTCTTAATTTGAAAGTGCTTCGTTAAGTTGGCTAGTTTTGGTTTGTAACTCATTAAATAGAGTCATACAGTCATCTAATCTAATCTAATCATAGAGATGTACAGCACAGTAACAGACCCTTCAGTCCAACTCATCCATGCCAACCAGACATCCTAACCTAATCTAGTCCCATTTGCTAGCACTTGACCCAGATCCCTCTAAACCCTTCCTATTCATATACCCATCCAGATGCCTTTTAATGTTGTAATTATACCGGCCTCCATCACTTCCTCTGGCAGCTCATTCTATACACGCACCACCTCTGCATGAAAAAGTTGTCCTTTACATCCCTTTTATATCTTTCCTCTCTCAGCCTAACCCTATGCCCTCTAGTTCTGGACTCCCCCACCTCTGGGAAAAGACCTGGTTCATTCACTGTATTCATGCCCCTCATGATTTTATAAACCTCTTTTAAGGGCACCCTCAGCCTCCAAAGTTCCAGGGAAAACAGCCCGAGCTTATTCAGCTCAAATACTCCAATTCTGGCAACATCCTTGTAAATCTTTTCTGAACACATTCAAGTTTCACAACATCCTTCTAATAGGAGGGAGACCAGAATTGAATGCAATATTCCAAAAGTGGTCTAACCAATATCTGTATAGCTGCAAAATGCCCTCCCAATTCCTATACGCCGTGCTCTGACCAATAAAGGAAAGCTTACTAAATGCATTCTTCACTATCCTATCTACCTGCAACTCTACTTTCAAGGAGCCATGAACCTGCACTACATGGTCTCTTTGTTTAGCAACATTCCCCAGGACCTTAATTCTAAAATATTTTATTTTCCAAAATTGGTTTATATCAGGGTTGCTTTTACTGTCTTTGTAGACCAAGGTGCTTGGAAGTAAAAGGTCAAATTATGTCTTGTATGTTAGAAGCATTTGATATCTTATGTTCTTTGTAATTGAAGCTCTTCATCTGTTCTTTATTTTCCCAGAAATCAATATTAAAATTCATGGACTTTATTGCTATGTTCAACCCATCTCTTCGGGGTTCTTAATATGTGCTCCTTCCACAATATTTTCCCCCTTTAAGCTTTGGGTCACATACATAATTAAGTCATCATACAAGGGTGCTGTGACAGAATGCCATCACGTTTATACTATCATTAGCATTTTAATACTTCCACCACATCATTATCTTAAAGTCCTTCATTAAATACGTGATATTTAATTACATTTCCAGAATATTCTCCAACATTAATTAAGACCTAGTATCTGAGTTGGACCATTAACATCTCATTTCCTCTGATCTTGTCTTTCCATCTCAAGAAATATGATTTTCTTCATTTTTCATTTCATTAAACTATCATCCTTAGCTGTTGTCATTTTCAATCACCTTGTCCTAATGCCTGATCTCATTTCTATTTGTTCTATTCCCTATCTCGAATGCGATTATTCTATTTTATTTTATAATTCAGTTCTCAGATTTATTCTTTCCTTTGTCACCTTAATTACAATCATTTGTTCTTCGTCATACAGATTTTATCATTATTGGCTGATCCTTTCGCATTTTTAGTTAGTTAATTTGAATTGAATTCTGACATTTTTCCCTGCGTTCCCCTTTCTTTCTGTACTAATCATTTCATCAAACTAGCCTCTTTTTGGTTTTCATTTCTCCCTTTTCACTTTTTTTGTGATCTACTTTCTACAACAATTCTGATGTTGTTCAGGCCAAAATGCCTGAAGTTTGTTATTTTTCTCAACATCTCACTGTGTCTGTGCTCTTATATGCCTTTTATATTTTGAACTATTCTTTTAGTATTTTTTTGATTTTCCCTTTGATGGGCAACCCATTTCCAACAAAGCACTGTCGAACATTAAATTTACTTGAAGGTTGCTATATTAACCCAAGAAATTGTTTCATCACAAATATTATCAACATTTTTTTTAGGCAAGCAGAAATTTATCAGTATAAAACAAAGAACTGCAAATTCTGGAGATCTGAAATAAAACCATAAATTGCCAGCAAAATTTCTTCCAGGTATGTCCACCTTGGAGAAGTTTTGTTCCTTTCTCCAATAGGGTTTCCATTTTAACCTTTTTTCTTGTTCGCCATCATTACTTTTATTTTCTCATCTCATTCTTGACAAAGACTTTGCCAAAATTCACCTCACAGCCACATTCTATTCCTCACTGAATGCCTCCAACTTTGGGTCACTCCACGTGGATTCCAACTAGTGTTTCATCCTTTGCGTTTGGAATCCATCCGGCATCACAGGCATCTCCATGATGTGCAACATCACTTAAGAGAGCTGTTCTCGCCGCATCCTGAGATCCTACACTCAATGTCATTTGTTGCCATATGCACACTCTCGACCTCCCCCTCAGCATTACCTCACTCTGGCTCAGATCTGCACTGTCCCCCATTTCCACTTCATTTTCTGCCTTTTCAACATTCTAATAAGAAACCTTTTCCTTTTCCTTTCAGACATTCAGGAACAGAAGCAGGAATGACTCAGAGATAATCACACCCCTCTAGAACATCGCTCTGCTCCCCTTCCCTCTGACTCAATCCTTTCTCCTGACCCCACCACTTGCCAGGTACTTACTATCCTTCTGACCTTCCACTCTCATGCTGAATGTTCTGTACTCAGCAAAGGTCTTAGTTTTATTGCTCTGCGACCACAAGTCAATGAACTTTGGGCACGACATGACACCGAATTCCTCTTCTGTAGCCTCCACGTCCATGCCCATTTCTTTGGACAGGTGGCTTGTCCCTGTGACACAAGTCCCCTTCATCCACCATCCACAGTCTCCTTCCACCTGGACCCTTCCCTCTCTCTTTTTACCTACCTATTCTTTGAAAACCTAGACTTGCTCATTGAAAACAATTGATATGACATTGGTCACCTTAATTTCTCTACCCCCTCTCCCCTCACTCATTCTAATTTACCCTCCCTTGGACTGGTTGCACAGCGTGCTCTCTGATCCAAACCTGACTTTGTCACCAAGCCTGGTGAGAAGGGTGGTGCTGTTGCTGTCTGACGCACTGACATCTACATTGTGGAGACTGAGTGCCAGCTCTTGGACACCTCCTCCGATCTCCTGCTGGACCATGACCCCACTGTGACAGCCTTCCAGCTCACAGAGCCTGAACCTCCTACAGCCCACTTCTACTTTCTCCCCAAATTCCATGTACACATTTTTCGGCAGGCAAAGGCCTAGTGGCATTGTCTCTGGACTGTAAATGCAGGGAGAAAGTGAGGACTGCAGATGCTGGGGATCAGAGCTTAAAGCTTTTGGGCATAATCCCTTCTTCAGGAATGAGGAGGGTGTGCCAAGCAGGCCAAGATAAAAGGTAGGGAGGAGGGACTTGGGGGAGGGAAGTTGGGAATGCGATAGGTGGAAGGAGGTGAAGGTGAGGGTGATGGCCGGAGAGGGGGTGGGGGCGGAGAGGTTGGGAAGAAGATTGCAGGTCAAGAGGGCGGTGCTGAGTCTGAGGGTTGGGACTGAGAAAAGGTGGAGGGAGGAGAAATGAGGAAGCTGGAGAAATCCGCATTCATCCCTTGTGGTTGGAGGGTTCCTAGGCGGCAGATGAGTCGCTCTTCCTCCAGGCGTCATGTTGCCATGGTCTGGTGAGGGAGGAGACCAAGGACCTGCATGTCCTTGGCGGAGTGGGAGGGGGAATTAAATTGTTCAGCCACGGGGCGGTTGGGTTGGTGGGTGCGAGTGTCCCAGAGGTGTGCTCTGAAACGTTCCGCAAGTCGGCGGCCTGTCTCCCCAATGTATAGGAGGCCACATCGGGTGCAGTGGATGCAGTAAATGATGTGTGTGGAGGTGCAAGTGAATTTCTGATGGATATTGAAGGATCCCTTGGGGCCTTGGAGGGAAGTGAGGGGGGAGGTGTGGGCACAAGTTTTGCATTTTTGCGGTTGCAGGGGAAGGTGCCGGGAGTGAGGTTGGGTTGGTGGGGGGGGTGTGGATCTGACAAGGGAGTTGTGGAGGGAGTGGTCTTTCCGGAACGCTGATAGGGGTAGGGAAGGAAATATATCCTTGGTGGTGGGGTCTGTTTGGAGGTGGTGGAAATGACGAAGGATGATCCGATGTATCTGGAGGTTGGTGGGGTGGTAGGTGAGGACCAGTGGGGTTCTGTCCTGGTGGCGATTAGAGGGGCAGGGTTCAAGGGCGGAGGAGCGGGAAGTGGAGGAGATGCGGTGGAGAGCATCGTCAACCATGTCTGAGGGGAAATTGCGGTCTTTGAAGAAGGAGGCCATCTGGGTTGTTCGGTATTGGAATTGGTCCTCCTGGGAGCAGATGTGGTGAAGGCGAAGGAATTAGGAATATGGGATGGCATTTTTACAGGGGGCAGGGTGGGAAGAGGTGTAATCTAGGTAGCTGTGAGAGTCAGTCGGTTTATAGTATACGTCCATGTTGAGTCGGTCGTTCGAGATAGAGATGGAGAGGTCTAGGAAGGGGAGGGAGGAGTTTGAGACGGTCCAGGTAAATTTGAGGTCAGGGTGGAAGGTGTTAGTAAAGTGGATGAACTGTTCAACCTCCTCATGGGAGCACGAGGTAGTGCCGATACAGTCATCCCTCCTAGACCTCTCCATCTCTATCTCTGGTCTATCACCCTCACCTTGACCTCCTTCCACCTATCGCATTCCCAACGGCCCTCCCCCAAGTCCCTCCTCCCTACCTTTTATCTTAGCCTGCTTGACACACTTTCCTCATTCCTGAAGAAGGGCTTAGGCCCGAAACATCGATTTCCCTTCTGCTTTGATGCTGCCTGACCTGCTGCGCTTTTCCAGCAACACATTTTTAAGCTGTTAATCCAGGGACCCAGATAATGTCCTCAGACCAAGGTTCAAATCCCATCACAGCAGATGATGGAATTTGAATTCAATAAAAATCTGGAATCAAGAGTCTAATGATGACCATGATCCATTGTCAACTGTTGGAAAAACCCATCTAACTCACTGATGTCGTTAGCCGGTCTGGCCTATATGTGACTCCAGACCGACAGCAATGTGGTTGACTCTTAACTATCCTCTGGGCAATTAGGGATGGGCAATTAATGCTGCCCTAAACAGTGATGCTTTCATACTGTGAACTAACGCACAAAAAAAGTACTGCCCCAGGAAACCCATTGTTTCTGCCTGCCCCTGCCCACACAAAACTACCTCTACTCCATTTTTCTCCCCTATCCAGGCCCTCCCCACTCCCTTCTACTATGAGCCCTCATTATCACTTATTCAGCTTCTCTCCTGCCCCATCCTCTTCCCCCACCCAAAAACTGTGCATACTATGCTACGCTTTACTGAGCTGGTATCTGTAAGTGTTTCTTGGAACTGGCTGTTGAAAACATTTCTCCTCTTCTGATTTTGTAAGCCTGGTAATAACAGCCTGTTAGCAGTGCTATCAGGAACAAAAAAAACTCCAGTGTGTCATAGTGTCTTGTTCTACTGTTGTCAACTGTCTCATCCATGAAGGATTTAAACTGTGTGTCTCAGGAATTAAACCAGTTGAGTTTGATATCAATGAGTAAGTGTTGTTCATAGCCAAAAGATGACATGAAAAACAACTTAGTGGCTTCCTCCTAAGTAGTGTCTCGAACTTCAGACCTTCAGCATTGACATCTGAGCAAGATTATCTGCAGCAATTAGCGCTGTCTGTCCAAACTATACTGCGAGGCCTGGTTAGTCATAAGCAGGAGTTCCCCAGCTCATTTTGGGGAGGAATGCCTCCTATAGAGTGGTTTATTAATTGGCAGAAGTCATGCGATGAAATCTGTCGGACCGCAGTGGACACTGTTCCTGCAGCTCTCACCACCCCTCAATCCCTGTGATCCTGATAACTCTCCCACAGCAATTTTATCTTTTTCTCGATCGTCTTAACAGTGTCTCCATCAGCGAAGACTACGGGCCATCCCCGATGCGGAAGAGCACGGGCAAGTGGGGGGGGGTCAAGGGTTGCTGCGGGAAGTGGGCCAGATTCAAGTGGCAAGGGAGCTCCATGCTCACATCCTATACCTCGACACCAGTCCACATTGCAACATTTGCTGCTGCTGCTGATAGTGAGATGAGGTCACTCAACACCCGACCCTTGATCCCTCCCTTCCCTAGGTGAGCACAGGCAGACAGGTGGCAGGATGTCCACCACCAACCTTTTAACATCACCTCCCTGCACTGCCTTCAAATCCACTGATAGCAGGGGTTTGTAAAACCTAACTCAGGTATATTAACACCAAAGCCCCACCACAGCACTGACCCTAAATCCAGTCAGAGTTTCCTCCTGCAAATACTCTAACCTCTGGCAGAAATCATACACTCCAGTAAACAGTGGGATGTCTGGCTTTCACGCCCTTTAAAATATGGTTTCTTTGGGCCGAATTCTTGCCCTGGGGTTTGTATATAGTTTAGCAGAAATGCTGAGTATTAACAGAGTAGGCAAAGGTTAGGCTTTTATATGTTGTAGGAGAAAGTGAGGACTGCAAATGCTGGAGATCAGAGTTGAAGAGTGTGCTGGAAAAGCACAGCAGGTCAGGCAGCATCCGAGGAGCAGAAGAATCGACACTGAGCATAAGATGAAGACCTTATGCTTGAAACATCGATTCTCCTGCTCCTCAGCTGCTGCCTGACATGCTGTGCTTTTCCAGCACTACACTCTTCAACGTTTATATGCTGTGCCAAACCAATGGTCAGATCCCTATGGAAGGAACCATCGATTTACCAGTAAGCAGAAAGGAACAAATAGTAACAATGTGAATCTTCTCAATAATTTTCACAAATGGTGCAGGGTCCCTCAAGTTCCAAACGAGTTCCACAGAAAATGAGCAGCTAGCATTGCTAGGACTTACTCATTCACTCCACTTTCCAAAGCCAGTTAGCAAATTTGAAGAATCTGTCATTTGTGACTTCACTTAAGGTCTTTTCACTGATTCAAAGTAAATACAAAGATTGCCAGAGATTTCAAACATAACAATACATTCAAGGACTTTGCAGACATCAATATATCAGGATTTCCATCAGAAATCTTCTAAGTCACAGATGTGAATAAAAAGAGCAACCCAACACCTAAACACAACCTCTATTCAGCTACTTCACTGATATTGAGCATGTTAAAAAGGGCTAGCTTCTGACAAAAATGTAAGATATTATGGATATCAGAATGAGTTCACTTCACCACATTATTAAAAAGAAGTTCCTGTCTCTTCCTTATCTTGACATAAAGACCAATAGAAATAGGGTGACTGCACATCGGTAATATCTGTCTGTACTTGAATTGCCTTATCACACCCTTTTCTGTTTGCATCATAGCTACAATATGGCCCCAAGAATTTAGTATTTGCACAGTCAAAAATACGATTCATAAGAATCCTGGAATTAGTTAAATTCTTCCAATATATGGTGTTGCTGAACATGGTTTCAAATTTTTGAGCTGAATCTTCAGTAGAAGGTAAATATCAGTTTTAACTTTAAGATAAAATTTCCGAGTTTCTTTATTCTTTAATTTCATGGACCATTCTGAGAGACTCTTACGAAGAAGTAAAGGTAAGTTGTTGAGTTCCATTATTCTGTTTAAATGTTTGGCTGGTATTTACACAAATTGAGGTAATCCCTGTAAGCTTCTTTAAATGGTTAAAGGCAGCACTGAGTGATACAGCCACACAGGATGTAAACTCTTAATCTGTTTTATGTTTTAGAGATGGAAGCTCCTCAAGTGACATGGTTGACACAGATGATGCAGGATTCATGCAGCTGCCCACAGATATTACACCCAATTATGTTCTGAGCTGGAGACATTTAAAGATGTGTTAGCTGTGTGTTTATTTGGCTGATTGATAGCCCTCTTGCCTTTAGACATTACTGCAGGAATTAAAGTCACTATCTAATTTGACAATCCATTGAAGATCTGAATTAATGGTATGTGACTGGACAGTCAATCTTTTCACTGCGGCAGCAAATTACTACCCTATTTGTCTGTTCTGTGACTTCAGAAAATTAGTAAGTCCTTGCACTATATTAACAAAAATCTGAAATTGCTGGAAGACTCAGCAGGTCTGGCAGCATCTGTGGACAGAAATCAGAGTTAATATTTCGGGTCCAGTGATATTCCTCAAAGTTCCGAGCAGTCTGAAGAAGGGTCACTGGAACTGAAATGTGAACTCTGATGCTGCCAGACCTGCTGGGATTTTCCAGCAATTTCTGTTTTTGTTTCAGATTTCCAGCATCCAGCGTTCATTTGGTTCGTGCTTTTGGTCTTTGCATTATGCTAGCCAACAATCCTCTCTCAATGAACACCATCTAAAGTAGATCAACTTGGATAGTCCCTTAGTGGGAAACTTGTAAGAAAATGGGGTAAAATAATCACAGTATTTTTCAATTTCAACATCAGGGAACTCACTATAAAATAATTTCGCTTAACTATCTTTCTATTGCAGTGCTGAGTTAATCAAATTTCTGTTTCATTTTGTTAAACAGTGTGGGCAGTCATTTCCAGTTTTAAGTATATGTCAACTGTATTAAAATCTAATCAGAACGAAGCATTGTTTGAGTCACTGAAATGAAACATTCTGTATGGATTTCCGAACAATGTTGAAGACAGGCTTAAGGTAAAAGCTTAGTTCATCATTCTCAGCAAACCATATACTTTTGTTACTCTATTAGTCACTCTCAGATGATAGTTCCTAGCTGGACTGTGGCCAGTCAAAAATAGTAATCCCAATGGTATGTAAATCAAACTCATAGGATGCACAGAATGAATATGTGCATACACTGTAATGAATAGAAAGAGGTTGGAAGTCTGTTATATTAATTTGTATAAAAGAAAATCAAACATAGGTTCTGGATTGAATAGGCTAGGAGACCATAGTTTGAACCTAAAACAGAAAGACTGTGAATAATTGGAAAACAAAGAAAACTGGTTATGGTAATTTCCATCTCAGACTATTTTCTAATCAACATGTTCAGCGATACTATTACACGTCTCTGGAGCAAACAGCACTTGAACCTCTATCTCCTGGTTCAGTGGAAGGGACACTACTTCACCAGGTATTCAGTTATTTTAATCAGAGTCTAGATTTTTACCTAGTTATTTTAATCAACCTGATCAAACATGTTATGACATGTCTCTGGAACAGGTGGGACTTGAACCCGGGCCTCTTGTTTCAGATGTTGGGACGCTACAACTGTGCTTTATAAACCCAAATGTGACAGCTGCTTATACCCTATTTCCAAATTTTCATCTGCTGCACGTACCTAATATTAATAATATGTTCCAATTTGCAGTAATTCCTTAACTAATTAGCCAAATCCCAGTAGTTATGCAAAAATAATTGCGATACTGTTTACTGACAGAGTCCTGTCATCATTTAATTATCTTTACAATAGGGCCATCAATGAGGACCGCTGGGGAAAGTTATTGCATGCAATAGTGAGAGTGGCTACCCAGGAGCATTGGTGAGAGGCGTGCGTAGTACTGGAATTAGAGTGAGTGTCAAAGAGAAAATAAAGACCCTTATCCTGCAGAGCTCAGACAATCATTAACCTTCTTGTTGAACTGCTAGGCTTCCAGACTGTGGGCACTAACTGACTCTGCTGGTAGCTTTGGAACCGGATGAAAGGCTGTGGTGCCATGATCTCCTCTGGTGGCCCAGAGGAGAGAGGAAAATCCTCCTCGTCACTATTCCTTCCCGCAGTACATTTCCATCGCTGTTAGCAAAATAGGCCATCTTCGAGCAATTTTTTTCCCATATTGCAACTGCGAATGGTAGTCTCTGGCTTGCAGTAATTGTCCTGATATGCAGCTGGTGTTTAAGTTTGGTGGGAGAGGCATAAATCCCAGATAATATTAGCTGTGGTGCTTCTGCTGAATGCATAAGCAGCTAGAACTTAGCATTGAGTGGAGAGGGATGAACTTGGGTTAAAAACAACCTCAATCAACTTAAATCAGGTAAATTACTAGGGAATGCGGGCAGAGCAGGCTGAAGTGGACTGGGAAAAAAGGTTAGCAGCAAACACTTGAGGAACACTGACAGACATTTAAGAAAATAATTTATGGCTCACAGCAAATAAATATCACCAGGAAAAAGAAGGAATCTTCTAGGAAGGGGTTAAACCAACCATGACTAACCAAGAAAGTTAAGGAGTGTGTCAAATTGAAACAAAAAAACATACAGCATGACGAAGATTAGTGGTAGGCCAGAGGATTGGGAAAGTTTTTAAAAACTAACAAAAGATGACCAAAGACAAAATAAAGAGGGGGAAGATAAACTTTGCAAGTAATGTCAAAACAGACAGCAAGAGTTTCTTTAAACATATGAAAAGGAAGAGAGAGGCCCGAGTGAACATCACCCCTTGAGAGAATAATGCTGGAGCAATAATGACCAATGAAGGCAAACGTGCCAAACACCTCCTTCATCATCCTGTCTACCTGTTACAGCACTTTCAAGGAACCCCTAGGTCACTCTGTTTGACAATAGTCCCCAGGGCCCGACCATTAACTGTGTAAGTCTTTGTCTTAGCAAAATGCAACACCTCACAATTGTGTGAATTAAACTCCATTCACCATTTCTCAGCTCAAGATCCAATTGTACTCTTAGATAACCTTCTTAACCGTCCATTATACCACCAATGTCATCTGTAAACTTACTAACCATGCGTCCAATATTCTCCTCCAAATCATTTACATCAATGACAAAAACCAGTCGGTCCAGCACTGTTCCATGTGGCACACTGCTGGTTACAGGCCTCCAGTCCAAAAAACAGACCTCTACAACCACCCTCTATCTCCTACTGTCAAACCAATCTTGTATCCAATTGGCCAATTCTCCCTGGATATAATATCATCTAACTTTACTAACCAGTCTACCATATGGAACCTTGTCAAAGGCCTTGCTAAAGTCCATGTGAACAACGTTTACCACTCTGCCCTCATCTATCTTCTTGGTCATGTCCTCAAAAACACAATCAAGTTTGTGATACGCACTTTCCTGTGAACAATGCCATGCTGACTAACCCTAATCAGTCTTTACCTCCCCAAATGCAAGTATTGTCTCTCAGAATCCCGTTCAACAACTTACCCACCACTGATGTCAGACTTACTGGTCTATAGTTCCCGAGCTTTTCTTTGCAGCCTTTCAGAAATAATGGTCCAGTATTAGTCACCCTCCAGTCTTCCAGCAATTCACCTGTGGCTGTAGATGATACAAATATCTCTGCTTGGGGGCCCCACAATTTCTTCCCTGGCTTCCCACAGGATCCCACGATACACTTGATCAAGTCCCAAGATGTACTTACCTTTATGCATTTTAAGTCCTCCTGCACCTCCTCATCTGCAATGTGGACTGTTTTCAAGATATCCCTATTTATTTCATCAAGTTAATTTGCTTCCATGTCTTTTTCCACAGTAAATACTGATGCAAAACATCCATTTAGTATTTCACCCATTTTCTGTGGATCCACACCTCATTGATTTTTAAGGGGCCCTATTCTCTCTCTAGCTGATCTTTTGCCCTTAATATATTGTAGAATCTCTTTGGATTCTCTTTAACCTTATCTGTCAAAGCTATTTCATATCCTGTTTTTGCCCTTCTGATTTCCTTCTTAAGTGTGCCTCTGCTCTCCCTATACTCCTCAAGTTATTCACTTCATCTCAGACATACAATATGCAACCTTCTTTTTCTTGACCAATGCCTCAATATCTCTAATCATCCAGCGTTCCCTACACCTACCAGCCTTGCTCTTCACCTCCACTCTGCATGTTCCTGGCAGCAGGAACTGCTTCCAGAAATGGCACATACCTGGACTATGGAATGCTCCAAGCCCACTCCTGTGAAAATGAAAATTGCTAGTTTCAGGGTCAGGATTTGGGATTTCTGACTTCTTTGGTATTTTCATCACAATGCTTTCTGACATGGTGAAAATTGGGGCCCACTTAATTGTTGTGGCAAAAGATAACTTGAACTTTCATTATTTTCATTACAATTCATATTTACTTCCAAAGTCCATTTTTGGAAGAATCATTCAGTTGTGCTCAGTAGATGCATTACAGCAGAATTTGACGAATTGAAAAGGACAGTTTCAGATCATGAAAATTATCAGCGAATTCTTTAGAAAAAAACAAATTCCCAGCTGATTTAGATTTTTATCTTTGCTGTCACTGCTTATAACACTGCACTGAACACAAACATTTGAGGGAAAAGAAAATGCGAGCTGCCTTTATGTTTTTTTTGAAGAATGATTCCACAGTAAAAGGTACAAATTATCTATTTAAGTCTAAGGACACATGTATATAGTAGTATTTTTTACAGTAACATGGGCCATTGTTGTCCAATCTTTTAATCAAAGACCTCTTTGGAAAATAGAAGAAGAATCCTTCCTCAAAATCACATGTACAGAACCACAGATTGTATTTTCTCCTCTTAGTAATGTTGCTTAACGTATCCATTACGGCTATAATGTAGGCTACATACAAGTTTATATTTCTTTATCAATAAAGGAACAAAATATAACCTATCAATGTTGTCCACTAGTTTATCCAATATTTTAATTAATCTTTTTAGAAAAATAAAATATGAAAAATGTTTGTGAGGTTTATCACAAAATGTAGCAAACATTTTTAATATATGCTTGACATCCCATAATAGTTAAGGAAGTTTCAATGCTTGTAGTGCTGGAAATGAACTTATGACATTAAAAGGAAACTTATGGTGTGATGCCTAATATCATTTTGAATCTTGCTATTTGATTTTGCGTCATTCTTGTATTATATAAATTGGAAAAGGTCTTTAGAGTTGCATGCATTGAGTACCACAAATGCTTGTACACATTTAAATTCATTAGCTGATGTCTAGAAAAGATATAAAGATGGTAATCAGTAACTACAATGCTGCTTTGCAATACTTCAAGCTGTACTCATACAATGTATTGAACCACACTTGCACTTAACAAGGGCTTGCAACACAGTAGAATTGTGAACTGTTAAAGCATTAAAGTTTAAAAAAAAGGAGATTTCTAGAATCCTTACAGCAACGAGGATCTACATTTTGGTGGGTATTTTAAGTTGCCACTGCTCTACATTGAAATCTAAATGTATAGAATCGGATTCCAGTTGCCATACCATTCAATATTTCCAGCCTTAAAAAAGATTTTGATTTGGAGTAACCACAAACAACAGGAAATAAACTGCACCAACAAGCTGTAAACCTCATCAAACTTCCAGCCTTCCAGTATCCACAGATCAACAGTAAACACACCTTTTGCAACGTAAAGACATATTAGCTTCAGTGTCAGTTTTATAGGTATCACAAAGTATCACACGTTCAAGGGAACTTGCAGGCAGTGGTGATATTCACATTTATCTGCTGCCTTTATGTTTCCAGGTGGTAGAGTTCACAGGTTTGGAAGGGGACACTGAAGGAGGTTTGATGAGTTCGGCAATGCATCTTGTAAATGGTACATACTGCTGCCACTGAGCATCGGAGGTGGAAGAAGTGAATATTTGAGGTGGTGGATGGAGCGTAAATCAAACAGGATGTGTAGTCCTGGATGGTGTCAAACCTCTTGAGTGTTGTTGGAGCTGCACAGATCCTTAGAAATGCAGAGTATTCCATCACCCTCCTGACTTGTACCGTGTAGAAACGCACTGGAAGATAAGCATTTCACAGGATTCCTTGCCTCCGAAGTTTCCCACGCAAAATGCATTCTGTGCCCATTCCACACTCAATTCTTCCCTCAATGTGTGGTAGCAGGATATATCCTTGATCCATGGTCAACCTGATGTCAGGAGACTCTAAATCACACGACTTAATGTTGGGAACTCTTGGGGACACTCTGAAAATACCAATTGTATTGCACAATGGATTATGAACGGGAAATCAAGTTTGACAAACCTACTGGTGTATTTTTAGGATGTAACTAATAGAACAGGTGAGAGAGAACCAGCAAATGTGGTGCATTTGTATTTTCAGAAAATGTTTTATAAAGTTCCACGTCTCGGTTAATGTGCAATGTGGAAGCATATGCCATTGGTAGTAATATACTGGCAAGAATTGAAAATTGGTAAGCAAACAGGAATCGAAAGGTAGGAATAAATGAATCCTTTTCAGAGTGGAAGGTGGTGATAAGTGAGGAACTGGAGAGATCATGGCTTAGGCCTCAGCTATTCACTGTATCAACAATTTCAATGAGAAAATCGTCTAACAGTTCCACGTTGGCTGATAACACAGAACCAGATGGGAGTGTGAATAGTGCAAAGTATCTCCAAGGCAATTTATACAGTACTGCATTTGTCTTGTATTTTCCAACCCAACTTGTTAATGTGGTTATATCAGGAGTTGTTTAATTCAATAGGAAACAAAGTGGCAGAGTATTACTTAATTAATGATAGATTGGGAAATGCTGATGTACAGATGGACCAGCATGTCGTTGAACACTTGGCATTAAATGTGAGCATGCATGTGCAGCAGGCAATAGGAAGGCAAATGGTACGTTAATCTTTATCGCAAGGGGATTTGAATACAGGAGAGCAATGATTTGGAGATGCCAGTGTTGGACTGGGGTGTACAATGTTAAAGGATGTTGCAATGTTGCAAGGATGCCTTCCTTGAAGAAGCTCTCTTCCCCCCTCTACAAGGATTTCAGTGAGTCCCTCTCTCACTGCACACCCCAGGTCATCTCCTCTGCCCAGAAGCTCTTCAGCCACATTCTCAAACAGACTCGCTACCACAGCCACATCTCCTTCCTCAGCACCTGCCATGCAGGTCCTTGGACTCCTCCATCGCCAGACCATAGCAACATGACGGCTGGAGGAAGAGCACCTCATCTTCCGCCTAGGAACCCTCCAACCACAAGGGATGAACTCAGATTTCTCCAGTTTCCTCATTTCCCCTCCCCCACCTTGTCTCAGTCCCAACTCTCGAACTCAGCACCACCTTCCTAACCTGCAACCTTCTTCCTGACCTCTCTGCCCCCACCCCCACTCCAGCCTATCATCCTCACCTTGACCTCCTTCCACCTATCGCATTTCCAATGCCCCTCCCACAAGTCCCTCCTCCCTACTTTTTATCTTAGCCTGCTGGACACACTTTCCTCATTCCTGAAGAAGGGCTCATGCCTGAAACATCAATTCTCCTGCTCCTTGGATGCTGCCTGACCTGCTGCACTTTTCCAGCAACACATTTTCAGCAATGTTAAAAATCACTCAACACTAGGTTAAAAAACAACAGGTTCATCTGGAAGCACTAGCTTTTGGAGTGCTTCTCCTTCATCAGGTGGTTGTGGAGAATAAGATCGTAAGACACAGAACCTATAGCAAATGTCTACAGTGTGATGTAACTGAAATTATATATTGAAAAAGACCTGGATTGTTTGTTTAGTCTCTCATCCTTTAGAATGACCATGTTGGTTTCAGTTCATTCATATGTAAATCGCAAAACATTTTTTTCAAAGTTACATTCTTAAGTGAACTTTAACAATTGGTGTCATGTCAGAACAGATAATGCATTGAAGGTGAGAGCTTCCCTGCGTGAGCCAGGAGAGCAAGGAAGTCTTACTACAACAAAATAGGACCTTAATAAAACACAACTGGAGGATTGTTTGTATTTTTGGATTTCTTACTGAGGAAAATGTATACTTGGCATAAAGGGAGAGAAGTCTGTTCTGTGAAGAAGGATTGTGTTGGCTGGGCCCATTTTCACTGAAATTTAGAAGCATGAGAGGAGATCTCACTGACACAAACAAAATACTGGACATACTGGATGCAGGGGTGATGTTTCTGTTGACTACAGGGTCCAGAATGAGGAGTCATGGTCTCAGGATATATGATAGGCAATTTCATACTGAGATGAGAAGAAATGTCTTCTCTCTGTTGAAGAATTGTCTGGAAGATCATCTGGGAAAACAGATGTCTATTTCAGTACATGAACAATGAATCCACTTAACTCAGCAGGGCATGTTCACACAGTTTCAGGAAGAACATAGGCTTTGTTTGACTGAACAACATTATCTTTCTTTGATGTAGTTTTTCAATGCAGCTCGTTTATTTACATAAAGTTAAAAAGTTTTAAGTGAATAAAAGCTATTTGAAATTGATACCATGAAAGACTGCAGTTAATTTGCACTTTTCCAAGATGGTAAACTGAGCAGCTTTTCTTTCAAACTATCTTTGTAATGCTTTTGCTTATATTTTGAGAAGTGGCAATTATTCATTGGTCCTAACATAGTGGGTATAGAGGATGGTTATGGAGTCATGGAAGGTACATGTGGGCAATGGGATGCCTCCAGGAAGGGGCATGGGAGATATGAGGGTCATGGAATAAACATAAAAATATGGGGTTGGGTGGAAGGATCAGCAGGAATAGGAGTTTTGGTACAAGTTGGAGGCATGGGTTGTGGGGGGGAGGAGTTGAATGTGTAGGGCTTGAGGGTCTGAGAGTCAATCATTACAATCGGGCCCATTTCCATTGGACAGAGTCCGACATTCTAACCTGCTGCCCTTGTATCGTCCTGCCTTCATTGCTGCCATGGGTTTGCCTCCAGAAGTAGAGTGTCCAAGTTCACTCTCTACTCTCCTCCATACATGAAAATAGGCTTGATGCTTTCTTAATCATAATGGTGATACGTTTCCAGAACTTTCACGCCTCCTGATGCCTGTCTCTTTAAATATCTGACCCTACATTTCTAAAAGCACTCCACTGGCATTTGAGACATGCAATAGTGGTGAAAAGCACTATAAAATATAAATCTTTGGACCTTAAGACATACAAGTAGAAGTAGTCAATTGGCCCATTGAGTTAGCTTTCTTTCATAATTGATGAATAACAGCATCAATGACCAAGAGAAACCTTCAGGATCATCCTAATAATCATCCTGAAAATAAAAGTGTACACGATCTCAGAAGAAGACCAACCAAACCAATACCAACTTTTTCTCGGAAAGTTAACCTGCCCGGCATTGACTGTATGGATTCCCACAGAATGCTGATTAAGCTTTCTATGTAGTTACTCTGCTTAAGATGGAAGTGGTAAATATTCAAAGCCAAACTAGTTGCTAACAGATAAAAGTTACTGAGTCAGTTTACAGAGGCCGAGGACATGGAGGTCCTGGGCCTCTTTCACTGCCGCTCCCTCACCCCCGAAGGCTGGAGGAAGAACGCCTCATCTTCCGCCTTAGAACACTTCAACCTAAGGGCTTCAATGTGGACTTCACCAGTTTCCCCATTTCCCCTTCCCCCACGTCACCCCAGTTACAAACTTTCAGCTCAGCACCGTCCCCATGACCTGTCCTACCGGCCTATCTTCTATTCCACCCTCCTCTCTGACCTATCACCTTCATCCCACCCCCATCTACCCACTGTACTCTTTGCTACCTTCCCCCACCCTTCTCCCTGACCTATCACCTTAATCCCCACCCCCACTCACTTATTGTACTCTATGCTACTTTCTCCCCACCCCCACCCTCCTCTTATTTATCTCTCCACCCTTCAGGCACTCTGCTTGTATTCCTGATGAAGGGCTTTTGCCCGAAACGTCAATTTTCCTGCTGCCTGAACTGCTGTGCTCTTCCAGCACCACTCGACTCCAGAATCTGGTTTCCAGCATCTGCAGTCATTGGTTTTACCCAGAGGTGTAATAAGTCAAAAACGTATGAAAAGGTAAACGAAAAGATACATTTTCCAAATATATATACAAGAACAGTCAACAGAAGAATTGGGAAATTGGTGTGATGGGGTCTTCGGGATACATACAGCCTGGTGTTATTGCTAAATGAGTACACATCAAAGAAGAAAATGTTGGCATTGTCACAGTAAATCAAACAGTTGTAGAGAGATCAAACACAATAAAGCAGAGAAAGAAAAGGTACTTAAAAGACTGAGAGCACTCAAAGTCGGCAAGTCACCAGGTAGAATGCATTCAACATTCCCTGTATCATCCTGTTGTGGGTGGCCAGCTTTTAAACATGTCGCACCTCGAAATGTTTTTACACGACTGCACAAGCATAATGTGATATCAAAAATGAAACCTGCACGGTATATTCCAAGCTGCTGCATAATTGTGCACAAGTTCAGTTTAGTCTGAATATGGGATGCATTGTAGGCTGCAGAGTGAATTATGAAGGACTGAAAGTCCGAGGACATTTTTCGATATTGGAGTAGTACCAGCTGAAAAACTGCAAAAATTACATCCCCCTGTCAAAACAAAATGGAGAAGGAAACCCAGCAGTTACCAGTGTGTCAACCCAACATCAGTGGGAGAGGAATATTTCGAGGCAATGTTTCTTGCAAAATTAATTGACAGCTAGAAAACATCAGATGGCAATGAAAACCAGCGTAGAGGTTTTTTTTGTGAAACTTGATTGAGCTCTTTGATGAAATAATGGCATTTATATGTAGTATGGTTGATATCCTACTTTCAGAAGCTGTGGAAATGAATGCCACATAACAGACCTGCTAGCAATATTCAAACACGTGCAAGTAAAAAAATACGTTGCATTTTACAGCTTCACTGGAGCAGTACAAGTCACATTTGAAACCAAGTCACGTAAAAATAGATTAAGGCAGATGATTAAAAATGTGGTCAAAGAAGCAGGTTTTTGGAGCATCTCAAGGAGTAAGGATACTTAAGACAGGTGGAAGATTGAGTGTGTAGGACCTTCACAGCTGAAGGTGTGAACGACAACTGTGGAGCAATTAGACTTGGAGATGCTCAGGGGGAGGCCGGAATTAGGGAACTGCTGATCCCTTGGAGGATTGGGGGCCTCAAGGAGATTACACAGGCAGGGACGGGCAAGGTCGTGGTGAAAGCAAGAATAAAAATTTGAAAATCAAGGCCAGCAACCAATGTAGGTCAGCGAGCACAGGACTTGGTATGAGTAAGGGCATGAGCAGCAGAGTTTTGGATAGCCTCAGGTCTACATAGATTTTGATGTGCCAGTTCAGCCAATCTATAGGAATATTCAAGTGCAGAGGGATTAAAGACAGGAATGAGATATTTAGCAGCAAGTGAAGGAAAACAGCGGATGAGTTGGAGATGTTACAGCAATGGAAAGAGGTGATTTTAATGAGGACACCTGCAGTTTATCTCAGCAACAATTGTGACATCAAGGTTCTTAACAGTCAGTTCAAGCCCAGATAGTGGCAGGTGGGAGACAGAGGCAGGGTCTGAGAGGAGAGGTTGCAGCAGGGACCAAACACACTGGCTTCATTGTTCCCCATATTCCATTGGATGAAACTTTGTATCCAGAACTGGATGCTGGATAAGTAACCTGATAATATAGAGTCAGACCAGCAGTTGAGGTGGGTGCCATAGGTTACAGCTGGGTGTTGTCTGTGTACAGTGGTTTTCAGACAGCAAGAAATGTGCAGTGATGTCTCCGGTGGTTAGTATTGGGACCACAGGGCTTTTCAGCAATATTCATGAGCTGGAGGTGGATATAGAAGGCATCATCTCAAAGTCTGTAGCTGACACAAACTCTAAAATGTAATGAACAGTACGAAGGGTAGGTAAAATATTTCAGGAAGGTGCAGACTGAGACATTATGGGATCCACAGTCACACCCAGGGCAACTCCATCCTAACTGTATACCACTGTGCTGTCACCTCTGCTGCATCTGTCCTGACAGCGGGACAGTACATCTCCAGGGATGGTGGTGGTGGTGTCTGGGACATTGTAAGGTATGATCCCATGAATATGACTATGTCAAGCTGCTGCTTGACCAGGCTGTGAAACATCTCTCCCAATTTTAGAACTAGCTCCCAGATGGTATTGAGGAGAACTTTCCAGGGTCAACAGAGCTGTATTTGCTGTGGTCAATTCCAGAGTCTAAGTTGATGCGAGGTGGTCTGTCCAGTTTCAATTTTCTCATTTAGATCTTGCAGTAATTAATGTAACTCAGCAACTTGGTCAGCCAATTTAGAGGATAGTTGTGAGTCAACCATATTACACACAGACCGGACCAGGTGAGGATGGCAGATTTCCTTCCCTGAGGGACATTAGTGAGCCAGATGGGTTTTCCCAACAATCAGCAGTGGTTTCATAGTCACCAGAGAATTCTTAATTCCAGACATTTATTGAATTCAAATCCCACCACCTGCTGTGGCAGAATTCAAACCCAGGTCTGCAGAACTTGAGCTGTGTTTCTGAATTAATAGACTACAAAATAACCATGAAAACTGTGTGCAGTAAAACTGGATAAAATATTAGGGCAGGTTAGAATCCAATTACTTGTTGAAACAGAAAGAAACTACTTGCTGTTGACTGGGTTCTTCTGAATTCTCAGGATATCCTAATGAGTTTCTTGGTCAATGAGCACTTTTGATGTGGTTGGTGTTGTTTGTAGCCAATCAAGAAAAGTGTCGAATTACCAGCAGGATAGGCTTTAATAAGCCTGGTTTGTTCTTCTCACGTTTTTCTTACATTCCTGTAAAACTTTATCTGCCTTTGACACATTCATGTATAAAAGTACTGTTGGCCACTGGGTTTTGATTTTCCAACATGAAAAGTTTACATTGTGTTTAGGCTTTAAGGTTGGACCTGTTGTGCAATGACAGATTTTATTTTTGATGACAACCTCAAATTGCATAAACATTCAAAAAGATTCAAACATATTGGAATACCTTATACACAAAAATCAAGTTTTCAATAAAACTTAGTGAAAACTTGTTGCAAAGCTTTGCTGGCTCCAGTGAATGAAATAATGGAGCAAAGACAACAGGAAAAGCAAAACAACACAACTTACAGTCTGCTATCAGTACAAAACATGCTGACTTATGACATCAGTAGCAATTCTGGACAAATGAGTAAAACAGCTCGTTCAATATTTCCATCGCTGCCAGCTGTAAAAACCAATTGCTAATAGATTATTGATCCAAGGCAATGGAATTAGAAGTAGCCAAGTTTGATAGATGTATTAAACAGATACGTATTCTTACAATGCAGGATTTGAATAATTTACTATGGGTGGTTTTCAGTGACTTTTTTTAAGGTCTGTCACCAACTGTCCCAATAAAAGTAATTAAGTAAATAGGTGATCAAATATCCAATTGAATGTGATTTTACCCAACCAGCATATATAACTAAATATAATATGAGCAAAACAGTATACTATTTGGATAAGCATTAGTTTGAATAACGTTCAGAACCATCCTCTATTTGTTTATTTGCCAAATCATTTTGTGATTTATAGATTAGACTACTTACAATGTGGAAACAGGCCCTTCGGCCCAACAAGTTCACACTGACCCGCCGAAGCGCAACCCACCCAAACCCATTCCTCTACATTTACCCCTTCACCTAATGCTACAGGCAATTTGGCCTGGCCAATTCACCTGACCTGCACATTTTTTGACTGTGGGAGGAAACTAGAGCACACAGAGAAAACCTCCTCCTGAGAAACCCACGCAGACATGGGGAGAATGTGCAAACTCCACACAGACAGTCGCCTGAGGTGGGAATTGAACCCAGGTCTCTGGCACTGTGAGGCAGCAGTGCTAACCACTGTGCCACCGTGCCGCCCATACTGTTTTATTGAAATATGATGACATTGTATTTGTTGCATACAATATTCTTTCATATAATAATCATCTAGACCTTTGTGTACAGAAGACAAATTCATAGTTTGCAGATGATACAAGGCTTGGAAGCACTGCAAACTGTCATGAATCCAGTGTAGAAATTCAAAAGGAGATTGACAAATTAGTGGGTAGTAGACAGACAGGTGGCAGATGATGTTCAATATGGACAAACATGAAGTGATGCATTATTGCAGAAAAGACATGGAAAGATCCATCGTCTCCACATGTTCCTGCCCGACTGAACTTATTCCTTCCTACCTCGACTCCACTTTCCCTGTTGGTCCAGGCACCTCCCACCTACCTCCCGGACACAACCACACCCTCCACCTCTTCAGAAACTTCTAGTTCCCCGGACCCCAGTGCTTTATCTTCACTATGGATGTGGGGGAATCCTTACACACGTCCATACCCCAACAAGGACAGACTGCACACCCTCAGCTTTTTCCTCTAAAACAGTCTTATCCAGTCCCTCCTCCACCTCACCGAATTAGTCCTCATCCTCAATAAATTTTCCTTCAATTCTTCCCACTTTCTCTAAATCCAGGGGTGAGGTGTCAGTGGGGGAGCACTTTGAGGCCAGCGACCATAATTCTATTAGATTTAAAATAATGATGGAAAAGGATAGACCAGATCTAAAAGTTGAAGTTTTAAATTGGAGAAAGACCAATTTTGATGGTATTAGGCAAGAACTTTCAAAACCTGATTGGGGGCAGATGTTCACAGCTAAAGGGATGGCTGGAAAATGGGAAGCCTTCAGAAATGAGATAAAAAGAATCCAGAGAAAGTATATTCCAGTAGGGTGAAAAGAAAGGCTGGTAGGTATAGGGAATGCTGGATGACTAAAGAAATTAAGGGTTTGGTTAAGAAAAAGAAGGAAGCATATATCAGGTATACACAGGATAAATCGAGTGAATCCTTAGAAGAGTATAAACGAAGTAGGGGTATACTTAAGAGGGCAAATAGGGGACATGAGATAGCTTTGGAAAATAGAAGAATCCAAAGAGTTTTTACAAATACATTAAGGACAAAAGGGTAACTAGGGAGAGAATAGGGCCCCTCAAAGATCGGCAAGGCTGCCTTTGTGTGGAGCTGCAGAAAGTGGGGGATATAATAAATGAGTATTTTGCATTATTATTTACTGTGGAAAAGGATATGGAAGATATAGACTGTAGTGAAATAGATGGTGACATCTTGCAAAATGTCCATATTACAGAGGAAGAAGTGCTGGATGTCTTGAAACAAGTAAAGGTGGATAAATCCCCAGGACCTGATCAGGTGTACCCTAGAAATCTGCGGGAAGCTAGAGAAATGATTACTGGGTCTCTTGCGGAGATATTTGTATCATTGATAGTCACAGGTGAGGTGCCGGAAGGCTGGAGGTTGGCTAACGTGGTGCCACTGTTTAAGAAAGGTAGTAAGGACAAGCCAGGGAACTATAGACCAGTGAGCCTGACGTCGGTGGTGGGCAAGTTGTTGGAAGGAATCCTAAGGGACAGGATGTACGTGTATTTGGAAAGGCAAGGACTCATTTGAGATAGTCAATATGGCTTTGTGCATGGGAAATCATGTCTCACAAACTTGATTGAGTTTTTTGAGGAAGTAACAAAGAGGATTGATGAGGGCAGAGCAGCAGATGTGATCTATATGGACTTCAGTTAGGCGTTCGACAAGGTTCCCCATGGGAGACTGATTAGCAAGGTTAGATCTCATGAATACAGGGAGAACTAGCCATTTGGATACAGAACTGACAGAGGGTGGTGGTGGAGGGTTGTTTTTCAGACTGGAGGCCTGTGACCAGTGGAGTGCCACAAGGATCGGTGCTGGGTCCACTACTTTTTGTCATTTACATAAATGTTTTGGATGCAAGCATAAGAGGTACAGTTCGTAAGTTTGCAGATGACATCAAAATTGGAAGTGTAGTGGACAGCAAAGAGGGTTTCCTCAGATTACAACGGGATCTTGATTAGATGGGCCAATGGGCTGAGAAGTGGCAGATGGGATTTAATTCAGATAAATGTGAGTTGCTGCATTTTGGGAAAGCAAATCTAAGCAGGACTTATACATTTAATGGTAAGATCCTAGAAAGTGTTGCTGAACAAAGAGACCTTGGAGTGCAGGTTCATAGCTCCTTGAAAGTGCAGGTAGATAAGTGAATACGTTTGGTATGCTTTCCTTTATTGGTCAGAGTATTGAGTACAGGAGTTGGGAGGTCATGTTGCATCTGTACAGGACACTGGTTAGGCTACTTTTGGAATATTGCATGCAATTCTGGTCTCCTTCCTATCAGAAAGATGTTGTGAAACTTGAAAGGGTTCAGAAAAGATTTACAAGGATGTTGCCAGGGTTGGAGGATTAGAGTTATAGGGAGAGGCTGAACAGGCTGGGGCTGTTTTCCCTGGAGCGTTGGAGGCTGAGGGGTCACCTTATAGAGGTTTACAAAATTATGAGGAGCATGGACAGGGTAAATAGGCAAAGTCTTTTCCCTGGGGTCAGGGAGTCCAGAACTAGGGGGCATAGGTTTAGGGTGAGAGGGGAAAGATATAAAAGAGACCTGCAGTACAACGTTTTCACCCAGAGAGTGGTACGTGTATGGAATGAGCTGCCAGAGGAAGTGGTGGAGGCTGGTTCAATTGCAACATTTAACAGACATTTGGATGGGTATATGAATAGGAAGGGTTTGGAGGGATATGGGTCGGGTGCTGGCAGATGGGACTAGATTGGGTTGGGATATCTGGTCGGCATGGACAGATTGGCCCGAAGGGTCTGTTTCCATGTTGTAGACCTCTATGACTGGCTATGGGCACTCGGATGGGTGCCAGCTACACCTGCCTCTTTTTTGGCTACATCAAACAGTCCCACTTCAGTACCTACACAGGCACTATGCCCCAACTCTTCTGCTGTTACATCAATGATTGCATCAGTGCTGCATTCTCCACCAAGACTGAACTGGAGCAATTCATTGACTGTGCCCACAACTTCCACCCCACCCTCAAATTCACTTGGTCTATCTCATACTCCTCCCTCCCCTTTTTTGACGTCTTTGTTTCCATCTCCTGCAATATCTTAGGGGCTGACACTTAGTAAAAACCCACAGACTCCCGTAAATACCTCAACTACACCTCCTCCCATCCTGTATTACAAAATCTCCATCTCATTTTGCAAATTCCTCCATCTCCATCACATTTGCTCTGATGAGGAGACATTTCACTCCCAATCAATGCTGTTTCCCCACCCCCCGTCAACCAGACAGTCCTCCATCGGACCTCCTCCATTCCCTGTTCCACTGCTTTAAACCACCCCACTCAAAACATAATAAAGGCAGTGACCCCTTGTCTTCATTTTCCACCTCTCCACATCCAACAATTCATCCACAAACATTTTCGCCAACTCCAATTAAACCATCCCACCAAGAACATCTTCCCATCCCCACCCCTCTGCCTTCTACAAGGAGTGTTCCCTTTGCCAATCCTTGATTTGCGCCACACTCCCCACCAATCCCTCCAACACCCTCCCCAGCACCTTCCCCTTTAAGTGAAAAAGATGCAGCACCTGCCCATACCCCTCTCACTCAGCCCCATCCAGGGCCTGAAACAATCCTTCCAGGTGAGACAGAGGTTCACCTGCATCTCCTCCAACCAGGTTTACTGTATCCATTACTCCCAATGTGATATTCTCTGCATCATTGAGATCCAACGTAGACTAGGTGTCCATCTTCACCGGGCCCTAAACAGCGAGCCTGATCTCCTGGTCACCACCCATTTCAATTTCCCCTCCCACTCCCTCTCCAACATAACTATCCTTGGCCTCCTCCATTGCCACAGTGAATCAGACCACAAATTGGAGGAACAACACCTCATCTTCTGCCTGGGCAGCTACATCCAGCAGGACTCAACATTGAGTTCTCCAATTTCAAATAACCTCCCTTCCATCCCCCAACTCCCATTCCAACTCCGCCTCTTCCCTTCCATGCCACCTACTGACCCTTCCTTCCAAGTACCAACCGGATTCATCCCTCTCATCAAACAACCAGGTTGTACCCACTACTTGTGTCCGCCTATTACTACCTCACCATTACACTACGCTCCCCACCCCACCCCACGTCTCTTTATCTGTGACTTCCCCTACTCCACCCTGAGTCCTAATAAAGGGTTATATCCGATTGACATCTCCACCTCCTGATGCTGCCTGGCTTGCTGTTGTTCTTCCAGCCTCTTGATGTCTACTTTAGATTCCAGAATCAGCAGGTTTTTTGCCTCTACGGAGAGAAACAGTGGCTATTCATTCTAGGAGTGTTTTGCTTTGTTTTAGCACAGAAAGAAATTGCTGTTCGTGACTTGCAGGGAAGAGTCTACAAAACAGCTCATGAAACTGAGTTGTTCACATAACCATAAATGAAGACCAAAACAAAGCAAATAAAAATTTAAAACCCTCTACCAATCAAAGTTAAAAATCGCACAACACCAGGTTATCGTCCAACAGGTTAAATTGGAAGCACTAGCTTTCGGAGCACCACTCCTTCATCAGGTGGTTGAAGGAGAAGGTTGAAGGTGATGATGGAGCAGCGCTCCGAAAGCTACTGCTTCCAATTAAACCTGTTGGACGATAACCTGGTGTTGTGTGACTTTTAACTTTGTACAGCCCAGTCCAACATCGGCATCTCCAAATCATGTCTACCAATCAAGCTCACGCTTTCAAGACGCCACTGAAACTTTATACTCTCTCCTGTATAGAGAATTGAAAGACCACACAAAGCTTTACAAGATGAAATAGCCAAATAGATTGATTAAGATAAACTTAATATCATCTCTGCCAACTGTACTCAACAAATGGAAATGAGTGGTCACATCGACTTTTATCTCAGATATATGGGTCCAGACAGCAATGGGCTCACTACTCAATGTGATATTGTTAGTCTTCTTCAGAGAGGCCAAGAGGTTGTCAGGTGTAAGATGTGAAAATACTGCCCGGCTGATCTTAAAGAATACTGTACAGGCACAATATTCAACATTTAATCAATATTGCATCTTTAAATCATTAGACAAAAATTACATGAAAAGGGTGCAAGAAAAATTGGTTCTCATCCGTGCACCAGCCAGTTTCACAACAGTTTCTACCCTACTGTTATTAGAATACTGAATGGATTAACAAACACTTAACATTCGCCTGTACCTGTGTATTTGTTTTTGCTGCTTTTACCTATTATTTGATATCTATGCTACCTAACTCTGTGATCTGCCTGTATTGCTCGCAAGACAAAGCTTTCACTGTGCCTCGGTAAATTCAATTCAATTCAATTCATTTGAATTCAAACTTGTGCAGGTCTTGAAAACAATTGTTTAATTGCTCTGGCAAATTACGTATTTTTTTGATACCCAAAGTGCCGAATTATAATTCTTGCACCAATTTGTCGGTGGAACAATGATAATGTTCAATGATAATATATTGTTAAAATAGAATATCTCAAACACATTAGGTGACTTTACTGTTAAACATGCACAAATCATTTGCAATATAGTTCAGAGAGGACTAATAACAAAAAATGCTGGAAACACTCAATTCAGGCAGTACTTATAGTGAGAGAAGTAAATTTAAAATATCAGGTTGATGATCCTTCTTGAAAACTGGAAAATATTAGAAAGCACTAAAGTAGAATCAGAGCCAAGGAAAAGCAATGAGGGCAAGAAGGCAAGGGAGGGTGGCTCAGTGGTTAGCATTGCTGCCTCACAGAGCCAGCAGCAGCTTCAACTGCGGCCTTGAGCGACTGTCTGTGCAGTGTTTGCACATTCTCTCCTTGTCTGTGTTGGTTTCTGCCAGGCGGTCTGGTTCCCTCCCACAGTCCAAAGATGTGCAGGTTAGTTGGATTAGCCATGCTAAATTGTCTATAGTGTCCAGAGATGTGTAGTTTAGGTGGATTAGCCATGGGAAATGTAGGGTTACAGGGATAGGGTCAGGACGTGAGATTCTCTTTGGAGAGTCGGTGTGGACTTGTTGGGCCAAATGGCCTGTTTCCACACTGTAGGGTTTATATTCTATGGAGAGATGTGTGATAAAGTGAAATGATTGCGGGACAGGCAGAGAGACAGAAATGGCATTTAGCAGAGATGGAATTAACACAAATGCATTATATTTAACCAGACTGATTTTAAAATGTTAATTTCAAGGTTTAAAAAGTAAAATTAATTTGAGCTACAAATCACTTGAGATTTACTTGAGTTAATGAAATCAACTTCGTACTGCGAATGAAGCTACAAGTTCATCATGACTCACAAGTATGCAGCATTCAGTCATTTTATCTTTGATGCAAAGAATCACTCATTATTTTTAAATTTGAAGTCAATTTATTAATTGCAACAATCTGTATAAATTATCAAAGCTATTTCCAACCTCACATTGAAACCTTGCAGTACCAATTACAGCCATGAATGATCGTGCCTTATTCAAGGTTGGAGATTTCAGAAAAATAAGTTATCATTGCATCTGCCAGTTACAGCCAAGAAAAATAGCAAACCTTATCGTGAGTACTGTGAACCTGAAATAGTGCACACCTCTTAAGATTAATTTTTTTCTCACTTCTTTCTACATCTACAATGCAGAGTTCAGACTGCCTCCAGTGAAAAAGTAAAAGATGCATTGTAGATTAATTAATAGAATATGCCATTGTGGGTTACCCAACTTCTTGTTGATTCCAAGAAGCCAAAGTCATTAGAGCAAGTCATGCCATCTGGTATTATTCAGAACATTTTTTTGTAGATATCACAAAACACTGCAATCAATTACTGTAACTAAAGCTTGCAGAGAATGAAAAACAGCTACCACAATTGAGTAACAAACAAAAACAGAAATTGCTGGAGATAAGCTACAGGATTTCTGCAGCATTTGTGAAGAGAATGCAGCATTCATGTTTCGGCTCCAGTGACCCTTCTTCAGAACAAATTGTGTAGCTTTCTTCACTTTTTTAACACAGTAGCCCAAAGAACAAGATACTAAATTATTGACATGGGTTTACAGTTATTACAGCAGCAAAATGGTCAGCTTTTTCTGGAGGTAGCACGTGAGCAGCTAAACTCAGAAATCCAGAAGTTGCTGTCAGCCAATTGCCTGCTTTAACCATTGAGTTTTGTATTGAGGTCCCTCCAGGAAGCAACCTTTAGATATCACTGAAGGGTTGTATTATCGGCCTTAAACAACCCTCTCCTAACACATCACACCTTACTGATGAATTGAAACTGGATATTTTTAACATCGCACTAGTTCATAAAATGCCACATCACGTCTCACAGCCTACAATACTGAGACTATGTTTGTAAAGTTACATTTTTCCATTAGGATTTTAAAAAATTGAATGCAGTACAATCATTTTTGAAGGGATTGTTTCTGATAATTTAGTTTCAAATTGGACATATTCCAATCCTTATTTTCCTTTCTGCAGAATTTCAGAAAATGAAGGTAAATCAATGCATTTAACTTCCTGGTTTGCTGTCTGTGAGTATTCCTTCATATCACTGGCCGTTTACCCAGCTTGACGTCATCATCATTCCAGGATGGCTGAAAAATCTGCTAGATCTGGTGCAACATTCAAGATAACAGCAGGAAAGAAAACATAAAATTTAGAGGTCAAAATATCATTGTGGCCAGCTTTGCAGTGCATACCATTGCTTCATCACTGACTGCAAAATCCATTAGATTTCAAATTAGTGCAATTAACTACTTATAAGGTTGATGATGCAGCCTGGAGGGAGGGAATGCTTCACGATAGATTGAGGCTGCTAAAAATACAAGTAAATCATATGCCTGTAAGAAACATTAAAATTATGTGCATGGAAGTGACAGGGTCTTTTCTCTCAAGTTTGATGCCACATTTCCAGTCACAAAATTACAAGAAAAGGAAGATTGTTGTAAAATGTAAGTTGAAATGGAATATTCTAAAGGTTATTATGTATTGAATAAAGGCACAGACCTAAACGTCCACAGTATCAGAATGACTTCAAAATGATCTAGCTTCTACTGTCAACCTGACCAGCTACTTTGCGAAAGTAGGGTTATGGCAGTCAAGGCATCTTCAGCATGACTCATGCATCATGGATCTCAGAAGTTTTGTGAACCACAGTCTGGATTTGGAAACCTATTGGAAGGTATTTTCTAAAGGTCTTACACATGCCCCCAAGGCCAACACATGTCAGGATGTGCCTCATCAATCCCTACTGGCTTCTAAAAACCGATATTGGGGTGAAGGCTAGAGAGGACAAAATTCTTGTGATACAGCTGGGACAAAGTCCCACAACACCAAGGTGTGCCTTCCAACCAGCCTGTCTTGGCACTCACCCACTCAGCCAACATTCCACTTCTGGAAGAGGTGGTCTGGACTCTTACCATACACCTATAAATGCTTCCACCATCAAGGCTTCAAAAATCATGGCATCAGGGGCCTTTCTCACAAGTCAAAACCTTTCCCTTCTGAGTTACCTGCAGCAGCCGTGAAAACCTGGCCCTATATAAAGTTGAGAGCCAATCCTCAGCATTTACATAGCACAGTTGTAAACGATAGAACATTCTCCATACCGAGCCCAACCAGCGATTCTTACCACAACCACTGGGGACCACGGTGGGCGGCACGGTGGCACAGTGGTTAGCACTGCTGCCTCACAGCGCCAGAGACCCGGGTTCAATTCCCGCCTCAGGCGACTGACTGTGTGGAGTTTGCACGTTCTCCCCGTGTCTGCGTGGGTTTCCTCCGGGTGCTCCGGTTTCCTCCCACAGTCCAAAGATGTGCAGGTCAGGTGAATTGGCCATGCTAAATTGCCCGTAGTGTTAGGTAAGGGGTAAATGTAGGGGTATGGGTGGGTTACGCTTCGGCGGGGCAGTGTGGACTTGTTGGGCCGAAGGGCCTGTTTCCACACTGTAAGTAATCTAATCTAATCTAATCACCAATAAAACTGCAAGCTTGTCAAAAACAACTTACCAAATATTGATATAGGAAAACCAGGAATGTTCTTCCCAGATTGAACACTGTAGCAAATTACAACCAGCTGTTGGCATAACCCTCTCTCCAAATTTAAGCTCCTTATCCTTGACATTCAACTTTTCCAAGACCTACCTGACAGCTGCTGCAGCTGGAAATTGGAACCTGTTTTTGCAAGTTGAGTCTCAAAACTTGGGATTCAAAATGTGCTGAAAACTGGCCCATTCCAGAACAGGGATTAATTATCAATTTCTTAGCCATTATATTTGTAAAAGGATGTATAAAATCTAATTAATAATGTAATATAAATGATTTGCTAGCCATTTCTGTGCAATATTTTTTAATAGCACGTTATATCATTTAAGAGAAGTTGTGCAAAAATGCAGAACTTTGTAATTTCAAAATTACATTACTCCAGCAGACATTAAAATGGAGAACCAGGCTGAATGCAGAAGGTTCAAAGGTGAAAGAGAACAAATAAGAGAAACAAATTGTGGACGTGAACCGAGGATGGAGACTAATATCAAAAGGAGTCCCAAAGCCTTCACCAGACATATAAAATGTAATAGGTAAAAGTGAGGACTGCAGATGCTGGAGATTAGAATCGTGAATGTGGTGCTAGAAAAGTACAGAAAGTCAGGCACCATCCGAGCAGCAGAAAAATCGATGTTTCCGGCAAAAGCCCTTCATCAGGAGAATATAAAATATAATGAGTGGGTAAGAGGAGGTCTACGGGCAAAAAGGACTTACACTTAGAGATAGAAAGCATAGCTGAGATAATAAATGAATGCTTTCCTTAAAAGATGTTAGCTAGATTATGGAAAAAAAGAGGTAATTAATATATGAGGAAGGATTTCAAATTGATTGATAAAGTATTAAATTGTCTAACCTTAGGAATACAAAAGCAGGAGTAGATCATTCAGCCAATCAAACCTTCCCCACCATTTAATAAAATCAAACACTTCAATACCTTTTATTCACCACATCCTATAACCTATATTCCACGAATAACCTGGAATCTATCCAACTCTCCCTAAAACATAGGCAATAAGTTAGCCTTCACAGCCTTCTTTGTCGCAAATTCCAGAGGTTCATAACCCTCAGAGTAAAATGATTTCTCACTTCAGACCTTATCAACCTTAAATTGTATCCACTGATTTTAGACTCCTTGATCAAGGGCAACAACTTTCCTACATCTATCCTGTCTGTCTTTAAGCATGTGGTAAGTTTCAATGGGGTCACCTCTCATTCTTTGAAACTCTACAGAATACAAGCCCAGTTTGCCCAATCTCTGTCCATGATAAGATCCATCCAGAGAACAAGTCTAGTGAATCCCTGATCCATTCTCTCTGTGGTAATAATGCCTTTTTGAGATATGGAGATCAAAACTACACACAGTAGTTTAGGTGCGATCTACTCAAGCTCTTATATTGAAGCTAGATGCTAATGCACTAGGACTAGTTGAGAAAATCAGTATGAAGCAAATTGAGACTAGAAGTTACCAAGTTATTGGTTGTAATTTTCCAATCCTCCTCCTAATCAGGGGTAGTGCTAGAGCACTGATGTATTATAAATATAGGTACAAAATCCTTTATCCGAAATCCTTGGGGCCAGTTGTTTCTTGGAATTTGGAATTTTTCGGATTTCGGAATAAGTGACATTTTTACAATAAAATAAAAAAACCTAATAGCAGAGCCATGTGTGAATAATACGAGCCTTGAGACACAATTCACACCAGTCAGTGCTGGGTCATGCCGCTATATCACATCTGAGGGACGTGGATCGAGTGGGTGTGGAGTTGGGTCACCTGTTCGCACATCAAAATGACACTCCACACTCCACAAAACAAATTTAGGATTTCGAAGCTTTTTAGATTTCGGATCAAGAGTTGTGCACCCATATTACAGCTTTGTACATATAAAAGGTACAAAGCAAAGCCAGCAGTTACAGGCCAGTGAGTTTAACTTTGGCAGTGAAGCGACTCCTCGAACCAGTAAATCAGGAAAAAAATTGATTCTCATTTGGATGAACATATCTGGATTAATTAAGCAAAGTCAACAGGGATTGTTTAAGGAAAGTCAATCTTAACAAACCTTCTTAAGAGGTTACAGAGCAGGTTGATGCTCATATGTTCTACATGGACTTCCAAAAGGCAATTGCTAGTTTGTGAGACAATTTGTTAACTCATGGAATAAAAGTGACAGTAGCAAAATAAATCATCAAAAATTGGCTGAGTGACAAGAGCCACACAGTAATGGGTAATGGATTACTTTCAAACTGAGGGAAACTTTTGTGCTTTTCAGTGGAGTTTCCCGAGGGTCAGTGCTCTTCCTGATATATATAAATAACCTAGCCCTTGTTGTAAAGGGCACAATTTAAAAATTTTTAGATGGTACAAAATTTGTAAACATTATAAAGTGTGGAAATAAAATACAGGTACACAATGCTTTATCAGAAATCTGAAAAGTGTTTTTGTGGAGTGTGGAGCGTCATTTTGGCGTGTGAACAGATGACTCAACTCTACACCCACTCGAACCACATCACTCAGATGTGACATGGCCACGTGGCCCAGCAATGGCAGGCATCAATTGTGACTTAGCGCTCATAGTATTCACATGTGCGTTTGCTGTAAGGTAGGTTTTTAAAAAAATTTTACTGTGGAAAGGTCATTTATACCGAAATGCAAAAAATTCCAAATTCTGAAAAACAACTGGCCCCAAGGATTTCGGACAAAGGATTGTGTACCTGTACAAACAGGTTGGTGAAATGGTGAACAAGTCACAGATTAAATTGATTACAAATTTGAAGTGACTCACTTTGGTAGGAAGGCAAGGTGGCTCAGTGGTTAACACTGATTGAGTTTTTTGAAGAACTAACAAAGAAGATTGATGAGGGCAGAGCAGTAGATGTGATCTATATGGGCTTCTGTAAGGCATTCGACAAGGTTCTGCATGGGAGACTGATTAGCAAGGTTAGATCTCATGGATTACAGGGAGAACTAGCCATTTGGATACAGAACTGACTCAAAGGTAGAAGACAGAGGGTGGTGGTGAAGGGTTGTTTTTCAGACTGGAGGCCTGTGACCAGTGGAGTGCCACAAGGATCGGTCTGGGCCCTCTACTTTTTGTCATTTACATAAATGATTTGGATGCAAGCATAAGAACTACAGTTAGTAAGTTTGCAAATGACACCAAAATTGGAGGTATAGTGGACAGCGAAGAGGGTTGCCTCAGATTACAACAGGATCTGGACCAGATGGGACAATGGGCTGAGAAGTGGCAGATGGAATTTAATTCAGATAAATGCAAGGTGCTGCATTTTGGGAAAGCAAATCTAAGCAGGACTTATACAGTTAATAGTAAGGTCCTAGGGAGTGTTGCTGAACAAAGAGACTTTGGAGTGCAGGTTCATACCTCCTTGAAAGTGGAGTCGCAGGTAGATAGGATAGTGAAGAAGGTGTTTGGTATGCTTTCCTTTATTGGTCAGAGTATTGAGTACAGGAGTTGGGAGGTCATGTTGCGGCTGTACAGGACATTGGTTAGGCCACTTTTGGAACATTGCGTGCAATTCTGGTCTCCTTCCTATCAGAAAGATGTTGTGAAACTTGAAAGGGTTCAGGAAAGATTTATAAGGATGTTGCCAGGGTTGGAGGATCTGAGCTATAGGGAGAGGCTGAACAGGCTAGGGCTGTTTTCCCTGGAGCGTCAGAGGCTGAGGGGTGACCTTATAGAGGTTTACAAAATTATGAGGGGCATGTATACGATAAATAGACGAAGTCCTTTCTCTGGGGTGGGGAGTCCAGAACTAGAGGGCATAGGTTTAGGGTGAGAGGGGAAAGATATAAAAGAGACCAAAGGGGCAACTTTTTCACAGAGGGTGGTACGTGTTTGGAATGAGCTGCCAGAGGAAGTGGTGGAGGCTGGTACAATTGCAACATTTAAGAGGAATCCGGATGGGTATATGAATGGGAAGGGTTTGGAGGGATATGGGCCAGGTGCTGGCAGGTGGGACTAGATTGGGTTGGGATATCTGGTCATCATGGACGGGTTGGACCAAAGGGTCTGCTTCTGTGCTGTACATCTCTATGACTCTATGACTGCTGCCTTACACTGCCAGAGACCTGGGTTTGATTCCATCCTAGGCTGAATGTCTGTGTAGAGCTTGCAGATTCTCCCTGTGTTTGTGTGGGTTTCCTTCAGGTGCTCCGATTTAGTCCCAACTTCCAAAGATGTGCAGGTGGATTGGCCATGCTAAATTGTTGTGGTTCTGTTCGTTGAGCTGGGAATTCGTCATGGATTGGCCATGCTAAATTACCCACTGTGTTCAGGAATGTGTAGGTCAGGTGCGTTAGCCATGGGAATTGCAGGGTTACAGGGATAGGTCTGGGTGGAATGCTCTTTTGAGGGTTGGTGTGACTTAGTGGGCCAAGTGGCTGGTTTCCACATTGTAAGGATTCTCCTCTACTCTATTAACAGAGAAAATTATAAATGGACAACTTACAGAGGAGCTGCATGAGCTGAGGGAACTGGATGAAGTTGTGCTACGTCATTGATTGCAGGAGGACAGTTTGAAAGAATGTCCCGTAAAACATACAGTAGCCTAGGCTCTATTAATAGGGGCATAGAGTATAAGATCAAAGGAATTATGCTGAACTTGTATAAGAGACCAGTTCAGCCTTAACTGGCATACCATGCCCAGTTCTATGGATCACACTTTAGGAAGAGACTACACAGAAGGTTCACAAGAATGGTTCAAGTGATGAGGAACTTCAGTTTTCAAGAAAGATTGGAGAAATCAGGACTCTTTCCCTTGGAGAGGAGAAGGCTGAGAGGAAAGTTAATGGATATCACGAAAAGGAAAGCAACGTCCCCAGCCATGCACTCAGATCCTCTGGGGACCAGCTGTTGGAGGTATTCACTGACACCTTCAAACTCTCCCTCCTACAAGCCAACCTCCCCACCCTCTTCAAGATGACCACCACCATTCCAGTACCTAAGAAAGCACATGCAACGTGCCTTATTGACTACTGCTCAGTGGTTCTGACCTACATAACCATGAAGTACTTCGAGGCGCTGGGCATGGTCGACATTAACTCCAGCCTCCCAGCCTGCCTCAATTCCCTACAATTGGCCAACTGACATACCAGGTCCACAGCAGATGCCATATCCCCAGCCCTGCACTCATCCCTGGAACTACTGGATAAACAAGGACACCTACGTCAGATTCCTTCTCATCGACTATAGCTCCACCTTCAACACCATTATCCCCTCCAGACTGATCTCAAAACTGCCGTGACCTTGGTCTTGACTCCGCTATCTGGATTCTCAAATTTCTGACTCACAAACCGTGATCAGAGAAAACAGACAACTGCAGCTCCTCCACAAAAACACTCAACACTGCAGCCCTCTACTGCATTCCCTGTATACCCATGGCTATGTTGCCAAATTCCAAGTAAACACCATCTACATGTTTGCTGACGACACCACTGTGCTAGGTCAGATATCTAAGAACGATGAGTCAAAATACAGAAAGGAGATAGAGGGTTAGTGACATGGTGCAATGAGAACAACCTTGTTCTCAATGATGGCAAAACTGAAGAGCTGCTCACTGGGTTCAGAAAGAAAGGAGGAGAAAATGCCCCCATCTACATTAATGAAGTGGAGGTTGAGAGGTTGGAGAGCATCAAGGTCCTTAGAGTGACAATAACTGACAATCTGTCCTGGACTTCCCATGTGGACACGATGATCAAGAAGGCGCAATAAAACCTCTCTTTCCTCAGATGACTCAGGAAATTCAGCAAGTCCATAAGGGCCCTCACCCACTTCTACAGATGCCCCATTGAAAGCATATAGTCCGGGTGCATAACGGCCTGGACTGGCAACTGGTTTGCCCAGGACAGCAAGAAATTACAGAAGTAAATTCTGGGTAATCCAAGATGGAGGATGGGAAAAATTTCTGGCTGCAACAGGCTGATCCTTTTTTGAGGTATTTTAGGTGTTGGAGGTGATTTCCTCAAATTCTAGGAGCAGCAATTACTGTTTTATATGCTGTTGCATTGTTTTGGAACTTGGGAAAAAAAAAGTCAAAACAACAACACTTTTAAAAGGGAGAGGAACAGATAAAGGCAGCATATGGTCAGTCAGTGCAGGAGGGAGAGAGGAAGAAACCCACATTGCTAACTGACACAGCAATGAACCTGCACAGTTACTGCCTTTGCTGTTTGAATTCATGTATCGCTGGACATCGGAGTGCATCTGGGAAAATTAACATGCAGTGAAATTCACAACTGATCTTGGAGGAACCTGTTTGGGACAGGTCACAACACAGAAACAGAAAAGTAAATAGTTTTAAGTGTGGCCTTGGGGCCTTACTGTTAGTCTACATTAGTGAGTAGAGTGGGTTCTTTCTTGATTATATGTTTTTGGAGACATCTCTCTTGATTAAACTTTAAAAAAAACCATAAATATTAAGTTAGCCTGTAGCAGTGTTTTGTAGAGAAATAAAGCAGCGCTATTTTCTGGGTCTGCAGACTGAAAGAAGCAAAAATGGCCTTTAGTGGCGTGATATGCGCTTCTTGTCAGGTGTGGGAGTTTAGGGAGAGTTTATGTGTTACTGAGGATTATATCTACAATGAATGCCATTGGTTACAAATCCATTCAGATCGAATGGATTGGTTGGAGAGACAGTTAGAAGCAATGAGGAATTTACAAGAGCAAGGGGGTGTGATGGATGGCAGTTATAGGAAGGGAGAAAAGTTGCAGATACAATCACATAGATGGATTTACTCCAGGAAAGGTAAGAGAGGGAGGCAGTTAGTGCAGGAGTCTTCTGTGGCTATCCCCATTTCAAACAACTATACTGTTTTGGAAAATGTAGGGGGTGATGGATTCTCAGTGGAATGTAGCACAAACAGCCAAGTGTCTGGTATCGAGACAAGCTGTAATGCAATGAAGGCTACGTCAGCCTCCAAGAGATCAATTGTGTTAGGGGACTCTCTAGCCTGAGGTGCAGACAGACGTTTCTGTGGCCAGCAGTGAAAAATGAGAATGATATGTTGCCTCCCTAGTGCCAGGATCAAGGATGACTCAGAGAGGGTGCAGAATGTTCTCACGGGGAGAGGGGCCAGCAGGAGGTCATTGTACACAATGAAACCAACGACATAGGAAGGGAAAAGGATGAGATTCTGAAGGGAGAATATAGAGAGTTAGGCAGGAATTTAAAAAGGAGATCCTTAAGAGTAGTAATATCTGGATTACTACCAGTGCTACGAGCTAGTGAGGGTAGGAGTAGGAGAATAGAGCAGATGAATGCATGGCTGAAGAGCTGGTGGCGAGAAGGATTCACATTTTGCGACCCAGGGAGATAGTGAGGAAAGAGATCAATCTGACACTGGTACAGTTGAGAACAGAAGTGAGTCAAACAATCAGAGCAGGCAGGGACAAGGTAGGACTAATAAAGTAAACTGCATTTATTTCAATGCAAGGGGCCTAACAGGGAAGGCAGATGAACTCAGGGTATGGTTAGGAACATGGGAGTGGGATATCATAGCAATTACAGCAACATGGCTCAGGGATGAACACAACTGGTAGCTTAATGTTCCAGGATACAAATGCTATAGGAAGGATAGAAAGGGAGGCAAGAGAAGAGGGGGAGTGGCGTCTTTGATAAGGGATAGCATTACAGCTATACTAAGGGAGATATTCCATGAAATATATCCAGGGAAATTATTTGGGTTGAACTGAGAAATAAGAAAGGGATGATCACCTTATTGGGATTGCATTGTAGACCCCCTAATAGAAGGAAATTGAGAAATAAATTTGTAAGGAGATCTCAGTTATCTGTAAGAATAATACGATGGTTATGGTCGGGGATTTTAACTTTCCAAACATAGACTGGGACTACTATAGTGTTAAGGGTCCAGATGGAGAGGAATTTGTTAAGTGCGTACAAGAAAAGTTTCTGATTCAGTGTGTGAATGTACCTACTAGAGAAGATGCAAAACTTGACCTACTCTTGAGAAATAAGGCAGGGCAGGTGACTGAGATGTTAGTGAGGGAACACTTTGGGGTCAGCGACCATAATTCTATTAGTTCAAAAATAGCGATGGAAAAGGATAGGCCAGATCTAACAGCTGAAGTTCTAAATTGGAGGAAGGCCAATTTTGACGGGTATTAGGCAAGAATTTTCAAATGCTGTTCACAGGTAAAGGGACGGTTGGAAAAAGGGGAAGCCTTCAGAAATGAGATAACAAGAGTTCAGAGACAGTATATTCCAGTCAGGGTGAAAGGAAAGGCTGGTAGGTGTGGGGAATGCTGGATGACTAAAGAAGTTGAGGATTTGGTTAAGAAAAAGAAGGAAGCATATGTCAGGTATAGACAAGATAGATCGAATGAATCCTTACAGTATAAAGGCAGTAGGAGTATACTTATGAAGTAAATCAGGAGGGCAAAAAGGGGACATGAGATAGCTTTGGTTAAGGAGAATCCAAAGGGTTTTTACAAATACATTAAGGACAAAAGGGTAACTAGGGAGAGAATAGGGCCCCTCAAAGATCAGCAAGGCGACCTTTGTGTGGAGCTGCAAGGAGATACTGAACAAGTAGTTTGCATCAAAATAGATGGTGACAACTTGAAAAATGTCCATATTACAGAGGAGTAAGTGCTGGATGTCTCAAAACACATAAAAGTGGATAAATCCCCAGCACCTGATCAGCTGTATGCCAGAACTCTGTGGGAAGCTAGGAAAGTGATTGCTGGGCCTCTTGCTGAGATATTTGTATCATCAATAGTTACAGGTGAGGTGCCAGAAGACTGGAGGTTGGCTAATGTGGTGCCACTGTTTAAGAAGGGTGGTAAGGACAAGCCAGGGAACTACAGACCAGTGAGCCTGACGTCGGTGATGTGCGCATTGTTGGAGAGAATCCTGAGGGACAGGATGTACTTTATTTGGAAAGGTAAGGACTGATTAGGGATAGTCAACATGGCTTTGTGCGTGGGAAATCATGTCTCACAAACTTGATTGAATTTTTTGAAGAAGTAACAAAGAGGATTGATTAAGGCAGAGCGATGGATGTGATCCAAATGGACTTCAGTAAGGCATTCAATGGAGTTCCGCATGGGAGACTGATTAACAAGGTTAGATCTCATGGAATACAGGAAGAAATACTATTTGGATACAGACCTGACTCAAAGGTAGAAGACAGACGGTGGTGATGGAGGGTTGTTTTTCAGACTGGAGACCTGTGACCAGTGGAGTGCCACAAGGATCTATGCTGGATCCACTAGTTTTCTGCATTATATAAATGATTTGGATGGGCCAGTGGGCTGAGAAGTAGCAGATGGAGTTTAATTCAGATAAATGTGAGGTGCTGCATTTTGGGAATGTAAATCTTAACAGGACTTATACACTTAATGGTAAGGTCCTCGGGAGTGTTGCTGAACAAAGAGACCTTGGAGTGCAGATTCATAGTTCCTTGAAAGTACAGGTGCAGGCAGATAGGATAATGAATGAGGTGTTTGGTATGCTTTCCTTTATTGGTCAGAGTATGGAGTACAGGAGTTGGGAGATCATGTTGCGGCTGTACAGGACACTAGTTAGGCCACTATTGAAATATTGCGTGCAATTCTAGTCTGCTTCCTATTGGAAGGATGTTGTGAAACTTGAAAAAGTTCAGAAAAGATTTACAAGGATGTTGCCAGGGTTGGAGGATTTGAGGAGAGGCTGAGCAGGCTGGGGCTGTTTTCCCTGGAGCGTCGGAGGCTGAGGGGTGACCTTATAGAGGTTTACAAAATTATGAGGGGAATGGATAGGATAAATAGACAAAAGTTTTTTGTACTGCTCATAAACAAAGCTTTTCACTGTACTTTGGTACATGTGACAATAAATCAATCCATCAAAAGTCATGAGAACTCTCAGCAGAAAAAATAGGGGGAAAGTGCTTTCACTCAAGAACAGATCAAGCACTAGAGGACATTCCTAATGTAGTTCGCAAACAAAGTGAAAGTATATGAGGAAAAGCTTTCTTCATGCAGCTAGTTTAAGACCAGAATGCATTGTCTAGGATGTTGGTGGAACTACGTTTAATCAAACATTGACAAGGGAATTGCAGGTTATCTGAAAATGAAAGTATGAAGATTTATGGGGCAAAGTTGAGTATGTAGCAGCTAAATTGCTCATGAGGACAGCAGGTGCAGGAATAGTGCCAAATGGCATCCATCTGTGCTGTAACAATTCTGTGATTCTTTGATTCTAGAAACAACATTACTGTTTAGTGGGGAGATAAATTGAATAGTTATGCAGGATTTTGTATCAGATTCTGTTATATTTTGATTTCAGTCTATCAAACCTGCAAAGTGCCAGTGAAAAATAATGATTTAATACAATCACAAGATTGACAAAAGCCTTATAGATGCCAAACATTTGTTGCAGAATCAACACATTACTGGGGTCAGAGCAATGGGGTCAGGGAACAAGCAGCAGAATGGCTCGCAAATTCCTACAAAACAGAAGAGAGAATGGAGGTAAATTATAATCCAAATGGCAAGCTACAAAAAGTGTGTTCCACATATTTCAATATCAGGATTCTTCTTGTTCATTATTTAAATAAATAATTTGGATTCTGGAACTGGAAGTACAATTTCAAAATTTACCTTTGAAATCAAATAGGATGTGTCATCAACATAGAGCAGTATGAAGAAGTCAGATATTAATAAAGGTTGTAAGATGGATGCATATTTGGCAAATAAGCCTCAATATAAATAAAGCAGAATTAGATGTCTTAAATATTAAAAAAACTCCTATTTCAAGAGGGAATTCAAGAGAAATTCTTTACCTGGAGAGTGATTATAATGTAGAACTCACAACCACAAAGAGTGGTTGAAGTGACTTTTTAAAATGTATTTAAAGGGAAGAAAGATAACACAAGAGGGAAGAAAGGAATAGAAGGACATATTGAATTGGATGGATAAAGAAAGGTTTGTTGGGGCTTGCGTGGGACATTGAGTTGTTGGACTAAAGACCTGTTTCTGTGAGTAAATAGCATTTTCTCTGCATTGACATATTATTTACTGCAATTTAGGCCTTAAACGCCTGCATCCTTCCTGAAGCACAAATCAAAACAGAACACAGCGAAATTTGAATCACTAAGCGACAGCAACACACCAATATTCTTGTTGCTTGCAGCTTTTCTGCCCTCTGATCTGAAGTAAGAGCTTGATAGTAACATAGGGATGCAGGGGAGTTACAAATATGGAAAAATGTTCACCACTCTAAGAAGTGTCTCTCTGACTTTACTTAGACCAAGCATTTATATCACATCGCAACAGATTTTAATAAACTGTGGGTATTTGGTAAGTGATTGCAAGTCCACAATCTTCAGACACTGTTGACAGTTACAAATACTGTGTTTAGCTCTCAAAGTTTGTGACAATGTAATCTGTCACTCAGTTTGTTACCATGTATTCCCTTTCAAATATCCGCTTCTTTCTATGTAATTATTTCCAAAAATACAGCAATAATGACAGTGCAACAAACAGTTGCAGTCTGGAGAATATCTGACACAACTCCATTTAGACAGAAAATTTTCTTCCTGCTGAAAATTACAAACGTGCCATTTCCAAAACAGTAATGCTTGGATATGGACAATATTGGGGCTGATTTGTATTATCAAAGAAAACATTAAGCATTTACATGAACTTACATCTTGATATGTGCAATAAAAGAGAGTTTTAATCTACACTAGCAGCTTCAATGAAGTAGCTATGTTACTTGTAAAGTCAAAACATGTTTGTCATCTTACAAAGGAACCTTCATGTAGGTATGTACTTGCAATTCATAAAATCGACTTTGTTTTTTCGTGATTTTAAACTTTGCTTTGTGAATACAGGATTTCCCATTTCATTTTGCTATGTCAGATGTCATGATGCAGTTGCAGTATCTGGCCACTCAAAGTCTCTGTCCCAGCACTGGTGGCATTAGCTACTCCACGCGGAATTTACTCGAGTGTAAAATATCTTTTCCTGATAAAATTAGCAGTATGTAAATACTGAGGCATAAGTATTGTAATTCCACTCAACCTCAGGAATGTGTTCATGTTCAACATTACAAAGTGGTGGAACTACCCATTTTATGAGAAATCAATGCACAACTTAAATGATTGCCCAAGCTGGCACAAACTTGCAAATTTTCACTCAAATTGGATTCCTTTAAAAATACTGCATCGTGATTTTAGGCATTAAAGGGTATTTGACCTCATTCCCCAAACTGAGAGTCAGGTCCTTATTGTTGGCCTTTGCTCATTCCGATCAATTTCTGGTTTATATAAAATCATGCAATATATTGAAGCATTGATTGTTTAGAGATAGTTTAAACTACACTCGAAGTTTTATTAAAGCAGCTACTCCAGACTTTGTTTAATTATATACACATTACTAACAATAGTTTCAGATCCAAACTGTGTTTTGTTTGTAGACACCTTTTAATTAACAATTCCAGTCATTACGAACAATACATAAACCTAAGTATATTGCTAGACCGCCTAGGAAGACAGACTGGATTGACTGGACCTGTATTCATTAGAGTTTAGAAGAATGAGAGGAGATTTGATTGAAAACCCCTTGTTGGGGAATCTAGAAACAGGGGCCACAGTCTCACGCTAAAGAGTAAACCATTTAGGACTGACATGAGCAAACATTTCTTCACTGGGGCGGGGGGGGGGGGGTGGGGGTCAACCTGTGGAATGCGCTAGCACAGATCGCTGTGGAAGTCGGGACACTGAGTATATTCAAGAAAGAAATTGATAAGCTTTTATGATATTAGAAATAGCTCTGATCGTATTGAATGACCTACTTCTGTTTCTGGCTTCCATGTTTGCATATTACACATCCTGTTGAGACTGTCAGCATTTGATCACATAACTATGGGGAAAAAAAAACGATCAACTATCATAATAAAACACATACAGTCATAGAGATGTACAGCACAGAAACAGACCCTTCGGTCCAACACGTCCATGCTGACCAGATATTCCAACCCAATCTAGTTCTATCTACCAGCACCCAGCCCATATCCCTCCAAACCCTTCCTATTTGTATACCCATCCAGATGCCTCCACCACTTCATCTGGCAGCTCATTCCATACACGTACCACTCTCTGTGTGAAAAAGTTGCTGTTTAGGTCCCTTTTAAATCTTTCCCCTCTCACCCTAAACCTATGCCCTCCAGTTCTGGACTCCTCCACTCCAGGGAAAAGAGTTTGTCTATTTATCCTATCAATGCCCCTCGTGATTTTATAAACTTCTATAAGGTCACCCCTCAACCTTCGATGGTCCAGGGAAAGCAGCCCGAGCCTATACCTCAAATTCTCCAACCCTCAAATCCTGGCAACATCCTTGTAAATCTTTTCTGAATCATATTGAATCAGAAGTAAGACCATTGTTAATTATTTTCTCTTTTTCAGTGACCATGTGACAGAACAAATAAGAGGTCCAAGGTCAAGAGACTACAGTTTGAGTGAGATACACATTTTGTCTATGTTTGGAAATTTGATTCATGTAAATAATCAGTGCACAGAGGGAAAATGGAGTTCGGTTTTCTACCTTGTGTGTCAGCCTCCAGTAGTTGGTGATGTTTTATTTCTTTGCCTTTAAGCTAGGAACATGCAAGTTTCCATTATATTAATTTTATTGTCTTAATTATTAATTAATTTCCTACTTCAACAAATAAATGTGATCAGCCCATGCAAACACAATGAGCCAAGTGGCTTCTTTCTGCACGATAACAACTCTACGAAATGGCACACATTCTGTTTGTGTGTCATGACTGCAGCATGTGAGAATCTGTGGAAAGCACAGCATCCCCACACAATTGAAACCTGTCACTTCATTGCAGTTACCAGTCTAGCATCACTGACACCATTATGATACTGGCTTCACACATCCGTCACGGTTCACCCTTAAAACGTAAAAGGAACTCCAAGGCTCAACAGTTTATGCATCACCAGCTTACTGAGATTTCACTACAACTTAATGAACGTGCACATCTGACTGTTTTTTTATCAAAAGATCACATGGGACAAGGACACCACAGCCAAGCATGTGAGATGAGCATCTCTGATGATAACGAACCACCTTTCAATCAGACCATTTAACGCCAAACTTCATCTGTCGCACATTCTTCTTCCCAGTAACACATCCAGACATTCACAACTCTGGGAAATGACACCTCTATTTGTATCTATCAATGTAAAGTACATGTGAGGCAGTGCTAATCTCTCCAAAATTTCTCTCCTGCAGGAGAACCTACATAACTTGAATGAAAGTGCACAAACAGGGTTTCAGATGAAGAATGCTTCCTAATGCAATATCATTGTAGCCTTGATCTTGACGTTGCTTTCCATGCATGTGGCAATTAGAAAGATCTAACACTTGGTAGCCATCATTATCCCTTGCTATATGGGTCCTACAACCCTGGAATCCACACTCTGCATAATGGTTTCATCCCAATGTCCTTTGTCCACACAGGTGTGTGAATGTTCCTGCTTGTTAGCAAACCTTTAACCCACCATTGTGAAATTGAATTTTGCCTCCTACACAACTAAGTTCTCTAGAATGCTTGTCTGAAAAACATTTGGTGAGCTCAGAGGATTGGGAAATAAATACTCTAGGATACAGAACGTTTTGGAGAAAGAGAGACAGAATGGCAGAAGTCCTGACAGTGAAGGAATACATAAGGGCATTTGTGAGAAACAGTCTGGTTTCAGAAAGTGATGAAGTTGAACCATTATGGGTAGGAAAAAGTAGTTGGAGTCACAAAACACTAATGGGAGTAGCTTATAGTCTCCATAACAATAATTGCAACATGGAACAGAGCATTTAACAAGAACATATAGAGTTTATAACAAAGAAAATGTGATAATGATGGATAATCTTAATCTCCATACAGGTTAGAACAATCAAATGAGAAAGAGCATTCTCAAACAACATTTTTATAATAGGTTATTGGAGGAACATTGTGGAACAGGTTATGAAGAAAGCGGTTTTGGATTCATTTTTGGGGTTGTGAAGCAAGACTAATTGGTGGTGATATAGTATAAAATGCTCTGGGACACAGTAGTCATCATACCATTGAGCTCCACATTAATTCTGAAAGTGACATTCACGAAACAAAACAAAATCAAACAAAGCTAATTACATGTAACTATAAGAGGATTTCTGAGTAGGGTTAAAACAATGTATGGTGAATGAACAATAGAAAACATTTAAAAGAACAATTCAAAATATTCACCAATCCACATTCCATTGAAAAACAAAATTTCAGCAAGAAAAACCCACCCATGTCTCACTTGAGAAGTTATAGCACCATATGAAAAGAAGAGGTTTATAATATTGCAAAAATCAGGAACAATTTAAGAATCCAGAGCGTTAAGAAATTAGCAAAAGGCTACCATAACTTTATAAAAAGGAGAAAAATGGAATGTTTGAGTAAAACAACCAGAAAGCTGGATACAGGTTGTAAGCCCTTTCAGAAGTATATAAATGGCGGAGAGTAGCTAAAGTATATGTTGATCCTTCAGAACTATAGATAGGAGCAATTATTAGGGAAAGCAGGAAAGGACATAAGTATGAACTGAATATTTTGTATCTGCCTTCACAGCAGAAGAGTTTAGTCTTATTCCTGAAATAGTTAGTTATCTAGAGGCCGAGAAGAATAAGGACATTAAGGAAATTTATATCAAAATACAAAAGGCATTCGAGAAACTTGAGACCAAAGCCTGACAAATCCCTAGGACTTGATGACTTACACCTGAGGGTTCTAAAAGAGATAGCTACAGAGATAGTGATAGCTAGATACTGTTTTCCAAAATTCCTTAGTTTTGGGAATGGTCCTATTAAATTAAAAGTTGGCAAATATTACACTGATTTTGAACAAAGAAGCGAAGTAGAAAATAGGGAACTAAAAACTAATTATCCGAAACTGAATTGTTGGGAAAACACTGGAATATTTTATAAAGGATATCTTAACAATTAGTAATATATAGTAAAACACAAGTCAAAGTTGTTTCACTGAAGGGAAATCCTGTTTAATAAATTTAGTTGAGTTCATTCAGATTATATCTAGTACATAAAGAGGGACCAGTAGACACTGAATGATAGACAAAAATTTATCTGACACTTTCTGTTGACTTGATGTTCTCCTCCTGTAGGCCTCATTCTAACAGTCACAAACCATGTATCATTTACTGAAGCATCCTGTCATATGAGTAGACTAATATATCAGAATCTTCAGCTTTCTCAACTGTATACCAATGTGCTGCCACCTCTGGTGGGACTATTCTGTTGGTCAAACATGACTTTCCCAGGGATGCTGATGTTCATGTCTGAAACACTGTTTGCAAGATATGATTCCATGAAAATGACTTTGTCAAGCTGTTGTTTGACTTATCTGTGGAACAGCTTTCCTACTGTTGGCAAAATACCCTCAAAAGACAGTTGTGTTTATACAGATGCAGGTTTTCATTTTCTGAAAGGTTGGAGCTGTTAAATACAATTGAGTGATTTGCTTGGTCATTAATGAGGGCAGTTTTGAGTCAATCACATCCTGTAGGAAAAGGTTTGGTTTTGCGTTACAGGGCATAATAAAAAAAAGATATGACTACATAATGTCCATCCAACCTTAAATCAATACTTAGCATTCACGGTCTAATGTATGCAGTGTATGTCAATCCCATGATCATAGGAATTTCTATATTTCACATGCACAAAGATATCTTTAGTCTAAGCCACATTACCAAGTGAAACTACAGAAAACAATATTCCATCTTTTGAGACTGTCATTTTTCATGAAATAGCTTGTATGATCAATATTGACATCAGTTTAATGTTACTTCCAATTTTAGTTATCTTAATTCAAAACTAATAAAGCACTGTGTCTTTTAATAAGTAGCAATTTCCTGGGATCTGAATTCTTCAAGAAAAAAAATCAAGTCAAAGATTCTGTTTCGTTTCCAAGCATATTGAGACTAATGTATCAAAGTAACAGACCATCAGATAAATGTTTGCCAGTAACTGTTCAGTCCAAAATATAAATTAAATTTGTGTAACTTGTCTTTGCCGAAACACGAACAAGAGGAGCAGAGTGACAAAGTGAACAGTTTAATAGTTTTATTTATTATAATCATCATGAAATTTATAGCGAAATTTGTAATTATCACAGAAATGATAAGTTCAATAAATTTAATCAAATGCTCTCCTTTAGATTATTTAATTCATGTAACATTGGCTACTCTCAGGAAGAACCATATGCGCAGCACCTGGTGTATATGCCAGAACAGTATCATGTTCCTCAAAGGCTGCAGGATGCTTTATGAAGGCTGAACTAGTCACTTCAGCAGAAAGCTTGATTGGCAAAGAATGAAAGTATCAAGGCAGCTTCAAAGAAAGCCATGCACAGACATGCACTGTGGTTGGAGACCTACTCCACATCAATGGAGTGGCAGGCCTTTCTGCTGATGAACCTCTCCAGCCTGTATCTCAGCATCATGATGGTCATATAGATACAGTTAATGACATGCTGGACTTGTGGAAACCCAGTGATTGTGGAAAATCCAAGTATCATCTCAGTTTATGAGACCCACTGGAAGAAAATTTGATATTGTCTCCAAACATGGCAAAGAATGCACTGAAATCAGAGTGAAAAGCTATTGGGTGTAGGTGCGATTGTGGGGTACACTGATCAGCCATGATTATATTGGCTGGCACCACAGGCTTGAGATGCTGAAGGGTCTACTCCTGCTCCTGATTCATACGTTGTTACGTTTACATGATGCAGCTGAGCTCAGTTTGAGAGCAAGTGGGGGCATTAGAGGATGTTTGGATTCATGGCTGAGTGGAAGGGTGAGATGCAATGGAGTTCCTGACCAGATGGTCTCAATCTTAATGATAAAGGAAATGAATAGCACTCCAAAAATTCAACTCTGTGAAATAAAAACAGTGAAATTTCACTGGTCCCTGAGAATGTGTGGTGGTATTCAGAGAAAGTTGATTACATATTTTAAAGGCCCAGCAACTCCAAGTAAAATCAGCATGTGTTATTAGATTACACAGGATTTTATAGCATGGATCTGAGCCATGGATGTGACTGCCATGCTCAGGAGTGTAGACTGCTGTTTTGAATTAATGAAACCCATTCTTCCTCAATATCCTGCAGTTTGGAGGAAACTTGGATGAATGGATAAAACACTTCTGTTGTTTCTTGTGCACAAGCAGTACTTTAAAGGCAGTTGCTTTATGGATTAATCCATCATTTTTGTAGTTAAATTGCCAGCTGTTTGGCACAAGTCACACACACCTCCTCCAAGCTCTGTTTCTTTTTTTCAGAAAAGGTTCAATTACATTCCAGATTCAGATTTTTTTTTGTATTTTAACTTCTGTCTTCTATCCTGAAGACATCTGTTTTGAGGAGTTATGGTTGAGCCCATTAATTCTATGATAAAACAAACAAAGAAAATAAAGATACATGCAACCTGGAAATAGATGTAAATTGGCTAGAATTCACTTTAAACAAAGTGGGGAGCATACATAAGAATACAAGAACTAGGAGCAGGAGCAGGCAAGTCAGCCCCTTGAGTCTACTTTACCATTCAATACGATTATGGCTACTCACATCTCAATTTCAGCTCCCCAAAGTCCTTGAACCTATTGCTATTAAAAACCTGCCTATCCCCTCTTCAAATTGACTCAAGGTCCCAGCATCATCACACTCTGGGACAGTGAATTCCACAGATTCACAACCCTTTGAGAGAAGTAATTTTATCTCTCTTTTAAATCTACTGCCCCTTATCCTAAAATTATGATCTCTCATTCTAGCTTGCCCCACATTATAAAACGTCCTTTCTATGTCTACTTTGCCAACCCATTTGGCATCTTGTATATCTCAATTAGATCTCCTTTCATTCTTCTAAACTCTCAACTGTGTAGGCCAAAACCGATTAATCTCTCTTCATAAGACAAACTTCTCATCTCTGGAACCAATCTAGTGAATTTTCTCTGAACTGTCTCCAATGTAACTACATTCTTTCTCAAGTGAGGAGACCAACAATCCAGATGTGGTCTCATTAATATCTTGTACAGTTGCAGCAATACTTGCCAACTTTTATATTCTATTCCTTTTGCAATAAACATCAAATTCTATTTGCTTTCCTTATTATATGCTGTACCAACATACTAGTTTTTTCAATTCATACATGAGGACACCCAGATCTCTCTGCACTAAAGCACTTGGAAGTTTCTCTCTATTTAGATAATAAGTTGTCTTTCAATTCTTCTGACCAAAGTGAATAACCTCACATCTGCCGTTTGCCAAATTTTGGCTTGTTCACCTAACTTATCCATATCCATTTGTAACTTCCTTATTTCTTTATTGCAACTTATTTTGTCATGTATTTTAGTGTTATCTACAAACATGGCTAAAGTACGCGTTATTCTTGCATCTAAGTCACTAATACATATTGTAAATAATTGAAGATGGTGTTGTAATGGTAATGAACTGAAGTTGTAATCCAAAGGTCCAAGCTAATTAATGCTGTGACACATGTATTCAATTCCAACAATGTCAACTTTTGGAACTTAAATTCAATTAATAAAAATCTGGAACTGAAAGCTATTTTCAGTAATGATGGCCATGAAGCTATCATTGATTGTTGTAAATACAGTTCAGAAGTCCTTTTGGGAAGGAAATTGGTTGTCAATACCTGGTTTGGCCTATATGTGACTCCAGATCCCAAGTAAGGTAGATAACAAAAATAAGGGAGTGACAATATAAATAGTAAAATAAACAAAAAAAAAATCAAAACTAGCTGATATATTTCAAAGTCACTTTTGAAACTATTAATTGCATAAAATATTAAATCATAGCTTTGATTTCTAATGTTATTTCCTAAGTTACCTACCACTGCACAAATAACTGAGGAATCAGGAGTATAAACACAATTATATCTCCAGACGTGGACATCATAGTAATTGTTCTGAGTTTTGTCCAAATCATGGTCTGACTGTGATAATTAGTGTATTTTCACTGTGAGAATACTAATTTTGTGAATCTATCTCAGCAGGGAATACTCAACAGCTTTTGTATTCAATTATTTTTCATTACTAAACTATAATTTTGCACAGCAAACTTAAATATGCATTTATTTCTATCTGAAACCAAACATCTGTGTAATAATAAAGAACTTTATGTATGTTTAAATAAAATCATGACACTGCCTTACTTTTGTTGTGCTTTCACTAGTCTGTGCTGTTAATTTTCTATTGGGACTTAGAACATAGAACATAGAACATAGAACAATACAGCGCAGTACAGGCCCTTCGGCCCTCGATGTTGCGCCGATCAAAGCCCACCTAACCTACACTAACCCACTATCCTCCATATACCTATCCAATGCCCGCTTAAATACCCATAAAGAGGGAGAGTCCACTACTGCTACTGGCAGGGCATTCCATGATCCTACGACTCGCTGAGTGAAGAACCTACCCCTAACATCAGTCCTATATCTACCCCCCCTTAATTTAAAGCTATGCCCCCTTGTAATAGCTGACTCCATACTTCTGTTTATGTTCTTATTGCTTACTGTTCATTTTTCTTTCTGTTGTGTACTATTTCTCTATTCTGGTGATTTCCTGTAAATTATTTTGCTCAACCAACTTAGTTAAGGTATTTATCCAAGATGCTCAAGCCTGATTATATTTTCTTGCTTTATAGCCTGTCTGTTGGTTTAGTATAACCATAACAGTATTGTGGTTACATTGCTAGACTTCTAATCCAGAGACCAAATTAAAATACTGCAGATGCTGGAAATCTGCTAGAATTATTAAGCAGGTTAGGCAGCATCCTTAGAGAACAATAATATTTCAGGTCAATGTACCTTTGTCAACACCCCAAATGCAGTCTGTCCTGCTGAGTATTTTCTATTGCTATTCAAAGATCTAGGCTAATAATCCAGAGAATCAAATGTCACTGTGGCTGTTTCAGAAATGTCCTTTAATTTTATTTTATTCTTATTGGAGAATAAAAAGCCTGGCAACAGTAAAGATGAACACATAGCTATTTGATTATTGGTCAACCAATTTATTGTAAGGAAGGAAACCTACTCTGGCCTACATGGGACTCCAATTCCTACATAACTGATAGTTAACTCTTTAATGCCTTCTGAAATGGTACTTTGTCACTCAGGTTTAATACCATTCAGTACCAATCTTGGAGCAAACATTTTGAGACAGGACATACGACATCCAAACCTGCGGATATCCTAAAATGCTTTACAATTATTGTTATGCAGAAAAATGGAGCTGTAAAATGAACAGTCTGCAAGATCCCACAAAGAGCAAATGGATGCTCAAATAATAAAATTGCTTCTTTAACCAAAATCAAAAAAACAATGTTAGGCAAGTTACCTAGAAATTCTTCAACATTTTGAATAGAGCCATTTTTATAATGACATGGAAAATGCTTTTAGCTGTTGCTGTATCTGCCAAGGCCTTGAAATCATGAAGATGCTGATTCACGTTGAACAGTTCCAACAACTGGCAGAATGCAAGCTTCTTATCCTGCATCTCAATCTGTCAGAGTGCCTGGACAGAGCACTGACAGAAAAGTCAGGAAGAAAGTACTGTATACCCATAAAGATTCTTCCAGAAGATTTAAAAAAAAGACTTTTTGCTGGTTTGCATTCTTTCTTGTATCATGCTTCTTTCTCCATGGACTACGCCAGGTGATCCAACAAGCTCAGGTGAAGGAAGAGAATTATTTTTTCTTTAAACTTCATGACTTAAATTTTAAAAGGGGTCTATTGGATTCCCTAGATTTTTACGAAAATCAAACCTTTTGGAAGGTCTAATAAGGGAAGGATATACACAAAGAATGGGAGTCCCTCAGGAGTACTGAGGAAAAAAGGGACCTTGGCGTACAAGTCCATAGATCTCTGAAGGTGTCAACACAAGTAGATAGGGTGGTGAAGAAAGCACACAGGATGGTTGCGTAGAATACAGGAGATGTCTTTTCGCAACTTTATAGAGCATCAGTTAAGCCACATATGAAATACTGTGAGCAGTTCTAGTCACCACTCTATTGGAAGGACATGATTGCACTGGAGAGGGTGCAGAGGAAATTTACCAGGACGTTGCCTAGGATGAAAAGTCTTAGTTATGAGGAGAAACTAGATAGGCTGAGCTTGTTTTCCTTGGAATAGAGAAGGCTCGGGGGGGATCTCATTGAGGTATTCAAAATTATGAGAGGCATAGATTGGGTAGAATCCCTTTCCTATTGGCAGTTCAGAGGTCATACTCAATGAGGAGTGCATGGTTTATAGAGGATCTGAGGGAAACCTTCTTCACCCACAGGATGATAGAAATATGGATGCACTTCCTGAGGAGGCAGGTAATCGCAACATTTAAGAAGTATCTGGACGAGCACCTAAAATGTCAGGGCACAGTTGGCTATAGGCAAAATGTTGGTAAATGGGATTAGTAAAGTTTGGAGTTTATTGGCCAGCATAGACATGTGGGCCAATGGGCCTGTTTCTATGCTTTATAACTCCATGATGATAACTGACAAGCAAGTTAGTATTAAGCACCATCTACATATAATTAAATGTGCAAAGTTCAGAGCTCTAATTTTACATTTTTATGTTTTCAAAAATAATATTACATAAGAAATTGGTTTTTTTAAATGCACATCATCCAACATCTCTAAACAGAGTGAGATTGAAGTAGTTTTTCTTTACATCTTTATCATGATTGGAAAAAAAATTAGCAATACAGAAAGGAAATGTTTAGTTATTTCTCAATTAAACTATACATTTTCAGAATTTTTGAAGGGTATTAATTGTTCTCAAACAATTAGTTTGTTAATTTTTGATACTCCGTGGAATTTAATAAACTTTTTTTCAACTTCAATAATCACAATGACCTTATCATGACCCGTAATCACTCAAGAGCTAGCTGAATGTGACCACGCATCCTATACATTACCACAAATCTAAACTCTGTGCCTTTATTTCAACAATATATTTTCTCAATTTAGAGTAATACGTCAGTTATTTTGTTGTCTGCGTTGATGGCATTGTCCTTAATGTTATCAGGGTTATAATTGTCAAATTTAAAAAGTAATATAATCTTTAGGTTAATTATCGTTTTCACTTCCTGATATTGTGAACGTGCATTCAGACGTGATTCATTTCCGTCATCTTGTAGGAAATCTGGTTTAACTCCACAGGAAACAGCAGCAGTTATGTGATTATTTTCTCGATTATTCAGAGGTTTTTATTTTCAGAAAAATATTCAGAGATAGCTTTTTAAAATATTGGTTATATTGAAAGTACAATAAAGTAGAATAAAATGCTCTTTAGCACCACATAGTTACACAATAAATTTAAACATAGAGCAATTGTGTGATATTAGCGTTACAGCACAACCAAGATCTATAACTGAGCCAAAGCTTTAAAAATAGAACATTTATGTTCAAATTCCAGCCCATTTCCCATCAGTTAACTCATGAAAACATAATCTTATACTCAGCTTCAATTCCACACGTGATAGCAATCCTTCAATATCTCAAACAAATTGTCATTTTGCACAAATGAACCTAAGTAGTTCTGGGTAGGCTATTTCATTGCAAGAATGAGCAACTAATTCCAGCTCATGTATATGACAACCTGTTTTACCATCCCTTGTGTTTGGACCAACTGTGATACCAGTACCCTTTGTGTGATTGAATTTTGGAAGCGTAATTCAGATTATTGATCAAATCTGAGATCTTCTTGGCCAGATTGGCTCAGTTCCGTCAGCATCTATACATTTTAAGCTGCCTAAAATTATACAGCCAATCCACACAGAGCTTCTGGTAAGATTCTTGTCCCTTGTTCAGCAATATCACTGTTAACTGATGTGGCATAGCCAGGCAGAGGAATTCTGGCTCTATCCCCCTCACTAGCAGCCATAATGTGCAGGTGCCAGTATTGGAATGGGGCGAGCAAGGTCAGAACTCACATGACACCAGGTTGGTGTCAGGTGACGAAAGAGCAGTGCTCTGAAAGCTTGTGATTTCCAATGAACCTCTTGGATTAGAACCTGCTGTCATATGACTTCTGACCTCCTCGTGAGTAAGTTAGGCTTGTTGTTCCATGAAAAGCGATGCCTTGGAATACTGTGCTTAATCACTAGAATGCAGAGTTTTCCACAGAGGGTGGCCTTGATTCTGAGATTCTACCAGCACCTTGTGAAAATTACAAACACGCATTTGAGCTATCTAACATTGGATATCAGATATTAGAAGCTCATTGTTAACAGCTTAGTACTTAAAAGTACACACAAGTGCATTGCTGCCTCTACCTAACCATAACACGGACACATATATAATGCATTTTTAGCACAACTGAAACAGGCTTTATCAATCAGAATATTATGCCATTTTTGACAGAGAAAATCATTAACCTTATTCAGCAACGCAACAAGCATCTTCCCAGATGGTGCAAGAAAACAAATTAAAAGCAGCTAGATGCCGTAGACGCAGGGATGAGCAGGCCACAGGCCTTTGTGTGAAGGGGCTTTCCTTTCACTGGACTGATTGAGCTTGTAGCCACAGAAGCCTGCTCACCGTCCTTAACTGGATGACAGATGCAGAGACAGCCAAGTAAGAAGCCACCACTGAGAAATGTGTGTTGGTTGGTGGATTGTTGACATGAGCACAATCAAGACCTGGAATGACTCCAGCTTGGGAGTATTCTTAAAGGGCATAAAAATCTCCTTGTAATGTCTAAGGCTTTGTGGTTGATGCAAGCCTTTTTATTTATTGGAACAGAGGTGTAAGGGATAATTACTCAATTACATGGAAGATATCAGAATTCAGGCTATAGAATTAGGTACTATAATATGATTAGTGTTCACGAGAATTTAATTAAAACTGGTGGTTGAGTGGCAAGTTGAACTAGTCTTAATTTTACTTACGTTTCAGAGAACACCTCTGGGACACTCGCACCAACCAACCCAACCGCCCCTTGGCTGAACACTTTAATTCCCCCTCCCACTCCGCCAAGGACATGCAGGTCCTTGGCCTCCTCCATCGCCAGACCATGGCAACACGATGCCTGGAGGAAGAGCGACTCCTCTTCCACCAAGGAAACCTCCAACCACAAGGGATGAATGCAGATTTCTCCAGCTTTCTCATTTCCCCTCCCCCCACCTTTTCTCAGTCCCAACCCTCAGATTCAGCACCGCCTTCTTGACCTGCAATCTTCTTCCCCACCTCTCCGCCCCCACACCCTCTCCGGCCTATCACTCTCACCTTAACCTCCTTCCACCTATCGCATTCCCAACACCCCTCCCCCAAGTCCCTCCTCCCTACCTTTTATCTTAGCCCGCTTGGCACACTCTCCTCATTCCTGAAGAAGGGCTTATGCCCGAAACATTGATTCTCCTTCTCCTTTGATGCTGCCTGACTGCTGCACTTTTCCAGCAACACATTTTTAAGCTCTGATCTCCCGCATCTGCAGTCCTCACTTTCTTTTAGTTTTATTTAGCCATTTCAACCTATCAGTTAAATAAAAGCCAAAACTTACATATCTGCTCTGTATTACAATACATAAAGGTCTGTATTCTGTTACAATATAAATTCCAAAAATGGTTTGGTTAGCCTGTGAGAAACTTTTGTATCAGCTTCTGCGGTATTGAACAGTAGACATAAAAGATGGAAAACATACAATTTTGAAATCGGAAATACTGTTATGAAAATGTCTAATTCCATGATTGTATATGTATATTCATGAGTATAGGTTTTAGTTTGAAGATTTAATGTTTAAAAGTCAGATATACAAAGAACCTTGTTGAGAAGTTGAAAAACAGGTCAAAGGTTATTGCGATTCAAAGGGTGGCTTGCATTTTATTTAACAAGTGGAGAGTTGGAAGTGGTTTTATCGAGCAGTTTGAATTCTCTCACAATCAGATGTCAGAGTATGGGACAGCTTTGAGAAGCAGAGAAAGAATTTTGCAGAGAAAATACTTTAAAAAGCTATCTCTGAATATTTTTCTGAAAATAAAAAAGAGCAGAAGCAGAAGCTGTTTTGTAAGTTAGCGTCACTAATGAGAGCAGTGAGATCTGCTTGAACTTGGGTGCCTATCATCATAGGAGATAGTGAGGACTGCAGATCCTTAAGAGGTCAGAGTTGATAAAGTGTAGTGATGAGATTCGATGTTTCGGACATACCCTTTCACCAGTCCTGATGAAGGGTTAGGCTCGAAACATCAACTTTTTTGCTCCTCAGATACTGCCTGACCTGTGTTGTGCTTTTTCCAGTGCCACACTTTAGTGACTCTGTCTATAATCAGGTAATGCTTAAGCTATATCTAAGGTCACCTGGCAGGATTCTAGTGGAAGGACTCCTGGAAACCTCATATAGAATCATAGAGATGTACAGCATAGAAACAGACCCTTCGGTCCAATTCATCCACACCAACCAGATATCCCAACCCAATCTAGTCCCACCTGCCAGCACCTGGCCCATATCCCTCCAAACCCTTCCTATTCATATACCCACCCAGATCCCTTTTAAATGTTGCAATTGGACTAGCCACCACCACTTCCCCTGGCAGCCCCTTCCATATACATACCACCCTCTGTGTGAAAAAGTTGTCTCTTAGGTCTCTTTAAATCTTTCCCCTCTCACCCTAAACCTATGCCCTCTATTTCTGGACGACCGCACCCCAGGGAAAAAACTTTGTCTATTTATCCTATCCATGCCTCTCATGATTTTATAAACCTTTGAAAGGTCACCCCTCAACCTCCGATGCTCCAGAGAAAACAGCCCCAACCTGTTCAGCCCCTCCCTGTAGCTCAAATCCTCCAACCCTGGCAACATTCTTGTAAATCATTTCTGAACTCTTTCAAGTTTCACAACATCTTTCCAATAGGAAGAAGACCAGGATTGCATGCAATTTTCCAACAGTGGCCTAACCAATGTCCTGTACAGCCGCAACATGACCTCCCAACTCTGACCAATAAAGGAAAGCATATCAAACGCCTTCTTCACTATCCTATCTACCTGCGACTCCACTTTCAAGGAGCTATGAACCTGCACTCCAAGGTCTCTTTGTTCAGCAACACTCCCTACTATTAAGTGTATAAAGTCCTGCTAAGATTTTGCAGCTAATAGTTGGAACACGAAGGATAACTAAAGGGAAGTCCTGAGAAAGGTTAAATACCTTAGAATGGTCCGAGGAGAAGAGAAGGAATCCTCAAGGTCCTGGAAAGTATCGAGGAACACTTGGATTGAAATAAAACTAAAAAGGGGAGTGAATTGATGAGAATTTTAACCTTAAGAATAAGTGTTTACTAAATATGGCCTAGAGCAGCTAGTACTTGCGTTACCTCTTATATCCTAAAGGTTTGGTGTTCAGAATGTCAAAGCTTGTGGTGTAATCCATTCAGTGAAGAACTGGTAGTTCAACTTTTTTCAAAGCTTTCTGGTCTCCCCAAGATCTTTCGACAGAATAGAGGTGGACAGGCTGCTTCCCCCTGCGGAAGTCTAGGACCAAGTGGCATAATCTCAAAGTAACTCATTTAAGGCGAAGATGGAGACAGAGAAAACAATCTCTCTGGAACACAGAACATAGAACAAGCCTTTCAGCCTTTCAAGCCTGCTCAGCTATTCATTACCAATAGCCTTCCTGTGTTTACACTGTTGAATCTTGTTGGAATTTTATACCAATTTCCATTTCATCATCAAACTTACTGATCATGCCTTCTACATTCATACCTAGATCATTAACATACGCACAAACAACCAGGGACCCAGCACTGAATCCTGAGTTACGTCTCTGAACATGGACTTGCAGTCACAAAAAACTCCCTTCTTTGTTGATTTCCCCTCCCACTCCAAATTGCCCTTATGAATGCAAGTTGAAAAGCTTTGCAAAATATGTCTTTTTTTTAATAAAGCTCAAGTTCTGAATTAGGGTAAAGTCACTATTGTTCCAGCAGACCATAGGGCTGCTTGCTCATTAGAGAGAGATGACTACTGGTGGTTGAACCAGAGGGTCACCTTGCCTCAGCCAAGGGGAGAGGTTGAGAAGGAGTGTCCTTCATGGTATCCTCAGCTGGTATGGAAAATGAACCCACATTATTGGCATCAGTCTACATCACAAACCAGCCATCCAGCCAACTGAGCTCTGAACAGGGGGGAGAGGACATCTGTAAAAATAACTCAATTTTCCTTTCCCTTGTGTCAATGACATATCTCTTCTTTGAAGGTAGCCCACCATTCAGCTACCGTTTCTCCTGTTAATTTTGATCTCCAATGTATTCCACCTTGATCCCTTCTTATCTCAATGTAGCTGGCTCTTTCCCAATAATCATTTTTAGTCCAGATTGTTTGTTCTTCTCTTCCATAAACAGATTTACTTTAAGTGTAAAAAGTCCTTTGTTTCATCTTTGGGAAAGGAAAATGAAAACTTGGGTGCCCAGCACATAACAGGCTTACAAGCTCTACTTATGACATTTTTTCTGCCACAAAGCTCCTCATTATTGCTATGTGGAAGTCAAAAATGCAGTTGTTTAGAACATTAGAGCCAACTCTCTGCATGCTCCAGTAGTAACACACGTCAGGATACTGGCTGAAAGCAAATCCTCTACCTGTTTCCAAGCATATAATTAAACATAAGCTTCTTTTCATACAGTAGTATGCCATGTTAGAACATAACTGACTGAATGGACATGCATTTCCAAGTGCACACTAATCATTGGTCCTCAGATATGTCCTTCAGTATTGCTCAAAGAGGAGAAAAACATTAGTGAAATAGTTTGTTATAGCAAAATCATCAAGTGTAAAGGGAAACTGGTGTCATAGAAAGATACCCATGGTTTGCAAGCAACTGGTGTAGTTTGTGACCCAAGTCAAATGTGCATTTGTAGCATGTTTTCTAGACAGCTGCTGGCTGAAACAGGGACATCCAGCTTGCTCCTATGAGGCAAATAGTAGCACAAAGTTACAGAAGCAATAATCTTTCGCCAAACTATCTTGACAACAGACTTACAATACCTAATGTGCATAACTGAACACATGTTAACCAGGGCTTCATCCAGAACGTTGACCCTATGTAAATAGATAACAAATGACATGAAATGGTATCAGTTCATATATCATGTTTTGCTTATCTCACATTATTTATCAGGCCTGTATAAATTCTCAACAATCATATGCAATCCACATTTTATACAGCTATAAAACTATTTGCCAAGTCAGATCTTTCATGCCAATTATTATTCAGTCCTTTCCAATAACATTTGGCTTCATTAAGCAATACAATTTCTCTGTGGTGAGCTGACTGCAGCACCGCATAAAGGCACTAGAAAAGTGATTGCTCTTTTTCAATTAATTAAAATAAACTCAAGCAAAATACTAACAAAGCAAAATATCAACTACTCAGCTTGCTGTATATCTTGAAGCATGCATATTTAACATATTATATATACATTAAATGGAATTTTGTAAGAAGTGTTAGCATTTTATAGAATGTAGCAAAGAACACATACACCTTCAGTGATTTGAGCCAGTTATGTGCTGTTTTATTCATTTTGTTTCAGTTCATGGCATCCTAATATATATACTTCAAACTGAATGTTGCAAAAGTAATGTTTTGAATACAGAACAAAAATCAAAAGAAAGCTCTTTCAATTTTTGATTTGACTTCTCCAGTCATAACTTATAGTTTTAGTGTTATGCTGCTCAAAGCAGAACTGTAGCTGATAATATAAAGGAACTACATATAGTCAAAGAATTTGGATGGAAACAGAGTAAAGCCAGAAATGATGTGCATGAAATTTGCCACTGTGACTACTCCTTTGGCAGACTGGATAATTTCACATTATGTATATAAAAAGTGAGTATTAAATATCAATATTCTTCAACAAATTCATTTGTGTTATCAAAATATCTAACAATAAATTAGGGAAGCAATTTCGGGAAGAATTATTATGGAGCTACATCTGGATCATCCTTTATCCGCTTTGTAGAACAAATACAAGACATTCACATCAAATGCACAGAGTATAAACATTCATATCTGCTAAAATGCACCTAAAATCAAGGCCTAAACCGGCCAAATTATTTACATAGAACATTAAAATATTATCTCGCTGGCTAATCACCTATATTTCTCAATCACACGAGTAAGAATTATTTAAGATCTTTAATAAGTTAAACAGCAAATATTAATGTTATTAGGCAATAACATTGCTGATCAAATTCCCTCTGAAATAATATACTGAAATCAACTAGAAATAATCTAAAACAAAACAAAACCACATCAACCATACTAGGACATAAGGATGATCCTTCAATCCAATTAAAGTGACTGTTAGACATCCAAGGGAACTCACATAATTGCATTTTGTTGGCCTCTGTAGTGACCTTTGAATAGGATTTCCCTGAAATGTTTATTCATTGAGATGTGCAGCTAGCAATATTATTATTCCCTGACTTCTATCCCTATATACCACTGCATAGATTAAGTTAGCATTAGAAAATTAACAGTTGTAGGATGAGGCAATATTGTCTTGTTGCATCACTGCAAAACATATACAGCTCATATGTACTTTTGGAAATGTGCAAACTCCACACAAGATGATGCAGGAAAGTTTCCTTCAAAGTTATTCAGGATGAAGATTCAGTCACAGCCCAAGAAATTCAGTGTTAACTCCCACAAAGTCATCTCTGTAAACAACAATGACAACTTTGTAACCTGATCCTGACTTAAGTAGAACGATCCGCTTCTCAGAACGCTAATCATTATCATTAACTGCTGCCAGCAAAATCACAGCAATGAAAGGATGTTTCAAGAACGTGGCATGGAAAATAGGTAAATTAAAACTGATGGCCCTTTTGGCACATTAACCAGTAAATACATCAAGAATGCATGACTTCCATCTAAATTTGCACTTATCCACTTATCTGAAACACTGGGCTGAATTTTATCAAATAACTTTAATTATTCTTAGGGAATTTCATGGCAGAGTTTCTCTCTGTGAGCTCCAGTGAGTTATCTCATGCAATTCTTTGCAATTCACCTCATGACACTGCTCTCAAACTATTGTGCACTCAGAAGCAGTAAAATGCCTGCTGGTGCTAAGACCTTCTGACGTTGATGCCAAGGGCCCCATATTTAAATCCAGGGGTGCACAATGCCAAAAGCTGCTAGCCTGTTCTGAAGTGGCCACCCAGGTCATTGTGGTGATCATAACTCCAGGAATGCTCAGCAAAGCTGCAAGAACGTTAATGGCCTTCTGCACTCCACAAAGCCAAGTGCTGATACCTTCTTTCTGCTTATTCAGTCATTCTAATTCCTTTTGTGTGTCCACTAGCCACCAAGACTCATGCTCTACCACTCTCATTGCTGCATGCAGCAGCTTCCCTCAGTAACTCCTAAGCACCCACCCACAATGTCAAAAATTACCCAACTTTCTGCTTTCTGCATATCTTATTCATACACTGGGATGTTTCTTGATTGAGGGAAGACCAGCCCCCAACTGACTATAGCCTCCCTTTGACTGTTCTTTAAATTATCTGACAATATGGAAAATTGCCCAGAGTTGTCATCAACAGTGTTATCAAGCAGCACTTAGAGTCATAGAGATGTACAGCACAGAAACAGACCCTTCGGTCCAACCCATCCATGCCGACCAGATATCCCAACCCAATCTAATCCCACCTGCCAGCACCCGGCCCATATCCCTCCAAACCCTTCCTATTCATATACCCATCCCGATGCCTTTTAAATGTTGCAATTGTACCAGCCTCCACCACTTCCCCTCGCAGTTCATTATAATCTACTCACTGATGCTCTATTTAGGTTCTGCCAGGGCCACGCAGGTCCTGATCCTATTACAACCTTGGTCCCAATATAGTTGAAAGAGCTGAATTCCAAAGGTAAGGCAAGGAAGACTGTCCTTGATGTCAAAACCACATTTGACCAAGTGTGGTCTCAATGAGCTCCAGCAAAACTGGAGTCAATGGAATTCGGGGGAAACCTCCTGTTTGATGTCACCCAATACAAAGGAAGATGATTGTGGCTGTTGGAGACCAGTCATCTCAGCTCAAAGACACTGCTGTTGCAGTTCCTCAGAATTGTTTCCTGGACCTAACCATCTCCAGTTGCTTCATCAATGACCTTCACTCTATTTGAAGGTCAGGAGTGGGAATATTCGATGATGATTACACAATGTTCAGCATCATTCACAATTCTGAAGCAGTCCACTCCAAATCCTGCAAGACTGAAACAGGCTGGGTTGAAAAGTAGAAGTAGCATTCACACAGTATAAATCCCAGGCAATAACCATCACTAGAGAGGATCCAAACATGGGAAAACTGAGTAAGCTGCAAGGAATCAAGCTAAGAGCCCTAAGGTGCACCCTGTTCTAATGCATGAGATGGGTGCCTGATCCTGTATGCAATACAGCCTGGCAACAGCCCTGCAACTAAAGATGATGGTGAGCCCCAAAGTTTAAAACTGAACTGCTGAATAGTATTGAGAATCCTAAATATGCCCCGATGATGGGGTGATGTTCCTATTATACTTAGGTCAACCTGCACTACAGAAGGTAAATGTGGTAACTAACTATGCCTGAGGTTTGGAGAATGCTGGAGAAGATGGGCCGAGAGAAGAGGCCATGAGTTGCAGCTGCCAGATATCCCCTCAGACTTTCATGTTAGGAATTGTCGCTATCTAGGTTCTCACCACTGCCAGGGTAAAGAGCAAACTCCAAATGAATGTGGCAAGATTACATAATAATATGTCATGCATGCAAATAGGCTTTTTGCTACTCCCTCGTGAGATTCTTGTCTCACACGTAAAACCTTGGGTGGATAAGTAGCCTTTTCTTTCTCTACATCTTCTTGGCAAGGTGGCTCAGTGCTTAGCACTGTTGCTCCACAATGTCAGGGATTCCAACCGTGGTTAATTATCTGTGTGGAGTTTGAACATTGTTCCTGTGTCATCTTGGTGCTCCAACTTCCTCACACACTCCAATGATGTGTAGGTTAGGTGAATTGGCCATGCTGGAATTATCCGTAGTGTTCCAGATTTATAGGCTAGATGGATTAGCTGAGGGAATTGTGGGTTGTCAATAGCGTGGTTCTGGATAGGGATGCTCTTTGGAGGTTTGGTTTTGGAATTGGTAAGTCAAATGGCCTTCTATGATTGAGAATCTAATTTTTCTATTATCATCAAATTTTCCCAACTATCTCAATGTTGCCCATATTGTTTAGGGGCTGAGAAAATTCAGCCCACTCTTTATCCTCTTGTACTAAATTTCAAGAGTAGAATCTAACAAAATCATAACTGTGATCAAATTTACAATAAAGGAAAGACTTATCAACAAATATATACTTTTCAAGAAATTGCTGCACTTCTGTACTTTGAAGAAAGTTTCATCTCACTTTCTGAACATCAGTTACTCACTGAGATGGTTTAACTGAATTGGACTTGTGTTGTGTACAGCTTCAGTTATTTTTATTCTTTAATTACATGATGTCACGAATAACTTTAACTTCACATGTAATCAAGCATTAACCGTAGCCACAAAATACTTCCTTGATAGCCATCTTTTTGTGTCGAACATATTTCTTACCTGTTAGAAACTGAAGGTTTGTGAGCACTCAATTATATGAAAGGCATAAAGCAGTGGTGAGGGGGCCTTGTGATGTAGTTGTCATGTCCCTATCTTGAGGCCAGATGTAGGTTCAGATCCCACCTCCCCTGGAGTGGTATCATCATTTGCCCAAACAAGTTGATTACAGTAACTGTTAAAGCCATCAGCAGAAGTGTAACTTAGATTCATTTGGTTGGTTGAAGAACGAACAGTTACAACTAGGATGAATGGAACAACTTTGGGTTCAAGGCTAGAGCTGAGAAAGTTAAGGATTGGTCTGCTACATTTCTTTAAGGTTATGAAGGATTATAGGATAAATACATTACTTCCAGAGGATTGTGATGATAACAAATGATAACATTTAAGATAAGCTGGAAAAAAATAAAAGAGGTTTTTAGATAAAACAGCTTGACACAAAAGGTGATAAGAATTTGGAATTCTCCACCACAAACTGTTACTGAAGCAGGATCCATAATTTAGTAAAGTAAAATTAGATACTTAAAAAAAGAATATCAAAGAAGCAAGCACATAAGTGGCATAAAGCATGCTGTGGAGGTGCCAGTGTTGGACTGGGGTGGACAAGGTCAGAAGTCACACAGTTATTGTCCAACTGGTTTATTTGAAATCACAAGCTTTTGAAGTGCAGCCTTGTCATCAAGTCAACATAAAGCAAACATGCTTAATGGAACTGAGTAGTCAGTTCCTGTGTCCTAATGCTCTAAGATTCCAGGAAATCTATGATCTGGAAAATAGTCAGGAATAAAACAGAAGATTAGCATGTTACTTTTGCTGGTATGGAGTGTTTGATTTCAACAAAAGGATTGCTTTCAATTTACGTTTATTCGGTTGTTTAATAAACAATAGGTGCAAGAGTAGGCTATTCTGCCGTTCGAGCCAACACCACCATTCATTATGATCATGGCTGATCATCCTCAATCAGTATCCTGTTCCTGCCTTATCCCCATAACCCTTGATTCCACTATCCTTAAGAGCTCTATCCAACTCTTTCTTGAAAGTATCCAGGAGACTTGGCCTCCACAGCCTTCTGGGGCAGAGCATTCCACACACTCACCACTCTCTGGGTGAAGAGGTTTCTCCTCCACTCTGTTCTAAATGGCCTACCCCTTATTTTTAAACTGTGTCCTCTGGTTTGGGACTCACCCATCAACAGAAACATGTTTCCTGCCTCCAGAGTGTCCAATCCTTTAATAATCTTATAATAATCTCATCATTTCAGCTTTGTACACAGCTACGAGTTTAATACTGTGAAGAAAAATAGTTTACCTAACGTTACAGGAATTTGCCCTGGTGTTTTCCATACAAGTACCCAAAAGAATGTTCTCCAGCCTTTAAATGGCCCTGAGTGGAGCAAATCCTGGTAAGAATCTCGTTCTAATGCACTTGGTCGCTTTAATATTTTACTTTAAATAAAAGATCTTTTAATATTTCTTATTTGCAATATTTCAGATAGGTTTTCATTCATTTATTTTAACACCCCTGTTCTCTATTCCTGTATCACTGTCAGTGTAGAATCATCTTGCAACAGACTCTTCAAAAAGCATTATGTCAGAGAAAGGTAATTATAGCCTTGATGTTGTCATTGTTAAAGTGGGGTTAACTATGAATGACTAAAAGTTTTCTTAAGAATAGTCACCTCTCCATTAACCTTCAATATACACAAATTTTACTAGAAGTGTAGATCATATAATTTACCACCCACACAGCACTCTGAAAAACAGCACTGGAACCCATTAAACAAAGAAAAGCTCATTACTTTTCTTTGCCCTGCAGTTACATAGAGTAAAGCAGCCTGGGGTTTCTTCATCCTCTTTTTTGACCAAAGAAGGCCCCAAGAGTCCACTCAGTAACCAATTATGAAAGTTGTTACTGAGAAAGCCATGGACTGAAAGGCTTTTGTTTATGATGCAGAAGAAAAATCTGCACAAAATGACTGGTGTCACAAGCTTTGGAACAGATTTCTGATGTGGAGTAATTACTATGTTCAAAACCCAAGAGATGTAGATGCACACCAGTTTAAAGGTGGCTCACCTGCTGTGTGAAGGCTGAAGCATGGTTTGTGTGAACATAGAGCAGCAATTTCCAAACTATCAGTGGCCAAAGCAGCTTCCCTTTCCCTGAGATTGCACCCTGGGCCAGCACTGAGTGTGTCGAGCTCTGCCCTTATCCTGCTCATACCTTGGTCTCATGCTCCAGTCCATGGGTTCCTCTCATGGTTGCTTTACTGAATCTCAAAGAGCATCCCTAACTATTTATTCTGTCACCCTAGCAAAACACAATAACTTGGAATCCAAAACCAATGACCCTGACATTCTGAACCTGTTTGACTGAAGCTTCCTTACCAAGGTTCACAAACTCAGAGAGTGTTACAGACTGAGGAGTACATAAACTAATAACTTTTAAAAATACTGATTTGCATATTAATATGTTGCATATGTTGCTCCATAATTTCTTTTCATTCACTCATAGGATATAGGCTTTGGTGTTGGGCCTGCATTTTTTTTGCATTTTCTTTTACTGTCATTGCTCTTGAGAAGGTGGTAGCAAACTGTCTTCTTCAATCATTGTGGTCCACGTGCTGTAGGCCCATCCACAATACTAGGAGAAAGTGAGGACTGCAGATGCTGGGGATCAGAGCTTAAAAATGTGTTGCTGGAAAAGCGCAGCAGGTCAGGCAGCATCAAAGGAGAAGGAGAATCGACATTTCGGGCATAAGCCCTTCTTCAGGAATGAGGAGGGTGTGCCAAGCAGTCTAAGATAAAAGGTAGGGAGGAGGGACTTGGGGGAGGGGCTTTGGGAATGCGATAGGTGGAAGAAGGTTAAGGTGAGGGTGATAGGCCGGAGAGGGGGTGGGGGCGGAGAGGTCGGGAAGAAGATTGCAGGTCAAGAACGCGGTGCTGAGTCTGAGGGTTGGGACTGAGAAAAGGTGGGGGGAGGGGAAATGAGGAAGCTGGAGAAATCTGCATTCATTCCTTGTGGTTGGAGGGTTCCTAGGCGGAAGATGAGTTGCTCTTCCTCCAGACGTCGTGTTGCCATGGTCTGGCGATGGAGGAGGCCAAGGACCTGCATGTCCTTGGCAGAGTGGGAGGGGGAATTAAAGTGTTCAGCCACAGGGCGGTTGGTGTGGGTGTCCCAGAGGTCCTTGTAGAGGTGTAGGGGAGGGAGTTCCAGGATTTTGAGCCAGCAACATTGAAGGTATGTTTCTAAGTCAGGATGGTTATTAATTCGGAGAGGGACTTGCAAGTGTGGTCGTGTTCTTTACTGCGCACAACTGAATTATTCTTTACTAAATATGAAAATGCCGCTTTATAAATGAATTAACTTTTTTTGGTTGCTATCTGGAATTATACTAATTTTCAAGTCTTAGAAAGGGTTGTGTTGGAAAATAGTTTAACAAGCACTGCCCCATTTGGTATTCTGCCTCCAGTTTGGATGCTGTAAAAATGGTAAATCTGACCACATGTTCCAAGTGGAGAACTGCATTCAAGGCCAAAGTGAAGCAGATACTCAGTCTTGTCACCATACTGCCAGATCAATACTAAGAGTATGGAGTTAGAACTGACAGTTTTCTTGAAACGTTTGGTCTTGAATCATCATTCCCAATCATGGATGTTTCTTGTGAGGAACAGCCATTGAACATTTACAAATATGATCACTCTGCATTTTGGTAAGAATATGAGCAGCTACCTATGATTGAAAGTACAGGCACTCAGAGATTTGAAAAGTGATTGACACAGGAAATCTTTGCAACTCAACTAGCTATGAGGTTCTCGCTAATTTGCAATAAAGAATGGACTGAAAAGGATAGGGCTGTCTGTCAATTTCTTGTGCCACTGAATTCACTAAACATCTTACTGCAGAATGAGAGACAAAGCAAAGATGTGTATAGAAAAACTAGAAGACTGAAATATCGCGAGGTCTTGAGATTGAGGAGAACAATGACAGATTAGGGGTGAAGGGCAACAACAGTGGTACCACTTAGAGCAGTAAATAAATGGTACAAAAGGCCAGAATGGTGACCACCTCCCAGTGTCAGCTTGTAAAGGAAAGCTGCTGACTGTATGACAATATTCATTTCCAAATCTAATGATGTTGGGCTAGATGCGGAATTAAACTGAGTTGCACAGTTGTACATGAACTGTTGCTCCTGTTACCATTTGCTGTGATGTGCAAAACAGCTCCAGGGGATTAGCACTGATCTAAAATTTCAACGTCACCATGATCAACATGAGGCTTTGAAAGCCACAGTGTACAGCAGGAATCCTGGATGAAGTGCATGCCACAGAAGCACTCACGATTGCCGGTATTATTAGCGTTTGAAGAAAACAGCTCAGATTGCCCAAAGAGACAACTGAATTGTGTCACCTTCCACAGAAAATATTAAATATGACCATGTTTGAAGAGAGAAAGTTGGATCACGCGATATATTTGCAAAGCTAAAAACTGTATCCAAAACAACCACATTTCTTCTTACATAAAAGCAAAATATTCGAAATCTGAAATAAAATCAGCAATTATTGGCAAACTCCAAGAAACAGAGTTTACATTTCAACTCAAAAAGACTCTTCTTGATGAAGAATACTGTTCTTTAAAGACAATCAGAGTGGACTCAGAACATTTGCACTGTTTCTCTTTCCACATATGCTACCACACTTGCTGAGATTTCCCTACAAATTATTTTATATTTTGATTATTTTAATGTTGCATTTTCAGGAAATGGGAAAAGCTAGTGAGGTTGAATTAGTTTTCTTTCTGGGATGTGGGCAGCTGTGGCTGGGTCAATATTCATTGTCCATCCCTAAAGGTCCTGGAAAAAGTAGAAATGAGCAGTCTTCTTGAACATTTGACCATACGTTGAATGCAAGTTGGATGGAGCAAAGATAGACAAATCAATTGAAGATGGTTGTGTCTCGGACATGACCCCTGAAAAAAAATCATGCAGCTATGCTCTGAAGCTGAGACGAGTGACGTACAACAACCAGACCATCTTCCTTTGTGCTAGGTATGACTCCAAACAGTGTCTTTCCCTGATTCCCACTGACTCCGGTTTTGTTAGGGCTCCTTAATGCCATACTGCCAGAGGAAGTTAGAAGGGAGGCTTACATTTAAATTGCTGCAGTCATCTCTGATAACACTACTCCAGGAATGGTTTTACACAAGAAAATTCCAACAGACTGACCTAATGAAAGGAAGTTAGTATATGACCATCAGTATGGTACATGACACAAAGAGGTCTTAGAGTAAAAGTTGTTAAGTCCATATTGCTGCCCTTAGCTCTCACAGTTGTGGAGATCACAGGTGGAAAGGTGGTGAATAACTAAGGCATTTTATGCTATGCATAAGTTGCATATGGCTACCTTTAAAAATAAATACTGCTGCAAATGAAAATCCAAACAGTTTTATTCTCTTAATGCATGGTTTGTTTACTCATTTGATCCAAAGCATATATTTTCTGGGAATTTCCATGGTTATGGAGCAGAGAAATTGACAATCCAAATAATAGGCAGTGCTAGCTGGAGCAGCATTTATTGCCCATCACTAAATGCTCAGCGGTAGTTAAGAGTTAACCACATTGCTGAGTCTGGAGTTGCATGTAGGCCTGATCAGGTAAGAATATTGGTTTCCTTTCCTAAAGGACAGTATAGAACCAAATGGATTTGTCCCCATCAACCAATTCATCGTTTCCATAGACTCTTAATTCCAGATTTTCTTCACTGAATTCAAATTCCACCATCTGCCATGGCTCAATTTGAACTCAGATTCGCACAATATTAGCCTGGATCACTGATTAATAGTCTAGCAATAATACCACTAGGCCATTGCTTCTCTTTTGTGCTTTTTCATGTTATCCTGCCAATTTTAATTCATACCTTTTACAATGGAATGAATGGCTAAGAATGGAGTCTACATCTTGAGTGAAACTGAATGATTATTCCTAACAATCAGTTTAATCAGACAACATTCCATGACAGTAATATACGCACACCATTTGTATTAATAGTAGAAATTTTAGAAACCATTTCATTGCTTCAAAATCACCTCCTGCTGCTGACTGTATAATCTGTCTTTTTCACCTATAACCACTTATTTGGCAAGTTAGTAACATAATACAGTGGTTTTTCTTTATGTGGCAGGAATAAAGACAGGGGAATGTGTGAAACCAGCTAGTTCAATTTATTGCTGAATTTATGAAACTGGAAGTTTAGAAGGGGAGTTTCCAACTTTCTCATAGAATGGCTATAACTATACAGAATCACTGGTTTTCTCATGAAATTCCTTTGAAACTATTTGTTTTTTGAGGCAATAATGAAACTGACTTTTTTTTTTAACCTTTGAGGGACAGTGTCCTTTTAAACAGATTGCAGTTTCATTGAAAGATGCGCCTGATTTTGCTGTCATGGGGCAGGTGACCCATTCTGATTGGTTACTGCATTGACAACCAAGTTAGGAATGGGTAAAAACAATGACTGCAGATGCTGATGAAGGGCTTTTGCCTGAAAGGTCGATTTTGCTGCTCCTCAGATGCTGCCTGAACTGCTGTGCTCTTCCAGCACCACTAATCCAGAACCAAGTTAGAAATAGCTACCATGTGGTTACATCAACAGAAAGAGTAAATTAAAGAAGCAACAACATTATTTTACCAGAGCAGGTTACGTTTCCATGCACCAATAAAAAATTCAGTTCTCAACATATCCACATCAGGTCCTAAGATTTTCAAACTATAAGATTAGATTCCCTAATTGTGGAAACTGGCCCTTCAGCCCAAACTGACCCTCCAAAGAGCAACCACCCAGACCCATTTCCCTCTGACTAATGCACTTAACACTATCGGCAATTTACCACGGCCAATTCATCTGACCTACACATCTTTGGACTGTGGGAGGAAACCCACGCAGACACAGGGAGAAGTGCAAACTCCACGGAGACAGTTGCCCGAGGCTGGAATCGAACCTGGGACTCTGGTGCTGTAAGGCAGCAGTGCTAACCACTGGGCCACTGTGCCACCCCATAATAGCTTATAACAGCTCGCATAATTGGTAACAGGTGACAAACTTAACTGAAAATGTCCAAAATTATTTGTGCATTTCTTAAGCCATAATTATTTTTACACACTCATTAAGGCTGTTGGCAATCCACTGTTAGCTCTTGACAAACTGTCAATATGTTATTTGCATAAATTTGCACAAATCTTGTTCCATCATTAACAGATTTTTTTTACATGCAGTTTTTCTTGAAGCAACATACCAAACACCGCCCTTGATCTCTCCAGTGATTAAACAACATTCAATTGGATGGAAGATTCACGTTTATGACTTTAACTCCAGTTCCAGTAATGTTTCACAATGTTCTTTGCAGCGTGAAACTGACATGTGGAAGTCAAAACAAATCAACATTGGAACTGGGTTTTGAAAGAGGTGAATTTGAAGGAAGATGAGACTCAGGGTTTTAATGGACCAATTTGTTATGTGAGGCATAGAACATATAAATATGTGAGAATTCTGGGGTTACCCTTTGACTGTTCAGAATTATCCACTGTCAGCAAAATTTTATGAAACACCAATGATGCAGACAAGTAAATATCTGAGTTATCAAATAAATACGCTGGAAGTTAAGGCAGAATCATTTTGATTATAGCACAAAAGAGGAACATTTATAATTGTTACATCAGCTTGCAAGCCATGGCTCAGGAGGAGAGCACCCTTGCCTCTTCAGTTATAACATTCCACACCAGAATGTGAACACAAAGCCCCAGACTGATACTCCGATACAGTATTATGTGATTGCTACACTGCTAAAGGTGCCAATTTGGAAAATAGAAGTTAAACCAAGGTCCCGACTGCCTGTTGGTTGAACACAAAATATCAGATGGCACAGTTTTGAAATATCGCAGGGACATTCTCCTCAGCGTCCTGACCAATATTGCCATCAATCAAAATCACAAATTCACATTGCTCTGGAAACTTGATGTGCACATGTTGGTTGTGGTGTCTCTTGCAACAGTGACTACACTGGAGAAGTACTTCATTATCTATAAAGCACTTACCAGCAGTCCTGAAAGTTGCTTTACTCATTCAGAAAGAACCCATATTCAAGATTATTTTTTACAAACCTATGTCACAACGCAGTTAGTTGATTATATTTAAAATATGATTGCTAGTGTAGTGTAGAGTAGGGAAGCACAGGAGCTTATTTGTGCACAGCTAGATTCTAAACACAATAATGAGATAACTGATCAGGTAATGTTTCTTGGTCATGTTGTTTCAGAGCAATTTTTTTTGGGACCTGCTCTGCATCTGTAAAGTTCATTTCCGAAAGAAGTCAAATTAAAAATATTAAAGGCTATTGGAAAGAATGTAAAGATGGGACTATGATAGATAAAGTGCTTAGCCCTGTTAATCATGTCAATTGAGGCATACATTTTGATCAGAATACCAGAGAAGCACAAGACCATTAGGTAGAGAGACACAATTAGTCCATTAGTCTGTTCCACCATTCAATCATGGCTGATATATTTCTTAATCCCATTCTCCTGCCTTAACCCTTGATCCCCTTACTAATCAAGAACATATGTACCTCTGTCTTAAATTCACTCAATGATTTGGCCTTCTGAGCCTTCTGCTGCAATGCTTTCCACAAATTAACCACACTCTAGCTGAAAAAATTCCTCGCCATCTCAGTTCTCAAGGGTCATCCCTTCACTCTGAGGCTGTGGCCCTCCGGTCCTTGTCTCTCCTGTTAGTGGGAACACCTTCTACTCTAATCAGGCCTCTCTGTATTCTGTAAGTTTCAATCAGATCCCCCCTCGTCCTTCTAAACATCGAGTACAGACCCAGAGCGCTCAATGCTGATCATATGACAAGCCCTTCATCTCTGAGATCATTCTTATGAACCTCCTCTGGAACCCCTCCAATGCCAACAAATCCTTCCTTAGATGCAGGACCTAAGACTGCTCACAATATTCCAAATGCAGTCTGCATATCTTCAAATAGTGCTGCAGGATCTTTTATATCCAACAAATAGGACAGCCTCAGCCTCAGTTTAACATCTCATCATCTCATCCAACTTCTTACCATTTCCCCATAAATGTAATTTCTTTTTTCTTTTGACCTCCATTGCAAGTAAACTAATTGCCATTAACTGAGTTTGACCACTAGAAAATAACACTGCTGCCTCTTGAAAAGATCTCAATAGAATAGAACTTTAACTTGTAATTTTTTTACATACTAAGAAATAATGGAAGAATAAACACACATTTTGCAGAATCTGAGGTCAATCTGTAGATATCGCAGTGACAGTCGATTTTGATATATTGGAAGGAAAGCTTGCGAGAAGATCACCAGTTGGGTCAGAACATTAACACAAAAGCAACATGCTGCAGATTCATTTTCTCTCCTCATTTCCCACGCTATACCTGGAAGGGGCAAATTGTGCCCTTTACTAGTGCTTGCCTCAGTTACATACGAGGAACATGGATGTCAGCAGTAGGAATTACTCGAAATGGGAATTTCCTTCTTGCTTCTCACTGACTTATTCCACTCATTGCAATGACAGGTTTTTTCAGCCACCAGTTTTGCGGGACTACGAAATCATTTATTTATTGGGTAAGGTCACAGTATGTAAGGGCAGAAAAGGTCTTTTTACGGTTCTGGCTCTTCACAGCAATGGAACATGACAATATTCCAGCATCATTGCTGAGAACTTGTGCTCCAGAATTTGCTGAACCCACAGCCAACTTTCTCAGTACAATCACAACATTGGTCTTTACTCAGGAAAGTTGCCCAGTTATGTTCTATACATTAAAAGCACATAAATCCAAGCTTATTATTGCTCCATTATTAATCATTTATTCTGGTCATCACTAAAGTGATGTAAAGTGTTGTCAAGCATCACTGAGTTAGCAATAACCTGTTCAGTGATGTCTAGTCTGCCAGGGACATTTGGCTCCTGACGTTATTACAACCTTGATTCAAAAATGGACAAAAGAAGTGAGGTGAGAGTGACTGTCCTTGATATCTGACATTTGACGAGTGTGGCATCAAGAAGCCCAGCAAAACTGTTGGGGAGTCAATGGGAAAAAGGGAATAGATTTCTGTTGGTTGGATTCAAATCTGGCACAAAGGAAGTTGGCTGTGGTTGTTGGAGCACAGTCATCCAAGCTTCAGGATATTGATGCAGGAGTTCCTTAGGATAGTGTCTTTGTTCCCAACCATCTTTACTCTTCATCAATGACCTTCCCTCCATCATAATGTCAGAAGTGGGAATGTTCACTGATGATTGTACATTTTTCATCAGTAATCAAAACTCCTGAGACACTGAAGCAGTCCATGTTCAAATTCAGAAAGACCTAGATAACATTAAGACTTGGGTTCACAATTGACAAGTTACAATTACCCACACAGGTGTGAGACAATAATCATTTCCAACAAGACAGAATCTCACCATCACCCCTTGCCATTTAAAGGCATCATTCTACCTGTATTGTAAACATCCTGGGGCTTTATCACTAACTAGACCATCTTCACAAGCATCCAATCCCTCCCCCACCAATACACAGTTGCAGTTTGTGTATGATCTACAAGATGTACTTCAGCAATTCACCAAGACCCCTTCACATAGCACCTTCCATCTAGAAGGAGAAGGGCAACAGATACATGGGAACACTACCATCTTCAAATTCCCCTCCAAGCCACTCACTATCTTGACTTGGAAATATATTATTGTACATTGGTGTCACTGGGTTAAAATCCTAGAACCTCCTCCCTAATGGCGCTGTTGGTGCACCTACGTAAAACATACTGCAGCGGTTCAAGAAATCAGCTCAACACCCCAATCTTGAGGGTAATTAAGGGTGACCAATAAATACTGGTCCACCACTTCAAGTCTACATCGCCCAACAATTTTTTTTAGAAAAATAAAATTGATTAAAATAATTTCCGAACACCTGCACTCATTTTTTCCCATGAGAGTGTGCGTCACGGGAGAGGTAGTGGAAAAGTGTTAAGTTGATTCCATTCCTATTTTATCAAAAATATTGCTTGAAGTATTCCAACAGGAAATCTACAAATGGCCTTCATTTTGTAAAATGGCCTTACCACTGAAGTCTGCCAGGTGAGACATGTAAATGCAATTGGGCTCTTTTTCAAATCACCGGTGTTAAGCAATTTCCATCTAATTGCCAACCTTCAATAAAATTGGAATCAATGAATGTCTGAGAACTTCTCTATCATTGGGTTTTGAGTGCTGTCAGTTTTAGCCTTGGTATGTAATCCAACATTTACAAAAAGTTTATTCATCTTTCACTGCGAAATAAATTATCTCCTTATTGAATCAATCTACATATGTAAATTCTGAGTTTATTAGATTGTAAATAAGATTATGTAAATGTTAAGAGTATTGTAATTTCTGACTAGAGTATTTTCTTTTCTTTATTGAACTTTTTGATCAATTTAAAATTCAACCAAATCATTGCATGTAGCTTTTCCACTTCAAGAGCTTCTTTGTATTCTTTTTGTTGTAGTGAAACGGACAGAATGGTTGACATCCATGTAAAAACAAATACAGTTATTACGAGTGTAATATTTCTGCAAGTAGACACATTAAGACAGACAATGGGCAATAAATGCACTTTCCGATTTCTCTCACATCACTAGGGGATGTGTCAAGAGATGTCAAACACAGTTCAGGGCAGTCAATTAAATTTAGACTGTTTTGCAGTTTCTCTCAAACATTTTTTTAATCTCTTTGGTTTTCTGACCAAAGGTAAATCCAGCTCACAGCTCCATAATTTCTACTACATGCAGGGGAAGGAATGGGTCCTGAAACCATCCTGGGTGGGACGAGGATCAAACCTCTCACTGCTTACACCAATCTGATCCATATTAGCTCTTCAGTCAGCTGGGCCACAAAGCAATTCGAGTTGCTGTGGAACATACATTTTTACATGCAGGTTATCATCAGGAGCTATGAACTGTGATGGTAGAAGCACTAATTTTCCTTCCAACATGTATCTGAACAGGAAGTTCTTCTGCTATTGCAGTTTGTACACTGGAAGGACTTACAAGTTGATACTTAATCTCTTTGGTAGCAATTTGCAAGTACATTCCTTGATCATCAACTCCTGAGGTGGAACTTTAATTTGGTGCTTCTGGTCAGTGATAGGGGTCAGAGCCACAATGTCTCAAGACCTTTTCAGCAAACCTTTACAGAATAGGAAATACTTAGTATGGTGTAAAACTGCTTTGTATGGCACTGTAGTTATGTTATAAATGCAATCTGCATCCTATATTAGGACCTAATCATATGTTATAGTAAAATATGTGAAACTGTTTGGAGCAGGCAGTTTCTTTTCACTGAACAATCATTTAGACTTGATTTATATTCACCATTTAGCATGAGTGATACACGACCTTGCCATGACGTTGATGTTGAACCTGTGAAGTATCAAATACATTATTAGCATGTCACGAATACAGGCCTTGATGCATACCTTCAAACTCATGTGCTGCTCTGGGAGAGCAGAGGACAGGAAAGAATTGGAAAAGAAACTTGATAGTAAATAAGCAACTAAGAAAGGTTTCTATACAATGACACGACAGTATTCTACAGGAAGTACTTAGTAAACTGCATTTTAGGTTTGTTGGTATGTGAAAATTACCACCACAAACGTATCACGTAAAAAGTGAGTATATGTCAACTTGCATTTTATTTGACTGATGGAATTTCAGGGTATCTTGAAGATTGCACTTGTCAGGCTGTCATCCTTACAGCAATACTTTAGCTGTTTCATCACATTTGTACGTAGAATGCTTCCTAAAATTTGTTTATGGGAATGCCATGGATGATTTGACATGATGTTGCCATGCCCAGAGCTTGAAGATTGTTGGATACTGAGCTGGTTAAACAAGGGAAGACTGATGCTAACCTGCCAACTACAGAGAATATTGATCAAAGAAAGGAGGCACTAAGCCGGTGCTGACTGGTTTTGGCAGGTGCAAAGCTTTGGGACTGGCTGCTGTAATTTTGCTCTCTCAGTTTTACATCCAGTTAAAGCATTGTTGAATGTTCTGGGGGAAAAAATCCCAGTCTGTAGGAGATAAGTGATTAATTCTGGAAGTCTACTGAAGCTGTTCGCATTCACTGATGACTATGAGACATATAGTTGTGGCTCTGAACAACTCATTATTCAAGGATTGCCTGAAAATTTGGCATCCATAATTTGAAATTATTTAATTGTATTGGGAAATTAGAATTATTTTAATTTCTTTATAACTTATCCCTCAACTGTTTCTGTCAGTCTGTCTCTGTACAATCGGTTACGATCTAAGAAAAAGGTTTAAATCATAAAAAGTAATCAAATTACCTTGTTATTTAGCCATGTCTGGCCAAAGTTACAGCACTAATAATAAATTAATTTTTCTTGAAATTATAAACTTGGTGTCCAAGTATTGTTATTTGTAGAGTCTGGTTAGAAATAAATGGGCAACATTTGAGGGTCTTTGAATATTTTAATGTATTTGTGTTGCAAATCCAGCAATATTAAGACTGATTTAGTCTGGCTTGCTATCACTGGTCATAACACAAGTGGCACATCATCCAAAATTAGAAATATATCGCTGTTCCTTCAGTGTTACTAGGTCCAAATTATGGAACCCCCTCCCTAAGGCATTGTTGATCCTCCTACATCAAATGGACTGTAATGGATCAAGAAGGCAATTTAGCATCACCTCTCAAGGGCAAGGAGGCATGGGAAATAAATGCTGGCCCAACCAGCAACACCCACATCCCATGAATGATTTTTTAAAAATTAGACTGCCATGAAGAGAAACAAGTCAAATTCACTGAAAAAGTACTCTTTCTGAGTCTTCAAAAAGGCTTGAGAGATAACTCATATGATTTATTTTGTTAGATTTGTGCAGAAACACTACTTAAGACCAAGCCTGGCAATAAAGCAAAATGGAATTGTTGTCCTATGTTTTGAAGCTTACTGCAGTCCTCAGAAGGGAGTCGTGTTTGTGCCTGTCAGTTAATTTTAAAGATCTCTCAACATTACTCACTATAGTTGTAAGCTTATCAGATGACTAAACAAACAGTAATTTTGAATAGCTTCAAGCCAAACATGCTGCTGTTTGGGTAACCTGGAAGATTTTACATTTCTGATCCGGTTAGGTATTGCTAACAAAAAGGTGAAGGTGAAACAGAGAAGGGAAATTTAAACACAGTAGAAATGTGAGGATATGGATAGGAGTATTGATGGTTGAATTGCATATGTCCAACTGTCTGAACATTTACTTCAAATACAGCATTTGGACTCAAGGTTTCCTAATTCCCAGACAAAAATACACCTCAATAACAAATTGAACTTAGTTAATAAAATGTTTTGTTGTTTCAAGCAACCATCTCCTGAATGAGAATTCTTGAGATATATATAGGATAAAAGCAGTGTAACACTTGAAAAAAAATAGCACAGAGAAGGTTAAAACCTCAAATGTTTAAACAGCTGCCCAAGATATTTCATGGTATTTTGTTTCAATGTCAACACTAAAAGAGATTACCTCAAAATTCACAATATTCCTTAAACCCCATCAGACTGGATTACATATAAACACATTGCGACAACAGATATAAAACAAGCGTCACTAGACACCATAATTTCAACATTTTTTATTGATTAATAATGCAACATCTACCTGCCTTCCTTATTAAGATCACTTTTTTTTAAACTGGAGAAATAACAAAGCACAAGTGAAGTTGAGGATTATTTTTTGTTGACCCTAAAACATATTTTTCTTAATCCTCTCTGAATAAAGGCCATATGTAAGTTTTAGACAGTATTAACTGTCTTTCCATTATAATTATACACTATTTGTCTTCCGGCATAATTAAAAACAATGTGTCTCCGACCGGTGCACTTGGCAAATACCCATGTTAAAAAACATTTTGTACCTTTCTGTATCCAATTATAAATAATTCTAGGTAATTGTAATACCAAATTAAAAAAATTCAACCTTTATAGATTCTAAATTTTGACTATTCATTCACTATTTTAAATGGGTTTGCTAATGTAATATCAGGGATTGTAGAAAAAAATGTGGAAATGCATTAAAAGAAGAAAGAATGCAGTAGTTAGCACTGCTGCCTTCCAGTGCCAGGGCGTCAGGTGACTGTCTGTGTGGAGTTTGCACATTGTCCCTGCGTCTGTGTGGGTTTCCTCTGGGTGCTCCAGTTTCCTCCCATAATCCAAAAGATGTGCAGGTCAGGTGAATTGGCTGTGCTAAATTGCCCATAGTGTTCAGGGATGTGTAGGTAAGGTGCATTAGTCAGGGGTAAATATAGGATAATAGGGTAGGGAAATAGGAGTGGGTCGGTTATTCTTCAGAGGGTCGGTGTGAATTTGTTAGGTCAAAGGTCCTGTTTCTAAAATATAGGGATTCTATTAAATTCTCAGATTTGATGGATTTTTTTGCACTAAAGTAATCTTTTGGCATTTCATAAAGTTCAGAAAATCCCAATTCAAACTATTGATTAAAATGCTTACTGAATGGTGCAGTGGTTTGGCACTGTGCGTTTTCACCTCTGGTAGCTGACTCTGAATTTATCTTAAACTAATTGGTCCTATGCAGTAATGACATAAGTGCTTATTGAACTGATACAAGAAACATTTGGTAGTTAAAACTGAATGACTAAGAAAACATTAGAAATCTTCCAAACCCATCATTCCTTCCCCTTTCATTTGCCTATTCTAGTTTTATTATTGTGAGAAACAATAGGTTAGCTTATATCAGCTGGTCTGGCACTTTATGCAGCACATATTCAGGTGGTTTTTTTTTGTGTTGGAGGAGGCAAAAATGAGCACAATTAAATAATAGCCATCCCAATTCAAATGTCACATATTTAAAAACAACTTCTTCAAACATTACACCGTTCATAAGACGTAAGTTGCAGCACAATTCCTTTCTTACTTCCCTCATTTTCTATTCTCAAAAAACCCCAGAGAAAATAGTGTCACTTTACAGTAATTGTGTTGTACCCTAATAAATGGCAATAAAAGGAATGGATAGATGGTAAAGTTCTTCTATTCAATAACTAATAATTTTCACTTCTGTAAGGAATGAAAGGTCTGACTTCAATGTATGAATGAAAATGACAACAGATTTTATTATTCATTGGCAGAACATATTCAAGTTGAGGGGTTACAGGTGAACTGTTGAAATAATCCATGAATAAAATCATTATGTGCTCAATGAGCTGAGGTCAGAATTTCATGGAACTATGGTCATAAACGTGGTCAATTTCGTTTCCATTGAAAAAATAATCTATTCACTCAAAGGGGTGGTACAGTATTTTCCTATGGAGGTAACTATGACCAATCATCACATGTAAGTTAATGCTTTTCAGATGACTTAAAACCCAAACAGAGCTAGGTTAACTGCATACAAACAAACTGTTTCTGTTCTGATTCCATGCTGAGAAATCATCACCAAACTCATAAAATATGTCTCAATACATATGATTAACTTTAGCATCCCTGTTTTGCGGCTCCCTTTGGTTTAAATTGTCAGCTATACTGACATTATTGGAGAAATTGGGTCGACTAACTCGTGAGCTCAAAAAATAATCAAACCAAGTTAATCTACAATGGAAGCATCAACCTCACTGAGACTCAGATAACAATTATCAACACTATGTTCATTCTGTTCTATCCTCGACAAAATCACATGCATGAGAATATTACAACCAAAATGTAGGAATACAAAACAGAGCAGGAGTTTTAAAGTTAGAATTTATTTTAAATGAGTTCAATTCTGAAAAGCAAAACTGCTGCTTTACATTGTTCCCAAATTTGCTTTTTCTCCACTTTCGAGTTGTATGTCATTACTGGTAGTTCAGTTTCAACATTACATATTTAGCGTTCATAACATTTTATTTTAAATGAACTGCATGAAAACTAACAAGTAATTTCACAAGTAGATCATTGACGAAAGGTAATGCACAGGTTCAGACTGGTTTTCAAACCACTCAGGTCAAGTTCTGACAAGTTCCTGTTTCCTCATACCAGAGGGAGAACTAACCTCCCTGCTCTTAAGTGAATGTATATTTTGCATTTCTCCCATTTCAAATAAGTCAAAGTCAACTTACTAAGTATATGGTACATAGTCTAAATGTGAAAATATTTAGGCCCACAAATCTTTCCTTCAATAAAGATTAAAACTAATTCTTGCATCATGTTGCTTTGTTACATTTTGAACTTTTAGCTAAGTATATGATATATTGCTATAATTACAGGATATATGAAAGTCCATTTTTAAAAAAAATCTAACTAGTAAAGCATGTTCCTCACTCTGTACACATTTATAAGGAGTATGGGGATTTTTCATGAGTTTAAATTATGTGGTATAAAGCTAATTCCTTGACTTCATAACAACATTCTGAAGAACCTCATCTTTGTCCTGATCTTACCTTTTTATTCAAATCAGTGAGATTTATTTCACAGAAGAATTAAGATTATAAACATCTTACATAACAATTATGTTTAAGAGACATCACATTTGTCCTGCAGCTGTGTTTTTATAATGATCATATTCAGTTTCCTATGAAATATACCAAGGTTAAAGACAACATAAAGCATCAGTACACAAATCTCTAAGTGCTCTGCTCTATGTAGAAGCACACATCTATTGAATGATAAATCAGTGTGCTGTATCTGATTCACAGTTGTACTAATAACAATTAAGATGCTACAATTTCACATATCTGAATGAGAAACACGTGCATTGCAAATATATTTTCATCAAATTTTATCTGTTACTTCTGCAACTGAACTTACCATATCCACGAATGCCTCCTGAAGGGGAAATTATTCACATGCATCATTTCCATGAATCTTCATTTACAGGAATTCATCAAATCCAATAAATTGAAGTTGTGCATGTACTTTAACACAAAATCAGCTTCTGATTGCAATCAAATAGATCCTCCCTGTTAATCTTGACCATAATGTACGGAGGGTCACTTTTGTACATCTGCAGTCATTGGATTGTTCATGTAAAATAGAAACAGTTTAAAACCAGACTGTAGTTTGAAACACCTGTGCTGTCATTGTTCTGCTTGTGACAATTTTTGAAGCCAAACACTTGAAAAAATCAGATAAGCACCTGCTTTTAGTGAAGACAGACAACTAAAACAGCACTTAGGATCAGGAACAAAGAAAAAAAGCAGAAAGCAGCATTCCAACAGAAAATACATCTTCCAGCATTATGTAAAATTTCTACAGTAAAAGAGGCTGAGGCAACGCTGCAGAACACTTTTAATTGTCATTAAAGGAAGATGTGTAGTTTTACTTTCTTTTTCTTCGTATTCTTTCAGTAAACCTTTCAGCTTTCTTGCACCACACGTTCATCTTAGAACTGACAGAAACCAAATGCTTTCTCATTGAGTTTTCCTCCTGGGATGACGATGATGTTGATATATCACTCACAATATTCCACTGCTACTAATTTAACTTTGCAATAATAGTTAAAAGAGCATGGATTCAGTCATCTGTAGCAAGGCACTGAGCACTTATTGCTCCAAGCCCCAGGGTGATGGCTTACCACCATAAACGGCATTTTTGGGATTGTTGCCTCATTTTGAAATTTTTTCTTGTATAGCCTATATTTCTGAAAGAAATTTATTGAAACGATGTGCACCTCTATGCTTCAAAACAAGTAAGTTGTTGGTTAATCCATGCAGCCTGTGTGAATTTGTCATAAAAGTAAATAACAATAACCAGGAGGATGTCAGTAATGATACAAAGGAAGGTGAAGAGGAATGCTCTAAATCCGAATGTCATCTAAGAACCTCTTCCCTACCGTCCGTGTTCCTTTTTCTCCAATCCAGTTCACCAACAGTTGTCATTACTGTTCTCTCATTGTAAATGGGTTCATCTGCTTCAAGTCTGCATTCTCCAAACCCCCTTGCATTTCTCTAAAGGTGGAACAAGAGGAAAGGCTCTCATTCAACAGAAAAGAGTCCTGAAAATATAGTATGTGGGTTCAGTCATCTCTAGAGTGTCTGACGTACAGCACTGAAAGGTTCAGCACATTCTCGGTTCCTCGGTTACTTTACTCTGCTGCAGAACCAGCTTCAATCTTGTGAGAATGCTGCTGCACAGGGGATGTGCTGTCGTCAAGGGGTTCCTTTAGGTAGGTTCCCTGTTCAATAAATGTATTCAAATGACTTGTTTTCAGTTACCATCACAGGAAATGTACATATTAATGTATTTGCAGTTTGTTGTTAAAAAAAATTATTTCAATGTTTGTTAATCTCAATTTAAAACAGACTAATTTTATCAAAAATTGGTGCCCTTTAAAATACCCTAAAGGACCCCCTGACAGCATAGTTAATGCCTTTTTAGGACAAGTGGGAAGGAGTAAACAATGAACTGAACAGTTATAGGATAGAAGCTTCAAAAGACAAATTAAAAAAAAAACAATGTGCATTTAAATTGGGGACTTTTTGTTTTGAGGAAATGTTTGAAATTAAGTAGACCACTGAACAAGTGATCATGATTCACTATTTCAGAATTACAAATGAACTCAAATATTATTTCAGTACTGTTTAAAAGTGTGCATGACAATAGAAGTTAAATGATTCAATTAAAAATAAATTATCCTGAAAGCACAACAATGTATTGCATTCTCTGTTCAGCTAAAGTCCTGAGGAACCTTTCAGGAACACTGCAATGCTACATTGTTATTCACAGTCCTGCTCTGCCAAAAGCTGCGCCTCATATTGTGCCGGAGCAGGGGATGAAGCTGGCTGCTTTGTCTTGGATAGTGGCAAATCTCTTGAGCGTTATTGGAGCTGGACCCATTCAGGCAAGTGGAGAATATTCCATCACGCTTGTGCATCATAAATGCTTGTCAGAATTTGTCCAGTCAGGTGAGTCACTCGCTCACAGAATTTGGACCTCATCCTGCAGCCTGCGCATTTATGTGACTAAACCAGTTAGGTTTCTGATCAATAATAAACACCAGGATTGGCAGGGGTAATTTATTGATGATCAAATACTCTCTTGTGGTAATTGCCTGGCAACTGTGTGGCATGAATATTATTTTCTCTTTATTAGTCCAATGCTGGTAAAGCTGCAACAAAGAGCTATATACACACAAAGCATCCTGTATAAAAGATAAGCAATTCTACACCCCTCAGAATTTGTAGAGGCAAGAGATGTCAGGAAAGTGTAAAGAAGGGCAGTGAAATAATATCAAATGGTATAACAGACTCAATAGGCTGAATTGCTCACTCCTCTTTCTATATTTTATGTTTCTATTGAAAAGAGAAGACTAAAGCCTTTGCACTCATCTTTAGCCAGAAATGCCAAGTCAGTACTTCAGCCTTACCAACTCCTAAAGTCCTCAGCATCACAAATGCCATTAACAGAACCATAAGGTATTGGACAAACCCATCACGTCTGGCAGCATCAACGGAAAGTGAAGCAAGGTCAGCATTTTAAGTTGAAATGACTCTCCTTTCAGACCGAAGAGAGGTGGTAATGTGCTGCACCTTCTGCTGTTGAAACAAAAAGGAGCAACTGCAAGAGAAGATAAGGTCAGGGAAAAGTAAGAGAACAAGTGACATTTGAGATCAAAGATATTATCAAACAAAAGGCAAAGGTAATAGAAATGGTGATCAAGAAGTGACAATGCCTAAGTACAGGGTAGGTGTTAATAGCATGATAAAGGTCAGCCCTGAAGCCAACCTTCAATCAATTTGAATCTTTCTATGGATATCAAGTACCAGTTGGTTCACTGGACAGAAAAAAGAATACATGCCCTGACTAAAGACTTGTGCTCCAAACATAGTTGGCCCCTCAAACTATTCCATTACAGATAAAGCAAGGGCATCTAGCCAATAGCGTGGAAATGTATAGCTAAGTATGTCCTGCTCACAAATGCGATACAAATCCAATCTGATCAACTATCTCTCCATTAGGTAAGAGAGAATTACTGTAGATGCTGGAATCTTTACTGAAAACAATCAATGCAGGTCAGACATCATCCATGGAGAGACAGCAAGCTAACATTTTGAGTCTATATGACTTTGTCAGAAGTGGTGAAGTGTGGAGGGGACAGCATTTATGCTATAGTTGCGGGTGCGATAGTGTGCGGGTAGTGGGCATACGGTGTTAGTAGAGAAAAGATGTTGTTAGTTCATATTAAGTGATTGAAATGTGAGGTTGGCAGAACAGTAGTCCATTCCACAGCCATCAATATCACCCACCATCACCCTGCACAGCACCTTCCCATGTAACAGCAGAAGGTGCAGCATCTACTCCTTCACCTTCTCCCTACTCATCATCCAAGGGTCAAAAGAGTCTTTCCAGGTGAAGCAGCATTTCACCTGTACCTCCTCCAGTCTTGTAATCACTGCACCCAGTGTGGCCTACTCTACACTGGAGAAACCACTGGGTGACCACTTTGTGGAACACCTCCATTTGTGCACAAGCAGGATGCTGACCTTCCCATAGCCGGTCATTTTAATACAGTGTCCTGCTCACATGCCCACATGTCTGTCCTCGGCATGCTGCAGTGTTCCAGTGAATCACAGTGTAAACTGGAGGAACAACATCTCATCTTCACACCCGGCACTTTACAGCCTTCTCGACTTAATATTGAGTTCAACACCTTCAAATTGTGAACCATTTCTTCCTGTTTGTTACATTCTGTTATCATGTCCTCTGTCCCCTCCCCACATTTCAAAACTAGCAGCATTGTTCTGCCATCCTCATATTCTGAACAAGTTAATCTGAACTATCAAAATCTTATCTGTATCATCACCCTACACCCACTATCCCCACACCCCAAATTATAGCATCAATGCTGCCCCCTCCACACTTCACTTCAGCTCTGATCAAGAGTCATCTGGACATAAAACATTAGCTTTCTCTCTCTCCATGGATGCTGCCTGACCAGTTGTGATCTCCAGCATTTGTTGTTTTCAGTCATCACTCCACCAGTCCGTTTTCAGTCAGCAGCAGTGAAAGAAGATGCACAGCTTGGGTTCTATCAGGATTACAGCTCCAGATAACAGTTGCAGCTTTTCTACAAATGTAGACAAAGAAAGGTAATCCTGAAAGTGAGATAAAAATGATTGCTCTTGACATCAGAGCAATAAATGACCACATGTGACATCAAGGACCACTAGTAAAGTTGAATCAAATTGAATACCATTCAAATTGGTATTGAGGGGAAAATTCCACCTGCTGGAGTCATATCTAACACAAAGGAAGAAGACTGTGATAATCATAGAATCCCGACAATGTAGAATCAGGCTATTTGGCCTATCAAATTCACACTAACCTTCCAAAGAGCATTCACATAGACCCATACTATCCCTGTAACTCTGCATTTCCCATGGCTAATTCACCTAACCTACACATCCCTGGACACAATGGGCAATTTAGCATTGCCAATCCATCTAACCTGTGCATGTTTGAACTGTGGGAGTACTGAGACGAAATCCACACAAACACAGGGAGAATCTGCAAACTCCACACAGACAGTCATCTGAGGGTTGAATCAATCCCAGGTCCCTGGCATGGTAGGGCAGCACTGCTAACCACTGAGCCACCATGCAACCCCCTAACTGGAGACGAAGCATTTCTGTTCCAGGATATCACTGCAGGTGTTCCTCACACACCATCTTCCGTTGCTTCAATGACTTTCTATTCAGCGTAAGGTCAGGAAGTGGGAATTTTCACTGACGATTGCTCAATCCCATTTGAAGATTCTCAAATAATGAGACAGTTCGTGTTACAGACAACAAAACAACAATCTAATTGGTACTTCTCGTTAAAGGTATTGCAAAAGCTTCAGTCTTACCATTTGCACAGATGTATTGAACTCTCTCATCATTGATGGTGGAGACATCTGTGGGGCTTCCTCATCTAGTTGGTTGTTAAATCGTTCACCATCACTCATAACTGCATATAGCAGGAGTGTAGAGCACTGAGCTGTCCATTGGCTGTGGGATTGCTTAACTCTATGTACAGTATGTTGCCTCCATGATTTGGAATGTATGCAGTTCAGCATTATACCTTAAGTGGGCCTGCACTTCAGTTTTAAGTATGCCTTTTGCTGTTTCTCACATATCCTCCTAGCTTCACATCAAACTAAGGTTGATCCCTTGGATTGATCCTAATGGTAGTTTGAGAGAAATGGCAGTTTATGAGGTTGCAGGCTGAGATTAATTACAATTCTCCTGATGACAGGTATTATAGAGGTTCAGTTTTCAGCTGCTGGATTTGCTTTGAATCTATCCCATTCAGCACAGTTGTAGTGCCTTTAAAAAGGATTGTGAGTGTCTTTCGTGTGAAGACAAGACAAATTACTCCAACCGATACTATGATAGACAATGTTTTTGAAATAGGTAGATGGGTGAGGATGAGGTCAAGAATGCTCTTCTTACTTGTTGTTTTTCCAACCACGAGTGCAGACCCAGTCTGGCAGGACTTTAGAAGGCTTAAGCAGTAATGCTGCTACTAAAACACACATGATGATGGACATTGAAGCTGTCCTAACTGAGTACCTTAAATTGCTGTTTACAACATGGGGAAATATGGATTTACCAGGTCAGTATTAATAATCAGCAGATGATTTCTAAACGTTGAGTCATGGTCTGGACTTAAGGTTGATCATCCTCAGGACCACACCATCTCAACTATATAATCACTGTGCTGCCACCCCTTATGCCTGATCTGTTGTTGGAGCAGGACTACACTGGAGTGATGATGAAAAAAATCATCACTGACATTTGCATTAGCTATAAGGTTTGTGAGTATGACTATAGCCAATTTTCACTTGCTGGTATGTTGGACAAATCTCATTATTTTCGCACACTTTCCCAGCTACTGTGAAGAGGCTCAGCAGGTCAGGCAGCATCCAAGGAGCAGGAGAATCTACGTTTCGGGCATAAGCCCTTCTTCAGGAATGAGGAAGGTGTGCCAAGCAGGCTACAATAAAAGGTAGGGAGCGGGGTGTTGGGAATGTGATAGGTGAAAGGAGGTTAAGGTGAGGGTGATAGGCCGGAGAGGAGGTGGGGGGGCGGAGAGGTTGGGAAGAAGATTGCAGGTCAAGAAGGCGGTGCTGAGTCCAAAGATTGGGACTGAGATAAGTTGGGGAGAGGGGAAATGAGGAAGCTGGAGAAATCTGCATTCATCCCTTGTGGTTGGAGGGTTCCTAGACGAAAGATGAGGCGCTCTTCCTCCAGGTGTCGTGTTGCCATGGTCTGGCAATGGAGAAGGCCAAGGACCTGCATGTCCTTGGCGGAGTGGGAGGGGGAGTTAAAGTGTTCCGCCACGGGGCAGTTGGGTTGGTTGGTGCAGGTGTCCCAGAGATGTTCTATGAAACGTTCTGCAAGTAGGCAGCCTGACTCCCCAATGTACAGGAGGCCACATCGGGTCCAGCGGATGCAGTAAATGATGAGTGTGGAGGTGCAGGTGAATTTGTGACGGATTTGGAAGGATCCCTTGGGGCTTTGGAGTGCAATGGGGGGGGAGGTGTGGGCACAAGTTTTGCATTTCTTGCGGTTGCAAGGGAAGGTGCCGGGATTGGAGGTTGGGTTGGTGGGGGTGTATGGACCTGACGAGGGAGTCGCGGAGGGAGTGGTCTTTCCAGAACGCTGATAAGGGAGGGGAGGTAAATATATCCTTGGTGGTGGGGTCTGTTTGGAGGTGGCGGAAATGATGAAGGATGATACAGTGTATCTGGAGATTGGCGGGGTGGTAGGTGAGAACCAGTGGCGTTCTGTCCTGGTGGTGATTAGAGGGGCAGGGTTCAAGGACGGAGGAGCGGGAAGTGGAGGAGATGCGGTGGAGAGCATCGTCAACCACGTCTGAGGGGAATTTGCGGTCTTTGAAGAAGGAGGCCATCTGGGTTGTTCGGTATTGGAATTGGTCCTCCTGGGAGCAGATGCGGCGGAGGCGAAGGAATTGGGAATATGGGATGGCATTTTTACAGGGGGCAGGGTGGGAGGAGGTTGTAATCTAGGTAGCTGTGGGAGTTGGTCGGTTTATAGTAAATGTCCGTGTTGAGTCGGTCGCCCGAGATGGAAATGGAGAGGTCTAGGAAAGGGAGGGAGGAGTCTGAGATGGTCCAGGTAAATTTGAGGTCGGGGTGGAAAGTGTTAGTAAAGTGAATGAACTGTTCAACCTCCTCGTGGGAGCACGAGGCAGCGCCAATACAGTCATCGATGTAGTGAGGAAAAGATCTAAGAAAAGGTCATTTTTGGATCTCAGTGAGGTGATGGAGGTAAAATTAGGCCAGATATCCATCACAGTCATGAATGGGAAAGTCCCCCAGATCTTGTGCCTTTTCTAAGTGTGCCTTTCTGACACAATCACTTTCCGGGACAGCAATGTCCCGCCCTCCCAGCTGAAGCTGCTGGACAACTGGATGCTGTGGCTGCTGGCAGCACAGCAACATGAAGGTGCAGGAGCAGTGGGTATGGGAAGTACATTTTTTGGGGGGATCATGGGGACAGGTTACTTCAGGGTCAAAAGTAAAAGCGGAAGGATTGCTTTAATCAACCAACCCCCTACCCCAATCCATACCTAGATTGGAGCAGGTCAGGGACTCTCCTTAAGCAGGCAGATGACTCCATTGTAAGACAGAAAGGCTATCTGTGACCCCATCTACTGGGGAGAAAGCTAACCGTACTAGTGGCATGAAGTGGCCATTAATTGACTTCCATTCATCAAAGTGTTAGAAGTCCTGTGGTATTCTCCCAGGTAAGCATTGCTGAAATCCTGTGATATTCACTTTGTCTGCTAGTTTATAGTACTGAATGAAGTTATTTGAGGCAGTTCACTACGTTGAAACCTCCTTTGCATTTGCTTTGTTTGTGGCCTGGTGATTAGTGATGAAAGATGCAATACTATTGAATATTTACAAATAGGACATTGTTCTTAGACTACATGGAGGTTTATTACTTCGTAATAAGCACAACTAAATTTGGTCAGGTTTAGTTTTCACAGGGAGCTGGTAGTGATACATCCTCTGAAAGCTAGAATCGAACTTCTCATCTCCACACACAGACTGTGCGAGACATCTGTACAATGGGTGGAGTCAATGTAAAGTGAACATTAACCCCTTCAGAACTACGCTCTTTTGCCTTTTCTGATTTCAAAATTAATAGAATTTAACTTTTAAAAACGAGCAGAAAAAAGTAAGAACTTCATTCCATATACCAAAAAATTTTCAAATGCTGATCTACAATTTGCATCCACTCAGTTTGCTTCCTGATTGTTTAGAAGTAGAATTCCACATCTGTCTTGTTAAGAAAGGATTTGAGATCCAAAAAATATGGTTGAAGATTTCTTTTTAACCAAATTTGACTGACAATTTGCTGTCTTCACATTTCTTTCAAACATCAGACATTCTGGAAACTGCATGTTTGTAAGCCTTCAGAATTTCAACAGTAAACTGTTATTTTAATTATCAACTTGTTCTTTTCAAAGTTTGATCTCACCAAGTTAAATGGTTCCGCACATGACTCAAAATCTTATGAGAACCCTTGCAATCAACCACCATACAGGTTTGTTAAAAATAATAGCATTTATTTATTTCTATGAGCATAACACCATATTTTGTTTTTGATCAGGAAATGACCTGCATAGAGAAGAGTAGTCACACAGAGCATCAGATCAACCGTCTGGCGTGCTAGCATATCAGTCAAGCGCAGTGATGGGTAACTAACTGGAGAAGATTCCATCCTAAGCTGTAGAAAGTGCAAGAGAAAATGCTGAAGTATTTGCAAATGTCTTCAGACAAAGGAATTGAATGGAATATAAGATTTAAGAGCAGAATTAGGCCATTCAGCCTGTTGCCATATTGCTTTGCTTCAGTCTAATGTTCCCCACCATCACATTGTAATGTTCTACATTGCCAATTTCTGCAAAATGAATGAAAGACACGACAGTGTAGTTTTAAACAGGCTGAAGATTCACTCAGCCATTGGACAGCTTTCCCATGTGGGCATCCATTTGCAGATATTCAAGGAATGATTTTTGATTGTATTGTGAGTGTCCAAGTCTCATGCTGCAACCTATTCACCTCAACAAGTTGCAATCCATTACGATACAAGCAGGAACTAAAAAAGAAAGAAATTAGTATCCAAATAGGCAAGGTGCTTCGATATACTAATTGTTACAATTAATAAACAGCGTCTGGAAAAATAGCAATAATTTGCTGTACTACAATGTATTTAACTTAATGTTCAGATGTCTAATCTGCCACATTATAAAATGTGCAATGCATTTAGCACTTCTGCCTTTCCAAAGTGTGAATATCATTCACACAATTGAGAGTAAAATTACAGAATAAACTGAAGGATATAATATTGCTTTTGTGAAAAGGTCTGTGAACAATCAATTTCTAATCCTAATGTCTGGCAAGTCCAGATATTTTTAGAAGGTCACACTACAGTTCGTCTATGCAGAGACCGAATGTTGTCTCTGAGATGGCTGACTATTGGTTAGCACTGACATAGGTCTGCCTCAGAAAGTGCCAACAGACCATAATTTGGTATTTTACACAAACATAAATTCCCTTTGTGCAATAATAATAATCTACTTAAGGTTTAGAAAATTCCATTTGTATAATATTTAAACAATATGTTAGATTTTCACAAGAATACAGAACTTTGAGGGCAATTACTAATCCAAGAAGCAGCAGAGAAACTATAAATGATATTGACAGCTTTTGAACTAGAGTTCTAAAATGTATTTGTCATTTCGTCAAAAGTGCTTTTTACTGCTTAAATAATTTAGGTAGCCACATTGTAACATGAAACAGAAACAGGCATCAAAATCAGCAGAGTTTTGAATAAGATAAACCTCCAGTGTGTTGTTCATGTTTGAAGTGCCCTTCCATAGTAAGCATAGAAACTTAGAGCCATAGAGTCACACAGCACAGAAGTAGACCCTTCGGTCCAACTCATCCATGCTGACTAAGTTTCCCAAAGTAAACTAGGTCCACTTGCCAGTGTTTGGCCCATACCTCTCTGAACCTTTCCTATTCATGAACCTATCCAAATATCTTTTTAATGTTGTTACTGTATCTGCACCCTCCATATCCTCTGGCAGTTCATTACACATACAAACCACCCTCTGTTGCCCCTCAGATCCCTTTTAAATTGTTCTCCTCTCACCTTAAAAATATGACCCCTAGTTTTGAGCTCCCCCACCCTAAAGAAAAGACCTTGGTTATTTCACCTTATTCATGCTCCTCGTGATTTTATAAACCTCTATAAGGTCACCCCTTAATCGCCTACACTCAAGTGATAAAAGTTCCAGTGTATCCAACCTCTACTTATAACTCAAACCTTCCACTTCTGGCAACATCCTTGTAAATCTTTTTGGCCCACTGGTCTTTGTATGTATTCAAAGCTGGGTTAGACAGATTAGTGATTGCTAAGATAATCAAGCATTTTGAAGGTAGGTAGGAAAGTAGAAATAAGGGCACAATCAGATCGCTCATTATCTTATTGAATGGTGGAGCTGACTTGAAGGATTATATGGCCTATTCCTACTGTTATTTCTTGTGTTCTCTTCTCAAACAGTTCAAAAGGTCTAATTGTCTTTTACAATTTTCTCACTGTTAGTTTTAGGTAGTAGTCACCATCAGTAATTGCTATTTACCCTGTATAATAAAGTCAAGAGGAAATTAGCATAAAATCAAAAGCTTAGGAACAGTAAACACTAGAAACCTAACTTGGATAGTATCATGACATATCATTATTTCACCTACTAAATGGAAGCATGATTTTTTTTTTGAAACTGTCAGTCTGTATCAGGATAATATTTCAAATTTGTTGTTGATTTCTACATCATAGGAATGTTTTTAGGAGAATGCTCTTTTCTCATTCAGCACTTCCAATGATGAACTTGACCTGAAGGGAGTACACATTGGAATAGGGTTCCAGATCTTAGCCTCAACTTCTGACACAATCTCTTTGATCAGAATTATACAGTACACACACCGAATTTCCCAATAATTTCTTTCTCCATTGCAACTGATCTTGTTACTGCCCATTGCCATTTATTCTTTGAAGTAAGGAATCTGAAAAGCCATGAAAGACAAATAAAGTATAACCTAAAAATGGTGAAGTTAAACGTAAAACAATGTGGTTGCTCTAATTATACTGATCATTGTATATGGACTTAAAATTAATGATCAGGGAGAATAAATTCCTGATGTATTCTGCCAATCGCTGATGAGTCGTATAACATTTTAGAATTAATTGTTTCAAAACAAACAATCAGCTGAATTTAACGAGCATTTTAATGATCACACTGAAAATGCATCACACCGTTCCTCATACTTTCATTAATATGCAGAGTGTGGCTAAACTGAAAAAGAAACCTGTTTATCCAACACGTTATGAAACTGAGTGAATATAATGATATAATTGTGAAGTCCAAATGTTAGAACACTAGTTTTGAACTGACTACTGCATGTGATAAAGTGATTTGTACATGGGTATAACTCCAACAGGTACCCTATTTTCACACTTTTAACTGACATTGCTCAATTTGAATGATTATGGTATTTTACATGAGTATAAACAGATCCAACCTAGTGTAATATGTATGGCACACAACCCCTGCCACCGCCACCACCAACACCACCCCTCTGCCCCCCAGCGCTGTGTTACTTTTTTGCAGTTAGATGTTCAGGATGACTCCTCAAAGATACTCACAATTTGTTGACATAAACAATACCTTACCTTTGATCAGAAAGATCTGATTGAGAAAGGCCATTTTTAACTCAGACATGAAGAGTTATAGCTGAATCAGAAACTGAAGACTAGCATGAGCTTTGCCAGTGATAGAGAACTGAAGGCATGCAACAACCACTTGAACATCTGCATTCTCATCTGCAATAGAAGAACAAACTTGACCTCATCCTTACCAAGCTGTCTACTGTACACACTTCTGTCTTGCAAATGACATGTGGATGACAAATGGCCATGTGCAGAACTTTGGAGCAGCCCAGCAGTTGAGAGAGAATGTTGACCACTACCATTTGGAAGAACAAGGAAAGCCACTAGCAAGTTCCCATCCAAGCCACTCAGCATCTTGACTTGGAAATATATCATTGTTCCTTCACTTTTGCTGAGTCAAAATTCTGGACCTCACGAGCAGCGTTGTATTTGCACCTACTCTAAATGGATCGCAGCCATTTAAGAAGGCAATTCGGGGGGGGATCCAAGATGGCAGCGACCCAGCAAGTCTGAGTCTATAGTGCTCCTCCCAAGACTTGGGCAAAGTGGGTCACCCACCTCTACCACACTCACCAAATCATTTAAAATAGCTGCTTAATTTAATTGGTTGTTTAGTATTGAATTTAAATAATTTAATCTTCAATAAAAATGACTAAAGGGAAGGGAGCCCGCAGCTCTCAACAAGCAGAAACCCCTCCCCCACCCTCTCCAGCTGCAGCAGAGGTGTTCGCAACCGGGGGACTTACCTACGGTGGCGAGCCTTGTGAAAATCATCTCCAAACTGGATGCGAAGATCAACACTTTTATTGAAGAATCCCGGATCACCGGAAAAGGCCAAGGAATTTTTGGACTCTCTTAGATAAATTGTAAGAGATAATTGATGTTGGTTTGCCTTCCCCCCCACTCCCGTTTATATCCCTCTTTTTTTTACATTACTGTTTAATATTATCTTGGGGGGTGGGGACAGGGATTTATTTATTTGTTCTCTACTTAATGATTTTCTCCCCCAACTTGGGTTTTTTTTTATTATTCTATTTGTATATATATAGGCTGGGGGGTCTAGTTAATATTGGTGGGAGGAGGTGGTTACCTTATTCTATTTTACCTCTGTCTCGAGGAGCGGGGTAGTTTTCCCTTGTTATTTTGTATTATTATATTTAATTATTACTTGTTGACGTTGTAATTTTATAGTTATATATGTTTATACATGGTATTAACATTACCAAATCTATCCAGGTGTTGGTGTGGGGGGGGGGGAGGGTGCTCACTGTTAACTCTAGCTCTGTAGTATATTTGAATTTTCCTCATCCTATTGAGGAGTGCCTGGGCCAAGGGTGGAGCACTGGTTGGGAGAGGATATAATGGACCTTTGGAAAGGAAGTGATACCCCCTGGGAATAAGGAGGAAAATCTCCATTTAAGTACATTTTTTTTTTTATTATTTAGAAATAGTTTTTATTATACTGTTGTGAGTGTATTAGAGAGCCTTTATTTTTGTGAATTTTATATGCTCTATGTTCGGGATGTTTTGGATAGGGTTTCCCCTCCCGAGGGGTCTTGGATCTGCCCGGACGATTATGGTTGATCAGTCGGTTAACGCAAACTTTAGAAAATTTTATTCTGATTTATATAAGTCGCAGGATTGTGAAGACAGGACTAGGAGGATGCAATCATTTTTTAAAAAATTTGACCTTTCCGGACCTAACTCCAGAAGAAGTAGAGGTATCGGTCTTAAATGCTCCCCTACCTGTCCAAGAAATATTTGACGCAATCAGGCAACTTCAGAGCAGTAAGGCACCTGGCCCAGATGGCCTTCAAGGTAAATTCTATAAAGAATTTATAGGAATATTGGCTGGTCCACTTATGGACATGTATTCCCCTTCCCCCACCTCACCCTAGTTCTAAACTTCCAGCTCAGTAACTGTCCCCATGACTTGTCCGGACTTGTCCTACCTGCCTATCTTCTTTTCCACCTATCCACTCCACCCTCTCCTCCTTGACCTATCACCTTCATCACTTCCCCACTCACCTATTGTACTCTATGCTACACTCTCCCCACCCCCACCCTCCTCTAGCTTATCTCTCCACGCTTCAGGCTCACTGCCTTTATTCCTGATGAAGGGCTTTTGCCCGAAACGTCGATTTCGAAGCTACTTGGATGCTGCCTGAACTGTTGTGCTCTTCCAGCACCACTAATCCAGAATCTGGTTTCCAGCATCTGTAGTCATTGTTTTTACCTAACTACGCATAGAGTCAGGGCTGTCTCCCGCCCTCGTTGAAAGAGACAAATATCTCTCTTATCCTTAAAAAAAGGACCCAGAAGATTGCACGTCATACAGACCAATATCCTTGCTAAATGTAGATTTTAAAATCCTTTCTAAAATGTTAGCATTGAGACTAAAAAGGGTATTGCCACATGTCATAAAGGAGGATCAGATGGGGTTTATTAAGGGCCGTAGGTTATCCAATAACATTAGAAGGGTTTTGAATATGATTCAAGCCTGCCATCAGGGAAAGATACCAGGTATAGTAGTCTCATTAGACGCGGAAAAGGCATTCGATAGGGTTGAATGGTCATATTTGTTTTACGCATTGGAAAGGTTTGGCATTGGAAAGGTGTTCACCGAATGGGTCTCAACATTGTATAGTGATCCCAAAGCAGTTGTGGTTACCAATGGATTAGGCTCGGATAGCTTCAGTGTGGGTAGGGGCTGCCGTCAGGGATGTCCTCTCTCGCTATTGTTATTTACGCTAATAATTGAACCACTAGCAGAAGCTATACCGGCTGATCCTAATATAACGGCCCCAAGGATTGGTACAGGTAAACATAAAATTACCCTTTATGCAGATGATGTTCTTCTATTCCTCAGTAATCCTCTGATGTCCGTGCCTCGCTTAATCCAAGTTATTAATACATTTAGTGCATTCTCAGGATATAAAATTAATTTCTCAAAATCGGAGGCTATGCCAATGGGTGGCCTTGCTATGATACCCCACTTAGTGGACGGATCCCACTTTCACTTTTGGTGGTCCCTGGAGGGTTTCTTATATTTAGGCATTTTTATTACCCCAGTATTTGGTCAGTTATACAAGGCTAATTTTAATCCTGGAAAGGATAAGGCAGGACCTCCAGCGATGGGGAGACTTTCCAATTTCCTGGCTGTGTAGAATAGCACTAATTAAAATGAATGTCCTGCCCCGTCTCCTATACCCTATGAGAATGCTTCCGGTGATGCTGCCGAGGCTGGCACTACGTAAATTATATGGCTGGTTCGGTTCCTTTATCTGGAATCATAGACGGCCCCTCATTAAGCTGAAGAAGCTATAGCTTCCACAGGCAAGGGGAGGATTGGACTTCCCAGATTTTAGGAAATATCAGTTAAATTCCCTATTAAGTTACATAGCTGATTGGGTCTTGTCTGACCCGCAATCAATCTGGCTGGACATCGAGGTTTCTCAAGTAAAATGCCCACTTATTAACCTTTTATTTTCAGAGAAGAGGAAAATCATTACGGATCACTGTAAAAACCCTATAATACTAAACACAATTAAAGCTTGGAATATAATGCAGCAAAATGAGGGTAACTCACATAAAACATCCCTCTATGTTCCAATAGTGGGAGCATGGGGATTCCAACCAGTGTTTACAGATGCCACTTTTAAACTCTGGAGATCCAGGGGTATCTCATGTTTAGGGGACCTATTTAAAGAAGGGGTCCTGATGTCTTTTGAATAGCTGCGTCAGAAATTCGGATTACCTAATGGAAACCTTTTTTGATACTTCCAAATTCGAGATTATATACAGAAGAAGACTACGTTATTAGATAGTCTTTATAAATCAGATAGAGAATGTAGAGTGCTACGGCCAATGGGGGTATCTTTCGTCAGTATTTATTACATGATGAAGTATCAGGAGGTATGGACAATCTGCTTAAAACATGGGATCAGGATTTGGGACTAGAAATCTCTATAGAAACGTGGAATGACATTTGGGAAAACGCCAGAAGAATCACCATCCGCAACAGAACTCAGGCTATCCAGCTGAAGATACTTCATAGGGCCCATATAGCACCGGATTGATTGGCAAAATTTAAGGCAGGAGCATCTCCAATGTGTCCCAGATGTAAAATATAGGTGGGCACTCTTGTACATTGTCTATGGACCTGTCATAAGATCCATAGATACTGGACTAAAGTAGCAAGTACCCTGACAGAAATTTTAGGAACGGAAATTAAAGTGGACCCTGTATCTCTCCTTTTGGGCTTTTCGAACTTGCCCTCCCTGGACATGTACGGGAAGAGATTATTTTCTATTCTCTCTTTCTGTGCAAGGAAAAATATTTTGGTAAACTGGGTGGCTGAGGCCCCCCCTGGACTTTCAAATTGGCACAGATTAATTATGAAATGTATTCCCCTTGACTTCCTTACAAATATGGTGCACCGAAAGACTGAATTATTTCATAAAATATGGCAGCCCTTCTTGAATTATATAAATATAGATATTTCGGATATCTTAACAAGGACTTTTATTTAATTGAGATTGCGAACCTGGCTGGTCCGGGGCCCCTTGGGAGAGGAATCCCGCACGAATACGGGTTTTGTTACATTTGATGTTAACACATTCCGAGCATGTATCTCACAACCCAATTTCTGTGTTATCCATTGGTTTTTTTTTCTTTCTCTTATTTGAATAATGTAAGAGACAATTATACACTCTGGTTAGTTGTAGGTTAGATTAGTAGTTAGTTGAGTTTTGTTTTCTCTCGGTATTTTTCTTCTGTTAAATTTTGGTTATTATTTATTTAAGATTTAATTGTATATCAATGTTTGTACTTGAGAGCTTTTTTATTTTTGTAAACTTGTAAAAATGTTAAATTTCCAATAAAAATATCTATTTAAAAAAAGAAGGCAATTCAGCACCATCTTCTCAAGGGTAACTAGGAACAGGCATAAATGTCAGCCCATTCAGCATCACCCACATCCCGTGAGTGAATAAAAAGAAAGAAGTCAGATTTGGGCTGTATAATTCCACACAGTAGAAGATAATGACTCATGCATGTATGAAATTTTATTGATACGTGCTGGAAAATTTGCAGGATCAAATGAAGGAAGGATGATTGTCCTCTGTACTAATGAAGAGAATCGTGAAATCTGGTGGGAAAATGGCTAATGGAATTAATCTGGACTCTGAACCAAGAAACCCTGACTCTAAATATGAATCAAGATTTCTGACTCAGGTGATCTTTCAGGTAAGGCAATAGTTTCTTGTACAAAATTAGCTGCTCTAAATATGGATCCAGAAAATTATTTTCCCATATGTTCTGAATTTGTATATTAATTTTCCATCCACCGATTAATATAAAATTGAAAACTTTGGGTTGAATACAATTGGATTGAATCTGGCCAGCAATCAGCCAAGAGTCATTTTCATTGAGTACCATGGAAGGTTCCACTTTTTGAGACCCAGCTAATTACCTTGCACTACCGGTCCTAACTCACCTCATTAAGTACCTACAGCACTGCCCTATGCTACTTCACTCATTCAATGCTTGCCTAATACTCCCACTTGTTGTAGGTAGAAGTACTCACCATTGTCACAATATCCCAGGACCCTGTGGCCAGCACTGTATTTAATAGGCCACTATATGCCCAATCAAGCACTGTCAGTCCGGAGCTGGCTTCCAAAGTTGAAGATACTTGCCCTTAGACATGGCGGAGAGGCATAAATTGGTGGCCTGCTTTGCAGGCAGGGACCTGGCAATCCTAGTAGACTGGTTAATGCAGGGGAGACTTGTCCTCTTCCTCTACGATGAAGAGAGGAGACCATGCCACCAGTCCACACTAGTCCAGTCTGAGATTACCAACTAGATCAGTCTGGTGTTGATGGTCCTAAGAAATGCCCAGTAGAGCCAAAAAAAGGTCAGTGATTTTCTCCTCTTAGCCGAGCCAGTATCACCATCTGCTGTCTGTGAGCTCACCCACACTCTATCTCTGTTACTGTACCAACCTCCCACCAACGCTCACAGTCTTATATAACATCTTCCCTCACTTGTTCTCATCCACCCAATCCCTGCAGTCTAACACCTCTGCCAGACCTCTGGACCTTCTACTCACTCTATTGGAATAGCTTTCCAATTTTCCCCTACCTGTTCCCCTACCAGTTCTAAATGCCATGCCACCACTTTCATCTCACTCAATCCCTCTATTAGTCTCACTCGAGCCCACAGTAGCGCAGATAGGAGGTGGGATGACCGAAATTCTACTTCTAACTCTCTGCAAGGAGAAGATGTTGATTGTGATCACTCCAAGTATGACAGACCTTGTGTAAGCCATGGACTTCTATAAAATAATGTCCTTGGTTTACTGTATCAGGATCTCCTGACTGATACCAGGGAATATTATTAAGTTGGAGAGGGTTCACAAAAGATTGACCAGGATGTTGCCGGGAATGGTGGGTTTCAGTGATAACTAGACACCGGATAGGCTAGGGCATTTTTCACTGGAGCATAGGAGTTAAGTGATGATCTTGGTGAATTTTCCCTAGGGTGGGGGAGGGGGGGGGGGGTGGGAGTTCAAAACTAGGGGACATATTTTTAAAGTGAGAGGAGAAAGTTTTAAAACTGATATGAGGGGCAACATTTTCACATAGACAGTGGTTCATGTGTGGAATCAACTGTCAGAGGAAGTGGTGGATGCAAGTACAGTTTCAACATTTAAAAGACAATTGGATAGTTACATGAATCAGAAAGATTTGGAGGGATATGGGGCAAACACAGGCAGATGGGACTAGTTTAGATTGGGCATATGGTCAATGTGGACCAGTTGGATCGAAGGTCTGTTTCCATGCTATATGACTCTATAACTACAGAAACTATCCTCACAGACTACTGCAATTATAAAGAAGTGCATGCATGGAGATCCTGAGTTTGAGGAGGTAGGTTGGTAAAGTGCACACTATACACACTGGCTAAAAAAAAAGGTAATGATGATGAAGGAGGAATCTCTGAGCCAGTGTGAAATGGTTGAGCTGCAGGTGCAAGCTTTATTATAGTCTCTCTGAATCTGGATTTCAGAGGGCATGCATACAAAGGCAGATTGCTGTCTACACAAGATGTCTACATGAATCTCTTGAGCTATGACTAGGAGTGAGAAAATCTTCTAACTGGTGCATCTGTACAATCAGTTGGAAAAATATTCCTGAACTGTCATCAATGGAATTTGTAGCAATTCTCAAAGCATCTGTCACAAAATTCATGGTGGCACAAGGAATAATCCTAGCAAGAATATCCCTTAAAAAAATACTCTGCAGATGCTCTCCACTCTACTCTACTTGTCCAGCTTCATCACACTTAGGGCAGGTGAGAGCGAAAAGCTTTATTGCCTGATTATAAGGAAAGGCAAAGTACTACAGATATTGGAAATCTGAAATAAAACCTGTAAATCATGAAGAAACTCAACAAGTCTGGCAATATTTGTAAAACAGAAACAGTGAATGTTTTGAAGCCAATATGACACTTTTTCAGTTCTTATGAAGTGCAATTTGGGACATGATTATGGCTCCCAACTGTGCTCCCCACCTCATCATGAAAAATATTCCATACAGTAGTAACCAAGTTGGTGAAGGCAAAGGAAACCTGCAGAATCCAGCAGAACTTCAGGAATGTTACAATTTATTTTAGCATTGGAACAGGTAATTTCATCCAATGAGTTTATTTGATATATCTATTCCTGATGAGCCTGTATCCAATTCATTACTCTTAGAACATCAAAAAGCCTTCGCTTTCTTTGTCCCTCGTGTGCTGATGTAGATGACCCTTAAATACATCTGTGCTGCACAGCATAACCATTCTATGTAGCAGTGAATTCCAGTGAAGAAGATTCAGCAAGCCATAAAATAAGCACTGTGGCAAAATAATGTCACTCTCAGAAGACACTGTAATTCAGTAAATGACTGCCCTGTATTTCAACTTCATCAGTTTCTTACTCATAGTGTAGTATTGGTTTTATTTGAGAAACTTCAATACAAGATCAGTTTTTTTTTCGAGAGTACTGATTTCTCAGTCATTGCAATCTCTTGCTGAAAATGTGTTACTGGAAAAGCGCAGCAGGTCAGGCAGCATCCAAGGAGCAGGAGAATCGATGTTTCAGGCATAAGCCCTTCTTCAGGCTCATGCCCAAAATATCGATACTCCTGCTCCTTGGATGCTGCCTGACCTGCTGCGCTTTTCCAGCAATACATTTTCAGCTCTGATCTCCAGCACCTGCAGTCCTCACTTTCTCCTATTGCAATCTCTGGTTCAGTATTAGTCATCGGTCCAACTTTGGGTATTGTCCCTCACCTCAAAACACTTTGGTCGACTATTTTGTATTGGGAGTATGCAGAAAATTATGAAGATCTTTGTGATCAGGAATTAAAAGTTTATTGTAAAATGGATGAACATTAATGAATTATGGGTGATAGGAGTTTCACCCTCGCTTGAGACCTTTTGCTGGCATCAATTTTCAACATCACAGGTCATGTGTGATTGGCTCTGATTTTATTCCTATCACATTCCAACTGTCTTCCATAATCATACTGCTCTGGCTTCTGATCAATTCTCCCAGAAGCAATTTTTTTCTTCAAAGATATCTTTAACCAACCCCTGTAAGCTGAACTTAACCTCACCTTCATTTGTCATGCTCATTTGCATTGTCAGCTTGCTATGAGGCTTCTTTCACTATAACATTCATTATTGTAGTTAATGTGTTGTTTCACTCGCCACAACAGATAAAAATGCCTCTGTATATTTTAAGGTGAATAAATTGTTTTATTTCATTGAGAGACGAATAATTTTTAAATTTTAAAATGTTTAAATTGTAATCCTAATTCCAAATTAAATATTATGCAATTAATTGCACACCCAAACTGTTGCAGTCCAGTTACAATAATGAGATCAATCCAGCAATGAGGAAAATTGCCAAGGTATGTTTTGTCCACAAAAAGCAGGACCGATCAATTGTGGCCAATAACTGCCCCATCAGTTTATTCTCAATCATCATCAAAGTGAACTAAGGTGTCATGGAGAGTATTATCAAGCAGCACTTAATCAGCACTAAACTAATCACTGATATTCAACATGGGTTCCACCAGGTCCCTTCAGATTCAGACGACAGTACAGCCTTGGTCCAAAAAAATGGATAAAAATGCTGAACTCCAGAGGTGAGGTGAGGGTGACAGCCCTTGACAGCAGTGCACATTAGATCGAGTGTGGAAACAAGGAAACCTAGCAACACTGGAGTCAGTGAGTATCAGGGGCAACTCTTCACCAGTTGGAGTCATACTGGCACATAGGAAGACGGCTGTGGTTGTTGGAGTTCAGTCATTTCAGCTCCAGGACATCTCTGTTGGAGTTCCTCACGATAGTGTCCTAGGCCCGACCTTCTTCGGTTGTTTCATCGATAACCTTGCCTCTATCATAAGGTCAGAAGTGGAAATGTTCGCCAATAGTTGCACAATGTTCAGCACCATTTGTGACTCCTCAGATACTGATGTGGTCCATGTGCAAATGCAACAAGAGCTGGACAACATCCAGCTTTGACTGATAAAACAACTAACAAGTTGATGCCATTCATTCATGCCATTCAAGTGCCAGGCAATGATCATCTCCAGCAGGAGAAAATCCAACCATTGTCTTTAATGCCAAATCCTCTGCTATCAACATTCTTGGGGTTACTATTGACCAGAAATTGAACTGGCCCAGCAATATTAATATGTGGAGACTAGAGCAGGTCACAAGCTACAAATTCTGAATAGCTCATCTGCTGACTCTCCAAAGTCTTTTCACAATCTATAAGGTAGTTGGATAAGGTTTTGAAGAGTATCAGCACTAGAGAATGAAACACTTATTTTCACCAATTTTGTAACCTCCTGTAAGTATCACTCATTTTTTTGCAATGATGAAGCAAGTTGCTGATCCTTGTTCCCTTTATTTCTTCACCTAATTTAGACAGCTAATCCATCAGGATAACCAACTTCACTTCTGATCTTCACTGTAATTAGCGTTGGAAGACCTTCATCCCAACAATTCCAGGTGCATTTAAATGAAAGGCGTAAAGGCAAATAAATCAAAGTAGTAAAAGACTTCTTTCAAACTCAAACAAATGTATGCACAGGCTTGGTTAGCACCGGTGCACATGATGATGGCGACACACTCACCCAGTATTCCCTCAGGATGTGACTTTTCAAACCTCTCTCTTACCACTGTTGGCTCAAAGAAGATATTTTGATTTTGGGAATAAGCAGAACAGTTTCAGAAGTAGGTACTTTTAAGCATTCAGCTACACTTGTTTCTCAGAACTTTTAAAGAATTTGAATGTTATCTGTGAAAGTTCCCATGCCTCTGGAGCCAGTACACTGTTTTGCTGTGCATCTGAATCCAAGTCCACCCTATATTATGTTTTCACGTTTACCCTGCTTGATTGCCGCTTTGCCATTGTCTGAGTTCCTTTTGTTCTGTTCGGTTTGGTTCTGAGCAGCAGCTAATCAGCATCCTACCTTCACATGTCCACTCGATATTTATTCTGTTTATTTCCTGAACCAAGTGCCACTTCTTTTGTACTCGCACCTTGAATCATTTTAAGATTTAATTGCTCCATCTCTCCACTCAGCAATCGTCCTTCTCTTAAGTTGTCTTCCCGATTCTTTCCCCTCTCACTTGTTCCAAACTTATCCAAACATTTTCTAGGGAGAATGAAGGGTCATAGACATAAAGCATTAACTCTGGTCCTCTCTCCATCGCAGCTGAATATTTCTATCATTTTCTGTTTTCATTACAATAACAGGAAGTTACATAGGATTGCAGACTGAATTGATTGCAGACTGAAATAGGAAAAGACCTGCTTTAAAACCAATGGAATTTGCTATACTTTTTAAAAGCAAGTTACTAAAACGCATTGTAAGCCATGTGTATATTGGCGACACCAATGGAGGAGCCTGTTTAAAGGTGGACCAACACCAGGTGTGTGTATAAAATAAGATTCAGTTGGCAACAAGTCACAGCTTGCATTTGTACACTCACTCAACTTGTCAAAATCACACTGAAGCATTTCCGCATCTTCCTCACAGCTCACCCTCCCATTCAGCTTTGTATCGTCTGCAAGTTTGGATCCAAGCACTTGAATCCTGTGGTGCCCCACTGCTCGCCACTTGCCACTTGCCACTTGGCAAAAAGACTCATTTATTCCGACTCTGTTTCCTCAATGTCAACCAATTCTTTACCCATGTCAGTACACTAGCCTAATGCAATACACTTCAGTTTTCTTTGATAAATTATTAAATGGGACCTCATCGACAGCCTTCTGAAGGTCCTGGTAAACCACATCCATTGGCTTTCCCATACTAACTCTACTCAATACAACCTCAAAAAAAATCCAGAAGATTTATTAACCATAATTTCCTTTCATAAATCCATGCTGACTCCGTCTAACCCTGCCACTGTTTTCCAGGGATTCTGCTATTCAATCATTTATCATGGACTCTTACATTTCCCTCACTCCCAATGTCAAGTTAACCACTCTATAATTCCCTGTTTTCTCTCTACCTCCTCTTTTTAAATTGTGAGGTTATAATAGCTGTCCTCCAATCCATAGGAGCTGTTCCAGAAATAATAAAATCTTGAAAAGTGATCATCAATGCATCCACTATTTCTAGGGTCACTTCCTTAAGTATTCAGACGTAGATCATCAGGCTGTGGAGATTTATCAGCCTTTAATCTAATCAATTTCCCCAATACCATTTAATTACTAATATAGATTTCCTTCAATTCATCCCTCTTGTGGGACCCTATGTTACTCATCATTTTTAAGATATTGTTTGTGTTGTCCTTTGTGAAGACAGAACCAAACGTATATTTAATTGGCCTGTTATCTCTCTATACACCATTATAACTTGGAAGTCACATTTGTTCAACCTTACTAATCTATTTCTTTTCACATACTGAAGAAAGCTTTTATGAACAGTTTGCACGCTCCCAGTAAACTTGCTCTCATTCTCTACTTTCTGTCCCTTTATCAATCACTTTGTCCTCCTTTGCTAAAATCCAAACTGTTCCCAATCCTCAGGTCTACTGTTTTTTTTGGCCATTTTATAACCTTGGATCTCATACTATACTTGTTTCCCTTGTTAGCCAAGATCAAACTCCCCTTCCCTTTTATTTTTGTGCCAGACAGGAGACTACTATTGTTGCACTTCATCCATGCAATCTTTAAGTATTTGCCATTGCTTATCCACAATCATTCCTTAAAGTAATGTTCCACAATTTATCACAGCCACCTTGCACCTCACACTGCCATAGTTTCATTTATTTAGATTGAGAACTCCACTCTCAGAATCAGTTACATCACTCTCCACCTTAATGAAGAGTTCTATTATATTATGGTCACGACTCTCCAATGATCCTTGCAGAGCTAGATGGTCTAGCATGTTGACTGTTCTCCCATTGCTTCCTCAATGTATTGATCCAGAAAGCCATCACATAAATACTTCAGGAATTCACACTCCAGGGTATTGTTACTGATTTGATTTTTTCAATCTATGTACAGATTATGTCACCCATAATTCCAGCTGTACCTTTACTGCTTGCATCTCTAATTTCCCATTTAATGCTTTCCCTAACTTTACCACTACAGTTTTGGGTGTATGTACAATCCCACTACCATCTTCTACCCCTTGATGTTTCTAAATACTACCCACACAGATTCCACTTCACTGAGCTAATATCCTTCCCCTCATTGTGTTAATTTCTCATTAATCAGCAATACTACCCAAACTCCGTTTCCTTTTTGGTTGTCCTTCCTAAAAATTGAAAATCACTGGATATTCAGGTACTATCTCAACTCACCTTCCAGCCAAATCTACATAATATCAACTATACTGTACACAATATCTATCTGTGTAACTGATTCATCCTTGTCTTTTTCATTGGTAAACTTTTTTAAGCCTGAATAAAGACAGTTTATTTTTCCTCGCAAGTTGCTGTAAGCAATAAAGACTTTGCAAGTAATGTACCAGTCACCTGCACCTCCAGCAAAAATGTAGACAGGAGCTGGAGAAGGGAGATTGAAGAACCGAAAATCCTAGCAAGTCCAAGGATCACCTCAGCGAACTATCTTTCCCTCCACCCATGACAGCACTGTCTTTTGCCTGACTGTGTCTGTCTGTATGTGTACACAGGCAGGTTTCAGAAGGATGAAGGGCTTCTCCTGTTCCTCAGATGCTGCCTGACACCTGCTGTGCTTTTCCACGCCACACTCTCTGCTCTGATCTACAGCATCTGCAGTCCTCACTTTCTCCGGGCGTTAGAAGGAGGTTAGAATTAAATGAATTCTTTTAGAATTATATTGTTCATACTAGTTTACCTGTGATTAAAATCTGTTTATTTGGCAAAAAATATATTTCTTGTCCGGTACAGAAAGCTAATGTGTTTCCTATTAGCCTGGGTCTATTAACACAGTTGATTGGGGAGTTTTTGAGTAGGTTGATAACATCTTTAAGTTTTACAATAATTCCAGGAATAGTGGGGCTTGATATCCTGCACAATACTCCAGTGAGGCACAACAGTCAGTACTAAAGTAATCACCTGAAGCTTGGCGATACATTACAGAAAGAAGTTTGATGACCTTGACCTGTCACGGAAAGAGAAGACAGCCACAACTTACATATCTCCTGCAAAACAATAACGTACTGTGTGATGATTTCGGCAAAAAGAACGACCTACAGATCACATGATCGTATCAGTCCCTTGTTAACCTTGCCTTTCCACACCATGGGTTTTGACATTGTTCACTAAACTTTGTTGACTGCTACTCTTCCTCAATGAAGTCCTGTGTTGTTCAACATCTGAAATCCTTTTGACAGTTTCCTGTGTTCATAATATTCTTGCTGCAATTCTATCTTCTCTGTACTGTAGCCTGTAATGTAATCCTATGCTTTCTGTTGATCTCTTCCTGACTCCTTCTCCAATATGCTCATTACAGACCTTCACTCATGGTCATCAGATCCTCCTAAAAAAACGAGCACACCGACTCAAATCTTCAAATTCAAAACTGTTCAAAACTTTCACAGGATGTGGGCATTACTGACCTGTTTAACATTTCTTGTCTAGCCCTAAATGTCTTTAAGAAGCTGGTGATGTGCTGCCTTCTCAAACCTCCGGAATCCATAAGGTCTAAGTATGCCACTGCTATTAGGAACAGAGTTCCAGGAGTTTTCCGGAGCAATATTGTTCCAAGTCCGTATGACATGGGAATTGGAGGAGAATTTGTGGTGTTCTCAGGTACCTGCCACCCTTGTCCTTTCAAGTGGTACAAGTCAGAGAGTTAGAGGGTGATGTTGAAGTAGGTGGATGAGTTGCCACAGTGCATCTTATACATTGTACACAGTATTGCCATGGTGGAGGAAGTGAATGTTTAAGGTGTGGATGTGGTGTCAGTCAAACAGACTGCTTTGTCCTGAAAGGTGTCAAGCTTTTTGAATGTTGTTTGAATAATGCACATCCAGGCAAATTAACAGTATGTTATCAAATTTCATAGACGAGTAAGAATAATAGGGCAGTAATAGTAGGGATCTAACAGATCAAATATAAGCTGGGATAGTTATAGCGTGCAAGCAAGGGAGAGAACAAATTCTTGAATTGCATCCAAATGCAAGGTTTTAGCCAATACATAAAAAATCCAAAAAGACGACTGCACAAGGTTCAGCGCTTTTTATGACTCCTCAAACACAGAAGCACACCGTGTCCAAATGCAACAAGATCTCGTCAATATCCAGACTTTAGCTGACAAGTGACAAGTAACACTCACAAATACCAGGCAATGACCATGTCCAATAAGAGACAATCTAACAATTGCCCATTGATATTCAATGGTATTATCACTACTGAATCTCCCTTTATCAACATCCTGTGCCTTATCATTGACCAGAAACTCAACTAGACTCACGATAGAAATACAGGTATAATGAGAGCAGGTCAATGGCTATGATTCCTGCATGGAATAAATAAATCTATTGACTCTCTAAAGTCTGCCCACTATCTACAAGGCATAAGTTAGGAGTGTGATGGAATACACCCCAATTGCCTGGATGAGTACAGCTCCAACAACACTCAAAGAGCTTGACACCATTCAGGTCAAAGCTGCCCACTTGATTGGTACCACATCCACAAGTATCCACTCCCTCCACCACCAACGCTCAGTAGCAGCAGTGTGTAATATTTACAACATTCAATGCAGAAATTCATTTCAGCTGTTTAGACAGTGCCTTCCAAACCAACGCCTACTTCCACATCAAAGGACAAGGGCAAAACCTGCAAGATACCCCCCCCCAAGCTACTCACCATCTTGATTTGCAAATATATCGCCTTTTCTTTAGTGTCAAATTCATAGAACTCCTTTCCTAATGGCATTTTGGGTCTACCTGCAGCACATGAACTTCAGCGGTTCAAGGTAGCAGCTCACCACCACCTTCTCAAGAGCAACTAAGGATGAGCAGTGAACTCTTGCCCAGCCAGCGATGCCCACACAGCATGAGTGAATAAAAAAACAAAAAAATGGACAAGAGCTCAATGCAGCAGAGTCTGTAGGAGAGTATAAAAAGTGCAGGGACACCTTAATAAGGAAATTAGGAAGGCTAAGAGAGTGCATGAGAAAGATTATTGGGTAGAATAAAGGAAAACACAAAAGAATTTTTGAATACATAAATAATAAGAGAAAAACTAAAATTAAGCAGGGCCTATGAGGGACCACAGAGGTAATCCAGAGGTGTAGACACAGAAGACGTGGGCACTGACCTCAATACAGAGAAACCCCGATTATCTGGCATTCGATTATTCAAACATCCGGCAAGATCGCAAGGTCCCAATGCTTGGCTAAATTATGTTATCTGGCACTCGATATTCCAGAATTCAATCAACTGAACGAGATACTCCCTTCATCAGGAGTGAGGAGCATGAAATATTCATATTCATGTGGAGAGGAGGTACTAGCAGGTTTAGCAGGATAAATAAATATCCACAGGCTCTGATGAGATGTATCCCAGGCAGTACAGGAAGACAAGGGCAGAGATATTAGGGACCCTTGCAATAATTTTCGAATCCCCTCTGGTGACAGGTGAAGTGTCAGAGGACCGATGGGGTATGATTAAGATGTTTGCAAATGGCACAAAATGAATGAATGGTTTGAACCATGGAAAATACTGAGGATCAGAAGAACCTTGGTGTTCATATCCACAATACCCTGAAAATAGCAGGGCAGATAAATAAAGTGGATGAGAAGGCAGGTTGAAGTGCAGGTTCATAGCTCCTTGAAAATGGAGTCGCAGGTAGATAGGATAGTGAAGAAGGCGTTTGGTATGCTTTCCTTTATCAGTCAGAGTACTGAGTACAGGAGTTGGGCGGTCATGTTGCGGCTGTACAGGACATTGATTAGGCCACTGTTGAAATATTGTGTGCAGTTCTGGTCTCCTTCCTATCAGAAAGATGTTGTGAAACTTGAAATGGTTCAGAAGAGATTTACAAGGATATTGCCAAGGTTGGAGGATTTGAGCTATAGGGAGAGGCTGAACAGGCTGGGGCTGTTTTCCCTAGAATGTCAGAGGCTGAGGGGTAACCTTATAGAGGTTTACAAAATTATGTGGGGCATAGATGGGGTAAATAGGCAAAGTCTTTTTCCTGGGTTGGGGGAGTCCAGAACTAGAGGGCATAGGTTTAGGGCGAGAAGGGAAAGATATAAAAGGGACCTAAGAGGCAACTTTTTCATGCAGAGGGTGGTATGGGTATGGAATAAGCTGCCAGAGGGATGTGGTGGAGGCTGATACAATTGCAACATTTAAGAGGCATTTGGATGGGTATATGAATAGGAAGGGTTTGGAGGGATATGGGCCGGGTGCTGGCAGGTGGGACTAGATTGGGTTGGGATAACTGGTTGGCATGGACAGGGTGGACCAAAGGGTCTGTTTCCATGCTGTACATCTCTATGACTCTATGTGGTAGAATGCTAAGAGGGAGTTGAGGAGAATTTGTAGAATCTGGATTTCATAGCATGAAAGGAGTGTCAAGTTAGAAACTCATGAAACATTTATGCAATATTTAAATTGTATGGTTAAAGCATCCAGAGCTATGGGCCAAGAGCTGGAATATGGAAATGGTATAGTCAAATCATTGTTGACTGGTGCAAATACCACACATTGAGTGGCTTCCTTCTGCACTGTAAATGTCTGAGTATTTTATTGTACTCCTACTTATGCCATAGAACATAGAACAATACAGCGCAGAACAGGCCCTTCGGCCCTCGAAGTTGCACCGACCTGTGAACTATTCTCAGCTTGTCCCCCTACACTATCCCATCATCATCCATGTGTTTATCCAAGGATTGTTTAAATCTCCCTAATGTGGCTGAGTTGACTACATTGGCAGGTAGGGTATTCCACACCCTTACCACTCTCCGAGTAAAGAACCTGCCTCTGACATCTGTCTTAAATCTATCACCCCTCAATTTGTAGTTATGCCCCCACGTACAAGCTGACGCCATTATCCTAGGAAAAAGACTTTCACTGTCTGCCCTATCTAATCCTCTGATCATCTTGTATGTCTCTATCAAATCCCTTCTTAGCCTTCTTCTTTCCAATGAGAACAGACCTACAGCCATGTAGATGTGGACAAGATTTGGGGGCCTTAGAAGGTGAGTTAGTCATTGCAGGATTCCTCTCCTCGTCAGTTTCTGGTCTATTTTAACCGCAGAATTTTGATATTCAGGAATTCAGTGATGGTAGTGTCATTGGGTATTAAAGGCTGATAGTTCGACCTTGTCTTTACATAGATGGCCATTGCCAGGCACGTCTGCGATGATTGTTACTTGCCACTTACCAGCCCAAGCCTGAATGTTATCCTGGTCTTAGAGTATTTCCTGTCTTGTGTGGACACAATAAAGTGTACCAAGTGTCTACCCATTGGATAAATATGTCAAAATAGTAGGAGTAGTAGTACAATCATATAGATGCACAGCAGTGGCTTGACTAGTGGCATAGCTAGTTGTGGAGCCCAAGTGTTTAGCACTATCACACAACACGACCACACAGTGATTGTTGTTCGGACTCTCAGTTTTTGTCATACTCAATATGCTAAACTGTTTCATGGTAAGATGCAGAGAAAATGGAATTAGCTAAAAGCTCAAAAGAAAATTCCAATCTCAGATATTCTTCCTACAGCAAACATCAGTTGTGCATATGGTAATCCAAGATTATGTTAGTGCCTTGTATTCACAGGGAGGCAACGGCCTAGTGGTGTTTTTGCTGGATTATTAATCTAAAGACCCAGGTAATGTTCTCGAGAGCTGGGTTTAAATCCCAGAATGTCAGATGGTGGTTAAGTGTCCAATGTCTAGTTTAGAGTGGTGCCAGAAAAGCACAACAGGTCAGGCAGCATCCGAGGAGCAGGAAAACCGATGTTTCGGGCTTTTGCCCGAAACATTGATTTTCCTGCTCCTCGGATGCTGCCTGACCTGCTGTACTTTTCCAGCACCACTCTAATCTAGACTCTGGTTTCCAGCATCTGCAGTCCTTGTTTTTACCGAGTTAAGTGTCCAATGGTGACTACGAATCAATTTCCAATTGTTGGGAAAAATCCATCTGGTTCACTGATGTCCCTTTCAGGAAGGAAACTGCCATCTGTTCCTGACTCAGGACCCACAGCAATGTTGGTGACTCTTAACTGCCATCTGGGCATTAAGGAATGGGCAATAAATGTTAGCCTCGCCAGCGATGCCCACCTCCCAGGAATGAATTAAACAAAACGGCAACCTCTAATTTCAAGGATAGAAATCAAGCAGATACTGACTGAGAAGCAATTAAGTATCTCACATCTGCCAAAGTTGTTCTTTCCTTCACAAGTTCCATTAAATCTGTAGACAAGAGGTTCTCAATTTTTTAAATCCATGTTGATTCGGTCTTAAAATTCTTAATCTACCTTGATATTTATTATTGCCTCTTCCAGAATGCTGGATAATTATTTACCTGCAACAGATTTTAGGCAAACTACCTTAAGTTCCCTTCATTACCACTAGTTACATCAAGATGGTCAGGGTGAAACAAGGGAAACTTCTTTACAAGTTAACCCATAAATAATATGTGGAAAGGGAAAAAAAATCAGCACGACATGAAGCTTTATTTGATAGTTAAAGGTTAAGGTAGTTCATTGCGAAAATCTGTTATTGATACACCACTGAAATACAATGACATATCAAACTTACATTCATCTTTTAAAAGGGTTTTGTTTTTCCAGGAAGTGAATAGCAGTATCATGTTACAGGATGTATATCAACATGGATGGGCAATAATGTAAATGGTTGGTGCAGTACTGTAACAGAATCACTCAATGTATCTTAAGCAAGATTAATGGCTGAAAAGTCCCAAAGCACGTCAGAGAATGAAGAAAGATTGCAATGAACCCATCCAGTAGGAAATTGAGGGGATTGGGTCATTTAAACATTTTAGACCCACCTGAATCTGTTGGGGTGCAAACTGGGTGACTGATTCAATGCTAATGGGAGAGTTTGATTAAAATTCTCCCTAATATATTACTTCTGAAATGTTATGACTATTGGTTTGCAGAAAATGTAGTTACACAATTGCCCTGAGTAAGGAATTAAAGAAATGTGCTATTTATTTGGAAGAAACATTGGCCAGTACATGACAGGAATTCCTCTGATCTTCTTCAAATAGTACCAAGAGACTTTTATATACTCTGACCAGGCAAACAGGACTTTAATATAATGACTGATCTAAAAGAATAGCCCTGATCAGGCAGCAGTGTCGCTATGCATCAAATTATCAGTCTCAACGGCAAATCATTCATTAACTTCTAGCTCATGCTGTTCCCATTGCTGACATTTTTAAAATGCAAATTTATTGAAAGCATTTTCAAAACATTACAGTTTGAATTATTATGTAACAGTCCAGTAGATTGTACAGTGCTGCAGTGTGATTTTCTTTTGTTACACAAATAAAAATTCTTGGAGCAAGCTCCTCCTGATTCTCTCCCAAGCTGAACCAATGGGAAAAAGAATTCCCTTGGAAAAGGAACAATACTCCTTTAAAGGTGCATTGCTAATACGTTCTGAAACTTGCATTGGCTGAATATCGGATTATTGACGGGTGACTAATAGCTGCAGGATAATAGAGTGAATGTTAACCTTGCTCACAAGTTTGTGCTTAATAACTTAGAAGTCCCGTATGAAAACTGAAAAGTGCAGGCACAAGGAGAAAGCTGATCTCAAGTGGATTATTCTTAATATCAGGATTGATCAGCAGGAATAACAAGCTTTTGTTGAAATAATTTATAAGGATCATGTGATCTAATTCTACTGAAATGGTTTGTCCAACAATGAGTCTGAACTTTGCAATACGATGCTGGTTTCTTTACCATCAGACGACGTGCAAAATTTGAGAGAAAGCTGTTACTGCTGCTGTTTGCTTCACATTTCTGCTCCATTATCTTAGAGACTCCCCAAATTGTATTAAGGATTGAATTACATGGGCACCATGACCCTTGCTATCACCAGCTAAAAAAGTTGGTTAGGTGGCGAGTCCGCCCAAGGGAAGAATGGCTGTCCCTCAGAAACTTACTGGTTATGTGTCCATTAATAGGATGGAGGTCAAATTTCCGATCCCTTTGGGATCGTAAGTCCCACCTCAGAGAGTTGCTGGTCAGTCAGAAGCCAGTAGTCTTTGCTGTACTGGCAGTATCAGTGGGAGTAATGGTCACTGCCAACTGCACGAAATCAATGATGAATCAGAAGTTTCTGAGGAGGTGGATCATAGACAGCATAGAGGCCAAATTTTGAGAGAACCTCAGGGACCTGCACCCTGTGGGTTGCTTATGACATGGAGGGTCCTTCGATAGACCCAGGGGCTAGATAAAGACCACCTCACCACTCACAACCAGCCCAGGCACAGGCAGCAGCACCAGCTCTGCTTGCTACTTTACATGTACTTCACCAACCATCAGTCATGTGTGGCTCTTAAATGGTGATGAATTGTTCACCTGTGAGACTCAATCAGCTCACTGACAGGCAGCCTACCCAGCAGTACCCACACTGCCGGTGTCGTCATGGTAAGACGGGGTTCAGTGGTTAGGCCGCAGGATACTTCCTTCCCAAATCATTGGCAGTGGAACATTAAATCCAGGCCTAGGTGTGGACAGTCTTTTAGAAGTCAAGAATTAGAAATGGAGAACATGAAGGAAAATTTGCACCTCTTCCTGTCTGGTAACATCCTATATTGCTTGGCAGTTTATTCATTATCTTTACAAAGTGCAGCAATTTTTCTTATGAATGACAAGCAGTCGGAGTTACACAATCAGTAAATGAGATCTGTGGCCAGTTCTTATATTTTTCTGTTAATGCGGTTTACAAGATGAATGTTGGCTGGGTCACAAGGAGAGTTTACTGCTCTTTGTAATATTTCATGTGGCCTGCTACATCAGCCAAGTCTTATCTCACCCAAAATATGGCACCTCCACTAACAAACATTTTCTCACTGTTCTGAATTGTCAGCCTCCATCTTTGAAGCATGGATTGGAATGGAACAGCTTCTTACTCTGAAGTAATAGTACCAGGAGTGAGCCAACTTGGCATTTATGCAGACAAATTTTCATAAACTTTAATTACAACATTCCAATATGCTTACTGTGAACAAGACATCAAAACTATGGGATTATACCGATGAAGAAAGGATGAAGTGGCTGATTTTTTTTACTTGAAAAGTGAAGGCTGAGTGGAGACCAAATAGATAATTATGAAAGCTTCTGATAGAATAGACACAGAGAATGTGTTCCTCCTTGTGGGGAGGAGAAACTTCTAGAAGCCAAAAATATAGAATAGCTACCAAGGAATCAAATAGGAACTTGGGACCATTGTTTTAAACTTAGGGGTGACATGAAAGAGAAACAGTTGAGGTGAATGTTGCAGTTGCATTTATGGAAGACCCATACAAGTATTAATAGGAGAAGGGTCTGTTAAGACAGTGTTGTGCTGAGACAGGTAGAAGAGGGGGATGTAAGGAAGCTGAAGTGGAGTGCAAGGTTGTGTTAACAATCTCTTCAAGTACTCCATATTCCATGTCATTCTATGCAAGTTCATCCCTGAGTACTCTTTGAAATTTGTGCAATTGGTTTGATTTTCTGATGCTTTATTTTCAGGCAATTCCACTGCAGCGTGTGTACCATGGCTTTTATTTTTACTGGAAGTGTTCGCGGTGCAGAGTATTTGTGCTCATGAAGGCAACGGCAGTATTACTCCAGTTAAACCTTTTGACGCGTCTAGGCTGTTTTATGTTTAACAGTTGTGTGGTGACAGGCTCCATCTTATTTCCCTTCCCTGGATATGCTTGCATATAACATAACATTGGATGCCTTTAAAAAATCCAATATTAAGAGAACCAAGGCATGAGAATTTCCATGCCCAAATTACATCAGCAGATCTGTAAAGAATGAGAAGTCCAGTCTAAATGGGCAGAGTCCCAGAAAATCCTGAAACCAAGTCATATTCTGGACTACCATCATATGCCTTCACATGTCTTTACAATCTCTGCAAAACCTATGATAAGTGAGTTTTAATAATCTAATTAATCATATGGAATGTCTATTTGATATGTTATGGTGACAATGCTTAATATTTTTGTGGACTTAAGTTAGAAGGATTGTGGATACCAGGATTGCTTGTTTCACAGATGAATAAAAAGACATTGAAATGTTTTTTTTACAAAAGGGCATTACTTGTTAGTATTAGATCTTGTGATGACTGCTTATTTACTGAGGACAACTTACCTTGCTTTAGAATTGTCAGGTTCCAATATCTGCTTCATTTGGAGTAGTTGAGGAGAAGCCTGTTAAAAGAAAGAAGCCTCCCAGCTCAGCTCTCCTGTCTCTGGAGAAGAACCCTGGTTTTGGGTGCAGTATGGTACCTGGAGCCCAGGCCCAAACTTCACTCACTTTGAAATAAAGGCCATTGTTTTGTTTGCTTCATTGTAACCTGCTGAACTTGTAAGCTAGCTTCTTATGAGATTCATGCACAAGGACTACCAAATCTCCCTTGTGCCACAGTTTTTTTACATCTTCATTGCAAAAGTTTTATTTGATTATAAATTAACAACTTGGATCTTTTTCTTCTAAGTCTAATATAGAGGAAACAGAGGTGGAATCCTCCCAGTTTCTGCATAATATGTGCTATAGTGAAACACTTGGGAGAATTGCATATGAAAACTCCAGCCAGGTCTTTCTCAACACCAGGAACATCTCCAATTGGCTGTTGAGGGTAAAATCTCTAAATGTGCAGATGTTAATAGGCTAGAGAGAGACGAGTGAATTGTGAGGATGATGCTGAGTGACTTCACAGCAACACTGACACGTTGGCCAAGATTAGATTACATTACAGTGTGGAAACAGGCCCTTCAGCCCAACAAGTCCACACCGACCCGCCGAAGTGCAACCCACCCATACATTTACCCCTTACCTAATACTACGGGCAATTTAGCATGGCCAATTCACCTGACCTGCACATCTTTGGACTGTGGGAGGAAACCGGAGCACCCGGAGGAAACCCACGCAGGCACGGGGAGAACATGCAAACTCCACAGTCAGTCACCTGAGGCAGGAATTGAACACGGGTATCTGGCGCTATGAGGCAGCAGTGCTAACCACTGTGCCACCATGCCGCCAAGTGGGCAGACACCTAGCAGATGAAATTCAATGCAGAGAAACATGAGGTATTGCATTTTGATGGAAGAGACACAGAGTGACAATACAGGCTCCGTGGTACAACACTGAGGTGAGTATAGGAGCAGTGGGACCTCAAGGTTCACATACATCATTCTCTGAACGTGGCCAAGCAAGTTGAAACAGCTGTTAAGAAGGATTATATCAAATCTAATCTATAAACTCAAATCTAACTGAGTTTATAGATCATTGGTCAGAGCACATTTGGAGTACTGTGTTCAGTTCTGGGCACCTTATATAAGGAAGGATTAGATTAGATTACTGCCCGAGCCACGTGCCAATTGACATAGGGACAAGAAAATTAGGCAAGTAAACACGTGGCTAAGGGATTGGTGTGGGAAAGAGGGATTCCACTTCATGGGGCATTGGCATCAGTTTTGGAACAGGGGGGATCTGTACCGTTGGGACGGTCTCCACCTGAACCGATCAGGTACGAATGTTCTAGCGAAGAGGATAAATAGGGTGGTCAGTAGGACTTTAAACTTCTGAGTTGGGGGGAAGGGAAAGTGAAAGCGACAGGGAGTATGGAGGTAAATGGAAAGATAAGCAGCAGGATAGCATGTTTCCAGGCGGATTTAAAATTGAGGCAGACTGAGAATGCAGAAAAAAGCAAGGATAACTTAGGACATATGACTTCCAACATCTCTAATGATAAGGAAGTTAGCATTAAGGCACTTTACCTGAATGCTCGTAGCATTCATAACAAAGCCGATGAACGAATGGCACAGATAATAGTGAATGATTATGATGTAGTAGGCATCACAGAGACTTGGTTACAGGGGGGTCAGGACTGGCAGTTAAACCTCCATGGTTTTTCAACTTATCGAAAAGACAGAGAGGTGGGCAGAGGGGGTGGGGTTGCCTTGTTAGTTAAGAACAAAATTAAATCTATGGTATCGAATGACATAGCGTCGGATGATGTGGAGTCTGTGTGGGTGGAATTGAGGAACCACAAAGGCAAAAAAACCATAATTGGAGTTGTGTACAGACCTCCTAACAGTGGTCAGGACCAGGGACACAACATGTACCGGGAAATAGAGAAGGCATGTCAGAAAGGCAAGGTTACATTGATCATGGGAGACTTCAATATGCAGGTGGACTGGGTAAATAATGTTGCTAGTGGATCTAAAGAAAGGGAATTCATGGAATGCTTACAGGATGGCTTTTTGGAACAGCTTGTCATGGAGCCCACAAGAGAGCAGGCTATTCTGGACCTAGTGCTTTGCAATGAACCAGACTCTATAAAAGATCTTAAAGTAAGGGAACCCTTAGGAAGTAGCGACCATAATATGGTAGAGTTCAGTCTGGAGTTTGAAAGGGAGAAGGCAAAATCGGATGTAATGGTGTTACAGTTGAATAAGGTAATTATGAGGGCATGAGAGAGGAACTGACTAAAATAGACTGGAAGCAGAGGCTAGCGGGGAAGACAGTAGAGCAAAAATGGCAGGAGTTTGTAGGTATAATTGAGGACACTGTACAGAGGTTCATTCCCAAGAAAAGAAAGATTAACCGGGGAGGGATTAGACAACCTTGGCTGACAAAGGAAGTCAGGAAATGTATTAAAGAAAAAGAGAGATCCTATAAAGTGGCTAAGAACAGTGGGAAATCAGAAGATTGGGAAGGATACAAAAGCAAACAGAGGATAACAAAGAGTGTAATAAGAAATGAGAGGATCAAATATGAAGGTAGGCTAGCCAGTAATATTAGAAATAATAGTAAAAGTTTCTTTCAGTACATAAGAAACAAACGACAGGCAAAAGTAGACATTGGGCCACTTCAAACTGATGCAGGAAGCCGAGTGATGGGAGATAAGGAAATAGCAAGAGAACTTAACAAGTACTTTGCGTCAGTTTTCACAGTGGAAGACATGAGTAATATCCCAAAGATTAAAGGGTGTCACGGGGCTGAGTTGAGTATGGTTGCCATTACGAAAGAGACAGTGCTAGAAAAGTTAAAAAGTCTTAAAATTGATAAATCTCCTGGCCCCGATGGGATACACCCTAGAGTTCTGAGAGAGGTGGCTGAGGAAATAGCAGAGGCATTGGTTGAGATCTTTCAAGAGTCACTGGAGTCAGGAAAGGTCCCGGATGATTAGAAGATGGCTGTTGTAACCCCCTTGTTCAAGAAAGGATCAAGGCAAAAGATGGAAAATTATAGGCCAATCAGCTTAACCTCGGTTGTTGGTAAAATTCTAGAATCCATCATTAAGGATGAGGTTTCTAAATTCTTGGAAGAGCAGAGTCTGATTAGAACAAGTCAACATGGATTTAGTAAAGGGAGGTCATGCCTGACAAACCTGTTGGAATTTTTTGAAGAGGTAACAAGTAGGTTAGACCAGGGAAACCCAGTGGATGTGGTCTATCTAGACTTTCAAAAGCCCTTTGATAAGGTGCCACACGGGAGGCTGCTGAGCAAGGTGAGGGCCCATGGTGTTCGAGGTGAGGTGCTGGGATGGATTGAGGATTGGCTGTCTAACAGAAGGCAGAGAGTTGGGATAAAAGGTTCTTTTTCAGAATGGCAGCCGGTGACGAGCGGTGTCCCGCAGGGTTCGGTGCTGGGGCCACAGCTGTTCGCATTATATATTAATGATTTGGATGAGGGAACCGGGGGCATTCTAGTGAAGTTTGCCGATGATACAAAGTTAGGTGGACAGGCAGGTAGTACTGAGGAAGTGGGGAGGCTACAGAAGGATCTAGACAGGTTGGGAGAGTGGTCCATGAAATGGCTGATGGAATTTAATGTGAGCAAATGCGAGGTCTTGCACTTTGGCAAAAAGAATAAAAGCATGGACTACTTTCTAAATGGTGAGAAAATGAATAAAGCCAAAGCACAAAGGGATCTGGGAGTGCTAGTCGAGGATTCTCTAAAGGTAAACATGCAGGTTGAGTCTGTGATTAAGAAAGCGAATGCAATGTTTTCTCTTATCTCAAGAGGGTTGGAATATAAAAGCAGAGATGTACTACTAAGACTTTATAAAGCTCTGGTTAGGCCCCATTTGGAGTACTGTGTCCAGTTTTGGTCCCCACACCTCAGGAAGGACATACTGGCACTGGAACGTGTCCAGTGGAGATTTACACAGATGATCCCTGGAATGACAGGTCTAGCATATGAGGAACGGCTGAGGATACTGGGATTGTATTCGTTGGAGTTTAGAAGATTAAGGGGAGACTTAATAGAGACGCACAAAATAATACATGGCTTGGAAAAGGTGGATGCTAGAAAATTGTTTCAGTTAGACGAGGAGACTAGGACCCGTGGACACAGCCTTAGAATTAGAGGGGGTCATTTCAGAACGGAAATGCGGAGACATTTCTTCAGCCAGAGAGTGGTGGGCCTGTGGAATTCATTGCCGCTGAGTGCAGTGGAAGCCGGGACGCTAAATGTCTTCAAGGCCGAGATTGATAGATTCTTGTTGTCTAGAGGAATTAAGGGCTACGGGGAGAACGCTGGTAAGTGGAGCTGAAATGCGCATCAGCCATGATTGAATGGCGGAGTGGACTCGATGGGCCGAATGGCCTTACTTCCACTCCTATGTCTTATGGTCTTATAGATTACTTACAGTGTGGAAACAGGCCCTTCGGCCCAACATGTCCACACCGACCCGCCGAAGCACAACCCACCCATACCCCTACATTTACCCCTGACCTAACACTATGGGCAATTTAGCATGGCCAATTCACCTGACCTGCACATTTTTGGACTGTGGGAGGAAACCGGAGCACCCGGAGGAAACCCACGCAAACACGGGGAGAATGTGCAAACTCCACACAGTCAGTCGCCTGAGGTGGGAATTGAACCCACGTCTCTGGCGCTGTGAGGCAGCAGTGCTAACCACTGTGCCACCGTGCCGCCTGTTAAAGCCCTGGAGAGAGCTCAAAGGAGATTTACTAAAATGGTACTAGAGATGAAGGATTTTAGATACAAGGAAAGGTTAGAGAAATTGGTCTTATTTTCCTTGGAGCAGAAAGGATTAAGAGGTGACCTCATTGTGCTCAATATTATGAGCAATTTTGACAGGGTAAACAGGATATTCTATTTCCAATAGTTAGGATGTCAGTAACTAAGAATGTTAGCAGGAGAGCTGAGAGTGAGATGAGGAGAAACCTCTTTACTCAGAGAGTTGTTAAGATTTGGAATGTGCTGCCTGGGAGAGTGATTGGGGTGGATTCCATCCTAGTTTCAAAAGAAATCTGGATATAGATTTGAAAGTGAAGAATTTAGAGGGAGATGGAGATAGAGCTGGAGAATGGAACTAGCTGGGTCACTTAATTTGGGATCTGCTACGGATATGATGGGTCAAATAGTCTCCATCTGTACCGTGAAGTTCTATGATTCTATGAATCTATCTGGTACATATTAGCCTCTCCACACTATCATGGAACATCCTGATGCACCTACAGTACATTCCTGCACTTAAGTGCTGTCCTTTGGAGCACACCGGCAACTATCATTGGAATGCTGTTGCAAGGTGTGCGCAGGGACAGGCTTCACAGTCATATATTGGACCAGGCCAGATCTCCGGTTTATTCACTTGCTTTCTTGGTGCTCGCTCACTTGGTCATACATGGATGCTCACACCATCCCTGCCTTGCCGTTCCTTACTTTTTAGTGCTTTGTGCCTTCAGCCAGAACAAACATGTGCACAGTACTTCTGTCTTGACTTGCCTTTGAATGCAGACACAAAGCCAGGCAGCTTGTCATGACTGTCAACAGTCATCAGTCAAGCATGTGAGTATGTTGCACTGCGGCACCGTGCTATGTCACTCTCACCTCTGCACAGACACCAGCAGTTTATATGACAAGGACACAGCATGTTCTTCAAGTAAATGGTCACGTCTCAAAGTCTTAGCTGAATACTGCAACTTGAAAACAACTATTGTTTCAAGTGCCTTTATCAACGTTTACTTTGATCGCTATTATACTTGATGTAAAAATTCCTTTCGAACTGTGAACCTTGGAAGTTAAAGTGTTCCTTCTGATATCTGAGCCCTTCAACACTATGAACAATACACCTGCATCAATTTGGTCAGTCTTCCATAATCTTGGAAAATTCTGAGGTCATTTTAAAACAAGTTACTTTTGAAAAAAAGTACCTGTCAAACTTCCTTTATCTTTCAAACAGTTTTTGCATATGACAGCAATTTGTACATAGAAACAGCAAAACAGAAAATAGGAGCAGGAGTAGACTGTTTGACCCTTTGAGACTATTTTTGGCATTCAATATGATCATGGCTGTTCATCCAATTCATGGTTCCTGTTCCTGCTTTCTCCCCACACCCTTTGATCCTTTTCGGTGTAAGAAGTATATCTGGTTCCTTCTTGAAAACATCTGATGTTTTGGCCTCAATCCCTCTCTGTGGCTGAGAATTCCACAGGGTCACCACTCTCTGGGTGAAGAAATTCTCCTTATTTCAGTCCTAAACAGTTTACTCTGTTTTCTCAGACTGTGACCTTTGGTTCTGGACTCTACTATCTCTGAGATAGCTGTCCTTAATATTGAAAGTTATACAAAGGCATCCTGCAGAGGTAAAGTGGGCCAGAAAGGTTCCACAGCTGTAAAAATATTTTCTACTTAAGTGGAAATTCTTTAGTTATAAGGAATGTGGCCACAAAATCATTTCCTGAACATACAGATTCACCCGAGAACTCATCATGATCAGTAGCGAATTTGTACAAACTAAGTGTTCTTCAAAGTTACATATCACACTGGGAAATGTATCACAAAGAAATGGAAATTATTTCCTTATAAATATATTACACAGTAGTCCAGTAACAAGAGCTAATACACACAAAGGGTCACATGGCCTCCATCTGTGCTCTATCATTCTTTAACTTTATGAATTGATCTCAGTATTCCTGAGTTAGGAAGGGTAAGTTAGTCAGTGTGTAGTTCCTGCTTGCTAAGTAATGGTTCCCATTGGAAATGCCTGCTTTTGAATATTTTGTAATGATAGAATTATGATGCCTTCTTGTGATCTGTTGATACTTCATGTCCAGATTAAGACACTCATAACTTGCTCACTAAATAAGATAGAGATAAGATATCACTGAGTTATTTTGGCACGGCATACTTCCAGAAACCAAGATTTATCAGTTGAAAATCTGTGGAAACGGGAGATGAAGAAAATTGAAATGAAACAGAAACAGTATTGTTTCTGAACAAAGTTTCTATATTCATGGATACACCATGCAAATTTATACATAAATAAAGCAACCTCCTTGAAATGCAAATGAGATTTAATAAGGTAAATTTAGTCACGACCATTAATTGTACCTTCCCAGTATCTGCATCCAGTAAAGCGCCAGATGGAAATGTTTTGTTATTCTAACTGCAAAGTTGGTGTAAAAATATTACTATTCGCTACATTTTAAAAAGGGAAAACAATTTTATTATGTCCTTTCTTCACTTTCTCAGTTTCAGCAATGAAATATTGATAATATATACCTTAACTGAACTGATACAAGTATAATACTTCCTATAAGGCAGTAACGAGCATTAGACATGTCAAACTGCAGCTTAACCTTTCAAACTACCAACATAACTTTGTCAACTTTCCAACAACAAAGTTTCGTAATATTTCTCTTGAAATAGGAATGTGATTATATATAGAACTAAAAGCGTTACAAGATACCAAGAATTCTTGACATTCAACAGAACAGTTGGCTAAATTGAGTTGCTTATTTCTTCAAGAATGTAATGTTGCTATACAACTTGTAACTCATTAGTATTTAATCCAAATGCCCCATAAGCAGTATACCAATATAAGCAAAGATTGATAAATTCTTGATCTTGCAAGGACTTAAGGGCTATGGGGAGAGTGCAGGTAAGTGGAGTTGAAATGCCCATCAGCCATGCTTAAATGGCAGAGTGGACTCGATGGACCTTACTTCCATTCCTATGTCTTCTGGTCTCATCATATTCCCTGCAAAAGGCAAAAGTCAGCTTGACTTGTTTCCCAGGTTCTCAGGATCCCAAATGTAACAGAACCTGAACGATAATTGTTGAAGGCATGTCCATTCGTGGGTATGATGCCCTGAGGTACCAAACAGGCCAATTCCTCTTACATCCACTTCGTGTAGCACCTCATTCACTTTGAGTACGTATCTCTAAGCTCCAGCACGAATCTACACATTCTCCATTCAACTCGCAGTTGGGATAAGGTTAAAGGTGCACTGGGGGACTTGTGCTAATTTGTCCAATGACCTGAACCTAACAAAGTGAGTACAGTCACCTCTACATACTGTGCCTTAAAGGCCTGTATTTTACAATTTTTGCTTACTGTTCAATAGACCTACAGCTGTCCACAGACATTTGGTATTTTCTTGCATGGCAACATGCAGTCATCAGTGTATAGCACACCGTACTCTACATGGGGAGCTAGGGCTTTCATGAACAAGAAAAGAAAGAGCATATCCAGATTGAAGAAACTTTATTGAGATAAGCAACACTAAAAATTGGTTTAGGTCCATTTTGTGGAGATTGCAATGCATGATTAGCTCATGTCAAGTTGAAGTAGGCAGTGCACAAACATTATGTTACCTGCTTATGTACATGATTGCAGGGAGCAGTCCGACACGTAACATGCTGCAAACAAATTGCATACCCCCAAAGGGGCCCAGGTGCATGCTTGGATAGCATGACAGACAGGCAGCATGCACTTCTTGAAGGTGGTCTACCTGTTTAAAAGGGAGGCTCACTCGAGACACAGCAGCCAGTGAATCAATCTCAGAAAGCTTTTCTGGAAGAAACCAAGTTGCAAACCGAACAAGAGACCAAAGAGAGAGTTAACAGTTCCTCTGTATGGTGTATAGCAGGTCAAGAGTTGGAGACTGGTGACAAGGGACAGTATGTCCTCAAACCAAGCTGTTGAAGGGAATATGAGTTGGTGACTACTGACGTCACATTCAGAGTCTGATCCTGAGGACTTGACATGAGGGTTACAAATTGCTAAATGACCTCACAACAGTGGTCAAAGGTTAATGAATGCATCTTCAAATTATATTGTTCATAACCAATCTCTTCTGATGTTCAATGTGCTGTTGTTCTATCACTCACACATCAGCAATCAGGACCCATTAATAAGATCTGGATACTCCAGGACACCATATCACACTTAATGTGGCTAGCCTCAGAACCTTCTTTCTTAGCTTCCACATGTCCTGCTGTTCAGGTACATGGGGCTCATCAACCAAATACGTTGTGACATGCTCATTGACAGGCCTCGCTCTCTTACTCTTGCAGGCTAAAGTCAGGGTTACACATAGCTGCAGACAGGAGTGGAGAATCAGTGAAGCAAAGGCATGCCTGCCTTTCCTCAGCCCTGTGGAGGAGGTGATACTCCATATTATAAGCTCAGGAGTCACTGAAGTTGTTTAACCCTGCATCATCAATAATATTCAGGATACGCTGTGATTATGCTTTATGCATCTTCTCAAATCCTATTACACTTTTATCATGATGGCAATGGGCCGTTTTCTTTCCACCTTCACCCCAACTCTGCCGTTGTTTCAGGTTCCTAAAAACTGACACCTGAACAGCCAACACAACCTTTGTGTAAAGTGTGCAGGCAGCAGCACACTGCTGTGTCATTTTACACACTGATTGTATTGCAGAGATATACTGACTTCTAATGAAGAGTCTTCTGGTGTTCTGATGAACTGGCTCAAAATGTTAACTCTGCTTTCTTCCCACAGATAGTCTCATTAAAGATTGCTCATAAACTATCTTCAGGATCAATTCATAAAAATTAAATGCTTTCACATGATGGTGGTTTGGTGGCATGTCACTGCATAATTAATGCAGCAGCCCAAGCTAATGTTCTGGGGACATCAGTTCAAATTCTACCAGAGTAGCTGGTGGGGCCTTAGCTCAATTTAATAAATCAGGAATATGTAGCTAGGCTTAGTATTGATGGCCACAAAGCTGTTATTAACTGTCACAAAAACCCATCTTATTAACTATGGAAGTGTGCCATCTTTTACTGGTCTGGCCTACATGTGACTCCTAATCTAGAGTAATGTGGTGACTCTGAACTACCCTCTGAAATATCACTAGTGAGCCACTCAAGGGCCAATTCACGGTGGGCAACAGGTACAGATCCTTGTCAGTGACCACAAAACAACAAACTGACATTGATTGATTAAAATGAAAGCTGGTTAAATTTGTCTGCCGAGAAATGCTTCTCGCTTTGAAATACTTTTCAAACTTGTCTGTTGACATTCTTTGGCCATGATTTTTCGTTCTCCAATGTGGTAGGAGTATTGGTGACACAATAGAGTGGGAATGACAAAATCCAATTCTCAACGTCAAGAAAATGTTTCCCAATTTTCTTCTCAAGCCATAAATTGTGACTTCAGAATCTCACCCTTATTTCCGTGTATTTCCATCTCATTAAAATTCCAACTCGCTATTTTCATCCAGCTTCCAACAGGAAACTCAACAGCTCAAATTCCTGACAAGAGGGCAGGTAACTGGTGGCTGCTGATTGCTGAATGCCTGTTTCCACCCATTGTGCAACTACTTTGTCTCCACAACATTCAGGGTAACATGTCGAGAGTGTAATGCTGGAAAAGCACAGCAGGTCAGGCAGCATCTGAGGAGCAGGAGAATTGACATTTCGGGCATAAGGACTTCATCCTGACGTAGGACTTATGCCCAAAACATCGATTCTCCTGCCCCTCGGAAGCTGCCTGACCTGCTGCGCTTTCCTAGCACTGCACTCTCGACTCTGATCTCCAGCATCTGCTGTCCTCACTTTTGCCTGGCTGAATTCAGGGTAACTTGGCAAGATGGATCCAAAATTGGCTTTTGGCAGGAGACTGACAGAGGATGGTGGTAGAAAGCTATTTGCGTGACTGGAGGCCAGTGTCTAGTTTCTAGAGATCAGTGCTAAGTCCCTTCTTGTTCATAATATATATAAACAATACAGGTGAGAACATGGGGCTGATGATACATGTGTTTGCAGATGACACAAAGTTTGGCCAAGTGGTTAACAGTAAGGAAGAAGGTCTTAGTTTACAGGAAGCTAAAGACTCTTGGTTAGATGGGCAGATCAGTGGCAGATGAACGTAACCTTGAAAGGTGAGAGAATGGTGGGAATCAGAAATGTACTACTGAAAGAACAGCAGAGGCAGGAAACCTCACCAGTGTTAACAATTTCATGGACAAGCAATATTATAACGTTGAAGGAGACAGGCTAAGTGCTGGAAACTGGGATTATTGTCAATAGGTTGGCCGAGATTCGATATGAGTCTACAACCCTTCCACCCAAGCCATGCTAGAAAGCTAGGAGAAGCTAGCAATTCCAATGAAAACATTTTACAATTACAAGCTGTGCCTATACTGACACCATTACTTAAAGTTATTTTCATTCGTCTAAATTAATTAATAAATCACTGGAGTTTTAAATTTTAATTTGTATTGGTTTGACATTTTGCAATGCAGGCAGCTTTTTCACTGAGTATTTAAATTCGATAGTCTTACGTCTTGAATCACAGAAAGAATCATAGAATCCCTACAGTGTGGAAACAGGCCCTTCGGTCCAAGTCCACACTGGCTCTCTGAAAAGTAACCCACCTAGACCCATTCCCCTACCCTACCGTGGGCGGCATGGTAGGCACAGAAGTTAGCACTGCTGCCTTACAGCGCCAGAGACCCGGGTTCAATTCCCGCTTCAGGCAACTGTGTGGAGTTTGCACATTCTCCCTGTGTCTGCGTGGGTTTCCTCCGGGTGCTCCGGTTTCCACCCACAGTCCAAAATGTGCAGGTTAGGTGAATTGGCCACGCTAAATTGCCCATAGTGTTTGGTAAGGAGTAAATTTAGGGGTATGGGTGGGTTGCGCTTCGGCGGGGCAGTGTGGACTTGTTGGGCCGAAGGGCCTGTTTCCACATTGTGGAAGGAAGCTGGAGCACCTGGAGGAAATCTGTGCAGGCACGGGGAGAATGTACTAACTCCACACAGACAGTCACCTGAGGCAGGAATCAAACCTGGTCCCTGGCACTGTGAGGCATAAGTGGTAACCACTGAGCCACCGGGTCACCCTATGCAACCTATTTGATTTATTCATTTTAACATGAGTGGTGTAGGACATGAACATCACATGATTTGAGCTGCAATTAGACCAAGTTAGACATCATTTCTATTCTGTTTTATAACCCAGAACAGGGACCTTAGTGGTTGGTAACATCGCGGTTCGTTGCTGTACGGAGCGTGGCAGCAGCTGGGGACATGGATCTGTGCTTTGACAGTCAGAGATCAGGTCCAATGTGAGAAGAGCGAGCCCAGCGATGAGGGAGGCTCCTGTCATCTGCAGCGGCGGCAAGAGCAGGCAGCCCGAGGTCTCCCAGAGAGCAGGCCATAGCACAGGAGATCGAGCCCTCGAAGGGAATGCAAGCTCAGCATAGCTAAGCACTGAAGAAAACATTGAACTTTTAATTTTATTTCTTTATTTTTCTGCTTTATACTAAGAGGGATTATAATGTTTAACTTTTAACTTTGTTTCTTTACTTTTCACTTTGTATGTAAGAATGTGTACCTAGGTACCTTTGTACTTAAGATGGCACCACGAATGGTGACATTATACATTTTTCACTGTTTTCCTATACTTGAGTACACATGACAATAAAATCTAATTCTAATTCTATGGTTTAGACCACCTCATTTAAAAGCTCACCTTAACCTTTCCTCTCCAAATACCCCATCTCCAGACCACCTTTCCACACACGAGATAGAATTTTCACAGGTTTTTGGTTAAGTGTGGAGCGAGTTTTGCTGTGACCAACACACCACTCCCACCGCTAAAGAAATCTGTCCAATTGCCAGCCAATCAGTCATGATGAGTTGACATTTTAATTTATCTTCAACCAAAAGTGAGGGGAAAGATATAAGAGACCTAAGGGGCAACTTTTTCACACAGAGGGTGGTACGTGTATAGAATGAGCTATCAGAGAAAGTGGTGGAGTCTGGTACAATTGCAACATTTAAAAGGCATTTGGATGGGTATATGAATAGGAAGGGTTTGGAGGGATATGGGCCAGGTGCTGGCAGGTGGGACTAGATTGGGTTGGGATATCTGGACGGGTTGGACCGAAGGGCCTGTTTCTGTGCTGTATACCTCTATGACTCTATGACTTTAAAAGCAAGGAGTGGATGGTCCATCTCAGCCTCTGCCTGAGCCCTGTCGTCTCACAGATGTCAGTCTTCAGCAAAAATCAATTCACTCCTCGTGAAATTAAGAAAAACCTGAAAAGCATTGGAAACCGCAAAGAGTTTGAGTTTTAACAATATTCCAGCAATACTGAAGGCTTGAGCGCAGAACGATCTGTGATCTTATTGAAATTTTTCCAGTGTAGCTATTTCGCTGGCTATGACTACACTGCAATGTGGAAAATTGTTAGGTTAACCTGTCCATGAAATGGAGAGCAGACCGAGACCTGCTCATTACTGTATAATCAGTCTCCTCTAAATCATCAGTGTTGTGACAGAAAGAATCATTGATACTGCTTTCAAGCAGGATTTCTTTTTGCAATGCCCTGCTCAAAGTTGCACAATTTGGGATCTGGGAAGGCTACTCAGCTCCTGACCTCACTATGAACTTGGTCCAAACATGAACGTCTGAGCTGAGGGGAGTGGCTACCTTTGACATTTGACCAATTATGCTTTCAAGGAGCCTGAACAAAACTACAGTAAATGGGAGTCCGTAGGAAAACACTGGTTGGAGTCATACCTATGAGAAAAGAATTGGTTTTGATTATTGGAAGCCAATCATTTCAACCCCAGAACATCGCTGCAGAAATACTTAGAGGTATTGCCCGAGGTCCAATCATCTTCAGCTACATCCTTTCAATGACCTTCCCTCTGTCATAATGTCAAATGTGAAGATGCTCACTGATGATTGCACACTGTTCAGTAACATGAAAAACACAGCAAATTCTTTGAAGTCCATGTCCGTGTATAGGAAAACCTACACAACAATTACGTTTGGGCTGATAAATGGCAAGTAATACTTGCATCAAACAGTGCCAAGGGAGTAATATCTCCAAGAAGGGAGCATTGACCATCTCCTCTTGATCTTCAATAACATTGTCATCATTAAATCTCCCCTTCTGCCACCTGTCCAACGACCAAACAGCCTTTTAAATTCTTTGAGGTCATCACTGACCAGAAACTTAGATGGACTGGGCATATAAATACTGTGGCTCTAAGGGTAGGTCATAGTTTTGGTATTCTGCAGCGAGTAACTCACCACATGATTTCTAAAGTCCTCTCCAGTATCTACAAGACATGATTCAGAAGTGTAATGGAATATTCCTTACTTGCAAGCAGGACTGTAGGTAAAACAATGTTCAAGGAATTCAACATAATCACGAATAAAGCAGCCCATCTCATTAGCATCATCCACCATTTGATGCACATTGGCAGTAAAATTAACCACTTCCAAGATTCAGTGCTTTGACAATACTTGCCAAACCCTACCACCTGAGAGATTATGGTGCAACATAGATGTGAGACATGCCCTCCAAGCTACACACCAAGCTGACTGGACACTATATCACGGTTCTTTCTATGCTGCTGAGTCAAAATCCTGGAACTCCATTTTGAATAATACTGTGGCTGTACTAAGACTTGTAGGAACTGCAAGAGTTTAAGAAAGCATATGCCACAATTTTTTCAACAGCAATGTCAGATGAACGCCAAATATGACCAAAACCTTTTAAAAGTTGAATATTGCAAGTTCACCCACTCTCAGAATGCTTTCTATGGCTTGGCACAGAACTGGTAAACACCTTCTTCACATTTGGCTTTCCAACATTGGTGCCCCTTCTCTTTCATAAATGAGCAGAGAATGCAGCACATAACAAGAGGCAGCGCAAAAGCATGAGCAGTGGTCTTTGACTCTTTGTGAACAGAGAACTGGATATCCTGTAAAGAATTGGAGGACCTGGTCAGAAGTGTTCCATAGGTTCATGGTTAGTATCTTACCATTGTCACTCCTTAATTCTGTCACTCAATGTAAGAAATTGCAACATTTTACTGTTAGAAAACTGAAAAGAAATGTTATGTACACTTCTGCTCAGGGGAAATCATGGTACGACTCAAGATATGCCTCTGCACTATGCATAGTAAGGATTAGGGGTAAAAACAATGACTGCAGATGCTGGAAACCAGATTCTGGATTAGTGTTGCTGGAAGAGCACAGCAGTTCAGGCAGCATCCAAGTAGCTTCGAAATCGACGTTTTGGGCAAAAGCCCTTCATCAGGAAAGATTAGTTCTACTGAAAGATCATTGGCCTAAAACATTAACTTTCTTTGTCATTTCACAGATGCTGACTGATCTGTTGACAACTTCAAGCAATTTCTATTTTTATTTGTGTTTGTAAAAGTTGAATGCATTGATTCTGAAATAGTCCCTGAAGTTTTTCCAAGAGAAAACAGATCAAAATTTTTCACATACATTTCATGTAATCTGTGTGTCTTTGACAATAGGATAATGCTTTATTTGGCAAGAGACACATAGAAATAATTATTGTGCACTGAAGTTAGGACACAAATAAATGTTGAAGTAAATTAGACTGCTTGTGACTCGAGTTGACTGAGGCAAGTGTTTTTGACTTGATGTAAATATGGCCTTTTTTTCAGATTGCTCCTTTTATTTTATTACTGTGTGTCATTTGGCTATGGTGCTCGTGCAGCTCATAGTAAGCTACAAGAATCTTGCAGGTCTTGGTGACTCTACACATCAACCAACAACCAGATATGCCTAGGCATCTGAATTGTTTTTTTGGGAATGCTACTGATCTGCCTAACTAAAGCCTTGATGGATAGGTACAACTCAGTTATTGTCCTTGCTATGCAGTAATGCCATGGACCATATTTACAGTAAACATCAATGATTGCTCAGCAGCCATAGTTGCCTTTAAGGCACTTCAAAGAGGATCAAGGAATCATGGGATTTGCTGGTGTAATGGGCAATAATCTAAATGCCAGCATTCATGGAGTGGTAATGTATGAATGCACGAGTAAAACCTGGAAAATTTTGCTTTGTAGTTAGACGGTAGGCTGTCCTAATTTTGAGCGTTTTCCAGTGGATACTGAAAAAAATTGCTGGTTTTTTCAAACAGTGCACTAGCAAATTACATGATGAAAATCTATACTCAAGACGAGGAGCTGTTCTCACAGTTGCTTGGAAGGCGTCTGCTGTGTCTAAGTTCATTCAAGCTGCAGCATGAGCATCAACTGACAGAGCACATCAAAACCTAAAATTGGTTCTGATATCTGAGTTTGAACTGATGTTTATGACTGAGAAATATTTAGGGTTAATTTCCTCAGAAGTTGCTTCAGCACATGTTTCAGAGGTTCCTGTGCTTTCAGCGATTCCTTCCTTTCGATGAAATGATAAATCAAGGCCCTATTGTGCAAGCAGAGCAACTTCCTGGGGTCATGGCCAAGACTTAACCCAAAACTTACATCAGTAAAATGCAGATTATCAGGTTATCATTGTTGTTTATGGGACCATGATGTGCAGATTTCTAAAGTTACAACATTTACATTTGGAGAAATATCATGAGCTGAGTAAACACTGTATATGCTGAAAATGTGTTGCTGGAAAAGCGCAGCAGGTCAGGCAGCATCCAATGAGCAGGAGAATCGACGTTTTGGGCATGAGCCCTCCTCCTGAAGAAGGGCTCATGCCCGAAACGTCGATTCTCCTGTTCCTTGGATGCTGCCTGGCCTGCTGCGCTTTTCCAGCAACACATTTTCAGCTCTGATCTCCAGCATCTGCAGTCCTCACTTTCTCCTAAACACTGTATATACATGAAATAAAAATCCAAAACTTCCTCTCTAAACTGTCGATGAGTTAGAAATGCGCTTTTGAATGTGTGACAAAACATTAAAACAAAAAGAGAATTTTGATCTTTAGATTAGTTAATTGCTTATTTTTGATTTCATTAATTATGAAAACATGAGTACTGTAAACACCAATTAACCTTCCAGCAACAATGACCACTATAAAAAAAACAAATTTATCAATAAGTAGCAATAAGATGCATTTTTCACTAATACTTCAGAGAAATTATTTGCTCTCATTTGTGCTAGCTGATATACAAAGAATTAAAAATGTATTCAATATCTTCCAATTAATTTTAATGACATCAATTTCCCAGTACATGACACATTTTCAAGAGAGTAGAATTGCTTCCAGTTATAACTACTTGTGACAAAGTGTATAGCTAGAGTCCAGTTTCACTTAATTAATATAAATTACTAACAAATAAAGATGCCATTAATTGAATAGCATGGCAAAGATTTGCCTAGATTTCCATGAGACAACTGCATTAATACAAATATTTGTGAGAGGCAATGAATTGGCAATGAACATGAACACATCTCGTCAAGGTAAACATTGTTAACTATAACATGGTTCTCATGTTCCAGCAAGTAAAGGTCAATTCTCACATAATGCCAGGAAAAATGAAAAACCTGCTACCAATGTAACTCTGTTCAATTTAAAAAGAAAAATATGTTGTTTTCTTTTCCCAGTACTTTGTCTTCTCTGCATGCATCTGGAAATAGTTGAAATAGATAAAACATTCCAAATAAACATCTGTTCAGTTCCAACCAGATTCTGATCTTTAGATTAGTTAATTGCTTATTTTTGATTTCATTAATTATGAAAACATGAGTACTGTAAACACCAATTAACCTTCCAGCAACAAGCACATCACCTATTAGGGCAAAATAATGGTAGACAGCGGGGAACACTGAAGAGAATCACCCAAAAGCGCATGTTCCCATATCACTTTAAGCACAAGACCACACTGAAGTCAGTCCATAGCATTGGGATTGAGCAATATTATCGTTAGGATTTGGTTCAGGAAAATGATGCTCAAACATACAGGCCAGGACTCATACAGGCAATGGTAGGGCCTTGGGGAGTGTTGCTGAACAAACAGACCTAGGGATGCAAGTGCATAGTTGCTTGAGATTAGAATCACAGGTAGACAGGATGGTGAAGGCGGCATTTGGCATGCTTGCCTTCATTTGTCAGAGCACAGCGGATGTGTGTTTGGGATGTCATGTTGCAGCTATATAGGACATTGGTGAGGCCACATTTAGAATATTGTGATCAATTCTGGTTGCCATTCTATAAGAAGGATGCTATTAAACCTGAGTGAGTGCAGAAAAGATTTACAAGGATGTTGCCAGGACTGGAGTGTTTGAGTTAAAGGGAGAGGCTGAATAGGCTGAGGGATGACCCTGTAGTGGTTTATAAAATCAAAGAGGCGTGGATAGAGTGAATAGCTAAGGTCTTCTTCCGAGGCTAAGTGAGTCCAAAACTAGAGGGCATAGGATTAAGGTGTGAAAGGAAAGATTTACAAAGGACCTGAGGGTGCTGCCTTAATGAAACGTGCTGGCAGAGGTGGATACAATCACAATATTGAAAAGGCATCTGGATGAACATATGAACAGGAAGAGTTTAGACTTGAGGGATATGGGCCAAATGCTGGAAAATGGGACTAGATCAGATTGGGATGTCTGGTCGACTTGTACGAGTTGGATTGAAGGGTCTGTTTCTATGCTATGTGACTCTACGTGATTTCCTGGAACAATAAGTAGCCTTCGTGGTCCAGCAGAACAACTAAAAATTGCAATTCAATAAAGCAGAATACTACCAGTTCGAGGCTGAATGCAAGAGATAAATACTAAAAATAGAAGAAGAGAAAGTCTGAGAAATGCAATAGTTGAATGAAATATAAAAGTGGGAAATTTTAACTGCAAATGAACAGGACATCAGATCATACCCAGAGTACGGTGTAGTTTTGGATGCCATATTTGAATTCATATATATGAGCAGTTCAGAGAAAATTCACTCCATAAGAACCCAAGGCCATTAAACATAGGAACAGAAGTAGGCCCTTTGGCCATTGTGTTTTTTCCAACATTCAATAAGATCATGGCTGTTCTGATAATCCTTAACTTCACTTTCCTGTCTTATCACCATAACCTTCCTGATTAAAAATCTATCTATCTCAGCCTTGAATATCCATAATAACTCATCCTCAACAGCCCCCTGTAGTAAAGAATCCTATAGATTCACTACCTGACATAAATGGGTGATCGCTTATTTTATACCTTCTGGTCCTAGAGTCTCCCATAAGGGGTAACACGCTCTCCAAATCCACCTTATTAAGCCCCGAAAGAATCTTGTATGTTGCAATAAGGGCTCCTCTCATTTTTCTAAACTCAAATATGTACAGGTTCAACTGACTCAACCTCTCTTCCTAAGACAAATGCACCACACCCAGTATCAACCTTGTGAACTATCTCTGTCCTGCCTTGAATGCCTAGACATCCTCCCTTAAATAAGGAAACTTTAGTATTCCAGCAACAGTCTGATTAGTGGCACTCAAATCATTCCTGGGATGAAGGCTTTACCTTCTGCAAGGAGATTAAACAAGTTTGATCTTTACCCATCAGAATTCAGTAGACTCTGAGAGGGTGAACTTAGTGAAACATGGAAGATACTGAGGGGGCTTGTTAGGGTGCATTCCAGGAGGATGTTTTCTCTTGGGGACAAAAACTGGAACTTGAGGACACAGTTTAAGAACAGGGAGAAACTAAAACAGAAACTGCTGGAAAAGCTCAGCAGTACTCAACATATTCCAGAGTCGAGGGCTTGCAAATCTGGTAGGGTGGACAATGACACTGCAGTCATCCACAAACTGTACACTGGGTCTACCTGTTGTAGGAAGATCAATTTTGGCATGAAGGCAAGTAAGGACAAAGGCTTTTTCCTTTCATATGTGATTTAATATTCACACCAGAACTCAAGTGATAGTTGAGGTGAATCCCCATTGTCAGGAAGGTTGTGCATTATACAGGGCTGTAACACAGGCCTAAAGTGGATTTTGAAGGAATCACCCAGCACACCTTAAGATTCTATGCTCTAATGATGAGACATGGCAATGACAGAAATGAAAAAAAACAAAAAATCTTCAGGTGGCACAATAGCTCAGTGGTTAGCACTGCTGCTCACAAGTTATCCATTGTTAGCACTGCTGCTCACAAGTTATCCATTGTTCTTCACATTGTTTCCAACCCAGACTACTTCCATCCCAATCAAAGACATCCAACAGGGTTGGGTTCAATTCCAGCCTCAGATGACTGCTTGTGTGGAGTTTACATGTCCTACCCACATCTCTGTGGGTTTCCAGTGGATGCTATTGTAATAGGAATTGATTTTTATTTGAAAAAAGGATAAAGAGACAAAGTGGAGAAAGTGAGGACTGCAGATGCTGAAGATCAGAGCTGAAAAATGTGTTGCTGGAAAAGCGCAGCAGGTCAGACAGCATCCAAGGAGCAGGAGAATCGACGTTTCGGGCATAAGCCTGAAGAAGGGCTTTTGCCCGAAACGTCGATTCTCCTGCTCCTTGAATGCTACCTGACTTGCTATGCTTTTCCAGCAACACATTTTTCAGTAAAGAGACAAAGTCTCTTCCCTGCGGTTGGGAAGTCCAGAACTAGAGGGCATAGGAATGAGCCGCTAGATTGGGTTGGGATATCTGGTCGGCATGGATGAATTAGACCGAAGGATCTGTTTCTATGCTGTACATCTTGATGACTCAGGTTTCCTCCCACAGTCCAAAGATGTGCAGATTAGGGTGATTGGCCATGCTACATTGTCCCATAGTGTCTGGGGATGTGCTGCTTAGGTGGATTAGCCACAGGAAATGAAGGGTTACAGGGATATGGTGGGAAGGTCAGTGCAGACCTCAGACCAAATAACCATGTTTCCTCACTGTAGGGATTCTATGGATATCTTGTCCCATGTAGCCAAAGGTCTGCGGGTCAGAAATCAACCATCGCAAATTAAAATTTGACTCTGTCTATGAAGTTTAATGTCACAAAAGAGAAAAGCAACGGCAAAGGCTCATATTAAAACAACCCATGCTGGAAACAATTGGAAAAGTGGAAACAGAAGAAAACTATGCTATTTCTGGCTATCACATCATGGTCATATGGAAGTTACATAAAGGGGAGTACAGCCAAAGCACTGGTTTTGGACCACTCTAGAAAAGAGCTGTGAAGACAAAACGAGCCAAGGTAGCCTCTCCCTGTGCTCTGGTTGTACATCCTGTTGGATGTCTTTGATTGGGATGGAAGTAGTCTGGGTTGGAAACAATGTGAAGAACAATGGATAACTTGTGAGTGGACTGTGAATTCCTTTGGTGATAGAAAACCAGGTCAGGGGAAATCTAACTTGAAAAATAATCAAGACACAGCCTGACTTTAAATGGAAATTTTTGTTTTCCTCTTTAAAAAATTCTCATGAGGGAATTAGTATTCTGACATTCTCAGACATTAAAGAAAACATTTCCTTAGACTTTTATGTCAGAATCAATCTGAATGATGCGTTATGTTACAAGAATTAGTTCAAGTAGATCATTTATTTACACATTCGATAATAATGTTATCTCTCTAAGTATTAGTACAGTTATCTGTCCATCTTGATTTAAATTAGTGCAAAACCCCAAGAATTCTCGCCTGCACAGTTTTTATTTGCGGTTTCCAATTACAGCTGCAAACATTTTTAGATATTAAGTTTCACTAATGCTCATGTTCCAATCTGATCACTGAAAATTAAAAACTGGTTCATGGTTGATTTCAGGCAGGAATTCAGAGACAGCTTTCACTGTTGTACTGAAACTGATGTGCAGAAGGACTACTGACAATTCCAACAATCCTTTTTTTATGCAATTTAACTTGAAATACATTCTGGATTTATTCTTTTGGTGCCATTTAATATTTTATCCCAGTCTGAGGTGAAAAATGCCAAATTTATTGAGTACCTTGTTGCGTTAATGTTAAAAATCAGCTTCTGACTCTTTGTACTGCTGTATGCTCTTGCTTATGTCATAGAGTCATAGACATGTACAGCATAGAAACAGACCTCTTGGTCCAACCCGTCCACGCCGACCAGACATCCCAACCCAACCTAGTCCCCCCTGCCAGCACCCGGCCCATATGCCTTCAAACCATTCCTATTCATACACCCATCCAAATGCCTCTTAAATGGTGCAATTATACCAGCCTCCACCACTTCCTTTGGCAGCTTATTCCATACACGTACCAGCCTCTGTGTGAAAAAGTTGCCCCTGAGGTCTCTTCTATATCTTACCCCTCTCACCCTAAACCTATGCCCTCTAGTTCTGGATTACCCACCCCAAGGAAAAGACTTTGCCTATTTACCCTATCCATGCCCTTCATAATTTTGTAAATCTCTACAAGGTAACTGCTCAGCCTCCGACGCTCCAGGGAAAACAGCCCCAGCCTGTTCAGCCTCTCCCTATAGCTCAAATCCTCCAACCCTGGCAACATCCTTGTAAATCTTTTCTGCACCCTTTCAAGTTTCACAACATCTTTCCAATAGTAAGGAAACCAGAATTGCACTCAATATTCCAACAGTGGCCTAACCAATGTCCTGTACAGCCGCAACATGACCTCCCAACTTCTGTACTCAATAATCTGACCAATAAAGGAAAGTATACCAAACGCCTTCTTCACTATCCTATCTACCTGTAACTCCACTTTCAAGGAGCTGTGAACCTGTACTCCAAGGTCTCTTTGTTCAGAAACACTCCCTCGGACCTTACCATTAAGTGTATAAGTCCTGCTACGATTTGCTTTCCCAAAATGCAGCATCTCGCATTTATCTGAATTAAACTCCATCTGCCACTTCTCAGCCCATTGGCCCATTTGGTCAAGATCCTGTTGTAATCTGAGGTAACCCTCTTCGCTATCCACTACACTCCAATTTTGGTGTCATCCGCAAATTTACTAACTGTACCTCTTATGCTTGCATCCAAATCATTTATGTAAATGACAAAAAGTAGAGGACCCAGCACTGATCCTTGTGGTACTCCACTGGTCACAGGCCTCCAGTCTGAAAAACAACCCTCCACCACCACCCTTTGCCTTCTACATTTGAGCCAGTTCTGTATCCAAATGGCTCGTTCTCCCTGTACTCCGTGAGATCTAACCTTGCTAACCAGACTCCCATGGGGAACCTTGTCGAACACCTTACTGAAGTCCACTTAGATCACATCTACTGCTCTGCACTCATCAATCCTCTTTGTTACTTCCTCAAAAAACTCAATCAATTTTGTGAGACATGATTTCCCACGCACAAAGCCATGTTGACTATCACTAATCAGTCCATGTCTTTCCAAATACACGTACATCCTGTCCCTCAGGATTCCCTCCAACAACTTGACCATCACCGACGTCAGACTCACTGGTCTATAGTTCCCTGACTTGTCCTTACCACCCTTCTTAAACAGTGGCACCACATTACCCAACCTCCAGTCTTCCGGCACCTCACCTGTGACTATCGATGATACAAATATCTCAACAAGAGGCCCAGCAATCACTTCTCTCGATTCCCACAGAGTTCTTGGGTACACCTGATCAGGTCCTGGAGATTTATCCACCTTTACCTGTTTCAAGACATCCAGCACTTCCTCCTCTGTAATATGGACATTTTGCATGATGTTACCATCTATTTCCCTACAGCCTGTATCTTCCATATCCTTTTCCGCAGTAAATACTGATGCAAAAGATTGGACAAAATGCTTTACCTAAAGTCTCACTGAACACTGCAGCTTTTTCCATGACACCTCCTAAGTTGCATGATAATAGTTTGGCACTTTAGTTTTGTTAATTGTTGTTTCTCTAGAATGGAGCAAGATTGGTGCCCTTGGTTTTGTAGGAAGAAACTCCAATGAAAAGTAATTTCTAATTAGTCAGCACAATGATAGAACATGTATGAAGATGTGTTACATTTGCTTTGAAGTAATTAGCTGCAAGAATGCGCTGCTTAAATAAAACTCCAAATGGCTTGATTTAATTCAAATGAATTCATGCATGGTTGCATCATGTCTCAGCTGAATAAATTAATCTGACAGCATTTTACCCCAATCAATCTAATGGGTTTTCATACGAAGAAGAGCTGAGTTTGAATGGGATGATAAACACACATTTAATGGGATGGTAATCACCTGTCAGACTGCATGAATTTAGAATAACAATCAATCCCCCTCTGGTCCAATTCGAAGTCAGACTTAGTTCAGTATTTAAGGAAGGTGAATATTCTGAGATACATGCAAAATTGGACTCTTATTCACAAATTCTCTTTCATTATTGCTGCACAGTACTATCAACTTAGATTCTGTGCTACAAGTGAACAACCATATCAACGCTGAATCCATTAGGCTGTGACAGCCTCATTGAAAGATTGGGTACTGTTCCTTGATCTTCATAGCAACACTAGAGAAGGCCAAGGATAGAGATTCAGTATAGGGACAAGGATGAGACTCAAAATGATATTAAACTGTATGCTCAAGGCAATGCTTATACATCGAATGGAGGTGTCCCATAAAATAGCCACCCAATGTGTGGTTGGTGTCCCATATGCAAAGAACTTCATATTGTGAGTAAAGAATAGAATATAGCAACATGAAAGTAGTACATGTAATTCACTGTTTCATCTGTCAATTATCATCAAGGCTTTGGCCTCATTTCCCTTTGTTAGCATCAAATGCGGAAAGTCAGGAGGCATGGGATAGAGGGAAATTTGGCCAATTGGATAGAAAACTGGCTAACCGGTCGAAGTCAGAGAGTGGTGGTAGATGGTAAATATTCAGCATGGAGTCCAGTTACAAGTGGAGTTCTGCAGGGATCAGTTCTGGGTCCTCTGCTGTTTGTAATTTTTATTAATGACTTAGATGAGGGAGTCGAAGGGTGGGTCAGTAAATTTGCAGATGATACAAAGATAGGTGGAGTTGTGGACAGTGAGGAGGGCGGTTGTCGGCTGCAGAGGGACTTAGATATGATGCAGAGCTGGGCTGAGGAGTGGCAGATGGAGTTCAACCCTGCCAAGTGTGAAGTTGTCCATTTTGGAAGAACAAATAAGAATGCGGAATACAGGGTTAATGGTAGGGTTCTTGGTCAGGTGGAGGAACAGAGGGATCTTGGGGTCTATGTACATAGATCTTTGAAGGTTGCCACTCAGGTGGATAGAGTTTGTAAGAAGGCCTATGGAGTATTATCGTTCATTAGCAGAGGGATTGAATTCAAGAGTCGTGAGGTGATGTTGCAGCTGTACAGGACTTTGGTTAGGCCACATTTGGAGTACTGTGTGCAGTTCTGGTCGCCTCACTTTAGGAAAGATGTGGAAGCTTTGGAGAGGGTGCAGAGAAGATTTACCAGGATGTTGCCTGGAATGGAGAGTAGGTCGTACGAGGATAGGTTGAGAGTTCTCGGCCTTTTCTCGCTGGAACGGCGAAGGATGAGGGGTGACTTGATAGAGGTTTATAAGATGATCAGAGGAATAGATAGAGTAGACAGTCAGAAACTTTTTCCCCGGGTACAACAGAGTGTTACAAGGGGACATAAATTTAAGGTGAAGGGTGGAAGGTATAGGGGAGATGTCAGGGGTGGGTTCTTTACCCAGAGAGTGGTGGGGGCATGGAATGCGCTGCCCGAGGGAGTGGTAGAGTCAGATTCATTGGCGACCTTTAAGCGGCATTTGGATAGGTACATGGATGGGTGCTTAATCTAGGATAGACGTTCGGCACAACATCGTGGGCCGAAGGGCCTGTTCTGTGCTGTATTGTTATATGTTCTATGTTCTAAATGGGTTGCCAGTTTCGATCTATTAAGCTGATGCATTCGGAGAAAGAGGAAGAGCTGCGTAGGGATATCAAGTTACTGAGAGATGTTGCACACACTGCTGCTAACTATAGTACCAACTCAATTGCAGATAGAGAGAACATCAATTACTTCAGCATTCTGCTGGTTCCACTTCGCGAAGATGATTGTGCCAACATCGAGGGACATCATGGCATTGTAAATACCAAATCAATCATACTGTTAGAAAGCATTTCATACGTTATCTCAGAGGTCATATTTAGTTGTAAATGATTAAAAGACATATCAGGGTGATAAGGCGTCAATGATCCTTTATTGGTTATGTTTGCCAAAATGCTAATGGACAACCCAACCTACAAATTTATGAGAAAGACCACTTGGTCCTTTGAACTTCAGGAATTCAAATATCCATATCGTCTGAAGATTACAATTACATTTCCTTCCTGCAGCTCATGCTTCTGCAAAACCTGAGCTTCCTTAGGGTGGCCTGACAGCCAATTGCAATCAGATATCAAATGATTAATCCTCTGCTGAATTTTACCCCTTAAACATCAAGGTCAGCAGAAAGGGAGATACTAATCTACACAATCTGTTGATAGGACACTGCCAGTTATTATGCAGCAAAGGATGAGCATTTGTGAGCTTAATAATGAATGTCTGGGACCTGAATCTGCTCTGTACCTTCCTGCAGGTATGTCTCAGATTTGGCCCACAATGAGACACCATAGACTGTCATGGAGGGCAAACTTCCCTCAAAGCAGTGTAAACAGCATCATTTCACATTAGTAACTAAACATGGATACTTACTTGTCCAAGCACTGGACTGAAACTCAAGCATGTACTCAAGATTCCTCAGTCCTTTATGCTGCCCTGCCATTTCATTTGTGGCAAATGAGATTATTCCTAAAGCTGGCTAAAAGCTACATATAAACTTGTGTAAAGACCCTTGTCAGACCTCAGCTGGAGTATAGTGTACAGTTCTGGGTGTCACATGCAAAGGAAGATGAAAATGCATTAGAGAGAATGCAGAAGCTGTTTGCTGGAATGATTCCAAGAATGAGAAACTTCAGCTATGAGGACAGACTAAAGCAGCTCAGATTGTTCTTTATGAAGAAAAGAAGGCTGAGAGAAAATGTGATTGAGGTTTTCAAAATTATGAGTGGGCTGATCACAGCAGATAGGGTGAAACAATTTCCACTTGTGAAAGAAACAAGCAGATATAGATTTAAAGTGATATGCAAATAAAGCAAGGGTGATGTGAGAATAAAAACCTCTCACACAGCACATTATTAGTTATGAAATACATGTCCTGGAAAGGTTACAGGATAATATCTTTAGGGAGTAATGGTGCAGGGATATGGAGAAAAGGCAGGGGACTGGCACTTGATCATATAGCCAGATAAGGTAATAAAGTTGGTGCAGGCATGATGGACTGAATAGGCAAAGGTGAGGACTGCAGATGCTGAAGATCAGAATCTAGATTAGAGTGATGCTGGAAAAGCACAGCCAGTCAGGCAGCATCCGAGGAGCAGGAAAATCGACATTTCGGGCAAAAGCCCTTCATCAGGACTGAAGGCAGGGTGGAGAGATAAATGATGGACTGAACAGCCTCCTTCTGTACCTTAATAATTCTTTGACTTTGTGAGTCTGTGTTTTCCTCTCCTCCATGATGACAATCCTGTAGTTATCCCACCACTTTAAATTTTACAAGCAATCATCTTCCTTAAGTTTTTATCCTCCATAAAATTCAGACTTGTGAATAATTAAAATAAAAGGGAAGACCAGAGAATTGATTTAGGTTATTTTGAAAGCAGCAGCAGTAAAAGTAGAAGTGATTTACAGCTGAAGGTGAAGTACCATCCACCAGCACTCTAGCTGGTATACCACTGGACATCATGGTGCTGCTCTATATTTACTGGATAACACAATGAAAATCCTGTGTAAAGCAGTTGAATGACTGGTGATGGATAATAAATGCATGGTTGCAAGCTCAATGATGTCAGTAAACTCAGCTCCTGAAATATTTGCTATGAATCCACTTGTTAGGCTTTTTATAACCATCTTTACCAACAAGACATACCTGAAAAAAAAACTTCTCTCAAGGCCACTATGAGAAGAACCACCACACAAGGTCCAAAATATCTTTGATGAAATAAAGAGAGTACAGTAGTATATCCAACATGCTTTGATTTCTTCTCAAAGTTGATGTGAATAACCTGCACAGAAATGGATCTCCCTCTTGTCTCTGAAGGAACTGTACATGTTAGCAACAAAATATAAGACAAATGGAAATGTAATGGATGTTGAATGCAGTGCCACAGAAACCTGTCCAGTTAATAGGTCCATAATTTTGAAGCCGTTTTCTCCATTCTCTCTTGTGGTGCAGTGGTTGTGGTAGACCAAGAGGCCTGTGTTCAAATCCCACCTGCATTAGAGATGTGTAATAACATCTCTGAAAAGGCTGATCAGGAAAAAATAAAAGTAGTTGCATTGAGTTTTCAACATTATTACTGGATTGTGATCATGAGAATCAACTAATTGTTTTCCCAAACCAGAGTTCAACTTTGACTTCACACACCTTTAATTGAGATGATCTAATTTAGACAGACCTGGGATGCAACTTTTAATAGAGTCATAGTCATAGAGATGTACAGCATTGAAACAGACCCTTCGGTCCAACCTGTCCATGCCGACCAGATATCCCAACCCAATCTAGTCCCACCTTCCAGCACCCGGCCCATATCCCTTCAAACCCCTCCTATTCATAACCCATCCAAATGCCTCTTAAATGTTGCAATTGTACCAGACTCCACCACATCCTCTGGCAGCTCATTCCATACACATACCACCCTCTGCATGAAAAGTTGCGCCTTAGGTCTCTTTTATACCTTTCCCCTCTCACCCTAAACCTATGCCCTCTAGTTCTGGACTCCCCAACCCCAGGGAAAAGACTTTGTCTATTTATCATTAACAATTCAAATCATCCAAGGACACCAAAACCATGCAACATTGTACTTCAACAAAAATCACTTTTCATCCTTGCCATGTTTTGAAAACAAAACAGGCCATTAATTTTAACTTCAGCAGAATTTTTTTTACTCAAGCCTTTCTGTGAATTCAAAGTTCTTCTGTCTTCAATCTTATATGATTAAATGCTGACGTGCATATAGAATCTTTGTGGTATCTTTTTCATTTTAATCAGATATGAAAACAGCAAATTAGCCAAAGACTGAGATATACTGATGTTTTTCAAATGTTAAATGGCGATTGTAAACCTGCAAGACCAACTCAAAACACATGACCAATTTAACTACATAAGGGCCAAAATTAATAAAAATAAAATTATAGCTACGGGGCCATTCAAATCGAAAGGAAATCTATCACCAATCCAATGTAATTAAATCAGCTAAGAAAGCATACCACAATGCCTCTACCAATCAGATTTCACTGTGAACCAATAAACACATGCTTCTTATACAGTATAAAGCTGTTCTCCTTTGTGCTGGGATTTTTGTGAACTCTGAGATAAGTACAAAACAAAAAGCCTTGACAAAATGTCAATGCTACAATCTTCTCAAATACCTACCCAATACTATGCATCTGTCATGTCCCATTCTACACCCAGTATATTACATACGATTCCCAGAACAACTTTCCACTCAGCAGCCATCTTTGAAAAGACTGGCATCCCTTATAGAACATAGAACATAGAAAAGTACAGCACAGAACAGGCCCTTTGGCCCATGATATTGTGCCGAGGTTTCATCCTAATGTAAAATATAATAACTTAACTTACGCACCCCTCAACTCACTGCTATCCATGTGCATATCCAGCAGTCGCTTAAATGTCCCTAATGACTCTGCTTCCACCACCACAGCTGGCAACGCATTCCATACATTCACAACTCTCTGCATAAAGAACCTACCTCTGACGTCTCCTTTATACCTTCCTCCTAATATCTTCAAACTATGACTCCTCGTACCAGTCAATCCTGCCCTGGGAAAAATCTCTGGCTGTTGACTCTATCTGTTCCACTCATTATCTTGTATACCTCAGTCAGGTGTCCTCTCACGGTGGCTCAGTGGTTAGCACTGCTGCCTCACAGCGCCAGGGACCCGGGTTCAATTCTTGCCTCGGGAAACTGTCCGTATGGAGTTTGCACATTATCCCCGTGTCTGCATGAGTTTCCTCTGGGTGCTCCGATTTCCTCCCACAGTCCAAAGATGTGCAGGTTAGGTGAATTGGCCAGAAGGGCTTATTCAACCTTTCTTCATAAGGCAAGTCCTCCAGTCCAGGCAGCATTCTGGTAAACTTTCTTTGCTTCCTCTCCAAAGCCTTTGTATCTTTCCTATAGTAGAGCGACCAGAACTGGACACAATATTCCAAGTGTGGTATCACCAGGGACTTGTAGAGCTGTAGCAAAACCTCGTGGCTCTTAAACTCAATCTCCCTGTTAATGAAAGCCAAAACACCATATGCTTTCTTAACAACCCTATCCACTTGGATGGCAACTTTGAGGTATCTATGTACTTGCACACCCAGATCCCGCTGTTCCTCCACACTGCCAAGAATCCTATATTCAGCATTTGAGTTCCACCTTCCAAAATGCATCACTTCGCACTTATCCAGGTTGAACTCCATCTGCCATTTCTCAGCCCAGCTCTGAATCCTGTCTATGTCACGCTGGAGCCTGCAGTAGCCCTCTATACTATCAACGACATCTCCAACCTTTATGTTATATGCAAATTTACTAACCCACCCCTCAACCAAGTCATTTATAAATACTATAAAGAACAGGGGCCCAAGAACAGAGCCCTGCGGGACCCCACTCAACGCTGACCTCCAGGCAGAATACTTCTCTGCCTTCTATCAGCCAGTCAATTCTGAATCCAGACAGCCAAATCTCCCTGTATCCCATACTTCCTGAATTTATGAATGAGCCTACCATGGGGGACCTTATCAAATGCCTTGCTGAAGTCCAAATATACCACATCCACCGCTCGACCTTCATTGACCTGTCTTGTCACCTCCTCAATGACCTCAATAAGATTTATGAGTCACGACCTGCCCCTCACAAAGCCATGCTGACTGCCTTCAATCACACTATGCTTTGCCAAATAGTCATAAATCCTATCCCTCAGAATTCTTTCCAAAACTTTGCTGACTACTGACGCAAGACTGACTGGTCTATAATTGCCAGGGATTCCCCTATTACCATTCTTGAAAAGAGGAGCAACATTCGCCTCCTTCCAATCCTCCGGTACAACTCCCATGAAGAGTGAGGATGCAAATATGCTCGCCAGCGGCTTAGCAACCTCCTTTCTCACTTCCCGGAGCAGCCTAGGGTAAAGCTGGTTCAGCCCTGGAGACCTATCAATCTTAATGTTTTCCAAACTTTCCAGCACATCGACTTCATCAATCTTGATCTGGCCAAGACTGTATCCCAGCTCCTCTAAGTTTTCATTTACAACAAGTTCCCTTTCCTTGGTGAAAACTAAAGCAAAAAACTCATTTAGGGCTTCCCCTATCTGCTCAGACTTCATGCACAAGTTCCCTCCACTATCCCTGATTGCCCCTACCTTCTCCCTGATCATTCTCTTATTCCTCACGAATGAGTAAAATGCATTTGGGTTCTCCCTAATTTTTCTTGCCAAGCCTTTTTCGTGCCCCCTCCTGACTCTCCTCAGTCCATTTCTGAGCTCCTTTCTAGCAAGCCTGTAATCCTCTAAAGCTGTGCTAGATCCTTGCTTCCTCCACCTTCTTCCTTTTGATGAGAAGTTGCTCTGTTTTCATCATCTAAGATTCCTCAATCTTACCCCGTCTTACCTGTCTCAGAGGAACAAATTCGTGTATCACTTGCAACAACTGCTCCTTAAGCAGTCTCCACGTGCCTGCTATGCTATTTCTCTAGAACAATTGTCTCCCAGTCTGTACTTCCTAACTCCTGTCTGATAGCATCATAATTCCCTTTTCCCCAATTAAATATCTTCCCTTGGTAACTGCTCCTTTCCCTCTCCAAGGCTATGGTAAATGTGAGGCAGTTGTGTTCTCCAAAGTGTTCTCCCACCGCGAGATCTGACACCTGACCTGGCTTATTGCCGAGCACCAAATCCAAAACAGCCTCTCCCCTCATCGGTCCACGCCTTCTTTAAAAGGCTGCTGTGTACCTGCACAAGTATTGTCCATCTGGAGCTTAATTAAGGATGTTTCCAGAAAATGTTTGGGAACAGCAAGGTGGCACTGCAATTCTCCAACAGGGACCTGGAGGTCCTAGTCAAGGGAGTGATGCAAAGGAAAGGTGCCCTCTCCTCAGAAGACCAGCAGAGTAGGCCATACCACCAGCCCTGACAGCATGTTCTAATGTCACCACCTGGATCAGTGCCATCTCCATGGTGTGGAGGAATGACCAGCATTGCCATTACAAGGTCAATGACCTTCTCCACTGCATTAGGTTTAAGTGTCACACTCCTCTCTATGCTGCCTCACACTCACTCAATCTGCTTCTTCTGCACCCACCTCCCACCAAGGCTCATCTGTACCACACTCACTATTGCACTCCCTTGCCTGCCATCAACATATTATTCAAAATATGTTCTTACCACTGCCCTGTATAACTGCTCTCCCATTAAAGCAACTTCTGACTCATGCATTGCAAGAGCTAACTCTCTCTGCACTTCAGAATTCCAAAGTAATTTTCCATTTCAGGAATACTCTGCTTCTGGTTCTTGCAAAAATAAACAACTTCTCATTTTCTTCCATTATACTCCAGCTGAAGGATCTTTGGCCACTCAATCTACTTATATCTGTCTGTGACCTCATTATGTCTTCATCAAAACATACTTTTCTACCTATCTTGGTGTTACCTGCAAATCCCGTCACCGTGCCTTCACTCCCATCATTGAAGTCATTAATGTAAATTGCAAAAACTTGAAGTCTCAGCTCTGACCCTGCTGGGATTCCACTTATCACATCCTGCCAATCAGACAAAAACCCATTTATACATACCCTCTGTTTCATGCCAACTGGTCAATCTTTTATCTATGCCATGCTACATTTTATCTATATCTCTACGAATATGTTACTCCTAAAACCGTGAGGTTATATTTTCCTCAAAAGCCATTGATGTGGAACCTTATCAAATGTTGTCTGAAAATCTGAGTATAGTACACATACAGGCTGCCCTTTACAAACAGCACATGTTACTGTTTCAAAGATCTCCAATAAGTTGGTTAAACATGATTTCCCTTACACCACACCATGCGGAATCTTACGATTACCTGGAGTTTTTCTAAGTGTGAGCTATAATTTCTTTAATCATCAAATCTACCACCTTCCCATCTGGCTTATGGTTTCCTGTTTTCTGCCTCCCTCCTTTCTTGAATAGAAAGGTTACATATGCAAATTTTCCAATCTCTTCTGAGTCAAGGGAATTTTGGAAAATTAATACTAGCACAACTACAACCACATCAGCAGTCACTTTTAAGACCCTGGAATCACGTGCGTCCGAATCCAGCAACTTGTTAGCTTACAGATCTATCACTTTGCACGAAACCATTTCACTTTAATTTCACTTCATTTTAATTTCACTAAATTCTCTCCACTTTTCACCTCCTGATTTGCAGCTATTATTCAAATGTTTCTTTTCAATAATGAGGGTCGAAGCAAAACATTTGTTCACTTCATCCACCAGTTTCTTATTTTCTTCTATTAACTCCCATTCTCACTCTAGTGGACTGCGAACCACTTTACTGACTATATCCTTTTTTAACTAGAAAGCCAGCTATCCGTTTTCAAGCCAGCTTCCTCTCATACTCAAACGGATTTATAGAGAAAATTAGTACAAGAGGCAATTATCAAGAGTAAGTAAACAGTTACAAACTTGTCGATCAACTTTGGTTAGTGAACAGGCACCGGTGATGTAAGGCCTTGAACGAGAACGATCAACAATCAAAAGCTGGAAACAACCAAACCATTTTGCTGTGAACTTCTGTCAATTGCTGAAGAAAATAAAGAAAAGAATGTTTTCGAGTAAGCTGAATATATACTGGTAACAAGAATTGTCTGAGATAATGCAAAATAACACCAAACTGTCAGATGTTATGATACGTCTGCATTATAGAACAAAACAAGATCAAAGAAGAAATAGCTAGGAAACCAAAATGGAAGCCACAAACACACGCACAGAAAGACTGTGGTTACAGGGAACCTTTTGCTCAAGAAATTGGACAGCTATGTTTATCACAAAGACCGCAGCTACACAAGACGATGAGTTGTCTGACAGCAGCAAGAACACTGCATATTGAAAAACACATTCAGAGTAGATAGAAAATGGGCCAAGAACAGTGAGGTGGTGATAGTTCACAGCTAATAAAGAAATACAATGTTGAATAATATATGGACACTAAATGCCACTTAAAATTAGATTGCCAACAAACCTTGTCAGCAAGACAGAGGTGTAAAGTAACACCCATTGGGAGATTTCCAACATTTCAGAAAGCAGAATTCATAAAAGAAAATCAAATTCAATATGAAGCACCCCAACCTAGTGACAACAATGAAGATGGTTATCTAAGATTACAAAGACATCATAATCAATTGAGCCAGTGGGTTGAGGAGTGGCAGATGGAGTTGCATTTTGGTAAAACAAACAAGGGCAGGACTTATACAATTAGTTGTTGGGTTCTGGTAGTGTTGTCGAACAGAGAGACCTAAGGGTTCAGACACATAATTCTTTGAAATTTGTGTCACAGGTAGACAGATAGCGAAGAAAGCTGTTAGCATGCTTTCCTTCATTGTTCAGACCATTGAGTATGGGAGTTATGACATCATGTTCGGGTTATGAAGCCACTTTTGGAGTACTGTGTACAGTTCTGGTCACCCTCCTATAAGAAGGATATCAGTAAATTGGAGAGGGTTCAGAAATAATTTACCAAAATGTTTCTGGGAATGGAGGGTTTGAGTTATAAAAATGGCTGGATACGTTAGTTTTTTTTCCCACTGGAGCCTAGGAGGTTGATGGTGACTTTATAGATGATTGTAAAATAATTGGGGAGGTGATGGTCTACTGGTATCACTGGAATGTTAATCCACAGACCCAGAATATGCTCTAGGGACCTCTGTTTGATGGTGGAATTCAAATTCAATAAAAATCTGGAAGTAAGATTAGATTACTTACTTACAGTGCGGAAACAGGCCCTTCAGCCCAACAGGTCCACACCGACCCTCCGAAGAGTATCCCACCCAGACCCATTCCCCTACATTTACCCCTTCACCTAACACTATGGACAATTTAAAATGGCCAATTCGTCTAACCTGCACATCTTTGGACTGTGGGAGGAAACCGGAGCACCCAGAGGAAACCCACACAGACACAGGGAGGACATGCAAACTCCACCCAGACAGTTGCCCGAGGCAGGAATTGAACCCGGGTCTTTGGCACTGTGAGGCAGCAGTGCTAACCACTATGCCACCGTGCCACCCGTGAAGAGTTAAATGATGACCATGATAAATTACAGTTTGTTGGAAAAGCCCATCCTGTTCACTAATTTCCTTTAAGCAAGGAAGGTGCCATCCTTACCTGGTCTACATCTGACTCCAGAGCCACAGCTCTGTATAGTTTGGGAAACTTGGTCAGCATGGATGAGTTGGACTGAAGGGTTTCCATGCTCTGATGCTATCAGTTAGCTGAGACATAACCTCCTTTATAGTCTTTCTAATATAAGGTTATTAATTATAGACCTCAAGCTTGTATCCTCAAGTTATTTATCAGCATCTAGCACCAAGATAATCCATTTCCAGTTAAGCCAAAAGATAAAATTGGAAATAGAAGAGATCGACAGGCTTTAGGTTTTTGTCAAGCGAGATTCCCGACACTTGGTCTGCCAAGTTGTAATATGTCTGTTCTTAATGTAATTTTCCATTCTTCACATTATTAATTATGCAACTGGCCTCTTGGGTCATGTGACTGGGGGGTTGGGGGGGGGGGGGGGGGGGCGAAAGCTCTTATCACTGTCAGCACCTTCTGGCTTTCATCCCACTAGCAGCAAATTTAATGGCCAGCTGCAGGCCATTCCAGATGCTGTAAGCCAGTGGTTACACCTCAAATGTAGTATTCAGCCATTTAATTGAACACATGCCCCACAGGAAAGGGAAAGGAAGCTCTCCCCTCCTTTTGTGGACAGGAAGCTGGAAATGTTGGTGGATGTAGGAGGGTGAAGAGAGAGACTTGCTTTATCCAATTGACTGCTACATAAGGTCACACCACCAGACCAAGCCAGCCTGGACACAGACTGCAGCCTGGATCAGTGTTATATCCTGGGTTAAAAGGAATGACTAGTGGTGCAGAAAGGTGGTCAGTGATCTTGTGTGTTTGGTAAGTACCATTGCCACCACTAGTTATCTCTCACTTACAGGGCCACCACTCATTCTGACTCTGGTCTGAAATCAAATGACACCAGGTTATAGTCCAACAGGTTTATTTGAAATGGCAAGCTTTTAGAGCTCTGGCCCTTCCTCAGTCGTGGAGTGATAGGGAGATACAAAACACAGGGAGGAGAAATTGAGGACTGCAGATGCTGGAGGTCAGAGTCGAAGATTGTCATGCTGGAAAAGCGCAGTAGGTCAGGCAGCATCCGCAGAGTAGGACAGTTGAGCAATGTTTTGAGCATAAGCTCTTCATCAGGATAAAAGACATAGTATTTATAAGCAAAAAGTTAACAGCTTTAAAACTAGCTGCCCTTATTGAATCATTTAACTAGTTAAGAGGTAGACTGCTGATTAAAACGCAAAGACTGTTTTTTAGATTAGATTCCCTACAGGATGAAAATAGGCCCTTTGGCCCAACAAGTCCACACTGACTCTCCAAAGAGTAACCACCCAGACACAATGGCCAATTTAGCATGGCCAATTCACCTGACCTGCACATCTTTGGATCTTTTCATCTTTTAGTCAGAATAAAGCTTTTTCTTGATATCCTAATAATTCCTGTAATTTTTTGGTAATTGAACAATTTTCCCAATGATTTGGAGTCCAGGGTTGTGGTCACAGTCTTGAAAGCTACCATTACACATTTTTGGCTTTCTAAATGGTCACTCTTGCCTTGTTCATGAGTGCTCCAAATTGCAAGATTGACCAAAAAGTCACCAGTCTCATGAGGTTTGGTTTTCGAGACAGGAGAAAGTGGGGGCAAAGTATTTTTAAGGTTCCTTATAGAGTCATACAGTATACAAACAGACCCTTTGGTCTAACTCATCCATTCCAAACAGATATCCTAAATAAATCTAGTTCCATTTGCCAGCATTTGGCCCATATCCCTCTAAACCGTCCGTATTCATATACCCATCCAGATGCTTTTCAAATGTCGTAATTGAACCTGTCTCAACCGTTTCCTCTGGCAGCTCATTCCATACACACACCATTGCCTGCATGAATAAGTTACTCCTCAGGTCCTTTTTAAATCTTTCCTGCCTCACTTTAAACTTATGACCTCTATTTTTAGACTCCCCTACCCTAGAAAAAAAACCTTGATTATTTACCCTATCCATATCCCTTTATAAGGTCACCCCTAAGCCTTTGATACTCCAGGGAAAAAAGTCCCAGCCTATTCAGCCTTTCCCCATAACTCTAACCACCCCCCCCACCCCCCCCCCCCCGCCCAAGTCCCAGTAACATTCTTGTCAATTGTTTCTGTACCCTCTCACCTTTAACAAAATCCTTCCCTATGCAGGGGTGACCAGAATGGATGCAGGATTTGACAAGTGGCCTCACCAACGTTCTGTACAGCTGCAACACAATGTCTTGACTCCTTTACTGCTTTGTTCCTTGTCTAAACCCTCCCCCAGTTGGGCTGAGCAACAGAGAGCTGCTCAATCACTTGACAAACACATCTTTGTCCCATGACCTTGATGCATCTACTGCCCGTACATAAAATCTTAGACAAGGATTCCCAACTTCACAGCCCAGATGCCATTACCAACCCTTCATCATCACAGAACCATAGCAGAAGCATGACTTGTTTAAAATCAGGAGCTTGTGACACTTTAAATTGGGATTTGGATTTTAAAGCAGAGATAAAATAGATGGGTGGTTTCAGTTTTGTGAAGGAGAAAGAGCAAAGAAAAATGTAAAAAGAGAAATAAGAGAAACAAAGAAAGCAGACGGAAGCAGATAAGTTCTGCGTCAGGAGGACCTGAACGTAGCCCTGCTACTCCACCGCCATCTTATAATGTAGGAAACACAGCAAACAAAGCAAGCTCTCACCAACAGCAACGCGGTAATCAGAGGATCCCTCCAGTGATGAAAGAACTCATTCAGCCCATTGAGTCAGCACCAACCATCAGAAGAACATCCGACCCAGATCCTCTCCCATCCTCTATCCCCACTACCCCACATCTACCAATGCTAGTGCAGCCCTGCACATCCCTGGATACTATGGGCAATTTACCACCACCAATCCACCTAACCCGGACATCATAATGATCTGTCTTTATAATATTAATTGAAAACTAAACTTTGTTGGAAGACCAAGGAAAACTCCTTGAAATCGTTTGGGGGCAGACAGAGCCTCATCCTAACTCAAATAAAAAGAGAACTTAGCAGGTCTGGCAGCATCTGTGGAGAGCCAGCACCATTTTGAGTCCAGTCACTCTTGTCGAAATCCCTCATCCTGATGCTTTGTGTAAAAGATGGCACTTTGTAGCACTGCCTCAGTACTGCACCGGGGTATCACCATTGATTTTGCATTCAAGAACTGTAGTGGGAGTGGATCTTCTGAACTGATCTTCTGAATCTTCATTTTCCTGCCTTTCTCCACATAACCCTTGATTTCCTTTATAAAATTGACTATCTCAGCCTTGAGTGTACTTAATGGCCCAGCCTTGACAGGTTTCTGTAGTAAAGCATTTGATGGATCCACTAACCTTAAAAGAATTCCTCCTCATCACTGTCTTAAACATGCAGCCCATTACTCCAAGATAATCCAACCCACTGGTTCAAGACTTTCCCACAAGAAGCAGCAACTAAGAGTATCTACTTTGTCAAGCCTCCCTAATATTTTTGCATGTTTCAATAAGGTCACCTGTCATTCTCCTGAACTCCAATCAGCCCAACTTACTCAACCTCTCCTTACAAGAAAATTTCTTCATACTTGGGACCAAGCTAGTAAAACTTCTCTGCACTGCATCCAATGCCAGTATATATTTCCTTAGATAAGGGGCCCAAAACTGTTCATAGAATTCCAGCTATGGAATGACTAGCCTTGTAAAGTTTTCGCAAAATCACTCTAATTTTATACTCTATTCCCTTTCTCTTCGAAACAAAGGCCAACATTCCATTTGTCTTCCCTAATACCTATTGAACTTGGATGTTAACTGATTTGCGATTCATGCACTAAGAGTCCCAAATCCTCCTGTGCTGCAGCTTTCTCATTTCAATAATATTCAGCTCTTCTATTTTCACTGCCAAAGTGCATACCCTCACATTTCCCCACTCAATATTGCGTCTGCCATGTTTATACCCATTTGCTTAACTGGTCCATATCCCTCAGTCATCCTTACCACTTATTTTTGTGTCACCTGCTAAATTGAAATTAGTATATTAATTTCCTTTTTCCAAATGATTCGCATATATTATAAATAATTGTGGCCCCAGCACTAAAACACTCCCCTTTCATGTGGAAAATGATTCCCGTCATCCAAAATCTCCATCTTCTATTAGTTAGAATAAAACAATTGTTTTGGCATTTCTTGAAATGGTCTTTTTTGTCAACATCACTAGACAAGATTACCATTTCTTTATATAAGTTAGCTTCAGTTCAGACTTGAAGAAGTATAGACGATCCAAAATCAGGATGGAATCGTTGCGATTATGTGCCTTTAGCACCCTCTATTGGCTGCTATTGGTATAACTAAGATAGACTAAGAGAGGGCTTGCAGATCCTTGAGCCTGCACCATCATGTTCAGTGAAATGATGGCTGATGTTTAACCTCAATGTTACTTTTCTATCTGATACCCATAAACATTGATTCCTTTAAGCTCCAAATAATTACTGATCTCAGCATTAAATATACTTAAAAGACTCAGTATTTGCAACCCTCTGGGATGGAGAATTCCAAAGAGACCTCACCATCTAAGTTATGAAATTTCTAAATGGCCAACGTCTCAGTCCCAGGGCATTGTGGTATGAGTTCCTTACATAATGCCCTATACACACAAGTCTTTTGGGACTCCATCAGCATGATGCCTCCCACCACATAGAAATGGGGATATCTGCTGTTCTTTGGCACAATATTTAAATTCATTTGAACTCCTTGCCTAATGAAGTAGCCTCTGCCTGCACACAGGGCTGTTAAATGGCAAGTGACATTTGTGCCCTCAGAAATGCCAGTCATTGACCATTTCAAGAAGAGACTGCCTACCCATCTCACTGACATTCAAACATGTTACCACGGGAGAAGAACTCTTTGAAACATAAAATCCTATTAGTGGGCTTGACAGGGTAAAGGTGGCATTGAAGGTGTGGAGTGACTTAGGGAGTAAATTCCAGACCTTAGGCCTATAACAAAGGTGACCTGATTAAATTTGAGTTCCCATACTATCTATTAGCATGTTGTGGTGGTAGGTGGGGGGATAGATACTAGGAATTGAACTGAACCAGTTATACAGATGGTGTGTCTAAAAGTGAAGATCAGGGGCCGACAATTCTGGGTAACTTACCACCTGACTCTCCAAAACGTATCCATCATTCACAAGTCAGGAATGTGATGGAATACCTGGCACTTGACTGAATGAGTACAGCTCCAATAACACTCAAGAAGCTCAATTTAGCATCAAATAGATTAAATAGATATGCTACATCAAATAAATAAATTCCTTAAAAGACTGTAAATTCATATCAGTATGAAATCACAAAGAATCAGAGAATTGTTATGGGCAGGACACTATTCAGCCCAGAATATCTGCACTGGCTCTCCAACAAGCATTACCACCTTGTGCCATTTGCCTGCCTTTTCCCCATATCCTTGCACATTTCTTTTACTAACATAATCATCCAATGCCCTCTTCAATGCCTCAACTGACTCTTCCTTCACCACAGTTCCAGGTCGTGTATTCCAGTCCCACACTACTTATCACAGACAAAGTGATTTGCAAAGATGTAAATTAGATGTGTGCACATAACAAGTAGTTTGCGTCTTAAATACATTGTCTGGAAGTGTGGTGAAGGCAGAGTCAATTGAGGTACTCAAGATGGCATTGAATTATATTTTAAATTAAACAATGCATAAGGGTAAGGGGGTAAGGAGACAGAACGACAGTAGTCATGATGCTCATTTGGAAAGCTGCTGCAGACGTTATGGGATGGATGGTCTTCTTCTGAACCATGACCACGTCTGTGAAATCTGCTTTCTTACCTGTCAACTACAGCCTGTAATTCCCTCAACGATTGGAAATCTTTCGACCTCAGTTTTGAATGTACTCCACAGTGGAGCAGCCCCAGCCCTGTGGGTATGGGACATGTGTCAACACAGCAAGTCCTTAAACCAATCGTACTGAGGAACTCTTAATTATAGATCTCCTCAACAGTGATGTTCTCACGTGATCTGTTTTTTTCTCTTTATGCCTGTTCCTGCACAATTACAATTACAATTCAAAGTGTCAAAAGCTTATGTACAAAACACATGCAATCTAGTGACTGATTGCATCCCAGGGTGGCCTATTGTAAAGCTGTCTTGGTCAAACAGGGAAGCTCTACATCATGGCCACAAATTCCCTGCCAAACTATACTGGCACTGGCATAAGATTTGAGAGAACAAAGGTGGAATGAGTGTCTTTCAAAATTAAGTTCCACTTGTAAATATTTCATATTACATTGGTTTTATTTTATTCAGGTGTGCCTCTTGATTAAGGGTGGCACGGTGGCTTAGTGGTTGGCACTGCTGCCTCGCAGCGCCAGGGACCAGTGTTCGATTCCAGCCTTGGGCGACTGTCTGCATGGAGTTTGCACATTCTCCCTGTGTCTGCATTAGTTTCCTCCAGGTGCTCTGGTTTCCTCCCAGAGTCTAAAGATTTGCAGGTTAGGCAAATTGGCCATGCTAAATTGTCCATAGTGTTCAGTGATGTGTAGGTTAGGTGCATTAGTCAGGGGTGCTATAGGATAACAGGGTTGGGGAATGGGCCTAGGTGGGTCAGCGTGGACTTGTTGGGTCAGTGTGAACTTGTTGGGTCAGCCAAAGGGCCTGTTTCCACACTGTCGGGGTCCTATATCTTCTATACCTGTTTAGAGTAGCTTAGTTAAAAGTGAGTTGCACTGACACATTTCTATCTGAAGAAAAAACGTTGTTGATTTGCATTCCTTCTTTGCTGTATGTTTATAGTGGTGTCCAGTGTTGCACTTGCTGCTAGGGGACATGGTTGCACTGGAAGGCTCAGCTTGCCCCTATTTCCCTGCATTGTAAAGGACATTTCCTGACAGCAACTTCAATAAGGGCATTGAGGTCTTGTCAGTGAACTCACAGCCCTTAAAAGACACTGACAGCCAACATGCTGAGTAAAATAGAAAAAGGTCCCTTATTTTATTACGTTGATTGGCTGGATCACTGCCCTAACTCCTCCAGTTGGGACTTTCCAATTCACTCTTCTATGCCTTACACGACAATTTATGCAATCCTGTATCCCTCTTCCAACTCACCCGAGCCCATGAACCAACTATAAAACTCAGTTCACTTCTGACTAATGCTTGTCTGTCAGTCATATTCTCCTGCTCCCCTTCCTTGCCCTATCGAGTTAATTAGGAAAGTTATTGTCCTAACGCACAAGTGCATGCTGCTTGTAAACCACCATGAACCAGGAACTGTGAGATTCATGTGAACCATTGACTCTATCTCTCAGGCAGGAATTTACTGAAAACTAACCAGCATTCTTGACATGCAAAGGTATTACCAGTACAAACCCGGCCACACACCAGCATAATGCTTGGCATGCCACAGTGTACTGCTGAATTTATCTGTGCATCACAACCAACCATCCGAAAAGCAATATTTCACATCTCATCTAATTAAGCATCTAATTAAGCAATATTGTACACCAAGTTTCCTGATCGTGTAAGTTTCATTAAATCTAAAGACTGAACCAGGAAATAGAAATCTGATAAATATAAATTAGATGCAAATCAGTTAAGGAAAGCAAAATAAAGATTGGAACAGAACGGCAGGAACCCAGACTGTCAACATGATGGAGATACTCGTCTTTAGGGTAAAAACGCTGGAAGTCATCAAAATCCTAAATTTCAAGCCCAAACCTGACATTTTCCGTACCTGTGAGGATGGGGTTTTAAACAGGCTGTGGATTGTACCTGTGAGGAGGGGTTTTAAACAGGCTGTGGATTGTACCTGTGAGGATAGGTTTTAAACAGGCTGTGGATCATACCTGTGAGGATAGGTTTTAAACAGGCTGTGGATCATACCTGTGAGGAGGGGTTTTAAACAGGCTGTGGGTCATACCTGTGAGGAGGGGTTTTAAACAGGCTGTGGGTCATACCTGTGAGGATGGGTTTTAAACAGGCTGTGGGTCATACCTGTGAGGAGGGGTTTTAAACAGGCTGTGGGTCATACCTGTGAGGATGGGTTTTAAACAGGCTGTGGGTCATACCTGTGAGGAGGGGTTTTAAACAGGCTGTGGGTCATACCTGTGAGGATGGGTTTTAAACAGGCTGTGGGTCATACCTGTGAGGATGGGTTTTAAACAGGCTGTGGGTCATACCTGTGAGGATGGGTTTTAAACAGGCTGTGGGTCATACCTGTGAGGAGGGGTTTTAAACAGGCTGTGGGTCATACCTGTGAGGATGGGTTTTAAACAGGCTGTGACCCATACCTGTGAGGATGGGTTTTAAACAGGCTGTGGGTCATACCTGTGAGGATGGGTTTTAAACAGGCTGTGGGTCATACCTGTGAGGATGGGTTTTAAACAGGCTGTGGGTCATACCTGTGAGGAGGGGTTTTAAACAGGCTGTGGGTCATACCTGTGAGGAGGGGTTTTAAACAGGCTGTGGGTCATACCTGTGAGGAGGGGTTTTAAACAGGCTGTGGGTCATACCTGTGAGGAGGGGTTTTAAACAGGCTGTGACCCATACCTGTGAGGAGGGGTTTTAAACAGGCTGTGACCCATACCTGTGAGGATGGGTTTTAAACAGGCTGTGGGTCATACCTGTGAGGAGGGGTTTTAAACAGGCTGTGGGTCATACCTGTGAGGAGGGGTTTTAAACAGGCTGTGGGTCATACCTGTGAGGAGGGGTTTTAAACAGGCTGTGGGTCATACCTGTGAGGATGGGTTTTAAACAGGCTGTGGGTCATACCTGTGAGGAGGGGTTTTAAACAGGCTGTGGGTCATACCTGTGAGGAGGGGTTTTAAACAGGCTGTGACCCATACCTGTGAGGAGGGGTTTTAAACAGGCTGTGACCCATACCTGTGAGGAGGGGTTTTAAACAGGCTGTGACCCATACCTGTGAGGAGGGGTTTTAAACAGGCTGTGACCCATACCTGTGAGGAGGGGTTTTAAACAGGCTGTGACCCATACCTGTGAGGAGGGGTTTTAAACAGGCTGTGACCCATACCTGTGAGGAGGGGTTTTAAACAGGCTGTGACCCATACCTGTGAGGAGGGGTTTTAAACAGGCTGTGACCCATACCTGTGAGGAGGGGTTTTAAACAGGCTGTGACCCATACCTGTGAGGAGGGGTTTTAAACAGGCTGTGGGTCATACCTGTGAGGAGGGGTTTTAAACAGGCTGTGGGTCATACCTGTGAGGAGGGGTTTTAAACAGGCTGTGGGTCATACCTGTGAGGAGGGGTTTTAAACAGGCTGTGGGTCATACCTGTGAGGAGGGGTTTTAAACAGGCTGTGGGTCATACCTGTGAGGAGGGGTTTTAAACAGGCTGTGGGTCATACCTGTGAGGAGGGGTTTTAAACAGGCTGTGACCCATACCTGTGAGGAGGGGTTTTAAACAGGCTGTGACCCATACCTGTGAGGAGGGGTTTTAAACAGGCTGTGACCCATACCTGTGAGGAGGGGTTTTAAACAGGCTGTGACCCATACCTGTGAGGAGGGGTTTTAAACAGGCTGTGACCCATACCTGTGAGGAGGGGTTTTAAACAGGCTGTGACCCATACCTGTGCAGTTTGCAGAGGCAGCCTGCTATTAAATGATCAGATTTTGGACATCGTATTGAATGGAAGCTAGAATGTGGAAATTAGACTTGGTAAAAGCAGCTCTGCTCTCAGTGAATTTATTTTGGATGGCCAAGCTTCTCCTTTCGTGAGCTGAGGTATTGCTGTTCATATAATTCACAGGATACTTTTCGGGTGGGGATTTCCCTTCAAGTCATCCATTGGCTGCGTTTATACTTCCCACTGTCTTGGGAAAGCAACCAACATAACCAAAGACCCCTCCCACCCGGTTTATACTCTCTTCCAACCTCACCCATCAGGCAGAAGATATAAAAGTTTGAATACACATACAAATTGATTTTGTACAAAGTGAAAAACTTCTTCCCTTCTGTTATAACGTTTGAATGGGACCACTCAAATATTAATCCTGGTCTCCCTCACTGAACCTTCTCTGAAGCCTTACCATGGCATTCAACACTTTGTTCTCCTACGCTGATGCACTTTAGTCTGGTACAATCAGCCTGTCCAGCACAAAAAATAAGTTTGCACTGTATCTCAGTACATAGAGTCATAGAGATGTACAGCATGGAAACAGACCCTTCGGTCCAACATCCTCTGGCAGCTCATTCCATACACGTACCACCCTCTGTGTGAAAAAGTTGCCCTTTAGGTCTCTTTTATATCTTTCCCCTCTCACCCTAAACCTATGCCCTCGAGTTCTGGACTCCCCGACTCCAAGGAAAAGACTTTGTCTATTTATTCTATCCATGCCCCTCATAATTTTGTAAACCTCTATAAGGTCACCCCTCAGCCTCAGACGCTCCAGGGAAAACAGCCCCAGCCTGTTCAGCTTCTCCCTATAGCTCAAATCCTCCAACCCTGGCAACATCCTTGTAAATCATTTCTGAACCCTTTCAAGTTTCACAACATCTTTCTGATCGGAGGGAGACCAGAATTGAATGCAATACTGCAACAGTGCAGTACAATGTCCTGAACAGCATGTGAGAACAATCAATCAACCAGCAACCTGACTTGAAAATATATCATCTTCAGTTCACGATCCGTGAAAATCTTGTTTCAAAACCCTAGAACTCCTTCCATAACAATGCTGTGGGTATTCCTCCATCAAATGGACTCTAGCAGTTCAGGAAGGCAGTGCATTAGCACCATTTCAAGGTCAATTAGGGATGGGCAATAAATATTGATCAATCAGTGAAGACCCTATCTCCTGAATGAATAAATAATGCATTGCTGGAATAAAGACTTCATCTATATTTAAGAATAACAAGATAACACTGAAAAAGGAAGCCAAATTTCTATGTAAAAATGGGTTGTCCTCCATGTTGGGCAACAACTATATTTTCAACCACATAAACCCATCACAACTTCAACGAGACATTTACAACTGCAAAATATCAGAATTGCAAATTGATCCAAGTGGTATCACTGGCATACCCATCCAAACAATCCGTTGAAATAAACACTGGAGCCAATATTTCAAAGGAGATTCTGAGTGCATTCTAGCAGATAATTAAAGAGAAGCTGTTGTCCTCATTTCCCCTTTCTGAGGAAGTTGGCACCCAGTTCCTACAGAAAAGGCTACAGAGAAAATTCTCATCAAAGAACCGAGAATTGTCAATAACGGGGCATTCACGACTCCTAAGTGTGCCCAGAAATCAGCTAACATCAATGTCAAGTTAAAACCTTACACTCAGAAACTCGGATTCTTAAATCATTTATTGGACAGCATTCTCTTGGAAACCGCTGAGAATGTGTATTCGTGTGTGGGCCCAAGTGACAACATGAAGGCTGTAGGTGTGAGGCTTTTTTGACATTAATTTTGATAGATCTGACAAAATAAACTTGCTCTTTTGTGACTCATGAGAACCTCACTGATTTGCTCCTTATTGCTCACAGCAAAAAATAGTGAATGACATCATAGAGCCTGTGAACTACCCTATGGGCAATTAGGGTTGGACAATAAATGCCAGCCTAGCTAGTGATGCCCATTTCCCATGAGTGAATTAACTTGCCTTGTACAAAAAGAAGTTAATATTTCTTGTGGCCAATCGAGGAAGTTGAACAAAGGAGAGCCAGTTCACCCCTTCTCACCTGGTAGCAACGTTATGTTCAGTCTGGAAGTTTCTGTCTGAATTACTGCCGAAGAACATTGAGAACTGACAGCCTCATTGTTATTATTAAAGCAATATTGAGGCCAATAAAACATCCTCTCTTTGTCTTATGAAACTATGCTAACATGAGTAATTTACCTCAAGTTATGCATTTAATAAAATGCTGAGTTTTAAATATTGATTAAATGCTGAGAACAGCAAAGTAACGTGCCACTAAAATGGAAAAGTAACTTTGCTGAGTACTCCTCCCTTTCAAATGTGCTTGCAATTCACATTCAAAACCTTAAAATTGTTCAGCTCAAACCTTACAGGAGCTAAATTTTCAATAATTCCAACTCAAGCATAAGTACTTTTGTTTTAATCTGGATAATCTCTAGCTGCATGGACTACCATTGGTTTGTTTGTCCAGTACTGCAAGTATCGACAGGGTTGGTGTTAGAACATTTACCTGGTTGAAATACTAGTGTTTAATCTTCAGTTAATAAAAGTCCACTTTTCAACTGTGCCACTATATCCAAATTGAAAGCAGAAAGCCAGAAGGTAGAGATATAATGGAACCATATTAAAATTAGTTCCTTCAAGGGAAAAGTAATAAACTGTCTTTTTTTACCCTGTATCATAACAAGAAGGACAGATTAGGGAAGAGAGAATTAAATATATGAGAAAAATGCGAAAGGCAATGGAAGAGAAGAAATTATAAGCAACAGAAGGCAGTGCAGGAAGAACCAAACGTGATGGACAGAATTCTCCCGTGCCTTCAGCGATGTAGGCAAAGACAAGAAATGTGAGAAAACACTAAGAATTTAAAAATCTGACTCTCAATTTCAAGAAGAAAATTTCCAATTTTCCTCTCAAAGTCTCTGTGAGATCATCCAAGCATTCGCACCTCATTAATACCCCAACGAACCTCATTTGTGTTCATCTTGCAATTCCCCCTGCTCTCTAAGAAACTGTACTGTGAAAAATTTCTGAAATTTCACCAACTATCCTTAAGCAGCACCATCTAAACCCATGACTACATCCGTCTAGAAACGCAAGGGCAGCAAATCCTGACTTGGAAATGCTATCACCATTCCTTCAGTGTCAGTGTGGCAAAATACTTGAATTCCCTCCCTAAGGGCATTATGGGTCAACCTACACCAAATGGACGACAGTGGTTCAAGAAGGCAGCTCACTATGACGTTGTCAAGGGCAACTAGGGACAGGTGATTAACACTGGCCAGACAGCAAAGCCCATGTTCCTCTAGTGAATAAAAAAGACTTGAAAATCAGAGCTGTTACCTGGCAGATACAGCTTGCTTCTTCAGCCCTTCATTTTAATGTTCCTTCACCAGCACGACCTTCCACATTCCATGGACAATGTCCTCCTCCTTTCTTCATCCATTAGTGTCAGGAAACCACAAGCCTCACCATATTATTATGGCTGAAGTCAGAACAACTCCAAATCCACTTCAGCCCTTAAGGTCAGGGCATTAGATTAGATTAGATTCCCTACAGTATGGAAACAGGCCCTTCAGCTCTACAAGTCCACACCGACCCTCTGAAGTGTAACCCACCCAGACCCATTTCCCTCTGACTAATGCACCTAACACAATGGACAATTTAGCACAGCCAATACACCTGACCTGCACATCTTTGGACTGTGGGAGGAAACCGAAACACCCAGAGGAAACCCACGCAGGCACAGGGAGCATGTGCAAACTCCATACTGACAGTTGCCTGTGGTTGGAATCAAACCCGGGTCCCTGATGTGGTGAGTCAACAGTACTAACCACTGAGCCACCGTGCCGCCTCATTGGAGCCCCTGGCTGCCAGCCTTCCTTTCTGAGACACTTTGGTTTCCTAAGACTGCAGTGTGTGAGCTAGTTCCTGGCCTGCACCATCTGAAGCGGTGGGTAGTTGGGTTTTAAACATAGTGCCAGCAGCTTGTACACCACAGGATCACAGCAGCGGCAAACATTTCACCTCTATTGCTGCAGGGTTATAGTAGAAGGACGCCAAAGAGACTGGTAACGTAATTAATGAGATAAGAAATAGAAGGTAGTGTGAGAACAGTTTCTGTGAGCCATTGTTGGACATCCACCATGAATCTGCTCGAAAGTAACAGCCTACAAATGTGAAAATTTAGCCCAAACAATCCTGTGATGGACAGCAAATTATAGCCTATTCACAAACAAAAGCTTGCCCTCCATGCAAGTTTATTTGCCCACCTGGAGTAGGAGCTTGTAAAAATCACTGTTAAGATGGAAATTCAAGTGGCTTTTCAGTATTTTAAGTCAGGTGTCCAGACAATATTATAAGAATAGAGCTGCCCGATCTTAATACTGATGTTTGTCTCAGTGTCTCAGTATTTAAAGGTATTTAAACAGACAAGGTAGATGCAGAGAACATTCTGTTGGTGAGTAAATCCAGAATCCAGGAGGATCCTAAACTATTCAAATGTGGAACATAGAGATCCCTATTCACACAAAAGGTAGTGAAAATCTGAAAGTGCCTGCCAAAAGGTTGGGGATGACAATCAGCTAAAGTTTTCAAGAATGATATCAATTTATTTTCCTTTCTTGACTTTTGCATTTTTGTATTTCATTTTAATAGTATCAAGGAATGTGAACCAAAGGCAGGTAAACAAGGCTAATGAATTCAGCCATACTCTAATATAATTTCAGAACAAGCTCAAAGAGTTTAATAGCCTGCTCCCATTCTTAATCCGAGACCAATGTCAGTCCAAAGGTTAAACTAGAAAGGCATTATTTACTATATAATTTTCATCCTACTATAAGACCCTCTTCCAGAAGATACATCCTGGTACCCTCACATAAATATAATTGAGTTTTTATGAAGTGTTTAACTAAACCTCCATATAAAATAGTTAACCCAATCATCCTGTGCAATGCATAACTTTACTATCTTTCAACTGTATAAAGCATAAAACGACGATGAAATGCAGAACTAACAAAAGGCTACTTTCCATGCAAAATGAACCTTTTACAAAGAAGCAATAAACAATTTCACTGGATATTTAACATTTAAATGAGAATCAGACATCAGGCTGAAAAATCTGATCTTAAATAACACAACAAGAAATAATAATTAATAAAACACAATGAGTCTCCATTCATCTTGATTTTGTCAATCTCAAGTCAACCTTCTAACAAGGAGGTCCTCAGAAATATTCAAAAGGAGAAAATGAGGACTGTAACTATTTCCACTTCCCTATTTGCAGCAGCAACATTTAATGTTCCTTATATAATTGTCATGCACTTTTGCCTTGCAATTGCATTTATTAAGTGCAAATCAGCTCATTTTAAAAATAGAAAGGGTGAAACAAAATTGAAACCATTCAATAATATTTGGCAAGAATTAATTTCAATAAATCTGCAAATCCAAATATATATTTTGATGACTATAATCTAGAAATTATAGACAGAAAATGCTTTGTTTGACAGCATGCAAATAATCATGCATTCATCGTCCAAAAATCATGTTCATCTTCACATCAGGGTGGGTTGTCAACTCACAATGGAAAAGTCAAAACCTGATCCTATTTCAAGGGTTAGAGTGTCTATTATTTTTTAATTGCAAAACTTGGCTGGACTGGGTGAAAAGGAAGAAAAGGCAGAATTCAAGGCCAGTGAATAGGGGAGACGGGTAACATTAAATAAGGGGTCTGATACAGCAGCCAGAATCAAATGGTATCTGATGCCTCTCTGCAGCAGAAGTTCATTGGTGACTTTTGAGTGTAACACAACGTTTCCTTCAGTTTTCAGTTCTGTGCAGCGGACTGAAAACAAACCAATCACTTAATAGTAAAATACAATGGATGCTGGAAATCCGAAATAAAAGTAAACATTTCTCCTGCTCTGGCCAGTTAAAAATCATTTTTTAATTAAATATTCATCTCAAACATGAATACAAATATCTCATATCTATTCATATCTATAAATTCAATCAAGTACTTTTTTAATTAATGTAATTCAAATTCATCTTCCAATTAAAAGCGAATGGAAATGAATTTGTGCGTAATCTTGGATATTAATCCACAATACCATATTCAGAAAGGATATGGTATTTTGGCTATATGGTCACCATTTCAAAGACTTCAGAGAAAACAGCAATTTTGAAGGAAGCTGAGCCTTTGATGAGAAGAATGACTATGCAAAAATAAAGAATGAATTAACATTTTGAAAGTGCTGTCTCTTATTTCAACTGCCAGCATTAAAATAATGTCTATCAGAAATAGCAGTTTATGTTCAAGATACATTAAAAGACCACTTGAGGTTTATTTCTAATTTTTGAGCGCTGATGTTTTAAGTTTTAGCATGGTTTCACCATATCTTGAGACGTCTAGGACTTACGCTTGGGAATTCTTTCTGCACAGCCTACTGCTTCACTAATTCACTTGCATCCATAAACAACACTTCTTTGACCAAGCTTTTAGTTATCTGACCTAGTACTATCATACGATGCTTTTCGGAAGCACCTTCAAATGATTAATTACTTTAAAGGTGTTAGATAAATGTAAGCGATTATTGTTTTTATAACAAGAAGACCATGTAGAAAAATCTTGGGGTGGTGGTGGCAATCTCACAGAAACCTATAAAGTTCAAACAGGACTAGACAGGGTAAACTCAGGAAGGGTGTTCTCAATGACTGGGGAGTCTGAAATCAGGGGTCACAGTCTCAGTATAAGGTGTGGGCCATTTAGGAGTGAGTTGAGAAGAAATTTCTTTACCCAGAAAGCAGTGATCCTGTAGAATTCTCTATCACAGTCAGTGGTTGATTCAAAACATTAAGATAGAAATAAGGAGATGGCTATACTTCTTAGGGCTAAGGAGATCAAATGGTTTGGAGAGAAAGCAGGGTACTGAGTTGGATGATCAGCCATGATTATATTGAATGGTGGAGCAGGCTTGAAGGGCTGAATGGCCTACTATTCCTTCTATTTTCTATGTTTCACTATATATTAAACAGTTGGCTAGGTACAAGACAATGAAATAGTAAGGAACTCAAAATTCTTTTTGTCAGATTTTTTATGCAATTCACTTTCACACAGAAGTCACGCAATAGACAGTTTTATATCCAAATAATTAAGACATGTAGATAACATATTGGACGGAATTTTCCCAGGATAGCAAAAATGAAAAAAATCCAACTCTCACTGTTGAGAAAAAAGATTCAGACTTTCCCTTTAGGATTTCATCTGAGAATTGAGAATCACCTTAATAAGTGGTGACTTACCTTATTTCCATACACAGAGGAACCTCGATTATCCAAACAAGTTGGGTGGGCATTATTTTGTTTGGATAACTCATTATTCGGTTAATTGATTCAATGCTTTTCCTCTGGGGTTCAGAGTTTTCTGTTCAGTCTGCTTCCCGTTCAGGAAACAAGGCAGTAGCACACCACACTTGAGTTCCCGTCTGCCCCCCCCACCTCCCAGCCGTCCCCCAATCCCGTCCAACACCGACCCCCACCCAGCCATCCCCAACCCTGTCCAACACCGGCCCCTCCAGCTGACCCCCAACCCCATTCAACACCGACCCCTCCCCCAACACCGTCCAACACCGACCCCCGGCTGCCCCCCAACGCCCCCACTCCCCTCGGGGCAGCCAGACTGGACACCAACAAGACTGCTGCTGCCTTTGTGAGGCCTGAGTCTCCAAATATTACTTACACACACACACACACACTCACACACTCACACACTCACACACTCACACACACACACACACAGAGCCACACACGACTTTTTACTGATCAGTGTTGGAAACACGTTTTTGATGTAATGGTTTATTTTGGGAGACCTTGAGATCTACTTTGGATAATCCAAAATTCGGATAATTCATATTCATAAATCAAGGTTCCTCTGTATTTGCACTAATCTTGCCTCATTTATATGAAATTCACAATTCCCCCATGCACTGCTGAGAAGCTAGGGGGTGCCTTGAAGGGAGGTGATGGTCTTATGTATTATGGCTAGACTGTTCATTCAGACACCCAGGTAATGTTCTGAGCACTTGGGTTCGAATCCTGCCATGGCAAATGGAAGAAATTGAATTCAATAAATATGACAACCATTGCTGATTGTCTGAAAAGCCCATCTGGTTCAGTAATGTCGTTAGGGAAGGAAACCGCCATCTTTACCTGGTCTGACCTAGCCTACATGTAGCTACAGACCCACAACAGTGTGGTTGACTCTTTGCTACCCTCTGAGCAATAAGGGATGGGCAACAAATGCCCATGTCCTGCGAGTGAGTGCCAATTCCCGACTTCCCAAAACGTACAACAGTCACATGACAGATGCAGCTCATTGCTTGCTTCTCCAGACCTGCACTTTAAGGTTCATTCACCAATATCTCATTGCATGCTCCATGGGAACTGGCCACCTTCAACCTCCATCCAGGGAAATCTGCATCAACAGAACACGCACACCACACCATCATGGCCGATCCTAGACAATTCATAATATATGTCAGCACTTCCCTACTACACTCTGAAGCTCATGGACACCCCACCAGTCTCATGCAACTACATAGTGTGGGCGGCACGGTGGCACAGTGGTCAGCACTGCTGTCTCACAGCGCCAGAGATCCGGGTTCAATTCCTGCCTCAGGTGACCGAATGTGTGGAGTTTGCATGTTCTCCCCGTGTCTGCGTGGGTTTCCTCCGGGTGCTCCGGTTTCCTCCCACAGTCCAAAGATGTGGAAGTCAGGTGAATCGGCCATGCTAAATTGCCTGTAGTGTTAGGTAAGGGGTAAATGTAGGGGTATGGGTGGGTTGCGCTTCGGCGGGTTGGTGTGGACTTGTTGGGCCGAAGGGCCTGTTTCCACACTGTCATGTAATCTAATCTAATAGCATGCACTCCAGGACGTACACATGTTTTGACATTTCGCTCACTTTCTTAGCACTCACTCACTTTGCCATTCCTTGGATGCTCACAGTATCTCTACTTTGCTTTGTCTTTTCATACATTGGACCATCAATGAGAACTCAGTATCATAGCATCTCTTGCTTGACTTGCCTTTTAGTAAAGACAGAAAAGTAGGCAGCTTATCATAGTTCCTGGCACAGAACAGTTAAGGGGCGAACATTTGGTGTACATCAACATGCTCCATCAATGTCACATTCACTGAAGTGAAAGTGTACCTACAATGATGTGTCACCCATGCTACCTATGGGACTTGAGCAATCTCATTTTCAATGCCCCCCCACTGCATCCAGGTGTAATCTCAGCCTGCCTCCACAATGAACCCTATTGACCTGGAAGATTTGAGCAGATTTGGCAAAAACAGAAGAACTGGTCACTGACCTCAGCAGGCAAGATAGAGGGCACATCCTAATCTACATCAATGGTGCTAAGGTGGAGATGGTCACAGGCATCAAGTTCCTACGGTTGACAATCACCAACAATTTGTCCTGGTCCATCTATGTTGATGCGACAATCAAGAAAGCACAACAACACCTCTACATCTTCAGGAGGCTAAGGAAATTTAGTATGCCTGTAAAGACTCTTAGGAGGAGAAAGTGAGGACTGCAGATGCTCGAGCTCAGAGCTGAAAATGTGTTGCTGGAAAAGCGCAGCAGGTCAGGCAGCATCCAAGGAACAGGAGAATCGACATTTTGGGCATGAGCCCTTCTTCAGGAATGAGGAAAGTGTGTCCAGCAGGCTAAGATAAAAGGTAGGGAGGAGGGACTTGGGGGAGGGGCGTTGGAAATGCGATAGGTGGAAGGAGGTCAAGGTGCGGGTGATAGGCCAGAGTGGGGTGGGTGCGGAGAGGTCAGATAGAAGATTGCAGGTTAGGAAGGCAGTGGTGAGTTTGAGGGATTTGACTGAGACAAGGTGGGGGGAGGGGAAATGAGGAAACTGGAGAAATCTGAGTTCATCCCTTGTGGTTGGAGGGTTCCTAGGCGGAAGATGAGGCACTCTTCCTCCAACCGTCGTGTTGCTATGGTCTGGCGATGGAGGAGTCCAAGGACCTGCATGTCCTTGGTGGAGTGGGAGGGGGAGTTGAAGTGTTGAGCTACGGGGTGGTTGGGTTGGTTGGTAAGAGTCTTGTAAAAACTCTTACCCATTTTCACAGATGCACCATAGAAAGCATTCTATCCAGATGCATCACAGCTTGATACAGCAGCACCATAAGAAATTACAGAAAGTTGTGAACACAGCCCAGTCCATCACGCAAGCCAACCTTCAATCCACAGACTCCATCTACACTTCTCGCTGCCTCGGGAAGGCAGCCAACATCATCAAAGACCCCTCCCATCCCGGTTATAATCCCTTTAAACCTCTTCCATCAGGCAGGGCATAGAGAAGCTTAACCACATGGACTAACAGATTCAAGAACAGCTTCTTCCTTGCTGTTTTAGACTTCTAAATGGACCTCTCAAAGTTTAAATTTAAAGTTGACCTCACTCTTTGTGCACTTTCTCTGCAGCCGTAACATTGTATCCCTTGCTCTTTTCGATTACCCTTATGCATTTTATATGGTATGATCTACTTGTACTGCACATAAAACAAAATGTTTCACTGTACTTAGGTACATGTGACCAGAATAAATCAAATTCAATCAGTTGACCCTGGGACATTTAGGGATAGAGGGCCCTGCCATGGTGAGACTGTCAAGTACAGACTTAACCTCGTCGGCCGCAATTTCTACAAGTTTGGAGATGACAATCAGGAAGAAGGTGGGTGAGGAGACACCGGACTTGAAACACTAACTCTGCTTTCTTCCCACGGATATTGCCATATCTGCTGAGTTTCTCCTGTACTTTCTGTTTAAGAAGGTGGAGGGACCTGACACCTCTGGGCTGTTTGGAGATAAAACTTCTTGGCATCTATATATATGGTTTCTCCTCATCTGGCTGCTTGCACCCTGGTTCCTTGAGAGAATGGGGCACCTGGAGTCAGGTAAAAGCCCCTCGTCTCCCCTTAACGCTGATGCTGAGCACCAAGGGCTAATGCAATGGAGTGTAGGACTATGTGCATTTCCAGGGGTCAATAAACATTCTGCTGGAGCTAGTTTTCCATAGCAGTTTTCAACCTCACCATGGAGATAGGCAGGCACACATTGCCAGAGCCAGTATAGTACAGATCACATTAGAATCATAGTATTCCTACTATGTGTCGAAAGAAGCCATTTGGCCCATCGAGACTGAACCAACCCGCCGAACAGCATCCTGCCCAGACTAAGACTCTCACCTGATCCCTGTAGCTCCGCATTAACTGTTGGCAATCCATGTAACGTACATATCTTCGGACAGTGGAAGGAAACTGGAGCACCCAGAGGAAACCTACACAGACATGAGGAGAATGTGCACAGACATTTGCCCGAGGCTGGAATTGAATGTAGGCCCCTGTATTGTTAGGCTGTGAGACTCAACGTTGGTCAGGTCTTGCAATCTACAATCCAGTATCTCTGACAAACCTTCCCATGACCTTTCCCTGCATTGGGACAAAGGATGTTAGTAGCCAACACAATGGGGTAATTTTCTGCTTGGTCCCTCAAAGTCGTATCACAGCCAGCAGTCTGGGGCACTGTTGCTGTAGAAAGGTGTCAGTGACATGCTTACCACATTATTAGAATTAGATTTTATTGTCAAGTGTACACAAGTGTAGGAAAAGTGGCAGAGCTTCCACAGGCAGGTCATGTTGTTGACCTTGGTCACACTGGGCTTGGAGAATTGGATGTCCAGCAGGATTAGATAAGGGATTGTGCAGTTGTGCAATCACTATCCATGACATGTGTCCTGTGATGTTGGTGACTGATAGGGCTAGATGAATAAGCGGTGAACTGGAGCTTCCTGATGAAGGGCTTATGCCCAAAATGTCAGCTCTCCTGTTCCTTGGATGCTGCCTGACCTGCTGCGCTTTTCCAGCGCCACACTTTTCGACTCTGACTCTCCAGCGTCTGCGGTCCTCACTTTCTCTCAATAAACTGGAGCTGCCAGGTGACCACTCTGATGTTGGAAGCTGTCACTGTCTAATTTCTATCCAATCAGTGGGAAACAGGAAACTGCATTTCAGTGCAGAGAGCTGATGCGAAAATGAGAACAATAATAGATGTAGATAGAATTCATGTTGTCATTCAACACTCAGTTGGAAATTGGGACTTTTCACTCTCAAAGGCAAGAAACTTGTCACTGCTGATCTCATGTGATTCTCCCAACTTTATTAGCAATGCTCATATTATTCAGGGGCTGGGAAGGATTGTACCCTGTGTTCTGAGCTTGCAAGCATGGTGTGGTTGAGTATGGTTGGTACTCTGCCTATTGTGAACAGCTGAAGGAACATGCTGGTTATATGATCCACTCTTGTAGGGACTAAATCAGAAGTCACACAACACCAGGTTATAGCCCAACAGGTTTTTTTTTAAAATCACAAACTTTCAAGATCCTGCTTATTTCCAATGGGAACAGATTTTAGTGAACTTTCCAAGCGCTGTGCCTTTTTATGTTAGAGAGCAAAAACATTTGTCAAAAACAGCAAATGATAAACAAAATTTCAAGAAAAGTGTTTTCTGCATTTGGAAGTAAGTTGATCCATAAAATATAAAATTAAAAATCTTGATTGCAATCTTCGATATCTGATCGTTCACAGAAATTAATCATAGCACATAAAGTACTATGAGGAGCCATGGAATTCGTGGAAGAGCATTGGGAGGAAAGGAGGGTGACTGAAGACAGGGAATGGCATGGCTGGGGAGGAGGAAGAGATGGCAGGATTCAGGGTTAGAAGGTTTAATACTTAGCAACCCAGCTAAGACAAGTACTCAGCAGCCCCTCTGTCCACCCGCTGATCTGCATTTGGAGACTGTCCATCCTGCACCCTCTTCCAATGAGTCATCCTGAGCAACCAGAGTTCTCTCACAGCCAAAACACCCAGACTGATTAAGTAAAGCAATGTGGATCCTGGAAATCTAAAACAAAGCCAGAAATTGCTGGAGAAACTCAGCAGTTTGTGGCAGCATCTGTGGAGAGAAAGCAGAGGCTTACATTTTGAGTCCAGTGATCTTTCTTTAGAACTGGTAGTCTCTAGGAAAGGGTGGTATATATACTGAAGCCGGGGGATGGGATGGGGGTAATGGAGTGAGTGGATTGGCAGAGGTGGAAGCCAGAGAAAGAGATAATAGCAGTTAGGGAGACTAAGGCAAGATGATAGTATGCTCAGGAGAACCAAAATCTGATAATGGGAACAATAAGTAAGTGAAATTGGGTTGACTGTGTGGAAAGCAGCCCATTCATGACAGATTCTGGGGTGTTAGGATAGGCAAAGGATATGGAAGACGGTAATCAGGTTCAAAAATTATTGACCTCGCTATTGAACCCTGAGGACTGCACAGCCCCCAGGCATGAGTCTTCTCCCCTTCATTATCAGCATTTTGCAGAGAACATTCTCTCCCGGCACCTTCCCACATCCCCACAGCACCTTCCCTCACCCCCCCCCCCCCCCCCCACTGCACCTTCCCTCACCCCCACGGCACCTTCCCTCACCCCCCCACTGCACCTTCACACATCCCCCACTGCACTTTCCCAATTCCCCACATCCCCCACTGCACCCTCCCACATCCCCACGGCACCTTCACACATCCCCCACTGCACCTTCCCACATCCCCCACTGCACCCTCCCACACCCCCACTGCACCTTCCCACATCCCCCAACTCACCTCCCGACATCCCCCCGGCACCTTCCCACACCCCCCCCCGGAACCTTCCCATACCATGGCACCTTCCCACATCCTCACGGCACCTTCACACACCCCCACTGCCCCTTCCCACACCCCCACTGCCCCTTCCTACACCCCCACAGCCCCTTCCCACACCCCCACTGCCCCTTCCCACATCCCCACGGCACTTTCCCACATCTCCACGGCACCTTCATACACTCCCACTGCACCTTCCCACACCCCCACTGCCCCTTCCCACATCCCCACGGCACTTTCACACCCCCCCACGACACCTTCCCACACCCCCACGACACCTTCCCACACCCCCACGACACCTTCACACACCCCCACGGCACCTTTCCACATCCCCACGGCACCTTTCCACATCCCCACGGCACCTTCACACACCCCCACGGCACCTTCACACACCCCGACACCTTCACACATCCCCACAGCACCTTCACACACCCCCATGACACCTTCACACACCCCCATGACACCTTCACACACCCCCACGACACCTTCACACACCCCCACGACACCTTCATACATCCCCACGACACCTTCACACACCCCCACGGCACCTTCCCACATCCCCACGGCACCTTCACACACCCCCACGGCACCTTCACACACCCCCACGACACCTTCCCACACCCCCACGACACCTTCACACACCCCCACGGCACCTTCCCACATCCCCACGGCACCTTCCCACACCCCCACGACACCTTCCCACACCCCCACGACACCTTCCCACACCCCCACGACACCTTCCCACACCCCCACGACACCTTCCCACACCCCCACGACACCTTCACACACCCCCACGACACCTTCACACACCCCCACGACACCTTCACACACACCCACGACACCTTCACACACCCCCACGACACCTTCACACACCCCCACGACACCTTCACACACCCCCACAGCACCTTCCCACACCCCCACGGCACCTTCCCACACCCCCACGGCACCTTCCCACATCCCCACGGCACTTTCCCACATCTCCACGGCACCTTCCCACACCCCCACGGCACCTTCACACACACCCACGGCACCTTCACACACCCACACGACACCTTCACACACCCCCACGACACCTTCACACACCCCCACGACACCTTCCCACACCCCCACGGCACCTTCCCACACCCCCACGGCACCTTCCCACATCCCCACGGCACCTTCCCACATCCCCACGACACCTTCCCACACCCCCACGGCACCTTCACACACACCCACGGCACCTTCACACACCCACACGACACCTTCACACACCCCCACGACACCTTCACACACCCCCACAGCACCTTCCCACACCCCCACGGCACCTTCACACACACCCACGGCACCTTCACACACCCCCACGACACCTTCACACACCCCGACACCTTCACACACACCCACGGCACCTTCACACACCCACGACACCTTCACACACCCCCACGACACCTTCACACACCCCCACGACACCTTCCCACATCCCCACGACACCTTCACACACCCCCACGGCACCTTCCCACACCCCCACGGCACCTTCACACACACCCACGGCACCTTCACACACCCCCACGACACCTTCACACACACCCACGGCACCTTCACACACCCCCACGACACCTTCACACACCCCGACACCTTCACACATCCCCACAGCACCTTCACACACCCCCACGACACCTTCACACACCCCCACGACACCTTCCCACATCCCCACGGCACCTTCACACACCCCCACGGCACCTTCCCACATCCCCACGACACCTTCACACACCTCCACGACACCTTCCCACACCCCCACGACACCTTCACACACCCCCACAGCACCTTCCCACATCCCCACGGCACCTTCACACACCCCCACGGCACCTTCACACACCCCCACGACACCTTCCCACACCCCCACGACACCTTCCCACACCCCCACGACACCTTCACACACACCCACGACACCTTCACACACACCCACGACACCTTCACACACCCCCACGGCACCTTCACACACCCCCACGACACCTTCACACACCCCCACGACACCTTCACACACCCCCACGGCACCTTCCCACATCCCCACGGCACCTTCACACACCCCCACGGCACCTTCACACACCCCCACGACACCTTCACACACCCCACGGCACCTTCCAATGCAACCACAGAAGGCGCAACACCTGCCCAATTACTTCCTCCTTCCTCCCAAGCACACTGTCCAGGTGAAGCAGCGATTTACCTGCACTTCACTCAATCGAGTTCAATAATTTAGAACCCAAACACCTTCTTCCACATCCTTTGTCAAACCTCACAGCCCATACCCTATCATGACATGGAATGCTTTTAGCACAGCCAATCTATTTTCACCTACTTAACCCATAGATAAGACCTCATTATCAGCATTTCGTATTCCTGAGTATACTATCATCTGTTCCTTTATCTCCCTAACTAGACACAAAATGTTAACTCTGCTTTCTCTGCACAGATGCTACCAGATTTACTGAGTTTTGCCAGCAATTTCTATTTCATTCAGATGTGAAGTCTGAAAGACTTCAGAACAGGATAGTTGACCCATTACTTGGTCAATGGATATTGGGACTCCTAGCCCCATTCCTTCTTCACTGAGATATGATAAGTGTGCACAGACAGCCAGTTCGCATTACTCCTATCCTTTCTAGTTTCATTGCAGGGTTGGGCAGTTCAAACCCCTACCTGCTGAAACTTTCATGTAATTTGACCTGCTCTGTTAGAGAAATGGTTCGCACCTTTTCAGAGGAGTCACGATTCAATTTAACATTAATTTAAAGAGACACTCCCAAGAATAACGATCTTATAAACTTTGTATCCATAACAAAACTTTGATGACTGAGTACAGATACCTACAAAACAAATGAAATTCAATTTGTATCACTTGCACCTTTCAACAACAACCTATATAATATGCACAGACCATAGTATACTAAAAATGCAGGTCGTACAGATACACACTATAAAGGGCAAATTATTACATGTAAATTATTTTCTTGCTGGAAGTTTTCGCAAATAAATCATTTTTAAAAACCTTACCAAGCTTCTTTATTTGCTTCATTTAGTAGTACTTACCTAGAGAAAAGGAAAATAAATAGTTATTATTACAAAAATAATAAGCTTTATTTGGCTTTGACAATAACAGGGCATGAAATTATACAAGCAATATACCATGTGTATCAGACAAACTGATATCCCAATCAGTATTTTAGATACTGTTATCTGAAATAACAAAAACAGAAACAGAAAATGCTTGAGAAACTCTGCAGACTGGAAGCATCTGGAAACAGAAACAGAGTTTAACGTTTCAAGTTCATGATCTTCAATCAGAACCAGATAAATTTAAGGACCCAACAGGTTTTAAGCAAGTATACAGGCAGGGAAAGAGATGGGGAGGATGGGAAGATGAGAGCAAAAATGGGAAGGTGTACAATTGAATGCAAGGCATAAGAGATGAAATGATGCTGTAAATTTGAAAGAGGATAATAGAATCATTATAATAATGGAACAAGGTAACATAAATTGATCGAGATGCAGTAAAAGCAGAATAATTCCCTGTAGCTGCTTTGTATATTCAGAAACACACAAAAGAAAATTTGGGCAGAAGCTCTGATCTGACAACATCAAACTCAAACTGCCCTCTGGAAGGCTGTAAAGGAGTAAGGCAGAGAACAGAAAGGTCAGAGTGAGAGTGGAGTAGAGATGAAAAATCAAAGGCATCGGGGTAAATAAATACCTGAGTTTGAAAACCACTTTTGATAATCAGCCCGTACAAATGCTTGATATGATGGTGGAAAATTCCTTTCTGCCATTCTGAAGGCGACAATGGCCTGGAAATTTTAGGAGGAATGAGAAGATGTGGGTCACTGGAGACTGGGACTCCTAGCCCCATTCCTTTTTCACTGGTTTATGCTGAGTGTGCACGGACAGCCAGCTCACATTACTCCTATCGTTTCTAGTTTTGTTGCAGGATTGGGCAACTTAAACCCCTAACTGCAGAAACTTTCATGGAATTTGATCTGCTCTGTTAGAGAAATGGTTCACTGCTTCTCAGAGCAGTCATGAACCAGGGAGAGGCCTATTCCTGAGTTCAGAATAGGAAAAAAATAACAGCCATCAACATCTGCATTTGAATCATCATCTCTCTTATCTTCTCATAAAAGTGTTGATTAACATCAGACTTCCAGGACTGAAAAATATATCATAAGCAAAAACTTAACCCTTACTTTGCACCTTTCATTTTTTTTCCTGAGTATCTTGTGTCTGAAAATAGAAAACCAATGCTCCTAATTTTCATCTCGTTGAGAAAATTCAACTTCCAAGGCAGGGATGATGTTCAGTGGTGGGGAGCAATGGATCAGGTTGGTTAATCAGATGGTGGACCCACAATTTCCTGAATAATTCTCAAACAGAAATATTATCTCACACATTTATGGGTGGCACGGTGGCTCAGTGGTTAGCACTGCTGCCTCACAGCACCAGGGTCCTGGGCTCGATTATTGCCTGTCTGTGTGGACTTTGCACATTCTCCCTGTGTCTGCTTGGTTTTCCTCTGGATGCTCTGGTTTCCTCTCACAAGCCAAAGATGTGCAGGTCAGGTGAATTGGCCATGCTAAATTGCCCACACAGTGTTAGGTGCGTTAGTCAGGGGTAAATATAAGGTAGGGGAATGGGTTTGGGTGGGTTTCTCTTCAGAGGGGCAATGTGGACTTGTTGGGCTGAAGGGCCTGTTTCCACACTGTAGAGAATCTAATCTAATCTAAAATATTACACATCCAGTTGAAGAATTGTCTGTGTAGCTTTCACGAATGAGTACAAATCATTCAATAGTTTCACTTTTTAATTTAGGTGGGAGCGCTGGCTGCCAGAAGGACGCATTTAAAAAAGTGATACATGATTTTCTGCCCTTCAGTTTTGAATGGTGACAACTGAGGATAATTATGCACCTAGAATTTTAAATGTCTGCTCCCAGTGCACTGAAACGTCAGCCAAATCTGCAGGGATTTAAAATTCCTACTGAAGTATCTGAATTTTCAAAATAAATACAGTTGGATGTCAATTAAAAACTGAGTACAAATGGTTTCAGTTTTATTCAAATGGATTATTTAGATAGACTTTTGCTTGCGATATATCCTCAGGAATACAGTTAAAATTGCTGACAATAAGTAAAGTGATCCTAATGCAGTCAGCAATGGATAAATTATCAATCTAATGATCAGCAAATTGTTAAAGGGTAGCTATAGCATTATGTAAGTGAATGGTCAGAAAAATCAAATCATAACACAGTTTGTTAATGTTAGAAGTACTTGCAGATAAGATTATGATCTTGAAATTATTCCAGTGTGTCCATTATTTTTGTAACATACATTTTGGCCCTCATGATGGTGCTCTTACTAAGTGTTAGTAACTTGTTGACAGTGATTAGAACAATAGGCTGTAATGTCCAAGAATGCACTTATACATACAAGTTTAGTGTTTGTGTCATGCAAGTTCTGGCTCACAAAAGCAGTAAACTTGATTGTAAATCCACAGGCAAAACATCCTCAACCTGCACTTGCATTCCAATCTCAACCTGCATATGGATGTTTTATATGCATCATTTTAAATTGACTGTATTTGGAATGCAAATCGAATTGGACCACTTCCATATTTGGTTTAGGTTACCTTCATTTAAATAGTCTGAAAGCAGAGATTTTCCTTTCTCCACTCTCAATATTAAGTTTGAAATAAAGTGTATACTTCAGTCCTGTACTGAGCTCTCTCCTAAACAGAGCAATTCAGGTTCAACTAGGCAAAAGTGAGGACTGCAGATGCAGGAAACCAGAATTTCGATCAGAGTGGTACTGGAAAAGCACATCAGGTCAGGCAGCATCCGAGGAGCAGGAAACTTGGATGCTGCCTGACCTGCTGTGCTTTTCCAGCACCACTCTGATCTCAATTCAGGTTCAAGTCAAGTACAAACTAAGCAGCAATGACAAAGTTCTGGCTGGCTTGATCCTAAACTACAGCTACCAATCTTATACCAATAGAAGCTTCACTGGTGTAAGTTCATGCCTAATATAATAGATAAAGTTGGAGCCTAGTCACTGATACTGTCACATTTAATCAACAAGATCAATATCCAACTGTTAACTTTTTATGCTATTAGCAAACTACTAAAAATATGATATGCACAGAAATCAAAGGCTTAATTCTGCCCTTTGCCAGCAAGTTCTGCATCGGGCAGAACATAGGATATTGTCAGCAATATTTCATCCAATTAAGGAGCTGTTGCCATAGTGTAATCCAAGTAAAGATGGCAGCCTGCGCCATGAGCTGCCAGCCAAATCACAGGGGAGGGGGCGCAGCATCACGATCCCAGCAGTGCCACCATGAGCTGGTGGAGCACCATTGCCCAAGGGAAACGATTGCAGCAGGTGGAGTCCTCTGTGAGAGTGTGGAGCCCCCAAACAGAAGGGCTCCGAGCTGGAGCCTGCTCAAAGGCTGCCCAGCCTTTCACAGTCATCTGCCGACATGGAGGCATGAAATGGCATTTGATTGGTTACTTAAGATTTACTTGGCTACCTGATGGGCATCTGAGCTCCCAGTCCTTCTGTCACTGGCAATATGGTATAACAGTGGCAAAATGTCAGGCTCCACAACCACTGCTGTTTTGTCAGCCCTTCCTCAGCCCAGCCCGAAGCCAGTGGAAAAGAAACATTTTTAGTCAGAATTCAAAAGTTGATAACCCACATTTTCTGAAGCACATCACTAATTTTAGTAACACATATTCACCCTTACCTTTGTTAAAGAAAGAGTTTGAACTCCTAATTCTGTACATGTGTTTTTTCCGTATTTATTAGAAAGCCTCACAGTAACTTCCTAACATGGTTTCGATGAAGCTAAGAGCAGACGTGGACCACTCGGTCCTGCTCTACCATTCAACAGGATCATGGCTGATCTCTAACTCAATGCCATATTCTCACGTACCAGCATCATGAAATTGATTGAATAACTTGAGCTACCATTGAAAATATTTTGGGTAAAGAATATATTTTGGGATTGTTTTGATTAAGGGCACCAAACATAATATTTCAAAAACAGGTTTTTTTGCTGCAATTAAAATATGAAAGATTGATGCGTGTGTTTGATTAAACAGGTGCTTTTTCATTTCTTATACTATTTCCTGTGTTTTACACATCAAAAGATTTCACACAACAAACCATGATAAAAGAATACTAAATGTTACTTCCCTTCTCTTTACCAAATTGATAATTTATTAACACTAAATACAACATAAAGCCTCTGATGTCAGTACTTCAAGTTAAACTGAAAGTAAATTAATAACTTTACCAAGAGGTATAGCTAAAAGACTACCTCATATATAAAATATTTATACTTTGAATCTAATATTTTTTGGCTGACAGTAATGTTTTTCATTCAATAATAGTCACAGCAACTAATGTCTATAACATGTACTGGGAGCTTTGAAAATCGGCAGAATTACTATTAATGCACAAGTGTATTTGCACAGAATAATTTATTCTGTCTATCCTTGGAAATGCACAGTGGAACTCTGATGATGTGGTTTCACTATAAATTTATATGCAGTAGTAAATTTGGACGTAAAACGCTAGCGATCTGATTTCAAATGCATTTGACGAGTGAAGTAGTGTATGAACGCCAGTTGAAAGGAACTTTCAGACTTTAGCCTGTCAGGTGTAAAATCTACATACGCTGTGAAAATGCAACTTGCAGTTATTTCTTGGACTGTGCTTCTCTTAATGAATCTACGAAAGAAGCACAAGTTTATAAGAAAAAAACTTACACAAATATACAGCACTTCACGATTATAGAACTTGCTAAAGCTCTTCAATGGAATTAATATTGTAGTACAGAAAACAAAAGCCAGTCTGCACACAGCAATGGATCCACAAATATAATAAATGGTCCACTGTATATTTTAGCTAGTGTTATGGAAGGATAAATGTTTAGGTTAACTCTACTTTTTTTTCAGATGATGCTCCAGAATCCTTTCTGTCTATCTGAGGGCAAACAGAACTCAACAAAACATTTCATCTGTGAGGTCTCGACTGAACTATAGAGCAAATATGTAAGCTGGATTAGGGAGGTGTTTAAGGGAGTAAAAGATATGAATGAGTTAAAGTAAACCAAAGAACTGTGGATGCTGGGGACGTGAAACAAAAACGCAAATTACTGGAGAAACTCAGCAGGTCTGCTCGCATGTGTCAGGAGAAAATAGAGTTAACATTTTGAACCTGGTAACTAATTCTGATGAAGTGTCACCAGACAATAAAAGTTAACTCTGCTTTCTCCCCACAGAAGCCATCAGAAACGCTACATTTCAACAGCAATTTCTGCTTTTGCTTTTGAAATGTGCTGAGGAGTGCTTTAATTGTAACCTGTTACAATAATAGCATATGAATCTGGTGAGGGAAAAGCTTAGAATCTCAAAGGATACCATCTGAATCCTTCTCATTGACTCTGAAACAAAAGCTGTTGTATAACTTGTACACCTCATCAGGTTTCTACTTTGCTGCCCTAACTTGCAGCTGGAAATGATCATGGACATGCTCAAAATCATTAAGTGTTGCTTGACTGCAGATTCGAAAAGTGAGGCGCTGGAAAAGCACAGCAGATCAGGCAGCAGGTTGTTCTTCAGACAAACTGGTCACTCCTAGTTGTACCTGCCAAAACAGTCTGCCTTTTCAAGGTTCAAACATCTCTCAGCGGGTTTGTCCGCCCAGCTGGTTTTTGAAATAAAATGAAATATCTTTTGATTTCATTCTTTGTAAATTTAGGCACTTAGCTGAAACTCTTAGATCAATCAAATTTCTCACTGCCATCAAAGTCATTCTCTAACCTACTCTCTTCATCTTTCTTTACTCTGCTCTTAGGATTCTTGTAGAGCTGTTGTTTGTCCCTTCCTCTAGACTAGGTGATCCAGGTTTAAGTCCTACCTAGAACAAAAGTGTGTGATTTCTAATTGATGAGAAAACAGTTTTTCCTATCTAAGTCTGATTTCCTGAATTCTTTGTAATCCAAGTTTTTTACATGCTAATTTCCAAACTTTTTCTTTCTCTTGTCTTAACATTGTTCATTCCAAATTCTTTTAATTGGTCTTTTTTTTCTTCTTTCCATTTCTATCTAAAATGAAGAGATCTTCCAAACTCTGTCTAAATCATACTTATGCATTTGGCTTTCTCTCTCTTCTCCCTCTAACTCTATGTTTTCATTTCTAATTGGATCTTAGTTAACTCTAGATGAAGCATCTCAATTTCAATTTTCCCTCTGTCTAATTTTACATGTTGGATAATCACTTTTAGCATCTCATCCTGTATTTATTTTTACCTTCAATTTATCTGTGAACTCTCTCAGTTGAGCCTTAATCAAACACTTTAAATAATCCATTGCAATGTCTTCTACCCCTGTGGAAATCTTAGTAACAATCAAAGGAATTTTGAAATGTCAAAGTTTTGCAATGAACAGTCCTGTTCCACAACACTCTAGGTACTGTAATAGAGAAATTATTTTGTTCAACAGAAAAGATGTCCTTCGTAAAAGAGATCCAAATAATAAACAGACCACTGGTTTAAAGGAACTTTCAGATCTGCCAATCTTGCAAGATCAAAGCAACATACTGTTCTGAAGAAGGATCGCTAGACCCAAAAGGTTAATTCTGCTTTCACTCTGCAGAAATTGCCAGATCTGCTGAGTTTCTCCAGCAATTTCTGTCTTTGTTCCAAAGGGAAAATCTTCTGGAAGAACAGTGAAACCTCCAGACCATCTGAGGTTTTGAAGTCAGAGTCTTATAGAGATGGGCTAGCTATTAAAGTAATTATACAAAAAAAATTATAGATATTCACAATGGGAAAATGCTGTATTAGAGTCCAAGCGTATGGAAAGGCTAATGCAGAAGAGTATCTTAAGCATCACCAGTTTATTTGGTCATATAATTTAGGGCTGCTGGGAGATCAGCTTAGGATCTTAAAGAAATAAAATTTACCATCAGGGTATCCCTCGTGGTCTCACTAACAATATCTACAGCCTGGAGGACTCAACATTGAGTTCTCCAATTTCAAATAACCTTCCTCCCCATCCCCTGACTCCCGTCCCAGTCCTTCCCCCTCCCTGCCACTGCTTCCTGTGACCAACTGGCTTAATTCCTCCCATTGACCAACCAGGTCATACCCTCTACTCGCCTTCACCTATCGCCACTTCACCACCCTGACCTTCCCATCCCCATTATCTGCAACTCCCCCCAGACCCAGTCCTAAAGAAGGGTTACAAATCAAACAACACCAGCTTATAGTCCAACAATTTTAATTGGAAGCACTAGCTTTTGGAGCGCTGCTCTTTCATCAGGTGGATGTGGAGGTTTAGATCATGCTCTAAACTTATAGCCAAAGGAGTCCAGTGTCATGGAGGTGTGATACAGTAAGCAATCTTAGATTTAAACTTTTATCTTTTATAAGGGATATGCTAACTTCTTTTAAGTTACATTCTCAAGATAGCTCAGGTTTTTAAACAATAAATGTGAAGTCTGTCTGTGCCCCAATACTATGTAGATAGGCAGGAGGCTGGAAGAACACAGCAAGCCAGGCAACATCAGGAGGTAAAGAAGTTGAAGTTTCGAGCAAAACCCTTCTTCAGGACTGTGTGTGGGTGTGGGGGGAGTTGCAGGTAAAGGGGATGGGGGAGGTCAGGGTGGTGAAGTGGGGATAGGTGAAGACAGGTAGAGGGTACGACCTGATTGGTCAAAGAGAGGAATTAAGCCGGTTGGTCACAGGGAGCTGTGGCAGGGAGGGGGAGGGACCGTGAAGGGAGTCAGGGGATGGGGAGGGAGGTTGTTTGAAATTGGAGAATTCAATGTTGAGTCCTCCAGGTGTAGGCTGCCCAGGCAGAAGATAAGGTGATGTTCCTCCGATAAGCGCTGTGGTTTGTTGTGGCAATGGAGGAGGCATGGGATGGTCATGTCGGAAAGGAAGTAGTTGGGGGAATTGAAATGGGCCGTAACTGGGAGGTCCGGTAATCCCTTGTGGGCTAATACTACGTCAGACTGACAAACCATCTCTATAGCTTTACAGTTTTAGGTGGAGTCATGCAGTTTTTGAACAAAATAAAATGTATTTCTGCAAAACCAACTTCACCGCATAAACTTATACCTGTGCGCATGTCGGAGCAACAGACTGAGTGTGCATGTGAGTGCGTGTGTATGGGTGTGAGTGCACGTCATAGAGTGTGTGTATGTATAAGCTTGGTTATGTGTGTGTGCGTGTGATGGGGTATATGTGAGAGGGTGAGTGTGTTGGTGCGAGTGATGGGGTTGGAGATGTGTGTATATGAAGGTGGTTCTGCGTGGATGTGTGACTATGTAGGGTTTGCGCGGATGTGTGACTATGTAGGGTCTACGTGCGTAGGTGAGTATGTAGGGTCTACACGGATGTGTGACTATGTAGGGTCTACATGGATGCGTGAACATGTAGGGTCTACGTGGGTGTGTCTATGTAGGGTCTATGTGGGTGTGTGACTATGTAGGGTCCACGTGGGTGTGTGTCTATGTAGGGTCTATGTGGGTAGGTGATTATGTAGGGTCTACACGGATGTGTGACCATGTAGGGTCTACATGAGTGTGTGACTATGTAGGGTCCACATGGGTGTGACTATGTAGGGTCTACATGAGTGTGTGACTATGTAGGGTCTACATGGGTGTGTGACTATGTAGGGTCGATGTGGATGTGTGACTATGTAGGGTCTACATGGGTGTGTGACTATGTAGGGTCTACATGAGTGTGTGACTATGTAGGGTCGATGTGGGTGTGTGACTATGTAGGGTCTACGTGGGTGTGTGACTATGTAGGGTCTACGTGGGTGTGTGACTATGTAGGGTCTACATGAGTGTGTGACTATGTAGGGTCCACATGGGTGTGACTATGTAGGGTCTACATGAGTGTGTGACTATGTAGGGTCTACATGGGTGTGTGACTATGTAGGGTCTACATGGGTGTGTGACTATGTAGGGTCGATGTGGATGTGTGACTATGTAGGGTCTACATGGGTGTGTGACTATGTAGGGTCTACATGAGTGTGTGACTATGTAGGGTCGATGTGGGTGTGTGACTATGTAGGGTCTACGTGGGTGCGTGACGATGTAGGGTCTACATGGGTGTGTGACTATGTAGGGTCTACATGAGTGTGTGACTATGTAGGGTCTACATGGGTGTGTGACTATGTAGGGTCTACATGAGTGTGTGACTATGTAGGGTCGATGTGGGTGTGTGACTATGTAGGGTCTACGTGGGTGTGTGACTATGTAGGGTCTACATGAGTGTGTGACTATGTAGGGTCCACATGGGTGTGACTATGTAGGGTCTACATGAGTGTGTGACTATGTAGGGTCTACATGGGTGTGTGACTATGTAGGGTCTACATGGGTGTGTGACTATGTAGGGTCGATGTGGATGTGTGACTATGTAGGGTCTACATGGGTGTGTGACTATGTAGGGTCTACATGAGTGTGTGACTATGTAGGGTCGATGTGGGTGTGGGACTATGTAGGGTCTACGTGGGTGCGTGACGATGTAGGGTCTACATGGGTGTGTGACTATATAGGGTCCACATGGGTGTGACTATGTAGGGTCTACATGAGTGTGTGACTATGTAGGGTCTACGTGGGTGTGTGACTATGTAGGATCTACGTGGGTGTGTGACTATGTAGGGTCTACATGGGTGTGTGACTATGTAGGGTCCACATGGGTGTGACTATGTAGGGTCTACGTGGGTGTGTGACTATGTAGGGTCTACATGAGTGTGTGACTATGTAGGGTCTACGTGGGTGTGTGACTATGTAGGGTCTACATGGGTGTGTGACTATGTAGGGTCTACATGAGTGTGTGACTATGTAGGGTCTACATGAGTGTGTGACTATGTAGGGTCTACATGGGTGTGTGACTATGTAGGGTCCACATGGGTGTGACTATGTAGGGTCTACATGAGTGTGTGACTATGTAGGGTCTACGTGGGTGTGTGACTATGTAGGGTCTACGTGGGTGTGTGACTATGTAGGGTCTACGTGGGTGTGTGACTATGTAGGGTCTACATGGGTGTGTGACTATGTAGGGTCTACATGAGTGTGTGACTATGTAGGGTCTACATGAGTGTGTGACTATGTAGGGTCTACATGGGTGTGTGACTATGTAGGGTCCACATGGGTGTGACTATGTAGGGTCTACATGAGTGTGTGACTATGTAGGGTCTACGTGGGTGTGTGACTATGTAGGATCTACGTGGGTGTGTGACTATGTAGGGTCTACATGGGTGTGTGACTATGTAGGGTCTACGTGGGTGTGTGACTATGTAGGGTCTACGTGGGTGTGTGACTATGTAGGGTCTACATGAGTGTGTGAATATGTAGGTCTACGTGGGTGTGTGACTATGTAGGGTCTACATGAGTGTGTGACTATGTAGGGTCTACATGAGTGTGTGACTATGTAGGGTCTACATGGGTGTGTGACTATGTAGGGTCCACATGGGTGTGACTATGTAGGGTCTACATGAGTGTGTGACTATGTAGGGTCTACGTGGGTGTGTGACTATGTAGGGTCTACGTGGGTGTGTGACTATGTAGGGTCTACGTAGGTGTGTGACTATGTAGGGTCTACATGAGTGTGTGACTATGTAGGGTCTACGTGGGTGTGTGACTATGTAGGGTCTACGTGGGTGTGTGACTATGTAGGGTCTACGTGGGTGTGTGACTATGTAGGGTCTACATGGGTGTGTGACTATGTAGGGTCTACATGAGTGTGTGACTATGTAGGGTCTACATGAGTGTGTGACTATGTAGGGTCTACATGAGTGTGTGACTATGTAGGGTCTACGTGGGTGTGTGACTATGTAGGGTCTACATGGGTGTGTGACTATGTAGGGTCTACATGAGTGTGTGACTATGTAGGGTCTACGTGAATGTGTGACTATGTAGGGTCTACGTGGGTGTGTGACTATGTAGGGTCTACATGTGTGTGACTATGTAGGGTCTACATGAGTGTGTGACTATGTAGGGTCTACATGGGTGTGTGACTATGTAGGGTCTACGTGGGTGTGTGACTATGTAGGGTCTACGTGGGTGTGTGACTATGTAGGGTCTACGTGGGTGTGACTATGTAGGGTCCACATGGGTGTGACTATGTAGGGTCTACATGAGTGTGTGACTATGTAGGGTCTACGTGGGTGTGTGACTATGTAGGGTCCACGTGGGTGTGTGTCTATGTAGGGTCTACATGGGTGTGTGACTATGTAGGGTCTACATGGGTGTGTGACTATGTAGGGTCTACATGGGTGTGTGACTATGTAGGGTCTACGTGGGTGTGTGACTATGTAGGGTCTACGTGGGTGTGACTATGTAGGGTCCACATGGGTGTGACTATGTAGGGTCTACGTGGGTGTGTGACTATGTAGGGTCTACGTGGGTGTGTGACTATGTAGGGTCTACGTGGGTGTGTGACTATGTAGGGTCTACGTGGGTGTGTGACTATGTAGGGTCTACGTGGGTGTGTGACTATGTAGGGTCTACGTGGGTGTGTGACTATGTAGGGTCTACATGGGTGTGTGACTATGTAGGGTCTACATGGGTGTGTGACTATGTAGGGTCCACATGGGTGTGTGACTATGTAGGGTCCACATGGGTGTGACTATGTGGGGTCTACATGAGTGTGTGACTATGTAGGGTCTACGTGGGTGTGTGACTATGTAGGGTCTACATGGGTGTGTGACTATGTAGGGTCGACGTGGGTGTGTGACTATGTAGGGTCCACATGGGTGTGTGACTATGTAGGGTCTACATGGGTGTGTGACTATGTAGGGTCTACATGGGTGTGTGACTATGTAGGGTCCACATGGGTGTGACTATGTAGGGTCTACATGAGTGTGTGACTATGTAGGGTCTACATGAGTGTGTGACTATGTAGGGTCTACGTGGGTGTGTGACTATGTAGGGTCTACGTGGGTGTGTGACTATGTAGGGTCTACATGGGTGTGTGACTATGTAGGGTCTACGTGGGTGTGTGACTATGTAGGGTCTACATGGGTGTGTGACTATGTAGGGTCTACATGAGTGTGTGACTATGTAGGGTCTACATGGGTGTGTGACTATGTAGGGTCCACATGGGTGTGACTATGTAGGGTCTACATGAGTGTGTGACTATGTAGGGTCTACGTGGGTGTGTGACTATGTAGGGTCTACATATGTGCGTGACTATGTACCTTGCCTCTGGGCATCCTTGCCTGCAGCATAGGAGACCACGTTGGCTGACTCTCAAGGGTACTCACCATGTACATGGCTGGAGTTGTCCCCACGTGTAATGGCGTTACCTGTGTTGATGCTCTGACATGTCTGGCAGCACCTCCTGTGGCAGGGTTGTACGGTGTTGTTGTCGTGAAGGCTAGGCAGTTTGCTGCAAATCATGATCTGTTTGAGGTTTGGTGGTTGTTTAAAGGCAGGAAGTGGGGGTGTGGGGAAGATCTTGGTGAGGTGCTCATCCTCATCGACAATGTGTTGCAGGCTGCGAAAAATACAGCAGGTCAGACAGCATCCAAAGAACAGGAGAATTGATGTTTCAGGCATAAGCCCTTTATCAGGGAAGGGAGGGGAGGGGGTGGAATGGGGGCAAATAGATAAATAGGAGGCTGTGGGTGGGGCTGGGGAGGGAAGGTGGCTGGGAAGGCAATATGTGGATGCTGGTGGGAGAGTGTTTGTGATAGAGCAGTGGAGAGGGTGGAAGAGATAGGTGGGAAGGAAGATGGACAGATAGGACAGGTCAAGAGGGTGGTGCTGAGTTGGAGGGTTAGATCTAGGATGAGGTGGGGAGAGGGGTGATTTGGAAACTCATGAAGTCGATGCAAGTTATATAGAAGATGCATGCTTAAATTATTTAATTATTAAATTAAATAATATCACATAGAACAGGCCCTTCAGCCCACGATGTTGTGCTGACCTGTGAAACCAATCTAAAGCCCATCTAACCTACGCTCATCTATAATCATTAACATGTTTATCCAATAGCCATTTAAATGCTCTTCAAGTTGGCAAGTCTACCACTGTTGCAGGCAGGGCATTCCATGCCTTAACTACTCTCTGACATCTGTCCTAAATCGGTCACCCCTCAATTGAAAACTATGTCCCCTCGTGCTAGCCACCACCATCCAAGGAAAAAGGCTTTCAGTGTCCACTCATGACCACAGGCAGCGGTTGGGATGGCTAGCTCAATGTATTTAAGGGGAACAGGGACTGAGGGGGAAATGATCAGAGGGATCGGTCGATGAGGCTTAAAGTAAGGTGATCCGACTGAAACAGCACGAACCAAGGGGATCTGGTGTAGGATCTAGATGCCATTATAAAAAGTAGCACGGTGGCACAGTGGTTAGCACTGCTGCCTCACAGCGCCAGAGACCTGGGTTCAATTCCCGCCTCAGGCGACTGACTGTGTGGAGTTTGCACATTCTCCCCGTGTCTGTGTGGGTTTCCTCCGGGTGCTCCGGTTTCCTCCCAAGTCCAAACATGGGCAGGTTAGGTGAATTGGCCATGCTAAATTGCCCGTAGTGTGAGGTGAAGGGGTAAATGTAGGGGAATGGGGCTGGGTGGGTTGCACTTCGGCGGGTCGGTGTGGACTTGTTGGGCTGAAGGGCCTGTTTCCCCACTGTAAGTAATCTAATCTAACAACTCACTTTATCTGATCATCTTGTACGTCTCTATTAAGTCACCTCTCAATCGTCTCCAGACAAAATCAGCCTCAAGTCCCTCAGCCTTTCCTCATGAGATCTTCCTTCCACACCAGGCAACATCCTGGTAAATCACCTCTATACTCTTTCCAATGTTTCCACATCCCTCCTGTAATGCAGTGACCAGAGCTGGATGCAATATTCCAAGTGTGGCTGCACCAGAGTTTTGTACAGCTGCAATATGACCACATGGTTCCGAAATTCAATCCCTTCTCCAATAAAAGACAACACACCATATGCCTTGTTAACAATCCTATCAATCTAGGTGGCAACTTTCAGGGATCTATGTACATAGACACTGAGATTTCTCTGCTCATCCACACTACCAAGGATCTTACCATTAGCCCAGTACTCTGTATTCCTGTTACCCCTTTGAAAGTGAATCATCTCACACTTTTCCACATTAAACTCCATTTGCCACCTCTCAGCCCTGCTCTGTAGCTTATCTATGCCCTTCTATAACCTGCAACATCCTTCAGCACTATCCACAACTCCACCAACCTTAGTGTCATCTGCAAATTTACTAACACATCCTTCTCTGCCCTCATCAAGGTCATTTATAAAAATGACAAATAGCAGTGGCCCCAAAACAGATCATTGCGGTACACCACTAGTAACTGAACTCCAAGATGAACATTTCCCATCAACCACCACCCTCTGTTTACTTACAGCTGGCCAATTTCTGATCCAAACCGCTAAATCACCCTCAATCCCATGTTTCCAGATTTTCTGCAATAGTCTACTGTGGGGAACCATATCAAACGATTTACTGAACTCCAAATACACCACATCAACTGCTTTACCCTCATCCACCTGTTTGATCACCTTCTCAAAGAACTCAACATCATCTGTAGGGCAATGACCTACCCTTCACAAAACCGTGTTGATTAACCCTAATCAAATGATTCCTTTCTAGATGATTATAAATCCTCTCTCTTATAATTCTTTCCAAACCTTTGGCCACAACCGAAGTAAGGCTCACTGGTCTATAATTACCAGGGTTGTCTCTACTTCCCTTCTTGAACAAGGGGACATTTGCCATCCTCCAGTATTCTGGCACTACACCTGTAGACAATGACAACATAAAGATCAAAGCCAAAGGCTCTGCAATCTCCTCCCTAGCTTACCAGAGAATCCTAGGATAAATCCCATCCGACCCAGGGGACTTATTTATTTTCACACTTTCCAGAATTGCTAACATCTCTTCCTTATGAACCTCAATCCCGTATCTCAGTATTCTCCTCAACAACATTGTCTTTTTCCTGTGTGAATACTGTGAGAGGCGCTTGCAAATGTTGCTGTTTCTGCAAAAATCACAAGGCTGAATCATGAGGGGGGGTGTCTGTTAAGCTAGATATGCTTGCACAAATAGCTACAAGTAGCTGCATCTTGCTTCTGCAGAAATCGCAAGGCAGAATCATGAGGGTGTATACCAAGAAATAACTAACCGAAAAGGGAGGTGGTCGACTGGTAGACACAGATGTATTGACATGACAGTTGCAATTGTCACGCACATAGGGAGTTAGTATGAACAAGACAACCAAATAAGGTATAAAATAAATGCGAGTGGGGGGTGCGACAGGCTTAGAGTAGTGGGAGATGTAAACAGAGGCGGTGTGAAGCTAGACCTTGTGATAGGCTACACGCAACAGCAAAAGCAACCAATGGGGTAAAAGAGGAGTACCGAAAGACTCAACTGAACTGTATAAATTGTAATGTAACCTTCTGATCGGGGTACCCGCTGGACACCCGGTCTTGCAAGAACACTTTAATAAAACTGCTGCTTCAGAATTTGACTCAGACTGAAATTATTGAACAGTGAGCTACGTTTCTCACAAATACATCTGGCGTCTCTCCTATTTCTTCAGCCCCCACACACAACTTCCCACTACTGTCCTTGTCTAGCCCTCATCTTACTCTAGTCATTCTTTTATTCCTGACATACCTATAGAAAGTCTGAGGGTTTTCCTTGATCCTACCTGCCAAAGACTTCTCATGTCCCCTCCTGGCTCTTCTTAGCTCTCTCTGTAGGTCCTTCCCAGATAACGTGCAACTCTCAAGTACCCTAACCGAGTCTTCACATCTCATCTTTACATAGTTTGGAGGAGCCAGAGTTCGACTGGGGTGTACAAAATTAAAAATCACACAACAGCATGTTATAGTCCAACAGGTTTATAATCTTACGATCGTATACTGCTTATGAAGGAGTAGCGCTCCGAAAGCTCGTGCTTCCAAATGAACCTAACTTAGATAAATGTGAGATGCTGTATTTTGGGAAAGCAAATCTTAGCAGGACTTATACACTTAATGGTAAGGTCATCGGGAGTGTTGCTGAACAAAGGGACCTTGGAATGCAGGTTCATAGCTCCTTGAAAGTAGAATCGCAGGTAGATAGGATAGCGAAGATGTTTTCGTTTGTTGGTCAGAGTATTGAGTACAGGAGTTGGGAGGTCATGTTGCAGCTGTACAGGACATTGGTGAGGCCACTATTGGAATACTGTGTGCAATTCTGGTCTCCTTCCAATCACAAAGATGTTGTGAAACTTGAAAGGGTTCAGACAAGATTTACAAGGATGTTGCCAGGTTTGGAGGATTTGAGCTACAGGGAGAGGCTGAACAGACTGGGACTGTTTTCCCTGGAGCGTCGGAGGCTGAGGGGTGACCTTATAGAGGTTTACAAAATTATGAGGGGCATGGATAGGATAAATAGACCAAGTCTTTTCCCTGGGGTCGGGGAGTCCAGAACTAGAGGGCATAGGTTTAGGGTGAGAGGGGAAAGATATAAAAGAGACCTAAGGGCAACTTTTTCTCACAGAAGGTTCTATGTGTATGGAATGAGCTGCCAGAGGATGTGGTGGAGGCTGGTACAATTGCAACATTTAAGAGGCATTTGGATGGGTATATGAATAGGAGGGATATGGGCCAGGTGCTGGCAGGTGGGACTAGATTGGGTTGAGATATCTGGTCGGCATGGACGGGTTGAACCGAAGGGACTGTTTCTGTGCTGTACATTTCTATAACTCTATAAAATGTTGTGTGATTTTCATTTTTATATAAGCCTTCTTCTTCCTCTTTACCAGAAATTCAACTTCTTTAGTAAACCACGGTTCCCTCGCTTGACCACCTCCTCCCTGCCTGACAGGTACACACTTACTCAGGACATGCAGTAGCTGTTCCTTGAATGAGCTCCACATTTCAATTGTGCCCATTCCCTGCAGTTTCCTTCCCCATCCTATGCATCTTAAATCTCGCCTAATCACATCATATTTGCCTTTCCCCCCAGCTATAACTCCTGCCTTGCGTATATACCTATCCCTTTCCATCGCTAAAATAAACGTAACCAGATTGTGGTCATGTTCTGTTGTTCAAACCATTTAATGCCAATATGCAAAGTATAAACACAAAAATTATGTCTCATCATTGTGATATATGTAATATATGTTGATACGAGGACCTATAATAAGTCTCTTGAATCCTTCAGTACTATGTTAGCCACATCTCGCTATTGTATTATAGATACTAACATAAATATCACTTCATCAGCTTCCTGACAGAAAGCAAAAAGCCCATCACTGTATTTATGACAGATCGTGAGGCAGATCAGATTTATATTGATTGATAAAGATATGACTCCCAGATCTTAGAAAACTAATCAAGTGCAATAGGTGAAAACGTTAACATGAGACTGGCCTTTTAACTCTTAATGAAATAAAGAGAGGGGTGGGGTAAGTTTACATTTCATTCACAGTGAATGTCACAGTCACAATTGCATGTTAACAAGTGGAGCTCTCCCAATGGTTTCAGTACACTCCAAAAGAGTGCTCAGTGTTATATAGTTTAGTATTCCTTCTTCACAATTCTCTAAAAGATGCTGGAGCAAACTATTGTATCAGAAGGATGCATATTTGCTGAAAATATGTGCAAATTCAGTTAGAAACATCATTTTATTAATTAGCACGCACAATTAAATCACCTTTTTTTTCTAAACAGTGTAATGTTTCTTATTATATACACAATTCTCCTATCAGTCAATCCCAGACTTTAATTTGGCAATGGTTCAAACTGTGCTTAAAATATACACTTTCCTTTATCCTTACGCCAGAATGTTCTTTCGCATCTGAAAACATTCTGCGCAGCAATGCAACAATGTTATCTGTTTTCCAAAGACACATTGCACTATCACATTGCATAGTTTCCATTCAGGAATGAAAGACTCGCCAGACTTTCTTAATCTTTCTCATGATAACACTTTCATTTTAAATTTGCATTTCAGAAACCGTTGTGTGATGTTGTTTGAACCCATGCAGCTTGCTTTTATGTCTCAGGAAGATAACTAAAACAGTCTTGTGCCAAAACCTTAATTGGTGCTGAGTGTCGTAGAAGAGATACAGATTTCGTTAAAGGCTTAACAGGCATAACGCATCTGCAGTATGTCAAACCACAAGACAGGAAATATGGGCTTTGGTATACGAACAACCTCTCTAGTGTACGTCAGTTCATACGTCAAAGGACCCCAGACCTTCCTGGGGGACTGTCTGACTTCTAAACGTTCCTGCAGACTCTTCTTTATCTGTCATGATCACATTACAGCATGTAAGTGTAAAGTGTTCAAGACAGGTCACACTTCTTTCTTGGAAAATGCATTGTATCAGTAAAGGACAACCTGGACATAAAGCAGGATCAGTTTGCACTTTGCAAATTATAGAGTCACCCAGCACGGAAACAGATCCTTCGGTCCAAATCATCCATGCCGACTAAGTTTCCCAAAGTAGAATAATTGATTAGCATGTAATCTCCATTAGTGGCTCATAGTAACAAATTATTCCATAATGCAGCATAAAATGTTTTGAAAGAGGGCAGTATTTCAATTAGAGACAACATTTCTGGAATATGTGGCGAGTTCTGCCGAAGATTCAAATTTAACACAGATTAGGACATTTGCAACTGCAGGACCAGAAGTGTCATGGATTCTTGGTCACATCCCGTAAAAAGACAAATCACACATAATGGGGAAAAAAAACCGATCTTGAAATTCTGAAGGTTTGCAAGGTGAGAAAATTTAGGGTGTAGGCTTGCTCGCTGAGTTGTAGGTTTGATATCCAGACATTTCATTACCTGGCTAGGTAACATGACCAGTGGCGACCTCCAAGTGAAGCAAAGCTGTTGGCTCCTGCTTTCTATTTATATCTTTCTCCTGGATGGGGTTCCTGGTGTTTGTGGTGATGTCATTTCCTGTACGTTTTCTGAGGGGTTGATAGATGGCATCTAGATCTATGTGTTTGTTTATGGCGTTGTGGTTGGAGTGCCAGGCCTCTAGAAATTCTCTGGCATGCCTTTGCTTAGCCTGTCCCAGGATAGATGTGTTGTTCCAGTCGAAATGGTGTTTTTTTTCATCCGTGTGTAGGGCTACGAGGGAGAGAGGGTCATGTCTTTTTGTGGCTAGCTGATGTTCATGTATCCTGGTGGCTAACTTTCTTCCTGTTTGTCCTACGTAGTGTTTGTGGCAGTCCTTGCATGGACTTTTGTAGATGACGTTGGTTTTGTCCATGGGTTGTACTGGGTCTTTTAAGTTTGTTAGTTTTTGTTTGAGAGTGTTGGTGGGTTTGTGTGCTACTAGGATTCCGAGGGGTCTCAGTAGTCTGGCTGTCATTTCTGAAACTTCGTTGATGTATGGTAAGGTAGTTAGGGTTTCTGACTGTGTTTGGTCTGCTTGTCGTGGTTTGTTCTTGTGGAATCTGCGCACTTTATATTTTGAGTATCCGTTATTCTTGAATACGTTGTATAGGTGGTTCTCCTCTGTTTTCCGAAGTTCGTCTGTGCTGCAGTGTGTGGTGGCTCATTGGAATAGTGTTCTGATACAGCTTCGTGTGTGTGTGTGTGTTAGGATGGTTGCTGGCGTAGTTAAGTATTTGGTCAGTGTTTGTCGGTTTTCTGTATACGCAGGTTTGTAGTTCTCCGTTGTCCTTTCTTTCGACTGTGATGTCCAGGAATGCGAGTTTGTTGTCGGTTTCTTCCTCCTTGGTGTACATTATGCCTGTGAGGGTGTTGTTGATGATGTTAAATGTCTCTTCTATCTTGTTTCGTTTTGTGATGACAAAGGTGTCATCTACGTAGCAGACATTTGGTTTGATGGTTGGTAGGGCTGTTTGTTCTAGTCTTTGCATTACTGCTTCTGCTCTGAATCCTGAAAGCGGAGATCCCATGGGTGTGCCGTTGGTTTGTTTGTAGACTATGTTGTTAAAAGTGAAGTGGGTGGTGACGCACAGGTCCACTAGCTTCATGATGTTTTCATTGGTAATGTGATTGATGGTGGTTGGGGTGTGTGTGATGGTCTCTTCTAAAAGTGTGGTAAGTGTTTCCTTTGCCAGGTCGATGTTGGTGGAGGTGAACAGGGCTGTTACGTCGAATGAGATCATTGCTTCATCTTCCTCTATTTTGGTGTTTTTGATGATTTTTAGGAATTCCTGGGTGGAGTGGATGGAGTGCTGTGACTCTTCTACTAGGTACTTCAGTCTTGCGTGTAGTTCTTTGGCCAGTCTGTAAGTTGGTGTTCCGGGTAGTGAGACTATAGATCTGAGGGGGGCTCCTGGTTTATGGATTTTTGGTAGTCTGTAGAATCGTGGGGTGTTGGTCCCGTCGGGTTTCATTTTTTGGAATTCTGTCTTGTTTAATTGTCTGGAATTGAGTAATTTTCTTAGAAGATATGTAATTTTGTTTCCTAGTTGTGGGATCGGGTCTAGCGCCACCTGTTGGTAGGTGTTGGTGTCTGCGAGTAGTGCATTGGCTTTCTCTATGTAGTCCCTTCTGTTCAGGATGCCAGTGAGCCGACTTTTGTCTGCAGGTAATATAATGATGTTTTTGTATTTTTTGTGGTTTTCTAGGGCTTTCTTTTCTTGTGTGTTCAGTTTGTTTCCTTCCTTCTTTCGGGCTCAGAGTAGGTACAACTGTCTGTCTGATCATTTGTTGTGTTTCTTCCGTGAGATTGTTGTCCTTCAATGTGGTTTCTAATGCCGCTCGGAAATCCTTCTTGTCAGCGTCTTTCTAGACACAGAAGAAGCAGTACTGGTAAAAGGATTAAATTTCAATTACCGAGACGCTGACAAGAAGGATTTCCAAGCGGCATTAGAAACCACATTGAAGGACAACAATCTCACGGAAGAAACACAACAAACGATCAGACAGACAGTTGCACCTACTCTGAGCCCGAAACAAGGAAGGAAACAAACTGAACACACAAGAAAAGAAAGCCCTAGAAAACCTCAAAAAATACAAAAACATCATTATATTACCTGCAGACAAAGGTCGGCTCACTGGCATCCTGAACAGAAGGGACTACATAGAGAAAGCCAATGCACTACTCGCAGACACCAACACCTACCAACAGGTGGCGCTAGACCCGATCCCACAACTAGGAAACAAAATTACATATCTTCTAAGAAAATTACTCAATTCCAGACAATTAAACAAGACAGAATTCCAAAAAATGAAACCCGATGGGGCCAACACCCCACGATTCTACAGACTACCAAAAATCCATAAACCAGGAGCCCTCCTCAGACCTATAGTCTCACTACCCAGAACACCAACCTACAGACTGGCCAAAGAACTACACGCAAGACTGAAGTACCTAGTAGAAGAGTCACAGCACTCCATCCACTTCACCCAGGAATTCCTAAAAATCATCAAAAACACCAAAATAGAGGAAGATGAAGCAATGATCTCATTCGACGTAACAGCCCTGTTCACCTCCATCAACCTCGACCTGGCAAAGGAAATACTCGCCACACTTTTAGAAGAGACCATCACACACACACCAACCACCATCAATCACATTACCAACAAAAACATCATGAAGCTAGTGGACCTGTGCATCACCACCCACTTCACTTTCAACAACATAGTCGACAAACAAACCAACGGCACACCCATGGGATCTCCGCTTTCAGGATTAAGAGCAGAAGCGGTAATGGAAAGACTAGAACAAACAGCCCTACCAACCATCAAACCAAAAATCTGGGTCCACTACATAGATGACACCTTTGTCATCACAAAACGAAACAAGATAGAAGAGACATTTAACATCATCAACAACACCCTCACAGGCATAATGTACACCAAGGAGGAAGAAACCGGCAACAAACTCGCATTCCTGGACGTCACAGTCGAAAGAAAGGACAACGGAGAACTACAAACCTGCGTATACAGAAAACCTACAAACACTGACCAAATACTTAACTACGCCAGCAACCATCCTAACACACACACACACACGAAGCTGTATCAGAACACTATTCCAATGAGCCACCACACACTGCAGCACAGACGAACTTCGGAAAACAGAGGAGAACCACCTATACAACGTATTCAAGAATAACGGATACTCAAAATATAAAGTGCGCAGATTCCACAAGAACAAACCACGACAAGCAGACCAAACACAGTCAGAAACCCTAACTACCTTACCATACATCAACGAAGTTTCAGAAATGACAGCCAGACTACTGAGACCCCTCGGAATCCTAGTAGCACACAAACCCACCAACATCTCAAACAAAAACTAACAAACTTAAAAGACCCAGTACAACCCATGGACAAAACCAACGTCATCTACAAAAGTCCATGCAAGGACTGCCACAAACACTACATAGCACAAACGGGAAGAAAGTTAGCCACCAGGATACATGAACACCAGCTAGCCACAAAAAGACACGACCCTCTCTCCCTCGTAGCCCTACACACGGATGAAAAAAAAACACCATTTCGACTGGGACAACACATCTATCCTGGGACAGGCTAAGCAAAGACATGCCAGAGAATTCCTAGAGGCCTGGCACTCCAACCACAACGCCATAAACAAACACATAGATCTAGATGTCATCTATCAACCCCTCAGAAAACGAACAGGAAATGACATCACCACAAACCCCAGGAACCCCATCCAGGAGAAAGATATAAATAGAAAGCAGGAGACAACAGCTTTGCTTCACTTGGAGGTAACCAGATAATGAAACGTCTGGATATCAAACCTACAGCTCAGTGAGCAAACCTATATCCTAAATCTTAACATGAGCTACAAACCTTCACAAACCTTGCAGGCTAGAAAATGGTAATTATTTTTCAATTAATGTGTGTTTCACGCTCATGATTTTTGTACTGGGTTTTAATGCTGCAGCTGCCAGAACATAAGAGCGACAGCAGAGATAGTGATAGTAGTACACAAAACCTAATTTGTAAAATTAAACAAATGTTACAGATTTGAAACCAAACTAGATAATGCTGTAAAAACATAGCAGTTCAAATGGCATTGGTAGACATGAGCAAACAAACAACTTATTCACATTGGACTCTCCTTAAGTACATAAAAGTTGCACAAGCATTTTATTTGAAAAAGAGCAAACAGGCTAAAAGCAAGACCATAGTAGAGAGTTTATATTAGTGAACAGATTGTTAACTGAGATAAAAGAAAAATTCAAATGAAAGCAAATTTAAACAGTGTTGACAAGTATCAATGCAAATATTTCCTGGAACACCCAAATTATGGACTTTAATAGAGAAATGCAAATATTTTGTTTACCCTCGATTGAAGCCAGGGTGTGGTGAAGCCACAGGTAAGATTTGATCATCCACATTCTACTGTCTTAAAAAGAAATAGACTATGAAAGGAAGAAAATACAAACGTAATGTCCCAGTAATACCTCTGTATGACTTTAAATCTGTAATAAAAGGTGACAATTTTTAAGTTAGCCTAATCTGCTAAAATACATATTGTTGTATTAAGCACTAATGGATAAGAGTCAAAAACAAAACTGACTTTTCCCACTGAAGTCAACATTAAAATAAAAAATGCAGTGCTAACAATACTGCTTAACAATCATCAGACCTCAGGAAAGTTATGATATTGATGCTCTTGTTTCTGATTAAGCATCCTTGCAAAATAATATCGACAGACTTTAAATGAGGAACCAAAGACATTGAGTCAATTTATTCAACAGAACCAGCCTTATGCTACATTCATCTCTTATGTCAATCATGTTGTTCATGGTTTCCTGAATGTGTATAGAACATACACAAAAACCACATATCCAACTGGAATGTCGGCAATGTTGCAGATGACAGTGCAGATTTATCCTTTCACAGAGTCTGATAAAATTAAACTTTCCCTTTATAGGGGTCAAGCTGCAACTCCAGCAATAGTGCTCAGTTGAGCAAGAAATATTGCAGCTTGTTAAGGACAATAATTATTGGCTCATTTCAGGTTCATTTGCTACAGACAACATTATCACAATTTATTCACACCTTTTAGGATTGTTGATGGCTGAGAAAGAGTCAAGACGAGTAGTGGGCTGCTCAACCTTCTGCTCCGTTATAGGACCAGAGAGTTGTACAGCATAAAAACAGGCTCCTCGGCCCACACAGTCTCTGCTGACCAACAAACACCAAACTACACTCATCCCAATTACCTGCACTGGGTCCATGGCCTCCAAAGTCCTGGCATTTTAAGTACTCAGCCCAATGCTTCTTAAATGTTGCACGATTATCTGCCGCCAAAACCCTCTCTGGCAGTATGTTCCATATGTCTGTCAGCCTCTCGATGAAAAAATTCTTTCTTAGATCTCCTCTAAACCACTTGCTCCTCATCTTAAACTTTCGCCTCTGGTGTTACACATATCAAACGGGGAAGGGATTCTCGTGATCTACTCTGTCAATGCCTCTCATAGTTTGGTATATCTCAATCAGATCTCCCCTAAGCGTCCTCTGCTCCAAGGAAAACAAACTCAGCCTATCCAGTCTCTCCTATAACTGAAAATTTTCATCCCAGGTAACATCCTGGTGAATTTTCTCTCCATGCAACTATGTTCTTCCAATAGTGTGGCAACCAGAACTGCACACAGTATTCCGTTAGTGCCCTAAACAGTGTTTTTTAAGGTTGTATGAGATTTCCTTGTTCCTAAATTTTATGCCCAGCCAATGAGGGCAAGCATCTCATATGCCCTCTTCACCACCCTTCTACCTGCACTGACACCTTCAGAGATCTATGTACTTGTCCACCAAAGTCCCATTGTTCCTCAGTACTCCCTAAGGATCTGCTACTCATTGTGTACATCCTACTCTTATCAGATCTCACACTTATCAGGATTTAACTCCATCTGCCATTGCTCTGCTCAATTTAGCAGCTGATCAATAACAGACTGCAGCCTGACAGCATCCTCCTCATTACCAACAACAACACCAGTTTTCATGCTATCCACAAACTTTCTAATCATGTCTCCAAGTTGTTAATGTAAATAACAAATAGCAAGGGTCCTAGCACCGAACCCTGTGATACACCTCTGGTCACAGGCTTCCAATTACAAAAACAATCCTCCACCATCACTCGTCTTTGAAAGCCCATTTTGGATCCATTTTGTTCACTTGCCTTGGATCCCATGTGCTCTAACCTTCTGGACCAGCCTTCCATTTGGGACCTTCACAAAGGCCTTACAGAAGTCCATATAAACCATATCAACTGCATAGTGACAGAGAATTATACAGCAGACAGGGAAACAGACCCTTTGGTCCAACTCGGCCATGCCGACCAGGTTTCACAAACTAAACCAGGCCTATTTGCCCATATCCTTCTGAACCTTTCCTGACCATGTATCCATACAAGTGAATTTTAAATGTTGTAAGTATAACTGCATCTACCACTTCCTCTGGCAGTTCATTCCATATACAAACTACCCTCTGTATGAACAAGTTGCCCCTCTGGTCCTTTTTACATCTTTCCCCTCTCAGCTTAAAAATATACTTTCTAGTTTTGAACTCCCCAACCCCAGGTAAAAAGAACTTTGCAATTCACCTTATCTATGCCCTGCATGATTTTATAAACCTCTTTAAGTTCATCCCTTAACCTCCCACGCTTGGGTGAAAAATGTTCCAGCCTATCTGGCCTCTGCTTTTAACTCAAACCCTCTAGTCCTGGTAACATCCTTGCAAATCTTTTCTGTATACTTTCCAATTTAATAATAAGCAGGGTGACCAGAGCTGCATGCAGTACTCCAAAAGTGGTCTTACCAATGTCCTGTACAGCTGCAACATGATGTCCCAACTCCCATACTCAATGTTCTGACCAATGAAGGCAGCATACCAAACGCCTCCTTCACCACCATCTATCTGGATACCACATGAAAGGAATTATGTACTTGAACCCCGAGGTCTCTCTGTTCGACCACAATCCCCAGGGCCCTAAAATTAAATTGGTATTAAATTAGTCAGACAGAATGTCCCTCAAATCCATGCTGACTATCCCTGATCAATCCTTGTCTTTTCAAGTATTGATTAATTCTGTCCTTCAGAATATTTTCCAATAATTTTCTTCTCGCTGACGTCAAACTAGCTGTCACGCTGTAATTATTTGGCATATCGCAGTTGCCCTTCTTGAACAAAGGAACCGTATTAGCTGTCCTCTAGTCACCTGGCACTTCACTTGTGGCCAGCGATGTATTAGACCATTAAAAAGAGGGGAGGCCCTCAACAGTATAGAAAATGTAGGAGGTTGCTTAAAAAGGAAATTAGGAGGACAAACTGTAATTTGTCAGGGTCCTAGCAATCTCCTTCCTTTCCTCCCATAGCATTCTGGGATACATCTCATCAGGCCCTGGGGATTTGTGCACCTGTATGGCCGTTAAAAAGTCTTAGTAACTCCTTGTTTTTAATTTTAACACGCACTAGAATTTTACAATATCAACTGAAATGCCTGGCTACTATGCCTTCCTCCTTTGTGAAATAGATGAGAAGTATTTATTTAATACCTCATCCACATCCGTTCACTCCACACACAAATTGCTCCTTTGGTCTCTAATAGGTCCAACTCTTTCCCTGGTAATCCTTTTATTCTTAATATTCATCAAAAGTCTTGGGGTTTTTCTTGATCCCATCAGCCTGGCCCATTTTTACCCTCCTAATTTCCTGTTTAAGAAACCTCCTATACTCTCTGTACTATTGAAGACCTCCCCTCTTTTTAATGGTCTATCGCTGCTGTGTGCTTCCCTCTTTTTCTTTATGAAACTCCAGATATCCCTTGACATCCCGGGTTCCCTGGACTTGCTGCCCTTGCCCATCACTCTTACAGGAACATGTTGGCCCTGAATTCTCACTATACTATTTTTAAAAGACTTCCACTTTCCAAATGTAGACTTCCCTGCAATTACCTATTTCCCAATCTGTTTGCCAGATCCTGTCTAATGACATTGAAATTGACCTTTCCCCAATTTAGACATTTAATTTCTGCACTAAGCTTAGCCTTTTCCACAATGACTTTTGAACTATGCGCAAAATGCTTGCTCACTGAAATTTCAACCACTTGACTGGCTTCATTCCCTGGAATTATGTCTAGCATTGCCTCATGTTGAGTAGAACTATCTACAAACCGGCATAACATTTTTTTCTTGAAGGCTCTTTAAAAATTCCATCCTTTCACAAAATGTGGAGAGAACCTGATTCTGACCGCTTTGAGTGACTGACTGACTGTCCATAAGCCCCTGCACTGGTAACTGAGCTCTTGGCTTACTGTGCCAGGACTCCCTGATCAAAAGGAAGCTCCCTTAATAGCCATGATAAGCTTCTTGGCTTTGTGGCTGCACTAAATGGGGAGGCCATTTACTGTGATAGAGAGGCAAGGTGCAAAAATGCAAGGCAGGGATTCTGTGAGTATTCAGGTAGGTTCAAAGTGAGTGAGTGATAAGAGATGAAGTAAAGAGCTTGGAGAGGCAGCCGAGTCCAGTTCATGGTCTGGGTGCATGTCCCCAAATGCAAAATAACCTTGCTGCAGCATTCTAACAATAGTAGCTGTTGCACCCTGGTCTTCAGTGTTGAAGCGCAGAAATGAATTGGAGATGTGTTATCAGGCATCTTTAAGGTTGATACATGTTGGATGTCAATGTCAGAGAACGTGAGCTGCATGTAGTTGATAACCCATGGAGCACATTCCCAGATTTTGGATCCAGTGTCCAACATGGAGGGCTTTAGAAACATGTGGTGAAATAAAGCCATTGGTCACATTCTGACTTCCATGTGGAAAATTCTCAACATCCGGTTTGGTGGCAGTGGGTGATGGGTAGCAACTAGCCAATTAATGTGGTGATAGCTGCAGCTTATAAGGCCATTTTCAAGCAGTAATCTCTTTAATAAGAACATTGCTCCAGCCAAAATTACTGCTCCAGAGCTTGCAATGCCAAGATTTCAACTCAGGACAGCACGGGGGGAGGTGTCCCAATCCCCAACTTACAGTATAAGGGGTAAAACCCTTATTGGGCAGGAAATGGAACTTAAAGGGTTTAGCTGTCTGGGGCACTGGAAGGATCCTTGGGAATGGAGCAAGCAAACTAGGATGCAGAGTGAAGAATCACAGTGTTCAGGGTAAAGGGGACAGAAAGGCTGGGAGCTGCATATTAAAGATGGGGAGAATAATGTGGTGATTAGGCATGCTGTGGACAGGGAAGGATTTGGTAGATTTATTAAGGAGGCAATGGTTGAAGTGCTCAGGCTTGGCATAGGAGTGGAATTAGGGGTAGAGCGGGAAGATTAAGGGAAATAGTGAAAGGGTTGATAGTCAGAGGGCGATTGGAAAAAGGAGAGGGGAATACCAAAGGAAAGGAGAAAGCTATTCAGAGTAATGGGAGAAATGGTGGAATGTACAGTATAGAGAGTGTAAGGAGGTAGAGGGACTGGATGGAGCCCAACTGGAGCATGAGGAGCAGCGGGAAAGGGGCACAGCAGAGTAAACCTGGGGAGGGGAGGGAAGGGAAACAAACAGTGGGAGAGGAACAGAGTGAATGGGGGTGTTGGGGGGGGGGTGAACCTGTGGGGGAATGGAGGAGAGGAGAGGAGTGAATCTGGGAGTGAACAGCAGGAGCTGAATCTAAGGGTGGAGGTGACATTACAACTTAAAGTGTCTGGATGTCTTTGAGCGATCACAGGACATTCTGAAAGGGGAGGGTGAGCTACTGAATGTTGCAATCCATACTGGAATACCAACATAGGCGGGAAGAGAGAGATAAGTCCTATATTGGGAATTTAGAGAGTTAGGTGGAAAGTTGAAAAGCAGCCCTCTAGAGTTGTAGTATCAGGATTTCTCCCTGTTCCACATGCCAGTGAGGCTAGAAGAAGGTAAGACATTTGAATATGTGGCAAAAGAGCTGGTTTAGAAGAGGGCACTTCAGATATGTGGATCACTGGGCAGGTGGGACCTATACACGAAGGATGGGTTATACCTAAATTGGAGGGGCATCAATATCCTGGCAGAGAGGTTTGCTGGTGCCACCTGGGTGGGTTTAAACTAGTGTGGCAAAGGGTGGGAAACAGAGCAGTAGGTCAGCATGTGGAGTGTTTAAGGAGAAGGTCGACATTAAAGTAGGTCTAATAGAAAGAGCAGGCTGGGTCAGGTTATTGAATACAGTGAGACAGGTGGTCTTAAATTTATTTATTTTACTGCGAGGAGTACGACAGGCAAAGCAAATGAGCTTACAGCCTGGGACTTCAACATAGTAGCCATTACAGAAACTTTATTGGAAGAAGGGTACATATCTGTTCCTCTATGTCCCACTGACTATTGGCTGGTCTATAGGATAACTCCTTCATTGTGAATGCATCTTCCTTATTCCTTAGTTCTACCTTTATGGTCTCAGTGGATGGAAAAACGTGAAAATATTAAAGTTGTTATAGTGGGTGATTTTAACTTTCCCAAATTGACTGCGACTCCTTAGATGGGGCAAATTTGTTAAGTGCATCCAGGAGGGATTCTTGAAACAATGTGTAGATAATCCGAGTAGAGATGTGGCTGTATTAGACCTTGTATTGGGGAATGAGTTTGGCGAGATGATGGATGGGCATTTTGGGAACAGTGATCATAATTTCCCCACAAGTTATGTATAAGGAAAAGACTGGTCTTCAGGTGAAAGTGTTAAATTAGGAGAAGGCTAATTACAAGAGTATGAGGCAGGAACTGGCAAAATTAGATTAGGGAAGGCTGTTTGAGATAAATCCACATCTGAAATGTGTGAATCTTTTAAAGGCCAGATGACCAGAGTTCAGGACTAGTGTGTTCCTGCAAGAATGAAAAGATAAAAATGGCAAGTTTTGGGTAAGCTGGATGACAAAAGATATTGAAAATTTAATCAAAAGTAAATGGAAGCATATAAGAGGTTTAGGAAACTGAAGTCAAAGAAAACCCTTGAGGAATATAAAAGAAGCAGAAAATAAACAAGGAATTAGGAAGGCTGAAAGAGGCCATGAAATATTCTTGGCAATTAGACTGAAGGAGGAACTCAAAGCATTATGTGTATATTAGGAGCAAGAGGGGAATTAGGGAAAGGGTACATCGACTCAGGAACAAAGGAGGAAATTTATGTGTGGAAGCGGATGAAGTCCTTAATAAATCGATATTGAGCAAGAAGGAGGACATGAATGATGGTAATATTAGGGAGGGGTATGTTGATATTCTGAGGCATGTCAATATTAAGAAGGAGGTGGTGTTGGGTGTCTTGAAAAAAAATTAGAGTAGATAGGTCCCTCGGGCCTGATGTGATCTGTCCCAGGATACTGAAGGTGGCAAGGGAGGAGATTGCTGGGGCGTTGACAGAGATCTTTTTATCCTCTTTAGCCACAGGTAAGGTTCCAGATGACTTGAGAAAAGCCAGAGTTGTTCCTTACTTTAAGAGCAATAGGAATAATCCAAGAAATTATAGGCCGGTGATCCTTACATCAGTAGTAGGGAAATTATGGGAGGAGGTTCTTAGGGACATGATTTACTCACATTTGGAAAAGAATGGATTTATTTGTGATTGTCAGGATGGCTTTATGTAGAGGAGTATGTGTCTCACAAATCTTCTTGCTTTTTTGAGGAAGTGACAATGATGATTGAGGAAGGTAAGGCAGTGGGTGTTGTCTACATGGACTTTACTAAAGCATTTGACAATATCATGGTGGGCGAGTCCAGAAAAGTAAGTCACATGGGAATCCATGGTGAGTTGGTATGTTGGATACAAAATTGGCTCAGTCGTAAAAGGCAGAAGGAGGGGATTTTTTCTGACTGGAGGACTGTGAGCAGTGGTGTTCTGAAAGAAGCAGTGCTGGGACCTTTGCTGTTTGTAATAAATATCAATAGCTTGGGTGAGAATGCAGGTGGTTTGATTAATAACTGCAGTTGTGGATAGTAAGGAAGACTGTCAAAGGATACAGCAGGATATAGATCAGTTGGGAATTTGGATGGAGAAATGACGGATGGTGTTTAATCCAGAGTGGATAGCAAAGAAGGTTACCTCAGATTACAACAGGATTTTGATCAGATAGTTTAAGGGGCTGAGAAGTGGCAGATGGAGTTTAATTTAGATAAATGTGAGGTGCTTTATTTTGGGAAAGCAAATCTTAGCAGGACTTATACACTTAATGGTAAGGTCCTAGGGAGTGTTGCTGAACAAAGAGACCTTGGAGTACAGGTTCATAGCTTTCTTATGGAAAGCTTTCCTTTATTGGTCAGAGTACTGAGTATAGGAGTTGGGAGATCATGTTGCGGCTGTAGAGGACATTGGTTAGGCCACTTTTGGAATATTGCGTGCAATTCTGGTCACCTTCTTATCGGAAGGATGTTATGAAACCTGAAAGGATTCAGAAAAGATTTACAAGGATGTTGCCAGGGTTGGAGGATTTGAGCTATAGGGAGAGGTTGAACAGGCTGGGCTGTTTTCCCTGGAGCGTCAGAGGCTGAGGGGTGACCTTATAAAGGTTTATAAAATGATGAGGGGTATGGATAGGATAAATAGACAAAGTCTCTTCCCTAGGGTGTGGGAGTCCAGAACTAGTGGGCATTGGTTTAGGGTGAGGGGGGAAAGATATAAAAAGGACCGGGGCAACTTTTTCACACAGAGAGTGGTACGTGTATGGAATGAGCTGCCAGAGGAAGTGGTGGAGACTAGTACTATTGCAACAGTTAAAAGGCACCTGGATGGGTCTATGAGTAGGAAGGGTTTGGAGGGATATGGGCCGGGTGCTGGCAGGTGGGACTAGATTGGGTTGGGATATCTGGTCGACATGGACAAGTGGGACCAAAGGGTCTGTTTCCGTGCTGTATTTATCAATGACTCTAAGTATGATGTGATGCATTCTTGGTGGCCAAATGCAAGGGGAAAGTACACAGTAAGTGGCATTGATACACAGGGGGATCTTGAGTACAAGTCCATACCTCTGTGGAAGTGGCAACACAAGTGGATGGATAAGGTGATAAAGAAGGCATATGGCATGCTTCATGGGTCAGGACAGAGTATAGATGTTGGCAATTCGTTGCAGCTATGTAAGACTTTAGCTAAACCACATTCGGAATATTGTGTGCAGTCTGGTCACCACACGACAAGAAGCATGTGGAGGGAGGGTACAAATGTTGCCTGGATTGGAGAGTAGATTAGATTAGATTAGATTAGATTAGATTAGATTAGATTACTTACAGTGTGGAAACAGGCCCTTCGGCCCAACAAGTCCACACCGCCCCGCCGAAGCGTAACCCACCCATACCCCTACCCCTACATCTATATCTACCCCTTACCTAACACTACAGGCAATTTAGCATGGCCAATTCACCTGACCTGCACATCTTTGGACTGTGGGAGGAAACCGGAGCACCCGGAGGAAACCCACGCAGACACGGGGAGAACGTGCAAACTCCACACAGTCAGTCGCCTGAGGCGGGAATTGAACCCGGGTCTCTGGCGCTGTGAGGCAGCAGTGCTAACCACTGTGCCACCGTGCCGCCCAGTATTAGCTATAAGGAGAGGTTGGTTCATCTATACCTCCCATTGTCTCGCGACAGCAATCCAAGATCCCTCTCACCCCGGTTATACTCTCCTCCACCGTTTTCCATCAGGCAGAGGATACAAACGTTTAACAACACGTACCAACAGATTCAAGAACAGCTTCTTCCCTACTGGTCTGAGACTTATGAACAGACCTTTCATTTAGTAGATTTGAATTTTCTCTGTAGCTGTAACACTATATTCTGTATTCTGTTCCATTACCCTGATGCACTTAAGTAAGGTATGATTTTTCTGGTTTGCACGTAAAACATTACTGCTCACTGTATCTCGGTGCACGTGACAAAAATAAATCAAATCAAATCAACAAACTTGGATTGTTTTCACAAGAGTGTCACAGGCTGAGGGGCAATGTCTGAGGAAATTTGAAGATTATGAGAGGTGTGGAGAGGGTGAATAATCAGAGTCTCTTTCCCAGGTGGAATTGCTAATTCCCTTATGGGCATCGAGTTAAGGTGCAGGGTTTTTTTTAACACAGGCAGGGTTTTTTTTTACATAGAGTAAGTACCTGGAACACCCTGTCAGGGGAAGTAGTCGAACATTCGCAACCATTGTGAAGCATTTAGGCAGACACATGAACACAGAGGGATATGGGCCATGTGCAGGCAGATGGGATTGGCTTAGAATGGCAACATGATCAGCACAGGCATGGTGGACCAAAGGGCCTGTTCGAGTAGCATTCAATGTGTTAATAATGAATGAGTGATCTATTTTTACCATCTTTCTTCCAAATCAGATTATAAAAGAATGCTTCGCAGAGAATTCTCATTACCAAAGGGACAGGTCAAAGAATGATTTACACATATTTCTGCACAACAAGAACCCCCAAGTGAGAGAACTGAAACAGAAACTGAAAAGTACAATTATGTGAGCACTAAGTTAATGCCTTAGCTCTGAAAGGAAGCATTCACTGCAGAATTAAATCAAGTATACTCTATCGACCCTGAACTTGAATGCTGCTGTGCAGAACATTGCCATGTCTTGGAAAGTTAAGGACATGGAGTTGAAACCATTCTGCAAACTGCAGATTCTAAAGAATGGGGATGATGAAAGATGCCAAGCGTCACAGTGAGCAAATTGCTACTTGCAAACACACAAAGTAAAGATCTTACATAATGCAGAGTGAGGAAAAGGAAAACTAGTCACGAGTCACGGAGGAAGCCCGTCAACATGTAAAAGTGGCTGCAGTGATAGATACCGATAGAGGTATCAATCCCCGGAGCTGTGGTTCTTCTAGTGTGTAACTAGTAAGAAGAATGTGGTGTGGGCAAAGCTAGGTGTTAAAGGGTTCTGTATGAAAGATGCCTCAGTGTTATCACTTGGTGAAAAACAGTAAAGTATCACGTAATGAGTGTGCCTGAAATACCTGAGCAATTTCCACAGTTACCTCTCTTCAGGCTCAGTTTGTCACGTGAGATGGCCTGTGTTGCCTCTGGGGGGGCATCGCTGAAGTGTGACTTTACTTTTTGCTTGGTTTATGACATCTTCGGGGGTAGGTTCAGGAGTTGAGCAGCTGTTGAGTAATGCTCCTCATTTACAGAGAGTGATTTGCTGTCTGAGTGTCTTAAATATGACGGCTGGAATTTGGATCCAGAAAATTCCTGGCTGGGGTCATAATTTGAAGCTTACCGATGCCTCCATATGGAATGAACGGAGAAGAATGTAGGACCAACCCCCAAATGGAAGTGCTTCTTGCTTTTACATCTGCTTCGACATTTAGTTTGAAACAACAGGATATCATCCAGGATGCTACACATTTACATCAATACTATATGTTTAGCAATGTTTTGTTATTAAAGATTAGATCACTTTAGTATTATAAATATAAAGGAAGTTATTCTTTAAGTAACTGGCTCTACAATGAATATAATAATGTGTTCTTTGACTATTAAGTACTTTCTTAAAGTCAAGTCCTGTATCACGTCAGCAGAAAAGACATGCTTTCATTACAAATAAATAAAGAAAACTTGTTTGAATTTTTTTTTCCAAACGCCCAAGGCAATTTACATTGTCAGAAAGCTTTTTGCTTGAATGAACAAGGGATTTCACATTGCGTTGCCATGACATCGCTGATGTCACAAATTCTCCAGGATCTTGTCTAGCACATCTGAAAGAGATGAATGCAAATTACCAGAGCCATGCAAATTGCTTGATTCTGTTACCTTTTTGCAAAGCTACAAAAAAAAGCTTATACCAGTACAACTGTTTGGATTTTACCTTGGACTCTGGGACCCGGATGTCAGCACAATCACACACTTGGTCAGCATCAAGAGCAAAAGCTCAATCGTTTGGGAGGAGGTTTGCTAACTGACAGAGGGTCTGCAGTTTAATGGAAGTTAAGAGCTCTTAGACTTCCCCAACATGAAAGTGTCTGCTTTGAACTGGACAGCAAAGCAGAAATAAACATACTGTATGCGGGTATGTGGAGGGGGACCCTTCCATTGGATCGGATTCAGCCACAGCTGTGGTCTTTCATTTTCCTGGTCGTATTATTGGGGCATGAAAATTATCAAGACCCAGTATCCCACATGAAAATCACCTCAACTGCACTAGCAGCTGATCGAATTCTCAGTCTGCCCAACGAGGTTTCCTGAATGTGTCAGAGAGCTGACCCAGTCAGGATCTTGTATCTCCAAGTGCACCATCAGAGAGAGTAGATAAAAGCACCTGTTTGTGAGAATATTTTGAAACTATGTCCTTTGAAAACAGCCAGTCGTTGTAATCAACTCCAAGTCACTTGAATGCTTTCCCGCTAAAACCAGAAAAAATTAAAAAGTTGTTTAAATAGCTATATCTTTGTAATTCTGAATAAAGTTGTTCACTAGAATTTATTTTAAAATGTTGTCTTTTAAATACAGTGTGGTCACAGTGACCCAATGAACTGTTACGGCTGTCTTGAAATACTCACGGTACATTAAGTAACAAACAGACACCAAACGGTATCATATGTCTCAGGAGTTCTTGCACAAAAATAGGCAATCTCAATGATTCAAAGGGCATTGGAGCAACCAGTGTCTTGGCTCTGTTTAAATTAGGTGCAAATATTTAGTGTTAAGTTATCTGGACAACTTACCGCTTGGACTTGTAAGCTGTGCATATCCCTCCTCAGAGGAAATCAATTGACTCAAAATTGGACTACTTCAGTAAATCTGGTGAGCTGCCACTGCGAAGGCAGTTCCACTGAGAACATATCCACTAATTCCCTCAGGGCCTTCAGTTAACTGCTGGGAATGTGAGTGGGTTGGGATGCGTGGAGTACAATGGGGAGGCTGACATATTGTGGTCAGAAGAGGCATTTCTGATTACCTTCTTAGTAGCACCTGGAAAGATAGTCTTGTCCTGCTCAGGAATCCCCAATTTCTGTGACCCATCCTAAAACGGGCTTTAACGTGTGCTCAGGACCGATAATGGGGGCTTTAGATAACTATCACAAACCATGGAAATAGAGCCAACTACAATTTTGAAGCAAGTATTTTTGAGAGAGTCTAAGTTGGAGGATATCTTTCCTGAAAATCGGTCTCATTAAGCCCATTTTGTACCCAACCGCATTAATCTAATTGTACATGAAGTTTTGATTATGCTTAGGTGTCAGATTAATAATGGTGCAACGAAATTTCAACACCAGTGTTACTGCTGTCGGACATAATCTTGGATGATACTCAACAGAAACTATATAGTCAAAGTGCAACTCAATGACATTGCACTCTTAAAGTCTGTACCAGCCTCACACTGTTAGTGATAAAAGAAGTCAGGATAATAAGCAGGAGGAAACGTTATGAAATCGATACATTGAAGGAAACAGCATGTTGATTATGGTCACAAAGGTGCAAAATGATGCTGCTTCAATATAATGTTGTCACTATGATTTTGGTACACAAGCTGACTGGAACAATATTTACCAGACAACAATGCTTTGGTTGTTGGGAAGCACGAACTCCCCACATCATGAACTACATCTAAAGTAAGTGTGATAAATGTGTTCATACTAAGAGGTACTTACGAAATAAAGACATGATTATAAAATGTGTTCTTAACATTTTTCAGCGGTATCACAATTAATCTATGATTTATTTTAATTTATGTTTTGGGATGGAAATTGTTGTATGTGTACAATACCTTGCTAAGCCTCTAAGGAACCTTACAAATTAATAGACAAGAGAATCTACAAAATAATTAGTTACAATTAGCATAAAGAATAAAATCCCAAGGTGCTTCCCAGAAACACAATCAGACAGAAATGTATTTTGAATCAAAGAAAGAGTTTTCACAAGAAATGACCAAAACCTTGGTCAAAGAAGTTTTTTAAAAGAAAAACATTAGTTAAACATGGAACTAACTGGTACTTATTCCAACTGGAATTCCATTTCAAGACACACAAGACATTTCATAAGTTTTATTTCAGGGTTTTCCTTTCAGGGAATTGCTGCAGTGTTTCTTGTATCACAGAATTGTTATCGTGCAGAAGGAGCCCATTTGTCCCATTGAACTTGGCTCTGGTGATTGTCAATTAATGAGGTGGAAGTGAATGTAGGTGATGAAGGATGGGGTCCCAATCAAGTGACCTGCACATTGTACTTGTTTCAAATCAAAAAAACACAGGAACAAACATCACAACAAACTGGAACGTTCTGAAGGGTCACTGGACTCAAAATATTAATTCTGCTTTATCTCCACACATGCTGCCAGACCTGCTGAGCTTTTCCAGCAAAAGCTTTTTTTTTGTCTCCGATTTGCAGCATCTGCTGTTCTTTCACTTTTTAAATAGTAATCTTTGTTCAGTACAGAAACCTGGTTCTGTGCTTCCGACCCATTTGGGTCTGAACAGCAAGTAAATTGGGGAATATTTAGCAATTATAAACATTCTTTAAATTTTGTGATGACTCCGGGAATTTTGGGGCATGATTTCCATCCTCCAGTGAGGCATAGTACTTGTATCAATCCAAAACTTTCACTTGAAATGTCTGAAATTGTAGACTACTCCTGTGTCAGTCAAACTCCCTCTTACGAATAACATGATATGACATTCAGTCATACAGAAAGAAAATAACAGAAAAAATGTGGTGTATTTCCGAGATAAACACAAATAAGCCGGTAAGAAAAGAAAAGCAACAAAATAGACTTGTCTGGTTTAATACTCTCAATTTCAAACAATGAAAACAGCACTTGGCATCATGCTACAAACCACCAAACTAACATAAAATGGAGAGCAACTTGTGCTGTCACGAGACAAGAAGTGTACGTGAGAGTATGTGCCTTACTTTGATGCAATATTTCAACGAACTAAATATAAATTGGGATCTTACAGTTGGAACTTTGAATTCTCATGCAGATTGCGAGCAAAAATGACAGCAATGGTCCCTGACCTCACTCTCAAATTTTTGCAAGGCAGGGGTAGGGAATGGGGCAAAGTCTAACTTGGAGAGGAAGGGTACCATTTTCTGTTGGGGACTGTTCCTAAGAGGGTTAGCACTTTAGCGAGCAGTTATGTGTTGGTAGATCATAATCGTTTCTTACAGCTAGAACTCTTGTTAAGTACAGAAAACTGGTCCATGCTTCCTGTCAATCTCTTGGGTCGAAAGATCAAGTGAACTAGGAAATTTTGCCTACTTTCATGGCGGGTAAAATTAGGGTAAAATAATCAATCAGCAATGTGTTAGAATAGCTGAGATTGGTGGTCACAAAGGAATGAATGAGCTTTCACAGCAAATTAGTCCAGGTGAGGTGAAATTCGGAAATGTTAAACGTGGAAATTTGGGGGGGTGCTTAGTGATGGCACAAATACGAGGTCAAAACACAGGCTTAATTTCATACTGTTGTCAGACAGAGGGAGAATCAGTAGTTAAGTAATGGAATTTGATGCTTGGGGACTGAAAACAATGGTGCCAGTCTTCACAATACTCAATTGGAGCTAGATCTGAATGTTGAATAATTTGATAACTTGTGACAATGTAAAGAGAAGTGGTGACAAGATAGGGTGGGAATCATCAATATTCATGTAAAATGTTGCACTGTACCTTCAGATGATATTGAAAAAGGACAACATGTATTAATAAGAAATAGGAGGGTGCCAAGCAGAAGAGGTAAAAATGCAGAAGCTGGAAGAGAAGACAATGCAAGTGATTTATGGCTACAGCATAATAATAAAGAATTGAACAATGTGACAGCAGTCCTACCAACTGGACAACAATGGAAGGAAAGCGGAGGAGGTCGGTTCAGTCAACTGTGTGAAAGACTGCAGAAACTAAGGAAGCATGAGGAGGAAATATTTTCTACTGTCACAGTCACAAAGGATGTCTTTGATGAGCCATGTCAGTACAGTGATTAGAGGGATTCAACATGATGAGATTGTTTGGATGCTGGAATTTCCTTCCCCACTACCCAAAGATACAACAGGGAGTACATCCCTGGGGACCAGAACAGCCATTTAAGTGCTCCCAACTTAAACATTCAGCAATATTATTTATTTTGGTAATATGAACATTTCCCACTTTGAGAAAAATATGACAACTGCACTATTCCTTTTATTATCCCGATGTAACCATAACAGGCATGTTATATTATCTATTGTAATATCACCAAGATATTCTAAGAAATCAATTTTTTTTGTCTCATGGAATTACTTCACAATTTAAACCTGCTCTGCATTCTATGAACATAAATCAAATTTCCTAAAATGCAGTATATTCTTATTAAAAAATATTTCAAACATTGTCCATAAGTGAGAACTGGGTAATTAGATCAGCAGGAATACCAAAATAACTACAACCAGAACTATTGACTCACTGTTCAGTTTCTAATTAGGTGTATTCAGTTTAATTCTGCTGAGTAAATCTTTTCATGGGTGTGAAATCATTAGTTTCTAATTTCTCAATTCTCTTTTCCCAAGCTGATTCTTGATCAACTTGCCCATTTAAATTGTGCAGCAATTTAAAAGTTATTTAAAAGTTTATCAGAGTAAACCTTTCTCTGTCCAAAAAATAGGTGGTATGCTGGAAAAGTGGGCATTAATCTTTCCCTAACCTCCTCGCTTTGAAATTAAACATTTACTTCAAGATTCTTCCAATGCTTGCAACTAAGTTGCCTGAAGAGGGTGCACTTACATAAACTACATGCAAACTGACAGCTGATTTCTGTGCACACTGATTTATTCTAATAGTGCAAGCAACAGATCAGAGGTAGACAGACTCCACAAAAATCTGGCAGTACAGCTTGCTGAATTGTCATTTGACTGCTTTTACCATTTCAAAGCCAAATTTCCACAAAATCAAATACTGCACAGAAGACTTCAGCAAGGCATTGTGTACGAAAAGTTATGTTTATATTTTAATTCGTTTAAACATATTGGGCTGAGTCTTACATTCTTTTTGTTCAAAGCTAAAAATCACACAACACCAGGTTATAGTCCAACAGGTTTATTTGGAAGCACTAACTTTCGGAGTGCTGCTCCTTCATCAGGTGGTTGTGGAGTATAAGATCGCAGGACACAGAATTTATAGCAAAAGTTTACAGTGTGATGTAACTGAAATGATATATTGAAAAAGACCTGGACTGTTTGTTTAGTCTGTCATCTTATAGAATGGACACTGAAACCAACATGTTCATTCTAAAAGATGAGAAACTTAAACAATCCAGGTCTTTTTCAATATATAATTTCAGTTACATCACTGTCAACCTGCGCTATAAATTCTGTGACCTACAATCTTATACTCCACATCCACGTGAAGGAGCAGGTGAAAGCTAGTGCTTCCAAAAACCTGTTGGACTATAACCTGGTGTTGTGTGATTTTTAACTTTGAACACCCCAGTCCAACACTGGCACTTCCAAATCATTCTTTTTTTTAAATTCAGCGTTATGTCAAGTTTATTGGAGGGTTTGTCGCATAAGGCCTGGTGAGTTTTCTTGCTGTTTCTTCCTAAATATGCTATATTAATTACCTACTCTGTCCATATGGATTCCTCATATGATTTCTGCCCCATCTTAGCACATGCCAATCCCCAAACAAATCCAGTAGGTATCAGCCAGAAGACCAGCAACCGCTGCATCAGAGCATCTTTAAAAGGCCACCGTGAACCCAGGTAGCAGTTGCATGCCAAAGCTGCTCTGCTCATTGACAGAACATGGGCAGAGAGCAGAAGACAGCACCACAAAACCCCGATAGGAATCGGACTGATTTATTGTTGTCGCATGTACCCAAGTACAGTGAAGAGTCTTGTGTTGCATGTAGTCCAGGCAGATCATAACATATAAGAATATACAGATTATAGGGTGTTTCAGCAGAATGAGGCATACAAGGTTATGATTTGGAGATGCCGATGTTGGACTGGAGTGTGCAAAGTTAAAAATCACACAACACCAGGTTATAGTCCAACAGGTTAATTGGAAGCACACTAGCTTTCGGAAGCTAGTGTGCTTCCAATTAAAACTGTTGGACTATAACCTGTTGTTGTGTGATTTTTAACTTTATACAAGGTTATGGCTGCACAAGAGGTGCATGAAGCAAGATCAACATTAGATTTGAAGTTAGAGAGATCCATTCAGGAGACTAATTACAGCGGGGAAGATACTGTTCTTGAATCTGTTGGTGCGTGTGTTTAAGCTTCTGTATCTTCTGCCTGACGGGAGAGGTTGGAAGAGACCATTACCAGGGTGGGAGGTGTCTTTGATGATGTTGTCAGCCTTTCAGCAGTAAAAAGAAGCGTAGATAGAGTCCATGGATGGTAGGTTGGCTCTCTATTGCATCTGTAGGAGTTAGTGAGGGTCCTTACAGACATACTGACTTTCCTAAGCCTCCAGAGGAAGAAGAGGCTCTATTGTGCCTTCTTGACAGTCACATCTATGTGCAAGGTCCAAGACAAATTGTTAGTTATTGTCACTCCTCGGAACTTGATGCTCTTGACTCTCTCCACCTCATCTCCACTCATGTCGATAGGCGAGTGTCCTCCTTTCTTTCTGAAGTCAATGATCAGTTCGTTGATTTTGCTGTCACTGAGGGAGATTGTTATCTCTGCACCACAACACCAAGAATCTGATAACCTAGTGGTCAAGAGGGTTCAAAGAAGGAGAGTCCTCTTCCTGGATGACCAGCAGAGGAGGCGGACACACGAGTGAGACACAATGGCCCTCACTGCAGCTAATCATGTGACCATGAGTCTGCCTCTGCAGACAGGTTGGCCGTTGCAATGGAGAGCCAGGTCCAGTGCCCTCAGGGTATGCTGGAGAGGGGCTCACTCTGTTCTTCATCACCCCAACAACTGGCACTCAAGACCAAAGGCCTGGTGATAGATGAACAGGGAAACTGGCATGCCCTGCAAGTGCCCCTACCTCACAAACTGAACAGGGCAATGTCCAACCACAGCAGGAATCATACGCAGCATCCTCAGGAGTCTACATTTCAGGCACTGCTGAGTAGACCAGGACCTCCATCTCCACTCAGCCTACCCCCCCATCCCCTGACCTTTGGAGTTTAAGCTGAAGAGGGTTTGCTTGCCTCTGGTAGGTCTCCGAGTCATCCATCCAAACCTCGAAGGACAACAGGCTCCAACTACCACAGCCATGAAACTACGGAGTTCACTAAAATATAGTGAGACAGAGAGGAAGAAGAAAACTTACTGAGGGAACTTTTGTGGTATGGGCGACAGCGGTTTATATCTGATTGTGAACTTTTGTACAAATCTTTGTGCTTTAAACATACATCTGGTCGTTGCTCTCTCTGTTACACTGTCCAGCATCATTTCCTGGCCAGAGACAAGGTTCCCTTGATGGAGTGTGCGCTGAGAACCTATTGTGTTATGTTGAAGCACAAGGAACAAAGTGTATACATGGCACTGGGTCACGCTGACACCTTTGGCCCTTCATAACCAACATCCGTATTGTTTCACAGCCTCTGAGTCCAAACGTACAGCTATCAATGAGTTATCCAGCAAGACCTGAGTCAGAGAGTTGTAACACATGGAGGGGAGCAACCCATTAGGATGGCCAGGGAACACGGACTCCGCAGGTCCGAGTCCTGTACAGATCACATGTTTGTGTGCAAATGGGTTTTCCATCTAAAAGCCTGAACATCAGTAGGTCTTGAAGTCCCCTTCCTCACAGGTTGAATCACTCAGTCTGCCCAGTTTGAATAGGGTTGTAACAATTTTCTTCCCCATTATGTACTTTTGATTTCTGGGATGCTGGCTGTGACAGTGAGCGCTCCTTTGCCAGAGGCTTCCAACCTCAGCCTGTCCATGCAAGTCTACCCTCAACTATCCACATCGCCTTTGGAGTATGCCATCCCAGAAACCCAACAGGCTTCGCACCTCCAACCATTGTGGTGGCTATGCCCACTATGATCATTCCATGCCTCACCCTTGAAGCCAGGGTTGTCTTGACCACAGATGACCTCCTTCTTCCCATATTATCCCTTTTCCCAGTCATGTTTTACTGTATGCCCCTCTTGCTTATACTATTGTTCCCCTTCACAACTGTAATCCTCCCTTTCCCAGAAGCTGCAACCTCACATCTCCCCACCCGTCCTGAAGACTAACGGGCCAAGTCTCCTTCTCTTAACAATTAACCCACTTGGTACCCCAAAGCCCATCCCCTTAGTGTCTTTGGACAAACTTGACTGACTGATTGTGCCCCAACTCCTTGCAAGGCCGAATCAGACTCCAGAAGGCCTGGGCTCCTGACTAAAAGCGATACATTTCCCAACACTACCATCAGAGTGGTTACTATGGAAACACAGGACTGACCATGACCTTCTCCCTGGACTTCAGAGGAATGGGCCTATGCTACCCCTCCCCCCCAACTGGAATCACACAGAGAGGACAGGTGACCATCACCAATCTTCTGATTGATATTGGAGCCAGCTCTCCACTTACTGTCAATATTCCTAATCATTGATTTTCCTGTTGTTCGTAGCAGCAACTTCTGAAAGTCAATGTTGCAAACGTGGGACCTCCTGTGTGGATGACTCTCTTCTGAACTTGGGAAGTGTGAGTGTGCATGTGTGTGCACATGTGTGTTCACTATGGTTACTGCTGACATACATTGCAAGTGGGAGATTGATGTCGCATACTGCCTTATAGCAAGATGTCCACCCCTTTGACTGAAGACTGCTGACCAGCAAGGCAAAGTGCCTATGTTCAGAGCATGGTGCTGGAAAAACACACAAGTCAGGCAGCATGCAAAAAGCAGGAGAATTGACATTTTGGGCATAAGCCCTTCATCAGGAAAATCTCCTGCTCATCGAATGCTGCCTGACCTGCTGTGCTTTTCCAGCACCACACTCTCGACTCTCATCTCCAGCATCTGCAGTCCTGACTTTCTCCTAAAGTGCCTGTGTTGTCTGGCTCCACTAATTAACACAGCAAGTCAAGGCAGGGACGTTGTGGGCATACAGGTAAGCACTAAGTGAGCAGGCACTAAGAGAGCAAGTGAGCACTTAGAAGACGCAGCCTGGTCCAATCCTGGATCTGGGTGTCTATATGAGAGTACAAAGTGTCCTTTTAGCAGCCTTTCAACACTCATTGCCAATACATGCTGCAATGCAAATCTGGGCTTCCAAAGAGCCAGTATATTACATAAGGAGTATCTTGATGGCCGTGAGGTGTTGGCAGATATTGCATGCCAATGCCCATGGATGAGGGGTCTTTGTGGCAGGTGCCAGACTATCATGCCCTGGGATTGTTTGGTCAAATGAAACATTAAGGTCCTTCAGAGCAAGTTATGAGCTGAGTCTACCAGGTCCATGTTCGTTTGCATGTCAATTTTTCTCAAGGTCAAACTTATTTGGCAAGTGTGATGGGATGGGAGGCTGAATATTAATGAGATGAATATTAGTGACCGCAGTCGATCGAGAAACTCACCACAATCAATCCTTGTGAAAAGCATAAAAGGACTGACTTGTTCCTGACTTAAGATTGGCCTTATCAGACTTCACATCTGATTCTGCCACTCATCTCGCTGACGCCTACATTGCTCAGATAAGACTGTACCCATTACCAGAATGTTTGGATATCTGTACCCTTGATGTTTCTAGGTCATTAGTTATACAGGATGACAAGAACAGTAAGAAACTGAATTGTCCTTAGGTTCCTGCTCCTTTCATGCTGATGTGTTTAGTGTGTCTCCAAATGTGACCTAGATATCTTCTGCTTTGTTAGACTTCACACAACAGAATTCTAAATACCAAAACTTTGGCTGAGCACAGCAAACCTCTGCACAAATTACACCACTACCCAACTGCACCAGGAGAGAAAATTCAGTTTTATTCTCATTCACTGAACTGATATCACACAAAACAAGTTAAACAGTAATCTCTGTAATTAAAGAAAAAGGGGTCTTCATATTCTCATCAGCAAGCCTTACCCTCAAAGATTTGGAGGTGAAGCATTCAATATTTCCTATTGAATATGCCTTAAATATATGGATGCTGCCATAGTTGATTTAGTGAACTATTGTTGTGAGCTCTGCAGAGATTATGAATTGCCTAATTTAAAATATCCTGACTCTTAATATTTTTGTTTAAAATCGTTAAAATTATTCATAATTATAAACTTGGATTCATACATTTCACTTCTGTAACATTTATGTTAGTTTTGCTGTCAGACTGAAACAAATCCAATCATTGAGAAATCAATTGACAAGAATAATGTTGTCGGGTTATTATCTGTATTTGCTGACCTTTCTAAACCTAAACAGAAGTCTGAACACACACACCAGCCGGTTTTGAAACAGTTTCTACCCTACTGTTGTTAAAATACTGAATGGACTCACAAACTCTGAACATTTGCCTGTACCTGTGTTTTTGTTTATGCTGCTGTTTATCTATTATTTACTTATTTATGCGATCTGTCTGTATTGCTTACAAGACAAAGCTTTTCACTGTGCCATGGTACACGTGACAATAAATTCAATTCAAGTTCAAATTCAAATTCAAAATATTGCCATTTCTCTATCAAACTGTAACTCTAATTCGGCCTTTGATTTGCAAGGAATGGTGTCATTGTAAACTTTTCACTGTACTCCTGTATCCTTGCATTTGAGAACATGTGACAATAAAATCTAATTCTAGTTCTAAAACATGATAAAGTCAACTTTTTTGTTTCTGATATTGTCCTATAGCTTCCACACTTCAGTTTTTATTGTCCAAGTAATAATGTACCTACCTACTTTTTGGTCTTATCTCATGATTTCAAACTGCCCCTAAAAATTCAGCACAAATATTTATTCAATGCTTGCACTTATTTTCTGTAATCTGGCTAACATTTATCACACACATCACCACAAACATGTTCATCTGATTATTGAATAAAATTCCAAAATTTTGCAAGGATTCCAAACTTGGAGATGTAGCTGAGGGTAAGGATGAAACCAATCAGCTGCAGGAGGACATAGGTAGGCGAGCAGAATGGCAGACAAGTGCAAAATGGAATTCGATACAACAATGTGTGCGGCAATGCTTTTTGGCAGAAAAGACAAGGAGAGGCGGGAAAAACTGAGTGAGGCAGTTCTACAGGGTGTACAGGAACCTGGGAGTTCACATACATAGATCGTTGAAGGTGGCAGGACATGCTGAAAGAACACCTAGCGAATCATGTGACATCACCAGCTTCATTCCTGTCAGGGTGAAAGGGAAGACTGGTAGGTACAGGGAATGCTGGATAACTAAACAAATTGAGCGTTTGGTTAATAAAAAGAAGGAAGCATATGTCAGGTATAGACAGGATAGATCAAGTGAATCCTTACAAGAGTATAAAGAAAGTAGGAGTATACTTAAGAGGGAAATCAGGAGGACAAAATGGGGACATGAGATAGCTTTGGCAAATAGAAATAAGGAGAAGCCAAAGGGTTTTTACAAATACATTAAGGACAAAAGGGTAACTAGGGAGAGAATAGGGCCCCTCAAAGATCAGCAAGGCAGCCTTTGTGTGGAGCCACAGAAAATGGGGGAGATACTAAGTGAATGTTTTGCATCAGTATTTACTGTGGAAAAGGATATGGAAGATATAGACTGTAGGGATAGATGGTGACATCTTGCAAAATGTCCAGATTACAGAGGAGGAAGTGCTAGATGTCTTGAAATGGTTAAAGATGGATAAATCCCCAGGACCTGATCAGGTGTACCCCAGAATGGGATACAAGAGAAGTGATTGCTGGGCCTTTTGCTGAGATATTTGTATCATCGATAGTCACAGGTGAGGTGCCGGAAGACTGGAGGTTGGCAAACATGGTGCCACTGTTTAAGAAAGGTGGTAAAGACAAGCCAGGGAACTTTAGACCGGTGAGCCTGACCTCGATGGTGAGTAAGTTGTTAGAGGGAATCCTGAGGGACAGGATGTACATGTATTTGGAAAGGCAAGGACTGATTCGGGATAGTCAACATGGCTTTGTGTGTGGGAAATCATGTCTCACAAACTTGATTGAGTTTTTTGAAGAAAGGTAACAAAGAAGATTGATGGGGGCAGAGCAGTAGATGTGATCTATATGGATTTCAGTAAGGCTTTCGACAAGGTTCCCCACGGGAGACTGATTAGCAAAGTCAGATCTCATGGAATACAGGGAGAACTAGCCATTTGGATACAGAACTGGCTCAAAGGTAGAAGACAGAGGGTGGTGGTGGAGGGTTGTTTTTCAGACTGGAGGCCTGTGACCAGTGGAGTGCCACAAGGATCGGTGCTGGGTTCTCTACTTTTTGTCATTTACATAAATGATTTGGATGTGAGCATAAGAGGTACAGTTAGTAAGTTTGCAGATGACACCAAAATTGGAGGTGTAGTGGACAGCGAAGAGGGTTACCTCAGATTACAACAGGATCTGGACCAGATGGGATAATGGGCTGAGAAGTGGCAGATGGAGTTTAATTTAGATAAATGCGAGGTGCTGCATTTTGGGAAAGCAAATCTTAGCAGGACTTATACACTTAATGGTAAGGTCCTAGGGGGTGTTGCTGAACAAAGAGACCTTGGAGTGCAGGTTCATAGCTCCTTGAAAGTGGAGTTGCAGGTAGATAGGACAGTGAAGAAAGTGTTTGGTGTGTTTTCCTTTATTGGTCAGAGTATTGAGTACAGGAGTTGGGAGGTCATGTTGTGGCTGTACAGGACACTGTTGGAATACTGCATGCAATTCTGGTCTCCTTCCTATCGGAAAGATGTTGTGAAACTTGAAAGGGTTCAGAAAAGATTTACAAGGATGTTGCCAGGGTTAGAGGATCTGAGCTACAGAGAGAGGCTGAACAGGCTGGGTCTGTTTTCCCTGGAGCGTCGGAGGCTGAGGGTGACCTTATAGAGGCTTACAAAATTATGATGGGTATGGATAGGATAAATAGACAAAGTCTTTTCCCTGGGGTCGGGGAGTCCAGAACTAGAGGGCATAGGTTTAGGGTGAGGGGGGAAAGATATAAAAGAGACCTAAGGGGCAACTTTTTCACACAGTATGGAATGAGTTGCCAGAGGATGTGGTGGAGGCTGGGACAATTGCAACATTTAAGAGGCATTTGGATGGGTATATAAATAGGAAGGGTTTGGAGGGATATGGGCCGGGTGCTGGCAGGTGGGACTAGTTTGGGTTGGGATATCTGGTCGGCATGGACGGGTTGGACCAAAGGGTCTGTTTCCATGTTGTACATCTCTATGACTCTATGACACTAATAGAGGCATTCTGTAAAGAAGCAGAGAAATTACACTGATCTTTTAAAAAATGCTGGTTCGGCCACAACTAGAGTATGCATTCGATTTGGGAAGTCCATGATGTTTTCAATTGAGATAGTGCAGAGGAAGCTTACCATAATGGTATTTGTGGATATTAAATACAAGAATAAATTGGAAAAGATGGGGTTGTTTTCTTTGGAGCATTGGAGGTAAAAGAGGGGAGATGTATAAGCCATGACAGGTTTATATAAGGTAAACAAAGAAAAGCTTTTTATAGAATATGATGTTATCAGAACTAGGGCATTAAGGTTTTGGGAAAGATATTTAGGAGATATATGAGGAAGAAGCTTTCATTTATGCAGTAGAATCAAAATGACTCAGAAATTATTGCTCATGAGAGTGCTGAAAGTGCAGACAATGAATGATTGCAAAAGCAAATTGCAGGAAATAAATTTACAGGGCCATGGGGATAACCAACAGATTACCAATGTGGACTCAGTAGTGCTGTCTTTGAGTCTCTGATGGAAATTTTATGGGGTTACAAAGTTCTTTGATCCTCACCAATTTGATTCTGGCAGACGCATGGTAAGAATACGCCAGGAGTTGCCTTAATTATTTGACATTGAGCTTTTCCACCCCTCTGCAGTCTGGCAGTGCCAGAAGATAATTATGACCAATCCTGGGACTACAATCAATCCTCAGGAAGGAACAACATACATCCAGGAAGTTTGGTCCAGTTATAATGACTGGGCAGGGATTCAAGGCCGCAGCAAAAAAAAGAGGAGGGTGAAGAGAGGGAAGGAAAGGTGGTCGAGGATCTGGTTTTAGCAACTGGGTGGAGGTACACATCCTGGGCATGGGAATTCATCGAGAGTGGTAACCTACATTCTTAACCACCTTTATTTCATGCCAAGAGTCACCTGGCCAATTGCTAAGCCTCAACTAGAAAGATTCTGCCTACTCGGAGAAGATTAGTTGAGTAGTAAGCACTGAGTAAGGTTTAAGGAACTGTGTCCCAAATTGACAACTAGCTAGTTCAGGGCATAGTATGCTGATCAACTATATGTCTCTCAGAAAAACCCAGCCAACCTCATGCAGCTGGATGCATGAGGATATGTCCTATTGAGCGTACGCTGCTTTATGAGTTTTGAATAAATATGTCATGCACAAACAATGATTTGGGTGTCTTAAGTTGCTGATATCCAGATTAAATGTTCGAACCAAAAAAAAGGACATTAACTTACAAAATGCATCATTTTCTATCGTACCTGGGTCTGAGGTGATAGCCTTAACTACCTTTCCCCGAGGTTCTGAAATAAATAAATTTCTGAAAATAACTGTCCTCATATCACTGATAGTTACTTTGCAGTCACCTTAAATCTGTGTGTGCTCAGTCACAGAAAGTTTCTTTTAACTTAGTCAGTCTAAAACCTACCTGATTTTCAGTGACTATCAAATCTCCATTTAATCTTCTTTGTCCTAAGTAGAATAGACCTATCAATAGATTAATGACAGACAGGGAGTTTATGAGCAAACAAAAAAGTTCTGCTGAGACCACAACCAGATCAATCATGGCCTCATTTACTGGTGGAGAGGCTCAAACAGCCAAATATTCCTGCTTCCAAGTCTCACGTTATCATGTCAAAACACTCACTTTTCTTATTGATCCAAGTGACTGTAATTTCTCATCCTTCAAATTATTCTTGTCAAACTTCTCTGAGCCCACATTAAAGCCTTCACATCCTTTTTAAAGTACAACTTCCAGAATTAGACACAATACTCAATATTTTTCTGCAAGGACCACCTCTTTCCTGATGAAGGTCTTATGCCCGAAATGTCGATTCTCCTGCTCCTTGGATGCTGCCTGACCTGCTGCGCTTTTCCAGCAACACATTTTCAGCTCAATATTTTTCTGTACAGGGTTAGCATAACTTCCCAACTTTTGCTTTCCATGCTGAAGGAGCATAAGAATAGGATAGACTATTTGGCTCTTTCAGCTGCTTTACATTCAAATTTTAACTCAGGTGAGAGTTAATTGGGGAGGTCCAAGGCACAGAATTGGATTAAAGAGAATGTGTTTCCATTGACAGCATTTGATGCACTGTATCCTTAAATTCTTGAAAATGCTGGTTCGGTATTTATGAGCAGAAGTGGAAATGGAATCAACTCCCTTGCTTTACAACAGCAAAAAGTAATGTTGATCCCTTAAACAAATCAGGAAATAGAGAAGATGAATAGCCAAGGTCTTTTCCCCAAGATAGGGAGTCCATAACTAGAGGGAGTAGGTTTAACGTGAGAGGGGAAAAATTTAAAAAGGACCCAAGAGGTAACACTTTCACACAGCCAGTGTGCACATACTATGGAGGATGTGGTAGAGGTGGGTAAAATCACCATATTTAAAAGACATTTTGACAAGTACATGGTAGGAAAGGTGCAGTGGGATATAGGCCAAATGTAGGGAAATGGGACTAGGTTAGTTTAGGAAACTTGGTTGGCATGGACGAGTTGGGCTGAAGGGCTTGTTTCCATGTTGTATGATTCTATGACTCTAACTGAGTTGCCAAGGTAGGTGAAGCAGGAAATGATGATGGGTGAAAATGGGAACTAATCAGTATAGGTCTATAGGAGCCACTGGGGATAATGACATAGACAACACAAAGCTGGGTGGCAAGGTGAATTGCGGGCAGGATGCAGAGACATTTCAGTGGGATTTGGACAAGTTGAGCGAGTGGGCAAATGCATGGCAGATGAAGTAAAATGTGGTCAAATGTGAGGCTTTCCAATTGAGTAACAAAGACTGATTATACGAAAGGCGTTGGACTGGAAAAGGGGGAGGTGCAACAAGACCTGGGTGTCCTTGTGCACCAGTCACTGAATGTAGTCAAAAAACCAAAGAACTGCAGATGCTAGAAATCAGAAACAATATCAGAATTTGCTGGAGAAACTAAGCACGTCTGGCAGCATCTGGGAGAGAAAGCAGAGATAACATTTCAAGTCCTTTGAGTTTCTTCAGAATGGATCAAGAATGATCATCTTGAATGGCAGAGTAAGTTCAAAAAGCCGAATCGCCGCCTCCTTCTCCTATTTTGATTGTTTCTATGTATCTATGATGAGGAGAGGGCATTCGGGGGAAATGGAGCTTGGGAAATGTGAGGGAGTGCGGCACACCAAGGATTTGTGAGGGCTGAGGACTGGAGAAATATATTATGTTTTCTCATTCATTCATGTGAATGCTCTTTGTGCAGCATTATATAAAGGATCTGTACAACTGTGTCTGTGTTGGATCCATTGGTCAAAGGTCTGTTGAGTGATGGTTCTGTTGAGCCTATGTAGACAATATCAGAAACAAAGCAGCTCCTCAGTAAATGGCAGTTTGTTGTTTCCTAGATGTCATAGTAGAGCGAACATCTAATGGGGAACTTCAAACCAGCGTCTACAGGAAACAACACACATGGACCAAATATTGAACTACAGAAGCAATCATTACATAGTTTCGCTTAGATTACATTACATTACAGTGTGGAAACAGGACCTTCGGCCCAACAAGTCCAGACCGACCCGCCGAAGCGCAACACACCCATACCCCTATATTTACCCCTTTTACCTAACACTATAGGCACTTTAGCATGGCCAATTCACCTGGCCTGCAGGTCTTTGGTCTGTGGGGGGAAACCAGAGCACCCGGAGGAAACCCACGCAGACACGGGGAGAACATGCAAACTCCACACAGTCAGTCACCTGAGGCGGGAAATGAACTCGGGTCTCTGGCGCTGTGAGGCAGCAGTGCTAACTACTGTGCCACCATGCCGCCCACAAATCATCCCAACACCCACAAACAAAGCTGCATCAGAACAGTATTTCAACGAGCCAACATACACTGCAGCATAGAGGAACTACACAGAGCAGAGGAAAATCACCTATACAGTGTATTCACTAAGAATGGGTACCCAATGAACATAGTCCGTTGATTTCTCAGCAACAAACCCATACAAGCAGACAAACCACATCCAGAAACCCTAGCCGCTCTCTCCTACATCAAAGACATCTCTGAAATGACTGCCAGACTACTCAGAGCCCTTAGCATCATGGTAGCCCACAAACCAACCAACACACTAAAACAGCAGCTAATGAACTTGAAAGAACCTACACAAACAACAAGCAAAACTAATGTCATTTACAAAATACCATGCAAGGACTGTAACAAACACTACATTGGACAAACAGGCAGAAAACTAGCCACTAGGAGACGTGAACACCAACTAGCCACAAAAAGACATGACCCTCTCTCACTAGTATCCTCACATATGGATGAGGAAGGACACCACTTCGACTGGGACAATACATCTATCCTAGGACAAACCAAACAAGGACACACACGAGAATTCCTAGAAGCATGGCATTCCAACCAGAACTCTATCAACAAACACATCGAGTTAGACCCCATCTACCACCTCCTGAGAAAAGGAACAGGAAGTGATTTTACCACAGGAAATAACGTCAACACAGGAAATGACATCACCAACCCAAAGAAACCCAAACATATAAATAGAATGCAGGAATTTTCAGCATTGCTTCACCTGAGGCCCACGGAAGATGGTACCTAGTAGGGTAACGAAACATCTGGAAATTAACCTTCCAGTCAATGAGCAAACCTACATCCAAAACTGTGAAGATAAGCCAGAGTTAATATTTCAGGTCCAGTGATCCTTCCTCAGAATGGAAACAGACTCTTCGGTTCAAATCGTCTATGCTGACCAGACATTCCAATCTGACCTAGCCCCATTTGCCAGCACTTGGCCCATATCCTTCCAAGAGTGTGGTGCTGGAAAAGCACAGCAAGTCAAACAGCATCCAAGAAGTAAGAAAATCAACATTCCTAATGAAGGGCTTTTGCCTGAAACATCTATTTTCCTGCTCCTCAGATGCTGCCTGATCTGCTGTGCTTTTCCAGCACCACACTCTTGACTCTAATCTCCAGCAACTGCAGTACTCACTTTCACCATATCCTTCCAAACCCTTTCTATTCATGTACCCATTCAGATGCTTTTTAAATGTGGTAATTGTACCAGCCTCCAGCACTTCCTCTGGGAGCTCTTTCCATACACGCACCACCATCTGCATGAAAACGTTACCCCTCGTGCACCTTTTAAATCTTTCCCCTCTCAGCTTCAACCTATGCCCTCTAGTTTTGGACTCCCAACTCCAAGAAAAAGACCTTGGCTAGGCACTCTATCCATGCTCCTCATGACTGTTTAGACCTCAATAAGGTCAGCCCTCAGCTTCTGACACCCAGGGAAAAAGCTTCAGCCTATTCAGCCTCTCCCCATAGCTCAAGCCCTCCAATCCTGGCAAATTCTTTGTTAATATTTTCTGCATCCACTCAAGTTTAACAACATCCTTCCTAAAGAAGGGTGACCAGAATTGTATGGAGTATTCTAAAAGCAGCCTCACCAATGTCCTGTACAGCTGCAATGTGACATTCCAAGTTATATACTCAATGTTCTAATCATTGAAGACAAGTGTGCCACTCTGTTTACCTGCAACTCTTTCGAGGAACTATACACGTGTACCTCTCGGTCTCTTTGTTTAGCCACACTCCCCAGGGCTCTAATTGTAACCGTATTGGTCCTGTTCTGGTTTGCCTGACCAAAATGCAGAACCTCACATTTATCTAAATTAAACTCCATCTGCAAATCCTCAACCCATTGATCTATCTGATCATGGTACTGTTGGGCTCTGAGATAACCTTCATCACTGTGCTCTAAACCACCAATTATGGTGTCATCTGCAAACTTACCTGCTATATTCATACCCAAATCATTTATATAAATGAAGGAAAGCAAAGCAGTGAACACAGCACTGACCCTTGCAGCACTTCTTGAAGCTATAATCTAATCGTAACCTCCCGATTACACATAATAGCCTTGAGCTTCAAGTGAGCAGCTTGAACATATGGATAATTAACACATGCACTTCAGGTTTCCCTTGCCACTAAACAGAACTTCATTAGAATTAATTAGCTATTTAAAGTAAACATGCTACAAACCTTGTGAGAACAATAAATAAAGGAGCTTGAAACAGCATAGCTTTCTTGTGTCTTAAATCCCTAAAACCCAGGCTCTAACCTTTGCTGGCTACCAATCCTTCATATGATCAGTCAGCCTGAACTCCAGTGACTTATGAGTGCATAAACAGTATCATAAAAGCTCTCCAGCCCAGAAAAAAAGCCATCGAGTTTGAGAGTGTCAAAACAGGTATCAAACTATTCTAATCCTATTCCAGAAGTTGATCCCTAACATTTTATGCCTGGCATCATTAGTGCACATCCATATACTTAATTTTTACAAGGTTTTCTGCCTCTACCACCCTGATGGTCAGTGAATTCTAGTTTCCCATCATTCCCTGAGTGAAAAAAAATCTCTCACCCTTCTAAACCTTCCTACCCTTTACTGTAAATCAATGCCGTGGTCATTGATCCCTCCATTTCAGGAAGAGTTTCTTCCTGCCTCTCAAACTTCAAGTACACTGGGACAAACAAATAACAATGAGAAGAGGGACAGTTAATAGAGGAGTGAAGGTGTTATATCTGAATGCACACAGAATAAGGAATAAGGTAAATGACCTTGTGGCGCAGATCAAAATTGGCAGGTGTGACGTGGTAGGCATCACAGAGATATGGCTGCAAGGGGGGCAGGGCTGGGAGCTGAATATTCAAGGATACACATCCCATTGATAAGATAAGCAGGTGGGCAGAGGGGTGGCATTGTCCTATGAGTAAGAAATTAAATGAAATCAACAGTAAGAAAAGAAGTAGGGTCAGATAGTGTTGAATCTGTGGGTAGAATTGAGGAACCTGAAAAGGTAGAAAAAAAATAGTTGGGATCATATATAGCTCCAAGCAGTAGTCAGGAGCTGGGGCGCAAGAATCACCAGGAGATAGAAAAGGTGTATAGGAAAGGCAAAGTTACAGTGATCATGGAGGAGTTCAATATGCAGGTGGACTGGGAAAATCAGGTTGATAGTGGTTTGCAGGAAAAAGAATTTGTGGAATGCCTTTTTGAAGCAGCTTGTGGTGGAGCTCACTAGGGAACAGGCCATTCTGGATTTAGTGTTGTGCAATGAGGCAGACTTAATAAGGGAGCTTAAGGTGCAGGAACCCTTGGGGAGCAGTATGATGAAATGAAGTAATTTACTCTGCAATTTGAGAGGGAGAGAAAATAGAATCAGAGGTAACAGTATTTTAGCTGAACAAAGGTAACTGCAGAGGCATGAGGGAGGAGCTGGGTATAATCAGGAGTTTCTGGGAGCAATTCAGGAGACACAGCAGAAGTTCATCCCGAGGAAAAAGAAGCATGGTACAGGGAAGATGAGGTAACAATGGCTGACTAGGGAAGTCAGGGATAGCATAAAAGCAAAAGAGAAAGCAGATAACGTGGTGAAGGGCAGTGGGAAACCAGAGGATTGGGAAGCATACAAAGACCAACAGAGGGCAACAAGAAAAGAAATAAGGAGGGAGAAGATTAAATATGAGGGTAAGTTAGCCAGTAATATAAAGGAAGACTGTAAGAGTTTCTTTAGATATATAAAGGGCAAAAGAGAAGCAAAGGTGGACATTGGGCCATTGGAAAATAATGCTGGAGAGATAGTAGTGGGGAACAAACAAATGGCTGAGGAACTGATTACTTCAGGTCAGTCTTCACAGTGTTAGAGTAATTTTCCAAAAATTCAAGAGAGTGAGGGGGGGGCAGAGCTGAGTATGGTGGCTATCACCAAGGAAAAGATGATAGAAAAACTGAAAGGTCTGAAGGTGAATAAATCACCTGGACTGAATGGACTACAGCCCAGAGTTCTAAATGAGATAGCTGAAGAAATTGTCGCAATATTAGAGGTAATCTTTCAGGAATCACGTGAATCAGGGAGGATCCCAGAGGACTGGAAAAATCACTAACATAACGCCCGGTTTAAAAAGACAGTGAGGCAGAAGAGCCTAACCTCGAACATGGGTAAGATCTGGGAATCCATTGTGAAGGATGAGATTTCTGAATACTTGGAAGTGTATGGTAAAATAGGGCAGAGTCAGCATGGTTTCATCAAGCCTGACAAATCTTCTAGAATTCTTTGAGGAAGTAACCAAGGAGAGCCAATGGATGTTATCTACCTGGACTTCAAGAAGGCCTTTGACAAGGTGCCACACAGGAGACTACTGAGTAAGATAAGAGCCCATGGTGTCAGAGGCAAGGTGCTGGCATGGATAGAAGGTTGGCTGTCTGGCAGAAAGCAGAGAGTGGGAATAAAAGGGTCATTCTCAGGATGGCAGCTGGTGACAAGCAGTGTTCCGCAAAGGTCAGTGTTGGGACCACAACTTTTCACTTTATACATTAATGATCTAGATGAAGGAACTGAAGGCATTCTGGTTAAGTTTGCAGATGATACAAAGGTACGTAGAGGGACAGGTAGCATTGAGGAGGTGGGGAGGCTGCAGAAGGATTTGGACAGGTTAGGAGAGTGGGCAAAGAAGTGGCAGATGGAGTATAGCATGGGAAAGTGTAAGGTCCTGCACTTTGGTTGGAAGAAGAGAGGCATGAACTATTTTTTAATTGGGGAGGAAATTCAGAAGTCTGAAGTGCAAAGAGACTTGGGAGTTCTAGTCCAGGATTATCTCAAGGTAAACTTGCAGTCTGAGTCAGTAGTTAGGAAGGCAAAGGCAATGATGGCATTTATTTTGAGAGGACTTGAATATAAAAGCAGGGATGTACTTCAGAAGCTCTATAAGGCTATGGTCAGGCCACATTTGAAGTATTGTATGCAGTTTTGGACCCCATATCTCCAGAAGGATGGATTGGTCTCGGTCCATGTTCAGAGGAGGTTCATGAGAATGGTCCCAGGAATGAACAGCTTAATATAGGAGAAACATTTGAGGACACGGGGTTTATACTCTATGGAGTATGGAAGGGTGAAGGGGGATCTAATTGCAAATTACAGAATATTGAATGGCATGAACAGAGTGGATGTTGGGAAGATGTTTCCGTTGGTAGGAGAGACTAGGACCCGAGGGTACAGCCTTAGAGTAAAGGGTAGACTTTTTAGAACGGAGATAAGGAAAATCTTCTTCAGCCAGAGAGTGGGGAATCTATGGAATTCACTGCCACAGAAGGGTTTGAGGCCGAGATAGACAGGTTCTTGAGTATCAAGGGGATCAAAGGGGAAAGCGGGAGATTGGAGTTGAGAAACCTATCAGCCATGATTGAATGGCAGAGCAGACTCGATGGGCTGAATAGCCTAATTTCTGCTCCTCTGTCTTATGCCTCTCATACTTTTATAGTTCATGGTCAATCTTGGATTGGCTAAACTGTGGTCTTGTAACTCAAGAATCAAGTAACTCAAGAAATTTAACTGCATAGGTTTATTCTTCCTGTCAGCACAGACACTCTCCCTTATAAAATTATCAGTTTCTATCTTTCCCTTCTGGGCCCTCTCTCTTATCAGAAACCAACCCACTCTGAGGAAGAACTCAATTCTTCAATATATATCATCTGCTCTCAAGCCAGTTTGGAAGAGTCATACTGAACTTCAAACGCTGACTTGTATCTTTCTCCACAGATACTGCCAGATGTGCTGAGTGACTCCAGCATTTCTTTGTTTCAGATTTCCTGCATTACAGTATTTTGCTTGAACCTTAAAGTCTGTGCGTGTGTGTGTGTGCACGCGCATGTGTGTGAATGAGTCAGAGATATCGCTTTTTAAGTCATTTTCTTTTGGGGTTAGTATCTAATAAAATTCATAGAACATAGAACATTACAACGCAGTACAGGCCCTTCGGCCGTCGATGTTCCTCCTTCCTTTCCTCAAGAAAACCTTGGCAATTGAAACATTCATATCATAGAATCACAGAATTATTACAGAGCAGAAGTCATTCAGCACATCATGTTCATACTCGAGTATTTTAACTTAGTGCCAACCTGCTGACATTTCTTCATAGCCCCACAGTCTTTCTATACAATTAATAATTCAATGTCCTCTTGAACGCCTCAATTGAACTTGCTTTCAAGGCATTTCCAGTCTTATATTCCATACCCTATTTGCTGTGTAATACACCTTTTTCTCAGATCACACTGGCTTATTTTGTGAAACATCTTTAAAATTGTCATCTGGTTCTTCATGCATATATACTCTGTCCATACCCTTCATGATTTTGAAAATTTCTATCAGTTCTCCCCTCAGCCTTGGCCTCTCCGATGAAAATAGCCTTATCCTAAGAACTTCAGACATACGAACAACAGGAGGCCATTCAGCCCATCAAGCTTGTCCTGGATTCAATAAGGTCGTGGTTGATCTGTCCTCGGCTTCAACTTCTCTTTTGTACCAACTTGTCGTAGCCCTCCACTCCTTGATATTTCAAAAATTTGTCTACCTCCTAAATGCATTCACGTCTCCACAACATTCTAGGGTAAAGAATTTCAGATAAAGAAAACAAAAACTATGGCTGCTGAAGGTCTGAAACAGAAACAGAAGTAGCTGGAAAATCACAGTGGATTAGTCAGCATCTGCGGAGAGAAAGCAGAGTTAATGTTTCAAGTCCAGTGATCTGTCTTCAGAGATCTTCAGAAGAAAGGTCATATATTGAAACCTCAACTCCATTTCCTTGCCACAGATGCTTCTTGATCTGCCATGTTTCTGCAGCAGTGTTTGTTTCTGTGTGTTAAAGAATTTAGATATTCACTAACCTCTGGGAGAAGTGCCTTTACAACTCAGTTTGAAATGAGTGTCACCTTATTCTGTAACTATGTCCCCTGGTTTGAGACACCCCCACCAGTGGAAACATCTTTTCAATATCTACCTTTTCAAGCCCACTCAGAATCTTGTATGCTTCAATAACATCTCCCTCTTTTATTCCAAGCTCTCGTAAATAAATGTTAAACTTGATTAGTCATTTGATAATCCTCACTACTATCCTGTACAGTTGTAACAATACTTGCCTTTTTTAAAACTCCAACTCCCAACAATAAAATCCATTTGCCTTCTTAATTATCTGCTGCACCTGCATGCTAACATTTTCGTTTCATGCTCAAGAACGCCATGATCCTGCCGTGCTGCAATTAATTGGAGTTTCTCTCCATTTACACAGTACTCTGCTTTTTAATTCTTGTGACCACGGTGCATGACCTTTCACACATTAAACTCCAGCTGCCCATTCAGCTCAAGTCTTGTCCACTCACTCAAACAAACCTTATCCCCTTGTAGATTCCCTAAGTCCTCATTGCAACATTCCCTTGCACATCTTTTTGTATCATCAGAAAATCTGGAAACATTTCACATTATTCTTTCCTCCAAGGTATTAATAGAAACAATAAATAATTGAGTCCTAGGACTGATTCTTGTGCCACTCAAAGAAAAGGAGGATTATTCCCAACTTTCAGTGTGTTACTCAATCCTCAATCCATGCTAACACATTACACTCAAACCCTTAGCTCATATCTTGTGCTATAACATATTATGCGTCAAATTGTCAAATGCTTTTTTGGAAATCCAAATAGATTATATCCAATGGTTCCCCTTTATCAGTTCTGCTTATTATATCCTCAAAGAACTGTAACAAATTTGTCAAGCATTTTCACAAAATCATTTCACTCAGTTTTATCGAATTAAGCTTTTCAAAATTGTACTCTGCTATTTCTTCCTTAATAAGGAACTCAACTTCTTCAACTGAAACTCATAACTAAAGTTTCTCATTTCTCTAACTATTCTTGAAAATCTCTTCTGCAGTCTTTCCAATGCATTTACATTCTTACTATAGTGTGGCACCTGGTACTGTATATCATACACTACTCCAGCTGACATCAAACAAATGCCTTACACAAAATTTAGCATAACCTCCTTGCTGTTGTACTCTATGGCTCTACTAATAAAGGCTAAGATTCTGTATGACTTATTAACTGCTCTCTTGAACTGTTCTGTCACCTTCACTGATCTGTGTACATGTTCAACATGTTCTACTTCTGCATCTCCTTTTGAATTATAATCCTTATTTTATACTATCTGGTCTGTGTTCTATGTACAAAACTGCATCACCTCACATTTCCCTGTATTGAATGAAATTTGCCACATATCCAACCATGCTACCAACTTGTAAATGTCCTTTTAAAGTTCTATACTGTCCTTCACACAGTTTTTAATGCTCCAAGTTTTTTTTGATTATTGCAAATTTCAAAACTGACCCGTGTCATTAATATTTATAGCAGGAAAGACAGTGGTCCAAATACTGACCACTGGGAAATTCCACTCCAAACCTTCCTCCAGATAGAAGAGCATCCATTAGCCTTCATTCGCTTTCCTATTATTCAGTTAATTTGTATCCATGTTGCTATTGTCCGTTTAGTTCATATGCAATGATTTTTTTCACACATCTGTTGTGTGGCACTGTATCAAAAATAGAAGTCCATGTAGACTGAATCAATTGTGTTACTTCCATCAACTCTACTTCCTCTTCAAGAACAGTAAAACGTTTGTTAGACATCACTTTCCTTTAAAATATCCATATTGATTCTTCCAAATTAATCCATATTTTCTCATGTGATGATCAATTCTAGTCTGAATAATTGTCTTGTTTTGCAGGAATATATCTTGACTGTGCTCAAACCCCCACCCTTCAAAAGATTAATGTCAGCCATGATTGAACAATGCAGCAGATTCAGTGGCCTAATTCAATACCTAAACCTTCTACTCTTATGGTTAACTTTGTTGGCTGGACAGGTGGTTTGCAATGCAGAGTGATGCCAACATTGTGGGTTTAATGTGATGTTTGTCTTTTTTAACTTTGCTTCTTATTGTTTTCTGACCAGTGTATAGCTGTAAAGTGACTTTCTTTTCTTCATTTCTCTATTTTGTAACTAAGGATTGCACAGAGATACCTTTGCACCTAAGGTAGCGCTAAAAATAGCGATTTATAAACTTTTCACTGTACTCATTGAAGTACGTGTCAATAAAGCTAGTTCAATTTGATTCCTAGACCTGCTGACGTTGAAGGTATGGTTTCCTGCACATTAAACCACCACTCGTTGTCTCTCTCTTCAAATAGAGAGCAGCACTATGGTCCAGTAGGACTGTGGTGTCTTTACAATATAAAGCTTCATGCTGAAAAGATATAAAAAGTATTCACTGCAACCGAGTGAGAGGAGGTCAAAAGCAGAGGAACCAATTCCCAGTCCTTGCTTGGTCATAACGTTTTTACAAGAAGTCATCAGATGCTGAAAGATTCCAAGCTACAAATCATTAATGTGCAAACATAAACACCTTTTGGAACATCACATCTTTGCTTCCAAGTAAATGGAATGCAAATGAATTGGAAGTGAAATTGTTTTATTCATTTGGGTCAGCATTCACTTGCCTGAAGTTAAATATAACACACAGTCTTAATTGAAATTTTAACAAAATATGACAGCAACATGCATTACCACAGCTGAAGGAAATCAGGCTCAGACCCAACACCACTGAGTTGCTGGCCTGATTAATATTACAGGAGAGAGACATTAAATGAAGTCCAAATGCTACCCCAACCTAGTGCAAGAGGGAAGATTTAGTATGAAGTCAATTCTATTTGTTCTACATTCTTCATATCAGTAGAAAGACAAACACCACCATTAGTGGATCTTTGCATGGGGTCCAGATTCAACCAGGGTGATCCACTGGAGAGATATGAAAACTCCACAATTGAGCTACTGGCATCAAAAGCATGGAAGATCCAGAGACAACAAAGCAAAACATTTGAGCTAAGAAAGAAATGGTATAAATCTGTCAGACAAAATTTGGTGATAATAAGAACAAAAACAACTGTACATGTAAATTTTGAGAGTGGATTCAGTTTGGCTTGCTTCGTGTGGAAATGAAACTGTTGAATAAAATTGATTTGTGAAAAGAAATTATGCAATAGTCTGAAAATCTAATTTATTTATCAAACACTAATACTAATGTTAATTGGCAGGTAAAATAATTTAGTGCTTTGCAACAAATGTACTGAATGGCCGGCAGATCTCTTGCAACAAGTTTCACAACAAGTGAGAGGATACACAGCCGTAGAAGAAGAATGTTGTTTATTCCATGAAGGAGGTGAAAGCACATCCACCAATTGTCAGTGACCGAAAAACTTTTTAGGCCAGTTAATAGTGTTAGACATTTCCCTTCAGAATCAAATGACACTCAGGAATAGTTACCCTTAAGTAAAAATGCTAACAGGGGATTGACAGGTGGAATGCCATTAAAAGTCAAGAGGAGAGATGATTGACTCTTGTTCACGGCTGTTGTTCCAAGCAGTTTTGTGGTGTGAATGTTGCTTTGCCATCTCAAGCCTGCATATTGTCCAGGTCTTATTGCATATGGACACTTTTTTTTGGTGCACCGGTCCATGTGCAGCATCGAATTCTGAAACTGGAAGTCAATGTGTCTGGCACCCTGATCAGTGAGCATGGAAACTCAGAGCAACTTCAGAGTGTAGCTGAGTAGCTTCAAGAGAACATTGACAGAATGCTTCAGTACCACAGGACGGTGCACAATTATCAACAATCATTGCAACTTCTCCCTGATATGGACAGACCATCACAAAGTGAAGACATATTGAGCTAGGATGCTAGTCTGACAAACACAGAATCACAGAATGGTTACACTGCAGGAGGAAGACATTCCCTGTATCTGTGCTGGCTCTTTAATGGAGCCATTCACCCAATTAAGTGCTACTGCTTTTTCTCTGTAGCCCTGATTTGTTGTTGAATGTATGAAAGGAACCAGGCGTTGCATTCCAGATCATAAGAGCTTGCTGTGTGAAAAAGATTTTTCTGTGGTTGCCATTGTTCCCTTTAAAAATGATTTTCAATCTGTACCCTCCTGTTCTCAATCCTTCCACCAATGACAGCATTACCTCGCTATTTGAATAATTCAATTCACTCAAGATCTTAAATGCCACCAGCAAATTTCTCTCCAAATGTTTCCTAATAAACAGTCCCATGATCTACATTACGGAAGTGCCCTTTTCCCTAAAATGATTTGCATGAAGTTTCACTGCTCAATCTCTAATGTTCTTCTTTCGATTCTGTACTCTTATGCCCCTATTAGTCAAGTCCAATGTTTAAGCTTTCTCAAATTTATTCCAATTTATCGGAACCAAATCCATACTTGGCCCATAGCAGTTGGTTCCTGCAGTGATGCTCTGGACTGAGAGTTTTGACCTCCAACTACCATACCCATAACCATCTTACTTTGTGCTGGACATGATTCCAACCAGTAGATCTATCCCCACTACAGACTGTCCCTAATTTCCAATGACTACAGTTTTACTTCAATTGTCATTGCCAAATTCACAGCCAAATGCTGCTTTGTTATCAAGTGTAGTAATGGGGTCTGGATCAAGGTTGTAATGAAGTCTGGACCTAATTGATGGAACTGCTAACAGCATCCTATTGCAGACACAAATGGGATGGGAAATGAGTGGATCTGATTTATCCAAGCTTCTGTGGACAACACACTTTTTTAATCTCTCCATTTTTTTGTGATATGTGGGCGTCACTGGCTGGCCAGCACATATTGCCCATCCCAAGCTGGTGGTGATCCACCTTCTGGAACCACTGCAGTACATCTGTGACCCACAATGCCATTAGGGAGGGAATTCCAGGATTTGGACTCAACAACAGTGAAGGAATGGCAATACATTTCCAAAACAGAATAGTGAGCGACTTGGAGGGGAACTTGAAGCTGGTGGTATTCCCATCTAACTGTTGCCATTGTCCTTCTAGATGGAAGTAGTCATGAGTTTGGATGGTGCTGTCTGAGGATCTGTGTTGAGTTTCTGCACTGCATCTGTTTGGATATTGTCAGGTAGATGCCAATCTTGTATCTGTACTTAAACAGCTTGGCTAGGAGCGCTGCTGGTTTTGGGGCCAGGATGTTGTCAGATTCACATCCACTGCCAACTGTTGATGTTGGATTGAATCAAACTGTTTGATACTGATACCTGCGAAGCTGGGAAACTCAGGAGGAGGCCAAGATGGATCATCCACTCACCTCCTCTGGCTGACAACATACAAGTCAATCCTTCTGTAGTGAAGCCAAGACAGTAACAGTATCTCACTTATGATTATGACTAGGTAGCAGTGATTTGATCTGTTCTGAGTATTGCTGGAGTAATTATTTATTGGGTTAGATTTCCCTGTTTCTGATCACTTGGCCGAAATATCGGAAAATCAGGCAGGAATCAGCTCTGCCAAGCAAGAAGATTATCCATTACCAAATTGGAAAATTACTTGGGCTCTATTTGACTTTTTTTCAGTATACGGTAATAATTTACCACTTTCTTGCTGCACCTAAACAAAATATCTGCACTCATTACCTCCACATGATTTGTCCAGAATCATCCAAATTTATGCAGCACCATGGAAACAACAGCTACCAGGCTTCATTCAATACAACTTTGCACTACAACAATATTAAAGGAAAGACTGGATTTTCAAAACATTTTTGCAAAAAAAAACTCAATTGGGGAGGAATGGAAGCTAACAAGGTGCATCATGTTAAAAGACAGAATGTCTCTCACCAAAATAAGGACAATTGATAGTTCTAATGTATTCCTTAAGAACTTCAAGTAAACCATCAGGGCACGTTTCCCTTTGACAAATAAGAAAACTGAGAGGATTTTGCTGATGTTATGACTTTCGTGATATAAGGCCTGATCCAAGTAATTACATCATTTAAACACCAGAAATGTAGTCTCATGCCAGTTTCCAAATTTGTGTTTTGCACAAAGTTGTGGAGAGAATATCACACACACCTGACTTATTACAGAGCAAGGCTCTGTATCAGCAGCAGGACTTGAGAAAATCAGTCCAACAAGTGAACAGGATAGGACCAAATTACTACAGAATGCTGGAATCTGTACTGAAAACAAAAAAAAACTGTAAATTACAGAGGATCAGGCAGCATCTGTGGAGAGAGAGAGAGAGAGAGAGAGAGAGAGAGAGAGAAAGGTAATGCTTCGAATCTAGCTAACTTCATCAGAGCTGACATGAGACATGGAGGGAGACAAAAAACTGCAGATGCTGAAATCCAAACAGACAGGCAGGAAGCTGGAAGAACACAGCAAGCCATGCAGCATCAGGAGGTCAATGTTTCAGGTGTAACCCTTCTTCAGGACAGAGAATCAGTTTAGCTCAGTTAGCTGGACCATCGGTTTACCGAGCAGTGTGATGCCAACAGTGTGGGTTCAATCCCCATCACCAGTTTGAGGTTACCATGAAGGACTCTCCTTCTCAACCTCTTTCCTCACCGGAAGGTCTGGCCCTCAGGTTAAATCATCATCAGTTGCTTCTCTCTAATAAAATAGCAGCCCCTATATTCTGTGAAGTATGGAGGGGACAGTAGTTAGGCAATAATGGGGGGGGGGGGGGGGGGGGAGAGAGAGTGCTGGGAGATAAAGAAATACTGATAGTTCAGATGGAGTGATTGGAATGTGAGAATGGCAGAACAATGGTGTGTCTAACTACCAGGCTGGAAAGGACAGACAGTCCAACTGGGATGGGGGGAGGGGAGAGAGGACAGAGTCACATAGCACACAAAAACACACCCTTCAGTCCAATCAATCCATGCCTAACGTAATCCCAAACTAAACTAGCCCGCCCCCACCCCCCCACCTGCTTGCTCCTGGCTTAGAATCCCTCCAAATCTTTCCTATTTGTGTACTTATCCAAATGTCTTTTAAACATTGTAATTGTGTCTACATCCACTGCTTCCTCAGGAAGTTCATTCCACTCGCAAATCACCCTCTGAGTAAAAGATTTGCCCTTAGTGTCTTTTTTTAATCTCTCTCCCCTCACCTTAAAAAATATGCTCCCTTGTCTTGAAATCCCCCATTCCAGTAAAAAGCCAACAACCATTAACCCTATCTATACCTCTCAGGATTCTATAAACTTGTATAAGGTCACTTCTCAACCTCTACAAGGTCACCTCTCAATCTCTTTCGATCCAGTGAAAGAAGTCCCAGCCTATCCAGAATTTCTTTATAACTCAAACCTTCCGAACCCCAGCAACATCTTGGTAAATGTCTGCTGAACCCTTTCCAACTTGATAATATCCTTCCTATAACTGGGTGACCAGAAATGGACACAATATTTCAGAAGTGGTCTCACCAACGTCCTGTACAATCTGAACATGACATTCCAACGCCCATATTCAAAAGACTGAGCCAATAAAGGCAAGTGTGCTAAACGCCTTTTTAATTACGCTGTCTAAATGTGATGCAAACTTCAAAGAATTATGTATCTGAATCCCGAGGTCCCTCTGATCAACAATACTACTCAAAGCCCTACCATTAATTGTATAAGCCCTACTCTTGTTTGTTGTAGCATAATGCAATACTTTACATTTATCCAGATTGAACTCCACCTGCCATTTTTCAGCCCATTGACCCATTTGATCAAAATCCCTCTGTAATCTTTGAAAACCTTCTTCAATGTCTACTGTGCCACAAATTTTGGTGTTATCTGCAACTAACCATGCCTTCTGTATTCTCATCCAAATTATTTATATAAGTGATAAAAAAGGCCCAGAACTGATTGCTGTGGAACATCGCTGATGATGGGCCTCCAGTCGGCAAAGCAACTCTCCACAACCAATCTCTGTTTGCGAGTTTTGGAAAGGTTTGTAGCTCAGGTTGAGGTTCTAGATGTAGGTTTGCTCGCTGAGCTGGAAGGTTTGTTTTCTGACATTTTGTCACCATACTAGGCGACATCATCAGTGAGCCTTCAGATGTAGACACAAAACCAGGCAACTTGTCTTTTAGGACCAGTTAAAGAGGTGGATGTGTTGCTTTATAGAACCATACTATGTCAATGTCATACTTGCCGAAGCTGCCAGGACCTTACACAAACATATTGAAAATGCTTCAATCAAATCGCATGCCTCAAAATCCAAGAGAAGTATTGTTCAGTTAAGCAAGGAGGCTGTTGGTAAAGTGTAGTGGCACAGTGAAAAAAGGGCATCACCTGCTGATTAAAGGGAGTTATCATGGACTAATGATGTTGGATATGCTGGGGATGTCAATTGGAGACAGCATGCTAAAGTACAGAGGGCACAATAACTATGACAGGGTAAGGAGCAAAACTCAATTATGTAAGGCTGGGAGACAACAGACCATGGGAGGGCAAGAACTACTGTAGGGGTGGACAGCGATTGACAGTGGTCACTGCCCTGCCTTTGATGGGGGGGGTGGGGGGATGCATTTTGTTGTTTGGCATAACATAGATATCAGCAGGAGGAAGTGAGCAATTAAATAGAAGAATTGAATGGGTAAATTCAAAGTCAGTGGTGTTGACAGGAAATATACTGGGGGGAGGTGTCACCTAACTTGAGATGTTGAGCCTCTGTTGCACTCCATCTGTTGCTTTCCACAGTCATTGAACTCACCAGTATGCAACTGCAATGAAAATGGGAGTGGGCAGAGTAAGCATGTTTTTTTCCACCCTGAGGAAGTACAATCCAGTTTTGTGCTACGTGGTGCCCTTCAAATAGAACTAGCATTGAATAATTGCTCACACGGTACAGGTTCAAGACATCTGCTATCACAGAATGCTGTATGTGGACATCAATTGCTGACCTACTGTGTCAACCAAAAATCCTAGTGACAAACAATCTTAGCAACAAACAATCTTAGCCATATCATTCAAAATTTCAAAGTAATCCTACCAAGAGATGACAAGCACAAGGAACAGGAGGAAAACATTTGGGCCTTTCTGTCTACCTTACCATTCAGTCTGATTGTGGTTAGTTATCCAACTCAGCACGCTGTTCCACTATCACCCATTCATTTTGATCACTTTAGCTCTAAGAACTACCTATCTATCTCCTTCTAGAAACATGCAATGTTTTGGCCTCAACCACTTTCTGTGACAGACAAATCGGAGGCTCACCACTCTCTGGTGAAAATATTTCTCATCTCAGGCCTCAATGACCTACCCTGTAAACTTGGGCTGTGATCCCTGGCTCTGACTCCCCGTTCATTGGGAACATCCTTCTGATTTTTTTCCCTGTACATCCAGGTTTTATTGCACCTCCACTTTTCCCAATATATTGTCATTAAGATCATAATTTGCCTTTCTATTTTTGCAACCAAAGTGAATAACCTCATATTTATCCACATCATACTTCACCTATCACGCATATGCCCACTCACACAACTTGTCCAAATCACACGAAAGCATCTTAACATCCTCCTCACAGATCAGCCTCCCACCTAGCTAAGTGTCCTCTGCAAACTCGAAGGTATTACATTTAGTTCCCTCATTTAAAACATTAATATATATTGTAAATAGCTGGTGCCCCAACACTGATTCCTGTAGTTCCCCACTTAGAGAAAGGACCACTTGGAGAAAGGCCCATTTGTTCCCTTTATTTCCTGCCTCCCAGCCAGTTCTCTATCCACATCAATACACTCCCACCCGCACCCCCCCCCCCATCCTATATGTTGTCATTTTGCATGTAATCCCTTACGTGGAATCTTAATGAAAGCCCTCTGAAAGAGCAAGTAAACTACACCCGCTCTTCGATCTTCTCAACTGTACTCATTAAATCCTCAAAAGATTTCAGTAGGTATATCAAGCATGATTCCTCTTTCAGAAATTGATGCTGACCATGTCAAAGCCTGTCACTGTTTTCCAAATGCTTTGCTATTGATTCCTTTACATGGACTCAAGCATTTGCCTTCCTTCCAGTGTTAGGCCAACCAATCTATAATTGTGTTCTGCCTCCTTTATTTAAGCAGCAAGGCTGCATTATCCTCCCTTTTATCCATTTGCTTCCACAAAAGACTATGAAATAAGATGGAGTAGAAGTAGGCTATTCAGCCCATCTAATCTGCACCCCCATTCAATGAGACCATGACTGATCTGATCGTCCTCAACTTCACTTTCCTACGTTTTCCATAACTTTTGATTACTTTACTGATTAAAAATCTGTTTATTTCAGCCTTGACCATACTCAATAACCCAGCCTCAACAGCCCTCTGTAGTAAAGAATTCCACAGATTCACAACCCTCTGAGAGAAGACATTCCCCTTCATCTCTGTCTGAAACATGCGACTCCTTAATCTGAAGCTATGCCCTCTGGCCTTAGACTCTCCTACCAAGGGAAACAACATCTCTACATCTGTACGTGCAGACAACCAGACACACAAATGCTGGAGACAACACAATACAGCATATGTGTTAATAGACTCCTCCAACAATTAATTAATTTTCCCTAGTGTTTCTGACAAACCTGCCTGCTGCTGCTGCTGCTGCTATGTCTGCTGGCATCTGAGTGCCAGCGACGTAGGGTGTGTCTTCCTCACCCAGCTGCAGGGACGTGGCAATGGTTTGCTCACTTTATTTTGGTTGCAATTATTTGAACTAAGTGTGGGAATGAAAAATGGTCACGAAAGATCAGGACAACAGGCTCTACTTTCAATGTTCGCAACAAAGGGAACTGCAACATTTAACAAAGGTGGAAGTTCTGCTTCTTCCCTTGAATTTTCAGAGAACTAAATCTCTGAAGGAAAGAGATAGAACAATTTTGATTGTTGGACTAATATTTTGTATTTCATTTTGAGATATTGCCTTTAGTTTGTTCGGATAGCATTAATTTTATTTGAGAAAGAAATATTTAAAACATTTAATTTAACAGAGTTTAATTTAGCTAAATGCAAGTTGTTGTATTTTGGTAAGGCAAACTAATGCAGGACTTTCACAGTCAATGGTAGGGCTCTAGGAAATATAATAGAACAAAGATCTAGGAATACAGGTTCATAGCTCCTTGAAACTGGAATCACAGATAGGCTGGTGAAGAAAGCTTTCAGCATGCTTGCTTTCTTCTGTCAGAATATTGAGTACAGGAGTTTGGATGTCTTGTTGCAGCTGTACAAGACATTGGTAAGGCCACATTTGAAGAAGTACGTGAAGTTCTGATCACCCAACTATCGAAAGGATGCTATTAAACAAGAAAGAGTGCAGAAAAGATTTACTAGGATGCTACCTGGACTGGAGGGTTTGAGTTATAAGCTGGATAGGCTGGGACTTTTTTCCCTGGAGCATTGGGGACCGAGGGGTGACGTTATAGGGGTTTATTAAATTATGAGGGGCATGGACAAGGTAGATAGCCAACAGCTTTTCCCCATGGTAGGGGAATATAAAACTAGAAAGCATAGGCTTAAGGTGAGGGGAAGAGATACAAAATGGTCCAGAGGGGTAACTTTTTCACAGAGGGTAATGAGTGTCTGGAACAGGCTGCCAGTGGTAGTAATGGATGAGAGAACAATTTCATCATTTAAGAAACATTTAGATAGGTACATGAATGAGATACAATTGGAGGGTTATAGACCAAGCACAGGCAAATGGCACTAGCTTAAATTGTGAAAACTGGACAGCATGATCAAGTTGGGCCAAAGGGCCTGTTTCTATGCTGTACAGCCCTATGACCCAATGACATCTTAGAAGCATAAAAAGTGGAAGCAACATGCTATGTTCAGTGTAACAGAGATCTGTATATCCTCATAGATCCATTGTCATTGGAACCTTCAAAAAGTTTTAAAAGTGTTAAATAATGCTGACAATGACAGCAGAGACTGCTCTACAGAATTAGGAACAAAGGATTATGCGGAGAAGCAGGAGTATGGCTAACTAATAAGAATTCAAGGGTTGACATCCAAAGCCACTTTAATCTCCTATAAATGGCTCCTCCATTCTTTCATACTAATGGAATGGATAAATAATTGAAGATAAAACCAAAAACAAATCTGTGCTAATTTGAAATATGAAACCAAAATGAAGGATAAGACAGAAAGCAGATAGTACAAATTAAATATTAAGGACTTGATGAATGGAAACAGAAAATAGGAAATGGAACAATGGATTTAGAGAAGAAGAAAAATAATGATAGTAAAATTTAAATAAAAATCGGAATCAGAAAATCCATTCAGTTCCTCTCTCTAAAAGCCCATGTCTCCCAAATGACTAAGTTCCAACATTCCTCAGTTTATTTAAGAGCTGCAAGGAGGTACACATTGTAAGCAAAAGAAAAAAAAACACACAAAGTTTAATAAGGTGATTTTATACATGCTCATGAATTAGGTTGTGGTCCTTTAAAAACATTGTTATGGCTTCAATCCAGATTACATGGTTAGGATCAAAATCTTCTTTCTTGGCCAGCTGGAAGAACTTCATATGAAGTAATTTTAGAAAGTCTCAACCTAATTGAGCTCAGATCTACAGAACAAATGGTCCCTGAGTTCTGCACTAAACGGGAGTATAACGTACAAAGGCCATAAGAATGGTTGGTGCAGTAAATAATTAAAAACAAATATTAGGTACTTTAAGGTTAGGATTCAAGTATACACATGTGCTGCATCTGTTTAGCTGCACCTTACTTCAGTAGATACTGCTGACAATCAATAAGATTTCACTCTCCTGACTGAACACCCCTTTGTTTTGGTAGTTCATAAAATTCTGAATGCTCTCTGGTCATGCATGAAAATGTTCAGAATTACATACTATCTTTGTCCTGCCTAGTCTTTTCCGTTTAATTTATCCAGCCTTGGGCAACTGTCTTTGTGGATTTTGCACATTCTCCCTACGTCTGCGTGGGTTTCCTCCGGGTGCACTGGTTTTCTCCCACAGTCCAAAGATTAGATTAGATTAGATTAGATTAGATTACTTACAGTATGGAAACAGGCCCTTCGGCCCAACAAGTCCACACAGCCCCGTCGAAGCGCAACCCACCCATACCCCTACATCTACCCCTTACCTAACACTATGGGCAATTTAGCATGGCCAATTCACCTGACCTGCACATCTTTGGACTGTGGGAGGAAACCGGAGCTCCCGGAGGAAACCCACGCAGACACGGGGAGAATGTGCAAACTCCACACAGTCAGTCGCCTGAGGCGGGAAATGAACCCAGGTCTCTGGCGCTGTGAGGCAGCAGTGCTAACCACTGTGCCACCGTGCCGTTAGGTGAAGGTTAGGTGAAATGGCCATGCTAAATTGCCTATAGTGTTCAGGGATGTGTAAGTTTGGTGAATTGGTCATGGGAAATGCAGGGTAATAGGGTAGGAGAATGGGTCTGGGTAGGATACTCTTCAGAGGGTCGGTGCGGACTTGTTGGACTAAATGGGCCATTTCCACAGGGTAGGGATTCTGTGAATACTATGATTCTATAGAAAGACAAATATGGCAATAAATGGCCTTGCTTGTGATCAGTTAAAGAAAATAATCACTTTTGATGTGTTCAGTCCCCACTATTGATTTTTCTATTCACTTTTTACCACCAGCACTACTGCCACAAACAACTTGTACTTACATATTGACAAATGTGCAATTCCATCGTCTCCCAAAATGCTTGGTACAGACAAGATTGGCACAATTTCCTCTCAGATTTGTGCTACCATCTTCCACTTCTCAGACATGTTCAGATTCTGGCTGTCAGAAGCCAGTGTTCACCCAGATGCACATCCACCATGACTGCTGGCAGATATCTGTAAATAGTGAGCTGTTCCCGGGACATTGCATAGTAAGGGGACAATAGAATCGGACATCAGGCAGGCCATGGGGGTGGGGTAGACTGTAAGAGACATGTTTGGTAAGATAAGGTGAGCTGGGCCTCAAGTGGAAAATCTCTTTAAAAAATGTTACCCAACTCACACTAGCCAAAAAAACATAAGATTCAGCCCTTTGCGTTTCATTAAGATCATTTGTCATTTGTTTTAAATTTCTATGAGGAGAACCCAACACACTCAACCATTCTACATAAAATAATCCCCTCTATCCCAGAAACTGGACTTGTAAGCCTTCTCAAACTGCCTCCAAAGCAAGAATACCTGTCCTCATATAAAGTGGCCAAAACTGAATCCAGAAGTCTAGTAGGTGTTGTCTCATTAATGCCCTGTCCAATTACAGCAAGACTTTCTTTCTTTTAAGCTCTCATCCTCTTGCAATAAAGGCCATTGCTATGTCTTCCTGTTGACTTGCTGTTTTTGTGCCACAGAGTTCTCCAGTTCCTTTTGTTATGGAACTTAAAGAGCCATTACTCCACAAGGGACACCCTGTTTAAACCAACCAAACGCAACACTTGAAATAAAGGAAAACACCAACATTCAGCACTTACTGCCTTTGAGTCCAATAATTCTAAACCTAACCTGGAATTAGAGATTAGATCCCAACCAGAGTCCCCAATTTGTTATGGATCAAACCAAATCCCCTCTATATTAAGAAAATAATCTAACTTTTTCTTATTTTATATTAAGAAAATAATCTAACTTTTTCTTATTTTAAAGGTAAATGTAAAACAATTCAATTGGTCAAACTACTCTATTTTAAGCAAAAACACACTATTTTTACAGAGTTGAAAAATGTGGTGCTGGAAAAACACAGCAGGCCAGGCAGCATCCGTGGAGCAGGAGAATCGACGCTTCATACTAAAGCCCTGCTTCAGGAATGCCCGAAATGTCGATTCTCCTGTTCCTCGGATGCTGCCTGGCCTGTTGTGTTTTTCCAGCACCACATATTTCAACTCTGGTCTCCAGCATGTGTAGTCCTCACTTTCTCCACACTATTTTTACACAATAATTAAAATACAGAAAAAATAAAAGTAAAATAAAATAACTTGATTAATTATAACTCAACTGAAATGTTTAACAAAATGATAATTACATTAACTACTATAATTAATTGCTCCAATATAGTAACATCTCATAAACACACCCTTGGCAAAGGCAAATTCAGTAAAACAGATTGCCTCACACGCAATTCTAGCAGCAGGAAGAGAACCCCAGCTTTTAGCTGCAACAGAGAGAGGAATAAGAGCTTCCACATCCAGCTTCAAGACCCCAGTAATTGCAGAAAGCTAGAACTAAAAATCCTGATTCAGGCTGTTGAGCAGATTGTTCAGCTCCTCTGTCTCAACCTTTCTTCACAATAAATGGACCAAATACACCTAATAAAACCATTGCATAGTCACACATTACATTGAAATAATATGCTGCTTTTCTATTGTCCCTGCCAAAGTGGAATACCTTATTTTCCAACATTATGCTTCACAGAACAAAAGAAAAATCACAGCACAAAAAGACCATTCAGCCTATTGTGTATGCACTGGTTGAATAAACTAGCCTAGATTAGAGTGGTGCTGGAAAAGCACAGCAGGTCAGGCAGTATCCGAGGAGCAGGTAAATCGATGTTTCGGGCAAAAGCCCTTCATCTGCTGTGCTTTTCCAGCACCACTCTAACCTAGACTCTGGTTTCCAGCATCTGCAGTCCTTGTTTTTACCTGAATAAACTAGCCACCCATTCTAATCACACTTGCAGTACCTGATGCGTAGCCTCGCAGTTTAGAACACTTCAGATGCAGTTCCAGATTTCTTTTGAATGAGTTGAGGGATTCATCTGAAAGAACACATTGAGCAGCAAATTCCATACACCCACCAGCCTCTGAGTGAAAAGGTTTACCCTCCTGTCTGTCTAATTCTTCGACTATTCACCTTATATCAGTGCCCCAGTTAAGGGAAATAGCTCTTCCCTGCACATTCTATTCAAGCCCCTCATCATTTTGTATCCATCAACTAAGTCACCCATCTTGCCTATCATGCCCAGTCCTGAAGGAGGTTCACTGGATGTGAAACGTTAACTCTGCTTTCTCTCTACAGATGCTGCAACCTTTTGGGTTTCTCCAGCAATTTCTGTTTTTGTTTCAGATTTGCAGCTGTTGCAGTTCTCTTTGTTTGATTGTTTTACCTATCAAATCTTTCCTGAGGCCTGCATTGTTCAAGCCCTGGCAATATTTGCAAAATATTTGCTCACGCACTTAATCAACCCATAATCCCTTTGCACCTTTTTGGCCTGGATTTTCACTACAGAAGTGGTTATTTCAAGTTGAAAAACTTCCTTGCTTGCCTCCAGTGACCTCACTCTGGGAGTGAGCCAGGTACACGGGTGTGAGATGATTCATTCCCGACATTCCCAGCAACAGAGATTAGAATAACCTTGGGTTGCCAAACTTTTTTTAACCATCTTGTTTTGCTGAGACTTCATCCTAGTTACACTGTGACATTTCTGACCCTGTCGCTCTCACCCTCTTTGCCAGTTACACCTGCATGCCAAGAAAATCTTTTAAAATTAAAATAACACAAATGATTCTTTTGAATAACTGCCCATCTTGGGCAGCAGACAAACACAGGTTTCCGAGCATCTTATTTTACAATGAAGCTTATGAGATAACATTCTCCAGAGTCAAGCTCTCAAGGACACTTCCCTTCCCCCATCCTCATGGCTACTTAAGATTTTCCTTACTGACTAATCCAACCCACACCAATTAAAGTAGATTCGCAGGGAGACAGGATAGTGAAGAAGGCATTTGATATACTTGCCTTTATTGGTCATTACTTTCTTGAGTATAGGAGTTGGGGAGTCACATTGCAGCTGTACAGGACGTTGGTGAGGCCACTTTTGGAATATTGCAGGCAATTCTGTTCTCCCTGCTATCAGAAGGATGTTGTGAAACTCGAAAGATTTACAAGGATGTTGCCAGAGTTGGAAGGTTTGACGTAGAGGGAGAGGTTGAATAGGCGGGGGCTGTTTTCCCTGGAGCATCAGAGGCTGAGTTTATAGACGTTTATAAAATCATGAGAGGCATGTGTTGGGAAAATAGACAAGGTATTTTCCCCAGGGTAGGTGAGTCCAGAAGTACAGGCCATAGGTTTAAGGGGAGAGGGGAAAGATATAAAAGGGACCAAAGGGGCAACTTATTCGCAAAAGCGGTGCATGTATGGAATGAGCTATCAGAGAGAGTGCTGGAGGCTGGGACAATTGCAAAACGTAAAAGGCGTCTGGATGGGTATATGAATAGGAAGGATTCAGAGGGATATGGGCCAAGTGCTAGCAAATGGGACTAGATTTGGTTAGGATAGCTGGTTGGCATGGACGAGTTAGACTGAAGGGACTGTTACTATACACAGCCATGTCTCCATGTTAATCAAGTTACTCCACTTTGTCCTTCTGTTCACCATGCCAACTCACCTCGAAACCGCCATGAGAGGTCTTCAAGACCTTTCAAGAGCCAATGCCAGTTGCACTTCTAGTTGGAAAATTGAAAATGTATCCATTCTACTCAAATGATCTGCTGGCCAGCCTTAATCCAAATACATTTGGCCCATATTTTAATGTACTCAGAGTTAACTTTGCTCATCTCATTTGCTGTCCCTAGCTTTCATTAACCTTAACACCTCAAAGTTTAAATTTTCATCCATGGTATTGAATCTTTCCACAGCCTGTCTTCTTCCTATCTCCAACTCCTTTAGTCTGACATTCTGAGTAAAATCTTTTCTGATCCCAGTCTTCACACCAAATATCATCTATCCTCAAGGCAACGTGCACATTTTGAAAGCCATCTGGTATTTTTCAGAATTATAAACAAAGCACATCAAGGGAATTAAAAACAAAATAAAATCAATCAATGCTCGTTGCCTCTTGGAAGGAATTTTGCTAAACCATTTTCTCAAACTAACATATTTTCCATTCTGTTTCTAATTATGTTTGAAATAATCATTATATAAAAAAATGTTTTCCCTACATTATGTTTCCTTTTTGTATTTTGTTCAGCATAATATTCAGACAGGTTCCATCTCTAACACTCAGACATTGATGTGTTGAATGCTGTTGAAAGTTTGGACTGCAATTTTAGTAGATATTTCTAAGGTAACCATTTACATTATAATTTTCAAGTTTCTAAGAATTTTCTGATAAGAGCTCACAGGATTGAGGTAATATATTAGCACTAATGGAGGACTGAGTAACAGGAAATAGCTGTAATATTTTGGTTAGGTTTTCAGATTAGAACAGAAGAATGAGGAATAGGAATTGGAAACTCCGTCCCTTTAATCTGCTCCACTGTTCAAGGATTTATCTCATCTCAGCCTCAACCCCACTTTCCTACCCACTCCCCATAACCTTTCAATCATTTACTAATTAAGAATCTGTTTATCCTCTCCTTAAATAGACCCAATATCCTGAAATCCATTGTACTCCAGGGTAGTGAATTCAGGTCCATTTGAGAAAATAGTTTCTCCTCATTGATCTTAAGTTTGCTACCCCTTATCTTAAAACTATGACCTCCCATTCTGGATTGTCCTGCAACAAAAAATATCCTATCTACATCTACTTTGTAAATCCCTTTAGCATTTTATATACCTTAATTAGATTCTTATTCATTCTCCTATGTTCCAGAAAGTATATCGAGTCACAGAGATGTACAGCACGGAAACAGACCCTTTAGTCCAACTCGTCCATGCCAACCAGATATCCCAACCCAATCTAGTCCCACCTGCCAGCACCTGGCCCATATCCCTCCAAACCTTCCTATTCATATACCCATCCAGATGCCTCTTAAATGTTGCAATTGTACCAGCCTCCACCACATCCTCTGGCAGCTCATTCTATACGTGTATCACCCTCTGCGTGAAAAAGTTGCCCCTTAGGTCTCTTTTATATCTTTTCCCTCTGACCATAAACCTATGCCCTCTAGCTCTGAACTCACCCATCCCAGGGAAAAGACTTTGTCTATTTATCCTATCCATACCCATCATGATTTTATAAACCTCTATAAGGTTACCCCTCAGCCTCCGACACTCCAGGGAAAACAGCCCCAGCCTGTTCAGCCTCTCCCAATAGCTCAAATCCTCCAACCCTGGCAAAATCCTTGTAAATCTTTTCTGAACCCTTTCAAGTTTCACAACATCTTTTCAATAGGAAAGAGACCAGAATTGCACGCAATATTCCAACAGTGGCCTAACCAATGTCCTGTACAGCCGCAACATGACCTCCCTATTCCTGTACTCAATACTTGGACCGATAAAGGAAAGCATACCAAACGTCTTCTTCACTATCCTATCTACCTGCGACTCCACTTTCAAGGAGGTATGAACCTGCACTCCAAAGTCTCTTTGTTCAGCAACACTCCCTAGGACCTTACCATCACGTGTATAAGTCCTGCTAAGATTTGCTTTCCCAAAATGCAGTATCTCGCATTTATCTAAATTAAACTCCATCTGCCCCTTCTCAGCCCCTTGGCCCATCTGGTCTAGATCCTGTTGTAATCTGAGGTAACCTTCTTCACTGTCCACTACACCTCCAATTTTGGTGTCATCTGCAAACTTACTAACTAATACCTCTTATGCTCGCATCCAAATCATTTATATAAATAATAAAAAACAGTGGACACAGCACCGATCCTTGAGGCACTCCACTGAACACCGACTTCCAGTCTGAAAAACATCCCTCCACCACCACCCTCTGTCTTCTATCTTTGATCCAGTTCTGTATCCAAATGGCTAGTTCTCCCTGTATTCCATGAGATCTAACCTTGCTAATCAGTCTCCCATGGGGAACCTTGTGGAATGCCTCACTGAAGCCCATATAGATCATGTCCACCACTCTGCCCTCATCAATCCTCTTTGTTACTTCTTCAAAAAACTCAATCAAGTTTGTGAGACATGATTTTCCACGCAAAAAGCCATGATCACTATCCTTAATCAATCCTTACTTTTCCAAATACATGTACGTCCTGTCCCTCAGGATTCCCTCCAACAACCTACCCAATACTGATGTCAGGCTCACTGGTCTATAGTTCTCTGGCTTGTCCTTACCACCCTTCTTAAACAGTGGCATCATGTTAGCCAACCTCCAGTCTTCTGACACCTCACCTGTGGCCATCGATGAGACAAATGTCTCAGTAAGAGGCCCAGCAATCACTTCTCTAGCTTCCCACAGAGTTTGAGGGTACACCTGATCAGGTCCTGGGGACTTATCCACTTTTATGCGTTTCAAGATATGCAAAACCTGCTCAGTCTGTCTTCATATGACAAACCTCTCACCTCTGGAAATAATCTACTGAAACTATTTTGATCTGCCTCCAATGCAGCTACATCCCTCCTCAAGTAAGGGGACCAAAATGCTCTGAAATCCTTGAGGTGGTGTCTCACTGATTATTGTACAGTTGCAGAAATTCTTTCCTACTTTTATACTTTATTCCTTTAGCAATAAATGACAAAGTTGTATTTGCTTTCCATATTACATGCTAGTTTTCTGTGATTTGTGCATGACAACACGCAGATTCCACTGCATCGAAGCACTCAGATGTTTGTCTAAATTTAGATAATAAGGTGCCTTTTGATTTTTCTGACCAAAATAGATAATCTCACACTTATCCACATTAAACTCCATCTGCCAAACTTTGGCCCTGTCACCTAATCTATCCATATCAATTTGCAAATTTCTAATTTCTTTATTGCAACTTACTTTCCCAGCTTTTACAATAACTTGTGAATACAGTGCTGGTGTCTCAATTACCTCTGACCTATATGGAGGACTAGAATAGGGGGCCATGATTTGGAGATGCCGGTATTGGACTGGGGTGTACAAAGTTAAAAATCACACAACACCAGATCATAGTCCGACAGGTTTAATTGGAAGCACACTAGCTTTCTGTGCGTCGCTCTTTCATCAGGTGGTAGTGGAGGGCTCAATCCTAACACAGAATTTATAGCTAAAATTTATAGTGTGATGTAACTGAAATTATACATTGAAAAATTGATTGTCTGTTAAGCCTTTCATCTGTTAGATTACCATGATAGTTTCACTTCTTTCATGTGTAAATCACAAAACCTTTTTTTAAAAAGTTGCATTCTCAGGTTAGTTGTTAACAATGGTGATAGCTCGACAATATGTTGAAGGTCTGAAAAAGGGTTGCTGGAAAAGCGCAGCAGGTCAGGCAGCATCCAAGGAGCAGGAGAATCGGCGTTTCAGGCATGAGCCCTTCTTCAGGATTCCTGAAGAAGGGCTAATGCCTGAAACGTTGATTCTCCTGCTCCTTGGATGCTGCCTGACCTGCTGCGCTTTTCCAGCAACCCATTTTCAGCTCTGATCTCCAGTATCTGCAGTCCTCACGTTCTCCTCGAATATGTTGAAGGTGTTGGCCCCCTGTGTTCTCTGTCTATGCCATGACGTTTAGATTGATTCTAATCTAAAAAGTGAAATAACAGAGTTTTCCATGAATTAATGCAGTTTTTGAGCAAAGTACAATGTAACCCTGAAAGTACAAATTAACCCCACAAAATATATGTGTGCATGTGGGTCTTTGTCTGTCAGTATGTGTGTGTCTGTCTGGGTTGGGGGTTGAGAGTGTGAAAAAGTGTATGTGTGTGTGTAGTGAGTGCAGAGTGTCTTAAGTCTGTGAGGGGGTGCATGTGAGAGTGTGGGAGCGTGTGTGTCTGGAAGGGTGTGTGTGGGTGTCTGTGTATATGTGTGTCCGTGTGTATGTGTGTAAAGGAGTGTGCGTGTGCGTGTGTGTAGGAGTATCTGTGTGTGTATATAGTGCAATGGTGGTCACCTGTAATGTGACATGAACCCAAGGTCCCGGTTGAGGTCCTCCCTATGGGTACCGAACTTAGCTATCAGCCTCTGCTCGGCCACTTTTCGCTGCTGCCTGTCCCAAAGTCCGCCTTGGAGGATGGTCACCCGAAGGTCCGAGGTCGAATGTCCTGGACCACTGAAGTGTTTCCCAACTGGGAGGGAATCCTCCTGTCTGTTGATTGTTGTGCGGTGCCCAGTCATCCGTTGTCATAGCCTTTGCTCGGTTTCCCCAATGTACCATGCCTCCGGGCATCCTTGCTTGCAACATATAAGATAGACAACGTTGGCTGAGTCACATGAGTACCTGCCATGTACAAGGTGGGAGGTGTCCCCACCCAGAATAGGGGCCTGTGTCTTCAGCTAAATTTGCAAATACTACAAAGATGGACAGGAAAGCAAAGAACTGGAGAATACGCTCCCTAACCAGATGGCAACCCACCCGCCATCACTGATTCCTGTCCAACGTTACCCGTTTCAGAGGAGGCACTGGAGACCCACACCCCAATAAGACAACTGACTGGGATTTGAACAGTGACAAAAAGGGTGTATGCTGACTGGTTTGACTGCATTAACTGCGGATGGACCGACTGGAGAGTCTTGCAATGGAGTTATTCCAGCCTTTAGGATCATCTCTTCCTGTGGCCCCTCAAACCTCAACCCCTATGGTGAAACTACCAAACACTTCCCAAATTATGATCCAACGCTGAATGTCTCTCATCACCTGAGTATAGTGCAGGCTGGGGTTGTCTTATATGGGGGAAGCTTGAGCCAGTACTCAAATGTTTCATGGAATGAGCACATCACTGGCTAGGCCAGCACTTATTGCCCATAACTAACTGCCCAGAGGGCTGTTTAGAGTCAATCACATTGCTTGAGGCCTGGAGTCACATGTCGGCCAGACGAGTGAGGAATAACAGATTTCCTCCCCGAAGGACATTAGTGAACCAGATGGGTCTTTCCAACATCCAGGAGTGGTTTTATAGTCATCAGTACATTCTTAGTTCCAGATTTCTTTTATTGAATTCAAATACCACCACTTGCTGTGGCGGGGTTTGAACCCAGGTCCCCAGAACATTAGCTGAGTTTTTGGATTAATGATTCAGTGATAATACCACTAGGCTGTTGCATCTCCATTAATGAGTTTAGAAAAATGAGAGGTGATTTTATTGAAACATGCAAGATTTTGTGAAGATTTGGCAGCGTAGATGCTCCAGGATGGAATTTATTGCTGTTGCAAATCATCTTAAGGGAACCTTGAAATCTAGTTGGCCAAGGTACTTTATAATGCTCTTGGAAAGTTCCAAGGTTTTGACCCAGGGGCAATAAATGCTGTTCTAGATAATAATGCCTAAACCACAGAAGGTTTTTAAATATATTTAAAAACTAAGTAGATTATTAAGACCAATTAATTGATCTCCAGATATTAAAACACCCAACCAAAAACTTGGTCAAAGAGGTTGGTTTTCAGGTAAAAGAATGGCAATACAGTTCCATGTAAGGATGGTTCACAGCTTGGAGGGAACTTGCAGATAATTGTGTTCCCACATCTTCCAGCCCTCATCCCTTCCACGTGTAGAGGTTGGAAATAGTTGTTGAAGATGCATTACCATTGATATTGGTACTCTGTATAGAGCTACTGCAGTGTACCTTGTAACTGGTACAGCTTGCTGCCACTGTGCATCACTGAAAGCAAGGGATTCTCTGCTTGGCATTTGTACAGCACAAACATTACTTGCCACTCATCAGCCAGGCTTTAATGTTAGAATATAATAGCAATTTATTGTCAAGCTTACTTTTACAAGAAAATACAGTGAAAATTTTTTTTTAAGTAGCCATACCATAGTGCAGATAATAATGACATAAGTCATAGATAAGAGGAAATAAAAAGTAAAAATGAAGGCAAAGTTTGGAGGAAGCTGATTAAAATGATGAATACTGAAATAGCCGGAAACTGCCATCAAAGAGGACTTCCACCCTGGGATAAGACCACCAAACCGAGACAGGCCCTCTGGAGCAAGGAGACCACCACGCCAGGCCGAAACTGTCATGCGGAGACAAGGCTGCTGGAATACCCAGAACAAGATCTCCACTCTGGCTAAGAGCATAACGTTGGGCCAAGAGTTCCTCACGGTGGGATAGGAGTCCCACATTGGGCCGAGAGTTCTTCACGATAGGATGAGAGACCCACTCTGGAGCGAGAGCCCCACTCCGGACCGAGAGCTCACACTAGGCCGAGAGACCCACTCTGGGCCGAGAACTCCATTCCGGGTCGAGAGCTCCACGCTAGGCCAAGACCCCCACTCCGGGCCGAGAGCTCCACTCCGGATCGAGAGCCCCACTCTGGGCCAACAGCCCCAAGCTGGGCCGAGAGCCCCACGCTGGGCCGAGAGCCCCACGCTGGGCCGAGGGCTCCACGCTGGGCCAAGAGCACTACTCCAGGTCAAGAGTCCACACAGGGATGAGAGCCCCATTTCGGGCCAACAGCCACAAGCTGGGCCAAGAGCCCCACGCTGGGAAATTCTGCAGAAGCTGGAGACTGCTAGGCCAAGCCAAGGCCTCTGGAACGAGACCACAATACTGGCTCGTCACTGGGCCAAGACTGCCACCCTCCAGGTTGGAAACCTCCTCGTTACTGGGCCTGGGCCGGAGAAGACACCTTCTTCCAAAGCCATTAAGAGGTAAGATAATAAATGGAAACTTTAGAAAAAGCAGAGAAGGAAGAAAAAGGTTAAAAGAATGCAGTAGACGAGTTCTGAGATCTTGCTGAATATGATGTTGCCTGTTTCAATGTACGAAGATGGTACTGAGATTTTATGAGCTCTAACTACCTCTAGTTCAGTTCTCATTCTGTATTTATTTGTCTGGCACTTCATAATACAGAAAATGCAATATTTATAGAAAAGCTATTACAAAGAATAAAGATTTTATCATTTCATGTTCAACAACATCATGCAGCCCATAATGCAAAACACCATGATAAAACACCAAGCAGCAGGAGAGTCAATGCTTTGGGCCTAAGCCCATCAGGGTTCCCTTATGCCCGAAACATCAACTCTCTTGCTCTTTGGATGCTGCCTGACCTGCTGTGCTTTTCCATCACCACACTCTCAACTCTGATCTCCAGCACCTACAGTCCTCACTTTCTCCTAAAACATCATAGTAGCAAAGTTCAGATTTATGACTGAATAGACGTTGTTGCAATAATGAAATGAATATTTTTAGAAGGTTGTGCTGAACTCAATACTTGCTGCTGTTACTGAATGAATGAAATGGAAATCCCTTTCTCATCCTGTTCCAGCATCAATCACCTGATAGAGACAGAGGTCAATAAAAAGCTAGAAAGTGGTAAATAGAGGATTACACTTTGTACTTATTGCATTGGGAAGTTAGACAAGGGGGACCTGGCTAAATTAGTGAATTAATTTTGTGGCAGATTATTTTAATTTCAGGCGAAACAGATAAATGTTACAGAAACAGCTTAGATTTGTCAAATTTTACAACATACAGCCCTTTTGAGAAATGGAGGAGGATAAATGATGCTATGAAGGAATATTCTCATAGAGGAGTTCAATGAGGAGAAAGACCACTTCTGACAAAACTATTAAATGTATTAATTCATCTATTATATAGGCATGTACTTACTGCTAAGAATGCTAAACATATTACAAACAGCATTATCAAGTAAACAGACGATCTTGGGACTTGCGAATGTACTAAAGTCAATTAATGATAAAGGAATGTACTACCAAAAAGAAGATCTTGAAAGATTGTAGGGAAGGGTTTGATGTCCTTGTGCTCATTTGAACCAGCCCGATGTCAAATTCCATATTTTTACCAGTGATGTAGGTAGGAAGAAGGCTGTGATTCAGTCCGCTGATTTAAGAAAGCGAGGAAAGAAATTAGCTCAAGGTTAGTAAAAGTCTCTTGTGCAATATGTTGGTGAGCATAGAAATAAAAGGACTGATCAGTTGAATTCATGATTGGAGAGATGGTGCATGAGGGAGGGCTATCAATGCATGGAACCTTGAAATTGGTTCTTTGGAAGTTGCCAGCGACAAATCAGGCAGGTTGGGTCAAATCTTCCATTGGCTAGGGTGGGAGGCTGTTCTCAGAGTTGACTGGAAAAAAACTCTCAATGCATCTTCTCAGGAAAGTCCACCTTATCTTCCAGCAGCTAGGGGCTTCCAGCAATACTGGCAGACTTTCCTCAGGAATTAGATTTCCAAAATCAGAAGTCCTGTCTTTCAGGCTCAGCCAGCCAATCAGAGGCTATGTAAGGCACTTAACTTTGCAGAGCACTAGTCAGACTGGAATAACATAAGCAGATTTGGGTCCTTATTTAAGAAAGGTATACTGGCATTGAAGGCAGTCCACAGAAGGTTCACGAAACTGATATCAGGTCTGAAGGAACTGCCTTGTGAGGAGAGATGGAGTAGATTAGTCCTTGACTTATTCGAACATAGAAGGATGAGAGGCAACCCTATTAAAACATACAACATTCTTAGAGGATTTGACAGAGTAGAGACAGAAAGGTTGTTTCCCCTTGGGGAAGAGTGTAGGAAGAAAGGGCACATTCTCAGAATAAAGGGTTGCACGATTAAAATAGAGATGAGGAGAATTTATTTTCTCCCAGAGGGTTGTGAATCGGTGAAATTCATAACCATTGAGCTCGGACATGACTTATATTTAGGTTGAGATAGAAGGATTTTTAAACTCTCATCAGGTGAAACAGATAAATTTTAGGGGATTGATTAATTTTATAATGTATGAGATACAGATGTATAAATGGATAGGAATAAATGATGCCATGAAGAAATCTTCTTATAGAAGAGTTCAATGAGGAGGAAGACCACTTTTGACAAAATTATTAAATGCATTAATTCAACAGTTATGTAGAAACATACCTGCTGCTAAGAATGCTAGAAATACAGGTCATTCTGTTATAACGTGTATTTCAGTAAAGCAAGTTTGCTGTAACTTGATTGAAGAATTGGGGAAACTGCATCTAAAGCACAAGCTTTTACACATTAGCTGTAACATGATTACATTGCCAACATGTTAAGCACTGTTTCTAAAGCACGATCTTTCTTTCATGCAAGGGTTTCACAAGAACACAACCATTGCGTTATAAAACTACCTGTATTACAAACAGCATTGACAAGGAATCGAGGATCACAAGGAAAAAGAGTTGAAGATTATCAGATCAGCTATGATCTCATTAAAAGGTGGAGCAGATTTGATGGGCTTAATCGCCTACTTTTGATTCTATGCCTTACAATCTTAAGGTCTTACACGTTGTCGTGAACAAATCCAGAGATTGGCTGGGTTTCCTCAGCACTTTCTGCTCTTTATTTTAGAGTTTTAGTATCAAAAGTATGTTGCTTTTATAGATTTTATTGAATCTTTTTGTGTCGCACTGATACAGACAACTTGCAAGTAAAAAGGAAAACAGGGAAAACAACATTTATAATGAATAGTAAGAGTATGTATTGGTTAACAAATGGACTCTGATTTAGTACAAGAATTACCATTGAGAATATACTAGTTACTGATAACTAACAGCTTAACTGACCATCTTATTTAAATTTTAAACCTGAAACCAGGTTTGAGGTGACGGTGAAGGGCAGGAGTTTCTTAAACATGTTTGGGGGAATTTTCTAGTTCAGTATGTTTTTGGCCCAGTGAGAACGAAGGCAATGCTTGATCTGCATCCAGGGAATGAGATGGGTGACAAAGATCAAACTAATCAAGAGGCATTAATAACAGCTAACTTAACATATGTTATACTATGAAACACGACAAGAAGCAATGCAAAATAAATATCATTCATTGCTTGATTGCCAATTTCAGAAGGATAAGAACAGATCTTTGCCAGGTAAACTGGAATGAAAGATTGGCAGACAAAAGTGTAAAAATGCAGATCTGTAGTAGAATATATTTAAAGCAGGGATACAGCAGGCTCAGTCAAGTTACATTCTCTCAAGGAAGAAAGGTAGGGCACATAAAACGAGAGCAACACAGAGGTTGAAGGAAACAAGTGTGTAAGATTAAAGTTAGAAAGGGGTGCGTTAAATGCTTTATTATGCAAGTGAAAACAAAGTTCAAAGGAAAGTTTAAAAAAAGCAAAAAAAAGTGAGATGTTGGAAATTAATTTTAAAGGAATCCAAAAGTCTAAAAAGGTATTTATAGAGAGTGTTCCAATCTCCACAGATTTAAATAATTTCTAAGATATTCAAACTTCCAGATAATACCTAAAAGGGAGATTTCATGTTTTAGGGATTTTACTGTAATGAAACACTATCTTTGTCTTAATAATAAACACCACTGACTAAATGCTATTTTTGTAGGTAACTACTATTTCATCCCAAAAACAGAACATTCATTTTTCCCTTGATACAATCAAAAACTAACTTCACAGATATACTTTATTGCATTAGAAATGAAAGTTAGCTGTCTATTTGCCTTCTTATTACCCATTGAGCTTGGATGCTAGCTTGTTGTAACAGATGCATGAGTAAACCCAAATCCTTCTTTGTTGCAGTTTTCTGCAATCTCTCTCTATTTAAATAATATTTAGCACTTCCATTCTTTCCTGTTAAAGTGCAGAACTTCTCACTTTCTACATTATGTCAAGTTTGCTGTCACCCACTTCACCTGTCCATATTCTCCAGTAGATTCTTTGTGTGATCCTCAAACCTGACTATAGTACATTCCCTCACCTTATCAAATTGCTAATAGACAACAGATATATCATAAATAACTGTGGGCCCAGTACTGATTTCTGTGGCACACTACTAGTTACAGGTTGCTTTCCTTAAAATCCCACTTTATCCCAACTCTGTCATCTATTAGTCAGTCAATCCTCTACCAAGCTAATGTACCACCTTCAACATCATGGGCTCTTGTTTTTTTAATAAGCTTGACTTTTGGTATGTTATCAGAAGTCCAAATATGTTACATCTATTGTTATCCTTTATCTACCCTGTTTGTTACCTCCCGAAATAATTCTAATAGATTTTCTAATAGGGCAGTACAGTGGCTCACAGGATGGCACGATGGCTCAGTGGTTAGCATTGCTGCCTCACAGAACCAGGGACCCAGGTTTGACTCCAGCCTCGGGTGACTGTGTGGAGTTTGCACATTCGCCCCATGTCTGCGCGGGTTTTCTCCGGGTGCTCTGGTTTCTGCCCATAATCCAAAGATGTGCAGTTTAGCTCAATTGGCCATACTAAATTACCCATAGTGTTCAGAGATGCGTAGATTAGGTGCATTACTCAGGGGAACTGTAGAGTAATAGGATAAGGGAATGGCTCTGGAACCCTCTTCAACAGGTCGGTGTGGACTTGTTGGGGCAAAATGGCCTATTTCCACGCTATAGGGATTCTATGAACTTCTATGAACTTAAATTTGTCAGGCACGAATTCCCCTTCATCAAGTGATGGTGACTTTACTGGTTTGTACATATATTTTTAAATGTGCTGCTGTTACATCCTTCATAATAGATGCTAACATTTCCCCAAAGGTCAGATATTAACCTGAATGGCCAATAGTTACCTGTTTTTATCTCCCCTTTCTTTGAACAAGTGCTTGGGATAATTGAAGATGATAGGCAAGGTTGAGAAATTAGGAAATAAAGTCTACAAGATTCTGAGCCTTATAAATAGGGACCAAGGACTAAATTTTAGTTTGGAAGACGTAGCACATTTAAGTGGCTGACTGAGTACACTGATATATTTTTAGAAGAAATCTAACTTTTCTCTGCATTCCCATCTCTGCCCCATATTCCTCGGGTCATTTGTGGGTCAGGAATCCCTAGTGTGCAAAGTGGACACCAACCAATGTTTATATTGGGGTCCCATTTTAACAGAGGTTAAAAAATGATATCCTCCCACTTACCATTTTCATCTTGCGAGGTTGGTTTTGGAAGCCCATTATAAACATATCGGGCTTCAGAGTTCACAAAGAAAAATGCAAATCTCCTGAGGAGAAGCAACATTCTGAAAGGAAAGTATAAATGCTCTCACACTTTAAAATGTTACTATTACTGATTGTTTTGTAATTTTGACGTGATTTAATGCAGTGATTCATCATGAAGATCAATTCTGCCAAGGTCAAGTTGACCCTTACATTATACTGTCATTGTACAATTGTTCACATGCATTACAGTACTTTTGCAATGGACAAATGGCATACTGCAGTGTAAAATTACAAGATGTCCTGTCAGTCATTTGTACTGTGATTTAAACAGAGTAACAGGTCTGGCTAAATAAAAACATGTTTTTGACACCTGGAAAATGTATAACGAATTGTTTCCATCTATTGACAGGTACTCTGCTTTGGAACTGAAGTAAGCAGCTGAGAGAATACGACCCCTTGTTTAGCTCGGGTCAATATGAATGCTTGGTCATTTTCCATCCGCCAATGAAAATTGATTTCAGCCCAGTTGGAGTTTCGTCCATCTGAAAATGAATGTTTCTTCATAGGTTGTAGTGACATACTCTGTCTTTGACATGGTTTCTGGTGCATTGACACAAGCCCATAAGATTACAAGTATTCCAAAAACAAAACCAGACAGCCTGTCTTTTTCTCAATATCAATGGTAATGTGTTTGATGAAAACTTCTATTAGATAGTAAGATGTCTATTATTACGAAGGTGTGGTTGGCTGGGCCAGCTTTTATTGTCCATTGCTAGTTGCTTGAGAAAGTGATGGCGAGCTTTTTTTTCCAAACAAGAAACTTGAAATATTTTTCATTTACATTGTATGGAATCTGAGGACTGTACATAGTGCTTGCAAGGTGAGAGGCTGTGGAGGGTACATGGGTAGACACAGAGTGGGTACAGGATGACAGGAAATGGAGGGATTAGATTAGATTAAAATCACTACAGTGTGGGAACAGGCCCTTCGGCCCAACAAGTCCATACTGACCCTACGAAGAGCAACCCAGCCAGACCCATTCTCCTATATTCACCCCTGACTAATGCACCTAACACTACGGGCATGACCAATTCATCTAACCTGCACATCTTTGGACTGTGGGAGGAAACCAGAGCACCCGGAGGAAACCCACGCAGACACGGGTAGAATGTGCAAACTCCATACAGACAGTTGCCAGAGGCGGGAAGTGTACCCGGGTCCCTGGCGTTGTGAGGCAACAGTGCTAACCACTGAGCCACTGTGCCGCCCCAGGAGGTGGTGAAGGGCAAGATGTCGGAGACTATTACTAGCCGCCTTACGAGCCTGTCTTCACAAACTCACCTCTCCTGTATCGACTCTTGGTTCATAAACTACACTGTGAATTAAATATTGTGGATAAAGATCAGTTTGTGCAAAGTCAGGAGTAGTTTGTGAGCCACGAAGTGGCTACACTTGCAAAAAATGTTCCATACAGCTAAGTCCTACTCACAGCAAGAAGTTATAAAACACTGGATTAGTCTCAACTCATGTATTCCATCCAGTTCAGGGAACCCCAATTTAGTAAGGATGTGACAGCATTACAGAAGGTTTAAGGAAGCTTCATAAGAATGTCTACAGGGATGATGGATCTCATTTCTATGGAGAGATTGGAGCTGTTCTTAAAGAAGAGTAAATTTGATATCGGTGTTCAAAACACTAGAGTTGTTGACAGGTAGAGAGAAACTGCTCTCAATTACAACTAGGTTTGAGAACTAGGTGGCATGGACAAATCATAAATTTAAAAATAACCAAAGGCAACATGAGAAAAAAAATATGCAAAGCAAATGATTACTATCTGGAATACATGCCAGAAAGCATGGAAGGAGGACGTTCAATCAAGGCTTTCAAAAGAGAACAGGATAATGATCTGAAGAAAAGTAAATCCCAGCACAGGGAGAAAAGAGTGAATCCAGCTGATTTGCTCAGCTAGACAACCATCATGGACATGACAGGCCAAATGGCCTCCTGTGCTATAACCATTCTATAATTCTAAGTATCAGAATGACCTCAATAGCACTTGATAAGTTAAACAGGTCATTTTAACTCAGCATAATTCATTGATAACTTGACATATGTTAATAAAGAGAAACATTTAGAACATTGTGTGAAACTTCACCCACCCTATCTTCAAAAGAGCATTAATGTATTGGACAGGCAATAGAACAAAAAGGCAAGAAGAATGCCTGCCGGATTTCCGGCACTAACTCTCTAGGAAGTATGCAGTCACTGAGATTGCATAAGTACAAGATCAGGCTTGGTTATGAGACCCCAGCGGTAGAGCTCATCACCAATATTCAGAAGGTAAAATTGTTTAACATGCTGAGTTCAATACAAAATCCATGCAATTATAATGCAAAAAGTAACATTTTCTCTGTCCATTTATCATAGTTTAATCCATGAAGCAATATTACTCCCTCACTACCCAGAGGTAAATGTGATGAAGAATTGAATACCAGTACAATCCCCATCTTCAGGCAAAAGGAACAATGGAAAGATCATGGAGAAAGTAAATGACTAAGACTTGGTTTAAATTAAAGAACAATAACAAAGCTTCCCAATGGTTCATGCGTTCAGAGCAACATAAAATTTGCTTCATGTAATCTTGCTTATAGACAGGAAAACCTCTGAAAAGAAAACATGAGCCTCGTTTATAATGACTGTACAGCCATAGCAACTTCTGAAGTTGCTAAACTGCTTCTTAAAAAGTTTTTCCACAGACATATTTAAATGAGTATTTCACATACTTATCAAAGAGAGAGAACGCAGAAAAATGGTAAACGTTTGTTTGTCAGACTAGAGGAAGCTATATCCCCAAGGATTCGTGTCAGGATCATCGCTGTTTTTAATGCTTATTAATTACAGACTTTTAAATTTACAGTGATCAGTATCAAATGATAAATTACAAATTGTTCGAAATTAACAACATGCCAAAACATAGGATAAAATTAATTTGAAATAAGTAAATGAAAAAGTTAACGTTTTACATTTTGTTACTGGAAACTGTTTAAAATTTTGTTTCCTTAGAAGTAAAACAAGTGGAATGATTACTCGAAGGTAATTGTAGTCACTAAATAAAACTGGGTAAACACAACAATAGGTGTCCGTACTCAAAGCTAGGTTGGGTTTTTAATTTAACTGTGCGAACTTAAAATGCTTGCTGGAATGCAAATGTTATTACCCCAAATCTCTTGATCAACAGCGATGCTGGACGATCACTACTGACTATAAAGATAGTTAATGCCCTACCTTTCTCTGTGCTTATAGATCAGCAACAGTGACAGCAGCAGCAGTAATCCCTCAGTGCAAGCATCACAACAGCAATAGTGAAGAGGAGTAGCAGAAAGAGCACGCCTCCTTTTTACGACACCAGTAACCATATTCAGGTACATTTTCCCAAGGTAGTAGGGTTTTAGAGGGCAAATACGGTTATTGAGGGTGTGTGAGGTTTTGGGGGTGAGGTGTCAGGGGCAAAATGGTGTGTTATCGCAATTGTATGTTTTTGTTGTATAACAATAGTGTATCAAATTCTTAATGGTTTTTAATTGTCTTAAAATGTAACTGAACTCAACATTCTTACCATGCCGTGAGTCAACTGATAAAAGCAAAAAATTGCATAAATCAGCAAATCTCAGAAATGAAGTATACATGAGTAAACAGCAGACTTTTGGAGATAAAAACTGGAAGAACTGTAGATGCTGTAAATCAAAACAAAAACAGAAATTGCCGAATAAGCTCAGCGGGTCTGGCAGGCATCTGTGGAGAGAGAGATCAGAGTTAATGTTTCAGGTCTAGTGACCCTTCCTCAGAACTCACACTTGAGAAGATCTTGGCTCTTGAAACGGCCAGACACTTGGCAGATGAGCTTCAGTGTAGAGAAATAAGAAGTGCTTCATTATATTTGGAAGAGTGAATCGAGATAATATAAACTAAATGGTGCAATTTTAAAGAAGCTGGACTAATGTAGTTCCAGAGTATTATAGCCACAAATCTTTGAAGGTAGCAGGAATAATTACAAGCATTGAACTTAGATAATTTTTTGACTGATGTTCAAAATTTATTATGTGTAATATGCTAAGTATCATTTTAACAGGATGAAAATGTGAAATTTAAATAATTTAGGAATAGGTACGAAGATGACTGTAGGAAGTACAGTCTTTATAGAAAGAGGCCAGGGCCAGGTGATTTTAATCACCCCACAAAGCAGAGATGGTTGGCAAAAAGTTAAATGGGTAGAATATACAAATTCCAAACCCAACCCACTGTAAATGTGCCCACCTTGATTTCAACCACAGAGTTTTTTTTTGGGGTGGGGGCACCTGAGTAGTCCACTCTGGGGTTAGGGGAGGGGTGGTGGAGGGAAGAGTCTATGATCAGATTAATGAGGCTCTATTTGTCACAGTTTGCAGCTTTTTGGTTGACTAGCTTGATATTTCAGAGTTTAGAAAACCTGGCAGTTAAAACAAGCAACTATCCTCTGGTCCTCTGAGCAAATCTTCTGCAATGATTAGCTAACTTTACCTTACCCATTGTCAAGTACAAATGCAATGAATGGTGACAACAGGATGAATTTAAATTATGATTGCTTTCCCCACTTACACCTGTGTAAGTGATGTCTTGTTTGATGTAATGTTTTCCTCTTTTTATCCCATCTCATATAAGCCAAGGTGTGTTCCTCCAAACCCTGTTTTGTTTTGAGTTTCAATCTCAGAAATAAACTCTCAGCAAAATCTTTGAAGATGGAACAGTAGGGCTTATTTAATAAAATATTCAAATGTGGGCAAATTGTTTCATGACTTCATTATCAAACAAAAGCATGCAGGGTAGAAAGAAAGAGAAAGAAAGTGTACAACATATGAATTTCTTAGAATAAAATCAATGATGTTTTATTAGTGCGTGTGCTTTGAGTCCTGTAAGTCAATGTCCAATTGGGAGTCGCAGTTGGTTGAGTTTATCGTAATTCTTTTCCTGAGAGCTGGCACGCTGATGGATGGCAGTTAAAGGTGCAGCAATATTTCTTGTACTCAGTAAATCAGTCTGGTTTGGCAGGTGGAGGCTGAGATTCTTTCATGAAATTAGACTTTTGAAAGACAGAGAGGGACAAAGAGAGAGTCTTTCATCTACTGAAGCCTAGAGCTCTTCTTCTTGTGGTATTAAGAAAGCAACAACACGTGCCCCACAGTTGTATACTTCAACAAACCTAGACTTCAGTCATGTGGCAATGACAGGTAGTTCAGAGTCACACATCACACGATACCAGGTTATAGTCCAACAGGTTTATTTGAAATCACCAACTTTCAGAGTGCTGCTCCTTCATGAAGTGCTTCACCTGATAAAGGAGCAGTGCTCCACAAGTTTGTGGTTTCAAATAAATGTGTTGGGCCATAACCTGGTGTCATGTGAATTCTGACATCATCTATCCCAGTCCAACACCGACACCTCCACCTCCACATTTCAGATACCGAGGGCCCATCTCATTTGGTTAATCAGAAGGTCATTAAATTAGTACTGTAGCTTGAGCTCCCCCATCAGAGTTTTCATTATGGGTGAAAAGGTAAGTGGAGAAGTAAGAGTGCCCATTTTGGCATGATGGGTGTTGATGTCTACCACTGTCCATAGTTGGATTGAAGCAGGCAGTTTGTTTGCAAGTCCATGATTTAGCTGGAAGGTCTACACAATATAGTAGGATCAGAGCTTCGGGAAATGTAGCCACATGATTTGAGGAGACTTTACAGGGGAGATGCAGAAAGGTTTCTTCCCATTGTGGGAGAATCCAGGACCAGAGGGCATAATCTCAGACTAAGAAGTCACTGTAAGTAATCTAATCTAATCTAATCTAATCTAATATTTAAATCAGGGATGAGGAGAAATTTCTTGAAATCGGTTCATTAAGTATATTCAAGGCTGAGTTAGTCAGACCCTTAATCGGCAATGGAATCAAGGATTGAGGGGACAAGGCAAGAGAGTGGGGCAGGAAAGTGCCCTCTGTCACCTAGAAACCTGCCCCACAAAGTGTACTGGTCATCCTATCACTCTTAAATAGTGACCTAACGAATAGGAAATTAAACTGAAAAAGTTAATATCAGGGATAAAAATAAATTTGAGGAAAGTAAAGTGCAAAATATCAACAGTGGGAAATATTTGTAGCTGTGATTTAGAGGAAATGTTAAATTTATTTCTTGAAAGAAACAAACAAGGCAACAGTGAAATACGATGGGTAGAATTTAATGAAATGTATGAGTGGAATGGTGATAGGGTAGAGTTTCAAAAGCCTGATATCAAGAGTGGCCAAAGAAACCATGAGTTCATTGGGAAGGTAATATGACAGAAAGGCTGCATGCAAGAAATATAAGGCAAAAGAAATTTGTCTTTAGTATATCCTTAAATGGGTTTTAATAATGCTGTCTAAACCAAATGTGTGCAAAGATGGAGCACAAACTGTCTATTACCTCATCGAGTCTTAGAGATGTACAGCACAGAAACAAATCTTTCGGTCCAACTCGTCCATGCCGACCAGATATCCCAAACCAAACTAGTCCCACTAGCCAGCACCTGGCCCATATCCCTCGAGACCCTCACTAATCACATACCCATCCAAATGCCTTTTAAATGCTGCAATTGTACCAGCCTCTACCACCTTCTCTGGCAGCTCATTCCAAACACGCACCATCCTCAGTGTGAAAAAGTTCCCCCTTAGTTCCTGTTTAAATCTTTCCCCTCTCACCCTAAACCTATGCCCTCTAGTTCTGGACTCCCCCACCACAGAGAAAAGACCTTGTCTATTTATCCTATCCATGCCCCTCTTGATTTCATAAACCTCCATAAGGTCACCCCTCAGCCTCTGACGCTCCAGAGAAAACAGCCCCAGCCCATTCAGCCTCTCCCTATAGCTCAAATCCTCCAACATCCTGGCAACATCCTTGTAAATCTTTTCTGAAGCCTTTCAAGTTTCACAACATCCTTCTAATTGAAAGGCCATAACTGCACGCAATATTCCAAAAGTGGCCTAACCAATGTTCTGTACAGCTGCAAAATGACCTCCCAACACCTAAACTCAATACTTTGACCAAGTGTCTCAATACCTAACACAATATCTGATTAAGAAAAAGATAGCAATTTTTCAGAGAGGGTCTCAATCCTTGACTGGTAGGTCAACCACAGTCCAGCTGCAAGCTCTGTCATCTAATATCAAGGAAAGAGAAGGTGTGAGACATACTGTGGGAGAGAGGTTGCTTCCAGAAGCTGAGGGACGGAGATTGGCAGGAGACGGTTTTGTAGCTGGACACTGAAACCAAGGCAGGAGCATGATGAATGGGGTTACCCTTGACATTCAGAATTATACACTCAGTGTTATCTGAGGCATGGATGATGGAAGAAAGGCACAAAGGAAATAGGATCCAGGAGCAGGAGAACCACAAGGTCAACAGGTGGGCAACATCCACCAGATTAACGCAGGGAGTGATCCAGGAGTGAGGCTGAAGGTGGGACATTCTATATTCTAGAGTATTCAGAACAGAATCAGTGTTGGATATTGTATGACTATATCAGGGAAGTCACTTACTCCCTTTTGAAAACAGCTTGAGAGTTTGAGTGATTCTGAATGGAAAGCCAGGCTAAGGAGTCTGTTGACTTCAGCACCTGTAAGTTTCCCATTTGTGTGATCCTGTGACTTACTGGAAGGTATTGAGTGAAATTTCAGCAGACTAATCTTTGTCAATAAGAAAAGGCTCCATTTAATTAACATATAACCAACATCCAACCATAGAAAGTGCTTGCAATAGGTGTGCACCTCTGCTCAGAAAGTGCTCATAAATAATTTATTCTCTGGAATCAGATCTGCCACAGGTGTTCGTGACTTAGACATGATCCAGTGAATAAATCCTCAGCATCAGTGGGTCCCCTCTCAAATTGCGGTTTGGAACACCATTGAGAAACTCTAGCATTAAGCATTAGCACCTAACTAGGCTCCACTCAGCAAACAATTCGCCTTCCCCAACTGGGACTTCAATGCCAGGACCATTCCATGGATACAATCCCACTAGGGGCTCCAGGATTGGCCAAGTTCTCAAAATCTCTAAGTTTGTTCAGTGGGGTATGGGGTTGTGGGAGAGTCCTTGAATATAAATGAAATGCAGCACCGACACTACCCTCAAAGGAGGCAGTTGTAGAAGAAGCTGTGGAAACTAGACATCATCATTCCCGGCCTGTGCCGACAGGCAAGGCACTGACACAGTGCACTTGGGAGATATGGGAGACCCTCCATGAGATACAATTCCTCAATCCATGAGATGCCTGAAAGATTATATATTTACCCATCACTGAAAATCATTTCTCTCCCACATCACAACACTTCCACCATTTGTCACACTGCATCTCCATCCCATGGTGTCATCACGTGACAAAATTATCACTTTCCAACAACAGGCCTATAGATAGTACCTGACAGAATACATACAATTCCCTTCAAAATTTAAAGCTCTATTTATCATGAAACGTGTATAGTTTCTTCTTCTATGAAATTACAAATTTTAATACAAAAGTTGATCTTCTGAGTGGTAATACTTTAGCTGGACTTCAAAAAATGGCATGGGAGCATAACCCTGACATTGTGTATTTCAAGCAGTAGAGTAAATTCCAGTTCATGCAGACAGTGGGGTATGAATGGTTGCCCGATCAGATGATGTCTGATGATAGGGAAAACAATGCACTCTCTGTGCTCAAAATTGCAATCACTGGAATCTCCTGACCTGACATGCCAGAGAGAAAATAAGGGACTATGAAGAAGCACAGCTCAGGACATATTTAACAAATGATGCACTTATTCACCTGACAGTATCTGCACACTCATGTCTACAAAGAACATGTCAATGGCTGATGGTCCTGTCAATTGTGGCATCGAAAACCTCATTTTTACATATTTGTTACACCTCGCCTCAATATTCCTTTGGACTGCCATAGTCATAAAATTGAGGTCCTCCAAAATTCTGCTCAACATATCTTAATACATTCTGTACTCAATTCCTTTCTCACCCTTGTACTCACTGACCTACATTAGACCTCCAGTTAAGCAACATCTTGATTTGAAAGTTCCCATCCATGTTTTCAGAACCCTCTAGAGTCATTCCCTTCCCCCTCTCTGTAAACTTCTTTCAGATCCACAACTCTGAGAGATAGTTATACACCTTTAATTGAATATTCTCCTGAAAGATCTCTGCCTCTCAAAACTCACTTTCCTTCTTTCCTCCTTAACCACTTTTTACAATGTCTACTTACATAACCATGTCACAATTTGTTTAAACAATTCCAACAAATCACCTTGACATGTTTCGTTACATATAAATTGCTGTTCTTTCGTCATTAGTCCAATAGATTAACATAGCTGACCACCTGAGTAGGAGAATGCTTGATTAATAAAAGTTTACAATGATGATTCACCAAGAAAAGCATGTTAGGGTGATTGTGATGCAACAGCCTGACTGGCCACACTGGCCAAGGTGCACTATCAGTCTCTAGAGATCCTGACACATTTGACCATCATGAGTGTCGGGAATTACTGCCTCACAGCTGTGCCATCAGCTGCATTAGCACCTACAGTTTCCATTCAGCACAGAGTCGGCCATCCATTAACAGTAGCATTTACCAGCTGCTGGAAACCTGAATGCACAGGTAGCAGTGAGTTGACATCTTGTTGGGCACAAACGTAACTTTGCTTTCAATTGAAGTCAAGGCAAATACTGTAGATTAGTTAAGTTGACTTGAGTATACAGAAGCATTAGGATTATTCTATTAGGTAATCAAGAAAAACATGCTAACTGTGGATGGATTTCATTCTGAGATCTCAATCACGCTTTCAGGATGAAGCAAATTTTGGAAACATAAAAATACTGCCCACACCTCATACAGTCATAGCGATGCACAGCATAGAAACAGACCCTTCAGTCCAACCTGTCCATGCTGGCCAGATATCCCAACCCAATCCAGTCCCACCTGCCAGCACCTGGTCTATATCCCGCCAAACCCTTCCTATTCGTATACCCATCCAAATGCCTCTGAAATATTGCAATTGTACCAGCCTCCACCACATCCTCTGGCAGCTCATTCCATACATGTACCACCCTCTGTGTGAAAAAGTTGCCTCTTAGGTCCCTTTTATATCTTTCCCCTCTCACCCTAAACCTATGTCCTCTAGTTCTGGACTCCTCGACCCCAGGGAAAAGACTTTGCCTATTTATCCTATCCATGCCCCTCATAATTTTGTAAATTTCTATAAGGTCACCCCTCAGCCTCCAACGCTCCATGGAAAACAGCCCCAGCCTATTCAGCCTCTCCCTATAGCTCAAATCCTCCAAACCTGGCAACATCCTTGTAAATCTTTTCTAAGGCCTTTCAAGTTTCACAACATCTTTCCGATAGGAAGGGGACCAGAATTGCACGCAATATTCCAACTGTGGCGTAACCAATGTCTGAAACAGCCGTCAACATGACCTCCCAACTCCTGTATTTAATATTCTGACCAATAAAAGAAAGCATACCAAATGCCTTCTTCACTAACCTACCTACCTGCGACTCCACTTTGAAGGAACTACAAACCTGCACTCCAAAGTCTTTTTGTGCAGCAACACTCCCTAGGACCTTACCATCACGTGTATAAGTCCTGCCATGATTTGCTTTCCCAAAATGCAGCACCTCACATTTATCTGTACTAAACTCCATCTGCCACTTCTCAGCCCATTGGCCCATCTGGTCCAGATCCTGTTGTAATCTGAGGTAACCCCCTTCGCTGTCCACTACACCTCTAATTTTGGTGTCGTCTGCAAACTTCACCTCTTATGCTCGCATCCAAATCATTTATGTAAATAACAAAATGTAGAGATCCCAGCACCGATCCTTGTGGCACTCCACTGGTCACAGGCCTCCAGTCTGAAAACAACCCTCCACCACCACCCTCTGTCTTCTACCTTTGAGCAAGTTCTGAATCCAAACGGCTAGTTCTCCCTGTATTCCATGAGATCTAACCTTACTAATCAGTCTCCCATGGGGAACCTTGTCAAACGCCTTCCTGAAGTCCATAAAGATCACATCTACCGCTCTGCCCTCATCAATCCTCTTTCTCACTTCCTCAAAAAAACTCAATCAAGTTGTGAGACATGATTCCCCACACACAAAACCATGTTGACTATCCCTAATCAGTTCTTGCCTTTCCAAATACATGTACATCTAATCCCTCAGGATTCCCTCCGACAACTTGCCCACTACCGAGGTCAGGCTCACTTGTCTACAGTTCCCTGGCTTGTCTTTATCATCCTTCTTAAACAGTGGCACCACGTTTGCCAACCTCCAGTCTTCCAGTGACTATCGATGATACAAATATCTCAGCAAGAGGCCCAGCAATCACTTCTCTAGATTGCCACAGAGTTCTCAGGTACACCTGATCAGGTCCTGGGGATTTATCCACCTTTAACCGTTTCAAGACATCCAGCACTTCCTCCTCTGTAATATGGATATTTTGCAAGATGTTACCATCTATTTCCCTACAGACTATATCTTCCATATCCTTTTCCACAGAAAATATTGATGCAAAATACTCATTTAGTATCTCCCCCATTTTCTGCGGCTCCACACAAGGCCACCTTGCTGATCTTTGAGGGGTCCAATTCTCTCCCAAGTTATCCTTTTGTATTTGTAAAAACCCTTTGGATTCTCCTTAATTCTATTTGCCAAAGCTATCTCATGTCCCCTTTTTGCCCTCTTGATTTCCCTCTTTCTTTATACTCCTACTTTCTTCTAAGGATTCACTCGATCTATCCTGTCTATATCTTACATATGCTTCCTTCTTTTTGTTAACCAACCCCTCAATTTCTTTAGTCACCCAGCATTCCCCATAACTACCAGCCTCTCCTTTCACTGACACTGATATACTTCCTCTGGATTCTCGTTATCTCATTCCTGAAGGCTTCTCATTTTCCAGCCACCCCTTTACCTATGAACATCTGCCCCCAGTCAGATTTTGAAAATTCTTGCCCAATACTATCAAAATTGGCCTTTCTCCAATTTAGAACTGCACCAGCCAATTCCAATCCTGGAGGGTCAATAGGATACCATGTTAAAAATTATCAGCCTGACTATCAGAGGTGAAAAACTGAAGTATGTAGAGTGACGTAATGGCACATCAATTCCCAATTGTCACCATTAATTAGGCACAGAAAGTACCAGAAGCCCAGGGTAAGACATCCATACCTCCACAGCAACAGCTTTTAAGTGTGTTGCTGGAAAAGCCCTGAAGAAGGGCTTATGCCTGAAACGTCGATTCTCCTTCTCCTTTGATGCTGCCTGAACTGCTGCATTTTTCCAGCAACACATTTTTAAGCTCTGATCTCCAGCATCTGCAGTCCTCACTTTCTCCTCCACTGTAACAGGCACTGCTGTAACAGGCAAAGCAAAGATTCCTAAACAGATTGGATCCTCAAACTCTATACACTCTGCAACTGTAAGGACGTCATGTTCTCATGGAAAGTCACCTGACATAACATACATCATTGGTTCCAGATCAAAATTCGGGTTCTTTCAGGAGAATGACACGACTGCCATACGCCATTGGAAATTGACCAGGCTGTAAAACAGCCTTTCTTGTGCTGGACACTTGTCTATTGAATCAATGATCTATTGAAAGAATTGATCATAATCTTTTATTCCTCGGGATAGAAGTTAATTTAAAGTAACACAAGCTATTTATAAATTTGAATAGGTTTTGGCTTATTGAATTATTTCCATCTTTATAAAACTTCTTTGTGCCCTCTTTCATGCTCTACATTCATTCTTTAATGAAACAGAATTATACATGTATTCTATGTGTGGTCTAATCATGCTTCAGTGCAATTTTAATATAGTTTTTCTGCTTCTTTAAAAAAAAAGTCTATCCTTCCAGGTTTAAACCATGGATCTGTTTTGTTTACCTTAGTCTATTAACCCATCTGACTACTCTGAGTATTTGCACTCCAAGATCTGTTTGCTTCTTGATTTCAATGAGATTTTTGTTTTCCAAGTAATATATAACCTCCTTACTTTTCTTTAAGAGAAATTCAAACCATACTTGTTTCAAACCAGTACAAATAGGTACGGTACAAAAACTGGATGACAAGCCTGACATCAACCTCGGCAGGCCAAGAGGATCCCAAAACATTTTCCTCACTAACATCTGGGTACTCACATCAGTCAGTGTCCCAGACTCCTTCATTCCTGCCTTTGTCCGATGTACCCGCAATACAGCACTCACCAGTGGGAACAAAACAGCAGCATTCAGTTAGAAGAGAATGTCCTGAGAGTTTTCAACATTGAACTCAGTCCATGTCTCATTGCATCTCAGGTTAAACATAGACAAGGGAGCGTCCTGCTGATTATCACATATTACCCTCACTCAGGAGATGAGTCAGATAAACATCACTGTGAAGAAACATTGACGACAGCAAGGACACAGAATTTGCTCTGCGTGGGAATATTCCATGTCCATCACTTACATGTGAGCTCAGTAGCACCACAAGTTGCTCAAGTCTTGCTTGACTCTTATCCCACCAAATGACCTGTCACAGATGGATCCATGGCAGTATTGGCAGGAGTGACCACTGTGCACACTATGTAGAGGTGAAGTCTCTGTTTGACATTGAAGACATCCACCATCATGAGTGCTGCTCTACCACAGTGCTAAATCAGACCGAAACAAAGCAGGTCTACAACTCAAAAATTGGGCCAGCAGCTGAAATAGAACAATATTCCACTATAAAATGTAACCCTATGAACTGGCATCTCTCTCAAATTAACCATTGCTCACAAACCCGGTGACCAATCCTGGTTCAGTGAAGAGAGCAGCACTGCAGAACAGAAGCAACATCAGGCATGGTTGAAAATTAAGTGCCAACCTGGTGAAATTACATGGGGCCACAGCTCTCGTGAAAAGGCTGTGGGCTGTGAAAACGCTCCAGCTGTAGTACATAAGACTTGTGTGAGAGAACTAGCCGTGTCACTGGTCAAGCTTTTCCAGTAGTAGGTATAACCCAGGCATCTTTCAGCCATATGGGAAATTGCCGACATATGTCATGCCCATAAAAATCAGCACAAATCCATCTTGGAAGTCTACCGCCCCATCCAGTTCATTTCCAATTATCTGCAAAATGACAGAAAATATCTAAAAATACATAAAGATGGATAAATCCCCAGCACCTAATCAGGTGTACCCTCAAACTCTGTGGGAAGCTAGGGAAGTGATTGCTAGGCCGCTAGCTGAGATATTTGTATCATCGATAGTCACAGGTGAGGTACTGGAAGGCTGGAAGTTGGCTAACATGGTGTCACAATTTAAGAAGGGTGGTAAGGAAATGCCAGGGAACTACACAGCGAGCCTGACATCAGTGGTGGGCAAGTTGTTGGGGGGAATCCTAAGGGACACAATTTACATATGTTTGAAAAGGTAAGGATTGATTAGGGATAGTAACCATGGCTATGTGCATAGGAAATTGTGTTTCATTAACTCAATTGAGTTTTTTGAAGAGACAATGGAGAGGATTGAGGAGAATAGAGCAGTGCACATGATCTACATGGATTTCAGTAAAGCACTCAGCAAGGTTCTTCCTGGTAGACTGATTAGCAAGGTTACATCATATGGAAAAGAAGGAGAATGAGCTATTTGGATGCAGAACTGGTTCAAAGACAGGAGACAGAGCATAATGGTGGAGTGGTGGCTTTTCAGACTGGAGGCCTCTGAGCAGTGGTGTGTCACAAGGGTCGGTGCTGGGTTCACTGCTTTTCATCATTTATATAAATGATTTGGATGTGAACATAGGAGATATGGTTAGTACTTAGTGGGACCATTAGTGTTCCATCCAAGTACATCTGCAGGAAGTGTACCCAATGCTTGCTCCTCCAAGACCGTGTTAGGGAACTGGAGCGGGAGCTGGATGAACTTCGGATCATTCAGGAGGCAGAGGCTATGATAGATAAGAGTTACAGGGAAGTAGTTAGCCCTAGGCACAAAGAAAGCTGGGGACTGTTCGAAGGGGGAAAAGAAACAAACCGTCAGTGGAGGGATCCCCTGTGGTCATTCCCCTGAAAAACATGTATATCGTTTTGGATTCTGTTGAGGGGTGCGACTTACCAGGGGTATGCAGTGGGGCCCAGGTCTCTGGCACAGAGTCTGTCCCTGTTGCACAGAAGGGAAGGAGGGAAAGGAGGAGAGTGTTAGTCATTGGGGACTCAATAGTTAGAGGCTCAGATGGAAGGCTTGTAGGGAATGAACGAGACTCACAGTTGGTGTGTTGCACCCCAGGTGCCAGGGTCCGTGATGTCTCGGATTGTATCTTTGGGGTCCTGAAAGGAGAGGGTGACCAGCCTCAAGTCATGGTCCATGTAGGTACCACAACATTGGGAGAAAGAAAGATGGGGATGTAAGGCAGGATTTCAGGGAGCTAGGGTGGAAGCTGAGAGCTAGAACAAACAGAGTTGTTATCTCTGGTTTGTTACCCATGCCACGTGATAGCGAGGCAAGGCATAAGGAGAGATATCAGCTGAACACGTGGCTGCAAGGATGGTGCAGGAGGATAATTTGGGCTCATTCTGGGGAAGGTGGGACCTGTACAAACAGGATGGTCTTCACTTGAACGAGAGGGGTACTAATACCCTGGGTGGGAAATTTGCTGGTGCTATTCGGATGGGTTTAAACTAGCTCTGCAAGGGGATGGGAACCTGAGATATAGTCGCAGTGCACAGGAGGATGAGAGTAGGGAGGACAGGGACAGGATTGCAGGGTCACAGGAATGTGCTGGCAGACAGCGAAGTGGTTTGAAGTGTGTCTACTTCAACGCCAGAAGTATCCGAGTTTTTTTATAAACCTCCGCAGAGTTCCAGGGAGATGGAAGAGAGGATTAGCAAAATGATTCTGGGTAGGAGTAAAAGGAACAGGATGGTCATTATGTGGGACTTTAATTTCCCCAACATTGACTGGAAATGCTATAACTCTAGTAAGTCAGATGGATCAGTTTTTGACCAGTGTGTACAGGAGGGTTTCCTGACACAGTATATCGAAGGGCTGACAAGAGGGGAGACCACACTGGATCGGGTGCTTGGTAATGTACCAGGCCAGGTGTTTGATTTAGTTGTAGGTGAGCACTTTGGAGAGAGTGACCATAATTCAGTTACGTTTAGTTTTGTGATGGAAAAGGATAGGTACATGCCACAGGTCAAGAGTTATCGAGGGGCAAGGGCACTTATAAAGCAATTAGGCAAGAATTAGGATGCATAGAATAGGGCAGCAAAATGCAGGGGATGCAGACAATGGAAATGTGGAGCTGGTTTAAGGAACAGATATTGTATGTCCTTGACAGGTATGTCCCTGTCAGGCAGGGAGGAAGTGATAAGGTAAGGGAACCATGGTTTACGACAGAAATTGCATCTCTTGTTAAGCAGAAGGAGGCGGTTTATGTGTTGATGAGGCAAGATGGTTCAGATGAGACAATGGAGAGTTACAAATCAGCTGGGAAGGATTTAAAGAAAGAGTTAAGAAGAGCAAAGAGAGGACACGTGCAGTCTTTAGCGAATAGAATAAAGGAGAACCCTAAAGCTTTCTATAGGCATGTGAGGAATAAAAGGATGACTAGGGTAGGAATAGGGCCAGTCAAAGACAGAAGTAGGTAGTTGAGTGTGGACCCTGTGGAGATCGGAGGGGTGCTGAACGAACATTTCTCATCGGTTTTCTCTCAGGAAAAAGGAGAATATTGTAGAGAAGAAGAATGAGGTACGAAATAATAGGCCAGAAAGGATCGAGGTTAGTTACGAAGAGGTGTTATCAATTCTAGAAGGAGTGAAAGTAGACAAGTCCCCTGGGCCAGATGGGATTTATCCGAGGATTCTCTGGGAAGGTAGGGAGGAGATAGCAGAGCCTTTGGCTTTGATGTTTGAGTCATCATTGTCTACAGATTTAGTACCAGAGGACTGGAGGATTGCAAATGTTGTGCCCTTGTTCAAGAAGGGCAGTAGAGATGACCCAGGTAATTATAGACCAGTGAGCCTTACTTCTGTTGTAAAATGTGTTGCTGGAAAAGCGCAGCAGGTCAGGCAGCATCCTGCTCCTTGGATGCTGCCTGACCTGCTGCGCTTTTCCAGCAACACATTTTTCAGCTCTGATCTCCAGCATCTGCAGTCCTCACTTTCTCCTCCTTACTTCTGTTGTAGGAAAAGTTTTGGAAAGGATTATAAGAGATAGGATTTATAATCATCTAGCAAGCAACAATTTGATTTCAGATAGTTAACACGGTTTCGTCAAGAGCAGGTTGTGTCTCACAAAACTCAGAGTTTTTTGAGAAGGTGATCAAGCATTTGGATGACGGTAGGGCAGTTGACGTGGTATACATGGACTTCAGTAAAGCCTGTGATAACGTTCCACATGGTAGGCTGTTGAAGAAAATGCAGAGGCATGGAATTGAGGGTGAAACTGGCTTTCTGAAAGAAGGCAAAGAATGGTGGTTGATGGAAAATATTCAGCCTGGAGTTCAGTTACTAGTGGTGTGCCACAAGGATCTGTTTTGGGACCAGTGCTGTTTGTCATTTTTATAAATGACTTAGACGCAAGCATAGGTGGATGGATTAGTAAATTTGCAGATGACACTAAAGTCGGTGGAGTAGTGGACAGCTTAGAAGAATGTTACAGGTCGCAGGGGAAGTTGGATAAACTGCAGAATTGGGCTGAGAGGTGGCAAATGGAGTTCAACGCAGCTAAATGTGAGGTGATGCACTTTGGGAAGAATGACAGGAAGGCAGAGTACTGGGTCAATGGAAAGATTCTTGGCAGTGTGGATGTGCAGAGGGATCTTGGAGCCCATGTACGTAGATCCCTGGAAGGTACCACCCAGGTGGATAGTGCTGTTAAGAAGGCATATGGTGTGTTAGGTTTAATTCATTGAGGGATCAAGTTCCAGAGCCGCAATATCATGCTGCAACTATACAAAACGCTAGTGCGGCCATAATTAGAATATTATGTACCGTTCTGGATGCAATACTTTGGGAAGGATGTGGAAGCATTGCAAAAGGTGCAGAGGAGATTTACCAGTATGTTGCTTGGTCTGGAGGGAAGGTCTTATGAGGAAAGGCTGAGAGACTTGGGTCTGTTCTCATTGGAAAGAAGAAGGCTAAGAGGGGATTTGATAGAGACATACAAGATGACCAGAGGATTAGATAGGGTAGACAGTGAAAGTCTTTTTCCTAGGATGATGATGTCAGCTTGTACAAGGGGGCATAACTACAAATTGAGGGGTGATAGATTTAAGACAGACATCAGAGGCAAGTTCTTTACACAGAGAGTGGTAAGGGTGTGGAATGCCCTACCTGCTAAGGTAGTCAACTCAGCCACATTTTAGAGATTTAAACAATCCTTAGATAAGCACATGGATGACGATGGGATAGTGTAGTGGGACGAGCTGAGAATATTTTACAGGTCAGCGCAACATTGAGGGCCGAAGGGCCTGCTCTGTGCTGTATTGTTCGATGTTCTACTTTTGCATATCATATCAAAGTTAGAGGTATGATGGACAGCGAAGAAGGTTCCCTCAGATCACAACAGGATCTTGATCAGATGGGCCAATGTGCTGAGGAGTGGCAGATGGAGTTTAATTTAGATATACGTTAGGTGCTGCATTGGGAAAGGCAAATCAGGACAGGACTTGTACACTTAATGGTAGGGTCCTGGGGAGTGTTGCTGAACAAAGAGACCTTGGAGTGCAGGTTCATAGGTCCTTGAAAGTGAAGTCATAAGTAGATAGGATAGTGAAGGCGGCATCTGGTATGATTTATTCTATTGATCAGTGCTGAGTATAGGAGTTGGAAGCTCATGTTGCAGCTGTATAAGATATTGATTAGACCACTTGTGGAATACTGTGTGCAATTCTGGTCTTCCTGTTACTGGAAGACTTGAAACTTGAAATGGTTCAGAAAAGACTTGCAAGGATGTTGCCAGGGTTGGAGGTTTTGAGCTGTAGGGATGAGGCTAGAGAGGCTGAATAGGTTGGGGCAATTTCCCCTGGAGCATTAGAGGTGGTTGGGGGTGGGGGGAGGGTTGACTTTATAGAGATTCACAAAATCATGAGGGGCATGGATAGGGTAAATACGCAAGTTCTTTATCCTGGGGTATGGGAGTCCAAACCTAGAGTGCATAGGTTTAAGTTGAGAGGGGAAAGATTTAAAAAGGACCAAAGGGGCAACTTTCTCATGGAGAAGATAGTGTGTGTATGGAACAAGCTGCCAGGAGAAACTGTGCAGGCTCTATCAATTACAACATTTGAAAAGCATCTGGATGGATATATGAATAGGAAGGGTTTACTGAAAACTGAGCCAAATGCTGACAACTGGGACTAGATTAGTTTAGAATATCTGATCAGCATGAATGAGTTGGACCAAAAGGGTCTGTTTCCGTGCTGTACATCTCTAAGATTCTAAAAGGTCATCATCCACACTAGCAAGTTCTGCTTTTGAACTCATTACAGCTTTGGTTCAAAATGGACAAGAGATTAACTGCTCTTGGCAACAACGAGCTCTATCAAAATTGGAATCAGTAGTCTTGGTTGGTTGCTACAGAAAAGATGGTTGTGGTTGTTGGAGGTCAATCGCCTCAGCTCCAGGATATCTCTGCAAGAGCTCCTCACGTTAGTGTCCTAGGCCCAAGCACCTTCAGCTGCTTCATCAATGATACTCTCTTTATCATGAACTCAAGGTAGGAATATTCACTGATAGCAGTTTGTTCAACATGATGAATAACTCCTCAGATACTCGAACAGAACGTATTCTTGTGCAGCAAGACCTCGATGACATCTAGGTTTGGGCTGATAAGAGGCCAGTAGTATTCACACAACATGTGACAGGCAAAGACTATCTTAACCAAGAAATACTCTAACCATCACCCTTTGATGATCAATAGCATTATTATCACTGAATTTGCTATGATCAACATTCTGAAGGTTAACATTGACCAGAAACTGACATCTGGAGGACAGTGAATTTGGACATCTACTTGGCAGTTCTGGTTGGAGATTGTTGCAAAAGGCTCATCCTTATCTTTTGCATTGATGTCCTTGGCTCCCCCATCATTGAGGTTAGGGCTATTTGTGTACCTTTCTCCTCCGGTACCATTGACAAAATCATTTGACAGGATTGCAGAACGTAGATTTGATCAACTGATTCTGAGAATTTTTTTAGTTCACTTGTAGGACATGGGTGTCACTGGGTGGGCTAGCATTTACTATCCATCTCTAGTCACCCTCGAGAGTGTGGTGTTGACCTATAATCCATGTGCCGTAGGTAGACCCACAATGCACTTCAGCAAACAATTCCAGGATTTTGACCCAGCAACAGTAAAGGAACAGCAAGATATTTTGATGTTCGGATAATGAGTGGCTTGGAGTGGAAATTGCAGGTTGTGGTCTTCCCACATACTGGCTGCCCTTTTCTTCTCAACTAGTGGCGCTCGTGGGTTTGGAAAATGGTCTCTAAGGATCTTTAGTGAATTTCTGTATCGCATCTTGCAGATAGTATTCACTGCTGCGACTGAGAAATGATAGTGGAGGGAATGAACATTTGTGGATGTGGTGCCAATCAAGTGGGTTGCTTTGAGGCTGGTGACAAGCTTTGAGAGTGTTGTTGGAGCTGCATTAATCCAGCGCCTTGGTGACAGGCTTTGGAGAGTCCTGATGAAGGACTTTTGCCCAAAATGTCTATTTCTTGCTGCTTAGATGATGTCTGACCTACTGTGCTTTTCCAGCACCACACTCTTGACTCTAATCTCTCACATCTGCAGACCTCACTTTTGCCTTGGAGAATCAGAAGGTGAGTTATTCACTGCAGTATTCCTTGTTTCTGAGTTGTCAAAGAGTGATGGCTAGATTGCCTCTTATCGGAGATGGTCATTGCCTGTCATTTGTGTGGCATGCATGTTACTTTCCACTTGTTAGCCCAAGCTGATTTTGCCCAAGTCTTGTTGCAATTGAACATGGACTGCTTCAATATCTGAAGAATTATGAATGATGCTTAATATCGTGTAATGATTAGCAAACGTCCCCTCTTCTGACCTTATGGCAGGGGGAAGGTCATTGATGAAGCAGTTAAAGATGGGGCCCTGACAACAGGTTTGTCCAGATGATTCTTGGTCGGATCAGAACACTCTCCTCTCTCTCGTTTTAACTTTGCCTCATGGTCTTGAGTGCTTCTAGCTGGTAATTCAGCACCAAAGTTTCATGGGCTTTTAGGAATGTACTATAAACATCAACTTTGCCAGTGATACCCACATCATGTCAATGGATGTTATTTAAAAAAAGCTTTCCGATCTGGACAGATCACAAACGACTCAACCAATAGTGGGTTAAATTCAGATTTCACAAAATTGAGAAGCAACTGCATCTGAAAAGTGTAGTTTTCAGATAATTCAGCTAAGTTCTTAAAATGAGTGATGTCTTTAGAAAGGCACTATTCACAGAACGTAACCTGCTAATTTAAAAAGCGCACCACAAATTATCTTTCAAATTGCACAAAAAACTTGCCTGCAGTTTTTACATTAGCATCAGGTAAAAGCCACTGTCACACACATCATATAAAACTTGCTGTCATATTGTACATTTAAACAATGAAGAATTGTTGCAAAGTACAATTAATTTGCAGAGAACACATCATTCTTAAACCAAGACCTTTATTAGTGTCAAAAAACACCTTACGAATGAGCAATTTTCTTTCACAGGCTTGTGCCACTGAACAAAGTAGTTACAGGCGTGAAAATATTGGCAAAAGAAAAGTGCGCATTTCTTTCATAATATCTGCAGCAAAATTTCTGTTATCGGACTTGCACAGGAAATAGGTGGCACCAGTTAATCAGAAATGCCTGTAACCAATAAGTTCTGTGTTTTCATCTAATCAGAAAGTTGCTGGATGATCTCTTGGAGATGCAACTACTGAGGTCTTGCAAAAGGCACAGGAGTGAGAGATTCTGGTGAGTGCACCTGAGAAGTATGCTGCAGAAGAGTGGGATGTTGAGATAAAAGTGAGGGCAGGCTGCACATAATAACTGCCCGTGTTTTTGACAATTTTTAATTGTCAGTGTGACTGACAGGGAACCAGTGTTCATGTCAACATCTGATGGATGAGAGACATCTCCTGTCAAAAACACTGCCCAACCTACAGTTACTAGAGCAATCCAGAGTCGTCAGATAACAGAAATTTTATGGAATATACTTAATATTTCCCCCAAAATCTAATGACATTTTGAAAAAAGAAAGACAGTTTAAAAATGTCAGATGTTGCATCACTAAAAAAAATACTCTTGGAAAAAAAAAGTTCAAAAATAGATAGTTTCAGCTGTGGACTCTTCTTTATAATGGCCTGGAATATCAATAGAGTAGCTCCTACTCCCCCACTGTCATTTCAGAAGACAGACCAGCAGAAAAACCATTCAACCATGTTTGGTACTTTTATCACATCAGGAGTTGGGACAAAATACCTGGCTAAAGGTTTAACTGAAAAATTGGACACATTCCCAACTTTAAATTAAAATGATCTCCAAAACATTAAGGAGGTGGCAGACAGCTTGAGAAAGTGGTTAAAGACTTAGACACAAAAACTTAGAACCAGGAGTAGACCATTGAGCCTGCTCTGCCATTCAGACTGACTTTGGCTGATTCTATTGGAACACTCTCTCACCATACCCTGACATCTTTAACTTCTAGAATTCTATTTGGAGGAAAAGAATTTCACAGATTCACTCTCTTTTCTGTGAAGAAATCTCTCCTCAACTTGGTATGAAATGGCCTATCATATGTCACAGCGACAGTAAGACTTCCTTGTTTCTGCACACAAATCCTCTCATAAAGAAGGACAACATATCATTCCTCTTTCTAACTGCTTGCTGCAAATATGTGTTTTGTTTTCAATGACACGCGCACATGGACTCTAAGATCCTTTTGTAAATCAAAACTTCCCAATCAATTACTATTTAAATAATACTCTGCCATTCTCTTTTTCCTACCAGAGTGGACAACTGCACATTTACCATGTTATATTGTATCTACCATGGATTTGGCCACTCACTCAACTTGTTTAATTCATCTTGAAGCCTCCATATTTTCCTCACCACTGAGAATCCCACCTATTTTTGAGTCATCAGCAAACTTGGAAATATTACTGTCGATTCCCTCACCCAAATTGTTGACATACAGAGTGAATAGATAGGGCCCAAGCACGATGCTGGCTGTTCTATATTAGTCAATGCCTTCTACTCCAAAAATGACACTATTATTACAGCTGTGTTCCCTGTCTGCTCACCGATTCTCAATCCATGCCACCAAGCCCATGTTCTCTGATATTGCACACTAATCTCTTAAGTAGAACTTTATCGAAAGCTTCCTAAAACTCCAAATGCTTCACATTCACCAATTCTTCCTCATCTATTCTCCTAGTTACATTCGCAAAAAACTCTAGTACGCTCATCAAAAACTTTCCTTTCATAAATCCGTGTTGATTTTGTGTAATATTGGGTATTTTCTAAATGTTATCATATCCTTTACAATGGCCTTCAGTATTTTCCATTCTCCTGATGTTAAGCTAACCATTTTTGCCCCTCCCTCCTTTGTTACACAGTTACTTTAAGTTGCTACCCTCCAGACTGCCAGGACTGTTCCAGAATCTACACAATTTTGGAAAATGACAAAATCACATCTGCTCTTTCCATAGCCACCTCCTTTAGTAGCCTGGGATGTAAAGTATCAGGCCCTGGGGATCTGTCGGCTTTCAGTCCCCTAAATGTTCCAGCACTGTTTTCTTACTCATACACATTTCCTTCAATTCCTCCTTCCTAAATAACCTTGCTTCCAGAGAATGTTTGTGTATTTTTCTGTGAAGTCAGAACAAAAGTATTTGTTTAAAAGATCTGTCATTTTCCTGTTCTGCATTAACCATTCTCCCATTTCAGGCTGTAAAGGACCTCCATATTTCTTCACACACACACACACACACTCTCTGTAGTCCTATAACACTTTCTCTTCAGGTGATTATCAAATTCCCGTCAACAGTTACAAATGTATCTGCTTCCAAAGTACCCTCAATTATGCTATCCAGATCCAGCTCACTCAACAAATCAGTTATTCCTTGCATTGGTTCTTTTGTTAGTCATGAACTGGTGGTGTCTGGTTCTCAACCCTTCCACCAAAGATAAAACAACTTCATATGACTTCTCTTTGGATCTAATATTATTCTTAATTTACTTTGTTCACCATGGTTAGGTCACTTTTCCCGTTATAATTTTGCACCCAAAAGGAATCTATAACTGCGGCAAAACATGCACTCATTCCTTAAACATCGACCATTACCTCCCTAATGTCATGCCTTTTAATGAAGTTACCCAGTCTATCACAGCCACCTCACCCTTCATTCCTTCACAGATTCCTTGGTTAAGGTTTAGTAAATAGATTTGAAATTTGACTAATTCATTTGCGACTCAATGAAGATTTATCTTTCACCACCTACTTTGTCGAGACTCCTTACAATTTCAAACACTTTGGTCAAATGTCCTCTGAACCTCATTTCTCTAAGAAGAACAATCCAACTTCACCAATCTTGCTAGGGCTGCTTTCATGATAGATTAGTCCTTTCCAAAGGGAATAGCTGTATTGTGTTCCTGCTGCATCATTCATGATACATTTAGATGGGTTGGAGGTTTGGTACAGTGAGTTGGGAAATCTAGTGTGGAGAAGTCAACTTGGTCTTGTGGGGATTTCCTGGAGTGGAGGGTATTACCAGGGAGAAGCTGGGAGAACACTTGCCAATGATAGGAAAGGAGAAGGAAAGGAAGGGGAAATACAGGGAGGAGCTGGAAAGGCCTTCTCCTTAGATGGCATTGCAGACTGTTAATGATCTCTGCTGGCCAAGTCAGATCCTCAAATAAAATCTAGTTTGGTCGGTTTTATTTCTAATGTAGCGTAGTAGTCCTTCGTTGAAACATAAGCATAAAAGGCTGTAGATCTGTTTAACAATAAAACAGAAGTTCATAAAACAACAGAGATAAACATAAACCAAACCGATATCAAAATACATTGCAAAGTAAACACATGGCAAAATATAATCCCATATAATCTTAACAGCACCACTTTACACTTAATCAAAATCCAGAGAAATGTTCCTTTCTTATCAAAGCTATAGGCTATAACTCAACTGCTTCTTTTCAGTTCTGATCCTGAGCTTTCAGAAGCCTTTTCTTGAATTCTCTCACAACTGAGGTTTTAGACTTTCTTAGCTTTGAATAACCAATGAAGACTTCTAACTAAACTTTCACTGCCTGAAAAAAAACATAATCCCTTATCTGTCCTGAAAAGTGACATTTTTCCCTAGGAGAGACAAAACTGACACCTGTCTCCAGGCCAGGTTTCTTTGTACTGACCAAAAACTTTCACATCTTCAGATTTTTCTAAGTTAAAATCTATTAGTCAAAACCAAAAGCTGGTTGACGTCTTTCAATGTTTATTCTCTCTCCTCTCATAAACTCCCACAATATAAACAGACTTCCATTAACACTGCAGGAAGCACATACTGGCTTCAAATCATCGTCTGGAAATTCTGACCTAGTCAAATTTTTAAACAGCTTCATAAAAATAAACTAACAGCGATATACCACTAGCAGAAAATCCAAACTCTTAGAAATATGGTATTAATATATATAAATTACACATCTTTCACCACAGTCAATGCTCTTAAACTAGATTTTGTTCAAGATCTCTGGGCACATAGTGCACAGGCCGTTCAATTAAGCCTTGCACAGGTTTTTGAACAAACTCACAGCACTCTAAGGTAACTGCTTGGATTGAGCAATATTGTGCACTACATGGCCCCTTCTGGAGCCCTTCCTGGCAACTGTATAATAGGTGTAAATAGACAAGGTTTTTTCCCAGGGATGGGGGAGTCCAGCACTAGAGGATTAAGGTTTAGGGTAGAGGGGAAAGATAAAAAAGGGACCTAAAAGGCAACTTTTACACACAGCGGGTGGTGCATGTATGGAATGAGCAGCCAGAGGAAGTGGTGGAGGTTGGTACAATTGCAGCATTTAAAAGGCATCCGGATGGGAATATGAATAGGAAGGGTTGAGAGGGATATAAGCGAAGTGCTGGCAAATGGGACTAGATTAGTTTAGGATATCTGGTTGGCATTTCCATGTTGTACGTCTCTACGACTCTATGACTCTAAATGAGAAAGGGTTTTCCTGACTGTCCACAGACATTTGTCTCTGATTTGTGCATTCTAATGTAGTGTTGCACGAAGAAATTGAGCCTCTGCCTATTAGATTTAAATGTGACAGAAAGTTTGACAGTAATAAAAACCAAAAGTGCTGGAGAAAGGTCAGAAGGTCTGGCAGTATCTGTGGAACGGATGCAGTCATACTGGACTCAAAATGTTGGTCTCCTTTGCTTCAACAGTCACCTGAGACTTGAAGGCTGGCAAGCAGTGCTACAAATTCATTCCAGGCAGTGTTATCTGGATTCCCATTTCCCAGCACAAGGTCTTGCCAGAAGACAAGCGTATACCACTGGTACAAGCAGATTATGTTGTTTATCACCAAATTTGGGCGTACATCAAACCAGGTATTTCTAGTTGCCTTTAGGTGCGATGTGTCTTTCCAGCACCTGAATTGGATAGGAGAAAGTGAGGACTGCAGATGCTGGAGACCAGAGTTGAAAAGTGTGGTGCTGGAAATGCGCAGCAGGCCAGGTAGCATCCGAGGATAGGTCAGGAATTATGCAACTGAGTATTTGCTTAATATATTTGTTGCAACATCCATTCTACACTTGAGTCTCAACAGTCAGACATGTAAAGGAAATGTGTATACTACTCTATACAGATAGCAGGCCTTCATCTACCAATTCAGCTGTTTATAATCTTGCATTTACCTATAGAATGCCAAGTGGTACTGAAAGTCCAGAAAACCAAAACCATGTACGAGTTTTTTTTATTATTTCACAGGACATGAGCATCACTGACAAGCCGAACAATTGTTTCCAATCCGAACTGCTCTTGGGTAGGCGGAGGTGAGCTACCTTCTTGAACCACTGTATTGCATCTGGGGTAAGTATGCCCACACAGATAAAATAAACTAAAGCACAACAAAACATGAGAATGAAGAACAATACTAACAGTAGTTAGAAAAAGTAAGCATTTCTCACTTTGTGTTGAACCTTAGCATAATTTGCTTTGTAATTTTGGGTAACGTGGTGATACTGTCCATTAAACAGAGACACTCAACACTATGAAGTGGGAAGGGCATGAGGTCGATCATTTCTCTACATAGTTTGTAATCTGAACACTGCCAAATTGGGATGCCTGAGATAAAAGCATATTTTCACAGGGTTGCAAAAATGATACGGAGCACCATTTGACTGCTGAAGAGAGCACTGGAGGAGGTGTGGAAGATAGGTGCCTAATTGCCTACAGCTGATCAGAAAGGCAAATTAAAACACCTGCAATCATAGCAATTAGAAATCATCTAGCACCATTAATATTGACAAAAACCACTCTAATCTTAACCAAAAGACAGAGCTAATGTATTTCATTTTAAAACAAATTGCTGAAACCGTGTTGACAAATACAGGTCACACCATTTAGCACTGGTAAAGAAATGCTTTACTTCACTCATTCGGGTGCCGAGATCAGTCACGTGGAAAACAGTTTCCAAGCAACAGCCTTAAAATGGAATTTTTTTTTAACTTTATGCAATTAAAAAAACATATTCATTTGTGCACTTCAGCAACAAGAAATAAAGTTGCTTTATGATTACCTCTGTTCGAAAACAAATACTAATAATATCATTCTTACAATAGTGCATCACACAGTGCAAAATCACAGTTTTAGTTTTACACTGAATGCCGTGTGAACCATGGGAAAGTTTTAGTGTTCCTCTTTAACCCTTTTTTTCTAGGTTTGTTTCAATAAACACTAAACTATTTTCAGGTGAGCATTTCACAGAACCTCTGAAATATATAAATTCACAATATTTCCATTTAAGGGAAAAGTTTTCAGCAGTTTAATTTAGAACATCACGGCATCATTTACAAATTCTCAATTTTGATTGTTTTTTTTCCAAAATGGAGATAATGCAGAGGAACTGGCAATAAATTTAATTTTGCAGATTTGTATCTGTCTCAGTGATGTGGTAAAGTAACCGAATAGCATTTGAAAGCAAACATGAGGAAGATGCATTTTGATGCTGTTCGTGGTAGAATTGTTGAGCTCAATAAATAAGAGCAGTGTAAAGTTTTAGAAAGCTTGAATTTTAAGTTTTGGTAATTCTACATGACACCTTTTCAATGCACCATCCTGAACAGTAAAAGTACCCATGATACTTGACACGAGAATGAAGTCTATTATGTGACAAAACAAGGTCTCAAACTAATCACAGATGACCAAGACCTTTTGACTCAACATCGGTCCTTCTTTCATCAAACTGCTAGTCACTGGAAGTCCCACTACCGAAACTACAAGCTAGTCAGGCTGGCAACTGTGAACTGCAGGCAGCACCATCAGAGGCAGTGATAGTTAGCTGCAATACATTCATCAGAAACCTGGGTCCCAAAAGGACCTAGCCACTGGAAAATTAGTGCAGTTTTGGGGTTAGGTCAGGGTTTACCAGCAAGCATTGGGCAGGCAGTGACTCCCAGCTCTTCTGATATCCTGATGTTATTAACAAGCAAACCCAGCATATTTGTGTTTCAAGCTTCCTACACGCTGTGAAGCAAAGGCAGGATGTGGCCCTGAAGCAGGCCCAACCTTAATCAGGAATGGACTAATGGAGGCCCCACTAGGCACCTCTCTGTCTGATTAAATGTCCCTCTCACCTCCAAACCAACCGGAGGAAGGCATTAAATTCTGCCAGCAGTCTCATTATTCCTGATTCCATCAAAATGCTTCCTAAATGTGTGGTACCTTGAATTGGTCACAATACTCAGTGTTTTGCAAAGTTTTTTTATGTTTCTTATTACAAAACTAAGGATCCACATAATATGGGGATCAGTGTTGTGTATTAAAAACTAGCTCAGGCAGGAACAGAACTTTGTACAAACTCAGTCACTTCCCGAGACTTGTGCTTTCTAACGCTGACCAAAAGTGCAAGAATCGATTTGTTGATTTGACTATATTTATACATAGCTGAAGACTTCTGCAGCACTCCTGTGCCGTAACCTGTAGAATAAAACTACTTCACTTGTTGTACCACTATTTATTGATTTCGCATTCTCATTCTCTGAAATTTACAAGCTTTCACATGTAAAGCTGTCTGCCACTCGCTGGCCCAGTCAGAATCCAGTCTATCCAGGCACTTTGGTGTATAATCAGCTTTGTTTTTCAGAGGTTTCTAGTTCCTCCCAATAAGCTTTGAGTCAGCATTTCATTTGTGATAGAGCTCACAGTAAAAACAGAAACATGACTGTTCCCTATCCAGATTTTACTTCACCGAAATGTGTTTTCTTTCAATTTTAAATTCCCTACAGGTGAATGTTTATTTTTGCTTGCTGTATAACATTAATAAGTCTCTCATCCTATTTTCTACTTACTTCTGTGCACTATAAACATTAACAGCCCCAGCACTGATCCATTCCATTCCTTCCATGCAGATTCAGCTAAATGGGCAACTATCCTTTGTTTTATTGAAGTTTATGGTTCATTTCTAAAGTTATGATGTAACTTTCAATTTTGTGCACTAATTCCGTGTCAACTCTAATAGCATTGAATGTATGATTGACTGCTTAATATTGTATACACTGGCCCACACTTTTGGTCATACCAATTAATTTTGTCACCACCACGGTTACCAAACTGACCAGGCCATAGTAGCTGGGTTTATTCCTCTGCCACCACTTACGTATCAGAGGTGGAATGGAAGATTGTGGAAACTCTGCAATTTCTATCCATACTTCCTTCAGTGTCTTAGCCAAATTTAGTGACTTCTGTACTGTAAGCGCTGCCAACATTTTAAGTAACTTCTCTATATGTTTTTATCTTATGTAATATCAATACTACCTCCTCCTTTACTGCTACTCCAGTAGCCTCTTCTCTAACACACAAAAGTGCAATGTATTACATTTGTTTAATAAAAGCAGAAAATGCTGTAAACATTCAGCCAGCCTGGCAGCAAACCAGGAGAAAGAAACAGAGATAATATTTGGGGTATCTGATAGCCTAAAGTATACACCCAGCATTCTTAATGCTTCTTTAATTCTAACCAAATAGATTCTGGCTTTGAAAGCTCAAGTGTTTCTAGTGCTGTAACAGTTTTTGACCAATGTTGCCATCTCTTTCATCTTTTATTTACTGCCTGTCTCCTATGAGCATGTTGCAGCCAGGAATATTATCTTATTCTGAAGACTTTTTTCCATAACTAGTTTCATAGCTAAGCAGTTCCAGTCCTAGTACAGATAACTACCTGATAATGTGAAAAGCACCCAGCTATATCCTCTCCATAAAACACAGGGCTATCCAATTTGGCCAATTACTATCCTATTCATTTACTCTCAACCATTAGCAAAGCAAAGGAAGGTGTCACTGATTGTGTTATCAAATGGCACTTCCATATCAATCAGCTGCTCGCTGATGCTCACTTTATGTATCAGTTGGTCTCTCAACTCCTGAACATTAACAGCCTGGGTCTAAACATTGACAAAAGGCTTGAATTTCAGAGGTGAATTGAAAATGTAATGGCTGTTGGATAAATAAGTACTGGATTAGTGGTGCTGGAAGAGCACAGCAGTTCAGGCGGCATCCAACGAGCAGCGAAATCGACGTTTCGGGCAAAAGCCCTTCATCAGGAATAAAGGCAGTGAGCCTGAAGCGTGGAGAGATAAGCTAGAGGAGGGTGGGGGTGGGGAGAGAGTAGCATAGAGTACAATGGGTGAGTGGGGGAGGGGATGAAGGTGATAGGTCAAGGAGGAGAGGGAGGAGTGGGTAGGTGGAAAAGGAGCTAGGCAGGTCGGACAAGTCCGGACAAGTAAAGGAGACAGTGCTGAGCTGGAAGTTTGAAACTAGGATGAGGTGGGGGAAGGGGAAATGAGGAAGCTGTTGAAGTCCACATTCATGCCCTGGGGTTGAAGTGTTCCGAGGCGGAAGATGAGGCGTTCTTCCTCCAGGCATCTGGTGGTGAGGGAGCGATGGTGAAGGAGGCCCAGGACCTCCATGTCCTCGGCAGAGTGGGAGGGGGAGTTGAAATGTTGGGCCACGGGGTGGTTTGGTTGATTGGTGTGGGTGTCTCGGAGATGTTCCCTAAAGCGCTCTGCTAGGAGGCGCCCAGTCTCCCCAATGTAGAGGAGACCACATCGGGAGCAATGGATACAATAAATGATATTAGTGGATGTGCAGGTAAAACTTTGATGGATGTGGAAGGCTCCTTTGGGGCCTTGGATAGAGGTAAGGGAGGAGGTGTGGGCACAGGTTTTACAGTTCCTGCGGTGGCAGGGGAAAGTGCCAGAATGGGAGGGTGGGTCGTAGGGGGGTGTGGACCTGACCAGGTAGTCGTGGAGGGAACGGTCTTTGCGGAAGGCGGAAAGGGGTGGGGAGGGAAATATATCCCTGGTGGTGGGGTCTTTTTGGAGGTGGCGGAAATGTCGGCGGATGATTTGGTTTATGCGAAGGTTTGTGCGAGCACCAGGGGCGTTCTGTCCTTGTTACGGTTGGAGGGGTGGGTTTGAGGGCAGAGGTGCGGGATGTGGACGAGATGCGTTGGAGGGCATCTTTAACCACGTGGGAAGGGAAATTGCGGTCTCGAAAGAAGGAGGCCATCTGGTGTGTTCTATGGTGGAACTGGTCCTCCTGGGAGCAGATACGGCGGAGGCGGAGAAATTGGGAATACAGGATGGCATTTTTGCAAGAGATAGGGTGGGAAGAGGTGTAATCCAGGTAGCTGTGGGAGTCGATGGGTTTATAAAAAATGTCAGTGTCAAGTCGGTCGTCACTAATGGAGATGGAGAGGTCCAGGAAGGGGAGCGAGGTGTCAGAGATGGTCCAGGTAAATTTAAGGTCAGGGTGGAATGTGTTGGTGAAGTTGATGAATTGCTCAACCTCCTCGCGGGAGCACGAGGTGGGGCCAATGCAGTCATCAATGTAGCGGAGGAAGAGGTGGGGAGTGGTGCCGGTGTAATTACGGAAGATCAACTGTTCTACATAGCCAACAAAGAGACAGGCATAGCTGGGGCCCATACGTGTGCCCATGGCTATGCCTTTGGTCTGGAGGAACTGGGAGGATTCAAAGGTGAAATTGTTAAGGGTGAGGACCAGTTCGGCCAAACGAATGAGTGTGTCAGTGGAAGGGTACTGTTGGGGACGTCTGGAGAGGAAAAAACGGAGGGCTTGGAGGCCCTGGTCATGACGGACGGAGGTGTAGAGGGATTGGATATCCATGGTGAAGATGAGGCATTGGGGGCCAGGGAAACGGAAGTCTTGGAGGAGGTGGAGGGCGTGGGTGGTGTCTCGAACGTATGTGGGGAGTTCCTGGACCAGGGGGGATAGGACAGTGTCGAGGTAGGTAGAGATGAGTTCAGTGGGGCAGGAGCATGCTGAGACAATGGGTCGGCCAGGGTGGTCAGGCTTGTGGTTCTTGGGAAGGAGGTAGAACCGGGCAGCGCGGGGTTCTCGGACTATGAGGTTGGAAGCTGTGGGTGGGAGATCTCCTGAGGTGATGAGGTTCTGTATGGTCTGGGAGATGATGGTTTGGTGATGGGGGGTGGGGTCATGGTCGAGGGGGCAGTAGGAAGAGGTGTCCTCGAGTTGGCGTATGGCTTCAGCGGTGTAGAGGTCAGTGCGCCAGACTACCATTGCGCCCCCTTTATCCGCTCGCTTGATGGTGAGGTTGGGATTAGAGCAGAGGGATTGGAGGGCTGCGTGTTGTGAGGGTGAGAGGTTGGAGTGGGGGAGGGGAATCGACAGGTTGAGGCGGTTAATGTCTCGGCGGCAGTTGGAAATGAAGAGGTCGAGGGCAGGTAATTGGCCAGCGCGGGGTGTCCAGGTGGATGCGGTGTGTTGGAGGTGGGCGAAGGGGTCCTCGGAAGGTGGGTGGGAGTCCTGATTGTGAAAGTAAGCTCGGAGGCGGAGGCGACGGAAGAATTGTTCGATGTCACGGCGTGTATTAAAATCATTGATGCGTGGACGGAGGGGGATGAAGGTGAGTCCTTTGCTGAGGACTGATCGTTCATCCTCAGTGAGTGGGAGGTCTGGGGGGATGGTGAAAACTCGGCAGGGCCGGGAGCTGGGATCTGGTGTGGGTGTGGAGCTGGGAGTGGGGTCGGAGCCAGTACCTGGAGTGGGTGTGAGGGTGGGGGGAATGGGGGTGGAGGCATGAGCAGGGGTAATGTTCCCCTCGGGGTTCTGGGGGGTGGGGATAGTGACAGCGGGGTCTGTGGGGGGCATGTCAGCAGAATGCAGGTGAGTGGCACTGGTGGGGGCAAGTATTTCAACTCTAGCGTTTTGATGCAAGTGTTCCACTTAGCAAGAGCCCAAGTCAAACAACTTCCAGCTACTTTCTCCAATACAAGGTCAGAACTGCAAACATTCATTCGTGATTGGACAGCGTTTCATTCTGCTTGAACCTTCACAGAAATTAAAGCAGCCTATGTCTGCATCCAGGAAGCCTCAGCAATATTAAAGATTGCCCTTCCAAGCAACAGACCATCAATGACCATTTCCAATAATTAAGAGTTGCATTTATCTTTTGCCTGTCATAACAACCAGCCATCCCAATTAGATTTGATAACTTACAGTGTGGAAACAGGCCTTTGGCCCAACAAGTCCATGCTAACCCGCCAAAGCACAACCCACCCAGACCCATTTCCTTACATTTATCCCTTCACCTAACATTACGGACAATTTAAAATGGCCAAATCACGCAACCTGCACATTTTTAGATTGTGGGAGGAAACCGGAGCACCTGGAGGAAACCCACGCAGACACGGGGAGAATGTGCAAACTCTACACAGAGAGTCGCCTGAGGCAGGAATTGAACCCGGGTCTGTGGCGCTGTGAGGCAGCAGTGCTAACCACTGTGCCACCTTGCTGCCTACTGTCTGCTGACAGTCTTGTGCTTTTGAAATGTAGTAACTGTTCTATTGCAGCTCACACAGCAACCAATCTGTGTACAACAAGCACCCACAACCAGCAATGTTGTAATGATCAGATAACTAGTGTTTATGAAATTGGGTTAGAGAGAACTCCCCTGCACTCATTTGAAATAATGTCTCGGATATTTTTTTCTCCATTCAAGTGGGTACACATAGTCTCCACTTCACATTTCCTCTGTACTGTAGCCCCCCTCCCCTCCCACCCAGTATTAAACTCAGTGTCAGCCTTGATTTTTGCATTTGTGCCTGAAGTAAGATTTGAAACCCCAACCTCATGACTCAGAGGCAAGCCACATCAGACACAATACTGAGTCTAACAATTTCCTTTTGGAGTCAAGGGCGACACCATGTCTGAATACCCAACCAATCAACATCTTGGCAATTACCATTGAGCAGAAAGCAAACTGATGCATTCTAATATTGAGTGCTTACACCACCCAAATTGCATGCATAAAGTGCCTCAACACTAACTTCTCAAAAGCAATTAGGATTGGGCAGTAAATACTTGCCTTATCAACATCACTCATTTCCCAAGAACAAAACATCAATGACGTGCCAATTTCTCCCCTTCTTTGAGCCAAGTCAAGCTGGGATAGTTTGCTTTTGGAACAGTCACATAGAATATCTTCTGTGACATTGCTTTTAAAACCGGCTGCAATACCCAACCCAATGAAAATTTGGAGGCGCAGAAACATTTAATCATGTGGGAGGGAGTGCTGGGGCTGCCACCATGATCCCATCTTTGCCCCAAAAAAGTCAAATGCCCATTAATGTCCAGAAATTGATTTCTGTCCTCAAGGTTCTTGATCCTGGGACGGCCTACTGCTGTCCACCCAAATGTCCAATGGTGGCTAATATAATGGATCTTTTTGACAGAGGGAGAGACAGGGCTCCAGTCAAATTTCCATCCAGATGGCAAAATTCTTGTTGTCTGCATTAAATACTACTCAAATCATCATTTGAGTAAGAGGCTAGGAAATAGAAAGCTGAATGGAGGAATCAAACATTGGGTTCTGGGAAAAATGGGCACAAGCAGAGGACATGGCAACACATTTCAGGATTTTGGGGATAATTGTGCATAGGAAATGGGTCAATGATCTGCAAGAACAGTGAGGTAAAGGGTTGTTTTCTTTTGATGAGAGGAGTTATGACAGCATAGAACATCGAACATGACAGCACAGTACAGGCCCTTTGGCACTCGATGTTGCACTACCCGTGAAACCAATCTGAAGGCCATCTACTCTAAACTATTCCATTATTATCCATATGTTTAGCCAATGACCACTTAGATGCCCTTAATGATGGTGAATCCACTATTGTTGCAAGCAGGACATTCTACGCTCTTACTACTCTCAGTAAAGAACCTACCTCTGACATCTGTCCTATATCTATCACCCCTCATTTTATGACTATGTCCTCTCATGCTAACCATTATCACCTGAGGAAAATGCTCTCATTGTCCACCCTATCTAATCCTCTGATCATCTTGCATGTAAAGTAAAGCAGATTTTATTTGTATTAAGTGACCAGGCAACATCCTGGTAAATCTCCTCTGCACCCTTTCCAATGCTTCCATATCCTTCCTATCGACCAGAACAGTCGACAATACTCCATCTGCAGGACAGATCCTGAGTCAAGAGAATTGGGGTTAACAGCCAAGATAATTACCAATTTAGAGGAAAAAAGGTTGAGAGAGCAAAAAGACAGAAACATGGAGTTGAGGAATATCAGATGAACCATGATCTCACTGCTTCGCAAAGCAAACTTGATAGCCTGAATGGGCTATTTCTGCTCCTATATCTTATTGTCTTATGGTTTTGACAGACTGGGTGTTTGTCCTCTTGAACAAAGACAACTGAGGAGTCACCCAATAAAAGCTTTTAAAATTATGAAATGTTTTATAGAGTGGATGCAGAGAGAATGTTCTTTGTATTGGGGAACATTATAACTGGAGGTCATCAATAGAATCGTCAACAAAACATCCAATTTTAATTAAAGGAGTGATATGAATGTGAAAATTGCATGATATGGTTTAAGTGTTAAGTACAGGAGGATTTAAGAGAAAACTCAGGCATTTGAGCAAGGTGGTTAAAATGGGAACTTGGAAAAAGAAGGGGATAATATCTTGGGCACAGACCAGTTGGGTCATATTACCTGCTGTTTATCTGCTGGTGTTGTTTCCAATCCCTGGTGGAAACAAGAAATTCCGAATGCATTTTTTGGCCTCTCACCCAATAAAAATTAAAAACACACTAATTCCGTTTGTGTACAAGCAGTTATATCTGAAAATTTACAAATGGAGTCCTGGAACTTGCATAAAACTCTTAATTCCCAGACACAGCTGTATTATTGGATGGATGTCCACAGATAGCTATAATGATTTCCTTGAAAATGTTTTGACCTTGGACACAAGAACATAAGAATATGCATGTTCGGAATGAACTGCCAGAAGAAGTGGTGGAAGTTGGCATAGTTACAACACTTAAGAGGCACCTGGATGAATATATGAATAGGAAGGGCTTAGAGGGATATAGGCTAAATGCTGGCAAATGGAACTAGATTAATTTAGGACATGCGATTGGTGTGGACTAGTTGGACTGAAGGGTCTGTTTCCGTGCTGTACATCTCTATGACAATATGAGAACTAGAAGCACGTACAGGTCATTGGCCACAACACGACAGTTGTGTTCCTCACGCTGTAGAAAATTACACAATGGAAAACAACTGCAGAAAATCGCACTGTCGAAGATCACCAATAGAAAATTGCTTCAAACATTCAGTAGAAAGATCGCATTATCCAAACAACATATTTGTCAATCTTGCTATAGCCAATTCGTGCTGACTAAATGTGCATGAGAACAGAACAACCTGTAATTCAGCCACGCGAGCAAGGTCTGCCATTAAATATGATCATGGCTGATCGTATCATAGTCTCAAATCCACTTTCTCACCCACTCTCCATAACCTTCATACCATTACTAATTAAAATTGTCTATCTCCTCAAATTTACTCAATGTCCTGACATCCAGTGCACTCTCAGGCAATAAATTCCACAGATTCATGACCCTTTCGAGAGAAGTAATATCTCCTCATCTCTCTCTTAAATTTGCAACTCCTTATCCTAAATATACAAGCTCTCATTTTAGATTGCCCCATGTGAGGAAATATCCTTTCTACATCTACTTTGTCAATTATGTTTAGCATTTTGAATACCTCAATTCAATTTCCTCTTATTCTTCTAAACTTCAGAAAACATATGCCTGTCCTGCTCAATCTCTCATCACAAGACAAATCCATAATCTCTGGAATCAGTTTAGTGAAGCATGTCTGAACTGCCTCCAATACAACTATATCCCTCCTCAAATCAGGAAACTAACACTGGATGCAGTTTTCCAGGTGTAGTCTAACTAATGTCTTGTATAGTTGTAACAACACTTCCCTCCTTTATTTTCTACTCCTTTAGCAATAAATGTCAAAGTTCCACTTGTATTCCTGCTGTACCTGATATACTTGCACACTAGTTTTCTGAAATTAGTTTTGTGACAATCTCAGGGACCAGTAATGTTTTGTGTAAAGTAGACTAAATTTGAAACCTCAGGTACTTAAAGAATAAAAACACAAAATACAATAGTTTGAACAAAAATAAATTTTACACTACAAACTAAGCAAAATAAGATGTTCATTTGGAGAGCTAGTGCAGATACAATGGGCAGAATGGTCTCTTTTTGTACCACAACACGGGTGTGATTCTGTGAGGAAAATTAACTACAAAAATAGAGGTTATCTTTCCATTATACAAGGCATTGGAGAAGATACTTCTGGACTACAGTGCTCAATATTGGCCCCTGTATTTAAGGAAGGGCACGAATAGAATTAGAAGCAGTTCAAAGGAGGTTCAAAGAACAACTTGTATGAGTGGGTTGTCTTAGGTGGAGAGGTTGGACAGGCTGGGCTTGTACTTGTACTTGAAAAGTGTGGCGATGGAAAAGCACAGCAGGTCAAGCAGCATCCGAGGAGCAGGAGAATCAATGTTTCGGGCATAAGCTTTTCATCAGGCATGTTGGAGTTCAGACAAGCAACAGCCAAATTGCAATGTATGAATCTTGAGGGAATTTTACAGTGTAAATATGGAAAGGATGCTTCCTTTTGAGGTAGAATCAAGAATCAAGGGTCACTGATTTAAATAAAGGGTCACCACTTTATACAGACAAAAGGAGATGTTATTTCAGTCACAGAGGATCATGAATCTTTGGAGCTCTTTTCCTAAAATGGCAGTGGTAAGCAGAGTCTTTCAATATTTTTAAGGCAGAGATGGTTAGATGAGGGAGATTACAATAAACCAGGAAGTGAAGGGTTATTACAGTAGTCAGGAATGTGGAATAATTAGATCAGCCATGATTTTATGTAATGCCTGAACAGGCCTGAAGGTCTGAGTGGTTCACTCCTGCTGCTAATTTGTGCGTTCAGCAAACAATCTAATCCACATGCACACATGCTTGCAGGTTCGTAGCTCCTTGAAAGTATAGGATAGTGAAGGAGGTGTTTAGTATGCTTTCCTTTATTGGTCAGAGTACAGAATATAGGAGTTGGGAGGTCATGTTGCGGCTGTACAGGACATTGGTTAGGCCACTGTTGGAATATTGCATGCGATTCTGGTCTCCTTCCTATCGGAAAGATGTTGTGAAACTTGAAAGGGTTCAGAAAAGATTTACAAGGATGTTGCCAGGGTTGAAGGATTTGAGCTATAGGGAGAGAATGAATAGGTTGGGGCTGTTTTCCCTGGAGCATCAGAGGCTGACGGGTGACCTCAGAGGTTTATAAAATCATGAGAGACATGGACAGGATAAATAGACAAGTTCTTTTCCCTGGCTTGGGGGAGTCCAGAACTAGAGGGCATAGGTTTAGGGTGAGAGGGGAAAGATATAAAGGGACCTAGGGGGCAACTTTTTCATGCAGAGGGTGGTGCGTGTATGGAATGAACTGCCAGAGAAAGTGGTGCAGGCTGGTACAATTGCAAACATTTAAAAGGCATCTGATGCATATATGAGTAGGAAGGGTTTAAAGGGGCATGGACAAAGTGCTAGCAACTGGGACTAGATAAGGTTGGGATATCGGGTCGGCATGGAGTTGGACCAAAGGGTGTGTTTCCGTGCTTTACATCTCTATGACTGTATGAAATAAATTAAACTCTAACATCCAGAATTAGCATGAGGCAAAAATGAAATAACTAGCAAACACTGGTTGAACAAACCACAAATTGTACTTTATGTAGAAGGTAAACCCTATAAATCTTTTCAGGAATCAAAACTCCCTCAAGACATTTCAGCCTCCGTCCTTCAAGATTAATTTAATGAAGGCTGTATTCTATCTGCATTCCTTGGATGGCAAGACTGGCATATGGAGGCAGACTGAATCGGTTAGGACTGTACTCATTAGAGTTTAGAAGAATGAGGGAGGATTTCTTGGAAGCTATAAAATTCTAACTGGACTAGACAGGGTAAATGCGGGTAAATGTTCCTGATCATCATGGAGTCCAGAACGAGGGGTCACAGTCTCAGGATATAAAGTAGGCCATTTAGGACTAAACTGAGGAAAAATTCCTTCACCCAGACAGTGGTGAGCCTGCGGAATTCTCTGACACAGAATGCAGTTGAGGGCATTGAATAGTTTCAAAAAGGAGTTAGATGTAGTTCTTAGGGCGCAAAGCATGAAAGGATATGAGGACAAATTGGAACAGAATTTTGAGTTGGATAGTCAGCCATGATTAAATTGAATGGTGGACCAGGCTCAAAGGACTGAATGGCTTACTCCTGCTCCTAGTTCCTTTCTGTTTTTTGTGGGTATGACTCTCACTCAATGGTACATATTTCAGATCTCCTCCCAGAGACAGACCAATGAGTTTTCTTTTCCAGTTGATCTGATCTAGCTACCGCTGAGACTGAGAGACACCATTTTCCAAAGTCTAAAACAGGTACAATCTCAACTTCTCGGCCACACTGTGGCCAATCACGGCTCCCCTGTCAGCTCTTCAATCTCTTCTCTTAAGACTGCATCCCACTGAGCTCTACAAGGCTGCAATCCAGTATCTCTTCACTGGGAACATTCCAGTTTCTCTGAGCAGAACCCAGAATTCATGGAGTTAGCCAACAGCAGTATACAACCATACAGAATCACCACTTTTCATTCTCATTTTCTCTCTCTCTGACAATGACCTTTGCACTCTTGCTCACAAACTCTTTTGACCTCTCAAAACATTCCCAGAGGGTCCTGGCTTAATTACTGGTCAGAATCAAATATAATTAATTTTAGAAGACCCTTTTTCCCTTATATTAAATATCTCCAACTAACCTCCTCTTTCCAGCTGCCAACTTCAGAACACACACAGACACATAGAAACAAAGGAAATCAATTTTATCAGAGGAAAAAGTAGTTGAAAATTTCCCACAAGATAAAATTAATATTTTCAGGCTGCTATATCCTCAAAACTTCCCTCCGGGGTCAAAAACAAATGGATAATACAGAGGACATCTGCTTCTAAAATTGACATGACATTATTAATTTCATAGAAGCAAATTACCGCAGATGCTGGAATCTCTGCTGAAAACAAAAAATGCTGGAGATCACAGCAGGTCAGGCAGCATCAGTGGACAGAGAGCAAGCTAAAGTTTGAGTCTAGGTACCTCTTCATCAGAGCTGATGTGAAGTTGGAGGGGGCAGTATTTAAACAACTAGAATTCCTGGCGGAGGGAAGAATGAAGAAAAAAAGTGAGGACTGCAGATGCTAGAGATCAGAGTCAAGACTGTGGTGCTGGAAAAGCACAGCCAATTCTCCTGCTCCTTGGATGCTGCCTGACCTGCTATGCTTTACAAGCACAACACTCTCAGGAGGGAAGATTAAACTACTTTTGTCTATTGTCTATTGTCTACTTCAGGATGGGCATTCCTCGAAGAGGCGCGGCAGCTAATAGAAACTAAAAACTTTGTAATTCACATCAAGTAAGCTTTACACAGCGCAGTATACAATTTGAAACGTTAACTTTACCGTCTACTCTCCATTTTTGCTGCTGTCCTCCTCACAGTTTCTAGCATTTTATGCTTTCTTTTTAAAAAAATGCTGGATTTTCGAGATTTTCATGTGGTGTTATTTCTAAATTTTGTAAATCACAGTAACATTATATCTGTTTTGAAAAAGCTTTGAGTTAAATCTTCAAAGTACAGTATTTGCAATTTTACTTCAAAAGCTGTATAATGTCATTGAGCACTGCATCAAAAACTGATTCAAACCTGTCCAAAACCAAATGTGCCTTTCCAAGGAGCAATTTTTAAACCAACAAATGAATGACTAATTTGATACTATGGTAGATTAGGAGTAAGTTTTCTTCATTGCAGTTGGAGTAGGAAAATCAAAAAGCTCATCATTACACCTGGTTTAATAATTTAACTGCCGCTTGTGCAGAAAGTAAATCTTCCTGCTTTTTAATGTCAAGCATGAACTCAAACATGGCAACGAATAATTAGATGGCAGATATCTCACAGTAAAGAAGAATACACAGTTGCACAAAAGGTTATTTTGCCTATTAGGCATTTTACTTTTAGAATCTACAAAATTATATATATTTCACCTTCTTAGGAACAATCCTTCAGCTTTGTTCTTCTCTCATCATGGCTAATGAAGCAAATCTCCACCACATGCATTCAGCTTTGTCTCCTATCGCAGTCAGGAGACAATTGAGACAATTGGGCGGCACGGTGGCACAGTGGTTAGCACTGCTGCCTCACAGCGCCAGAGACCCGGGTTCAATTCCTACCTCGGGCGACTGACTGTGTGGAGTTTGCACGTTCTCCCCGTGTCTGCGTGGGTTTCCTCCGGGTGCTCCGGTTTCCTCCCACAGTCCAAAGATGTGCAGGGTCAGGTGAATTGGCCATGCTAAATTGCCCGTAGTGTTAGGTAAGGGGTAAATGTAGGGGAATGGGTGGGCTGCGCTTCGGCGGGTCGGTGTGGACTTGTTGGGCCGAAGGGCCTGTTTCCACACTGTAAATCTAATCTAATCTAATCTAAAACCACCAGGATCCACAAGAGCTCCTGAAAAGCACGCATGCATGAAGTCCCATCTTGGAGTTGTTGAACAAATATTTTGGATCTGTTTTCACTATTGAAAATAATACTGGACTACAGGATAGTTATGAAGTTAAAGTTGAATCCATTGATTCAATAGGCAGCAATGAAATGATTGGCATGGTGGCTCAGTGGTTAGTACTGCTGCCTCACATCACCAGTGACCTGGTTTCAATTCCAACCTTGTGAGTGTGGAATTTGCACATTCTCCCTGTATCTGCATTGGTTTCCTTCCATTGTCCGAGGAAGTGCAGGCTAGATGGATTAGCCATGGGATTTGGAGGGACAGGGTAGTAGTCTGGGTAGGATGCTATTTGGAAGGTCAGTGTGGACTCGATGGGTCAAGTTGCCTGCTTCCACACTGTAGGGATTCTATGAAATGGATGTAAAGTTTGAAGTGCTTAGGACTATAATAACTAAAGCTGGCCAGCTTTAATACTAAGCACTGCAGCATAACATTTCCACAATACAATATTTTTGAATGCAGTCACACTGCTCTCTAATGTTCCTAGTTTTCTGAAGTTGTGAATGAAATAAAGTTATGCCCATGCGCAACAAATTGCACCTGTATTGTCCTACAAAAATACTATTTTGCTCAACCGTTCACAACAAAGCTTTCATGAATTAATGCTGAGTGCACTTTTTATACCTTGGCATTGGCCATGCAGTTTAACTGTATCAGACATTGCACAGGCTCTCATGTACAAGGTCAAAGTCATCTTGTGTGAATGTACACACACATATAAACAAGCACAGAGTGAGGAGATAGATAAGCAATTACTTCAAACCAACTACATGTACAAAATACATGAATGTTATGGGAAGATGACGGCCTACTGGTATTATCGCAGAACTATTAATCCAAAGACCTAGGTAATGTTCTGGGGGAGCAGATTCCACAGATAGTGGAACATCAATAAATAATCCAGAATAACAACCTCGATGATGATAAAACCATTGTTGATTATCAATAAAACCTCACCTGGTTCACTAAGACCCTTTAGGGAAGAAAACTGCCATCTTTACCTGGTCTGATTTACATGTGACTCCAGACCCACAGCAATGTGTGTGACTCTTAATTACTCGCTGGGCAATCAGGGATGAGTAATAAATGCTGGCCTACCTGGCAAGACCCTCATCCTGTGAATGAATAAAAATTAGTCAAACATCATTTACCCCTCATAAAACCATGCTGACTCTGCTGGATTATATTTGGACTTTCCAAATGTCCTATTATTACTTCCTTAATAATAGATTTCAAAAATTTCCCAATGATGCATGATAAGCTAACTCGAACAAATTTTAAAAACTGTTTTGTGTAAATATTAGTGTGCTACAATTGAACAGACCTACTGAAGATTGGAAGATGCATACTAAAGGACATTATAAGAAAGGAACATGATAATGTGATATTAAGGCCAATTATCCTCATCACAATTGGCTGCGAAATTATTGCTATCATGGTCAGTCAATCTAAATAGCTGGCTCCAGTTATGGTGCATTTATTGCTGTTGTATAAAGGTGGAAGGGTCAAAAAAAAGCTAATATTGAAAAGTGCCTTAAGCATCACCACACCATGTGGACTGACTGGGAGGATGGCCGAAAATCTCAATCCGAGTCCTCGTCATGGTCACTCCCACAATGTCTATCATACCAGCATAATTTGTATTTAGCTGGTAATAAACAAAATGTAAAATATTGTATAAGACAAATACCTCTTCATGTTAGACTGGCATGTGGGTTTCCTCTAACATATAAGACAAAGGGGGCTCCATTGATTTCTACGCTGGCAGAGGATGGTGGCAGCAAACTGGACCCATGGTCAGCCACATAACATGATTGTCAGAGATAAGGATATCTCATACTCTGATAAACAAAGTGCATTTTGATTGTCAATAACTTGACGCGTTTTCTAGTAGTTCAGTCAAAATATCTCCACTCGCGGTAGGAGTCATGAGAGACTGCCCAGTTTCTGGAAAGGTCTACAATAATGCACAAATTGTATCTGATATCTTCTGCTCGATGGAATGTTACTGACCTCTCTGGTACTTTTGCTGCTAGCCCTTAATTGGAAGAGAACGAATGAATTTGGCTGCTGCATGCCTTAACTGAATAAATTGCCACCTGTGTAATGGTTTCCTGCCCGTTGGTTTGGAGTCTGCTCTTCACAAGGTGTTTGAAATGCTACTCATTTGCCAAGCTTTCATATCAAGCTTGGCTACCTCCTCTTTGGTCTCGTCTTACATGTCATGTCAACAATACATTTCTGCTTAAAGTCTTTATCTTTTGCACCTGCACTTTGCTCAGTAATGTCTGCCAGACTGATTTTGGCATCTGGGGTGTGTTTTGTTTTCCTCTGTAGTCACAAGCACACATAAATAATGAAGCTTGGTGCAGAATGACCTTCTTGACCAGATCAGATGCAAATGAAAGATAAACATTTCCTTCAAAGGTTTGAGCACAAAAGACTATCGGCTCTGCTGGCATAGGTGATGTGATTCTCAAATGGCTACTGAGTGCCCCTCTATCTCATTCAACAGAGCTCTTACTTATTCAACTCAACTGAAACGCAATAAAGATCCTGCTTATCCACAGAAGAAAAAAATTAACTGAATCATACATGAGAATATTTCTTATCATTTATCATTTTAAATCTTGTGAGAAATTCAAGCGAATGAAGAACTGTAATGACTCAATACTGTCTGATTGGTGGTAACACTTTTGATTGATAAGAGATAGTCTAGCTCACTAGGTCACAACCCTGTTGCTGAGTCTAAGGGTATGGGTTCAAGCTACTACTTCAGGACTTGTTGCGTTCAGCACAGTTGCTAATCAGTCTGTTTATCCTTCAAAACTGCGTCATTATACCTCACCGAAAGGGCAAAGAAAGTGTGTGAAGAAACCAAAAGGAAAACTCTCCAAATACTCCAGAAGCTCCTAGCATATATTATTTCTCAACTTCAGTAACCCTCTGTGTAGGCACACTGGTTCAGCCACAGTGATCTAAAGCATAAGACATGAACATAGAGTTAGCTTCTACGGAGACAAAAAAGGAATGGTTTTGATTCTCAGGAAGAATTGGGTATTTTAGTAAAATATCATACTGCATTTCTTGAATTTTCCACAATCAAGGATAAGACTTTTACTGCATCGACAGAAAACTTATTATCTTGGGACTCACACAGACTCCCAATTCACCCATGTAACTGGCTTGTTTCAATCTTAGCCTTTTCAGAAGGTGGAATAACTGATGTGACACACCAAATAAAGACCCTATATAAGAGTGACTCCTGTTGGAAGAAACACTGCTATAAAATGCTAAGCTATACCCAATATGTGCTTGAATTATAGAATTGAATAAAATTCTTCGCTGTTCAGCACAAACTCAGAAAATTACTCTTTAAAGTCAAATAACCACAAGTTTGTGTCTGAATACAGCAGACACCCCAGAAACTCCAACAAAATGATCAATGACCAATACTGCATAATGAGCCAACTCTACAAGCTCTGCATGCACTTGTAACCCACGGTGTTGTCTAATAATGAGATGCGGTTGATTTTAACATATTTGTGTCACTTCTAATGTTTAGAATGAAGTAGTTTGTGGAAGCCAATGATCATGAAGCACTGTGGAGTCAGTCTAAAGCTTTTGTATCTAATTCTAAGATACAATGGTTCCTGGAATACTTTGGCATGTGAGACACATTTCAATCTAGTATCAATCCCTCCTCCTCGCATTACCTGGCAATCTCTCCGGTCTGATGTTTATCCATCTCACTTTTCTTTGGCCTGCTGAACGGTCACAGTGAATTCAATACAGGCAAAAAATTGTGAAGGTTTTCGTTGCTCATCTGCCTCTCTGACATTGCTTCTTCCAAGAGGTAATGAATATGATTCAAACAAATTAAGAATCAATCACAGAAGCATAGCCCGATGTTAATGGGGAAGAAATGGATGAAGGCAAGGATGAGCTGGTGGGGCTTGGTGAACAGACAGGCTCAGATATGTTTCCTGATGAAGGGCTCTGGCTCAAAACGTCAATTTACCTGCTCCTTGGATGCTGCCTGACCTGCTGTGCTTTTCCAGCAACACACTCTCCACTCTGATCTCCAGTATCTGCAGACCTCACCGTCTCCAGATATGTGACTATCCTGGAGTCCCAGCTAGCAAGCCATCCATTCAATGTTTTGGAACTGTTTCACTGCCTCGATCATCCAGATAGTGAGGGCTCTTGGTTGCCAGCCTGTAATACTAGGCCACAGTTTGGGATGGGGGGAGGCTTAGGGATTGAGCATGGTGGCAGGGAGAGGTGGGGGTCAAGACAGCCAACAAAGTATAAGAATTGAGAGCTGGTCAGAAAGGGGATGTCAAAAATGGGAGGATGAAATTGCGGTACATGAGGAGAGAGGGGGCAGCACATTGTTTCTCTGAAGTTGCAGGAGACAAACTAGATAATCTCAGGGAGGGAGATACTCCTATTCCTTGTGGTCAACAGGTCGGGCTGGAGAGAGACTTGTCAGTTGTAAGGCTGAGACCTGGGAAACCCAAACATGTGACATTATATTGGAACAACAAGATGAACCTTAGGCACACAGCCACTTTCAAATATTTTAATTACCAAGTTGTCTTCAGGATGTCTCCCAAACCTGTCTTCATTCAAACTAGAAATGGGAAAATTGGAATTAGCTTTGGATCAGGACTTGCATATGCTGCAGGCCAGATAAGTGGGTCTTCATCGCAGATCTTAATGTTTAGAAACCTTTGCCAATATGAGTAATGCCAAATTAATTGGCATTTAAATTAAAACAACAAATTGGTTCATTACCCCAGTACCTCTAAACTTAGCAATGGCAATAAAGGTTATCAATTAGCCATGATCTCATTGAATGCTGGAGCAGACTCGATGGGCTGAATGACCTACTTCTGCTCCTACATCTTATCGTTACTGTGGACACACAAGATCTTTGGGGTCAGAGAGGTGAGCTGGTAGACAGGGCCTTGGTCATATCCTCATCTGAATGACAGCACCACAGACAGTGCAGTGTTCCTGGAAACGTAAACTCAACGACAGCTTGGTAGAATGAATATTGATGCTGCAGATTTTCTGCAAAGAAGTGTCATGTGACACATTGGGCAGAATAGGGCCTGAATAATGTGAGCTGTGGCAAAAACAAATATGGGGGACACAATGAGACATCACTTCTCAATGTCAGGAGAAACTCGTACATTTTCAAACAAAGTCCCAGGCATCAAAATGAGATTCTCACTAGACAGCAACAAGATGTCTGTGCATTGGGATTATTGCTCATGATCATCCTCACTTATATGCAGCATTCAATTCTACCACCCGTCCTGGGGAAACTAGACTTCAGCAATTCTCGACACAAGAGTCAAAGTGTGTACTGGTAACCTCAGCGCACTGCTTGCTCCACCAAACCATCATCTTGGACACTCAGCAATAATGTCTCAGGGCACCCTCCAGGACCCCAGCCACATGCACCATACATCATGGAATTTCTCAGACCTGAAGAAGTCGCTGAAAATGGGCTCTCCAGGGGTAAGCTGGAGCCTCTTAGCCTTTTGTGCTTTTGCTTTTGACAACTGTAAATAAAATCCCACGTTTGGAATTATCTGAACGTTCAACTGTCAGTGATGGTGCCCCACTGGACAATGGAATGGGCTTTAGGGACAGAGTAGCAGTGACTTCAAGAGGGCGGTGGGATCAGGTGTAGCTGGGCACTGGTAAGCTGTGTGGCCTGGGCTTAGACAGTGACTGGGCAAGAAAGGGGAGCCGCATGTACCAGGAATTGTTAGCATAGCCAGCCATGCACCAGAACCATCATGCAGTTGGGGGGATTATATGTGAAAGGCATCTTCAGGATACCATCGTGTGGCCCTGTTTAATGGTAATGCAGGTGCCAGGGATACTGTTCTATACAGGATATTGATGACTGCCAAGTCCTTCTAGCTATGGCAAGTGGGAGGATCAGGCTGGCATTAAAGAAGAAGAAGGGAGATGTAAGGGCAGGGTAGGCCGTAAATGAGGTGAGTTGGTAAGGTACGGTGAAGCGTCCCACTCGGCCTCTCAGAAAGAAATCCTCCATGAAACCTGGGAAAATTGGCACTTCGTCAGGATACCATAATCTTCCACCCATCATGTTTGGTAAAACATGAAGAGACAATATAAAATAAATAGTACGATTCTAAATGTACTAGGGTTATACACCTCTTGAGATAACAAATGAACCTGAAAATGAAATCAATTGATTGAGAGATTTGCCATTAAATCCAAACTTTAAACAAAAGCCAAATTTTAAGGGAAATTAGGTTAAAATTAAAATAACAACATTTTGTGGACAGATGATGCACTCAGGCTGCTGTGATGCCCACCAATCCCAGAAGGCCTGAAGTATCCAGCGAACACAATAGACTCTCCTGCCAGACACACATGACTGCAGGCATAACCCCAGAAGAGACATAGGTAGCCAGGTCTGAAACTGGCCCCTTTGTCTACAGGTAACCACATAAAGAGCAGTTTCTCTTGATTGGGAAATTGACCCCTGACCTCCAACATGGCAGGCAGGGATATGGGCGCAAATCATTGAAGGTTGAGAAGATATATATAAGGCATAGAGGATCTCAGGCTTTATCAAAAGGTCTGCAGTACAAAAAGAAGGAAGCTATGATGAACTTTTATTAAACATTAATTCAGCCTCAACTGGAATGATGGATTCCAATTCTGGGAACCACGCTTTAGAAAGCACTTGAAAGCTTTAAACAGGGCGTAGAAAGGATTCGCAAAAATGGTTCTAAGGATGACAAAGTTCAGTTAATAGAAATGCTGAGGTTGCTCATGTAATACGATCCCTACAGCGTGGAAACAGGCCATTTTGGCCCAACAAGTCCATACCAACCCTCTGAACAGTATCCCATCCAGACCCATTCCCCTACCCTATTACTCTACATTTCCCCAGACTAATGCACCCCAGCCTACACTTCCCTGAACACTATGGGCAGTTTAGCACTGCCAATTCACCCAACCTGTACATTTTTGAACTGTGGGAGGAAACTGGAGTACCCAGAAGAAACTAAAGCCGACACAGGGAGAAATGTGTAAACTCCACACAGACAGTCGCCCAAAGCTGGAAGTGAACTCGGGTCCCTGGCGCTGTAAGGCAGCAGTGCTAACCACTGAACCACCATGGTCCCCGTTCTTCTCAGAGAGGAGAGGTTTGAGAGAAGATTTGACAGAAGTCTTCAAAATCATGAGCTGTCTGGATGAGTGGACAAAGAAAAACTGTTTCCATTGAATGAAGGAAGAGAACGAGAGGGCAGTGAATATGAAGCAAAAACAAAAGAAGCAACGAAGAAAAGATGTTGTACCTGGTGAATGTTTGCAATTTGGAATGGATCATCGAAGAGTATAGTGAAGGTTGATTCAGACTTTTAAAGGGAATTGATTGAGAAACTGTAAAGAAACAATTTGCAGGAAAACAGAACAAGGGAGCTTATGTGGAACTAGTTAAGTTGCTCTTTTAGAGAGCTGGCACAGACACATGGGCTGAATTATCTGTTCTGTAACATTGTATAATGACTATGTTGCTTCACCAGGCTGGGAATTAATTCTCAAATATGCCTGGTGCTGCTCTTGCTACGCTCTTCCTCAGTCCTCCTTGAATCTTGGCTGATCATGATGGCAAAGTGAAGGAAAAGCTGAGGCATGAAAGCAAATAGAGTCTTAGAGTCATACAGCACGGAAATAGACCCTTTGGTCCAACTCATGCGTGCTGATTAGACATCCTAATCTGACCTAGTCCCTTTTGCCAGCACTTGGCCCATATCCTTCTAAACCCGTCCTATTCATGTACCCATCCAGATGCCTTTTAAATGTTGTAATTGTACCCGCCTCCATCGCTTCCTCTGGTAGCTCATTCCATACACGCACCACCCTTTGTGTGAAAACGTTGTTCCTCAGATTCTTTTTAAATTTTTCCCCTCTCATCTTAAAACTATGCCCTCTAGCTTTGGACTCCCGTACATGGGGGGAAAAGACCTGGTCTACTCATCCTATCCATGCCTCTTATGATTTTATAAACTTCCGTAAGGTAACCCCTCAGCCTCCAACGCCCCAGGGGAAAAAGCAATCCTGTTGTTGTTGCTTTGCAGCACCTTGTAACTACAAATACTCGCTAAGTGTTGACTGCTAGATCATTTCTGGATCAATTGTATTTCTCACAATGCCAATATCGCATAACATGATGGAAAATATCCTTGCTGTAAAGACAGAAATTTATCCACACAAAAAAGTGATTACCCCTACCAATTCTGGCATGGACAGATGAATCTGTGATAGTGGATTGGTATGGTCAAGGCCAAGCAACTTGTTCCTCTGGTTTTCTCACCAGCTGCTACAAGCCTAGTCCGGCAGCTAAGTCCTTCAAGACTCAACACCTTGGTCTGTGGTGTTGCTGCTGAACCACTGTTGGTGAAGTACATTAAAACTTCCCATCTAGAATACATTGTGTGCCCTTTCCATCCTCAGTGTATCTTCCAAGTAGGCTCAACACAAAGTACTGATTCATCAAGTCAGAGAGGGCAGGACATTTAGATTAGACTAGATTAGATTCCCTACACTATGTAACTAGGTCCTTCAGCCCAACAGGTCCACACCAACCCTCTGAAGAGTAACTCACCCAGACCCATTCCCCTACATTTGCCCCTGACTAATGTATCTAACACTATGGGCAATTTAGCTTGGCCAATTTACCTGAACTGCACATCTTTGGATTGAGAGAGGAAATCAAAGCACCCGGAGAAAACCCACGCAGACACATGGAGAATGTGCAAACTCCACCCAGACAGTCACTCAGGATGGGAATCGAACTCGAGTACCAGGCGCTATGAGGCAGCAGTGCTAACCACTGAGCCACTGTGCCACAGATAAACCCATAAAGATAGTAATCAGCAGGAGATCATTGTTAATCGATATATGAGACTTCAGACTAATGCTACTGATTATCTGACAGTAAATTTTGTAGTTGTATCCACTATTATGGTTGTTTATATATACAATAACAAAATGTGAATTAACACTAGCAATATAGTTTGACAGTAAGGCTCTTGGCAACAGCAAGTATATTTATCTTCCACAATAAATAGCTTCCTGTTTATATAAATAACAACTACATCTATAATTCACCTTACTAACATGATACCAATTGGATTTTTATGTCTAACTTTGACATATGCGAGGTCCCATACTAGAGGGCCAATATTCTTTGAGATCATATATCACAGCCGGAAAGTTGAACTGATAAAGAAGTGGTAGTTGTGATGAAAACTTATTAACTGCATGAAAATACAGGCTATTTGGCAGTGGATCACTGGCAGTGAACCAACTTTGGGGTTCAACTGATGACAAATTGTTTAAGCTTTACTTTCACTTGAATAGCTGCCAGTGTGTTCCCTGCACTGCTGTCCTACTTATAAAGCAATAAAAAACCATCAGTTTGTCTGCTCACAATTAATTTGCACCCATAAAAGACTGCTGTGAGCTGATATACACTATTTTATCAACACAACAGCAGTTTGCATCTATAAACCATCTTAAATTGCATCAGAGACATACTGACGTTGAGTGGTTGTTTGATGAAGAAAGTAAACAGGTGATCAAAAGATTTTTTTTAAAAGATTTCAATTTCAAGATGAAACTTAAAGCAAAACAGATGAAGCTCAGTTTTATGGAGGAAATTTCAGACCATTTCCAAGGATAACTATCAACTGTGGGCACAATTGGTACGGACCATAAAACAAAGAATCGGAGCATGAGAGTTCCAAAGCCGAAAATGTCAAGTACTGATGAAATAAACACAAAACTCAGACTTCTAATTTTTAACGATTAGAGAACAGGAGTCAATGTTGGTCACTAAGGATAGGAATGATACGTCACGGAACCTACTGCAAAATAAAGTACGAGCAACATTTTTGGAGAAGCTGAAATTAATGTAGTGTGGGAACTGGGAGGAATGCCAGTAAATTGTTACAGTAACGGAGTCTGGAAGCAAAAAAAAATGGATCCCTGGCTTTGTTCCATAATCTTACAAATTAGGTCTTTTCAAATCCAGTTGACTTTGAAAGTTCCTCTGGAAACTGAGTCCACCATCTTTTCTTTCAGATCTTAACCTTTTGTGTAATATAATTCTCAACTCTCTTCCTCTTTTCACTAATTATTTTGAAATCATGATCCCTCGTTACCACCTCATTACCACAGGAAATAGTTTCACTTGATCAATCCAAGTCTTCCAATTTTTGAATGGCTCTATTAAACCTCTCTAAATTGTTCCCTGGTCCAAGGAGGACAATCCCACCTTTTCCAACCCTCTGCACACCTGAAGTCCCTAATCCCCGGTGTCATCCTGGCAAATCCGTACACATTACAAGCCTTGACACCCTTCCTAAAGTATGGCATCAAGAATTCTACACCATATATCAGCTAAGGCCTAAATAATGAAAAGAATAACATGATCTCCGTGCTCTTCTGTTCTGGATCCCACACACTTCCTTAAAATGATCAACTTTTCTTGTCACTGACATCTGGAATGAAGGATTTGTGTAGGTTCATAATCTTTTTTGTCAGTGCAGACTCAATAGACCGAAGAGCCTCTTTTGTATTGTCTGAGTGTATGACCCTATGATTTATGAGTATACACCTCAAATCCCTTCTAACACAGCTGACCCCACTGCCAAGCACTCACTGGAAGACAGGTCAATGAGTTATAAAACAAATGTGACATCAGGCACATCCTAAGATACTGAGATCAAAGAGGTCGGTTTTAAGGATCATCTTTATAACAAAGGGTGGTACAGACAAGGAGACAATTCCAGAGCTTAGGCTGAGGCATGCTGCGAACAGTGGAGCTGTTCCAATCAGGGATGTGCAAGAGACCAGATTTAGAGAAAGAGAGATCACGCTGAGTTGTAAGGCTGTAAGAGATTAGAAGGTAAGAGGAGTGAGAGGGCAAAGTCATGGCAGCAGTTGAACAATAGTATGAACATTTTAAAGGGAATTGTTACCAAACAGCTAACCCAATATCGGTGAGCATGCACAGGGTGGTGTGAATGCCATCTTGTTTAGGATTAGGATAGGACAGTGAGGTTTTGGAAATGAGAAATACTACAAAGGTTAAAGTAGGCAACAGAACAGAGAAATGGTCAGAAGCACATCTTGGAGTCAAATAGAACAAAGCAGTTGCAAGTTATCTGATTCAGCCTCACCTTTCTCAACCTTATATTGTGTCCAGGTCCTGCATGTCAGCAGGCACATGTTCCACTGACAAATGATATCATTGTCAAATTTGTCCATTAAAAGAATTCAGCTCTAAAATTCTATTCCTTTATTTACTAACATGCTGAAATACAGAAGGCAGATTTAACAGCATCTCAAAGTTCCAGTTTATCTTATCTCCACTGCATGCAGAGGAGGGTTGTACATAACAGGAATAGGTTAATAAATGCAAAGAAAGCCTTAAATGAAAGGTCAGAGTTAAGAGAAAGGACAGCAGAATTTTTACAGAAAATGGGGTTTCCTACCCTGCAATGAAGAATCAGCAGAAACATATTCCACAGGTATCAGCTGACCCGTCCAATTAATGCCCATCCGATCAATCAGGAAGGAAGTCCCACCTCAGAGAGCTGCCAGCTAATCACTAATGGTAATTGCAAGGACTATAACCAGCCTCTAATTTTAAGGGATGGATTTAATGGAGAGCCAGCCATGATGAATTAAGTATTCGTCTGGACAGTAGCAATCCTTCCCCAAAATCAAGGACCCCCATGGAAGGAGGTCTCAGCCACTGAGAGTCACTGGCCAATCAGAGATCAGCAGTTACTGCTGAGACCAGTGAACAAGGACAACAATGGCTGCTACAACACACACGTGAGGCTTCATACCTAGGATGGACTAGGAGAAAGTGAGGACTGCAGATGCTGGAGTACCAGAGTTGAAAAATGTGGTGCTGGAAAAACACAGCAGGCCAGGCAGCAACCGAGGAGCAGGAGAATTGTCGTTTTGGGCAAAAGCCCTTCTTCAGCAATGAAGCTGGTGTTCCAAGTGGGCTGAGATAAAAGATAGGGGGGAGAGAATTTGGGGGAGGGGTGCTGGGAATACGATAGGTGGAAGGAGGTGAGGGTGAGGGTGATAGGCCGAAGAGGGAGTGGGGGCAGAGAGGTCAGGAAGAAGATTGCAGGTCAAGAGGGCGGTGCTGAATCCGAGGATTGGGACTGAGATAAGGTGGGGGGGGGGGGGGGGAGGGGAAATGAGGAAGCTGGAGAAATCCACATTCATCCCTTGTGGTCGGAGGGCTCCTAGGCGGAAGATGAGGCGCTCTTCCTCCAGGCGTCGTGTGGCCAGGGTCTGGCGATGGAGGAGGCCAAGGACCTGCATGTCATTGGTGGAGTGGGAGGGGGAGTTAAAGTGTTCAGCCACGGGGTGGTTGGGTTGGTTGGTGCAGATGTCCCAGAGGTGTTCTATGAAACGTTCCGTAAGTAGGCGGCCTGTCTTCCCAATGTAGAGGAGACTACATCGGGTGCAGCGGATACAGTAAATAATGTGTGTGGAGGTGCAGGTGAATTTGCGACGGATATAGAAGGATCCACTGGGGCCTTGGAGGGAGGTGAGGGGGGAGGTGTGGGCGCACGTTTTGCACTGCTTGTGGTTGCAGGGGAAGGTGCCGGGAATGGGGGTTAGGTTGGTGGGGGGTGTGGACCTGACGAGGGAGTCGCGGAGGGAGTGGTCTCTCCTGAATGCTGATAGGGGTGGAGAGGGAAATATATCCCTGGTGGTGGGGTCTGTCTGGAGATGGCGGAAGTGATGGAGGATGATACGATGTATCCAGAGGTTGGTGGGGTACAAGGTGAGGACCAATGGGGTTCTGTCCTGGTGATGATTGGAGGGGTGGGGTTCAAGGGCAGAGGTGCAGGAAGTGGAGGAGATGCGGTGGATAGCGTCGTCGACCACGTCGGAGGGGAAATTGCGGTCTTTGAAGAAAGCTGCCATTTGAGTTGCTCGGTAGTGGAATTGGTCCTCCTGGGAGCAGATGCAGCGGAGTTGGAGGAATTGGGAATATGGGATGGCGTTTTTACAGGGGACAGGGTGGGAGGAGGTGTAATCTGGTAGCTGTGGGAGTCGGTTAGTTTGTAGTAAATGTCTGTGTTGAGTCGGTCGCCCGAGATAGAAATGGAGAGGTCTAGGAAAGGGAGGGAGGAGTCTGAGACGGTCCAGGTAAATTTGAGGTTGGAGTGGAAGGTGTTAGTAAAGTGGATGAACTGTTCAACCTCCTCGTGGGAGCACAAGGTAGCGCCGATACAGTCATCGATGTCGTGGAGGAAAAGGTGGGGGGTGGTGCCAGTGTAGCTGCAGAAGACGGACTGTTCCACCTATCAGACGAAGAGGCAGGCATAGCTGGGGCCCATGTGGGTACCCATGGCTACTCCTTTGGTTTGGAGGAAGTGGAAGGATTGGAAGGAGAAGTTGTTTAGAGTGAGGACCAGTTCAGTCAGTCGAAGGAGGGTGTCAATGGAAGGGTTTTGGTTGGGTCAGTGGGAGATGAAGAAGCGGAGGGCTTGGAGGCCTTCGTGATGGGGGGTGGAAGTGTATAGGGACTGGATGTCCATCGTGAAGATAAGGCGTTGGGGGCCAGGAAGCAAAAATCATGGAGGAGGTGGAGGGCGTGGGTGATGTCCCGAACGTAGGTGGGGAGTTCTTGAATTAAGGGGGACAGGACAGTGTCGAGGTATGCAGAGATGAGTTCAGTAGGGCAGGAGCAGGCTGAGACAATGGGTTGGCCGGGGCAGTCGGGTTTGTGAATTTTGGGTAGGAGGTAGAAACGGGCGGTGCGGGGTTGTGGGACTATGAGGTTGGAGGCAGTGGATCTCCTGAGGTGATGAGGTTATGGATGGTCTGGGAGATGATGGTTTGGTGGTGTGAGGTGATGTCATGGTCAAGGGGGCAATAGGAGGAGGTGCCCGCGAGTTGTCGTCTAGCTTCAGCGGTGTAAAGATCAGTGCGCCAAACTACCACCGCGCCTCCCTTGTCTGCCGGTTTGATGGTGAGGTTGGGGTTGGAGTGGATGCAGTGGAGGGCTGCATGTTGTGACGGTGAGAGTTTGGAGTGGGTGAGAGGGGTGGACAGGTTGAGGCGGTCAATGTCGCAGTGGCAGTTGGCTATGGAGAGATCAAGGGCGGGTAAGAGGCCAGCACAGGGTGTCCAGGTGGATGGGGTGTGTTGGAGGCAGGAGAAGGGGTTGTCAGAGGGTGGGCCAGAGTCCTTGTTGAAGAAGTAGGCGCGGGGGCGAAGGTGGCGGAAGAAATGCTCGATATCTAGCCGCTTGTCAAACTCATTGATCCGGGTGTGTAGGGGGATGAAGGTGAGGCCTCTGCTGAGGACTGATTGTTCATCCTCAGAGGGGGGAGGTCTGGAGGGATAGTGAAAATACGGCAGGGCTGGGAGCTAGGATCTGGTGTGGGGCTGGAGCTGGGAGTGGGGCGGAGTTAGTCATGGGGGCAGAGATCGATGGGGAGGGGGGGGGGGGGCGGCGTGGTCCTTGAGTAGGTGAGTGATGTCACTGGGGGTGGAAGTGGCTGCGGCGACGGCTACTCCGAGGGCAGAAGTGGTGCGCCAGGCAGAAAAGGCACTGGTCCCGGTGGCCGTGGATCCCGCAGCGGCCGCGTATCTGTCGGCGATGGTCCTCCTGGCAACCACCTGACAACAGAGGTGGTTGTCTGGGTGGCAATCACGGAGGCTATATAGTCGATGGTGGCAGTTGTCCGTGCGGCAGTGAGGGCGGAAGTGACGTAACCGCCGCGGCAGTGTTGACTGCAGCGGCCGCGTGGCCAATGGTGCCCGAGCAGTTCCGGAGGTCGCGAGAAGGTTCTGGAACGGTCGAGGAATTCGGAGTGTGGGGGTGAGTACATGAAAGTTTTTTGTATTTACTTTCTTTGATGTTCGATATGGCTAGGAAAAAACGTTTGTTAGTGTATGAATCCTTCTGAGGATGAAGAACAGCAAAGGTCAAACCTAGGATCACAATTGAATCTCAGGCCTCATGTGAATGAGTTTGCACTAAGTGCCTTTGAATAAAAGACCTCTTCTGGAACCCCAATGCAAATGTATGTAAGCTTGCTTATCAGCCTCAATGCTTGGCCAGCCACTGGCTTGCCATTGTGTAAAATGGAATGAGGAGATGAGACTGTTTAGTGGGGAGTGGGAGGTGGGGGAACAGAGCTTGTGATGGCAGAACGGGAAATGCCCAATTACAAGCGTCAGCAATGGATGGGCAGGTGGGAATGTCATTGGAATGCCAATGGGGAATTTCACAGATTCAGGTACTCACAAACCCGCCAGTCGCAGATAGTGAAATGTTGTCCTTACAGATCACACTCAACATCCTGAAGTCACAAAATATATTTTTAAGCTGACAGAAAGCATAATTTCTCTGTTGTTTCCCTCCTTCTAGTTACTTACCTGTTTTGTTTGAGTTGGTTGGCTCATTCATGAGTGTCATTTTCTTCTTGAAAAGCTAACTACATGGATCTCCACTTCTGTCTGTCTTGTGCTGTCCTTACTCATTCTGCATAAGTGAGCTGTATCAAGTCCATTATATCCATCATATGTTTGTCTTCTATTTTCATATTTTCCATTGATGTTCCACTCTAAGAACCGTCTTTGTGTTCACTGTGGTCCATTGATGCAACTGAAATACTATATCTTTCTGCCTTTGATGTTAGCATTCATTTCCTTTTTCTTCAAGGAATTTCCAGCAATTCTTAATAGTCCTTCTGTCTACATAGCATTTGTGGAGCATCCTCCTTGATCTATACTTCTTGAGTACATTCAGCTTCTCAATAATGGTGTATGAACTTTTCCAACAAGAGTTGTCCATCTACTTCAATTTTCACTTCACTGCTTCTCACTCTTGTTTTTGGTCATCTAATCTATGTTCTTTATTCATTCACTTCTCTTTATGTACAAGTTTCTGTAAGATCTCCTCTCACTCTGTAATCAGCGCAGTGTGTCTGTATATCCCATATTGCTGATGTCCAAACCAGCAAAACTACAAGATCTTCTTTCTTTCTGGAGATAACTTCAGTGTAAAGGTTGAACATTTCTAGGAACACAACACATCCATGATGAATCCACTTTGTCCTTGGTAAATTATCTGACAAGTTGCTATCAAGTCTCATCATTGCTCATTTATTTCAATATAGAGTCTGAATTATCCTAACATAATTTCTGCCAATTTCTAGTACAAGGATTCCTTTATTTTCTGATCGCAGACTCAAGTACCATCACATAGTCAATAAAGTATGTAATTTTGCACTTCCAGTTAGCTTTCAATGATTGATCTCAAATTAAAAGACTGAATCTTACACTTTTTTGGCTAAATGTGAGTGGCATTGAGTTTTTTGGAGGGATTCTCACTTTATCTTACCAAACTCACCTCATGCGTACCTACTCTACGGCAATGGTGTCTCTACCTCCATGTAATCACAAGTCATTTTCTGAATAATTTGCTACTCAATGGTTATCTGTCAAAAGATCAGCATTCCTGGCATCCCTGTCATTTTCAAAGGCCACTGTGCACCTCATCACCTGTTCACCATTTGCAACCGCAAGAACAATGGTGCCACCCATTTTCACTTCATTCAATCCATACCTTTCTATAATTCCAGGGGAAGACACACTACAATAGGGTTGAAAAAGCCCATTTGGTGCAGGAATGCCCAAGATTAGAATGATCACTCCCTCACGCTATCCGTCACAGGAAAAGACAAGTACCATTCCTGTGGGGATGCCTATTCATTGACCTCCCACCAACCAAGTAAGAACCACTCTTCATTTCACTGAAACTCTCATAGCACCCTAGCTGACAGTGTCATTCATTGCACACTACTTCGAATTACTGGCCACAGTGCCTTCTCTGTCTTGAGTCTCACTGATACCATCAGCATGTTGACCAAAAACGGGTGCCATAGTGTCTCAGTGGTTAGCACTGCTGCCTCATAGCACCTGGGATCTGGGTTTGATTCCAGCCTCAGGTCACCGTCTGTGTGGAGTTTGTACATTATCCCCATGTCTGACTGGATTTTCTCTGGGTGCTCCAATTTCCTCCCACAGTCTACAGATGTGCAGGTTAAGTGGATTGGCTGTGCTAAATTGTCCGTTGTGTCCAGGTACGTGCAGGCTAGTTGAATTAGCCACAGTAAATGTGGGGTTACAGAAATGGGATGGGACTGGATGGGATGTTCTTTGGAGGGTCTGTGTAGATTTGATGGGCTGAATGGCCTCCCTCTGCATTATAGAGATTCAATTCTTCTAAAAACCATGGTGAAACAGCCAAATCCTCCAGAAACCACCTCACTGACTGCTAAGGATGAGAGCATTGGGAAGACTACGTCCTATAACCCCTGCCACCTCAGGAATTGACAGCTCTGGGAGAATGCTGGCCTGAGAATGAGTGGGAGCTCAATCTGGTGAGCACTTCACAATGACAGCTTTGCAGCTGGTCATTGGAGCAACAGCCCAGACCACTGAAATTTGGAGATCTGCCAGAGACTAGGCACTTGCTCAATGGTCCTCCTCGCCCAGAAACTGCAGCGGTGCAACAAGGCAAATAATTTTCTATCTGCCTCCATGCACGGATTGGCAACAGTTATGGAGAGCCAGGTCTCCATGCACTGCTGGAGAGGAGACAGGATTGTGCTCTCGTTTCTATATTGGGAGTTTTCAATGTCTAGATTGTTTGACGTACCTGGTGAGCTTGGAAGTTAAATATTAATGAGGGGAGTTTTGATGCTAATAATGCATTTAAGAAGCAATAACTCATTTAATTGGCATCTTGCTGTAGCCGAGCAAAAAACTGACCTCTCCACTCAACAAAAGCATAAAAGGTGGAGCAAGATACCTCCATGGTCCCAAGGTTGAGTTAGGTCTTGGTGGACATCTCTGCCACAACTATTACCACAGTCCACATCGTTTAGACCCTATAAGATCCCACTCAAAATGTTCTTACATGTTCCTCTCTTTTGTCTGAATCCTGACAATCATCTACCTCACAGCTTTCACAGACTAGTAATTTCACTCTCCAATCCATATGAACATCATTTTCCTCACATGACATAAGGCTTATTGTCCTGTGCTCTGAACTCTCTTGGCTTTTTGCTTTCTTTGGAAAGTCGATGAATGCATAAGATCCTCAAGCAAGAATCATGTACTGTAATATTTTCTTGCGGATGTCTGCAAGTACCCCAGTATTAACATCATTCAAACATTCTGTTGGTAACATTTTGATTCCAAGCACTTTTGCTGCTTTAATCTTTTAGATTATAGCAGTGGCTTTTGCTTCTATTAGTTCCAGTCCTTCACTTCCCTCTGATGGACTAATTCACTTCAGTTTGCATCATCATGAAGCTCTCTGATGTACTTCATTCATCTTTTCTTTGACACCTTTTTTCAAAGAGAAGTTCTTCTTCCTTGCTTTTTATACAGCCACTAAGTGGAGTTATTATTTTATTTTTACCTATCAGTGATTTTCATGTTCTTTTGCAAAGCTGTCATATTGTGCCACTTCTCCAGTTCTTTCATTGGGATAGTGAGAAATGCAGATCCTGGAAAGTCAAAGTTGATGAAATGAGGAGCTGGCAAAAGTACAGCAGGTCAAGCAGCATCAGAGGACTAGGCGTGCAGACATGTCGGGCAGGAGCCTTCATCAGGATGTCCTGCTCTTCTGATGCTGCTTGACCTACTGCGCTTTTTCCAGCTCCATATTTTATCGACTCCAGTTCTTTTATTTCCTTGTACAGTAATTGCCTTCATACCACCTTTCCTTGGCAAATCTACATATTTTTCTTCTCTCCTTTTCTATTTTTTCATATTATTCTTTAATGCTATTATTCTATCCACTTTTCCCCATCATACCTAGTGTTTCATCAGTCATCTGTATGGAGTCTGCACATTCCCCACAGTATATGCGTGGGTTTCCTCCGGGTGCTCCGGTTTCCTCCAACAGTCCAAAGATGTGCAGGTCAGGAGAATTGGCCATGCTGAATTACCCACAGGGTTTAGGCATGTGTAGGTAAGATGCATTAGTCAGGGGGAAATGTAGAGTGATAGGGGAATAGGTCTGGGAGGGTTACTCTTCAGAGGATCGGTGTGGACTTGTTGGGCCGAAGGGCCTGCTTCCACACTGTAGGAATACTAATTCTAATTCATACCCTCTTGATTCTTCTTTCTCTCTTTCTTTCAGAGTTTGCACATTTTTAAAATTTTCCCAATGCCTTTCCTCCTCTGCTATTTTCTGCTTACCTTTCGCTGATCATTAGAAAATCTGTTTGATTTTGGTGAACATCTCAGATGCCTCCATGTGTTTCGGCTTCTTGGATGTTATTTGAAGTTATATTCAAAATTACCAAGTTGTTTTCCCTTACAAGGCAGTCAACTCTCAAGTTCTTCAGTTATTTAAGTTCATGAGCTCCTATTAAATTTCCACACCCCTCTCTCCCAAATTCTGCATTCAAATCACTCATGATCATCAGGCGGTTTAAACTCTTCACATGAGAATCCCTCTAAAGTTTGTTGTATCTTTCTAATATTGGTAAATATCCTTAGAAGATTTTTGTTACATTCTTTACTGTCACCGGATAGACATTATTCTGACGTTGACTGCCACTTCAGAAGGTTACTTGCTTTCCTTTGTCTACCTTCCAAGATTCCACTTAAATCAATTCAACCAACCCATATAGCCTGATGTTCAGTCTTTGAGAGCTTCCACATATTTTAAGTTTCAATTTTCATGAGTTCTTACTTGGGTTTGAGAGCAGTATCAACCGATGATAGCATTTCTCTAAGTTTGGGTTCCTCAGCTATTTCCCGAGGTATTCCTATTTCCCCAGGTATTCTTAATCCATAGCAAGTTCTCTTCTTCCCTGTTCCCAATTACAATAGAAATTTCTGTCAGAGGTCACTTTATGCCAACATCACTACTACAGTCTATAATAGATTCTAGGACTAACTATACTTGGTGACTCCCTGATTATTTGCCTGGTTGAGTCTGTTTCAGCAGGTTCATCTAGAAGTCACCAAAAATAGCTCTGATTCTAGCAAGATCCTCAAAGTACCTTACATCACTCATTCAAACTATCACAAGTACCAGCTCAAAGTTCCAGAAGCACTGGCAAATATTCACCGTGTCTCTAAGGAGGGAACAATGTCTTGAACCATTAATTGAGAAATGGTTATAGATGAGTGGCAGCTTGTATCCATTCCCCAGCTGCAGAATTTAGGAATTCAAAGCTCATAGAATTGGCTTTGTGTCAAAGCAGATGACTGCATGATCATAACTGGAAATTTTTTCCAGTTTAACTTTAGAAGAGTGGAAGAGTTGTAGAGGGAGCCTTTTTGACATTGCCCTCAGCTATACAGCAAGGGAAATAAACGAGGTACAATTCAACTGAGCTCCCAGGTGTGGAAAATGGTCACCCTGACACTTCTCCAATATAAACATTTCTGGCTTCTTTAGCCTCACATCTTCCTGAGTTTAGCTTCTTTTCATTACAACTCCACCAGTAATGCAAATGGTAAAGCTACAAAGATTACTCCAGTTGAATTATATCGACACTGTCTACAAAATGAGAAAAACTTAAAGATAATTATGTTCTATTGGCAAATGGAATGAGCCCTAATGCTATGAAGCGTTTCTGAAATGTATTGGGGATGATTTTCTAGAGCAGTATATTTGAGGAATCAATTAGAGAATAGGTTATTTTAGTTCTGGTCTTATGTAACAAAAAAGTACTAATTAATAGCCTTGTCCTAAAAGAATCTTTAGAGATGAATGACCATAATATGGTAGAATTTTATATTCTGAAGGAAAATGAGGTCAGTCTAAGACTTTAAACAGAGAAAATTCTCAAGACATGAGCAGAAAATTGGCTTGGAAAACTCTGTTAAATGGTATGACAGTACATAGTGTATAGTCTTTAAAGAATTATTTTATATTGTTTACAGCAATTGTATGTTCCTTCAAAACACAAATATTACAGTCCCCACCCCTCAATAAAGCCAGTCAACTATGGATAACAAAGGAATTTAAGGCCTTTATAAAAGCCTGTAAAGTTGTCATAAATAATAGTAAACCTAAGGATAGGGAGAAATGTAGAATACAGCTTAAGAGAACAGAGTAGCTAATAAAGAAAGGGAGAATTGAACATAAACATTAACTATCGAAAAACATAAATATAGACCAGAAAAAATTTGATATGAATGTCAAAAGAAAATGTTTGGCTAAGAAAATTTGTGAGTCTATTGCCTACAGAGTCAGGAAAATGTATCATGGGGAGTAGAGAAATACAGATAAGCTAAGTGACTAATCTGTGGCTGTCTTCACTGTGCAAGATAGAAGAAATTTGCTAGACATTGTTAGATAGAAAAATGTGCTAGACATTGTTCACAAAAGACATGAAAATTAGTAGTGTGATATATAGCAAGCAGGTAAGCCTGAGACTACAGGACAATATAGATGGGCTGGTCAGATGGTCTGAACAGTTGCACATGGAACTTAATCTTGAAATGTGTGAGGTGATGCATTTTGGGAGGTCTACAAGGGAGTCCATATTTACTGAAATGAGGAGACATTTCTTCAGCCAGAGAGTGGTGGCCCTGTGGAATTCATTGCCATGGAGCACAGTGGAGGCCGGGACATTGGGTGTCTTCAAGGCAGAGATTGATAAATTCTTGATCCCGCAAGCAATTAAGGGCTGTGGGGAGAGTGCAGGTAAGTGGTGTTGAAATGCCCATCAGCCATGATTAAATGGTGGAGTGGACACGATGGACCAAATGGCCTTACTTCCACTCCTATGTCTTATGGCCTTCTATTGAATTGTGGAACTCTAGGATGTACAGAAGATCAGCAGAACCTTGGTGTGCATGCCTATAAAAGCTTGAAGGCAACAGTACAATTACATCAGGTAGTTAAGATATATAGAATACTTGGGTTTATTAGTAAAAGCATTTAATACAAAAGCAAAGAAGTTATGATGGAGCTATATATGTTAGTTAGATCACAACTGGAGCACTGTGTACAGATTTGGTCGCTACATTAGATGAAAGATCTCATTGCACTGGACAGATTACGGAGGAGATTCACCAAGATGTTGCCTGGGCTGGAGTGATTCAGTTATGAATAGAAACTAGATGGGTTTGGGTTGGTTTCTAACAATAGAGGAAGACCTGATTAAGATATACAAAGTTACAAGGGCATAGATAGGATAAAGTCAGAAGTCGCATGACACCAGGTTATCATCCAACAGTTTTATTTGAAATCACAAGCTTTTGTAGTATTACTCCTTCATGAGGTGAAATGACGTCACCTGATGAAGGAGCAGCATTCTGAAAGCCTACGATTTCAAATAAACCTGTTGGACTATAGCTTGGCGTCGTGTGACTTCTTTTTCCATAGATTCCTTGCAGCATGGAAGCACGCCCTTCAGCTCATCAAGTCCACACCAACCCTCTGGAGAGCATCCCAGCCAAACCCATCTCCCTATCCTATCCCTGTAACTCTACATTTCCCATAGCTAATCCTCCTAGCTTGCATATCTTTGGACTATGGGGGGTGGGGGGGAAACAGAACACTCCGATATGGGGAGAATATGCAAACTTCACACAGATAGTCGCCCAAGGCTGGAATTGAAACCAGGTCTCTGGTCCTGTGAAGCAGCAGTGCTAAACACTGAGCCACCATCGTCCCATGACTTGGTTCACACCAGTTCAAAGCTGAAAATCTGTTGCTGGAAAAGCGCAGCAGGTCAGGCAGCATCCAAGGAGCAGGAGAATCGACGTTTCAGGCATGAGCCCTTCTTCAGGAATGAGGAAAGTATGTCCAGCAGGGTAAGATAAAAAGTAGGGAGGAGGGACTTGGGGGAGGGGCGTTGGAAATGCGATAGGTGGAAGGAGGTCAAGGTGAGAGTGATCGGCCAGAGTGGGGTTGGGGACGAAGAGGTCAGGAAGTAGATTGCAGGTTAGGAAGGCGGTGCTGAGTTCGAGGGATTTGACTGAGACAAGGTGGGGGAGGGGAAATGAGGAAACTGGAGAAATCTGAGTTCATCCCTTGTGGTTGGAGGGTTCCTAGGCGGAAGATGAGGCGTTCTTCCTCCAACCGTTGTGTTGCTATGGTCTAGCGATGGAGGAGTCCAAAGACCTGCATGTCCTTGGTGGAGTGGGAGGGGGAGTTGAAGTGTTGAGTCACGGGGTGGTTGGGTTGGTTGGTCTGGGTGTCCCAGAGGTGTTCTCTGAAACGTTCCGCAAGTAGGCGGCCTGTCTCCCCAATAGAGAGGAGGCCACATCGGATGCAGCGGATGCAATAAATGATGTGTGTGGCTGTGCAGGTCAATTTGTGGCGGATATGGAAGGATCCCTTGGGGCCTTGGAGGGAAGTAAGGGGGGAGGTGTGGGCGCAAGTTTTGCATTTCTTGCGGTTGCAGGGGAAGGTGCCGGGAGTGGAGGTTGGGTTGGTGGGGGGTGTGGACCTGACGAGGGAGTCACGGAGGGAGTGGTCTTTTCGGAACGCTGATAGGGGAGGGGAGGGAAATATATCCCTGGTGGTGGGGTCCGTTTGGAGGTGGCGGAAATGACAGCAGATGATACGCTGTATATGGAGGTTAGGGAGGTGGTAGGTGAGGACCAGTGGGGTTCTGGCCTGGTGGCGGTTGGAGGGGCAGGGCTCAAGGGCGAAGGAGAGGGAAGTGGAGGAGATGCAGTGGAGGGCATCGTCGATCACGCCTGGGGGGAGATTGCGGTCTTGGAAGAAGGAGGCCATCTGGGTTGTACGGTATTGGAACTGGTCCTCCTGGGAGCAGATGCAGCGGAGACGAAGGAATTAGGAATATGGGATGGCGTTTTTACAGGGGGCAGGGTGGGAGGAGGTGTAGTCAAGGTAGCTGTGGGAGTTGATCGGTTTATAGTAAATGTCCGCTTCTTCCTTTCCCGCTGTACCAACCACTACCCTTCCACTGACACCGTCCTTCAACTGACTGAACTGGTCCTCACTCTGAACAACTTCTCTTTCCAATCCTCCCACTTCCTCAAAACCAAAGGAGTAGCCATGGGCACCCGGATAGGCCCCAGCTATGCCTGCCTCTTCGTAGGATATGTGGAACAGTCCATCTTCCACGGCTACACTGGCAACACCCCCCACCTTTTCCTCCACTACATCGATGACTGTATCGGCTCTGCCTTGTGCTCCCACAAGGAGGTTGAACAGTTCATCCACTTTACCAATACCTTCCACCCCGACGTCAAATTCACCTGGACCGTCTCAGACTCATCCCTCCCCTTCCTAGACCTTTCTATTTTTATCTCGGGCGATCGAATCAACATGGACATTTACTACAAACCGACTGACTCCCACGGCTACCTAGACTACACCTCCTCCCACCCTGCCCCTTGTAAAAATGCCATCCCATATTCCCAATTCCTTCGTCCCCGCTGCATCTGTTCCCAGGAGGACCAGTTCCAATACCGTACAACCCAGATGGCCTCCTTCTTCAAAGACCGCAATATCTCCCCAGGCGTGATCGACGATGCCCTCCACTGCATCTCCTCCACTTCCCGCTCCTCCGCAATTGAGCCCTGCCCCTCCAACCGCCTCCAGGACAGAACCCCACTGGTCCTCACCTACCACCCCACCAACCTCTATGTACAGCGTATCATCCGCCGTCATTTCCGCTACCTCCAAACGGACCCCACCACCAGGGAGATATTTCCCTTCTCTCCCCTCCCCTATCAGTGTTCCAAAAAGACCACTCCCTCCGTGACTCCCTCGTCAGGTCCACACCCCCCACCAATGCAACCTCCACTCCCGGCACCTTCCCCTGCAACCGCAAGAAATGCAAAACTTGCGCCCACACCTCCCCTCTTACTTCCCTCCAAGGCCCCAAGGGATCCTTCCATATCCACCACAAATTCACCTGCACAGCCACACATATCATTTATTGCATCCGCTGCACCCGATGTGGCCTCCTCTCTATTGGGGAGACAGGCCGCCTACTTGCGGAACGTTTCAGAGAACACCTCTGGGACACCCGGACCAACCAACCCAACCACCCCGTGGCTCAACACTTCAACTCCCCCTCCCACTCCACCAAGGATATGCAGGTCCTTGGACTCGTCCATCGCCAGACCATAGCAACACGACGGTTGGAGGAAGAATGCCTCATCTTCCGCCTAGGAACCCTCCAACCACAAGGTATGAACTCAGATTTCTCCAGTTTCCTCATTTCCCCTCCCCCCACCTTGTCTCAGTCAAATCCCTCGAACTCAGCACCACCTTCCAAACCTGCAATCTTCTTTCTGACCGCTCCGCCCCACCCCCACTCCGGCCTATCACCCTCACCTTGACCTCCTTCCACCTACCGCATTTCCAATGCCCCTCCCCCAAGTCCCTCCTCCCTACCTTTTATCTTAGCCTGCTGGACACACTTTCCTCGTTCCTGAAGAAGGGCTCATGCCTGAAACGTCGATTCTCCTGCTCCTTGGATGCTGCCTGATCTGCTGCGCTTTTCCAGCAACACATTTTCAGCTCTGACCTCCAGCATCTGCAGTCCTCACTTATTCCACTCCAGTTCAACACTGGCACTTCCATATTATAGACATGGAGAAATACTTCCTTACTGGAAGGATCAATAACCAGAGTCATAGTTTTAAGGTAAAGAGCAGAAGGTTTAGAGTGGATTTCAGAAACCACCCAGAAGAGAATTGCATTCTAAGAGAAATTGAATGCAGGAGTATCAAAGTCTTGTTTGAATTTTATTGAATCTTGGTTAGACAGCACCTGGAGTAAACTACGAAATTTTGACTTCTTATCCTAGGAATGATATTATTGCCATTGCGGATGTGCAACAAGATTCATCATATTTGTTCCTAGGATGACAGGATTGTCCAATGAAGAAAGATTGAGGAAACCTGGTTTGCATTCTCTCACAGTTTGGAGAACAAGAGGTGATCTCGTTAAAACCTACATGGTACTAAAGAATACACAGGACTGAGACAAGTATGATGAAAGAGACAGCACTGTTTAAAAATAAGGGAATAAACACCTAGAATCAAGATAAGGAGTTTCTTCTTTACTCAAATGGTGGTGAATCTTATGGAATATTCTGCCCAGAGAGCTCAATGTTGAAATTGAGTTCAATGCCTTGGAAGCTCAATGTTTGAATATATCTACAACCGAGATTGATAAATTTCTAAATACCAATGAAGATAGTGAGGGAAAGAGACATTGAAATGGCTGATCAGGCATGATTGTGTTGATAACAGATTTGGCTCGATGGGCTGAATGGTCTACACTCCTACACTCTTATGTTGTATATTCCTATACCATTAGCTAAGTAGCTTCACATTGTTTTTCTCTGTTTCTATCTGTGACACATACAGTGCTGACTTTTTCAGTGATCCATGTCATTACTCTCGAATTCTCGATGAGATGCCGTCCAATAATAACACTTACATTTTATTGCCACTGTTATTATTTTTCTCCAATCTCATGACTTTGAATTTATCCACATTAAATAATATGGGAAATTTATTCACCAATTCACCCAATCTATTTCAATCCTTTTAAGCTCAGCCAGCATTTTCCCGACGGTTTGCATTTCCGATAATTTGGTGCTGCCGATAAACCTGTGGAATTTTGGTTTCTGTAACCAATTCCACATCATTTAAATACATTCCGAATGGCAATAGCCACAGCACCAGAGAGGTTACCTACCACACAACAGATCCAATTTTATGTACAATCTGCTGCAGCTCATTTTCAACCTATTTCAGAGACAATTCAATTGTGCTATGACTTCTAGCCTTGTGGATTAACACTTTATGGGGCATTTATAAAATGATTTGCTAAAGTCTAAATAGGCTAATATCCACAATATAATTATTTTCAACTAACCTGCTTGAACATGCTGTGACACACTTCTGCGACAGGAAAAACTTGAACTGGGATTTTCTGGCTGAGAGGTAAGGACATTACCACTGCACCATATGACCATTAATAACATCTACAATATATTTTCAAATCAACCTTATTACACACTACTGGAGCTAGTGTGCCCTGAACCTAGTCCTCCTGGTCCAGAGGAAAGGACCCTAACACCGTGCCACAAGTACTTATAGCCAATCTAATCAGATATGTTATGACACACCTCTGGATAATGTGGACCTTCTGGCTCAAAGTAGGGACAGTACCACTTCACAAAAGGCTCTGACAACATCCACAGTATTTTTTTCCCCTATTATCCTCTGGAGCAGGTGTACCTGAACCCAGGCCTCTTGGCTCAGAGGTAGGGACATTACCACTGTGGCACAAGAGCCCTCTAATATCTACAAGATATCACACTGTCACCAAGGGTATTCATCAGAAAATAGCGTCAAGAAATCAGTCAAGCATAATTCTCCCCAACCCCAGAAAGCCATACTCAGTCTCTGCTGTTATTCTGTACTGAAGTAGACTAGGATTGCAAAGACACAGAGTCTATTTTAACCAAAGAAACAACTGTGCAGGAAACACAAAACTGAAAAATAACTACAGCTCAAATAAGAAAATTAATTCACAGTAAACTTGCAATGACTGCAGCACAAAATAGAATAGCAGTTGAAATAGCACCCATCAGTGACAACTGTTTCAGGACACATTGATGAGGTAAATGTGGTTTGGCACAAGTAGTGAGTCAAGCTCTTAACTGAATGTATCTTCCCTCATTTTCTGGCCACAGATGTTTCTGAAAACTCCTCTGTTTATTACAACTGTTTACTGAGGAATGGCTTATAATATAAATGTTCCCTGTGGGAGCAAAGACTGAGCCAGAGTCATAAACATTGAGGGTGATGGTGACCTTGACCATCATAGGCAATGCAGACCATGGCGTTGGAGATTGTCTGCTGGTCTCTTTACAGCCAAGAGGATTTAATTTGGTTTCAATCTTTCATCACTGGAAAAACCCGCTGAAAGCCCCTTAAACCACATATTGATCCACTTCAGTCTTCCATCGTGAGGGTCTCAAAAGAGGATTCCTCGAATCATGGCCGGCACAGTGACTCTGGTTAGCACTGCTCGCTAACAGCGCCAGGGACTCGGGTTCAATTCCAGCCTCGGGCAATTGTCTGTGTGGAGTTTGCACGTTCTCCCCGTATCTGCATGGGTTTCCCCCAGTGATCCAGTTTCCTCCCACAATCCAAAGCCGTGCAGGTTCGGTGAATTGGCCATGTAAATTGCCCATAGTGTTCAGGGATGTGTAGGTTAGGTGCATGAGTCAGGAGTAAATGTAGAGTAATTGGGTAGGGGAATGGGTCTGGGTGGGTTACTCTTCAGAGGGTCGGTGTGGACTTATTGGGCCAAAGTGCCCGTTTCCACACTATAAGGATTCTATGGTTGTGTTTATTTCTTAATCAACATCACTAAGACAGGTTACCTGACCACTGTCATGGTGCTTTTTTGTGGGATGTTGCTGTGCATAAATGTGTTGTTATCTTTCCTACAACAGTGATTATTCTTCATTGTTGCAAAGGGATATCCTGAAGCTATGGAAACTGTTATATTAGATATTAGATTACTTACAGTGTGGAAACAGGCCCTTCGGCCCAACAAATCCACACCGACCCGCCGAAGCGCAAACCACCCAGAGCTATTCCCCTACATTTACCCCTTCACCTAACACTACAGGCAATTTTAGCATGGCCAACTCACCTAATCTGCACATTTTTGGACTGTGGGAGGAAACCGGAGCACCGGGAGGAAACCCACGCAGACACGGGGAGAATGTGCAAACTCCACACAGTCAGTCACCTGAGGCAGGAAATGAACCCGGGTCTCTAGCGCTGTGAGGCAGCAGTGCTAACCACTGTGCCACCGTACCACCCACAAGATTGTCTTTCTTAGACTCTTCTGATTATTCCTCCCTTCTACCTACCAGCATCAATTACACAAAGATCCACCCTAATATATCACAATGTTACAGAGTCACTGAGATGTACAGCATGGAAACAAACATTTAGGTCCAACTCATCCGTGCTGACCAGATATCCTAAATCAATCTAGTCCCATTTGCCAGCACTTAGCCCATATCCCTCTAAACCCTTCCTATTCATATACCCATCCAGATGTCTTTTAAATGTTGTTGTTGTACCAGCCTCCAACACCTCATTCCATACACACACCAACCTTTGCGTGAAAATGTTGTCCCTTAGGTCCCTTTTAAAAAATTTCCCCTCTCACCCTCAACATATGCCCTCTAGTCTGGACTGCCCAAACCAGGGAAAAGACCTTGTCTACTTACTTTATCCACGGTTGATTCCATAACAGTGTTAATGGAAAAAAATTTATAAGAATTATACATGACCTTTTAATTAGGCCACATATTTCCAAGGCAGTTTGGGAAGTAAGCAATTAAGCAGTGGGAGGGGGCACTTGAAACCAGCAGGTTAGCAAACAGCTGGAATGGAAATATTTAGGTCATAGGGAAGCCAATAGGCTAACAAGCTCCAAGATTAAGGGGAAAACAGATGAGTCAAGTACCACAAGTTCAATATGCATGTGGCCTTCTCTGGTCCAGTCCTGAGCTCTTACTATGCTGCTCAAGATTTTCCATTCCTCATGAACTGAGTTCTGTTGAGAAACCCACTGGAGAGGAACATGCATCCTCCTATTTTGTGAAACAGCATGGTTGTTCACCAGGACGACATACAGTAATACAGCTGTGTAATCTCAGATTGTCTATGCATTACAAATACTTGATTCTGACCACAATATTGTTGCTCCTGCCTAATAATTGCCTTTCAGATGCATTCTGTGATTCTTCCACATCAAAAAAATGACTTTTTCTAAATGCAAATTGTGACCTTTCAGAATAGAAAAGAAATTCATGCCCGATTTAGAGTTTGTAGCTGAATACAATTTTTTACAAATCTTTTCATCCTGAAATTCTGAGGAGGAAAATATGCAAAGAGGCTACCGGTAACACAATAAATTTCTTCAATAGCAAGCAGTTTTAAAATCAGATACAATTTGTCAGAATTGTGAAGTGAAGTCAACCTGTATTCTTCCCAGTTTTCGAAGATTGCTTTCAGTGATAAATCATTTTACAGGGCACACTGGCAGGAGTTCTGTGAACATACACATACACCTTTATAGTTTATGTACCTTTTCCTTTTCACAATCATTCTGGGTGTTATTTTTTACACTGGGAAAACTAAAAATGACACATCTTTGGCAATTTAACTGCTCATCAAAGGGTGATGCCAGATTATCTGTCGTATTTGCTACTGCGTTTTATCCTTTGCAGAAACAATAAAAGCATGTGTACAAATTTGATTTTGTGGATCTCATGATCTCTTAAATCTAGCAAGCTGTTTGGAAAGATTACAAATTAAAGTCTCATAATCAAACATTATTTGGAAACTATATCCAAATATATTTCAACCAAAGGCATGTTACTGTGGAGCAAAACATATAATGGATAACAACGTCATTTCACAAAATAAAATCGAAATGTTAAGTGTGCAAATAGGTTATTAGTACTGAGTAAATTCATTAATTCTCACCAGGTATGAGCCACTGTAAAACGACGCTTCTTCTGATGTTTATTCAACATCATTCTTCGCAGAAGTCGTGGTGAATTTCTGGGTGAAATGTTTGGAGATAACCTGGGTGAAATGGATGGTGACTTCCGTGCAGCTTTACCTTTTTCATGTCCCAGCAAGTTTCCACTGAGGATCTTTACAAGAGCCTCATTGAGTAAAGGAGTCGGGCGAAATTCTTTCCTTGGATCAGGCGAGGTGATAATGTCCTGGCTTGTTGCTTGTGCTGCCATTATTTTGCAAAAATCATCCACAGAGATCCTCTGAATCACTCAACAAGTCAAATGACAAATGATGCTTTAAGCCTTCGTTGTGAGAGTCAACAGGTATTGTTAACAAATATGTCAGCAGATTTTCACCACAAGAGGTTTTCTGAACAGTCTGTTCAGATGCTTTACCTCAGAAGCAATTACGATTTTGGGATTCAGGAAAAATACAAACTTAACTGTGTACCCAAATCAATTCTGAAAGAACCTATTGCTGTAAGGCAAGCCGCTGAAAAAAAGGAGGGTGGAGGATGAACACACCCCATCCACTGTCAGCACAAGCCAACAACCAATCAAATACGCTACAATCGGAAAGTCAGGTTTTGCAGTTACTTCTAGCTCTGTGAGTACAAAGTATTCAGTACGAGGATCCCATCAGTTACATAAAATAAAATACTGCAGTGTTCATAACCAGTATCTCTTCTGGGTATTTTTTTGACTCTTCTCTGCAATTTACATTTTCAGGAAATGAGTCCCATGACAACCAGAAAGTAAACGTTTTCCTGCCGCTGTAAAACTGGGCTCTTGTCCAATATATCTCGATTCAACAGATAGCAGCCTGAGAAGCTCCTATCATATTGTGTACTCTGTTCATGTAAACATGAAAAAGCTTTTTATATTGTTGTCAGAAAAGGGTCAAAATTAGCATGCCTATATATCACATGCAATAATATTCTGCGTGACAAATACATTTTTGTTTAATTAACCCTTTACTCATCATAACTTTGCAATTTTCAATACTGTATTGCCTTTTCAGGTTTCTGCATTTCTGCTTCTGTGCAGAATGTTATTTTGCTGTAAATTCGATATAACCCTGAAATTGGTCAAAATTGAGAGACAATTTCATGTGTTCCATACATAATTGCAATTGGTGCCGACTTATATGCAGCATTAATGGAGTAAGATAAGCTTTTCACTCAGGTGAATAAGCACTAACAGGCTTTCTTAAAGATAACTTTAGTTGCCAGGATTAAGACTTGGTGCATACTTGATTAACTAATCTCAGTAGGGGAAAGTGAGAGCTGCTGGAGAGATTCTGGAGATCAGAGCTGAGAATGTGGTGCTGTAAAAGCACAGCAGGCCAGGCAGCATCTGAGGAGCAGGAGCATCATTCCTCATGAAGAGCTTCTGCTCCTCTTCTCAGATGCTGCCTGGCCTGCTGTGCTTTTCCAGCACATATTCTCAACAGCTAATCTCGACAAGGCTTTCTTTGAGTTGCATTGGTACCAGGAAAGCTAGTAGTTAGGCCATTTGTTTCTCATCTCTGTACAGTGGAGTATGAGTAGATTAGATTAGATTTGATTCTCTACAGTGTGGAAACAGACCCTTTGGCCCAACCAGTCCACACCAACTCTCCGAAGAGTAACCCACCCAGGGCCATTTCCCTCTGACTAATGCACCTAACACAATGGGCAATTTGGCATAGCCAATTCACCTGACCTGCACATCTTTGGACTGTGGGAGGAAACCGGAGCACCCAGAGGAAACCCACGCAGACACAGGGAGAATGTGCAAACTCCACACAGACAGTTGCCTGAGGCTGGAATCGAACCTGGGACGCTGGTGCTGTGAGGCAGCAGTGCTAACCACTGAGCCACCGTGCGATTACTTGTAAATGAAAATGAAATCAAAATGGATTCTGCGACTTCTTCCATAACTAATCCATCATAACATAATTAAATGCTTCGAAAGTGATATAAACCACTTTTAAACCATTTGTGAACGTCATGTAACACCGAGGAATCACACAAGAGTAGAGAAATTTGACAATAGAACAAACTTAAAGGCTTTGCATGAAGAATTCGGAATAAATTTAATAAGTTAAATGCGGAAATGGAGATAACTGGGTAAGATTCGGTGGTGATTACTGAGATATTGTTGCAGGGAGACCAGGTTTAGGAACTCAATGGCCGAGGGTATTGACTGTTTTAGAAAAAATAGTCAGGAAAGAAAAGGATGTGGTGTAGCTTTGTTGGTTCGAGAAGAGATCAGTGTTGTAGTGTGAAATGACCTAGCACTAGAGATCAAAGCTAAGAATCAGTCTGGGTAAAAATAAGAAACATCAAGGGAACGAAATCCAGGTAGGAGGAGGTTAGGAGAAATCTATAGCTCTCCAAACAGTGGGCCACAGTACAAACCAGAAAATCCTGGGGACTTGTGGGAAGAAAACAATAATGATAGAACATAGAACAGTACAGCACAGGAACAGACACTTTGCCTCACAATGTTGTGACGAACATGACTCCCAACTAAACATACCCTTATGGCTGCCCTTGGTCCATATCCCATCATTCTTTGTATGTAATTATCTTTTAAAGTGATTGGAGGAGATGTCAGAGTAGGTTCTTTACACAGAGAGTGATGGGTGCATGGAATGCACTGCTAGCAATAGTGGTAAAGTCAGATACATTGGGATATTTAAGCAACTCTTGGATTGGCACATGGTAGTTAGTATAATGAAGGATATGTAGATTAGTCTGATCTTAGAGTAGGATAAAAGACCGGCACACCATCAAGGGCCGAAGTTGTATTATTCTATGTTCTACGTTCGATGAGATACTCAATTGCTCCCAACTGAAATATATTCCAGAATGGAAGGAAGATTGTAAGAAAAGGAAGAAACATCCATAGCTAAGCAAGGAAGTTAAAGAAAATAAAGACAAAATCTCTGGCATACCACATTGAAAGGCAACTGGTAGGCTGGAAGATTGGGTAAATTTTAAAACTCAAAGAAAGTTTACTAAAAATGTCATAAAAAGAGCAAAGGTAAATTATGAACAAAAACTAAGTACAAAAAAAAAGCAAATGTTTCTGTAAGTAAATAAGACGGTAGTGAGTAGCGAAAATGAATGTAGGTGTCTTGGAGGATGAGAATGGGGTGTTAATAATGGAGAACACAGAAATAGCAGAGTCACTAAATCAATACTTTGCTTCAGTTTTCATGGTGGAGGACACTAGTACCATCCCAATAGGAGCAGGTAATGCAGGGTTATAGAAAGAAACTAAGAACAATCATAGAACATAGAAAAGTACAGCACAGAACTGGCCCTTTGGCCTACAATGTTGTGCCGAGGTTTAATCCTAATGTAAAATATAATAACTTAACCTCCGCACCCCTCAACTGACTGCTCTCCATGTGCATGTCCAGCAGTCGCTTAAATGTCCCTAATGACTCTGGTCCCATCATCACTAGAAAAACCATACTGAACAAGCTATTGGGTTTGAAGGCAAATATGTTGCCAGTGTCTTAAAAAAAAGTGGCAGCAGATTTAGCGAATCCACTGATTATAATATTCCAAAATTTTCTGGATGGGGGAAAGGTTCCTGTGGCTTGGAAAAGGAGGGATGCAGGAAAAAGGAAACTACAGACCAAATAGTTTATCAAGTGCCATTGAGGAATTGATAGAATCCATTATTAAGGAAGTAGTAATAGGACATTTGGAAAGTCAAAATATAATCCGACAGAGTCAGCATGATTTTATGAGGGGTAAATAATGATTGACTAACTTTTATTCATTCACAGGATGAGGATGTTGCTGGATAGGCCAGTATTTATTATCCATCCCTGATTTCTCAGAGAGTAGTTAAGAGTCAACCACATTGCTATGGGTCTGGAGTCATGTGTAGGCTCGATCAGGTGAGGATGGCAGTTTCCTTCTCAAAAAGATATGAATAAAGCAGATGCATTTTTCTGACAATTACCATTGGATTCACAGCCATCATTAGACTATTAATTCCAGATTTCGGTGCTGATTAAATTTAAATTCCACCATCTGCCATGAAGAGATGAAGATGTAACAAACAATATGGATAATGGAAATCCTGTAAATCTAGTATATCTGGACTTCCAGAAGGAAATTGATAAGTCAATGCACAAAATATAATGCATTAGCCAGCATCACATGGAGCTAGGAGTGATTTATTTACTTGGTTAGAGAATAGTCAACCATCAGAAATTAGAGAGTTGGGATAAATGGTTGGCAAGATGTAATTAATACCAAAGGGTTCTATCCTTAGTCCCAACTATTTACAATCCATATTAATGACTTGGATGTGGGGAATAGAAAGTACTACAACCAAATTTGCAGTTGACTCTAGAATGGGTAGGGAACTAAGTTACATTGAAGAAATAAGAAATTCACAAATGGATATGGATAGGTTAGGTGAATTTGCCAAAATTTGGCAGGTGAAGTTTGGCATAGATAAGTGGAAGGTTATCTATTTTGGTCAGAGGAATAGAAAGGCAACTTATTATCTAAAATAGAGTCATAGAGTCATAGAGATGTACAGCATGGAAACAGACCCTTCGGTCCAACCCGTCCATGCCGACCAGATATCCCAATCCAATCTAGTCCCACCTGCCAGCACCCAGCCAATATTCCTCCAAACCCTTCCTATTCATATACCCATCCAAATGCCTCTTAAATGTTGCAATTGTACCAGCCTCCACCATATCCTCTGGCAGCTCATTCCATACTCGTACCAACCTCTGAGAAAACGTTGCCCCTTAGGTGTCTTTTATATCTTTCCCCTCTCACCCAAAACCTATACCCTCTAGTTCTGGACTCCCTGACCTCAGGGAAAAGATTTTGTCTATTTATCCTATCAATTCCCCTCATAATTTTGTAAACCTCTATAAGGTCACCCCTCAGCCTCTGACGGTCCAGGGAAAACAGACCCAGCCTGTTCAGCCTCTCCCTGTAGCTCAGATCCTCCAACCCTAGCAACATCCTTGTAAATCTTTTCTGAACCCTTTCAAGTTTCACAACATCTTTCCGATAGGAAGGAGATCAGAATTGCATGCAGTATTCCAACAGTGGCCTAACCAGTGTCCTGTACAGCCACAACTCCTGTACTCAATACTCTGACCAATAAAGGAAAGCATACCAAACGCCTTCTTCACTATCCTATCTACCTGTGACTCCACTTTCAAGGAGCTATGAACCTGCACTCCAAGGTCTCTTAAGAGCTAAACTTCAGAGTATTTCAGTGCAGTGAGATTGTGGTGTTTTCGTGCATTAATTGCAAAAAAACTAGCATGCAGTTAGTGAGGAAGGCAAATGGAATTTTGGCAAGATTGGAGGAGCGATGTAGTTGCACTGGAGGTAGTTCACAGGCCATTCTCCAGATTGAAGAGAATGACGTGTGAAGGATGTTTCCTCATGTGGGGCAGTCTAGAACAAGAGTTGTAGTTTTAGGATAAGGGATAGCAGACATCAAACAGAGGAGAAATTATTCCCCTCAAAGGGTTATGAATCTGCAGATTCACTACCCCAGAGTGTGGTGAATCGTGGGACATTGAGTCAATTTGAGGAGATAATCAGAATTTTAGTTAGTAATGGGTTGAAGGATTATGGAAAGCGGGCAGGAAAGTGGAGTTGAAGCCGAGTTGAGATCAGTCATGATTGTATGAAATAGCGGATCAGACTTACGGGGCTGAATTGCCTGTTCCTGCTTTTACTTATTGTGTTCCTCTGTTCTAATGGTAACCAATTTTTGTTTAGCAATTTGAGAATTCCCACAGTGTCTTTTACGTCTGCCCAAGATAGCATTCAGGGCCCAGCTTTAATGGTATATGTACAAGATAGCTCCTCTCATAATTCAGCAATATTATATTGCACCAAAGTATCAGCTTATTACGTGCTGCAATTACCAATGATGCCTTGAAAGGGCTCCCAACTATGCTCTCCTGAGCTCAGCAGATGGTTGGGACTTTGCAGTGATCAAAATTTGAATAATTTAGCAGGTGATTAATTGATCTAAGTTGAAAGGTATAGTGCAGCTGAAGTACTGAATTGTAACAATAGCACGCTACTTCCCAATGTCAACATACAAATTAAGAACAAAAGTAATCACCCAGTCTCTTAAACCAACTCCGCTATTCAATAAGATTGTGGCTGATTTGATTATTCCACATTCCCACCCATCCTGAAAACCTTTCATCCTCTTGATTATCAAGAATTTATCTAGCTCTCCTTAAATGTATTCACATGCTCTGCTTCCACAGCCTTTTAAAGATGACTTCCAAAGACTTTCTGTAAGAACAGATTTCTTTTTGTGGAATCATAATGCAGAAAGAGGCCATTCAGTCTGCACCAACCCTCTGAAGATCATCCCAGCCAGATGCAGCACTCCCTATTCCCCTGCATTTAGCATGGCCAATCCACTTATCCTGCACATCGTTGGACTGTGGGAGGAAACCAGAGCACCAGGCAGAAACAGGGTGAACATGCAAACTCAACATAGACAGTTGCCCGAGGCTGGGGGAGTCCTTAGCACTGTGAGGCAGCAGTGCTAGCCACTGAGCCCTCGTGCCACCTTCTGTCTGAAATCAGTTACCCTCAGGTTCTTTTCTTTCGATCAGTTACCTCCAATATGAGGGCTGGGTACAGAATTTCATTGGAATCAGCAGTATCGTGTACTGATGTGCTTTCAGAGTGTTCGGCAAAATGCAGCAATCGTAAAATTGGCATTCTAAAACAGATGATGTCCCTGCTGTCTATGATACGTTTCGTTATTTTTCCCCTAAGCTCATTGTTTTCTATTTTTCCCTTAACAAATGCTTTTCCAGATCCAAAGCTTCCTGCAAACAATTTACATTCAGACTTCCACCAATGCTGGTTTTTCACTGGAATATGCATAACTTGGTTCACCAAATTATTACTTCCTACTTTGGGGAAGTGGCATTGCCTCTGTTAATGTTTATCCAAAACTACAGGGCAAAGCCTGGGGAGAATAGACTTTTGAAGAAACAAAGCTTTGGCCTAGAAATGATTCCATGCCTGTAATTAATTTGCACGTTACAGTTTAAACTGAGCAACTCTGATGTATTACAGAGGACTAAAATTGAAGCTCCTTTGGTAACTTACAATGACATGTATCAATTGTTTTAGATTCATATATCAATTACTCCGGAACAAACACTGCAGTCACATTATTGGTTTTTGTGCCCACTGGCAGTTGAATAGATCTCTCAGTTCCCTATAATACTATCCCACTAACTTCGTTATCAAAATAGGAAAACATGTTTTCCCTCAGTTAGTTGGTTCAATGGGGTTGGAATTTAGGTTGCACAGGCGACATGGCCATTTTATTAGCAGGAGGTCTAACTTTCCCCACGAGGTTAGTTTGCAATGATAAATTCAGCAGCAGGTTAGTACCATGTCAAGCATTAAGCCAGCCCACGGCTTGTTTGAAGTTTCAATAAAAAGTACTTTTAATCAACCTATTCAGACATGTTATGACACACCTCTGATGTCACAGAATCACTGAATTAATAGGCTTCTGAAGGAGACCATTTGACGCATCATATCTACACCAACTCTTCAAACCACATGAACCAAAACCTTCTGATCCAGAGGTAGGGACACTACAGTTCCTCTACTTGCTTGCAATACATCCGAATACCGTGAATATAAATGAGCGTGAAACATGCTTTTCATAAAGCCAGATCCTCAGGATAATGTTAGCAAAGCATGAGAATCTTGAGGCACTCAGATCAGGTGATATGTTGGGAACTGGTCATTGTTCATCAAGACATGCAGCCACAGTGTTTCATGGGAATACTGTGCCATTGTCCCTTGAGGTTACAATGGCATTCAATTGGCTTTCAGGATATCATGGGCAACATTTGCAGCATTTCACAGGCAGCCACATATCGGTGCATAAAGGAGGTGACCAATGTCCTAATTAGTCATGCCAAGTATTTCATCCACTTCACTTTCAGCAAAGATAACCAAGCAGTAACATTGACTGCGATCGGTGCCAGTAGTGATTTCCTCTATTACATCTGGTCATTGATTACACTCCTGCGGTCACAAAATCTCCCTGGGATCAGCAAGTTGCATTTATAAATCATAAAGGGTTTCACTCCTGGTTAGTCAACTGGTGCATGAAGATTGGATCCACAGTGACAGGGAATACTTGCTGCATACGTGACTGGTGACATCATGAAAATAAAACAGAAAAAACTGAATGCTGGAAATCTGAAACAAAAACAGAAATTGCCAGGAAAACTCAGCAGGTCTGGCAGCATCTGTGGATAGAAAGCTGAGTAAACCTTTTGAGTCCAGTGACCCTTCTTTAGAACTCAAAACTTTCAATATATATTCTCCACATCCTAGACTGGAAGGGGCAGAGGAGCATAGTTACATATAGTTGCTAGTACATGGTCATAGCAAGAATTTTATGTACTTTTCTACTCATCCACTGTGCCTAGGTGTTATGCCAACATGAGCAGCTGTGTGGGAGACATTCTGCTGAGTGTTTTGTCATAGAATCATACAGCATGGAAACAGTCCAACCAGTCCATACCAACCATGTTCCTAAACATAACCAGTCCCACCTGCCTCCATTTGATCCCTATCCCTCCAACCTTCCCTTTTCATGGACTTAAACAAATATCTTTGAAACATTGTAACTGTACCTGCATCTATCACTTCCTCTGTCACTTCATTCCACACATGAACCATTCTGTATAAAAAGGTTATACCTCTTGTCCTTTTTAAATCTTTCCCCTCTGTCCTTAAATATAGTCCCCTTAGTTTTGAACTCCTCCACCTTAGGGAAAAGACCTTTGCTATTCATGTTATCATAATTTTATACATCTCTATAGAGTGACGCCTCAACTTCCTCCCTTCAGTGAAAAATCTCCCAGCCTATCTTTAAAAGTCAAACCCTCCATTCCCAGCAGCATCCTGGGACGTCCCAGCTTTTTGATGGTCTCCCACACTGGTGAAGGCATGGCTCCCTCGGCCTTCCCTGCTGAAGCCATTGGAGTCAGTGGTGGGTAGGATGAGGAGATATCGCTAACCATGAGGGTGTCCTCACAGCAAGGTCCAGGGTCAGCTGGTCCATGCTGCTCTTTCATCTGGATATATAATGACACCTTCCTGAAGAGGTGGTGGTCCTGGAGAGAGGTCCCGGGACCTTATCCTCTTCTCACTATCCCCTCCATGAGATGGAGTGACACAATGCGGGTAAGAGTGTATTTATATCAAATGCCCAACTTGATTCTCCATGCCATCTTTTCCATGGGTGAAACAATACAGTCCAATGGGCAAGACATTATCACCACTTTTTTCCCTAACCTTTTTTTGCAAAAGTGACACGAGAGCTAAATTCTTTGGACAGATGACCGAATTCTTTGTAAGTCCAAATTCAACCCATTTTGGTACTGGGGATTATTGTAGACACAACGTGATTTTGTGACAGAATCCAGTGAATGGGAAAAAAATTGATTCATTCTAGAGTCTGTGTACAGCAACTGTAAATCTATCTGCTTGAGAAATTTCTTTTCAAGGCTTTAACATTGATTGTTCCTTTATAAATTGCTCTACTTCTTCAGCATTGATGCACTCTGCAGTATACTCACAATTAGTTTTTATAAAACCAAATATTTCATTTCAAATTCATTAAGTAACATTTAAAAAGGGACAGTATATTTGCAGATATCTAAAATTACACTATAGGCTTCATTCCAGAGAAATGCAGATAGGATATGAAGCTCTCTTCTGAAAAAAAGAGAAAATTTTGTGTCATAAACCGTATCATCTTGCTTTACATTGGATGTGACATTTGTTTATGAATCTATCAGTGTAATTATACCTAATTACAGTGAAACACTAGAATGCCATTTGTAGGACATTGGTTCACATTTCATTTTTGGCTCACACTCAGAGCTAATTATCTGCAGTGAAAAAATTTTATATAATATTTTGTATGTGGTCAGGCTCCGAGAGTCAATAGGGGAAACAAATGACATGGGTCTGAGTCATATCTTTCTATCAATATAGACAAGCATTAACATGATCACGGAATGCACTGCAGGCAAGAAGATTGTGTTCTAGTCTTTCACATTAAATGTAGTCGTTAAAAAAAGTGATAAGAATGTGGGGACTCAGAGATGACACAATGCCCAGATGCAATGTAGACTGATTGCAAATATGGAAATTTAGTTCATGTACAAAGTTCCAGTAATATTTTCAGTTTAAATTTGGAGTCAGACTGACAGAACGTTCAAGCTGCAAATTGAGTATCTCGTTAAACACCATTACCTGGTTAAAAATCACACAACACCAGATTGCAGTCCAACAGGTTTATTTGAAAGCACTAGCTTTCGGAGTGCTGTTCCTTCATCAGGTGGTTGTGGGGATAGTATTCCTCCATTTCCTACTTATTTTGTAGCTTTCAGTAGCCAGTGAGTCGTTTTCCTTTGAGTCCAATTTAGGAGAGTGCAACTTTCTATTACTTTAAGTATGTAAATGTATTAACAAATTAAATTAATAAGAGGTGCAAAAGCAAAGCATTTCATCTTGCAACCTCAGGACTGGAATTGAAGAAAACAAACTTGGAAAGTGAACACGAATTGATATAACATGAGAAGAGGGTGATGATAGCTTGGATAATAGTTGGCATGGAGTTGCAGTAAAAACTGTTAACTGTCAATGTTAGTTAACTAGAAAAAAATCAGACCAGGCAGAGACAAAATGAATTATCAGGGTGTTGCCATGGGGAATGCAGCAGGGAGTGGTAGTCTCCATGACATTTCCTCGGTTAAAAAGATTTCAATGTATAAATGATTTCCTTTTACCATAAAGAACAGGGTCTTGTGTGTTAATATTTGTTGCCTCCAGCATGCACAAATGGATCATGCAGTGTGTATAAAGTAAATTTGTTTTCCTTTTCAAGTTTGGTTTTTTGCGTTTCAGTTGTGATTAATGCAAGATGAAAAGGTTTGACTTCATGTCCCTTTATGTAAGTTCTGTACTGCCAGGTAATTATCTAAATAAATGAATTTGATGATACAGACATGGCCGGTGTGGCGTAATTGCAGCACTTGGGGATCTGTGGAATGCATTGCAAATCTGGACATTCGGACTTGTTATAAGTGTCTGCAGTTTGCGGAGTTGCTGAGCTGGAGTCCGACTCATAGCCATTTACAGAGCACCTAAGAGTGGTGGACAGTTAACTGGATAGTTTGTTCCCAGAGACACAGTCATATGTCAGGCAGCACTTTAAAACTGGCTAATGATCAGATTGCAATGGTGTCAGTGTAAATCAGGCATTTATGGTGAAGCAACATGAAATGCTAGTGGAACCTCAGCTCTTGACATTATCTAACAGTAACAAGATGCTTGCTACCTTTGTGGATGAATGAGAAGGAATGCATGAGCAAACTGACGATTGTGCTGGATACTGTTCAAGAGCAAAAAACAAAAATGAATCTGGTAGTGACAGGCAACACCACAGTTACAATGTCAGAATTATTCAGCATAGATACAGGCCCTTCGGACCAACTTGTCAAAGCTGACCTGATATCCTAAACTGATCTAGTCGCATTCGCTAGCATTCGGCCCATATCCTTCTAAACTCTTCCTATTCATTTACCCATCCAGATGCTTTTTAAATGTTGTCACTGTACCAGCCTCAACCAGTTCCTCTGACAGCTTGTTCCATACACACGCCACCTTCTGTGTGAAATGTTGCCCCTCAGGAATCTTTTAAATCTTTCCCCCTCACCTCAAACCTACGCGGTCTAGTTTTGGATTCCCCTAGCCTAGAAAAAGACCTTGGTTACTCACTCTATCCATGCCCCTCATGATTTTATAAACCTCAATAAAGTCACGACTCAATCTGACACTCCAGGAATAAAAGCTCCAACCTCTTCAGCCTCTTCCTATAGCTCAAACCCTCCAATACCAGCAACATCTCTGTAAATCTTTTCTGAACCCTTTTAACATCCTTCTGAACACTTTTCACAACATCTTTCTTCCAGCAGGGAGACCAGGAGTGAATGCAGTATTTTAAAAGTGTACTAACCAATGTCCTGTACAGCCACAACACAACATGACCTCCCAACTCCTCTACTAAATGCACTGACCAATAAAGACAAGCATGCTAATCGCCTTCTTCACCACCCTGTCTACCTGCAACTCCGCTTTCAAGGAACTGTACTCCTGCACCCCAAAGTCTTTTTGTTCGGCAACACTCCCCAGGGCCCTCCCATTAACTGTATAAGTTCTGCTCCCGTTTGCATTACCAAGATGCAACACCTCACATTTATCTAAATTAACCTCCATCTGCCACTCACTGCCTCATTTGATCATGGGTCCATTGTACTCTGAGATAACCTTTTTCACTGTCCACTACCAGTTTTGGTGTCATCTGCAAACTTACGAGCCATACCTCCTATATTTACATCCAAATCAATTATATAAATGATTGTCACAGGCTTCCAGCCTGAAAAACAACCATCTACCATGACCCTCTGTTTCCTGATTTCAAGCTAAATTTTGTATCCAATTGGCTAATTCCCTCGCATTTTCTTACCACATTTCTTAAATAATTACATCACATTAACCACTCTCCAGTCCTCCAGCACCTCACCTGTGGCTCTCGATAATACAAATATCTCAGCAAGAGGCCCAGCAATCACTTTCATAGCTTCCCACAAAGTTCTGGGATATACTTGATCAGGTGCCAAGGTTTTATCTACCTTTATGTGTTTTAAGATGTCCAGCACCTCCTCCTCTGTAATACAGACACTTTCCAGGACATCACTATTTATATTCCCAAGTTCCCGAGCTTCTAGGTCTTCTCTACAGTAAATACTGACGCAAATTATTTGTTTAGTATCCTACCCACCTCCTATGGTTGCACACATAAATGGCCATGTTGATCTTTAAGTGACCGTAGTCTGTCCCTAGTTACTCTTTTGCTCTTAATGTACTCATAGAATCTCCTTGTAATCTCCTTAACTCAATTTGCCAAAGCTATCTCATGTCCCCTTTTTGCTCCTCTAACTTTGCTCTTAAGTATATTCCTACCTCCCTCATATTTCTCGAGGGATTCACACGATCCCAGCAGGCTATGCCTGACATATGCTTCCTTCTTTTTCTTGACCAAGGGTGATTCAGAGGATTGAGGCAGAGGATATTCTGTTCTCTGCAGCCATAACCAGAAGTTCTGAAGAAGAGTCATACTGAATTCAGAACATTAACTGTTTCTTTCCCCACTGATGCTGCCAGACCTGCAGACTTTCTCAAGCACGTTAAGTGTTTGTTCCAGATTTTCAGTACCCACAGTATTTTGTTGCTTTTATTTGATGACAGTGTGGGGCTGATCAAAGGGTCTTCCTGATCAGTAACCTTTCTAAAAGTGGTTGCTGCAGCCAAGGTGTGAATACTGAAGAGCCCCTCACATGCGACATAGACTTACCTAACTGATGCTGTACTTGCCGTGAAACAATCACACATATCGACTTCTGCATTTTCTGCCTGCCAGCCTGTCACAAACATGCAGCAGTGAGGTGAGCCAGCCTGCCTGATCGACATGGACCTCCAGCTTCTTATCAATGAGAGCAGACACAGGAGGGTTGGAAATGGTCTCCAGCAATCACGAAACTGGCAGGATTAACATCGGAAGGCCTTTAACAAACTTCTGCAGTGTGGAAATGTAAGAAAGACCTCCAAGAAGCTACCTATAGGTCCTTGGCCCCACAGTCTGAAACACGACAAGCAGCTGAGAGTCTCAGGAAACATGCTATTCCTTCATTTTGGAAGGGCATGTACTTATGACACCCACACAGTCTTTAGGAATCGTTGTAGCATACTGCTTATAGTGATAGATGAAAGGCTGATGTGTTGTCTCCAACCATCTGCTCTTCTCCATGCAGGACTGACGTTCTTCAACCTTCCTTCTTGTCCCTTCAGAAGAGCGTGCACAACGTCCAGTTTCCTCTTGTGATTCCTTAGCACTTTTTCAGATTTCCAGTAACTGCTTTTTTTTTAATTGGTGCAGTAGTTGAGAAGGCAGAAAGGATATTTCCCTTTGTTCACTGAGGCTTAATATGAGAACTAGGAGGCTATGCTGATGCAGTACAAAACACTAATCAGACACCAGCTCAAATACCATGTTTCATTCTAATGAGCGCATTACAGCAAGGTTTTGGATGTGTGAGAGAAGAGTTTTCTGTAGTTGGCTACAGGATGTGGGCTTCACTGGGTAGGTCAGCAATTATTGCCTATCCCTAATTTCTCTCTGGGCTGTTAAGAGTCAACCAAATTGCTGTGGGTCTGGAGTCACATGTAGACCAGACCAGGTGAGGATTGCAGATTTCTTTCCCTGAAGGACATTAGTGAACCAGATTGGCTTTTATAGCAATTGACAATGGTTTCATGGTCACCATTAGCATAGTTTTATTTATCTGAGAATATTACTGAATTCAAATCTTACCATCTGATAGGGTTTCTTCAGAGCTTTCAGGTTTGTTTTCCAAGATGGCTAGATTCTTCTTCAACCGCTTTTGATTGCATTTGAAACAAACTTTAGAACCAACTTCTCAACCCCTCGAGGGAACCCAATTGGGACCTGCAGGCTCCTCTTTTATAGAGATCTCACTGGGTTCCATGAGTCCTGGTTTTTGTGCCAGATCAATGCACATCAAGTAACAGGGCTCTTTTAATGATTAGATTCCTTACTGTGTGGAAACAGGCCATTTGGCCTAACCACTCCTCCAAAGAGTAACCCATCCAGACCCATACCACTACATTTAACCCTGACTAATGGACCTAACACTACAGGCAATTTAGAATGGCCAATTCACCTGATTTGCACATCTTTGAACCATGGGAAGAAACTGGAGCACCCGGAGGAAACCCATGCAGACATGGGAAGAATGCGCAAGCTCCACACAGACAGTCACCTGAAGCAGGAATCTGGTGCATTAGATTAGATTACTTACAATGTGGAAACAGGCCCTTTGGCCCAACAAGTCCACACTGACCCTCCAAAGAGCAACCCACCCAGACTCACTCCCCTACATTTACTCTTTTACCTGACACTATGGACAATTTAGCATAGCTAATTCACCTAACCTGCACATTTTTGGACTGTGGGAGGAAACCAGAGCACTCAAGGAAACCCACGCAGACATGGGGAGAATGTGCAAACTCCACACAGACAGTTGCCAGAGGCAGGAATTGAACCTGGGTCTCTATCACTGTGAGTCAGCAGTGCTAACCACTGGACCACCGTGCCACCCAGGGTAAGGGAATGGGTTTGGGTGGGTTACTCTTTGGACAGTCAGCGTGAACTTGTTGGGCTGAAGGGCCTTTTTCCATACTGTAGGGAATCTGATCTAAAAAAAAAGTTCAAAGAATTGCAGGGTTGAAGGTATGTGGCCTGTGTCCATTGCACATCCATTGGGACTTTCGTTATACTGATGAATGGGATTCTCAGCCTCTGCCTGGAAACCCTAACAGATACCTGTGGGTAAATTTTACAACAAGTTGTGATGCATGGCATTTTCTGAGGTTAGTAAATTCATTTGGTATGGAAGAATCTTTTCAGTAGTCTTTCCATTTCATAGTAGCTACCTGCTACGTGGGAATTAGGGAGATGTTGTGTTCCTGCAGTATTTGAAGGGACTATAGCTGCTAGCAAGGGAAAGAAGCACAGGCAATTCAGAGAAACTTCAAAATGGCCAAATTGAAGAGCCACACAAGCAGTTTTCTGTGATAATAATCCTCAAATTCTTGGCTGCTTTTGTGAATGTGACACTGCAATTCATGGTAAAATAGATCTGGAAACTAACAACTTCAGAAAATTGACCAAAGCTAATTGAAATCTGCGAAGGCTGAAAGAAATTGCTGGAATGATAACTCATAGGAATACAGGAACAGAATGAGAGCATAATTAATCTGATCTTAGCTCCATCCAAGTGACTTGGCTCCATATTTATCCTGGACTGTGGTCCAGCAAAAATCTCATCAATCTTAAATTTAAATTATTAACTGAGTTAGCATCTGTTGTTTTATATTTTGGAGAAAGGTTCAACAATTCTGTCACACTTTGCATGAAGATGTGTTTCCTGATTTCCTTCTAAGTAATCTGGTTCTGATTTTTAAGGCTATGTCCCCTTGTCCTAGACCACCAGTGGAAAACATTCTCTCTAACCTTTTAAGCACTTTCAAAATCCTAAATCCCTAAGGTCATGGCTTAAACGTTTTTATTCCAGGGTCCACAAGCCTAGTTTGTATAATCTCTCCTCACAATCGAACCATTGCAGCACTTGTAAAATTTCTGATGAATTCATTCTTTCCAATGCCTATGTATCTCTTCCAAGGTGCATTTCCTAGGAACGATACATGTAATCCAGATGTAGTGCAACCAGAGCTTTGTATGGCTGTAAAAAAAAAACTCTCTCCCCTTCCCCTTCCATATTCTCATTGTCTCCTTATAAAGGTAACAATCCTTTCATCTTTTTGACTATATTTGTAGCTGACGCTGACATTTTAGTGACCTCTATATATAGATTCATTAATTTCTTTGGATCTTCATTGTTCCTAGATTTTCACCACTTAAAAATTGTGAGCTGTCATTGATAGCAGTCCAAAACAGAGAAACTTACTGGATAACTTTGTTTTAACCATCCTTTTTTAGTCAGTGCATTGCGTACATCAGTTGGGAGGTCATCTTGCGGTTGTGCAGGACATTGATTAGGTAACTTTCAGAGTATACTGCATTCAATTCTGGTCTCCCTGCTATAGGAAGGATGTTCTGAAACTTAAAAGGGTTCAGAAAAGATTTACAGAGATGTTGCCAGGATTGGATAGTTTGAGCTATAGGGAGAGGCTGAATAGTCTGGGGTTAGATTAGATTAGATTACCTACAGTGTGGAAACAGGTTGTATTCCCTAGAGAATCAGAGGCTGAGAGGTGACCTTGTAGAGGTTTATAAAATCATGAGGGGCATGGATAGGGTGAATAATCAAGTTCTTTTCCCCAGGGTAGGGGAGTCCAAAACAGAAGCCATAGGTCTAAGGTGAGAGGGAAAGATTTAAAGGTACCTAAGGGGCGACACTTTCACACAGAGGGTGATGCGTGTATGAAAAGAGCTGCCAGAATAAGTTGTTGAGGCTGGTATGATTACAACATTTAAAAGGCACCTGGATGGGTCTTTGAATAGGAAGGGTTTAGCAGGATACAGAAGAAACACTGGCAAATGGGACAAGATTAATCAGCATGGATGAGTTGGACCAAAGTTCTTTATCTGTGCTGTATATCTCTGAGTCAATCTGCCTCACTCCTATAATCCATAGCTTGCTCCCATCCACACTACTACATCACCAAACATTGTCACATGCAAGCCCAAATATATGGTTCTCTATTACATTGCCAAAATCATGAGTACTAACAATAATTTGAGAAGCCAACAGACTGCACTAGTCAGTTCCTTTCAATTCTTGTAAATACCCATTCGCGAAGCATTTCAGGGAACATCTCTGGGACTCACACATCAACCAATCCCACTGCCGACCACTTCAACGCCACTCCGTTGTGCTACCTCGTGCTCCATTGTTCATCAACTTCACAAATACCTTCCACCCAGACCTCAAGTTCACCTGGACTGTCCCGGACACCTCCCTCCCCTTCCTGGACTTGAATGTTATGACATTTCAAGTGTTCATCCAAGTACTTTTCCAAGTCTTTTAAGGGTATGAGGTTTCCTGCCTCAACTATCCTCCTAGGCAGTGTATTCAAGGCCCCAACCACCCTCTAGGTGAAAATATTTTTCCTCTAATCCCTTCTAAAATTCCTGCCTTTCACTTTTAAATTATACCATTTGTTATAACCCTTCAACTAAGGGGAACAGCTGTGTTCTATTCACCCTGTCCATGTCCTTCGTAATCTTATATAACTCCCTCCTCAACCTTCTCTGCTCCAAACAAAACAATGTGAGCTTATTTAGTCTCTCTATGCTGAAATGCTCCATCCCAGGCAACATCCTGGTGTATCTGCTCTGCACACTTCTCCAATGCAATCAAGTCCTTCCTACAATGCAGCAGCTAGAACTGCAGACAGTACTCCAACTGTGGCCTGACCAAAGTTTTATATAACACCAACATGATCTCCCTGCTGTTGTAATCCATGCTATGATTGATAAAGGCAAGCATTCCATATGCCTTCTTAACCACCCTATTGACATGTCCAGTAAATGTCAAGGATCTATGGACCAGCACCCAAAGATCCCTCTGTTCCTCTGAGATTCCTAACGTCCTGCCATTCATTAACTACTCCCTTGTATTGTTCCTTCTTCCAAAATGCATCACCTCACTTTTATCAGGGTAAAATCTCATCTGCCATTGAGCTGGCCAGCTGACAAGTCCATTCATAGCTTTCTGTAAACTAAAGTCTTTCACCTCGCTGTTATCCACACCGCCAATCAGTGTTACCTGTGACTTATCATCCGCCCCAAATTCTCATCTCCATCATTCATGAATATCACAAACAATAAGCAGCCGAGCACTGATCTCTGTGGTTCGCCACTCCATACCAGGCTCCAGTCACACAAACGGTCTCCTACCACCACTTATTGTCTCTCTTCATCGTTGAAATGCTCTTTGCTAACTGAACCATTTCAATTCCCCTTGCCAAGTTACCTTGGATCTCACCAGCTTTTGTTGAAAAGTGTGGTGCTGGAAAAACACAGCAGGCTAGGCAGCATCCGAGGAGCAGGAGAATCGATGTTTTGGGCATTTGGGCATTCAGGATTCCTGAAGAAGGGCTAATGCCCAAAACGTCAATTCTCCAGCTCCTCGGATGCTGCCTGGCCTGCTGTGTTTTCCCAGCACCACACTTTTCAACTCTGGTCTCCAGCATCTGCAGTCCTCACTTTCTCCTAGTGGGTGGCACGGTGGCACAGTAGTTAGCACTGCTGCCTCACAGCACCAGAGCCCGGGTTCAATTCCCGCCTCAGGCGACTGTGTGTGGAGTTTGCACATTCTCCCCGTGTCTGCGTGGGTTTCCTCCGGGTGCTCTGGTTTCCTCCCACAGTCCAAAGATGTGCAGGTCAGGTGAATTGGCCATGCTAAAGTACCCATAGTGTTAGGTAAGGGGTAAATGTAGGGGTATGGGTGGGTTGCACTTCGGCGGGTCGGTGTGGACTTGTTGGGCCGAAGGGCCTGTTTCCACACTGTAAGTAATCTAATCTAAAAAAAAAGATCTCACCAGCTTTTACCTTCTTTATCATATTTCCACGTGAGACCTCGCCAAAAGCCTTGCTGAAATCCATATACACAACATCAACTGACCTTCCCTCATCCAAATAATTGGTCATCTCCTTGAAAAATTCTACCAGGTGTGACCTCCCTCTGACACAGCCATGCTGACTATCCCTGAGCAAACCTTGCCTCTCTAAATGGAGATTAATTCCCTCTTTTGCTATTTTCTCCAATAATTTATTTGCCAGTGATGCTGGACTCACTGCTCTATAGTTCTGGATGGAAGTGGGTTTGGAAGGTTCAGCCTCAGGATCTTTGGTGAATATCTGCAGTCCCTCTTGGAGGAAGTGGATGCTTGTGGTTATGGTGTCAATCAAGCAAGCTGCTTTTTCCTAGATGGTGTCAATCTTCCTAAGTATTGTTGAAGCTGCACCCAGCCTGGCAAGTGGGGAGAATTCCATCACATTCCTGACTTGTTCCTTTTAGATGGTGGACAGGCTTTGGGGAGTTAGGAGCGAGTTACTTGCTTCAGTATTCCAAGCCTTTGACTTGCTCTTGTAGCCATTGTGTTACTGTGGCCTGCCCATTTGAGTTTCTGGTCAAAAGCAACCCCCAGCATGTTGACAGTGGGGGATTAAGTGATGGTCCCTAATAGACCCTACTCTTTCCCTGGTTATTCTCTTTTCCTTGATATACCTTTCAAATATCTTGGGATTCTCCCTAATCTTAAGCATTTTATATGTCCCTCTTTGCTCCCCTAATTGCTTTTTTGAGATCCCCCAGCACTTCCAATAGTCCTCTAAGGCCTCTGTTGTCTTGCTCCCTTTGTACCTGTTATATATCCCTCTTTCCCTTTTGATCCAGACTGTAGTATTCCTCAACATCTTGGACTGGCTGGGCTTATCTCTCCTACTTTTCACCCTAAAGGGAACATATTGGGCTATACTTCCCCGTAGCTTTTTGAATGCCTCCCACTGTTCAGCTGCAAATACACCCTTAAGCAACTGTTCCCAGTCTATTTTGGCCAGATGCTGCCTTATTTTAATAAAATCTGTCTTACCCCACTCCAAAACTATTTTAACCTAATGTTTCTCATCAAGATTGGAAATGTGTTTATTTTCTCAAGGGCTGCATTTTCTGAAGGGATGCAAAAATTGGCTGAGTGATAGGAAACAAACATTAGAGGTCAACGGATATTTTACAGGCCAGAGAAGGGTTAGTAGTCAAGTGACTTACAAGAATTGTCCCAGGAATGAGATACTTCAGTTATAAGGTTAAACAGAAGAAGGTGGCATTGTCCTCCTTGGGGAAAAAAAGAAGGCTGAGAAGGTTTAAAAAAGGTTTAATTGAGATTTTCAAAATGACAAGCATCCTGGATAGAATAGATGGGGAGAAGTTGTTTCCACTTGTTTGAAAAAATGAACAAGGTGGCATAGATTTAAATTGATGGACAAATGAAGCAAGGGTGATGTGAGAAAAACTCTTTCACACATTAGTGATTAGTTAGGATACGGAAAACACTGAAAGTGTAGTGAAGGCAGGTTTAGTTGAAGCATTCAAGAGGGCATTGGATGAATATTTGGATAGAAATGGCTTATGTGAATATGGGAGAAAAGATAGGAGATTTGCAATAGGTAATGGTGTAAGCATGGCAGGCTGAATATCCTACTTCTGCACTGTAACAACTCGAATTCTGGGATTTTGATATTCAAGGATATCCTTTGATTTTCAAGGGTCCCCTTGCATTCTCATTAATTCTTTTGTTAGGTGATGCAATCATATTATCTTCTGCATTTATGGGATGTTTACCAGATTCATTCATTTCACAAGTTCGTTCAGCGAGAAGTCGATAGCAGGACGAGGTGCTGTCAGTGATACTTTGTGAGAAGCTGCCTTGAGGTGCTTAGACAAAATCTCCTTAATTTGAGGTTGTGGAGGTGTCAGAGAGAAAGACATTATATAAGGAACCCACATTAAACAGTAATAGTGCATGGCATGAGCAGGTTTGTTAAAGTCACAGGGACAGACATTCAGTCCAGAAAATAGCACTGAGTGAATGCACAGAAGTTTGCCAAAAAGGAAACTAGTTACAGCTGTGTGACCTGTACAAGGAGCTTCAGTGTAGAAATAAGATAATCTTTCACTGAGGTTTGGGTCCTTAAGATTATTGTTGGGGTGAGAGGGTAGAATCTTTCTCACTAATATTTAGAAGACGTTTAATGTAATTAATGTAATATTTCTAATTTTTCTCTTTTGTGTACCAATTATTGTATTGTATTCTTTATGTTATAGTGTCACTTCACATTCTTTCTAACAAAGTAAATCATTTCATACTTGCCTGCATTGAAGTTTATCAGCTAGCTGTATGTCCCATATATTCGCCTTTATTGCAATTATCACACCACTTACTTGGCTGTCACATTTATTCTCAGTGACTCTCGAGAGTAGAATCAGAGAATTTTATAGCACTTCAGGAGTCAAATGAAGAGGCCACTCAGTAAACTGCATATCTCCACCATACTACATTGTCACAACATCATTACAGTTACGAGGCTCCTCCTTGAGGATTTTCCTTATTTGGTTGCTATTGTATAATTATTATTTAAACATTTAAAAAATCTTCAAAGGGGTTTCCATTTCAATGTGAGTGCTTCAGGCCACTCCACATCCAACAACTAGCTCTAAGAACACTGTTGAAATTTTGACAGCTGTGAAAGCTGCACCACATTTGCCAAAACAAAATTATGAAACATCAACAATATTCGGATTTATACAAGACACAATGTTGTTTTGTTGGTCAGGGGCTACTCAAGGATTAAAACAACACCTTGTGAATTTGAGACCCAGCCACTACCTTGAGCTGGCTGGAACCAGTTTGAACCTGGTCAGCTCAGAGGAATCACATAGTTGGTGGAAAAGTAATGAGGTAACGCTAATGGTGTTCCTAAGGGTGAGCCTAGGATGGAAAGGCACAAGCTCATCAAATAGACAATAGATGCAGGAGTAGGCCATTCAGCCCTTCGAGCCTGCACCGCCATTCAATATGATCATGGCTGATCATTCCTAATCAGTATCCTCTTCCTGCCTTATCTCCATACCCCTTGATTCCACTATCTTTGAGAGCTCTATCCAACTCTTTCTTAAATGAATCCAGAGACTGGGCCTCCACTGCCCTCTGGGGCAGAGCATTCCACACAGCCACCACTCTCTGGGTGAAGACGTTTCTCCTCATCTCTGCCCTAAATGGTCTACCCTGTATTTTTAAGCTGTGTCCTCTGGTTCGGCACTCACCCATCAGCGGAAACATGTTTCCTGCTGCCAGAGTGTCCAATCCTTTAATAATCTTATATATCTCAAATCAGATGCCCTCTCAGTCTTCTAAACACAAGGGTATACAAGCACCGTCGCTTCAGTCTTTCAGTGTAAGGTAATCCCGCCATTCCAGGAATTGACCGCGTGAATCTACGCTGCACTCCCTCAATAGCCAGAATGTCTTTCCTCAAATTTGGAGACCAGAACTGCACACAGTACTCCAGGTGTGGTCTCATCAGGGTCCTGTACAGCTGCAGAAGCACCTCTTTGCTTCTATACTCAATCCCTTCTTGTTATGAAGGCCAGCATGCTATTAGCCTTCTTCACTACCTGCTGTACCTGCATGCTTGCCTTCATTGACTGGTGTACAAGAACACCCAGATCTCTCTGTACTGCCCCTTTACCTAAATTGATTCCATTGAGGTAGTCATCTGCCTTCCTGTTCTTGCCACCAAAGTGGATAAGCATACATTTATCCACATTAAACTGCATCTGCCATGCATCTGCCCACTCACCTAACTTGTCCAGGTCACTCTGTAATCTCCTAACATCCTCATCACATTACATCCTGCCACCCAGCTTTGTATCATCAGCAAATTTGCTAATGTTATTGCTGATACCATCTTCTATATCATTTATATATATTGTAAAAAGCTGCGGTCCCAGCATGGATTCCTGCGGTACCCCACTGGTCACTGCCTGCCATTCCGAAATGGAGCCGTTTATCACTACCCTTTGTTTCCTATCAGCCAACCAATTTTCAATCCAATCTAGTACTTTGCCCCCAGTTCCATGCGCCCTAATTTTACTCACTAACCTCCTGTGTGGGACTTTATCAAAAGCTTTCTGAAAGTCCAGGTACACTACATCTACTGGATCTCCCTCGTCCATCTTTAGAGTTACATCCTCAAAAAATTCCAAAAGATTAGTCAAGCATGATTTCCCCTTCATAAAGCCATGCTGACTCTGACCTATCCTGTTACTACTATCCAGATGTGCCGTAATTTCATCCTTTATAATAGACTCCAGCATCTTTCCCACCACTGAGGTCAGACTAACTGGTCTATAATTTCCTGCTTTCTCTCTCCCACCTTTCTTAAAAAGTGGTATAACATTAGCTACCCTCCAATCCTCAGGAACCGACCCCAAATCTATCGAACTCTGGAAAATAGTCACCAACGTATCCACGATTTCCTGAGCCACCTCCTTCAGTACCCTGGGATGTAGACCATCAGGTCCCGGAGACTTATCAACCTTCAGACCTAACAGTCTCTCCAACACCAAATCCTGGCGAATATAAATTCCCTTCAGTTCAGGTCCTTCAGTCACTGTTACCTCAGGGAGATTGCTTGTGTCTTCCCCAGTGAACACAGATCTGAAGTACCCATTTAATTCTTCTGCCATTTCCTTGTTCCCCGTAATATCGTCCCCTGTTTCTGTCTTCAAGGGCCCAATTTTAGTCCTAACCATTTTTTTGCCTTGCACATACCTAAAAATGCTTTTACTATCCTCCTTTATATTATTGGACAGTTTACCTTCATACGTCATTTTTCCTCTGCGTATTTCCTTCTTAGTAATCCTCTGTTGCTCTTTAAAAGCTTCCCAGTCCTCTGTTTTCCCACTTATCTTTGCTATGTTATACTTTTTCTCTTTTAACTTTATATGTTTCTTAACTTCCCTCGTCAGCCACGGCCGCCCATGCCTCCTCCTGGGATCTTTCTTCCTTTTTGGAATGAACTGATCCTGCAACTTCTGCATTATACACAGAAATATCCGCCATTGTTCCTCCATGGTCATCCTGCTAAGGTATTGCACCATTGAACTTTGGCCAGCTCCTCCCTCATAGCTCTGTAGTTCCCTTTATTCAACAGAAGTACTGTCACTTCCGACTGTACCCTCTCCATCTCAAATTGCAGATTGAAGCTTAATGTATTATGGTCACTACTTCCCAATGGCTCCTTCACTTTGAGGTCTCTGACCAATTCTGGTTCGTTACACAATACCAGATCCAGAATTGCCTTCTCCCTGGTCGGCTCCAGCACCAGCTGCTCTAAGAATCCATCTCTGAGGCACTCCACAAAGTCTCTTTCTTGAGGTCCAATACCATCCTGATTCTCCCAGTCTATCTGCATGTTAAATGAACCAGAACCAATGAGAAGTAAGGCACAACAATTTAGGGAGATAAGGAAAAAGGATGAGAATGAAGTGTTTCGGACATAAAAGCACTGAACAGTCCAGAAATCAACCTTCTCCTGCATTGGGAGTCTAGAGACCACACCAAAGAACGAAGGAATTGCCTGGCCAGTGTGAACTCCTATCCTTGGTATTAATCTTTATTTTCTGTGACTATTCAAGTAGTGTCAGAGAAATGCAGTGGGTGCACACGTATATTTTAGTCTTGTTTGAATTGCATGCCTGCTCTTAAACTTCTCTTAACCAAACAGTGTGAATTGTATGTCTGTCTTAACTAAATCAATAAAGTTAGTTGTTAGATGACACAGACTTGTCTTCTTTCCTCTTTGAGCCAAGTCTACAACCGTTTCCGAGGGCTGTAACCGGGCAACATGTTTTGTTGTGTAGTTGGAAATTGTACATCAGTTTTTGAGTTACATTGTTTCTAAACAAGTAGATTCAAAAAGTGGGGTAAAAACATTGCCTCTCCCCACCATGCGCTCAGGGTGCCAGTCTTCAAATAGCTGTTTATTACATCTCATGCCCATGCCCTTTTAAACCTTTCTTTGTCAAATACTTGTCTATCTCCCAATCAAAAGATTCTGCCATTGGTTTCCATACAAGATTCCAAGTTCCAAAAGCCCCTTGCATAAACCATATGGCCTTAAAATATTTGGGTGCCAAAGTTAAATCTTTGCAGTATCTGCTTGCTACTTGGCTGGCTGCCCAATGGAAATAGCTCATGTCTGATTTGCCCTAGCAAAACCCTTCGGTTTCAACCCTCCAGTCAAATCTACCCTTCAGGTTTATATTCTAATTTTAAAAATTATCTCGATTGCTCCACATGACTAAAGACACGCTTCCCTGCTATTATCTCAGTGAATCTTTTCTATACTTGATTTATTTCCTGTATCTGCCCAAAGCTGGAAACAGTATGTGAGCTGAACACATAAATTATCTTGGTTTGAATTCTTTCTGGTTTTGTGCATCATACGGTGACTTACAAACCCGAAAACCTTATGTTCTGGTCCTATACTAATGAAATCCAAGCCATATTATTGAGTGGAATTCCTATTTTGGTGCAATGATCAACCCTGCATCCACTTTGCAGGTAAAAACTAATTTCTTTTATATATTAATGCTCACTTGTAAATAAAATTTGGCCTAAGTCTCTTCTTATCGAGGTTTGAGTCCGGTACAATAACCAAATAATAAAGAAAAAGCTCTCTTTTTGTTTTATCCATAGAAAAATGGATTATCTGCCTTGAAACACACTAGGTCTTGACAAATGGTTTTGTCTTCCTTCAAACTGATATTACAAAGGGAAAAAGCACGACTGAGAAAAACAATGGAAGCATCACTGCAACTAAATCAGGTTTCTCATGAACCTAGGTTTTTATTAGGGTTAAAATCTCTTCTATATGACAGCAAATTTAATTATGTGGTAGCTAAACCATAGAGACCAGTGAGTAGTACTGAGAATTGCCTCTTGGTTAAGGTTGGGTAGAAATCAGCGCTTCCTGATTTAATTGCAAGGGAAGCCGCGTGCATGGTAACCATGGGAGTGGGGGCTACAATTCAAATTCTGGCTGTGAAGTAAGGACCCAGAGGGCACTGGAAAAGGTGCAAACTGCACATTTTCAGTCATAGTGCTCAGGTGGGTGAGATTCGTGGTCCCCAGCTTCTCAAATTGTAGCATTCCCTTGTTATTACTGAACGCAATGACCAGAAAGGAATGTTTTCATCCTGTTTCATGGACGGGGGCCATGAGGTACAGCCAACCTGAATCAAAATAGTGGTCCAGGGGAGTATGCTCACTCTCAGCAATGCAGAGAGAAGGTTAATGATCTTCGACACTCCACAACTGTGAATGTCACCGTCTTCTCTTTGCAACTTTACACTCATGGAGCTCCCACCCACTCTGCTGCTGCACACAGTCTTCATCAAAGCTCATAAACTTGAACTCTTGCTACTGCATGCACCATGTTCACTTAATGGCTCCCACAGACCTCATCCTCTCAAACTACTAACTGTTCGACTCAGGAGCACAATCCAAGGTTTCTGGTATTTCAGAGGGCATCTGCTCAGCCCCAGGCAGAATAATCCCATGTTCCTGGTCATAATGGCTTTGTCAAAAAGCACAGACAAGCCAAGGGACAGCAGGCAGGTTTGTCAGAGATATAAAATAACAGGATCTAAAGATGGATGAGTGTGCCAAGATTGTCACCATCGTACGGTCTCTGGCAGTCATGTACCTGTCAGTCTCCAGAGACAGGTTGGTGACCACTTTAGAGACCCAGATCCACTACACTCAGCAGCTGCCAGATATGTTCACCAGTTTGCAGTCTCAGAAAACATAGGTCATTCGGCTCATCAAGTCTGTTCTGTCATTCAACGATGTCATGGCTGATCTGGTAATCCTCAACTCCATCTTCCTGCCTTTTCCTCAGAACCATGGACTCCCTTCCTGATTAAAAGTCTGTCTATCTCAGCCTTTAATAAATGTAATGACCCAACCCGAAAGCCTTGTGTGGTAAAGAATTCCATAGATCCAGTATCCTGTGAGAGAAGAAATTCCTCCTCGTCTCAAGAGGGTTGGAATGTAAAAGTAGCGAAGTGCCACTGAGAATTTATAAAGTTGTGGTTAGGCGCTATTTAGAATACTCTGTCCAGTTTTGGGCTACACACCTCAGGAAGGACATTCTGGCACTGGAGCGAGGTTCGCACATTGATCCCTGCAATGGTAGGCCTAACATATGATGAATGGCTGAGGATCCTGGGATTGTATTCATTAGAGTTTAGAAGGTTGAGGGGGAACTAATAGAAACTTACAAGATAATGCATGGCTTAGAAAGGGTGGACACTGGGAATTTGATTCCTTCAGATGGAGATACTAGGATCCGTGGGCATAGCATTAGAATTAGAGGGGGTCAATTAAAAACAGAAATGAGGAGACATTTCTTCATCCAGAGAGTGGTGGGCCTGTGGAATTCAATGCCATAGAGTGCAGTGGAGGCTGGGACGTTAAATGTCTTCAAGGCAGAGATTGATAAATTCTTAATCTCGCAAAGAACTAAGGGATACGGGGAGAGGGTGGGTAAATGGCATTGAAATGCCAATCAGCCATGATTGAATGGTGAGTGGACTTGATGGGCCAAATGGCCTTATGTCCACTCCTATGTCTTATGATTTTATCTCTGTATTAAATGGGTAACTCCTAACTCTGTGATTATGTCTCTGTTTTAGACTCTCACACAGGGGAAACACCCTCTCAGCAACTGATAGCAGTCTGTGGTCAGGAAGCTAAGGATTCGGTTGCAGAGGGCGGAGCAGAGACCTAAGTCTTGGAGTTTTGAGATCGGTCTGGAGAGGATTATGGTGCTGAAGGAGGAGCTGTAGTCGATGAGCAGGAGTCAGATGGAGGTGTCCTTGTTATCCAGATGTTCTAAGGGTGATTGTAGGACAAAGGAAATAGCATCCAATGTGAACCTCTTACATCAGTAGGCAATTTGTAGGGGATCAAGGTAGGCTGGGAGGCTGGAGTTGACCAGCCTCTCGAAGCACTTCATGAAGATGGATGTCAGAGCCACTTTGTGGTGGTTATTAAGACACGTTGCACGTGATTTAAGTACTGAGATAATGGTGGCCATCTTAAAACGGGTGGGGACTTTGGCTTGGAGGGAGAGGTTGAAAATGTCAGTGAATACCTCCACTAGCTGGTGTACACAGTATCTAAATGCTTGGCCGGGAGTTCCATCCAGGCCCATCGCTTTCCTTTGGTTGATTCCCAGGAAGACTGATCCGATGTCTGCAGCGGTGATAGAGGGCAGAGGAACATCTTAGGTTATCAGAACAGGTGACACCATGCTGCTGGCATTTTGCTCGAATTGAACATAGAAAGCATTGAGATCATCAGGGAGGAAGTGTTTTTGTCTGTTATCTTGATCTGTTTCATTTTGTATCTCGTTATCTTGTATAGGCCTTGTCATATGCAGTGTGGTTGGTTTGGGCCTTAAACTTGGCCTGGGACTGCCTCTTGGCATCTCTGACTGCTTTGTGGAGGTCATCTTTGGATTTTCTGTATACGTCTGGGTCATCCAATGTCCTCTCACTCCAACTTCTGCTTTAGTTGGGAGAAGGAACAAAGCGTTGTGATCTCATTTTCCAGAATGGACCTGTAGGTATCTTTGGTTGTGTAGCAGTGGTCCAGGATGCTTGGTCCTCCAGGTGGGCAGGAGACATGTTGGTGGTACCAAGGCAGCATCTCGTTGAGGTTAGCCTGGTTGAAGATAAATTATTGTATCCGTCGTTTCCAATGCAGTCTCCTCTACACTGGGGAGACTGGACACCTTCTCGCAGAGTGCTTTAGAGAACATCTCCAGGACATCTCGCACCAACGAACCGCACTACCCAATGGCCAAATATTTCCCCTCCCACTCTGCCGAGGACATGCAGGTCCTGGGCCTCCTCCATAATCACCTGACGCCTGGAGGAAGAACGCCTTATCTTCCACCTCGGAACCCTTCAACCCCATGGCATCAATGTGGAGTTCACAAGTTTCCTAATTTCCCCTCCCCCCACCTTACCCCAGTTTCAACCTGCCAGCTCAGCACCACTCTCATGACCTGTCTCACCTGTCAATCTTCCTTCCCACCTTATCTGTTCCACCCTCCTCTCCAAACTATCACCTTTACCCTCTCAGCGATTACACTCTCAGCTACCTTCTCCCCAGCCTCACCCCCTCCCATTTATCTCTCCACTCCCGAGGCTTCCAGCCTCATTCCTGATGAAGGGCTCCAGCCCGAAACATCGATTTTTCCATTCCTCGGATGCTGCCTGACCTGCTGTGCTTTTCCAGCAACACACTCTCAACTCTGATCTCCAGCATCTGCAGACCTCACTGTTTCCACAGCTCAGAATTAGCCCAAATAAACATACAATTTAGCGCACTACTCCTTATGAAACACTCAGGAATGGAATAAGAACGGTGCAAATGGTAGAAAGGGACAGCTGCTTAAGCTTTCATCTGAAAGACAGCAATCCCAGCAAAACAGTTTTCCCTCAGCACTGCACATCAGTCTCAATTTTGAGCCTTGATTTTTTTTATGACCAAGCTCTGGCGTGGAATGTGAGTCTGTAATGTGTGACTCAGAGGTCATAAATGAAGGTGAGTAATCCCAGAGAAAACAAACTTGTCAAGCCAACATTCATCTCCAACGCAGCATGTACAAAAGTCTCTCTTGCTCTGGACTAATGTTTGCAATACATGACATTTATTAGGAAATGTTTACCACAATTACTACCAACATCAGCATTACAACATAAACAAAATGAACTTTGGAGCCTGTACTTCAAAGCAACACCCAATCTTCTATTAAAGTTATTTTAATCTATTTTAATTGGATATTTTTTACTTGTTTAATTTACAATCAAGTTCAGGGAACATTAATTCTTTCTTTCTTCAATCTTCTCTTCAGTTGTCTTCAAGTAAAAATATTCAGAGATGCAAACATTATGTTCATCCCTTTTCCAAAAAATACCGTTAAAATAGCCAACCATTAAAATAAAATTTATGACATAGCAGGTACTTGAAATAAAACAGTCTATGCATGATTCTGGGCCCAATTTCCATGTTGATAGAAACTCAAAAACCTTTCTGTGTTATCTCTACTGTGTCCAATTCATACTAATGTAATCAGGAAGACCTTGATTATCCCAACATCAATTATCCAAATTTCGGATTATCCAAAGAAGATGACAAGGTCCCAATTTTTGGGAAAGCTGTGATATCCAAACATTCGGTTATCTGAACAAAATATTCTCTGCCCGTGTTGTTCGGATAATTGAGGTAGCCCTGGATATGGATTAGGAGAGTGAGTAGTTCTTTAGCCCTTGAGGTTGATGTGACATTTAATTTCTGTTTGATCAGCTATTTCTTCTGATTTGGTCAGATCTGGAGGCAAGGAAATGAGGTTGTTGGGTCAGGGTCCAGTGGGTCTAAGAAGTGGGGAGTATTTATGTTAAATTGGACAAGCAGTTTAACAGTTATCCGCGAGTTGGATTAGATTTCCAATTGTCTATCTTTTTCTGAGTAGCTCCTTACTTAACTGCTGTAGAATCCCCCAGATTCTCTAATTTAAATCAGTACACAGAGTCATAGAGGCATAGAGATGTACAACACAGAAACAGACCCTTTGGTCCAACTCATCCACGCTGATCAGAAATTCTAACCTAGTCCCATTTGCCAGCCCTTGTCCCATATCTCTCTTTCACTCCTCACTTTGTCCATATCCCTCTAAATCTTCCTATGTGCGTATCCATCCAGCTGCTTTTAAATGCTGTAATCATACTAGTCTCCACCACTTACCCTGGCAGCCCATTCTATACAAGCACTACCCTCTGCATGAAAAGGTTGCCCCTTAGGTCTCTTTTATATCTTTCCCCTCTCACCCTCAACCTATACCCTCAGCCTCCGACGCTCCAGGGAAATGATTTTGTAAACCTCTATAAGATCACCCCTCAGCCTCTGATGCTCCAGGGAAAACAACCCCAGCCTGTTCAGCTTCTCTCTCTCTAGCTCAAATCCTCCAACCCTGGCAACATCCTTGTAAATATTTTCTGAGCCCATTCAAGTTTCACAACAGCATTTCTAGTAGGAGGGAGACCAGAATTGCACACAATATTCCAAAAGTGGCCCAACCACATTTGGAGGGTTCCAACTTTAGAGAAATACTGCAACAAAATCTCACAATTCCCCTGGAGTCTGCTGAGTCAGGGCTTCCACGTGGTCCCAACACGCAATCCCCTCTGTGCTGTAGAAGTGGCTGTTCAGCCATCAGAAAATCTGAGCCAAAGTCTGGAGTGAATGAGTGAATTATTCTTATGATTTGCATCCTGATGTACTGCACCATTTACGGCAAACTGAAATGTTCAAGTTGAGGCCAATATCTTCTGGGAAGGAATGCAATCAAAGACTAAGGAGCGGCAAAGAATAAAGCACAGATCAAGAAAGCATCAGGGATGAAATCATTATTTCGCAAAAGATTACCATCTGAGCTAGACAGATGTCCAGAAAGTTTAACAATTCTCGAGTACCACCAAGAACATAGAAGTGAGAGATTTATTTTGAGATGACTTGAATGGAAGGAGATAGGAGAAACTTCTTTAGCCAGAGAGTGGTCAGTCTGTGGAGGCCAGGTCAGTGAGTATATTTAAGACTGAGACAGATAGGTTTTTGAGCACCAAAGGGATCAAGGGTTATGGGGAGAAAGCATGAGAATGGGGTTGAGAAACCTGTCAGCCATGATTGAATGGCGGAGCAGACTCGATGGGCTGAATGGCCACATTTCTGCTCCTACATCTTTTGGTCTTATATTTCTGCCCACCTATTCAGGCCTCACAATGACCCTACCTCAAAAGATGAAGATGGTATGTTTGAACCATAAAGCAGTGACACACACACACTGCTAATACTGCTCCTGGGGAGGTATCCCTCAAACACCCATTAGGATTTTGAAACAGCACCTCAGGAGAGGGTGTGGTAATCTCGCTAAAGTCTTTGGAGTGGTGCAAAAGATCCACCACCCAAACAGACATTCTCCAAATGACAATTTGTCTCTCTTGGATCACTGATCAGACATAAAACTTGTGGGCTCATATACACTAGGATGCCTGGTTCATATGAGAGGCATGTGTGACCCAGGATCCCACCAGACATAACATTAAAGATCTAAGTGGAATGGAGAGAGACACAGATAGTCAAAGATTCAACCCTATTGCCATCAACATTTCTCTTTGAAGCAAAGAATAGACAGCAACCTATTGGCAACTACTTCTTCTCAGCTTTCACTGACTTCCAGTCCCAATATGCATCGATTTTCACTGCTAGATAGATTGGAATTTGTATGTTCTGTTGCTGTGTGTTCTGTGACTTGTGGCTCTGTTTTGTTCACAACATGTTACACAGATTAAAATGAAATTGCCACATTAATCATCCAGTGCAGACAATCTTGACTCCACCATGATTCACCTGCCAACTGGTATCAGACATTAACTTCGTCTATAATATGTGTTTTTATCTTAAACTAAATGTTATCACAATGTTATTGTTTAAATATGTACAAAGAGAGTGTACAAGACAGTGCAAAAAATGGTATTTAGATTGCAATTAGTCCAAGTAAGAGAGTGAAATACTTGAAAGTAGACAGGATAATGAAGGCAGTCTTTGGTATGCTTTCCTTTGTTGGTCAGGGTATTGAGTACAGGAGTTGGGAGGTCATGTTACGGCTGTACAGGACATTGGTTAGGCCATTTTGGAATATTTTGTGCAATTCTGGTCTCCTTCCTATTGGAAAGATGTTGCAAAACTTGAAAGGTCTCAGAAAAGATTTACAATGATGTTGCCAGGGTTGGAGGGTTTGAGCTATAGGGAGAGGCTGAACAGGCTGGGGCTGTTTTCCCTGGAGCATCACAGGCTGAGGGGGGTGACCTTATGGAGGTTTATAAAATCATGAGGGGCATGGATAGTGTAAATAGACAAAGTCTTTTCCCTGGGGTCAGGGAGTCCAGAACTAGAGGGCATAGGTTTAGGGTGAGAGGAGAAAGATATAAAAGGGACCTAAGAGGCAACTTTTTCACCCAAAAGTGGTGCGTGTATGGAATGAGCTGCCAGAGGAAGTGATGGCTGCTGGTACAATTACAACATTTAAAAGACAACTGGATGGGTACACGAATAGGAAGGGCTTAGAGCAGTGTTTCTCAACGGGGGCGGAAGCACCCCCGAGGGGAGTTTGCCTTTCTTCGGTGGGCATTGAAGTCAAAGGGAGTGGCAAGGGAGCACTGAACAACTTTGTAGAGAGCTTACCAATCACTTGGAAGACTGCCGTGTCCTTGAAGGACATTGCTGTGTGCAGATGAATAGTCGCATAACATGAGTCTGTTATTTTCCCTGCACCCATGGAGGCGTGTGCTCTGATTGGTTGCTGCACTATTATTGATAGTCTCCTCTGTGAATGGCAAACCATTTGAACTCATTTGCAGTTGGCATTGATCCTACTGCTGAGATCAATATCACCCTAATTCGTGTCGCTTCTCGGAAGACAAAACGCAGCTTTTCAACTGTTCTACTGGGTGGCAGAATGAATGCACATTACAGCTAATTAAACCAATCAAATTTTGCCACTTTTCTGATCATCTTAAAATTATCGTGATAAGATAATACCCATGATTCCATCAGGATATTCGAGTGACAGTGTAAAAATGGCCTCATCGAGTAAGAAAAAGCGCAGGCAGGATAGCATGGACTATTTGCGATATGGCTTTATTCAATCTCCATCGAATAAGCAGTTACCACTGTGCTTGTTCTGTGAACAAGGTTTTTCCAATGATGCCATGAAGCCTTCCCGTCTTATTAAACATTTGGAAAAGAAACACAGTGACAAAAAGTACAAAGATTTGGCATATTTTCAAACTTTAAGGAATAAATTCAATCAGCGACCAACTACTTCCACTGCTTTTTCAAAGATGGGAGCCACAAATGTGGATGGCCTTGTGGCATCATACAACATAGCGAATCTCATTGCAAAATGTGGTAAACCTCATTCCGTGGGTGAATCGTTGGTGCTTCCAGCTATTGCTGAAGTATTATCAACTGTGCCTACATCAGGAACCATCAATGACTATCAAGCGTATTCCTCTTAGCAATGATTCAGTGAGAAAGTGCATGAATGAAATGGCCTCAAATGTTGAGGATAAATTATGTTCCCTTTTGATATCAAACGAAATCACCTTACAAATTGATGAAAGTACTATATGCGGAAATCAAGCTTTACTTTTGGGGTACGTACGTTTCATCAACAAAAATGAAATACGAGAAGAACTACTTTTTGCTCTGGATCTACCGACAGGTACCAAAGGTAAGACTATCTTCGACTGCGTCAAGTCTGTTCCCCTCAAAAACATTGTTGCTCGTGCTATGACTGGCCAACATTGAGGATTTGTCACATTATTAAAAAGAGAAGTTTTCACAGTACACTGCATTATCCATTGGCAGCATCTGGCTGCAAAGAAACTTAGTGAAGCCAACCATTCTCTACAAGTGGTGATAGATGTGGTAAATTATATAAAAAGAGACATGCTCTGAATGAATGACTTCTCCACCAACTCTGTAAAGATAAGGAAGATGAATTTCTGCAATTGCTGCTACACCCAGAAGTGAGATGGCTCTAGAAGGGAAAATACCTCAACTGTTTCCATGAACTGTTCAATTCTATCATCGAATTCCTACGCAGAAATAATGAAAACCTTTGTATGAAAGCCGAAACTGTAAAACATGACTGTGCATATCTTGCAGATATACTCGATAAGTGCAATTCGCTGATCATGCAGATACAAGGAGATATTGTGAGTTTCATAAAAGCAAGGAATGCTGTTACATCTTTTATTGTGAAATTTGATCTCTTTCATCGGAATATCAGTCGTCGTGAGTTTTACCAGTTCCCGAGTTTAAACAATATCGCGGAGGATGTTACTGATGATCAATTACTTATCTACTCAGCTCACATTCGTGCACTGCAGGATGATATGAAAATACGATTTGCTGATCTTATTGAGATGGAGATGCCTACATGGCTGACTGACCCCTTTATCTCATATGAAAAAGAAATGGGCATTCACCTTCAGGAAGAAATGACAGAGCTCTAAAATGACACTGCAATGAAAATTCAGTTTTCGCAAATGGGTGAGCCCCTTTTTTTGGATTCAAGATGCCACCCGATGTCAATTCCCACTATTAAGCGTAGAGGCAAAGCGGTTTGCACTACCATTTCCTACCTCTTATTTGGTTGGGAAAGGATTCAGTGCCGTTGCCAAAATACAAGATAAGACCCGCAATCACATGGATGTTGCTCAGCGTGGTGACCTGAGATTGCTTTTGACAAAAAATTGAACCAGATGTTTATGATTTAGCAAAACAACATGATCCACAAGGATCACATTGACTATTTTGTTATCACGGACTAAATTTTATACAGAGTGAGCCAAAAGAAGGTGTACAGTAAGAACAGTAATAAATGATAACATTTATTTTTTGTTGTATATAAAATATATTTCACAAAAGTTTTCCATTTTCAGCACTGCAGTGTATTGCAGTTATATGTGCAAAAACAGACTTTGGTGATTTGGGGGCGTGCATGATTTCAAGGATAAGAAGGGGGCTTTGAATATGGAAAGGTTGAGGAACACTGGTTTAGAAGGATACGGGCCACGTGCTGGCAAACGGGACTAGATTAATTTAGGATATCTGGTCAGCATGAACGAGTTGAACCGAAGCGTCTGTTTCTGTGCTGTACATCTCTATGACTCTAACTAAGTTTTTGTGCCATTAGAGAATGATCACGACTTTTATCTAATCCCGACAATGTTCAATGTGACAGTCTACCTTCAGTTATTGCCACCCAGTGGGAACCTGCAGTATAACATGTGCAGGTTGATAATACATAAAAATAAAATTAATAAATTAACTAAAAATAATGAAACAATATTCATGTTTTTGAATGAATTTTAATATCAAAAATTACCAAAATTTGGTCATTATTAGCTTCACCTGACTTTTAGGAAGTATATGAATTGAGATGTAAAAATTGAAATTTCAAAACGTACAGCTATGTGTGGAAATCCTCTGGGCAATCAGTTAAATTACGCAAAGCATAAAATACTTGCAGGATCCTGAACTAATAACAATCAGACAAGCTCCATTCACTCTTCTATCTTTAGATTTTAATATATTGAAAAGAAGAGTTCATCTATTTATGAGTTCCCAACAGCCTGTGGGTTCACATCAATGGCATGAGTATTCAGACTGTCACCCATTAGTAATATCAATATGTGCAGTTGTCCAAAGCTGCGCATATGTGGATTGCTAGTGAAAATAAGGTTGTATTCAGCTCTGATGGGCAATGATCTGTTAAGGGTCATACATGGAAAATAATTGCTAAAATAATTCGCTAAAAAAAAAAGACATGTCCAGTACAATTTATTGCAGTATGTTAAAAAAAAGCCTCAGCTCTGACACAGTACTTGCTGCACTTACAATTGTGTCAGTTACACTGAACAGTCCGATGCAGTTACAGTTAGATCCAAAATAAAATTTACATTAATTTATTATTAAATTTACATTTAAAAATACTTAAACTCCAGATTATTTTCGACTCATTCAGTAACTCACTTCTTGAAGGGTTTATAAGATGAGATGGCATTGAACTCAAGAGAATACGCATAAGTATCCACATTCAATTTCAAACCTAAGCACATTCTGAAAATCAAAACATTCACACATCAAAATCAAAAAAAAAATTCAAAAGAACAAATAAAATGTTGACCCATCATTAATTGTCTCCTCTGAAGATAAAGTAGGTTTGTCCCTAACCCAGTAAGTGTTCTCTGAGAGAACTGATGCCCTTCAGAACAAGGTCATAATGAAATAATCGATGACATGATTATTCATGTTTAAACTCCTAATCATGCTTAAAGTTCTGTTAGGGTTTTAACATTTCTATGTTCATTTCTAGTCATACAATAACTGCATTGAAGCCAGGTTCTTAGTCAATACTTGACCGACAAATATTTGACCTTCATAAGATGCTATTGTCCAGCTAGCATTTTTTTCCTGTGTTTTTTCTGTGATGTCAATTGTCTCCCAAATACTACTCTCAAGAACACCAACTCATCTCAGTTACATCTCTTTCATAAACTTTTATTTGTTTCTGTAAATGAACTAGGTTGCAACAGCAACTGTTTCCTCCAACTTATTGAATAGAAGTTCCACATAAAATGTTCCAATCATTGTCACATTTCTCAGGTTCTGAATTGGGGCTGAATCTTCCCAATCCTGATCAGCTGAGCTTGAGCCAAGAGCAGGAGGGAATTCTTAGGTTGAATTTGACTTGCCCTGAAAATGGAATTTTACCTAACAGATTCCCAGCTTCCCCTTCGCTGTCAACATTCTCGCAGAATCAGGCTGCAACATGGATTGGTTGCCCTGTCTAAGGAAACAGATAATCAATTTGCTCAACGGAAATGAGTACTGGCTGATAAATGTTGGCTGAACCAGTAACACCAACATCAGGCATCATCTCAAGCTGCTGACAGGCAAAATTCTCCCCACCTGCATGGACAGGATACCTTGGTGGATATCAGAGAGTCTGTAGCTCAAAGAGGAATTGTCAGACACAAAGGACATCACTGATACCCTCACAACAGTTATTTATCCAAGGGTGATGGGATATCAAGGTTCCCTTGAGATCCCCAAATTGCCTCAAAAGCTGCCATCTTCCTCACTGGAGCTACTAAGGCTGTAATGGTGTTGACCTTCTGATGGGATAAAGTGCAGGCTCAGGATGTGTTTTTGGGCCTGGTGTTGAACCTGAAGATCAGTCAAATCCTGTCCTTCGACAAGAGCGACTGAAGTTCCTGCTCTGATGCATTCCCACCTCTGGACAGTTTTGCCTAAAACTGGTCTTTAAAGGTGTGTAGCTGGGTTAAACAATTTATTGGCCAGTTGTGGGCAGATTGGGGATGTCAATGGTATCTTCCTGGTTACTGGATAAGTCCCTCAGGACTTGGCCCTTCACTTTCCTCCTCATTCTATCACCTTGCCCACATCTCTTTCTGGGACTAAGGCCCAACAGATGACCAATCAAGAAGGGGCTGTTTTAGTTCCCCTTCACAGGGATCAGAGGCCTACACCTTAAGGTGTCTTGCAGCTGTCGCATTAGTTTAGTTTGAAAAGTAACTTTCCTGAGGACACCTAAAATGGTGCCAGCCTCATGGTGCCCATCCTGCCATGGTAACACTCCCCTTTGCTGCTGGAGCTGCCATCTTTCCAAAGTGCAGGCCCTGTGATTAGGACAGAACAGAGAAGGTTGATATGTGTAATAAGATTATGAGGGACATGGACAGAGTGAATAGAAAGCAGCTGCTCCCTTTATACCCCCTATAACAAGGGGGTATAATTTTAAAGTGAAAAGTAGGAGGGTTAGAAAGAATTTGAAGATTTTCTTTTCCACTCAGTGCATGCGGAGAGCCTGGGAGCGTAGTTGAGACAGGAAATTTCACAAATACCTTTAAAAAATACCTGAATGAGCACTTAAAATGTCATAAAATTTAATACTCTGGGTCTAGTGCTGCAAAGTGGATCCACTGCAGATAGTGTACACCTTTGGCAGTGCAGGCTTGATCCAGGGAGGGAAAGTCGGAGACTGGTCTCCATCAAATTACCCTACGGGCACATTACCAACTCGTACAGATTTGACACTCATAAACGATCCTGCTCAGCAGTTATTTTTAAAGAGCACTTGATACCACCCTAAGAATGCAGAATAGGAGATTGACAGGTTTAACAGTAGAATACATATGTTCATGGTGATACCATATATTGCAGCTAGAATGAAGATTCAGTTTAATTCCAAGCTTTCAAAGGTTTTGAGCTCTCTCACTGTCAAACTGCAAATCGTATATTCCGGAGGATAGCTAAATACTGCCCTCCTGAGGACACTGGGGTAAACAATTCTGTTTCACATCAACTTGAAAAAATCTTTATAAATAGACTACTTCGAAGGCAGGTTGAAAAGTCTGCTAAAAGAAAGAGTCTTGAGCTTTCTTGTGCCTGTCGGTCATCAGTGGAAGTAATCACACTGCTTTACAGAGATACAGGAACTGACATTGATTGTATCTCTCTGAGCACTCCATGTGGAATGAATAACCTGAATCCTCTCTTTCTTTCTTCTTTCCTGGGATAGTCACTGGCAAGATCAGTATTTGCTGCCTACCTCTAATTGCTAGTAAATTCAAATGTGAAGCAGACTGATGTCAGGGTCTGGAGTCACTTGTAGCCCACACCCCATCTCTGGACAGATATCAACAGAGCAGTACTTCTTTCTTTTTGAATACCATGAAATTATAGTGAACGTTTTTACGTAAATGAGCAGAGTGAAAGTACAAATAAATCATGTTAAACATCTATAAAATATAGGATTGGCCTCCACTGACATCACCATGGCTTTGGAAATGGTGCAGAAGAAATTCATTAGCAAAGTAACAGGTGAGACATGTCAGTTATGAAGAGAGACTTGAAGTGGCTGAGTTATTCTCATTAGAGAGAGAGAGAGAGATATAAAGAAAAGATTTGTTTGTGGTGCAGAGCTGCTGCCCTGATACAGTGGTAACTGGAGCTGAAAGCCTATTTGGTTTCCAACTACAGCCTGCTCACTTTATTCTAATGAGATTTACCTCTCAAAATGGGACTGGGCCATTTGCAGAAATTGGTGGAAGAGGAACAGCAAATTGCAGGCCTAAACAGAAAGCCTCTGTCATACACTGCTGAGGAGGTAAGTCAATGGTACCTGAGGAAACTGCTTTCAGAATCACGTAGAACAAAAAGAAGGCTTTTTTATTAGATTAGATTAGATTCCCTACAATGTGGAAACAGGCCCTTCAGCCCAACAAGTCCACACCGACCCTCCGAAGAGTAACCCACCAAGACCCATTTCCCTCTGACTAATACACTTAACACTGTGGACAATTTAGCACCGACAGTTCACCTGACCTGCACATCTTTGGACTGTGGGAGGAAACAGGAGCACCTGGATAAAATCCAGTCAGACAGTCACGCGAGGCTAGAATCAAATGCAGGTCCCCAGCTCTCTGAGGCAGCAGTGCTAACCAGTGAGCACTGTGCCACCCTGTCTAACAGGCTATAAACCAACCTGCAGAAATACAGCTTTTTGCAGAACAGCTCTAAAGCAAAAGGAGGAAGAATAACTTTATTTCAGGCACAATGTCACTGGTATGTCTATGAGGAATTAGATATCACGGCACAGAATTTCTTACCATTGGATTTAACAGAATGGTTCATCTATGAAAACAGCAATAATAAAGAATTTTATGTACACAGAAGACTTCATTAACATTGCTGTCATCTAGCTCCATCTTGCTACCTATCTCCTGACAAATGTCAAAAACTGTACTACTTTAAACTATTTCACAAGTTAAATATTCCCATATTTTAAACATGTTTCAGGCATCTTGCAAACAGAACATGTGCCAAGGATTAGAATCTCATCAAACGTAAAACTTCAAACTTGCCAAAAACATTTTTGGCAATGGAATTACTGGTCGTGTCCAACTGTCAGAAACAATTTCATCATGGTTTTCGTCTGATTACCCTCTTTTATGGAGCTGAATAGGACTGGAAAATGGTTATCAGCTTTGCTGCTCAGACTCAAAACCGGGCAGTCCATCAGGGTGTCAGCTGTCATCGGTAAATGGGCATCTATGTTGCAGTATGGCACAGAGCTCTGTCAATCTCACACCTTCATGTGGCAGCAGCAAATACACTGGATGGGCATCAACCAAACGGCCACATTTCAAAGTCTAAGGGGAATAGTTTCTAATCAAGGGAAGGGTTCTGTTAACAGTGCAGGAGGTCCTAATACAAGGCAAGTTCACAATCTAATCTCAGTCTACACACAGTCTGGTAACTGCTTGGGACAATAAAGGACAGAGATCCAGAGCACTCCAGTCCAGGAAGTGGCCACAGGCAGCCTGAGGATCCAGTGCACTCTGTCGGAAGGTTCGTGGTAGGTCACTCAGGGAGCTGCACATAGCTTAATCAGGGGTTCAGTCACTCATCGGTTGGGGCTGTCTGAAGTCAGCCAGGGGCTGGGCCACGTAAATTGTGGAAATCAGTTCAATGAAAATCCAGAATGGTTATCAAGGGATACTCAGGAAGTTGGGGGACTCTTTTCGGGATTGGAGGCAGGAAACTGGGATTCAGAAGGGAGCAAAAACTGTGAAGGGGGAAATTTGAGCCATACAAGAGAGAGAAGGTAATGGTTCATTGGAGAACATAAGGTACAGGAGGGACAGGGGGTTATTGACAGTCAGAACCAGCATGGCCTCAACAGGGATCTATGCAGCATGGTGTCAGCATGTCTAACCAATAGGAATGGGGCTCAAGGGGTAATGTTGGGAACAGAACATGCAATTCCAGGTGGTGTGTAGGAACACAGGAACAAAAGGACATAAGACATAGGAGCAGGTGCAGGCCATTCTGCCCCTCAGGCCTACCCTGCTTTCAACAAAATCATTGCTGATCTGCTCCAAGCCTCAACTCCTCCAATCATAGTTGTCAACTCTGATATTTCAAAAAAATCCACCTACATCCTCTTTCAATACTTTCAGTGATCTAGCCTCCACAACTCTCTGGGACAGGGAATTGTAGACATTCACTACCCTCGGATAGAATAAATTCCTAGTTCGTCACCATGCCCTTGTGTGCAATGATGTCTTTCCTGGGTGATGTGGAGCAAGGATGTGAAGTTTGCAGTACTACTAAATGCTGACTACTCACATTATTAAGGACTTGGTCTGTTACTAATTTTCACCTTGTGGGCCTATTGCAAGGTTGACCATCTCAGCAGAGGTGATTGTCATTCCTACTGTGGTCTATCAAAGGCATGAAGAAACAGAGGAGGAATGTATCAGCAAGCTCAGGACCAGCAACAATGTCCTGCAGATACTGAACAACTTCCACATAAAGACGTGGGAGCAGAAGATCCCATCAGAACATGCAGGAGGTACAGGAGGGCCTTTTGTCCTTGATGTCATTGTCAGAATGCTTTTGATAAGAGCACCCCTCATAACAGGATAGTGGGCAAAATTAAAGCACACAGGTTAGGGGATAATATATAGAATTGATTGAAAGACAGGAAACAGACTGTGGGAATAAATGGGTGTTATTCCAAATGACAAGTAGTAATTCGTGGGATACCACAAAGATCAGTGGATTCCAGCTATTCACAATAAGTAACCTGGATGAGGGATATAGACAGAGATATATAGAGAGACAGATATGAATGTATACACACAGAGAGAGGGAGCAAGAAAGAGACAGAGAGAGATTATATATAGAGAGAGAAAGAGCCAGAGCACGAGAGAGAGGTGTGGTGTTGTGATCACTATCATTAAAATCCTCTGACCACAGAGGAAGGTTTAAATGGGTGTGGCAGAGGTGGGGTGGGGGTGCGGGGAGCGGTGGTGGTGGTGGAACCAGAACATAGGCTAGTATGTGAAGTGTTTGAAGAGAACAGAGGAGCCAAATCAATCTTGTAGAAGAATAGTAAGACCAAGTTAATGAATATGGCGAGACTGGCTGTCTGAAGTGTATTTACTTTAATGCAAGGAATAGAACACACAAGGCTGATGAGCTTAGAGCCTTGATTATTACATGGAACTATGATGTCGTAACAAACTTGGCTGAGAGAAGGGCAGGATTGGCAGGTCCACATTCCAGCATTCAAATTTTTCAGGCATGATAGAGAGAGGTGGAAAAGAACAAAGAACAAAGAAAATTTTCAGCCCAGGAACAGGCCCTTCGGCCCTCCAAGCCTGAGCCGATCCAAATCTACTGTGTAAACCTGTTGCTCAATTCCTAAGCATCTGTCTCTCTCTGCACCCTATGTATTCATGCATCTGTCCAGACACATCTTAACTGAATCTACCGTGCCTGCCTCTACCACCTCTGCTGGCAACGCATTCCAAACGCCCACCACTCTGTGTGAAGTACTTGCCGCGTGTATCCTCCTTAAACTTTCCACCTTGCACCTTGAAAATGTGACCTCTCATTATTGAATCCTTCACCCTCGGAAAAAGTTTATCTCTATCCACCCTGTCTATACCCTTCATGATTTTGTAAACCTCAATCAGGATCCCCTTCAATCTCCTTTTTTCTAATGAAAACAAACCTACTCAACTTCTCTTCATAGCTAGCACCTTCCATACCAGGCAACATCCTCATAAACCTCTCTGCACCCTCTCCAAAGCATCCACATCCTTTTGGTAATGTGGCAACCAGAATGGTACACAGCATTCTAAATGTGGCCGAACCAATGTCTTGTACATTTTTAACATGACTTGCCAGCTCTTATACTCAATACACCGTCCAATGAAGGCAAGCATACTATATGCCTTCTTGACCATTCTATTCACCTGTGCAGCAACCTTCAGAGTACAATGGACCTGCACTCCCAGATCTCTCTGCCCATCAACTTTTCCCAAGGCTCTGCTGTTTATTGTATAATTCACTCTAGAATTAGTCTTGCCTAAATGCATCACCTCACATTTGTCTGGATTGAAATCCATCTGCCAGCTTTTCACCCAACTCTCCAGTCTATCTATATCCTCCTGTATTCTTTGACAGTCCCTTATGCTTTCTGCTACTCCACCAATCTTCGTGTCATCTGCAAACTTGCTGATCATACTAATAGTGCCTCCTTCCAGATCATTTATGTATATTACAGACAACAGTGGCCCCAACACTGATCCCTGTGGGATACCACTGGTCACCTTTCTCCATTTCGAGAAACTCCCTTCAACTATTACGTTCTGTCTCCTGTTGCTCAACCAGTTCTTTATCCACATAGCTAGAACACCCTGCACACCATGTGACTTCACTTTCTCCATTAGTCTACCATGGGGAAGGGGTGGGGAAGTTGCATTATTGGTTAAGGGTAACATCAAAGCTGCATGAAGAGAGGTCACCTTGGAAGACTCATCCATGTGGGTGGAACTCAGAAATAAGGAAGATGCAATCACTCTGATGGGGTTATACTATAGGCCTCCCAATAGCCAGCAGGAGATAGAGGAACAGATATGTAAGCAGGTCATGGAAATATGCAAAAACAACAGGGTTGTTGCTGTGGGCGATTTTAATTTTCCCAACAAATGGAGTTCAGGATTAGGTGATCAGCCATGATCTCATTGAATGGCAGAGTCTACTACTGCTCGGAGAGCTTATGGTCTTCAACAACTGGGTGTCTGCCCATTTCCAGCCTGTCTCTATATTCTGCAAATCTATTACTATGTTCCAAGCTTTTTGCTGCAAGGTTTTTTGAAGAGTGGGTAGTGTCGCTGCCTCTGAGCCAAAAGCTTTGTGTTTGAGTTCACCCCAGGACTTGATGCTCAGTGAAGGTGCCTTCATAAAAAGGCAAAGCAGTTTGATTATTAACCTGTGAGTCCTTCAGATAGTAAGAGCTGGACAATCTCCTGGTCAGCTGTGTTAGATGTAGAAACTTGTCACTAATGTTATGGACTTTGTCAAAGGTCTAGCAACTTGGTTCAAGGCTAATTAGCTATGGAAATAGATAAATGCACTTGTTGGGTCTATTTTCTGTGTTGCTGGTTTCTTACATTTTGGACACCAAGCTTTTGGGGCTTTGGCAGATTTTAAAGTTGTGTACAGAACCCACAAGCTCAAGTCCTTAATGTATGTCAAAAACAGTGGTCCTAACGCTAAATCATGAGGTTCTGCACTACGAATCATTCTTTGGAAAGATCTCTGAATGATTTGCAATTACTGTGGGAGATCTGTGCCCTTTGAGAATGGATGGCTGATATTTATAATAGTTGGAATGAAGTGTCAGGCTGGTTGGAGAGAGAAGTTAGTAGGATGAAACCAGTAAGAATATATCCAAACTGAGTTCGCAACATCAGTGGTAATTAATATCAACTAATATTAATAACACTTATGGCCAAACCCCTTTCGTACTGCTATTTGAAAATATTGTTTTCGTCAACTAAATTTTAAAAACAGTTGGAAGAAACATTGAATCAAAGGGAGGTATCATTTAAATGAATGCACAGCTTTAAAAAGCTGCCACCATTCAAGGTTCACTGTTGATGCTTAATTGTCCAGCAGTTGGAGTCAGTATGTATGTAGAACACAATGCTGCAGTCAGATTACTATCAGATTTTGCAATCTATATACAGAACAAACATACTTTGATGTGTAGAACTGTAACATTCGAAGCTCAGAAAGAGATATATTTTAAAATGTGTCCATTAAATGAACCATTTAGGATGCAGTTGTACTAAAGTTACTGTCTTTAGATTAATAGTTACCATTTGAATTGTAGGCAGGCAGACAACTACAATATTCCCAGTCCCTGCCTGGGTGAAAATACAGTGGGATAGTTTTCTGGGCAGATACACTCCAGGAGCAAGAGGAATACAGAGCATCAGAAGTACAGTGCTCACACGACAGTGCACTTTCCAAGGTTATGAGAAAATTACACAATCTGTACAATTCTGATGGCACTATATCGAACAGACTGAGGACTTGTCTTCCTAGTGGTAGAATCTGTGGGTTGCAAGGTGTTTTCGTGGGAGCCAATTGGAGTTGTTGCAGTGTAATTTGTAGATGTACACTCTGCAGCCACTGTGTAGCAGCGGTGGAAGGAGTGAATGTTGAAGGTGGTGGATAGGGTTTCTAATCAAGTAGGCTGCTTTATCTTGTCAAGCTTATTGAGTGTTGTTGGAGCTGCACCCATCCAGGAAATTGGGGAGTTGTATCTTGTAAATGGTGGAATTAGCTGGTGAGTTGCACTACCCAGCATTCCAAGCCTCTCATATTTTATATATGGGTGCTTCAGCTCAGACTTTGGCAAATGGTTAGACACTCTCTAGTTGAACAGAGTCCCTTTATAAACAATGCTGGTATGAAATGCTGAACCTTACTATGAACAGCAATATTAAGGGGAGCAAATCAAATGTAAATACCCAGATATTTAATTTTTAAGTATCAAGTGACATTTTCTGTTGATAGTACCTTGACACATCAATCATTGTTACCAGGCTGGCAGTGTTTCATCTGAAGGTCCTGGGGTTTAAGTCCCACTCCAGACTTGACAACAAACCTCAAGACTGATGATCCTATACAGTACTAACGGAGTGTAGCTTGATCAGAACAAGTAGGCAAAAGTGAAGAAAGACAGCTCAAAGAACGAGGCTGAGGAAACAATAATGGGGACCCAGGAAACAGCAGAGTTGAATAAATTCTTTATATCACTTATCTCAGAGGACACTATAAGCATTCCAAAAACACTATGGGGAAAAATAAACTTATGAATGAACTAAATTTGGAAGGGGTTCCATTATTACTCTGCATTCATGACGTTTGTAGCTACTTCTTTTAAGATCCGATAATGTGACCCCACAGGTCCAGTGGACTTATTGGCCTTTAACTTCATCAGTTTCCCTAGCACCTCTTTTCAAGCATTTGTCATATTAATATTTGGACATAGCCCATGGTCAAGTCCCACTAAGAGCTGCAGCTCAATCAGACGCTCTGTGAGGGGCAAAATGCTAATATAAAATGCATTCAAGACAGAGGATTGTTAATATATTGCCCATGTGTCTTACTTGGTGTAGGAACGTCTCAGAGGATGACTAGTTAAGGTAAATAATTGGGTGAGGGAAGACAGTCGGGTGTCAAGGGTTGGGGGATTAGTCAACTGCCAACGTCCTAAGGTGTGGAATTTTCACCCTAAGTCTTTATGTCTCACTACCTCTTCATCCTCCTTTAAGATTTCTTTTAGTATCTCTTTGTTACCTTTTGGTCTAATGTCTTCTTGCACAGCTTGTTGCAAAATCTCGTTTGGTAACTTCCTGTGAAGTACATGCAGAATTTTATTACATTAGAGGTGCCATTTATTTTAAGTTATTGTTGCTATTGTTGAATAGAACTGATCAAGTGTATCCATTGTGAAGAATTCAAACTTGAAAATCACAACATAAATGTCCAACTTTGGATTAAAATGTATAGCCTATTGTATAAATTCATTTTACCAGCTGAAAGTTTTGGTGACCATTGTTTAGGGTAAAATGCAATAATGTTGCAATGCTCCTCCTGGCTTGCAGTAGTCATGTGATATTCAGCATGGACTCACTGACTGGATTGTCCATTTCGAAGCCAGTTTAAAGTCATACTACAGAGCAGACTGTTGCCTTGAAAGCTCAGAATGACAATCCTGAAATAGCAATGCCCTCTATCTTTTATCCCTAATCATCATAGAATTAGAACCATAGAATCCCTAGCGTGTGGAAGCAGGCCATTCGGCCCATCATGTCCAAACTGACCCTCTCAAGCACATCCTAGCCAGGCCCACCTCTGTACTCTATTCCTGCAACCCTGCACTGCCCATGGCCAATTCACCTAACCTACACACCTTTGGAATGTGGGAGGAGACTGGAGCATCCAGAGGAATCCCACGCAGACATGAGGAGAATGTGCAAATTCCATATAGACAGTCACCCAAGGGTGGAATCGAACCCAGGTCCCTGGCGCTGTGAGGCAGTAGTGCTAACCACTGAGCTTCAGGCCGCCCCTAATATTAATAAAATCGTGAACATACCTATAACTTTCTAACATATGATGCCAATAAAAAAGTTTCCACCGTTTTACAATCATAAAGTTAGCCTTGATAAATAAGTCAGATGAAGCTTTGAAAAGAAGACACGATGGGTAAAATATATGGCATAGGGACAGGCAATAAATGATGGCTGGTCAGCAATGTCCACATCCTATGAGTGCATATAAAACATGCTCATGTGTGAAAACCATTCATAATAATATTGCAAATGTGTTCAAGAGGCTAATGAGGCTATTTCTAGAAAGAGATTTGAGAGTTTAGATTAGATTAGATTACTTACAGTGTGGAAACAGGCCCTTTGGCCCAACAAGTCCACACCGCCCCGCCGAAGCGTAACCCACCCATACCCCTACATTTTACATCTACCCCTTACCTAACACTACGGGCAATTTAGCATGGCCAATTCACCTGACCTGCACATTTTTGGACTGTGGGAGGAAACCAGAGCACCCGGAGGAAACCCACGCAGACACAGGGAGAACGTGCAAACTCCACACAGTCAGTTGCCTGAGGCGGGAATTGAACCCGGGTCTCCGGCGCTGTGAGGCAGCAGTGCTAACCACTGTGCCACCATGCCGCCCACGGTAACAAAATGAGTAAGTGGAATAGAAACCAAGTAGACAGGGAGCGGCTTGAATACTATCTCCCATCCAACACTGTTTCAAAATGTGCTGTTGCTCTAATATCCACACAGTTAAATATGGATGGCCAAAGGTGCTGTCTGTGATTCTCTCTCTCTCATGTACCTCTACACCTCTAACCACTTTCATTGTGAAAGTTCCCACAGATCACAACCAATCTGATATCTCTAGACTGATAAAAAAATGCAACTTTATCAGAGGGTCCAAAATGCAGGATGATTGCCCATTTGAAATTTTAACTTGTCAGGCAATTACTCAGTGGATAAAGACTAAGTTATGTACTGAATAGTTATCTAGGAAATGTTAGGGGAATTAAAATCACCTCTGACCCTTGGCTATAAAACTGAATCCACTGCTCACCCACACAGATTTCTTTTATCTCAAAATTGATACACAATTGACACCTGACACTTTATACCTTCATTTATCTTGGACATACATTTTCACAGAAGTGTCCAAGTGACTTTGAGATTCAAATTGGGAATGCTGTACCTCCTGTTGTCTCAATGTGTTGGGGGTGGGGAGGTCTGCGTAGACTGCTGGGTTACTTTGGTTTTGATAGTTCCTGCCTCAGAGTTTCAGCCAAAAATCTCAGGAAAGCCCCATTGCTTCGTCTGTTCAGGGTTGGAAATAGGAGTTCTGACCTGGATAGGATGTTTTTAGGCCATTTCCATTCTTAGGATTAGGAAATTAAACGTGATATTTTCTAAAGTCAAGGAACTTCACTTCAAAGTCAGTCAATGATCATAAAGAGAAAAGCCAAATAAATGTATCAATACTTTCACATAGAATAACTATTGCTGGCGAAATTCGTGATGTGGAGGTGCCGGTGTTGGAATGTGGTGGACAAAATCAGAAGTCACATGACACCAGGTTATAGTCTAACAGGTTTATGTAAAGTCACAAACTTTTGGAGCGCTCCAAAAGCTTGTGATTTTAAATAAACCTGTTGAATTATCACCTAGTGTCATAGGACTTCTAACTTTGGCTAAACCTGGACACAAGTTGGCACAGGGAAGAACTATAGCATTGAATGATTAATCATGTTCTCCACTAACGAAGGAATTGAAGCAGAAGAAAAAAATAAAACCTTGGCACCTTCAAATTACAATCATATCTTGGGAGAACATTTGATCCAACATCACTATTGAATGGTTTGTAATACTCAGTATGGTCATTGTAATGTGGCCACAGAGGTATGATTAGAAAGGTGCACGCTGATGTGACTTTATAATGCTGTCTGCTGTGCGGATACCAGCTACACATCCTGGCATCCAATTTGCTACATCACATATAACCTTTGTCGATTCAGATCATTCACAAAAACTAATGCCTGCAAAACATGGCATCTATGTTTGGTCACCTCATTCAAATGTTTTTGTTTTTTAACTATGTTGCATGCTATAAGATGCAACAAAGACTAAATGGCAGAAAATATCGCAGAGAGGAAATTTGAAACGTAATAAACAAAAAAGAACTTCAAATATGCAACAGGTTAGGTAGTCACTTTGGAGAGATAATTATTAATATATCAGCTGTATGACTTTTCAGATATGACAAGATTTAAGCAAGCCCAGAGACAGAGAAGGAAGGGTGAAGGGGAAATAGGAACATCAGTGATAGGGGGGCTTGATTATGATTAAAGAGCATGTTCCATTTGTTTTCTTGACAGCTTTGAGATATTGCGTCCATAGATGATTTTATTAATAGTAGTGTATCACCATCAAGTCAGAAGCAACTAACAAATGATCAAATTGTTGATTATGTCTGCTACTTTATGATCTTTGTAACCATCAGGAACAACACTGATAAGACAGCTAGCATCTGTGCTGACAATCAATGCAAAGATGCAACATCAGAAAACAATTTCACACTGGCAGCAAAGATGATCAAAGTTTTTGGACCAGATTTTCATGGAGTTGAGAAGACAAATGGGACCCAGATGTTGAAGTCTGACCTCAATTTCCAGCAGATGTGATTCTTGCAGTACAGCGAAGACAGGCTGTTCATCACACAAGCAGGAAATAAAACCTCAGCAAAGGCATTTGAACTCCGCACTGTTCAAACTTACCTCAATTTCGCTATTGTAAGGCATTGACCCACAGTGACAAGTTAACCATTGATACAGAAGTCATGAATATTCTTCAAGGATAGATGAGGTCTGTAGAACTGTCATGACTGGAAGTTTTTAAATTGCCCTGATTGTAAAAAAATACATTTTTAAAAATGTTGCTGCTGAGAATGAATAAATGATTTTATGGTCACGTATGTAGAGTAAGATGCCAATAAAAGACAGTGGAAAACTTTCATTTCTCACCACAATTTGGTGCCATTTTGAATACTTCAAGAAAAAAAGAAGGCAGAGTCCATCACCCCTGAGCCAACTTATCACCATCACCAACACCTGCACCACCATCTTCCTTGACTGCTTCAGTCTACACGAGACACAACTATATTGACGTTATTGATTGGCAGGCTCCATCTTTCTCCGCTGAGCTGACACTCCTGGGCCACTGTCTCACTGCTGCCTGCACTAGATATTGGAGTCACAACTCTCGCAATTGAGCCTCCTTGACAATTATGCTGTGATGCCCGCCTGCCACTGCCAGTGATGGCCCCAACCAACGACCAAGTCGCCGATCCTGAGGCACCATCTTCTGCTGCTGGCCCTACCTCATTGATGTTGTCCCTGCCAGCATCAGCAATTGCTGATTCTGATGCCAGTTCCTTGCTCACCCGGGAAAGGTAAGGGCTTACTTCAGGTCTACATGCTGGGCCCACAGTTCTCCGCATTGTGCCCACTTGAGGTCTGCATGCTGGGCCCACACTCCTCCACACTGAGCCCATTTGAGGTCTGTGTGCTGGGCTCACAGTCCTCCACACTGTGCCCACTTGAGGTCTGCATGCTGGACCCACACTCCTCCACACTGTGCCCACTTGAGGTCTGCATGCTGGACCCACACTCCTCCACACTGTGCCTGCTCAAGGTCTGCATGCTGGGCCCACACTCTTCCACACGGTGCCCCCTTGAGGTCTGTGTGCTGGGCTCACAATCCTCCACACTGTGCCTGCTTGAGATCTCTGTGCTGGGCCTACTCGATGGGCTGGTTTGACAGATAATCATTAGAAACAAATATCTTTGTGCAATTTTAATGGAGATATTTGTTGACATTTCCCAAGAACCATCGTCATGTCATTGCAAAGTCTTTGTTGAATTTCAAAAGGTACAAGTATTTTAACAGTGGTATCTGTGTTCACAGTTTGATTGACAGTTTGAAGATGTGATTAAGAGGTTATTAAAAGATAAAATCATCTTTGATATGGGGTCTGAATCAGCATGTTTTTGTTTTTAAGAAATTAATTACTTGAGATTTGAAATCTTTGACTGGATTTTTTAACAGAGGCTTTTTCACAATTAATAGAATAGGATGAAAGATTTATTTGATTGTTAGATGTTTATCTTCTTTAAATGCAGCCAAGAGAGATAGTCCAGAAAGTTGTTTCTGTCATTCAGCCAATTCTGTATCAATGTTGTTATTCTCCCTTTTATTCCAAGGGTTAGAACTTGGTACGCAGATCTGTTGTATGATGCTGTATCAAATATAGTCCACATCAACAACATTACCCTCATCAATTATCTCGACTACCTCTCCAAAAAAAGCTCCAGCTAATTAGTTAGACATGATTTTCTCTTATGAATTTTATTTTACACTCATGTTATGTGAGCATTGCTGGGAAGGCTTAAGTGGTCTGGGCTGTTTTGGTTATGAAGTCTCTTGCTTCAGAATTTCAACCAGCAAACCGACAGGAAAGTGTACAACACTTTTAATGCTCTGGGTTGGAAATAAGAATTCTAACCTAGATCAGGCACCATAGATTAATCTTTATTGTCTGTCCTGAACTGAAATTCACACTGGCTCTCCTTAATTAACCTGTATTTTTCTATCAAGCTAGTAATGTTGTCCTGAAGTATTGTTTCTAGAAGGATCTGCACCAAAGTTGAATTGACTGATCTGGAGTTGTTGGGCTAATCTTTACATTTTTTTTGAACAAAGGTCTGACGTTTGCAATTCTTTAGTCTTTTGCCACCACCCAAGTTTAAGGAAGACTGAAAATTATGGCCAGTGCCTTCACAATTTCCAATCACATTTCCTTCATAGGTTCTCATTCCCTGCATAGGAACTTTCATAAAGACAGATGCAAAGCATTCACTTAACATCTCAGCTCAGCTCAGGGAGGGGCAGTGAGAATGTCACTGGACATAAGATCTAAATCTCACCATGGATGCTCATGGAATTTGAATTCAATTCATTAATCTGGAATTTGTCTCGTGGTAACCATGAAATAATTGAGGGCAGGAAAGATTAGTAGTTTAGAGGATGAGGTGTCTGGAAATCATTGAATTGACTCGATGCATGCGGTAGTGAGAGTTGCAGTCCCTCAATCTCAAAGAGAAAGGCCTGCAGCATAGAGTGGGTCATGGACCCTTGAGGATGAGGTAGAACAGAAAGGATGGTGGCACTTCTCTCTGTGTACAGATACTGTCAGTCTTGAGTGTTTCCAGCACTTTGTATTTGTATTTCAGATTCCAGCATCCATAGTATTTTGCTTTTATCTCAGTAAATCTTGGCTTGTTGGACTCTTATGTATTGGGTGAAAAAGGAATCCTGTCCACATTGTTGGAACTCTATTCTCTTATTCAAATTATGCATCTCTTCTGTCTAATAAATGTAAGGTCATTGAAATCCCCATGAAAATTATTCCATGGATTTTATTCAATTCCTCCCTCTGTCATCTGGACAGTCTTCCACCATACCTTCTCCATTCCCCATTCCCCATTCCATTGCTCTAAACCCTCCCCCACACAAACGCAATAAAGACAGGGTCCCCCTTGTCCTCATCTATCACTCCACCACTCTCCACATCCTACATATCATCCTAAAATATTTTTTGCCAACTCCAACAAGATCCCACCACCAAGAACATCTTCCCCTTCCCATCCTCTCTGCCTTCCGAAAGGACTGTTCCCTTTGTCAATCCTTGATTCATGCCACTCTCCCCACCAACACCTCTTGAATCCCCAGGTACCTTCCCCTGCAACTAGAAAAGAAGCAAAACCTGCCAGCACACCATCCAACCTCACCTCCAAGCAGGGCCCCAAACAGTCATTCTAAATGAACAAAGGTTCACCTGCTTCTCCTCTAACCTAGCTTACTGTATCCGGTGCTCCTGATGTGATCTTTTCTAAATTGATGTAAACTCAGGGCACATTTTGTTGTGCACCTCAGCCGGGCTCACAGAGGCCTAGCTGACCTCCCAGTCACCACCCATTTTAATTCCCTGTCCCATTAGCTTTCGGACGTGACCATCCTCAGCCTCCTCCATTGCCATAGTGAATCAGCCCACAAATTGGAGGAACAACACATCTTCTGCCAGCCTACAGCCTGGAGGACATAAAATTAAGTTCTCCAATTTGAAATAACCTCCCTTCCCATTACTCAACTCCCTTCCCAGGCCCTCCTTCTCTCTTCCATTCCTCTGACTGACCCTTCCTTCCAGCTACCAACCAGATTCATTCCTCCAACCAGGCCGTACCTCTACATGTCTTCACCTACCTCTCCACCCTGCCCCGCTCCTCACCCAAACCCCCCCTTTCCCTTTACACATGCAGCTCCCCTTACACCCACTCCCAGTCCTGAAGGAGGGTTACACACGAAATGTTGACTTCTCCACTTCCTGATGCTGCCTGGCTTGCTGTGTTCTTCCAGCCTCCTGCTTGTCTATCATTGCCCTTCTTCAACATCCACAGTTCATTAGTTTATTCTCCAAAGAACCTTCTCTCTTTTAATAAAGTCATTCCTTGTTCTTCTAAACATGAATGAGTTCAGGTTCAATTTATTCAATCTCTCCTGATAAGACCATCACACTTTGCCCAAGACCAACATGGTTAACCTTCTCTGGACTGACTCCTTTGCCTGAATATCTTGCCTTAGAAAGGGGAACAAGAACTTTTTGCAGTGGACAAGCTGTGGTCTGAATAGTGTCCTGCATAGTTAGAGCAAAATTTAAGCCCAAGTCTGTGCAAAAGATCTCATGGCTCCCATGTTTCAAGTTCTCATTTATCGCCCCTATGAAAATTGATTGCTTGGTCATTTATTTTAATGTTTGTGGGGCAATGTTATGTACAAACTGACTGCCGTTTATGTCCACAAAACAGTTACTGCACTTCAAATCTAATTGCAGTGAACTGTAGGTTTTTTGAGACTTGATATGGTGTATAAAATACAAAACCAAATAACATATTTATTTTAAAAAATGAAATCAATGCCTGGCTAATATTGGCTGACAAAGGATCAGATTTAAAAGATATGATGTTGTTTATTTTAAGCATTCTTTATTTGTTTACTTGGGTCAGTGCCATTTCACGCACCAAAAGAAATGTCCAGTAGTTGCCAGAAGATGATTAATGTTTTTCTCTGCTCTGCAAAGGTAAATACAGCCATTTTCTCTGTTCCCTCACAGTCATTTTAACCCTGCCACTGTGATCTCCAGTTCCCATTATTGCATTCAGCATTTCAGTCAATGGCCACTCGTCCACCTCATCTTCTTAAACCACTCACCCTTCCCATGCTCTGCTCCCTCACCTGGGCCACTTCACACCACTCCGGTTCCTACATCATGACAATAATTACTCCATTCACTTTGACTGCACACAATTCTTCCTTTTGTCTCATTTCAAAAGAAAATACCTCATAATTGAACATAAAAATCAAGATGGACTGCAGTAGGGCTGCCTTCCACTCCTCACCCCTGTGAGAAGATCCTTGAGATGGCTGCAGAGTATTGAGACCAATCATGAGAGAACACTGAAATCTTCACATCAAGACAATCGAGTAAACATCACCGCCACTGTTAACTTATACTGAAGATATCAGGGGTCTCCCAGCATTGCAAAACTACTGATCTCTCCACTGGTCTGTTATGCAGGCACCAGTGACAAATACACAGCCACTGACTGAAAGGGGTCAACCTCTTTGCTCATTGGCTCCTTTTCCATTTCCAAAGAAAAAGCCATAGATCCTACAGACGATGCCCTGGCGAGACTGTCTCTGGCGCCCTCTAGCAGCTCAAACACATTCATCTGTTGAGATTAGATTTGGGGGCATGATCTGGTGAGCATTTTACTGATATGTGGATAATGAGTGGAGGGGGCTCGCTATACATGGAGCATGCAATGTGAAATTACTTTGAATAGACTTTAAAATGGACTGGTGAAGCAAACAACAAGCCACACTGACCCAGTAATCATTCTGCAAATCAGGAATTGGCACACATTCATTTCTCACAATGCATGGAAAAATCACAAACTTCACACAAATGAGGTGGGATTAACTAATGCTGAGACTATTCATCAAAAGGCAGAAGAGAAAATGAAGTGACATGTAGAGGTTACCAATCATGACATGTGAAAATTAGCAATCAATTCAGCAAATATTTACTGTACTTATAAAAACAACAGCAAATAAACAACATGACAGCGCATAAAATCACTCCCACAATATATTAAAATTATTTAAGGAGCAACCTTGGTTTCATATTGAACAGAGAACTTATTACTGTAAATAAACCTCCTCATATTAGATAAAGAAATGCAAAATTCATGAATGGATTTCTATATAGATGTACAGTTAGTTTTCTACTGTGTATGTAAACTGTACTCAGTGGCAGTGCTGCCTCTTTCACAACAGCCTGGGGCATGAGTTGGTGAAGCTGAGTTCTCAGTGTCAGCTGAAAGAAGAGGAGAAACAAAGAAACAAGTGCCCAAATCAGACCAGTTTGACTTTATACAAGTGACCTCAGCATTACACCTCCAATGCTACAGTGAGGGTAACAACTCCAAAAATAGGATCACCATAGAGTCATAAAGATGTACTGCACCAAAACAGACCCTTCGGTCCAACTCGTCCACGCCGAGCAGATATCCAAAATTAATCTAGTCCTATTTGCCAGCACTTGGCCCTTATTCCTCTAAACCCTTCCTATTCATATACCTATCTAGATGCCTTTTAAATGTTGTAATTGTACCAGCCTCCACCACTTCCTCTAGCAATTCATTTCGTACACACACTACCCTCTGTGTGAAAAATTGCCCCTTATGTCTCTTTTTATCTTTCCCCTCTCACTATAAACCTATGCCCTCTACTTTTGGAAGTCTCCGCCCTTGGAAAAAGACCTTGGCAGTTCACCCTATCCATGCCCCTCATGGTTTTATTAACCTCTATAAGGTAACCCCTTAGTTTCTGATGCTCCAGGGAAAACAGCCCCAGCCTGATCATCCTCTCCCTATAGCTCAAACCCTCCAACCCTAGCACCATCCTTATATATCTTATGCATCCTTTCATGTTTAACAACATATTTCCTGTGTCAGGGAGAGCAGAATCGAATGCAGTATTCCAAATGTGGCCTAACTGATATCCTGTGCAGCCACAATATGACCTCCCAATTCCAATCCACAGACCAATAAAGGCAAGTGCACCAAAAGCCTTCTTCATTACGCTGTCTATCTGTGGTCGCATCTTCATGGAACCATGAACCTGTGCAAGGTCTCTTTGTTCAGCAACAATCCCCAGGGCTTTATAATTAAGTATAAGTCCTGGCCTAATTTGTCTTTCTAAAATTCAGTACCTCACACTTATCCAGATTAAACTCCATCTGCCATTTCTTGGCCCAACGGCCCATCTGATCAAAATCCTGTTGTAATCTGAGGTAACCTTCTTCACTGTCCACCACACCTCCAACTTTGGTGTCATCTGCAAACTATTTGGAAGTCATAGAGGGTCATAGAGATGTACAGTATGGAAACAGACCCTTTGGTCCAACCCGTCCATGCTGACCAGATATCCCAACCCAATCTAGTCCCACCTGCCAGCACCCAGCCCATATCTCTCCAAACCCTTCCTATTCATATACCCACCAGATGCCTTTTAAATGTTGCAATTGTACCAGCTTCCACCACTTCCTCTGGCAGCACATTCTATACACGTACCACCCTCTGCGTGAGAAAGTTGCCCCTTCGGTCTCTTTTATATCTTTCCCCTCTCACCCTAACTTATGCCCTCTAGTTCTGGACTCCCCGATCCCAGGGAAAAGACTTTGTCTATTTATCCTATCCAAGCTTCTCATGATTTTATAAGCCTCTATAAGGTCACCCCTCAGCATCCGACGCTCCAGGGAAAACAGCACTAGCCTATTCAACCTCTCCTGAAAATGTGTTGCTGGAAAAGTGCAGCAGGTCAGGCAGCATCCAAGGAACAGGAGAATCGGCATTTCGGGCATAAGCCCTTCTTCAAGAAGGGCTGCTGCCCGAAACGTTGATTCTCCTGTTCCTTGGATGCTGCCTGACCTGCTGCGCTTTTCCAGCAACACATTTTCAGCTCTGATCTCCAGCATCTGCAGTCCTCACTTTCTCCTATTCAACCTCTCCCTATAGCTCAAATCCTCCAACCCTGGCAACATCCTTGTGGATCTATTCTGAACCCTTTCAAGTTTCACAACATCTTTCTGATAGGAAGGAGACCAGAACTGCACGCAATATTCCACAGTGGCCTAACCACAGTCCTGTACAGCCGCAACATGACCTCCCAACTCCTGTACTCAATACTCTTATTGACAAAGGAAAGCATACCAAATACCTTCTTGACTATCCTGTCTACCTGTGACTCCACTTTCAAGGAGCTATGAACCTGTACTCCAAGGTCACTTTGTTCAGCAACACTCCCTAGGAACTTGCCATTAAGTGTATAAGTCCTGCTAAGATTTGCTTTCCCAAAATGCAGCATCTCACATTTACCTAAATTAAAGTCCACAATATGACTTAACAACCTAGATATTCTAAAGAGTGGCAATTACATTGCTCTTATTTTTGTTTTGCCTAAGGTCCGAGTTCCACATTTCCTGCTAGCAATTCCAATCACAGCTCTTGCGGAAATTGGGAGCAAACCTGAAATCTAATAGTTCCCTCTCATGCTGACATTTCTAACAGCAGTCAGAGTCATAGAGTCATAGAGATGTACAGCATGGAAATAGACTCTTTGGTCCAACTCGTCCATGCCGACCAGATATACCAACCCAATCTAGTCCCACCTGCCAGCACCTGGCCCACATCCCTCCAAACTCTTCCTATTCATATACCCATCCAAATGCCTTTTAAGTGCTGTAATTATACCAGCCTCCACCATTTCCTCTGGCAGCCAATGCCATATTCTATGATCAACAGCCAAATACTTTGAAAGCTCCAGTGAAAGGGGAAGGGTGGCGCTAAATGTTCGGGTTTGATGGTGGGAGGGGTGAAGAGGGTGGTGTGGGCTGGCGTCTGCAGGGTTGGAGAGCAGGTTCTGAGGGTACCAAAATAAAATGAATAAACAGAGAAGCCTCATACCTCTCATGAACACTTTGTTAAAAAAAAAAGACAGATTGGGAACCCTGAAGCTCCTGCTAACAATACATAGCCACATTAAAGTTTGTAAAATTCATTGGAACTTTCAGGCCCACTACAGCTTTCCAAAGTTTACTCAGATGAGATGAAGCAACATCATGACAAGTCAAATGACTGGCTTTTGCACTTTGTGAGCTTCCCAATTTCAGGAATTAAAAATCAGATTTATAATGCCAAAACATTGGTTCCCATTTCAGAATATTGTATCTCAATTCTACATGATAAAATAGTGAGAGGTGGAATGGAAATATAATCTAGTCACCCCGCCGCCATTTCAGTAATCCAGCCATTTCATTCACAGCATGCAGCCTGTGATACATTAGGATGCTTGTGATGTGGGAACTATTACATCCATTTGACTTCCAGGGGACAGGAAGCAGATTCACTGGTTTTGTTTAGGCATTAATTCTTTAAATAAATAAGCTGAAAACAATTATTTGAAAATGTTTTAATTTTCTGTTATTAATATTGAAATGTAATTTTTATGTCACTCTTTAATTAAGCGTAACTTATTTTTTATTTTCTAATTGAATTTCACTACAAGCATCAGTTAGTACTGAATAACGATCCACTGTAGATGACAATTTTAATTATATTCTATTTATTGACTAGGAGGGTCACAGATCAGTCATATTACAACTGCTTCAATATTTTTCCAGCCTTGCATGTCGAACAACTGTACCAAATGCAACAAAAACTGTTAACTGGTGCTGTGCTAATTCATATCATTTGTGTGTATCCTTTTCATATGAAAACTGAATTTCATACTCTTTGGCCTCAATTTCTATGAAGTCTTAGGCCAGGATGATGCCAGTTCAGAATCTAGAAGTTGTGCAATTGAACCTGGAACCCATCATTTGTGCTAAGTCAGAAGGGGTGGAGATACTTAAGAGACAGGAAGTATTTCAGGCACCAACAGCCAAGGATGCAGCAGTAGATTCAAAAGTGCAGCTGCCTTCAAACAGAAGAAACATTGTTTCAGAAACTTGGATGACCAATCTTATGGGTTTTAATTAGTTGAAGGCAGGGGCTAAAGCTACTAGAGTTCTTTGGAAAGGTAAACTATTTGAAAATGTAATAAACCTTTGAAGGTGAATAAAGGTTTGGAACTGTTAAGATGTTATGGCATTTAAATACCCAGAACTTTAAGTTACAAAAAAAACACCCACCTGCAGTTTAAAAAGAAATGATGCCTGCAATTTCAGTATGTGTATGTGTATGTTGACCTATGCACGTGGGTTATCATTATAGGTCTGGTGTTGTTTGACTGCTTCCACATCACATCGTTATCTTAGTGGGACTACAGGGTTGTAAATTCACAGTTTGATTGACAGTTTGATTGATTATCTGCAATAGATAATTGAGAATTTTGTTTTATCTGATCTGAACATGGCTCCTGAGGAATGTCCATTATTGAATACTGTGTAAGTTGGATTGGATAGTGTAAAGACAAAGGGTGATGGGTGGGTATTATGTGTTGGAATGAATTGGCACGGGGCGGCACAGTGGCACAGTGGTTAGCACTGCTGCCTCACAGCGCCTGAGACCCGGGTTCAATTCCCGCCTCAGGCGACTAACTGTGTGGAGTTTGCACGTTCTCCCCGTGTCTGCGTGGGTTTCCTCCGGGTGCTCCGGTTTCCTCCCACAGTCCAAAGATGTGCAGGCCAGGTGAATTGGCCATGCTAAATTGCCCATAGTGTTAGGTAAGGGGTAAATGTAGATGTAGGGGTATGGGTGGGTTACGCTTCGGCGGGGCGGTGTGGACTTGTTGGGCTGTTTCCACACTGTAAGTAATCTAATCTAATCTAATCTAATTTAAACTGATCACGAAGCTGCCATTGACTAGGAAGGGCTATGGGATTATAAGGGGTTCACAAGATACATGAGTTAGCATTAAGTTAGGTTGGAGGGTTACAGGAGTGTTACGGGGTACAGGTTGGCATGAGGGACATGAGAATGGTTGGAGGGACACATTTCAGCTTGGGGATAAGGGGCAATGGGTGGTGGGGCACAAATTGACATGGTTGGTATAACAGGCATCAATGTGAGTAAAGTCATGGAATGTATTTTTTAAAATTCATTTATGAGATGAGGGCATTGCTCATTTAGATCTAAATTAGATCTAGCTTATTTACAGTGTGGAAACAGGCCCTTTGGCCCAACAAGTCCATACCGACCCGCCGAAGCGTAACCCACCCAGACCCATTCCCCTACATTTACCCCTTCACCTAACACTACGGGCAATTTAGCATGGCCAATTCAACTAATCTGTGCATCTTTGGACTGTGGGAGGAAACCGGAGCACCCAGATAAAACCCACGCAGACACGGGGAGAACGTGCAAACTCCACACAGACAGTCGCCTGAGGCGGGAAATGAACCCGCGTCTCTGGCGCTGTGAGGCAGCAGTGCTCACCACTGTGCCACCGTGCAGCCCATTTACTTAAGATCCCAACATTTATTGCACATTCCCAGTTACCCAAAGGGTAGTTAAGAGTCAACTGCATTGCTGTGGGTCTGGAGGTAAGGATGGCAGTTTCCTTTCCTAAAGGGCATTAATGAACAGATGGGTTTTTCTGATTCATGGTCAATATTAGATTTCTGATTCCAGATTTTGCCAAAGAAGTTGATGAACACTGAGACCTGCTTTTTAAACAGCTGCCCTGCACCTTGGCTCCCTCTGAACTTTTCCTAGGAGCAACAGACCCAATTCCGTTCACACCCACTGCACCAGAATAAGCATTCATTCATTCAGGACATGTTCTGCCAAGGTAGAACTATGAAGGGAAGCTTCCAACTCTGTGCCCCCAAATTACGTGAAAAGTCAACTATTAATTTTCCATTTCTTTCCTCCCTTTCTCGTATGGACCGACTTATCCTCGGATATTGTTTAAATGTCCATTCCTCAGACAGTGCATGTTGTCAGACATTGTGACCTTAGCACAGGCATCAGAACCTGTGTGCCATACAACTCCTTTAAACCCAAAGTACAATAGGCTTAACTAATGGTTCCAACCTCTGGTCAAGAGACACTAATGCTAACTTTAGCATTGTCAACATTATTTAGGCTGCAGGTTATCCAATTTGGTAGCAAAAACAGGAAGGCAGATTTTTATTTAAATGGTGATAGATTGTGAAAAGGGAGATGCAGCAAGACCTGGGTGTCCTTGTACACCTGTTGCTGTGGAGAGCACGTCATTGAATGTATTCAAGAAAGAAAAAGTTTTTTTTATACTTCAAAGGCATCAAGGAGTATGGGGAGGAAAAGGGAATATGATATTGAGATGGATGATCAGCCATGATCATAGTGAATAACAGAGCAGGCTAAAAGGGCTGAATGGCTTACACCTTCATCGATTTCATATGTTTCTATGATAGGAATGCCATTAATGTGATGCCCCTGTTGAAAGAGAGTGAGTTAGCCTAATATCTGTCATGGGACAAAGCTCGAGTTCAGTATAAAGGAGAACCTAATAGGGTGCTTAGAGAAGTGTAACACAATCAAACAAAGTCAACATCGTTTTTTGGAAAGGGAAATACTTGACATATTTTCTAAAGTTCTTGGCACATAACAAGCAAAGTTGATAAAGGGAACTGTTAGATGGAGTGAACCTGGATTTTCAGAAGTCATTCTAGAAGGTGCCACATAAAAGGTTATTACAGAAGACAGAAGCTCACGGTACTGGGGTAGTGTATATGCTTGGATTGAAGACTGCTTAACACACAGAAGGCGGAGAGCCAGGAATGAACTGCTGGAGGAAATGGTAGGTGCAGGTATAGTTACAACATTTAAAAAACATTTGGACAGGTATACGAAAGGTTTAGAGGGATATGCAAGTGAAGGCAAATGGAGTGGGTTTAGTTTGGGAAACCTGGTCAGCATGGACGAATTGGACCTAAGAGCCTGTTTCCATGATGTATGACTCTATGACTATCTAAGACTCTATGATTAATAGGTCCTCCTCAGGTTGAAAAGATATAGTTAGTGGAGTGCCAAGAGGATCAGTCTTAGGCTTCAATCATTTACTGTTTATATTAATAACTACTTGGAAGATGCCTCAGAAGGACAACAAAGGACAATATAAAATGGGGGATACAATTCTAAAGCAAGTGCAGGAGTGGAGGGAACTTGGGGTATGGATTCAAAGATCATGGAAGGTGACAGGACATTAGCAGGATCAGTAAATAAAGCATACCATGTTCTCAGCTTTATTAATACAGACATAAAGTACAAGAACAAGCAATTGATAATAGATTTCAGACAGCGAAGGTGTTGTACCTTGTCAAGGTATAGAATGCATTACCTGGAAATCTGGTGGAGACATTCAAGAGGACATTGCATTTTGTTTTTGGAAAGTAATGATGTGCAGGGATATGGAGAAAAAGCAGGATACTGGCACAAGATAATAGAGCTGTATTGAATTATAGGATCGGTACAAGCATGATAAGCTGATAAGCATCTTTCTGCACCATAACATTACTGTGTTCTGTGACCTGGAGGAGGGATTGTGCTTAAATTTGCAGACGGTACAAAATTTGTGGGAGAGCATGTTGCAATGAGGACAGAGAAAATCTGCAAAGCGTTATAGTTCGATTGAGTAAGTGACCAAAAACCTGGCTGATGGAGTTGAATGGAGTAGGATAGGTAGGAAAAACAAAACGTAGCCTACTACTTAAATAGAGAAAGATATTGCAAAAAGTGCAGTGCAGAGGGATCTGGGTGTTCTTGTACGTTAAACACAAAAGATTAGCATGCAAATGCAGCAAATATTTAAGAAGACAAATGGAATTTAAGCGGTCATTGCTAGAGAATTGGTGTTTCTAAGTTGGGAAGTCTTGTTACGACTGTACAATGTGTTGGTGAGACTACATATGGAGTTCTGTGTACAGTTTTAGTCCCCCTATTTGAGAAAGGATAGACTGGCCTTGGAGGCAGTTCTGAAGAGATTCATTCACCTTATTGCTGAGATGAATGGATTGCCTGATCAAGAATGGCTAAATAGGTTGGGACTTTATTCATTACAGTTTTAAAGAATGAGAAACACACAAGATTCTGAGGGGGCTTGACAGGAAAGATATTGAGAAGATTTTTTTTCCACGATTGGGGAAATCTAAAACTAGAGAACATAGTTCCAGGAAAGCCCACCATTGACTTGTCAGTTCCTTGAGTGGCATATGTGGTTCTGGGAGATAATGAGGATTGCAGATGCTGGAAAGTCATTATTGATAGAATGTGGAGATGGAAAAAGCACAGCAGGTCAAGCAGTATCAGAGGAGCACGAGAGTCGGCATTTCAGTCAGGACCCTTCATCAGCATATATGTGGTTCTGGGCTTCCTGAAAAGAAGCAACACAGCTATCCCACTGACACTCCAGTCGAGACTCCTGCCACCTCCTCCCAATGCGTTTAATAGTGGAATTTCCTGTGAATAAAGATATAAAACCTGTGCTTCATACATGACTTCATTCCAGTAAAGTAATATCAATTTAACAGAGTATAGTAATGTTGTCAGGTAGACAATTACAGAGTGTTGGAAGCTTGCTTCTCCACCCTCAGGAGAAAAGTCAGTGGCTTGTCACAAAGTTCTGTGAATGGGCTACACGAGCTCTGAATGGGACCTTATTTCCTCATAGCACAGCAGGATCCATTTTCTGAAACAACCCACTCTAAGAGTCCCAGCAACACCAGAGCAGTGTTGTTGGCTTTGCCGGACTGTTGACAGGCTGTCTAGAAAGTTTCGAGATTATAGTGTTGCTGGAAAAGCACAGCAGGTCAGGCAACATCCAAGGAGCAGGAAAATCAACGTTTTGGGCAGGAGCCCTTCATCAGGAAGGGTCCTTCATCGATTTTCCTGCTCTTCGGATGTTGCCTGAGCTGCTGTGCTTTTCCAGCACCACCCTAATCTCGACTCTGATCTCCAACATCTGCTGTCCTCACTTCCGCCTATCAAGGAAGTTTGATGGAACCTGGACTCAGTTAAGTAAAGGGGCTTTGAGCTGTGTTTTTCCCATAGATGACTGGGCCAAAAAGGTAGGGGGGCTTGTTTTAACAAATTTTACAGGTGGTAAGGGAGGGGGTGCTATCTTCCTAAGGGAGTGTCATGATAGACAAAAGGCAGCATCCAATGATAGCACACCTCTTATCCTTCTCACGAGTGTAAGGACTTTAATTTTAAAAAGTGATTTTAATCAAAACTCCCACGACCACTTAGCCTTTCTTATTTATTTACATACGATGGGTGAGCTCTCAAGTTTGGTCCTCACCCTCTGTCTATTATGAGGTTTGACCATTTGAGTGCCACCTCTCCCTTTACTACATGCCCCACATACACCTGACGAGTAAATGCAGTATTCAGCCCATGGATATTAAGAGCAAAAAAGTATTAATTTCCAACAGCTGAAGTATCAGAAATGTTAATAAGTAGCAACACTTGAGACTTATTTAAGATTGCTGCAGTAGTGTCCATATTGACTCTCTAAACCTTACTTGTCCACTTACTGATCTATTGGTCCAATATAAGCATCAATTAAGTCCTACTGAGCAATAGACAGAAACCTATTATAAAATTAATGCTACATCATGCTATCTTACTTTCAAGGGAAACTGGTCCCTTTAGACCTCAATTAAAATCAAATATCCACTGGAAAACTTGCTTAATGGCTAAAGCATATTAATACCTATTTTGTTTCCAGTCACATAAATCTTTTCAAGCACAAAAACACGTGCAGTAATCCAACCAATTGCATTCTTTATGAGGTCACAAAAGATTCATTAGATCTCCCAGATGAGAACAAACGTGGCAATATATAACAAGTGTGCCTATGCAGAGTGTAAAAATCATTAACACAACATTAGAATGACCTTTCAAAGACCCTCCCAGGATGCCTGTCGTTCATTACTCCTACAATCAGAAAGATACAAAATCCATTTCCAAAGCACTAACAGTAGCACTAAAAATGTATCATCAAAATATTCAGGTTTCTGCTATCATTCAATTGTACAGCAGCGCATTAGAAAAAACAACTAAATGTTCAGAGGATCCCTAATGAGAACATTTATTTTATCTAATACAAGTGTCAATTTCAAGTGTCTTAAGTTTGTTTTGCAATAGTTTAGCAAGCAAGATGATAAGGTCTAAAATACAAATATTCCAAAACAAAATTCTCACTTTAAATAGAAAATATTCCATGAATGAACACAATTTGTGTGCAGCAGAGCCATGATTTCCAATTAATTAGCAGGTATGTGAGAGCCTTTCCATTTAAAACATCTTCAAAATATTGATCTTATTGTGGTGTAGGAATACACACCTTTGACATTATAATTCATAACAACATTTTGTAAACCATTCCTCGCACCATTTGGATTCACGAGTGCATTGACCACGAGTGAAATATGATTCTGTTTGGTCTGCAGCTAGACAGGACAGGATATCTGCCCCACAGCAGGAAGCGTAATAAATTAGGGGAGGCGATGACTGCTTGAGAAGGTTATCACTAGAGAATTAGTCCAGTGACCCAGGTAATATTCTGGGTGCCTGGGGTTGATTCCCACCATGCAGATGGAGGAGTTATATTCAACAAAAATCTGGAATTAAAAGTCTAATATTGACCATGAACCCATTGCTAATTGCTAGGAAAACCGATGTCCTTTCAGGAAGGAAATTTGCCATCCTTACCTGGCCTGACTTACATGTAACTACAGACCCACAGCAATGACTCTCAAATGCCCTCTGGACAATGAATGCAGGCATAGCCAGTGATGCCCACATCCTCTGAATGAATAATAAAAAAAGACCCCAAGGAACCTTGCAGTTAGGAACTTTATTTCATTTGGGCTTTTGGAGATTGCATTGATGGGAGCACCACCGTATTTTAATATGTATGACCATTCCCCTGTCATCCATAGTAAATTCTTCCCCATGTCTTTTTGGCCACAAATTCAATTTTTCCTGCATTTGTGTTTCATTACGAAGGTCTATCATGCAAATAAAATCATGGTCATGAATATTTATAGGGTTAATATAGTAACATTCTGTAGCAATATAGTCATCTGTTTTTCAGTATCAGTCTCCATAAGTACATTAAATGCATCACTAAAACCAATTTGCATATACTAAGATCCCAAACAGTTATGAACAATTTATATTTTTATTGATCTTTTTACTACCTCAGATAATCCTAAACTCCCTTACTTTGGAAGTGCAGTCACTGTTGTAATGAAGGCAATATCATGAAGTAAATGATTAATTAATTTAGGGCAGTCTCAGACTGAACAACAAAAGGCTTACCTTAAGGGGATCACAGGAAAAACACTTGGGAAAAGAAAATGCCCCTTGCACCCTGTCAAGATCCTCCACTGGGGCCTCTGCATCAGAACACTGTCATTTAACCACCAGTCAGCAAGACATGAAGCATCTGTCCTGGCTCCAGCAGTTAAGTTCTCATCGAGTTTTGACCCTAATTCTTGACCAGTCTCCAAAGCAAGTGTGGTGCCAAGGAGTAATTTCAAGTAAGAGATTCTTTTCATTAACAATGAACTTTCTGCTGCTCCTAGGAATGTTGTAGCTGGGCGAGTGGTGGTTCTTGGCTGTCATGGAGCAGGAACTAAAATGATAAAGACTGGTGTGATGGAAGGGGAGTGAGGCGAGAGCTCGACAGTCAAACTATCAGAAACGTATTTATCATGTCAGATTGCAGAAAGAGTATAAGCTGGGAATGAGGAAGGGACATGAGGTAGGAACATGTGTCATTTCAGTGTTCTCAGCAATATCAGAGGCCACATAGCACATCATAGCCTGACTCATGATGTGGAATAGTATCTCTGTACGGCTATCTCAGGAGATGCTGGCATCTTTGTGCCTAACCAGCTTTGCTTTGTTCTCTCATTAGAAGGGACATTTAGCCAAAAGAGAGCAAATTGCCCATGATTGCCTTAGTCTTAATGGATGATGGGCCTGCCAATGCTGGTGATGTGTAGAAGATGCATATGAATGATAAGTATGTGAGGGTGAGGTGGACTATCTGTATGTTAGATATGAAGTCTGAGTGAAAACAGTACTGCTGGATGAATAATAGGGCTATGGTGCATGGAAAAGCATGAGAAGCTGAATGTGGTGGGAAGAGATGTCTTCTAAGGACTTTTATTACTTTGGTATTGTAATTTCAACTTCTCATGGCACCGTTACCAGGGCCTCACTTCCAAGAAGCCTGGAATTGACCAGTATGATCTTCCTGACCCCCCTGCTGCCACAGGCATCTCTCCTCCTGCCCATTGGACCAATAAAGAATCCAGTGCTGCATCCATCATTCTGAGATCATCTATTTATCACTGTAATGATTTACACTGCAGCAGTATTTTGTGCGGCTTCCCTTTAAACACAGACATAATTTAAAGAGAAAAAGCGGCTATAATAGGTAATGATTAAATAATACTGACAAGTTTCCCAGTTTGCAGTGCTGAAGCCAATTGGGCCATGCTATAATCATGCAAATAAGTTATGTACACAAAAATTACAGTGTCATCATCTCAATCTGCTTGGGCATGAACAGCTCATGAGTTGTGACCTGGTGACCACAGAACTATTTTGAGCTCACCATTATTTTCATTCATTATTCTGTTTGAAATTGAATTCCTGGTGAAATTTTCAAGTTTAATGTTAAGTTTATTATAATTTTTCTGTTTAACTATTTCAGTTCAGAACCAAAACCATATCAGTGCAGCTATTCTGCTGTTCTGAGCAGAATGCAAGGAGCAGTGACCATGGGAATTCTGAAACCTTTAATCGATTTTTATCTATTCACCCACTTTTGCTGGACTTACTGAATTCAATTAAAAAACTTACCAATTAATTCATTATAATCACCATTATGTTATTTAACTAACTCAAGATGCAATTAACTCGATCCTTTCTCTTACAAATTGGAAATATTCCCAGATGTTTTATAAAACATTCTCAATTAGTTACACTGCTACATCACAAGATTACAGCTAGAGGGCTCTTGTGGAATAAGGAGATCTGAGTTTAAGTGCTGCCTGCTGCAGGACTGTGTCTAATGTCTGATAATATATCTGTACAGGTTGTTCTACTTGTTTTACTGTCTGTATGATCCTAACTGCATACAGGTGGAAAGAGCAATACAAACTCAGACGTTCCAAAGACCAAATGGAAATGTTTGGGATCTTGTGGCACATTGGTAGTATCCCTGGCTCTGAGACAGGAGGCCTGAGTTCACATTCTACATGCACTGAAATGTATCATAATGGGTCTGATAAAACTGAGTAACAATTTCTGTTCTAGTGAGATGAAATAAAATGGAGATCTGTTATATCTTCACCCCATCAAAATTGCCCTTAAAGTTCAGGGCTTCCATAACCTGCTGAACCTAGATACATATCTGATTAGCTACAGGTATCCATGGAAAGAACTGAGTGGCTAGCACCTTGCGAGATGCTACCAATCGGTCCGACACCCAATATCATCTATGCCAGCTGGCAGGAGCCTGGACAAGATGTATTTTCAGGGTATTCTACTTGGCAAAGCAAAGAGCAACACTAGGAACAATATGTATGCCATTTGTTATAGTTGTAATGCAAATAAAAGTCAATATTCCTTTCAAAAATAAACAAAAGGTTGTTCACCTCTCTTTGTCAGTGTTTACAAAGGAACGCAGGGGACCCTAATAACTTTAAAAGAAAATATGATGTGGATGTGCTGGTGCTGCACTGGAGTGGACAAAGTCAGAAGTCACATGACATCAAGTTATAGTCCAACTGGTTTATTTAAAATTCCAAGCTTTGGGAATGCTGTTCTTTCAACAAGCTCAGAGCTGGGGACATTACCAATATGCCACATGGGCCCAGACATTTAGAGTTTAACCTTTGGAACTTGAGTTTTTATTGGTCTTCCCACCTGTATGTAGTTAGGATCAAACAGACTGTGAAACAAGTAGATATTTTTAATCAACCTGTGCATAGGTGTTATCAGACACGTGTTATCCTGTTTGCAGGAGCACCTTTCAGGCACAGGCTGACCTCAACAGTCATTGACATACCCTCCCTAACTATACCCAACATCCCAGATAACAAACATCTTCATCTCAAAGGGTGAAAAGGAATTCAAACTCAAAACTTGTCCTTTACACCTACTCAATTTAATTAGATTAGGAAACTTAATTCAAGACCCTTTGGAACACAAGGGAAACTCTATCATTCACTTCTGCCATCAAATTAGGAACACTAGAAGGGGTATAGACCATTCGGCCCATTGAGACTGTTCTGCCATTCAATGCAACCACGGCTGATCATCTACTTCAATGTCTTTTCCCCACACTTTCTGTAAGCCCCTTTAAATCTTTTCTATATATAAATCTGTCAATTTTAACTTTAAACTATTGACGTAAGGCTAACATATCTGTGCCTCCCTGTTTATTTTTCCCACCTTTCCTTTTTAAGTAATTTCAATTCATGTTTTCTCTAACGTTTCCTGCTGCGTCTTGAACCTCTGTCATCTGTGCATAGCATCGGCTAAAGAAACCTGAAGTGAATGCGTTGGCACACTGATCAGCATGTACATATCCTTGGAACAGCCGCATGGCCATGGTGCTTAAAAGGAACATTGCCTCCAATTTTAGAAGGTACTCACCAAAGCAACCACTATCTCCATAGCTACCTCTGTCAACCCTATGGAAAGGTAATTATTAGGTTCTGGGGACTTGTCTATCTTCAGTCCCAGTAATTTTATGAACACAACCTTTTTTAATTATACTAATTTTCTTCAATTCCTCATTCTCCCTAATCCCTTAGACCCTTAATTTTGAGAGAATGCTTATATCTTCCTCAGCACAGACTGACACAAAGCTTTTCTGTCATTTGTCTCTCCCTTATTATATGTTCTTCTGACTCTGCACATTTATCTTCGGCAAATATTTCCATTTTCCAATCTTAGTGAAGCTATTGCAGTCCATTATGGTTTTTTGCTATCCTATATTCATGTGCTATTCTCCCTTTTTTAAAATCAGTTTCATCGTCTTTCTGTTCTAGATTCCAAAATCCTCCTAATCCTAAGATTTGGAATGTCACATTTCAAAAGTTAATCATGGACAAGAGTTTTTCCACATTGGTATACCTTTATTTCATTACACCCAGATTTTTTTTTTAAATAATAATGTCAGGTTAACTGACCCACATTTGCTAGGTAGCTTTCTGTGAAGATCCAAAATTGCTTTTAGTTCTTGAAATTTTTCTATTTTTAACTGACTCCTTCAAAAGAACATTCATGATTCACAAAACTGTTTGTTCATTTCTTTCATCAAGTTAGTACAACTAAGTTTGAAAATGAGTGACAAACGAGAAGATATGGTTTCATTCACCTATTTCCATTGAAGTCAAATCATCATCAATATTACACCCAGTGTTAGGCCACATTGTGTACTGTGCACAGAAGAAAAAGCCTGAATCGCTAAATGTGTGTTTTCTTTCTAATTCTACATTTTAAACAAAAAATGAATATGGTTTGGTTGTGCTTAATGATAATACAAAATTTAAAGGAAGGGCCAATTACTGCATTTCTCCACAGCGACTTTCTTATCCACAGGAGTACAAATTTATTCCCAATTATTTTAACAGAATAACTGTCAGTGGACTTATTTCTTTTTCTTTCATGGGATTGGGGAAGCAGAGTCACTGACAACCCCAGTCTTTGATGTCCATGCCTAATTGCCATTGAATAAAACATTTCAGAGGGCAGACTTTGCTGAGTATCTGGAGTCACATATAGGCAGACCATAGAGTCACACAGTTGTATAGCATAGAAATAGACCCATCGGTCCAACTTGTCTATGCTGACCAGATTTCCTAAATTAATTTAGTTTCACTTACCAGCATTTGGCCCATATTCCCTAAATGTTTCCTATTCATATAACTATCCAGGTACCTTTCAAATGTTGTAATAGTACTAGCCTCCTCCATTTTGTCTGACAGTTCATTCATTACACGTACCACCGTCTGCGTGAAGAAGTTTGCCCCTTAGGTCCCTATATATCTTTCCCCTTTTAACATAAACCTGTGCTGTCTAGTTGACCTCCCCTACCCTGGAAAATAGACCTGGACTATTCACCCTATCCAAGCCCTTCATTGTTTTATAAACCTCTAAAAGGTCACCCTTCAGCTTCCGATGCTTCAAGGATAACAGCCCCAGTCTACTCAGCCTCTCCCCATAGCTCAAGCCCTCCAAACCTGGCAACATCCTTGTAAATCTTTTATACAACCTTTCAAGTTTCACAACATCTAAGAAACACAAATTTCCTTCTCTAAAAAGTGAACCCCATTTTTTAAAATACAAAGCAGTTAATGAAAGTTGCCATGGTCACCTCAGTTCCAGATGTATTAATTGAATTCATATTTCACCAGCTGCCTTGATGGGATATCATCCCCTGTTTGTCCCCAGGGTATTAGCCTGGGATTTCTCGTCCATGATCAATTGTAATTTAAATTGAGAATTTACTTGAGGATTTATTGAATGTAGCTTTTGTATACTTTTAGGTTCAGAAGAGTTTTTAATTTAGTAATGGCTGCTGGTATTCAAATATTGCAAGACTGCACTGTGCCATCACTAATAAAAAGCAGCAGTTATATATCTACATGATGGAAAATCAGTACAATTAGCTTGGCTTTGGAGATTTGCTATTAACTGGTGGAACTTGAAATAAAATAAATTTCCTTTACCCACAGCCATTCATTTATTATATAATGTTACATCAACAAAATGATGCAGATTAAATTCTACACGGGATTCTTCCAAGAACCTGAATTCACAATGTAGCTAGAAAGGACTAGGAATATTATTTACAAAGGCCATAAAGGTATAATGATTTCATTAAATTAAACATGACTGCTGAAGTTTCGGAATAGCAGAAAAATTGGATATTTTAATTTCAAGTCTTAATTAATTTCTCTCAATTTTATTATTCATACTTATAGCATGTAAATAATAGTTTTGGCAGCCATTTGCAAAGCTTTCACTTTATAATATATGATTTAAATGCTTAGATTAAATCATGTTCAGCAAAGGAAATCAAACTAATATGACTCATTGGCTGCAAACATTTAAACAAGTTTCTAGGAACGATAATTGATCATTAATTATGTGTTTCAATCATTATACTTTGTTCAAACTGAATAATTGACTCTTCTTATGCAATATATTGCTCAAAAAAGCACATTTTGTCAAAGATTGTTGTCTTGCACTCATCCGGACAAGTTGCAAAACGTATAAAAGAGAAGTGACATTTATTCCATAGGAGAGGACTGCGTTTGAATGGTTCGCAAGTGATCTTAGACTCTGCAGGAGCACCCTATTGTCCAGATCTTAGGATGGAATTAGTAATGAATATTTAAACTCTTACCACTGTTGTGCAGCAGGCTTCAGATGAAATCCTGATATATACACATGTACAGTACTCACCCAGGAATTCCAAATTTCCCATGGGTAGATGCACTATCTGGAACCCTGCGTGGATGCCTCTGACACTGACCTTGCCATTCTACACTTGAGCTAGATAACTTGAAAAGCATGGAAATTGATCCCTCAGACATGCCGATTTGCTAAGCACACATGTGGGTCCAAGACTGAAAGTGATTAACCAAAGAAGCTGTAACAGGAGGGTCTCAAACTATATTTAAGAGTACAGTAGTTCCTCTGTACCCATGGGGATATGTTCCAGGACCTACCGTGGAAGCCCAAAACCACTGATAGTCGCAAACCCATTCATTTAAATGGGAAGTGTACATTCCCAGCAGCCTCCTGGTCCCTGGTTTTGGAATGTTCCCTTTTATATATTTGGGTCGTGCTAAGCCGCAGATAACTGAAACTGCAGTAACCAGACCCACGGATACAAGGGTCACCCTGTAAATTTGTTGGACAGCTAATGCACTGCTAACCCACCCCGACCTCCATAAACAACCCCATTACACACACATCCCCCTTCATACAACTTTCCACCCTCTATTCCACTCTCCACCCGCCCTCCCCGCTTCTCAATCTCTCACCCACACACCAATCAGGCCTCACCTCTCACTCCACTTCCTTTCCTATACACCTTCCAAACCCCAACAACCTCACGTTGAAAGCAGACTTTGTTCACTGCTAATCCTATCTGTGATTAAAAAGAACTGTGAATGTGCTCGGAGACCTAAGTACTATCTGATTTATTTCCCTTTTAAGTACTTATCCATGTTTTCTTAAAGTAAATTAAAAGTTACATCAAGACCAATTACAAGCTTTGAAATGTTGAAAATAATTTTTAGAAGAAAGGAACTTGTCTAAAAACCTCACCTTAATACTATAAAGCTCTTAAATTTCATGGGTGTTCTCTTCACAGGTGACACCAAGGGCCTTTCTCCACCTTTCTACTAGCCTTCTCAGCTGCCTCCCTCAACCTGGACAGGAAGTCTTACACAAGAACACAAGGTCAGCCCCAAACACTCCAGTCTCACTGCTGGCTAGATACCGGGGAAATAACAATGGAGAACCAGAAAATAAAAACTTTATATCAGTCTTTACAGTAGAAGTCACTAATAGCATTTAAAAAAACTAAATAAGATGCAAAAGGAGGAGGACAGGAAATTAAGTCCAATGACTAACACTAGAGAAAAAAATGCTAGAGAAGCTAATGGGGCTAAAGACAGATAAATCCCCTGAGTCTGACAGGAAGGATATCAAAAGAAGTAGCTGCAGACACAGTGGATGCATTTGATAGTAACCTTCCAAGAATCCTTAGATACTGGAAATGTCCTAGAGGATTGGAAAACAGCCAATGTAACACCTTTATTTAAAAATGGAAGGAGACAAAAACATCAGGTAACTATAGGCCAGTTAACTTAACACCTGTTATTACAAACATGGGGGAGTCTATTATAAAGGATATAATAGCAGAGCATTTGGAAATATATGATCAAACAGAGTCAGCATGGTTTCATGGTGGGGGAAATCACCCCTAACAATTTTATCTGAATGCTTTCAGGAGGTAACAAGCAGGATAGATAAAAGGGGAAGCAACGAATGCACTTGGATTTTCAGAGATGTTTGTTAAGCTACCACACATTAGGCTACTTAACAAGATAAGAGCCGATGGTATTGGGGTATTAGCTTGGTATTAACATAGATAGATGATTATATAACCAATAGAAAATAGAAAGTTGGGACAAGGAGGTCATTTTCAGGATGGCAACCTGTCACAAAGAGTGCTACAGAAACTGGTGTTGGGACCACAATTATTTGCGATGTAAAAATCTTCGAGGAGAAAGTGAGGACTGCAGATCAGAGCTGAAAATGTGTTGCTGGAAAAGCGCAGCAGGTCAGGCAGCATCCAAGGAACAGGAGAATCGACGTTTCGGGCATCAGCCCTTCTTCAGGAAAATTTTCCTGAAGAAGGGCTGATGCCCGAAACGTCGATTCTCCTGTTCCTTGGATGCTGCCTGACCTGCTGCGCTTTTCCAGCAACACATTTTCAGCTATTTGCGATGTAGGTTAAAGGTTTGATTGAAGAAAGTGAGTGTACAATAGCCATGTTTGTGGATGACACAAAAACAGATGGGAAGGCATGTGCTGAGGATGACACAAAGAGCCTTCAGTGGGATATAGATAGATTAAGTGAGTGGGCAAATCCTTCACAGATGGAATATAATGTGGGATATACAAGGTTGTTTACTTTGGTAGGAGGAACAGAGGAGCTGAATAGTACATAAGTTGAGAAAGCCTGCAGAGAGCTACAGCTGAGGGATTTGGGAGGCCTCATGCAAATTTCACAAATAGGTAGCACGCAAGTTGGGGAAGACAAATGGAATGTTGTCCTTAATTTCAAAGGAAACAGGTTACAGTTAGTTCGTCCATAATGCGATAGTTGCAGTCTTGGGGACTTCAAGGGTAGATGTGGAGAGGCTGTTTCCCTGCAGACATAGTTTCAGAATGAGGGGGTTACCCATTTAAGACAGAGATGGGGAGGAATTTCTTCTGTCAGTGGGCAATGAATCAGTGGGATTCTTTACCAGATGGTGTAAGAGTTTATATCATAAGTATATTCAAGAGATTTTTAATCAGTATGGGAAACAGAGTTATTGGGAAAAAAACAGGAAAGTGGAGTTGAGGATAATCCCATCAGTCATGATCTCATTGATTGGCCGAGCAATATAGAAAGGTTGAACAGCCTGTGCTCCAATTACCTTACAGTCTTATTATCTAAGGGTGGACAGAGAAAGCCACACATATGACGTATCAGGAATAAGACAACATTTTTTGTTAGCATCTGAGAGACAGATCATCATTTTGGGACAATCATAAAGAAAGAAAGAAAGAAAATCAATTCCCAAGCAGTGGAGAAGAAAAACAGCAAAGATTTTGCATCCTAAATATTTAAAGAGCCGTGATTGCAGCACCTTATCAACTGGAGAACAATATTGGATGCATTTCCATCATTCACGTAAGTATTGGTGTAAAATCCCACAAACAAGAATGTCCTCTGTAAGCTAAGGGATCAGTTGTGAGTAGAAGGACAGAGGGAAAATGAGTTGCAGTTTTTAATATTATCTTTAAGATCTGTCTCAACTTGGTTAAACACTTCCATCCTGAACAGTAGTAGCTGAGACATATAGGGAATCTATGGAATTCCCTGCCCAGTGCAGCAGTTGAATGATGTTAAGGCAAAGATAGATAGATTTTTGAACAGTAAAGGAATTAAGAGTTGTGGTGAGTGGGAAGGTAAATGAAGCTGAGTCCATGCAAAGATCAGCCATGACCTTATTGAATGGTGGAGCAGGCTCAATGGGGCAGATAGAACATAGAACATTACAGCGCAGTACAGGCCCTTCGGCCCTCGATGTTGCGCCGACCTGTCATACCAATCTGAAGCCCATCTAACCTACACTATTCCATGTACGTCCATATGCTTGTCCAATGACGACTTAAATGTACTTAAAGTTGGCGAATCTACTACCGTTGCAGGCAAAGCATTCCATACCCTTACTACTCTCTGAGTTAAGAAACTACCTCTGACATCTGTCCCGAATCTATCACCCCTCAATTTAAAGCTATGCCCCCTCGTGCTCGCCGTCACCATACTTGGAAAAAGGCTCTCCCTGTCCACCCTATCTAACCCTCTAATTATCTTATATGTCTCTATTAAGTCACCTCTCAACCTTCTTCTCTCCAACGAAAACAGCCTCAAGTCCCTCAGCCTTTCCTCATATCACCTTCCCTCCATACCAGGCAACATCCGAGTAAATTTTCTCTGCACCCTTTCCAAAGCTTCCACACCTTAGTATAATGTGGTGACCAGAACTGTACACAATACTCCAAGTGCGGCCGCACCAGAGTTTTGTACAGCTGTAGCATAACCCCATGGTTCCGGAACTCGATCCCTCTATTAATAAAAGCTAAAACACTGTATGCCTTCTTAACAACCCTGTCAACCTGGATGGCCTCCTCCTGCTCCTATTTCTTATGTTATTTTCTCAATTAAACAACAGTATTCCCACATAGTTGTGCTTGACAATAAATTTCAATCAGGTTTTACCATAGTAGGGTGCTTGAGCACACAGAAGTCAAGTTTCATTTCTGATGTCCATCAGACAGGCAATGAATAGCGAGTGACATTTCCTGTCTCTACTGATGGTGTCTCCAAGGTCTGATCAACTTTTGTGAACAGGACTCATTATCAGTGCAGGAAGCCAAGTGATCAATGCCAATTATACTTTTATGGGCAGCAATTACTGTGAATGCTTAGCAGATCTGCCATATCGGTAGAGAGATAGAAACAGAGTTAATTTTTCACGTCAGTTAAAGTTTTGATGAAAGGTCATTGACATGAACCATGAACTTGAACTGTTTCTCTCTTCAAAGGTGCTGCCTGACCACTTGTTATTTCTCGCATTATCTGTTTTTTTAATTTCAAATTTCTGGCATCCATTGTGTTTTGCTTTTGTATTACTGTTTATAGACAACTTGTCTTTTGGGAGAGTGAAGAATCCAAAGTTCATACAGAGGACTTAGCAGTCAGTAGCATCTTAAACTAAATCTATTTATTGGGCCTTATCACAAGGGACTCCGGTTAGGGTGGTATTTATTACCCATTTCTGATTGCCCTTGAGAATGCAAAGCATACAATTAAATACAGCACAGGAACAGGCCCTTTGGCTTATCAAGCTTTCACCTTCCTTATTTAGAGAAGGTGGTGGTAAGCCATCTTCTTGAACTGTTGCAGTCTGTAGGGTTAAGCTCAAACGTCAATTGGCACTTGATCCTACTGAGGATTTTCATTGCTGGTGGAAGGGAATCAGTTGCCCTTGAAGATACCCGCTCCCACAATTAGTACATGCAGCACTCAAACTCAGTCTCTGTGTTTAAAATGATAATGGCTGGGAGTACAATGTATCACAAGCTTTTTAACCACATGCCCATTCCTTTCCCATCAGATGAATAAGGTTGAAACTGGCCCTTGAGAATCAAAAAATAAATGTCAGTTTATGTTTTCCAAACGGAGACCCTTTTCAAATCTGTCTCCTTTTGAATCAAACCTTAATCAATTTCATGACAAACGAAGAAACTTTGCTTGGTCTGACAAAAAAAAATTCAGGAAAAGTTCCAATTGACATTATTACTGTAAACAATGAGGAGTTAAATGCATTGATATCTTCATTGCTGCTCTACCACAGATGGTGATTTTTATAATTAAAGATTGCAAAAAGATCAATCCAAGTAATTTTACAGAATTTAAATATAGAAACTTCACCGCAGCTTTATTCAAAAACACGGAATTCAGGCGTACCATATAATATTTCTTTAGAGATTTTGCCATAAAAAGGTGCAATTTAAACCTGATTTAAATGGTGCTAAAACAAAATCAATACCTTTGTCATTCTTAAGTCATCATGTCATAAATTACGCTGAGAGTGGAAAATTTAAAATGTAATTACTTTTATTCCACATGAAGCTATTAGAGTATTTAGTGATAGCTGCAGGTGATGTAACCAATTTAAATTTATTGACTATTGAAGTCTTCGGTCAGCCATAGGACTTAAATTGAACTGTATCGAGTGATAGACTTTTAAAAACTGCATTGATTTCTGGAAATATAGCATGTTAAAAATCCTGGCTGCATTTGTCTAAAACTTGCATATAAACTTTAAATTAAAAGGTGCCGTTCAACATATTTTAAGTAAAAAGTTATGAATATAATTTCCAAAGGATAGAAATGAAACATCTCTCTATTTCTTGCCAATGATAAAAGACAGAAAGAAATAGATTTACCCCCAAAGCTATCACAAAATCACTTTTCTTCATTGGCATATGAATATTGTTGGCAAGTTTAGCACTTATTGATGTTTTGCACATTGCAACTGATCTGGATCTGGCTCTGGAGTTCCACATCAACCAAACTGGTAAAGTCAGCAAGTTTCCTACCTAAGTAACTTTAATAAACCAATCAGACTTTTTAGTACAACCCAAATCTTTGTTGTCCCTAGTGTCTGCCTCCATGCAATTTCCAAGTGGTTAATTGCTGGAGCTGTTTGGTAAGGTTTTGCTGACATTATGTATTTGTGTTAATGTCGTGGTCAAGGCTAGTTTACTGTTTGTCTCATACTATTTTAAATTATCATGATGAGTTCTCACTTCTAATTATTCCTTAGGTTGAATTTCGAGTCCAGTCATAACATTTGGACATGGTACTGAGTGAAATCTAGAGCCCAATTTTAAGATCTACTAAAACGCCATTAGTGCAGTGACTTGTACTCCTTACGGTTTGCATAGCAAATTTGTAGGTATTGGATAATGTCGTCATTATTCATGAAGGGATTCCCAGTTCTGTCCCATATCCCCAGTAATTTGAACACGAGCTGGTAGGAGGAGTGTTGTAGCCATTTTCTCTTCAGTGTTTTAACTGTGATCTTCCTTTTTTCTTTGCCAGTGGCAGCTCACAGCTCTGAAGTTGTACCTTTTATTTCAGCTTCGGTCATTCACCTCAGTGCCTCTTCTGACACTATGCTTTGTGTGTACATGACGGCCGTACGTTCAAAATATGGAGGACTTTGAAATGAGGCTAAGGATGGCTACCTACAGGATGTGTACCTTATGGTAGAGATCACAGGACTACAGCACACTAGGAGAGACATTGGTCCAAGATTTCATTTCAATTTAAACACTGGGAGAGTGGTAAGCAATCCAATCAGTCTAGGCTACAAATATAAAATGTGGGATCTTTTGGGACAGTAGTACTGTCATTACCTCTGGGTCAGAATGTCTTGGTTCAAGTCCCATCAGCCCCAGTGATGTAGCATAACATGTTCAAACAGATTGATTAATATAAAGAAAAGTGTGCCCTGTATTAAGCATGCAATTTGATTGGTTGACCAGTTAGAAATATTGAAAAGGATTTTGTTTGCTTCTGAAAGATTTGGATCCTATGAGTGGACAGAAATCCTTCTTGAATCAACAATATTCAAAAATATTCAAAATTCAATAACCTGCTCACTGACACTCACTTTGAGTTCTGCTATGGTCACTCAGCTCTAGACCTCATTACAGTCTTGGTTCAAACATGGACATAAGAACTGAATTCCAAGAGGTGAGGGGAGAGAGACTGCCCATGACCAAGTGTGGCATCAAACAGTCTTAGCAATATTGGAGTCAGTGGGTATTGGGGGCAAACTCTCCACTGGTTGGAGTCATATCTACCACACAGGAAGGTGGTCATGGTTGTTGAAGGTCAGTCATCACAGCTCCAGGACATCTCTGCAGGAATTCCTTAGGGTGGTGTCCGAGGCTCAAGCATCTTCAGCTACTTCATCATAAGGTCAGAAGTGGGGATGTTCGCTGATGATTATATAATGTTCAACACCATTTGTAGTTCCTCAGATATTGAAACAGTTCATGTTCAAATACAACAAAATCTGGAATATATCCAGGCTTGAGTTGGCAAGTAACATTTGCGTAATGTTCATTTCCAAAGAGAAAAACTAGCCTTCACTCCTTGACATTCATTGGTATCACCATCACTGAATCCCCACTATCAACATTCTTATCATTATCATTGACCAGAAACTGGACTCACCCTAGTGATGCCCATATCCCATGAGCGAATACGAAAACGTAACTAGAACATGCAAGTTGCTCATGTATCTTTAAAAATTAGAAATTTAAATGCTAACGAGCTCTTCACAGGCTCTTAAATTGTCTGAATTTGACTTACTTGAAAGGATAGCAGGATTCGTAGACATAAAAACATAGTGAGCAAGTGTAGGACATTTTGCCCTTCAAACCTGCTTCACCATTCAACATGATTGTGGTTGATTGTCTACCCCAATGCCACATTCCCATTTCCTCCCTATAACTCTCAATCTTTAAAAACTTTAAAAAAAACCCTTCTTTCCCAACATAGTGGTGATCTTTGCCTGTGCTGGGATTGGCATCCATTACCAGTATTTCCGAGATCCCCCATCTTTGTTTCTCTCAACAGTTAATCCCAAAAGTTTAGAAGTAACTGGAATTGATAAAGGAATCCTTTCAATTAAAAAATACGCAAGGTTGTCACACTACATTTGCTTGATAGCCCTAATGATATAAACAAGCATCAATTTAAATACAATGAATGCCTAAATATTTAAACATAGTTACAAACATGCAATGTTACCATCCTTTGTTCTAAATTATTTTTAAAGCATCTTTATCATGGATAGTAATGGCATGGAAATGTCAATTAGTCTAAAACTAGAGGTTGATCAAATTACTTCAGCAGGAAATGGTCTCGTGAAAAGTGAGAAATTGTATTTCAGTGGTTAGCGCATGAGATTTCAGAAATTATTAGAAGTTCATAGTAACTATTAAATATTAATAAATGAATTTGATGGGTGAGAAGATAAAAACAGTCAATTCATCAAACAGACATCCTGCTGGATGGATCTGTAAGATAAAACATCTGCTCTCTTCAACACCCACAGATTTACTGGGGATCAGTGTCACACTGGTGCTGTGAAGGTCCCTCCTTGGGAACAGGAGTAGCAATAGACCATTTAAACCCTCAAGCTTAGTTGGTGATTTCAAAAAGATCATTGTTAATCGATATCCAACTTTATTGACCCAACTTTAAACCATATTTCTTACTGGCAAAAAAATCACATCAATCTCAGTCTTGAAAACCTGAATTCTTTGGAGGAACGTTGGCTCCACATTTCAATGATAAACTTTTTCATACAAAGTTAAAAATCACACAACACCAGGTTATAGTCCAACAGGTTTATTTGAAAGCACAAGCTTTCAGCGCGTTGCTCCTTCATCAGGTGATTGTGGACAATAAGATCATGATCACAGAATTTATAGCCAAGGGAGTCCAGTGTCATGGAGATATGATACAGTAAACTATTTTAGATTAAAACTTTCATCTTTTATAATGGGATATGCTGGTTTCTGTTCTTTGATATGTAAATCCCAGAAATTCTTTTAAATTATATTCTCAAGATATTCAGCTTTTCCAACAATAGATGTGAAGTCTGTCTGTGTCCCAATGTTGAGTCAGACTGACAAGCCGTCTGCATAGTTTTACATGGATTTATGCAGTTTTTGAGCAAAATAAAATGTAATTCTGCAAAAACATATTCATCCCATAAACTTATATGGGGTGCACGTGTCGAAATGACAGAGAGCATGCAACAGAGAGTGTGTGTGTGTGTTCATACAAAATAAGACAATGCCCCTCAAAGTCCGTTCTGCCAATGGAGAGAATAGCTTCACTATATCTACACTATTGAATCTCAACCTTTACTAATCTGAAGTAAATGAATCTACACTTAGATCATTCTTAGCCATCTAAATTCAGGTAAATACAAGGCCTGTTAATTCAAACTGTTCTCATAATCTAAGCCCTGACCACTTCCCTCATGGTCAGCTGTCCCAAAATTTGTGGATGCTGTCTACTCTAGGTGGTGGGTTTTTACCATGAGTTTTCACATGACTGGTCAGGCTGATTCTTCACCCAAAGATTTTTAGGCACATGAGGCAAGATGCCCAATGAGGTACTATAATTCAGATTGCAGGATTGACTTCCTTTTCTTTTATTGATGCTGCTTTCCCTCATCATGAAGGGGTTGGACTTGAAACACATTGTGAATTGATGGAAAGCTGCCACCGTGTTGGACATTGTAATCCATTTTTCTCATATTTTCTGTGTCACTTGAATTCTCATGCTATAGCAGGTACTTTCCATCCTCAAATATAAATAATTCTTAAACAAGAACAAAAGACAAGTTAAAGACATGGTTACGAAAACTACCATACCACTGACACTTGGTTCCTCAACTTGTTTCAAAAAGGCAGGACAAGTTGTTCTGAGGAAAAGTGAAAACTGACCTTACTATGAAAATGGACAACAGGGGCCAATAGTTATCCTGACATTCTGAGAAGACATTCTACGCTGGCAGAAAAAAAGGATTCAGACATGTGATTGGCACAGTATATATTGCCAACCTCAAAAGTAGGGAACACCAACAAGTGTTCAGAGTCACAGAACAGTCCTCATTTTCCCATGGAAGATGGACCAGAGGAGATTGAGCAAAGACCGAGGAGTTTCCAAACGTTTCAGCCAGTTAGCAGAATGCTGCTTTCACATCACAACAATAATGAGATTGACACACACTATGCCAACTGTCTATACATCCTCTGGCATCAGCCAGCCATCCTCTTTGCCTAGTTAACTGATATCCAAACTGCTGCTACTTAGCAAATTTAATAAATTATATGGAAATCCTTTATGTATGATTGCTTATATTAGGTAACGTGACCACAGACACCTAAAAATCTAACAACCGTGCTGAACAACAAATAGTTGCCCCCACCAAGTCATTAATATCAATACAGCCAAGCTTCAGGGACAGCTTCAGAGTTATTTTAAAGCATATCCTTTGACCAAATGAAAGTTAGAAAAGACCTGGCAGGGGAGACACTCTGTGGTCATCTGGACAGTGTCTAGTCCATCACAGGGGATTTTACAGGCGTTTTGCCTGAATGCTTGTGTAGCTGGCCTCAAGAATGTCACTACCATTTGTCCAACGACCTAATATAATTCTGGACAATGTATATTGTACATCCTCTAAAGACAAATGCATTTGTTTAGAACGTCAGTGCCTGAAACAAAATGTAGTATTCCAGTTGCTGTTTGACTAAGGTTTAATACAACTCAAGCGTAAATTATCATCCTTTTGTATTCCAATGATAAAGACGATGTGGAGGAGTCCGGTGTAGGACTGGGGTAAACAAAGTTAAAACTCACACAACACCAGTTTATAGTTCAACAGGTTTATTTGGAAACACTAGCTTTCGGAGTGGTGCTCCTTCATCAGGTAGCTGTGGAATGGGATCATAAGACACAGAATTTATAGCAAAACATTACAGTTTCATGCTGAAATTACATATTGAACAAACCTAGGTTGCAGCAAACTAGGTTGCAGGTTTCAGTTTATTAATATGTAAATCCCAGAACTTCCTTTAAGTCACATTCTCAAGGTAACTTCAGGTTTTAGATAAAAAAGTGACACTTCAGCTCAGACAATGCATTAAAGGTATGAGGTTAGAGTCTGTCTGTATTCCAACCTTGAGTCAGACTGGTACTATTTCCAAAATAGGAATTTATAAAATATTACATGGGTTAACTGCCTGCAGATTGTGCGCTTTTTGAGCAAAATAGAATGCATCTGCAAGTATAATTCTGCAAATGCAAATTTACCCCATAGAGTTGTATGTGTGTGTATGAATAAGAGAGAGTGTGTGCGCTTGTGAGTGTGAGTGTGCGTTTACATGTGTGAATGCTTGGTAAAGTGTGTGTGTGTGTGTGTGTGTGTGTGTGTGTGTGTGTGTGTGTGTGTGTGTGTGTGTGTGTGTGTGTGTGTGTGTGTGTGTGTGTGTGTGTGAGAGATGGAGAATAAGCCTGTGAGAAGGTGTGCGCATGGGGGGTGTATCTGAGTTTGTGTATGAGAGAGGGCTTGTGTATGACAGAGTGTATAGTGTAGTGGGGTCACCTGCAGTGTGACATAAACCCAACGTCCCAGTTGAGGCCATCAGATCTTGGCTACTGCTCAGCCACTCTGTGTTAATGTGTATCCTGAAGTCCACTTTATAGGATGGTCACCTGAAGATCTGAAGTTGTATGTCCCTGACCGGGAGGGACCACTCTGTCTGGTGATTGTTGCGCGGTGTCCATTCATCCATTGTTATAGCATCGACTTGGTCTCACCAATGTACCATGCCTCGGGGCTTCCTTGCATTCACCGTTTAAGATAGACAACGTTGGCCGAGTCACATGAGTACCTGCTGCGTACGTGGTGGGTGGTGTACCAACGTGTGATGGTGGCATCTGTGTCGACATTCTGAAATGTCTTGCAGTGGTTGCCATGATATGGTTGTGCGGTGTTGTGGTCCATGTTGTCCTGAAGTCTGAGCAGTTTGCTGTGAACAATGGTCTGTTTAAAGTTCAATGGTTGCTTTAAAGGTGAGAAGTGGAGGCATGGGGAAGTGCTTATCCTCGTTGATAACATGTTACAGACTGCAAAGAACACAGCATAGTTTCTCCACTCCCAGAAAGTACTAGACAATGAAGGGTACCCTGTTGGTTGCATTCCATGTCCGTCTCCTGAGGTGGGCATTACAGCTTCCCGCCATGGCACAGCCAACATCGTCTATCTCATACGCTGCAGGCAAGGATGCCCAGAGGCATGGTACATTGACGAGACCAAGCAGACGCTAGGGCAACAGATGAATGGACACAAAGTAAAATAGAATGTACCTGCAAATATAATTCTGCACATATAATATCTGTCTTAACGAACCACTCACTGACATGTGTTATGAAGTTGAAGGCGTGTACTGAACCTTTAATACAGAATGAATGCTGTTTTGCACTGAGAGCTTATAAACACCTGTCATATGACTAACTAGCAGTCTCAGACTATATTGGAAAATTGAACGTATGTAACATTTGGCTGTGAAATAGATACCTGAGTTTTAGTTGCTGTTTTGACAACAATTCAAATTTAACCAGTTTAAACAGTGCCCCAGAATACTAAAACTCAATCAAGTTTGAATTTATTGTTTTTGCCAACATCGAACCAATGAGATGATCCGATGTTGGAGGTATGAAAAAAGCAGGCATTTTAAAAATCAGAGAAACTGCCATCGAGAGCCAAGAAATTAGGAACACTCTCTATCAAAGGTACCTTTTCATATGAATCATCTTCACAGTAAAAAGAAAAATGACGACCCAGGGAGATCTTCAGTCTGAAGACGATGGACACCGGAGATGACAGCCGCTGTATGGTTTTAAAAGTAAGTTGATGTAATTTTAATGTGTTTTATTGGAACAGCATATTGTTATAGAGTTGAATGCATGTAATAAACAATTATAAGAAAGAGGGGCTAAGAATTGTGAATAGTTGTTGTTTAATGTTCACTTTTAGAGTTAAAAGAATAAATTGATTCTTTTTAAAATAGTGGAATTTGGGAGTTCTCTGTCACTCATACTTTAACAGATTATGAGGTGACATGAGCTGTTCTGGGTGTTTGGTTTAATTAAAAGAAGGGTTCACCGTCGTGTCGTAACACTTGACCTCTGCAACATTCAGTGGCAATGAGCTCCACAGATTAACCACCCTCTGGCTGAAGAAATTCCACTTCATCTCGGTACTAAAGGGTAATCCCTTTCCTCCTAGGCTACGCCCTGGGGTCTCTCCTACAAGCGGATACATCTTCTGCACATCCATTCTATCCAGACTTCTCAATATTTGGTAAGTTTCAATGAGATACTCATCCTTCTAAACTTATACTCTCTTGAGGTCAAACCCAGAGCCCTCAAAAGCTCCACTGCATCCCACACACCATCACCTCCCCTCCCCCACTCCACAATTTTGAGAAAATCCATTCGCTTTTTATATTTAATAATACCAAAAATTGCAGGGATTCACAATCTTATTTGATTTCCATCATCGACCACTCTCTGGTCAATCAATTGGATAAATATAATCCAAAACAGTTTTCATGATTATAATGTATTTTAACAGAAAAGTAACAATGTTCGATTACAGTGCTCGAATATTTAACAATTATGTTTGATTCACTGCTTTCTTTTTCAAACACCATCATATGGAAATCTTGACCATGAACGTGATCTGAAAATAGGAGGAATAAATGATAGATAATAATAACTTATTGGCACATCAAGCACATAGCTTCCTTAGTTCATGGTTTCAAGATTTAACACCTCATTTGCATTTAATATGCAAGAAAACGATTGACCTATAAAGATTTAGAAATATTTTGTAGATATGAATGCTTTTTATCTCAGCTGCTTTGAAGATATTTCTTCCTGGCAAGAATCAGATTTAAAATACTATCTTAACAGATGTTTTAACATCCATACAAATCAACCTGACAGGTTAGTTTTTAGTTAAAATGCGGCTTTTTAAATTCTAATGAAATTGGAGTAGCTAAAGTCAAAGTGACGTCCTCTAATGTATGTGTTTCTAGAGGCCCTTGAGATATTTTGGGTGAGACATGCAAGATAAAAGGCAGAAGATGCAGATGTAGGGGAAGCTGCAAGCACATAGACACTTACTACAAATATATAAGTGAAGAAGCTGAATTTTCTTAAAAACCTAAAATGAAACACTTCAGGAAAAAGGACCTCAGTGGGCCAGGCTTAAGAACATTCAGTCTTCTGATTAGGTTGGAAGCAGTATCTTGGTGTGGAAGAGCTTACTTCTTGAATAAACTCTCTCTGATATGACTATGTGGCTGGATTATGTAGCATCATTTATCCCAACACACAATCAGACCCACACCTCAGCAGAATTCCTTGCAGCAAACTGTCCTGGACTGAGAAACAGCAATTTTATATTCTGAGATTCTACCCAATTCCCTTGCCATACATTGTTTTGTAATCATAAGCAAATATGAACATTTAGAATTATTCATTATGTGATCAGTCACCATTCTTCTAGGATGCATAACACTTGAAAGCAAAAATAAAATCTTGATAATTATGAAACTAAACCAGGTTCTGCAATTTTGGGGCAAATTGCATTTCTTATTTTTATTATGCTAGTGCAAAGATGTTCCAATGTCCTTGAGTTTCCAGTTTGCTATCAACCTGATGACATGATTCTTATCAATTACATAGTTATGAATCTTAACTCAGATGATAAAATTATTATTTATACTTGTTTGAAATCAGTCATCATTTACTGGAAATTAAATGAAGTTAAATCCTAAAAAATAAAAGCGAATGCATCTTGAGCATTTCAAAATCTAATTTACTTAATTAATTTTCCTAATCATGGTTAAATTAATCATGACCTAAATTATTAGTTATTCGATGTATTATTTTATTGCACAGGGCATAATATTTCTTGCATCCAAATTTCAAAACTGTTTCTAATTTTCTGCTCTGTATTCCTTTAGGTGACTGAGTCAATATAGAGTCAGATTTGATAGTGGCATATTAACCTGATATAATAAAAAGGTTGATCGTCCTTGTACTGTGCAATTTCTACACCCATTCTGAGAGTAAGTAGTAAACAACTCCTATATTTATTTAAACTAAATTCAGACCATAATTGATCACAATACTCCAAATGTAATGGTTTGATAGATTTTCCTTAAAACTTTTAGACTAAATGGAACACATCTGAGCCCAGAATCCAATCAGTCACCAAACTCAATTCAATATTTGTTGTTGAAGTAAAAGCAATAGAATTGTGGAGTGCTCAAATTAATTGCCTAAAGATTAATCGACTTAGTTAGCATGATGGACATAAATCTTCAGTAATAGTTCCCTAAATAACATTAAGACTACTACAGCCACTGAGTGTCAAATCAATCCAAAAAGATATTTGTTATGAGAACACTTGTACTGAATATAAAAGAAATTATGTGAGCAAAAACAAAGAGTACGTTGCAACAAGAACTATAATTCTCATTCCTTCACTCACTTCTTCAAAACCCTCAAACTCCGGTCTTAACAGGAATGTTGGTGTACCTGTAACTTCTTCCCTCACAGCCCCCACTCCCTAAATGAAACACAGCAGGTCAATTCAAGAAGGTAAATCACCACCACACTCTTAAAGGCAATTAGCTGGCAAAAGGAGTGCTGAATTTACCTAAATGATGCTGAATCTGAGAAGATTAAATTATAAGCAAATATTCTATAAGCCCAGTTCGCATTTCCTAGAGTGTCAAAGATGGAGGTAGATTTGCTCATGCTGTTTAAAAGAATACAAGCATTCCATTTGTGAGATGTTGGGGAAATATTTTCACTGAAGGCATCAAGAACAAGGGGACACAAGAGTGGAACTTTACAGACCATTAGCAACATAAGCTATGATGAGAAAACCAGTAGAAGCAAGTGAAATGTTAGGCCAGGCCCATTTTGATGTTAGGACGATCTCATCATATCTTGTTCCCTTTTCTCAAGTGACATGTTGAGATTTCCATTAGGGAGCAGTGAGCTGCCAAAGGACAATCATTATTGCATTTTGTTAACAATCCGAATTGTCACAGGGTGCGACATTTCCAAATGTGCTAAACAAACTAGCCATCGGAAAAACTTGACTTGTCAATTCCATGGGCACCAGGTACAAGTATTCCCCATGTGTGGCCTCTATGAATCCTCACGGCACATCTCTGATTCACTTACAATACACTTACTGTTTTTCAATGCTGCACCTCAGTCTGCACTGGCAATGATCATTGTAGTGCTGCAACAAGGTCATTGTGCATTCAGGCACATGCACACAGTTCACAGGCTAGAGCAGGCTGCATCTTGAGGCTCTTCCCTCATTGTCATAACACTCACCGACTGAGGCCACCTTATTGTTCACAGCATCTCTGCCTTACATTGTCTTATATTTTTGCATATTACCCTCTCAGCCAGACCAGACTAATATTACTGCTGTCTTGCTGTGCCACGTAGCACAGACACAAAGCCAAGAAGCTCATCACAGTTCTCAGATGGCCTCACTTCAATTGGACTGCTTTTGCTCAGCTTGTCCCGACACAATAAGTCAAGGACAGCAGATCAGGACCTGTTGAAGATGGTCAGGGTCAGCATCAGGATCAGGATCCTCTCTTCATAAGGAGTGAGGAGCTGAAATAATGGCAGCAGACCTCCCAAAATGACTCTTCCTGCCCTACTGGGGGACGTTTTCCTGTTAGAATGAAAGAGAGGCAGATAGATAAATGAGCCATGGAGGGTGAGTGGTAAACTTGTAGAGATTTATAAATCATGGAGAATAGATGAGGTGAAAAGCCAAGGTATTTTTCCAAAGGTAGAGGGATCCAGAACTAGAGGGCACAGGTTTAAGTTGAGAGGGGAAAGATTTAAAAAGGGACCTGAGCTGCAGAGTTTTTGCATAGATGGTGGTGCATGTATGGAATGAGCTGCCACAGGAAGTGGTAAAAGTGGGTACAATTACAACATTTAAAAGCCATTTTGATAGGTAGACGAATAGGAAAGGTTTAAAGGGATAAGGGCCACATGCAGGCAAATGGGACTAGATTTGCCATTTTGATAGGTAGACGAATAGGAAAGGTTTAAAGGGATAAGGGCCACATACAGGCAAATGGGACTAGATTTGCTTGGGAAACTTGGTCAGCATATGTCCAAGCATATATAAGTGGAGTTCCCTCTTTCTTCAGGACCAGCAGTGGAGGCTGCAACAGCAGACCTCACAAGCCTGAACAGAGTTGTCATCTGGGTTTCAGCATCCTCTGGTGTTTCACCAATGACCATCACCGTAGGAAAATATAAATGACCTTGTCGGCTCCAGCAATATTTGTGCCACCATTTCTGTCCGATACCTCTCACTCACTCTCTACAAGGTTAGCCTTCAGCCTCCGATGGTCCTGGGAAAAAAAGTCTCAGCCTATCCAACCTTTCCTTATATCTCAAAACTTTCAATCCTGGCAACATCCTTGTAAACTTTTCCTGTACCCTTTCCAATTTAACAACATCCTTCCTATAGCAGGGTAACCAGAATTGTATGCAGAATTCTAAAACGGGCCTCACTAGTGGAATAAGAACATAATTGATTTTATATATCTAGTTCTGCAAATCTTTTGACAAAAGTAGCCTGGTAAAACTTTCACAATTGAAGAGAGCTTTTGAAGTAGATAACTCACTTAGTTAGAGCATGCACAAGGTAGTTAGTTAATGGAGCAACATCCGCTTGCTGAAGTGGTTACTAACATATTTTGAGTCAATTTTTGTTCTTTGATAATTCAGAGAACTAGACTGACACAAAAGTCTGCATGTTTGTAAATGATACTAAACTGGTATAGGTCACAAACAGCACAGAATAAGCGTGCCGGTGCCAAAGGATCTGAAAGATTGGAAGAGCAAGTCAAAAGAACAGGAAAAATGCAAAGTCATGAAGCTGTGGAAAATAAGCAAACAGTTGTAATATCCAATATACACAGAGCTTACACCCTGCAGCCTCAGTGTTGGAATCAAAACCTCTCAACATTACTAGTACTGTATCCAGAAGTGGTAAACAAAAGAAAACTGGTGTTTACAATATAACCCTGGGAATAGTGGGGGCTTGATTTACATCACGCTGCACCAGTGATACATGATACATCCACTGGAGTACATTTTGCATAACAGGTCCAATATTTAATCTGCCATTTTTTTCCAGATTTGGTTCACTTTCATCAAATAGCTATTTTCGAGAAACAAAATCTGGGTTAGACTAGTTTCAGTGTGAACATCATTAAGTTCTCCCTCTTTCCTTAGTGTTCTCTCCTTCCAGCTTGCTTGCTTTTGTTGTTTCATTAGCCAAAATTATATTCAGCACTGTCGCTTATTGAACTGCATGTGGTGTACCATTTAAAGGAAGAATCATAGACACATCTAAAAGTTCTGTCTTATCCCAATCTACTTAGGACATTGAAAATAATTCACTTTCATTACTTTGTTCTTTCTGCAGAGGTCAGTGAGCTATCTACTGATTCCTGTCAGAAAAGATATCAGAATCCAAAATCACAGAACCTGAAACATTTACATTTATTTTCAGAGCAGAAGGTACAAAAAAACTTTGAATATTATCTTATGCATGTAACAAGATTTATCCGTTTGCTAGAAATCCTCATTAATGGCCTGTGGCAGGAGAGACAAGTGAACAAGATCAGCAGAGTGAGCAAGGGACAGATTCTCCACCTTGAAGAAGAGGTCACACAAGACAGCAACATCCACTCAAGCAGCTTGTTAATAACCTATAACATCTCAAAGTGCTTTCAGAAAGCATTACCAAACTGGCACAGAGTTACACACAGAGATAACATAATGGCACACTGGCTCAATGGTTAGCACTACAGCCTCATAGGTCCACGGACCTGGGCTCATCCACCCTCGGGCAACTATCTGTGTAGAGTTTGCACATTCTCCCGGTGTCTGTGTGGCTTTCCTTGGGTGCTCCAGTCCAAAGATATTCTGGCGAGGTGGACCAGCCATGAGAAATTGCCAATAGTATCCAGGCATGTGCGGGCTAGGTGGATTATCGATGGTAAATGCTCGCTTACATTTGGTCTGGGTGGGATGCTTTTTGGTAGGTTGGTGTGAACTCAGTGGGCCGAATGGTCTGCTTCCACAGTGGAATGATTCTATCAAAAGGACAGGTGAGCAAAGGCTTTGAAAATCTTTAAATATTTTTGGAAATTGTAAAGGATAGGCTTTCTGAGGAAGCCAAGGCTGGGCAACGCACATTGAGGTTGTGCAGTGGACCAGAATTGGAGGTAAGCAGAGTTCTCAGAGGTTTATAAGGTAGTGGCTCCATATGTGGGGTGAGGAGTCACATCTTGTTTTATAATGTTCCTACTTGAGGCATTTGGGTGAACAGGGCTGGGTGTAAATTGCAGGCAGCAAAGTGTTAGACGAAGTAACTTTCCAGAATGTGGAGAACAGGACCCCAAACAGAAGCCGATTGTAAGGCAAAGCAAAATACTGCAGATGTTGGAGAAATAAGAAACAGAGTAGGAATAAATTAATCATTTCAGAGTGAGCAAGATACAACGATTGAAGTGCCACAGGAATCAGTGCTTGGACCTATGCTATTTACAATTGATATTAACGACTTGAAGTACAGACCTAAATTTATGGTTGCTGTAGTTGCAGTTGACAAAGATACTTTGGAAAGTAGTTGTGAAGAGGACATAGGGAGTGTGCAAAGGGTGAGGTGAATGGGGAAAATATTGGCAAATGAGGTATAATGTTGGAAAACATGAACTTGTCCACTTTGACAGAAGAATGAAAAGCAGCATGTCATTAAATTGAGGTGAGACTGCAGAATCAGGATGCAATGAGGAATCTGTGTGTTCTGATGTATGACTGACAAAATGTTCGCAATACAACAAGCAATGATGAAGGCAAATCAAAGGTTGTTACTTAATGCAAGGGGAACAGAACATAAAAATCAGGCTGTTTTGCTATAGTTCTCCAGGATGTTGGCTAAATCAAATTGGCAGTATTGTGTTCTTCATAGGATAGCCTTGCCATTCCAGGGACTGGTCTGGTGGACATTCTTTGCTCTCCCACTATGGCAATTATATACTCTCTGAAATGAGGAGACTAAACCCACACACAGATTTCCAGAAGCGATCAAAACAAGGTCTTACATAGTTGAAGAAAAATTCAGTACTCCAGTACTTAACATCCATTTGCAGTAAAGGAGACCATTCCATTAGCCTTCCTAATAACATAGTGCAGCTGCATGTTAGATTTCAGTGACTTATTGACAAGAATACCCAAGTCCCTATGTACATCTACACTTTCCAACCTACTACCATTCAGGAAATCCTCCACATCTGTTCCTCCGAGCAAAGTGGAGAACCTCGCATTTTCCATGTTATAATCCATCTTCCCATGAACTAAACCTCTTGAAACTTTTTTTTACATCATCTTCACTACACACATTCCTGCTTACCACCAAAGGATTTCAAAGATCGTCTCCTTCCGCAGAGCCTGAAAGCATAACAAGAGTTGATCTTCTTGATTCTGTGCCAAGTACCTGTTGTCTTCTTTGCATTATTTGGAAAATATGACCTCTATGGAAAAATTAGGAAAGTCAGACGGTTTGGAACCTAGGGTAGCACACTCAAGCTTTGCTTCCTCTATTTGCAGGATTCACATGCCATGATGCCAGATAATCCCCAAACTTAGCTCCTAAAGTTGCTGCAATAACTCAGCACAGGCTACTGAGGAAACAGATAGGCAAACACCATCATAGAGTATAGTGGAAATGAAGGGCAGACACACTTCCAGCAATAAACCTGCCGCAGAGGAATTTCTAAGATAAAGGAGATATGTCTTAGAATTACTGATAATATGTTGCTGTGACCAGCACAGTAAATTACAGCTTGTAATATTCTAGCAGGCACATTATGTTATGTGTAAGGAATCTGAAGAGAATGACAACTGAACATTTCTGTTCACTAAATGGGGGGAGGGGGGGCTGTGAGCAGGTGAGGGGGTCTTGAGCGGGGGGAGAGGAATGAAGGAAGTGGAGGCATGTCCTGCAATAATTTCGAAATTATCATTAATGATATAAAGGCAAAAAGTTTATGATTTTTTGGGACTCTCATCCAGTTTAAACTGTTGGAAGCAGACTCCTTGAACATTTTTGATATAAAGGCAAAACGTTTCATGCTTTTTAAAAAATTGTTCATGGGTTACAGGCATCATTGGTATAGCCAGTATTTATTGATTATTACTAATTACCCTCGAGGAGATGGTGATGGTGAGCTGCCTTCTTGAGCTGTTGTAGGTACTCCCATAATACTGATAGGAAGACAGTACCAGAATATTGAGGCAGCAGTTCCAGGATTGCAGCAATAATAGAGAAATGGTAATATAGTTCCATGTCAGGAAACACGTAGGATTCTTAAGAGGTTTGACAATAAATACGGGGAGGATGTTGCCCCTCATGGGAAAGTTGAAGATCAAAGGGCACAGTTTTTGAATAAAGGGATGCCAATTTAAGACTGAGATCAGGCAGAATTTCTTCTTTTAGAGGGTTGAGTGTTTTTGGAACCCTTTGCCACAGAAACTGTGAGGGAAGCATCTTTTTGTATATTGAACGCTGGGATAGGTAGATTCTTTATCAGTCGGAGAATCAAATGTTATGGGGAAAGGGCAGAAAAGTGAAGGTGAGGCATCAGCTCAGCCATTATCCTATTGATTAGCAGATCAGACCAGAGGGACCAAATGGCCTACTCCTGTTCCTATTTCTAATGGTCTTACAGTCAAGATGGTGCATGGCTTGGAGTTAAACTCACGATGTTCCCATGAACCTTTTCCTTTCAGCCTGCTAGGAGCTACAGATCATTGGTGCTGGCCAGAGGAGACTTTGTAAGTTGTCCATGTGACTGACCTTCAGTGGTGGAGGGAGTGAACATTAATGATGTTCATCACATGCGCTTTCACTGTGTGGAATGTAATTAGTCTCATACTGTAGTTTTATTACAAAATCATAATAAAGATTATGATATGATCAAATCGAAAGGATAAAATTACACCGTACTGAAATATTAAAGAGCGAACAGGCTTAACACTATTGGTTGTGTTACCACTTGTTAGAGGGCAACTAATGAACATTCAAGGGTCTCATCCGCTGGTATAAACCTAACTGCAAAGATGTATGTGTAGACACATCGTCTTGTTATCTTCTGGGGTTGGGGGGAGGCAAGTGATAGCAAGGCAACAGTGATGTGGGAAGGGCTCCCTCAGTCATATGCACTCAATACCTGAGCAAGGAACTTGGCACGAGGAAGCAGGATGCTGCTGAGTGGAATCACTTTGCCTTTGCTGCTGATCCCCACCATGTCCCCCCTTCACCCCACCCCATGAAACCCCTCCCGACATGTCACTTTTTGAGCTTCAGTCACCAGTGTCTATAGTTCTGGAAGCAACTGAGTTACGAGCCGCCAATACACTGGATCTGCTAGATTTCCAGCCCCGGGATTAACTGAAAGGCCAGCCACCGGCCTCGCCACCGTCTGATAGGCTCATGGCTATGTGAACCCTCCCAAGAAGAGTCATGGCAGGTGTCTCAGTAGCTCTCCAGCCAGCAGCTTATTCTCTCAATAACACACTGTCCTAAAGCAGCAGCTACGTACAAACATCATCGTGACAATGTAAACTTCCCAATTTTAGTAGCAGCAATAATTCTTTCTGGAATAAACTGTTCCTCGAGAGGAAAGGGGCAAGGAGAAACTGGTGTAAAGGAATTAAAAGCAACATGTGAATTAACCATCCCTGGGAAAATGCAACATAAACAGAAAGGAGATAACAACTGTTTGATAAATCTGCTGCCTCATGATAAATTGGACAATAAAGTTTGCTTGCAGAAGTAATGTCCAGAAGTAAAGGGGTTAATTGCAGGAAAAGCTATGTTTTAAACAGACAACTAACCCGAATGCAACAAGGAACAGGGGAACTACTGATAAGAAGGCAAGCTATAGCCTTGAGGTCTTCAGAACTGTAATCAATGTTGGGGATGATAGAATCTATTGAATCATCAATAATATCACACCACAAAGTTGCAAGAGGGAAAATGGTATGAGAATCCAACACCAGAACAATTCAGGAACAAAACATCAAAGAATAGCACTGCACAATGTTCGAACTCTGGACACTTCCAGAGCCAGGCCCTGTGGGTGGAATCATGGCCAAGTTCTATCATTAATTGAGTAATTGCCAAGCTGGGTTATGAGGCTTAATTTGCTGACTTGAGGGCTCTTATTTTGGTTGCTACATGTAATAAAGTTTAAATCGTTGGTTCAGAACTTGATTGTCTGTGAGATTTCTTAATATGCAGCTAAATTAACGGTAACTTTTGGTGAGTTTACCCTTAACATAATGGTCTCCAAACACTCGCCCAACATAATAGCATGTTGCCATTCATCATTTCGAGAATCCTGGAATTCTTTACAAACAACATTGAGAGAGATCTTTCACTACCATCGACTGGTATGTTACAAAAGAGGCCCAGCACAAAATTTTAATAGCAAAAATCTTTCCCTTATTTAAAAATTGGTCTGGATTTTCCACTCGTCAGTCAGTTATTTCAGAATATTTGAGGGTTACGCATCAGGACCCCATGGAATTCCCATTGTAATAGTCTCTGAAGGATTTGCCTGGGAAATGCAAAATTCCATGACATCTGGAACGGTCTGAAAAATCTCCATTTGAATTGAAGACTTTCATTGGGTCCAAAGAAATTAATTAATTCATGACTCAGGAAAAGTTAGATTAAATATGTAATTTAATATCTGAGAAACTATTCAACTGACCCTGTATTACCCTCACAGACATCCAACCACATCTACCCCCAACTCCCTATAAACAAGATAGAGTCTGACTTTCCATAACCCAACTTTCAGGAATCAACATTCTTGCTAAGTTTTGGCATTGCCTGCCCCTGCCCTGCACCTAGCACTTGCACTGCCCTACCTTGGGCCCACTGCCACCCCTACCCCCACTTTGTGCCCACCTCCCGCAGTTCCTTGCCTCTAACTCACTATCACTCCTTCTCCTGTTTGAGGCTTCCATCTTCTACCACAGGACCTAACATATGTCACTCAACTGATCCACTTAAACACTGCAACATTTACCTCGACTCCTTGCCAGCTGGCACCCCGACCACTTGGCATCCTGTTGCCTGGCACAACTACCCACTTGGCACACTACCATCCAATCACCCTTACCTCATACTTATCATTTGACAGCAGCTGTGAAAGTGGCTGTCTGTGATTCTGGACCTTTAAATGTCAGGAGAGAGCAGCTGACTGCTATGACAAGGGAGTGTGGTTTGCCTTCCCTGCCAGTTCTGAACTAAGAAAGAACTCTCAGAAGGGAACTCCAGTCTGCATTGTTGAAGGACCCCTGATCAGAATCTCCTGTTAGAAATGCAGAGCTCTCTCATTGGATGTAAATTGCCTTATTGATAATTACAGAAGCACCTATCACAGCCAGTATCACAGGTACTTACAAACTTATGAACATAACAATCATCACTCTTTCTTATTCTGGATTACCCTTCCACAAGAAAGTGATTTATCTTTATCCACAGCTATTTTGCTTCACGAACGGTAGAGGAAGAATTAGACAGAAGCATTGATGGGACTTTATATGGGATTATTAAATGGATCAGGTTATACTATCTATATTCTAGTAAACGTATGTAGAAACTCTGATGGAAAATATGGAATAATGAAACATCATCTGATCTATTTTTTTTAGAAGGTGCTGCCTTTCACAACAATCCATATCTCAGGGCTAACAAAAGAAAATCTAATTGGCCATATTATTTAACTATGACCTCACATCAATTGATTCAAACCGATTATGAATGATAATTTTATCTGTAACAGGAAGTGACACTGTATTCACTGCTACAGACAACTGATTTCATAGACTTTGATATGCAAACATATATCAAATGTGCATTAATGCTGAGTGGAAATGGCCACTCATCCACTATTTTGTGATGCTCAACATGGCAACTCAAACACTACCTCCGGAACCTACCAGAAATAGTGCATTGTTACAAATAGCAGTGGACAAACAGGAAGTCAAACATAGGCTGTAGTATTGCAAGCAGGATTTGTTTGAAATACTGTCTGTAAAGGGAAGCAATTTCAGGGTATTAGCTAAGCATAATTCTGAAGACATATCCATTACAATTTGCAAATATTACCTAAGTTAATATATTGTTTATGTCGTGTCTGAACCGAGCCAGGATTGGATTTCTTGCAGTGGGAAACAAAAGTGCTAGATTTGTATTTCTCCAATTCTGTCTCACTACTACCCACATGACTCCAGTCCCCACTCCCAGTCCAGGGAAGATTGAAAGATTATTGCCAGTGCCCCTATAATTTCCACTGTCACTTCTTTCAATGCCTTTGCATGTAATTCTTTCTGCCCTGGCCTTACCAACCTTAAGTACAGACAGTCAATCCAATATCTCCTCATTAATTTTCAAATTCTTGTAGTCACAGAATTTTCTTGTCTGCCACCATGGCCTAGGTAAATACAAAAATATTAATTTAACACCTCAGTCATGCTCTCTGCCTCCATGTGTAAATCCTCTTTTTTGTTCCAATTCAGTCATCCTCCCCATTTTACACTCTTTTAATGCTTAGGTCCATATGGAAGACTCTGGGACTTCTCTTATGTTAGATGCCACTTTTTAAAAATCATAATCCATCTTTCCTACTGTTTACTTTGTCACATTTTTTGAAAGCTTCTGTTCGGAGCTGAATTACATTTCTACCTGTCAAAACATACCTTTTCTTCTTTATATTAATCTCCATCTCCTTGTTCATCCATAAAGCTACTGTTTTGTTTGATCAACTTTCCCTGTTGAGGAAACACCTCAGGTGTTTGAGGTTCATTGTTGCCTCTTCCACCAACCTTTGGTTCAGCATATCCAGCCCAGGTTTGTTCTTGACCAATTGAAGTCAGCCCTCCCTAAGTTAATCATTCGTATTCTGATTTCTCTTTTGTCCATTTCCAGCATCGCCCCGAACCTTATAATCGTGATCCCTATCACCTCACTGACAGGACCCTTTGGAGCACTGATATACAGAGGGGTTATGGGGTGCAAGTCCATAGCTCCCTGAAAGGAGCAGCACAAGAGATCTGTTGGTAAAGATTTGGGACAGTGAGAATAAAAGTTGGCAAGTCATGCTGCAGTTGTATAACGCTTTAGTTCGGCCACATTTGGAGTATGTTGTATATGGCCGTCGCATTATAAGAAGGATGGGGAGGCTGTGGGAAGGGTGCAAAAGAATGTTGCTTGAATTGGAGTGTATAGCTATAAAACGAGGTTGGACAAACTTAGATTGCTTTTTCTAAAGCCTCAGAGGCTGAGCGGTGACATGATAGAAGCATTTAAAGTTATGGGAGGCCTGGATAGAGTGGATAGTCGGTGTCTTTTACCCAGAATGGAAATGTCAAATACTAGGGGGCATAGGATTAGGTTAGTGGCGGGGGCGGGGGGGCAACATTAAAAAGAGATGTGTAAGGCAAACTTTGTGATATCATTGAGACTAGCACCAGAGAGGCAACATGTTGTCCTGGAATCACATCTACAGTCATAGAAAAACTGGTTTGTCCCCTAATTACTGAATCCCTGTCACTCCTGCTTGTTCACTTATCATCCTGCACAAATGAGCCACCACTATGCTATGTGCTTGCATTTCCTATGCTCCTCTGAGGAACAATCGAGTTCATCAGTATCTGGAACAGAAAAGCAATTAATAAGGGGAATCTCAGGGGAGGCACTACTTGCCTGACTCTTTTCAACTGCCTGATGACCAGCCACTCTATATTTGTCTCTGAGTTCATACTCTGTGATGAGATCACCTCTCCAAATGTGCTGTTCACAGGACTCTTATGCCATGTAGATAAACCATCATGACTCCAGCTGCCACTCAGATTCTGAAAGCCACAGTCAGGCTGGTGGGACTGGCGAAAGGGTGCTTGTCTGTGTTGTGTGAAGTCTGCATAACTCCCCACATGCCACAGGATGCACATTCTGCTTGGCTGGGCTGTCCTCCCACAACTTAATCTTATTTTTGTGCTATTTACTATAAATACATTATTCTTGTACTGGGTCATTTTAAAAACTTACATTTTTAAAAATTTCCTGACTGTCAGACAGTTCTGAAAAATCACGTACTCATAAAGGAACACCACCCCTATCCCCTCACTGAACTCTCGAGTCAACAAGTTTAACATCCTGTAATAAACCAAACTTCTAGCACTTCTTTCCCCGATACACCAAACTCACACTTGGAATCAGATTCATCAGGGTACTCTGTTCTCACTTTGACAAACTCTATCCATTAACATATCCTCTCTGATAGAAAGAGATTCTGAAGACTTACCAGCTGTCTTAGCTTACTGCCACAGTGATTTTTTTTTATTAAACCTATTTTTCCTAATCAACCTGTTCAGTGATGATATCACACACCTTGGAAACAGGTGGGACATAAACCTGGGTCACTTGATCCAGGGAGACTAGTCTCTACCTCTGCACCACAAGAGCCCCTAGCCTGCCACAGTGATTAACACCACTGAACAAAGAGGTTTCAGCTGATTGCCAAATAACTGCAGTACCATGCAGGCAATTTGACTTTCTTGAAGGTTAGTCAGTTCTAGATTCTAGGTCAGAGCCTGATTCTTGATATAGAATTCAAATTGGGAAGCAGTTAAATGTTAAAATTTCACTTGGAATCAAATTCTCCAAGTTGTCGCTTGGTTTTGTCTTTGTCTGGCATCATATATAAAAATTCCCTATAATGTCAAAGACGCTTTTTAAATCAAACACTGACGTATTGCAGTAGTCAACTGCATTGCCTGCTCCATCTGTTCATTTCAATTTTTCTAAAAATATATCCCTCAAACTTCTCAGACCCTATATTTTCTGAACTGTATAAATCTATTGCTTTACTTTGCCAGGTCCATTTCATCCTTGATTGTAAACTTAAAGTTAAGATGTCTTATATTATACAGTCAATATTGGAGATTACAACAAAGCTACAATGCAATTTCCTTAATTCTTACAACTGTACTTCAAACTTTAATAAATTACACAAAGCACTGCCTTGGTACAGGCATGAACATCTGGCATAATATTCCTTCGGTCTACAGAGTGCTCATTATTTATATCTATCAGTGCAATTATATTCCAGTGGTTAAATTATAAACAGTGTTTCATTGGTCATGTAGAAATTAACAGTGCATCAATCCAGTAAAAACAGTGAAGCAAGCAAATGACAAATACTGGTCTGGCTCACCTTATATACTTCAAAATGGAGCTCCAGTTCAAGCAATATGTTCATTTTCAAGTATGACTGTTTGTTTCCACTCTGGGATATGACAAGCATTCATAAAAAGCTGGAGAGGGTTCAGAAGAGATTTACCAGGATATTGCTAGGTATGAAAGATTTGACTTATAAATAATGGCTGGGATTTCTTTCACTGCAGTGTAGGAGGTTGAGAACTGACCTTATAGAGGTTTATAAAAGGTTTATAAAATCATGAGGAGTATAGATAGAGTTAGTGATAGGTGTCTAACATGGGGGAGTTCAAGACTGGGGGTATATTTTTAAGATGAGAGGAGAATTATTTAAGAAAGACATGTGGGGCAAATTTTTACGCAGAGGGTGGTTCGCGTGTGTAATGAACTTCCCGAGGAAGTGGTGGATGTGGGCACAGATACAAATGTTTAAAAGACACTTAGATAGGTTCATGAATAGGAAAGGTTTGGAGGGATATTAGCCAGAAACAGGCAGGTAGGACTAGTTTAGTTTGGGATTATGTTCAGCATGAAGTTGTTGGACCGAAGAACCTGCTTCCATGCTGTATGATTCTCTGACCATAAGGTATGGGAGCAAGGCCCCTTGGTTCTGCTCAGCCATTCGCTCATGGCTGATATGTTTCCCAAACTCATTGTCCTGCTTTTCCCCAATAACACTTCAAGAGCTTATCTATCTCTATCTTAAAGACACTCAATGACTTGGTCTCCACTGCCTTCTACAGCCGTGAATTCCACAATTCGCTGGCTGGAGAAATTCCTCCTGATCCCAGTTCTAAAAGGTCGTTATTTTACTCTAAGACTGTGCCCTCAGGTCCTAGTTGCTCCTACTAGCAAAATATCTTCTTCACATCCACTCTACCAGGCCTCCCAGTATTCTCTAAGTCTCAAAATGATACCCCCTTATCCTTCTAATTCATATGCAGTTCTATATACTCCACAATCTCATTTTTAACAATGGAATCAAAATGTTACCAATGACCATGTTCAGGCTAAAATTTCTGGTCTTCTGCCTTCCTCCATTTTGAACAGGGATATTACATTAGCCATTTTCCAATCCTCTGAATCCTCCCTAACTCCAGTGATTCCTGAAAACTTACCATCAATGCCCCGACAATGCCTGGGGTGGACAGTATTCCATCAGCTCCGGGTAATTCATTCACTGTCAGACCTTTTGGTTTCCCCAGCACTTTCTCCTTGGTGATGGACATTACACTCAGCTCCCTTGAAGTTCTGCTATGCTACTGGAGTCTTCCACTGTGAAAACTGATGCAAAGTACTTATTCAGTTCCTCTGCCACTTTTTTGCTCTCTATTCTACTTCTCCAGTGGTCCAACGTCCACTCTTACCTCTGTCTTACTTTTCATATAACCCAACAATATTCTTCTTTTATATTACAAGCTAACTTTCCCTTATATTCCATCTTCTCCTCCCTTATTGCTTTTTCAGTTGTCCCATTTTGGTTTTTAAAGGATCCACAGTCCTCTGGCCATCCATTCAGCTTCACCACATTTTCTTTTTGGCTTTGATGCTGTCCCTAATTTGCTTTATCAGCCATGCTTGTCTCAACGTTCCCTTGGTATTTGTTTCTTTTCCCACCACTGAGGTCAGACACACTGCTCTGTAGTTACTAAATATACCTCTTCCTTTTATCTCAAGCAACACTAAACATTAATAATCTTCTAATCTTTCAGCACCGATTCTGCACACATGGAGGAACAGGAAAGCATGGTCAGAGTCTTTGCTATTTCCTCTATTGCTTCGCTTTAAACCAGATCTGATTATTCATTCCTCTTTAAAAAACAATCCTTGATATTTCCTCTCTCATTGGGTTTAGATTTTCATTCAAAGGAAGGGGAGCAAGAATCACTAAATTTCCAGATTTAGCCTGCTTGCCTTGGAAAAAGGTGTCAGCGATGTAGAAAAGACGTAGAAAGCATGTTTTCTCGCGTGGGACAATCTAGAGTGAGAACTCATTGTTTTACAAAAAAGGGCAGCAGATTTAAAACAGACAATGAGAAATTACTTTTCTGAAAATGTCTTGGATCTATGGAATTCAGTAGACCAAAGTATGTTGTACACTGGGACATTCGGTAAATTTAAGGAGGAAATAGATGAGTTGAAGGTCATGGAGATTGGGCAGGAATGTGGAGTTGAGTTTGAGATTCGATCAGCTGTGATCGTATAAAAGGGTGGAGCAAGCTCAAGGCACTGGATTGTCTACTCCTGCTCCTAGTGTGTGTGTGTTCTTCGGTTTTATGTTCTTAAGCTCTAACCTGCCACCCCAGAATGCATAACGAAATTTGCCTGAGAGCACAGACATCAACAGACCAGTGAAACAGCTAGCTCCAAAGGAAAACATTGTTTAATTGACAACATGTGATCTATTCCGTCAATCAAACAATGCTAAAGAATTCAACATAAAGAGGGATCAATTGTTTGCAGCTGCTGCTACTGATACTTTAAATGGGCTGGATGACTGACTCTATTATCAGGCTATTATAAAAGGAGATGGGTTTAAGAAAGTAGAAAGTAACAAATGGGGATATTTAACCTCTTTTACACATTCTATTGTTACTGTAAAGTTAATTGGTTCTGTGCAGAGTGTATACACTGGGTAAATGGGTATGCGAGTGCTATAGCTTAGCATGGAGAATTTGAAGAACCATTGCAATCCAGCAGGGGGATGGGAACCAAAATTGTAGTTCGAGTAAAGAAAAGATTGAGAGCAAGGAGGTCCAAAATTAAGTTTCAGGGACGCAAGATGGCACCGGCAAGCAAGAAGTTGGTTTGAAGTGTGTCTACTTCAATGGCAGGAGCATCCGGAATAAGGTGGATAAACTTGCAGCATGGGTTGGTACCTGGGACTTCAATGTTGTGGCCATTTCGGACACATGGATAGAGCAGGGACAGGAATGGTTGTTGCAGGTTCCAGGACTTAGATGTTTCACTAAGAACAAAGAAGATGGTAAAAGAGGGGGAGGTGTGGCATTGTTGGTCAAGGACAGTATTACAGTTGAAGAAAGGATGTTAGAGGACTCATCAACTGAGATAGTATGGGCTGAGGTTAGAAACAGGAAAGGAGAGGTCACCCTGTTGGGAGTTTTCTATAAGCCTCCAAATAGCTCCAGAAATGTAGAGGAAAGGATAGCTAAGATGATTCTCGACAGGAGTGAGAGAGACAGGGTAGTTGTCATGGGGGACTTCAACTTTCCAAATATTTACTGGGATCACTATAGTACGAGTACTATAGATGAATCAGTTTTTGTCCAGTGTGTGCAGGGGGGCTTCCTGACACAGTATGTAGACAGGCCAACAAGGGGTGAAGCCACATTAGATTTGCTACTGTGTAACGAGCCAGGCCAGGTGTTAGCCTTGGAAGTAGGTGAGCACTTTGGTGATAGCAATCACAATTCTGTTATGTTTACTTTAGTGATAGAAAGGGATAGGTGTATACCACTGGGCAAGAGTTACAGCTGGGGGAAAGGCAATTACAATGCGATTAGGCAAGATTTAGGAAGCATAGGATGGGGAAAGAAACTGCAGGGGAAGGGCACATTAGAAATGTGGAGCTTATTCAAGGAAAATCTCCTGAGTGTCCCTGGTGGTGGGGTCTTTTTGGAGGTGGTGGAAATGTCGGCAGACGATTTGGTTTATGCAAAGGTTGGTAGGGTGGGAGGTGAGCACCAGGGGCATTCTGTCCTTGTTATGATTGGAGGGGTGGGGTCTGAGGGCGGAGGTGCGGGATGTGGACAAGATGCGTTATATTTCCCTTCCCACCTCTTTCCGCCTTCCGCAAAGACCGTTCCCTCCGTGACTACCTGGTCAGGTCCACGCCCCCCCCTACAATCCACCCTCCCATCCTGGCGTCTTCCCCTGCCACCGCAGGAATTGCAAAACCTGCGCCCACATCTCCTCCCTCACCTCCATCCAAGGCCCTAAAGGAGCCTTCCACATCCATCAAAGTTTTACCTGCACATCCACCACTATCATTTATTGTATCCATTGCTCCCGATGCGGTCTCCTCTACATTGGGGAGACTGGGCGCCTCCTAGCAGAGTGCTTTAGGGAACATCTCCGGGACACCTGCACCAATCAACCACACCACTTTGTGGCCCAACATTTCAACTCCCCCTCCCACTCTGCCGAGGACATGGAGGTCCTGGGCCTCCTTCACCCCCGCTCCCTCACCACCAGACGCCTGGAGGAAGAAAGCCTCATCTTTCGCCTCGGAACACTTCAACCCCAGGGCATCAATATGGACTTCAACAGTTTCCTCATTTCCCCTTCCCCCACCTCACCCTAGTTCCAAACTTCCAGCTCAGCACTGTCCCCATGACTTGTCCTGCTTACCTATCTTCTTTTCCACCTATCCTCTCCACCCTCCTCCCTGACCTATCACCTTCATCCCCTCCCCCACTCACCTATTGTACTCTATGCTACTTTCTCCCCACCCCCACCCTCCTCTAGCTTACCTCTCCACGTTTCAGGCTCTCTGCCTTTATTCCTGATGAAGGGTTTTTGTCCGAAACGTCAATTTTACTGCTCCTGGGATGCTGCCTGAACTGCTGTGCTCTTCCAGCACCACTAATCCAGAATCTGGTTGCCAGCATCTGCAGTCATTATTTTTACCGAGAGTAAGATTATGGCCAATCAAAGATAGTAGGGGGAAGTTGTGTGTGGAGTCAGAGGAGATAGGGGAAGCACTAAATGAATATTTTTCAACAGTATTCACTCTGGAAAATGACAATGTTGTCGAGGAAAATACTGAGATACAGGCTACTAGACTAGGTGTGATTGAGATTCACAAGGAGGAGGTATTAGAAATCCTGCAGAGTGTGAAAATAGATAGGTCCCCTGGGCCGGTTGGGATTTATCCTAGGATCCTCTGGGAAGCCAGGGAGGAGATTGCCGAGCCTTTGGCATTGATCTTTAAATCGTCATTGTCTACAGGAATAGTGCCAGAAGACTACAGGATAGCAAATGTGGTTCCCCTGTTCAAGAAGGAGAGTAGAGACAATCCTGGTAACTATAGACCAGTGAGCCTTACTTCAGTTGTTGGAAAAGTGTTGGAAAAGGTTATAAGAGATAGGATTTATAATCATCTAGAAAAGAATAATTTGATTAGGGATAGTCAGCACGGTTTTGTGAAGGATAGGTCGTGCCTCACAAACCTTATTGAGTTCTTTGAGAAGGTGACCAAACAGGTAGATGAGAGTAAACCGGTTGATGTGGTGTAGATAGATTTCAGCAAGGCCTTTGATAAGGTTTCCCACAGTAGGCTATTGTACAAAATGCGGAGGAATGGGATTGTGGGAGATATAGCAGTTTGGACAGAGGGTGGTGGTTGATGGGAAATGTTCATCCTGGAGTCTAGTTACTCATGGTGTACCGCAAGGGTCAGCGTTGGGTCCACTGCTGTTTGTCATTTTTATAAATGACCTGGATGAGGGCATAGAAGGGTGGGTTAGTAAATTCACAGACAACACTATGGTGGGTGGAGTTGTGGATAGTGACGAAGAATGTTGTAGGTTACAGAGAGACATAGATAAGCTGCAGAGCTGGGCTGAGAGGTGGCAAATGGAGTTTAATGCAGACAAGTGTGAGGTGATTCACTTTGGTTGGAGTAACCGGAATGCAAAGTACTGGGATAATGGTAAAATTCTTGGTAGCGTAGATGAGTAGAGAGATCTCGGTGTCCAGGTGCACAGTTCCTTGAAAGTTGCCACCCAGGTTGACAGGGTTGTTAAGGCGGCATACAGTGTTTTAGCTTTTATTAATAGAGGGATCGAGTTCCGGAACCATGAGGTTATGCTACAGCTGTACAAAACTCTGGTGCGGCCGCATTTGGAGTATTGTGTACAGTTCTGGTCACCGCATTATAAGAAGGATGTGGAAGCTTTGGAAAGGGTGCAGAGGAGATTTACTAGGATGTTGCCTGGTATGGAGGGAAGGTCTTACGAGGAAAAGTTGAGGGACTTGAGGCTGTTTTCGTTGGAGAGAAGAAGGTTGAGAGGTGAATTAATAAAGACACATAAGACAATCAGATGGTTAGATAGGGTGGACAGGGAGAGCCTTTTTCCAAGAATGGTGACGGTGAGCATGAGGGGGCATAGCTTTAAATTGAGGGGTGATAGATATAGGACAGATGTCAGAGGTAGTTTCTTTACTCAGAAAGTAGTAAGGGTATGGAATGCTTTGCCTGCAACGATGGTAGATTCACCAACTTTAAGTGCATTTAAGTCGCCATTGGACAAGCATATGGACGTACATGGAATCATGTAGGTTAGATGGGCTTCAGATTGGTATGACAGATCGGCGCAACATCGAGGGCCAAAGGACCCGTACAGCACTGTAATGTTCTATGTTCTATGTGTGTGTGCATATTGGTGGGGGAAGCTGGTGGGGGGGGAGGTGGGGTGGGGGGCTGTGGTGATGGCAATAGAAGGTGAACAGATTTGATGTACAGTTTGCATGGTGGGGGTGAGGGTGGACATTGCTTGGCATTGAGTGAAGTGTATTAGGGCCTAAGGAGTTGCGAGTAGAGGTAAACATTCCATCCTCTTACCAGACCATAGGGCTGCTGTCTCATTTGAGAGAGATCTCTGGTGAGGGTTTAACCTGAGGGTCACCATCCCTCAGGCAAGGGGAGATATGGATAAGGATAATCCTTCATGGTAACCTCAGTGGAGGTAGGAACTGAATCTACACTGTTGACATCACCTTGCACCACAAACCACCATCCAGCCAGGTCGAGGAACTAAGATTGCCATGCAGGGTGCACAAATAAGTGCCTTTGAAATCAACTTTCAAAATTTCACAGACTGAGGACTGTGATTCAGAATGTCACTGAGAGACCATGAACCATAAATCCTGAGAAGCTGCCTGACTGCACAAAGATCTGAGTGTCCAGGAGGTACCAATTCCCATATAGATCTGGCCAGGTTGACAGTGCAGTGTTTGGGTTTACAAGAGAGTGTACCCTTAATCTGCACAAATGAAAACTGAGGATGCGAGGATTATGATGGGGAATCCAGGAATCAGGTGCTGGCTGTCATTTTTTTTTATCTCCATGGAATCATAAATACTCCATGAAAATCCAGCCCATTATGTTTATTCTAACTATTATTTCACAGCAATAGTTCAAAGGCAAACATCCTTCCATATTTTGCCTGTAGCTTTTACCCATTAAATGTTTGAAACTAGCTGTGGGCTCCCAATTGAATTCAATTGCAAACCAGTCTCGAACTTCAAGCCGTCCATCAAAATGTTTTTTCAGCCATTCATAGTCATGCTCCCTTTTCACAAGACTTCAGTTGTTCATTGGATCTATCCTTTGTACTTTATTCTGAATGACTCCAAAACATTTAATAAGCTCCACAGCCATCCTCACGTTAAAGTTAAGAGATGCCAGCCTCCCTGATTAAGTGTTCAGATTTGCAACATTTACATGTTCGATTATTTAATTTGTTTTTGATAAAGGAGACTATGAAGCTTGTGTGTTGTAAAAAAAGTCTGACAAATTAAAGTGAGACACCCAAAATACCTCCAAGGAATAACACAGGTATCTATAACAACAGTACAAGATGCTTGGGACTCTAAATTATAGCCCCCAGCCATAATAAACACTTCAAATAATTCTTGTGTGGCCTCGAGGAAGACCTTGCACTCAAACCTCCTGGCTTTCTGCAACCTTGAGTATTAATTCCTCTCGCTCCCAGAAATGAAAATAAATCACTGCTGAATTTTAGAGCAATAAGCTCATTTTCTAGACATAATTCATTTCGACACATATTTTAATGAACTCGAATAAATCATTTGAATATTAGCATTTTAATTGCATATCAGAAGAAGGCCAAACTAACTTCATTAAACAAATATAATGCTACACACAATAACACTATTTGCTCATTAGAACTAAATGTAACTGACATGGCTTTTCAATTAATCATGCTACTGTAGCAGCAATCCAACAACTTTTGCCACAATTTTTTATCAATGCCAATGTCTTCATACCCCATTAAGATTCACAGTTTACAGAATAATTTCCAAACAGTTCATGCATGCACATTGTTGCAAATATTGATATCAAATATGCTTTCTTCATTGCATTTATGACTGTTTTGATCAATGCCAAGAATAAGAATGAAGAATAACATGACTGAAATGTATAATCAAGGCATCATCTGCAAAGTTCAATAGAGAAATCACAGCCTCACAATAATTTTTATGATATATCAACTGGGAATTGAGTTGCCATCTCACACTCGATATGTGAAGGGAATAGATGCTTGTGATGATAGATTCAGAAGGTGGCGTAGTGGCTCAGAGGTTTGCACTGCTGCCTCACAGTGCTAGGCACCCGGGTTCAATTCCACCCTCAGGTTACTGTCTGTGTGGGTGTCTGTCTGGGTGTCCTCTGGATGCTCTGGTTTCATCCCATAGTCCAAAAATATGCAGATTAGGTGGAGCGGCCATGCTAAATTGCCCATGGTGTCCAGGCTAGATGGGTTAGGCATAGGAAATGCAGGGTCGGGTGGGATGGTCTTCTGAGGGTCGGTGTGGACTTGATGGGCTGAATGGCCTGACTCCACACAGTAGAGATTCTATGAAGAAAAATGTGTGGGGAGGTTCAAGTAGGACACAAATACCAGCATGGACAAGTTATGAGGGGTGGCCCGTTTCCAAGACACACACCTTTAGATGTTTGCTAGTTTGATTATATGATATTTAACTGCATGTTATCTGACTGCACAGCACATATTTACAAATTGTGACATGTTATTGTATGGATCACCTATAGTGGAGTGTTTTGCTCATAGTTTTGTGCCATTAATGATCACACGAGAGGTTCTGAGAATCAGTAGGTCTCCCGCCAGCTGGCCAAGGTAAAAGTGTTGGTTGTAATCTACAGGTGTGAGCTCCAAAGCAATGGGAGCCTGGGAACAAATTAAAATGGGGACCAAAGTTTGCTTTCAGAACAATGAAGAGATGGGCAGGAGGAATAGTGTGGATGTATCTGGAAATTAGAAAGGTTGAGTAAGTCAATAAAATTAGAACAACACTGATACAAGTGGAAGTCTGGGAAGGACACAATGAAGAACGAGAACAATCAGTGAAGCAGAAATCTTATTTTGTTGGATCCAGTTTAGAAATGTCTTAGAGGTGTTGACATTGAAAAGTCAAGAACTGTATGCAGATTGGAATAAGCAAGGTGCGAAGGTGGGGGCAAGGACAGAGAGGAAAAAAATGCAACAATGTAAGCAACTCGTCGAATGTATGAAAGACAGTTTATTAGTTTTGGACTTTTAAAGTTTATTCCATGAAACAATGAAAGCTGGAGATAATGTCATTTCAGAATTTCTATCAGAAAGTAATTCTCATTAAGTGCTTTAGAATTTCTTCCCACATCCAGCTAATTTACTGCTTTGTTGCTGAAGTGCCTTCTAATAAAAGAGAGTTGCATTGCCCACACCACGGAAACCACTATAGAATGCCAGCACATGCACAGAAATATTCTGGGTTGCCTTGAGAAAGCAAATGCACTGAGTCAGGAATAAGTTAGCAAGGAAATAAATGGCAGCATTACAGATAAGTCAGCAATGATCACCGGGTGAGCTTACAAATTGGTTTCTCAGGTTATGTGGGTGCTTTGAGGTTCAATCCTCAAATCAAAGTGAGTCCTGGATGATCTAAGTGCTGACATGAGATACAGCTTCTCCAGCAAAGCAAAACAATCATCTTGCTGATTGATCATCACTGATCTAAACTTTAAATTAGATCTGACAGTATATTAGCATTATATAACAGGATTAGTTTGTTCTGAAATACAGCTCATGGAAATATTTTTTAGATACACGCTTTGTGATCTACTGAGTTGACACTCAAATAACAGAGATTATATTTTGCCCATGCTCCTTAAAAGTGCTTCTAATGTAATATTCCTGACTTCAGACACACAGCCTCAAAACCTTTCTGTTGTTTCTTAACTCATTGTTAAAATGTCTGGTCACCCTGCTAAAGAGAGGATGTTGTCAAATGAGAATGGGAGCAGAAAAATGTACGAAGATGTTTCTGGGGCTGGATAGTTTGAATTATAAGGAGAGGCTGGATAGGCTGGGACTTTTTTTCTCTGGAACGTGGGAGGCTGAAGGTTGACCTTATAGAGGTTTATAAAATCTTGAGGAACATAGATAAGGTGAATAGCAAAGGTTTTTGTTTTCCCAAGAGTAGGGGAGTCCAAAACTAGACAACATAGATTTAAGGTGAGAGGGCAAAAATTTAAAAAGGGACCTGAGGAGCAACTTTTTCACCCAGTGGGTGGTCAGTGTATGGGGAATGAGCTGGGAGAGAAAGTGGTGGAGGCTGGTACAATTACAACATTCAAAAGGTATCTGGATGGGTATATGAATAGAAAGGGTTTCGAGGGATATGGGCCAAATGCTGGCAAATAGGATGAGTTTATTTTGGGAAACCTGGTTGGAATGGACAAGATGTCGGAAGGATCTGCTTCTGTGCTGTATGACTCTATGACTATGTTTGAATTCAGATAGGATTCCCCTAAATCCTGCACCTCATTAATTTTTCCTGCTTAAAACGTTAGTACTTCAGCACAGGATAGAATCAGCAGAATTCTTCAGCACTTTACAGAGTGAAAATTATATCTAGGTATCAGCAAATGAAGAGCCATTTTGCAAATGGATGTGGCAGTAAATGTCTTACACGAGATATCTTGGAGCTGAAAGATCTTTAATGTCAAGAGATCACAGAGTTGCTATTGGAGATGTTTCATTTACAAAAGATGTTTAATAATGTTGAATCCTGACAGGAACACAACCTCAGGTCAGTGCCAACCTCCAAAGGACACCCAGCTGAAGTGAAAGTGACTCGTATACAATTGGTTCTCTGAAACCAGTGTTTCCTTGTCACAAACCAGAGTCACTGCACAAATTATGAGATATTTTGAATATCACAGGTAATAAATGCTCTCTTTCAGCATAAATCAAGCTGAACAATAATAAAGCAACTTAAAAGTTTCATTGGCCCTATCTTGGGGGATAATTGATTTCGGCCTAGTATAATTACTCCCACAGCTACCTGGACTGCACCTCCTCCCACCCTACCCCCTGTAAAAACTCCATCCCTTATTCCCAATTCCTGCCAAATCTGTTCCCAGGATGACCAATTCCACCTCAGAAAGTCCCAAATGGTCTCATTCTTCCATGATCACAACTTCCTTTCCCATGTGGTTGACAATGCCCTCCAGCGTATCTCCTCCACTGCACGCACCACCGCCCTTGAACCCCACCCCTCCCTACTAAACAAGGGCAGAGCCCCACTGGTCCTCACTTTCCACCCCACCAACCTCCACATACATTGCATCATCTTCTGCCACTTCCGTCACCTCCAAACGGACCCTACCACCAAAGATATATTTCCCTCCTTACCCCTATCAGCATTCTGGAAAGACCATTCCCTCCATGACTTCCTCATTATGGTTAATGCACCCCACCAGCCCACACCCCACTCCTGGTACTTTTCCCAGTGACTGCAGGAATTGAAAAACCTGCACCCACACCACTCCCCTCACCTGTATCCTAGGCTCCAATGGATCCTTCCACATCTGTCAGAAATTTACCTGTACCTCTACCAATGTCATCTATGCATCCGTTGCACCCGGTGTGGTCTCACCCTACATCGGGCAGACAGGACGCATTCTTGCAGATCATTTCACAAAATATCTCTGGAACACCCGCACCCACCAGCCCTACTGCCCCGCGGCTGAACACTTCAACTTCCCCTCCCATTCCACCAAGGATATGGAGGTCCTGGGCTTCCTCCACCACCAAACAATTACCACCCGATGCCTGGAGGAAGAACACCTCATATTCTGCCTTGGGACCCTGCAACCACACGGGATAAATGCGGATTTCAACAGCTTCCTCATTTCCCCTCCCCCAACATTATCCCAGTCCCAAGCATCCAACTCAACACCGCCCTCCAGACCTGTCCTCACACCCCCCTCTGACCTATCACCTTCTCCTATCGCTTTCTCAGCTACCTTCACCCCCCCTCAACCCCATACCCCCTCCCATTTATCTCTCAGCCCTGACCCAGAAGCCTCATTCTTGATGAAGGGCTTATGCCCAAGACATTGATTCTCCTGCTCCTCAGATGCTGCCTGACCTGCTGTGCTTTCCCAGCAACACACTCTCGACTCTGATCTCCAGCATCTACAGTCTTCATTTCTCTGAGTTTAATTACTGCTTCATACTGTGGGTGACTAAATTAACTGAATGGAAAGCAGTCCCACCCTTTTAATTGTTCAAGTTACATTGGACCATCTGCAATGAATAGTACAAATCAATGCAATTTTTTTCAGTGAATTATCATGACAATTTTGTAATAAGGAATGCCTGTCTCCTACCTATAACCAGAGAAATATACAGTTATGCCTGTATTTGAAGAAGACAGCAAAATGGCAAAAGACAATGAATCATTATCGTCAGCTGTCCCTTAATGCGAGTGATATCTATTCCCTGTTGCAGTCATCATGTGACTGAATAGGCTTATGTTTGGCCTATACATTTTTGGCATATAGGGCAGTATGTCACACAAGGTAGTGGGTGACACAGTGCAAGATTCACTTCCAATGCACATTAGTCACCACTTTGGTAGCTTGGTCCCCCAGTCACTAACTCCAAGGCTGCTCGATTTCAAGTCGAGCTTCAGAGAGTTTATTGTAGCATTTTCTTTGTCATCGCCAAAATGTTAGCCATTTACAAAAACTGGACCTAGCAATGGCATTGCATCTTAGTCACCTGGTTAGTGTCCAGTTCATTGAAGCTGATATTGCAGTAGAGTTTCTTGTACAGTTGTCTTCAAGAAGTACACAAGAGCTCGATCATCTTCCCACTGAATCCAGGGAAGGCAGCGAAGGCAGTGATCATGAAATTTCTCCAGCACATGTCACTGCTACAGACACCAGATACAGTATGGGAGTTTGGTGATTGGCAACTGCTCTGTACACTGGAACATTTTTTAAAAAAGAATCCTGTTTGGGTGTGTTATGATACATCTGTGAGATTATCACATCCTGAGGTGAGACTTGAAACCAGACCTCCAGGTTCTGCTCTAAAGAGGAGCTCCCCTCAATTTAGGACATGGCTATATGTTTGAATAAACCGTTTGCTGTACAGGCAGCCTGGAGTTTGATTAATGTCTCAGTGTGACGTACAACAAGATGACCCCAAATCCTAGACAGATGCTGACTGACATGCAGCCTGTCTGTGTGACTGTACAAAACAGCATGTCCATATCATAGTCCTGAGAGCCTTTAGGTTTTAGCTGCAGCATCAAGGTGCTAACAGACACAGAATGACAAGCAAGGTAAGGTAGAGTTTCTATCACTATCCAGGTGCTAAGTGAGTGAGTCCTAAGACAGGAAGTTAACAGCCCTGAGAAACAGCCTGATCCAATTCATGAGTTGGGAATGTGGGCCTGGAAAAGCACAGCAGGTCAGGCAGCATCCAAGGAGCAGGAGAATTGATGTTTCGGGAATAAGCTCTTCATCAGGAATCCTAACAAAGGGCTGGTGCCCAAAACGCCGATTCTCCAGCTCCTCGGATGCTGCTTGACCTGCTGTGCTTTTCCAGAACCACACTTCCAACTCTGATCTCCAGCATCTGCAGTCCTCACTTTCTCCTGGTCCAATTCATGAGACAAGTGCCTAGACCTGCCCGCAAAGTATCTTTACAGCCGTCTTTCAATGCTAGCTGCTGGTGCACCCTCCCATGTAGCTCGGTGCTTCCTAAGCAACCTGCAAGTTCCCTGGAGAGATGCCTTGAGGATGCTGAGGGGTTGGCAATTATCAGATGCCAATGTCCATGGACAAGCCATGTCTGTGACTGGTGCCTGTTGATCGTGCCCTGAGATGCTGAGCAAACATGGGGGCTCCTAACAGCCTGTGGCGAGCTGCTCTAATTTCCATGGCGAGAATTCTCAGCATCTAGTTTACTCATTTGAGGGGGTGGCGGGGAAAGTATCATTGGAAGTTGAGATATGCACTTAATGAGCCGTTAACAAGCAATAATCCTTTTTAATAGACAACTTGCCTCAAAGTTGTTCCCAACATTGAGATAGATGTCATAAGACTTCTCACACATGATTTTACCATAAGCCATGCCATTCAGGCCCCTATAATGTTCACTGCTCTTCACTGAAGTGCAGTTTCTGTGGAGATTACAAAGTCATACAGTCCAGAGGAGGCCCTTCTGCCCTTTGAATCTTTACTGCCAAACAGCACTATGACCTATATTAGTCCCACCCCTCTGCACTAGGTTTATTGTCTCGAATGTTCTGACACTTCAAGTGCTCATCCAAGTACTTTTTAAAGATTGTGAGGTTACCCACCTGAGCTGCCTTCTCAGGTAGTGCATTCAAAACCCAATCACTCTCTGGTTGAAAAGGTCCTTCCACAAATCCCATCTAAACCTCCTGTCTTTCACTTTAAAAATGTGCTCCCTTGTTATCAATCCTTTGACTAAGGGAACAACTGTTTTCTACTCACTCTGCCCGTGTCCCTCATAATCTTATACACCTCAACCTTTTCTGCTCCAAAGAAAATAACACAAGCTTAGCCAGCTACTCTATATCGCTGAATTGCTCCATCCCAGACAACATCCTGATGAATCTTCTCTGCACCCTTTCCAATGTAATCATGTCCAGAACTGCACACAGGACTCCAACGTGTGTATGCTTTGATATAACCAGAAAATGCCATCATATGGACAAGGCCAGGTGCCTGCTCTCTGGAGTGCTGGACTGTATTCATTATTTTTATCTCAGCTTGTTTGACATTTTGCACTAATCCTTTCAATCAATTTTATTAAACCCACCACCAAATTATCCAGTGAACAAATTAAAATGGGCAACAACTTTCAGCACTGCCCACTAGTGCAGCAATACCAAAACGGAAGGAAGGATAGGGAAAGCAGGAGGGGTTAAACCAATGAGGAATTGGACGGGGAGATAATGCTATCCTGCCTCAGCAGTATCTTCAATCAATGTTGTTAACTGTATTTAATGTATGCAGATGTTGGGCATTAACTGGGTACTTACTTGGCTTCTTTATATAGAAACAAACAAACAAACAACAAAGATTGTTAGTTTAGGAGATTCATTTTTGTCTTATATCTCTGTGATTAAAAAACTGATCGAGATGTGTGAAGATTGGCTCCAGTTCTGTCCTTCACCACTTGATTTTCTAGAGTTTGATGAATATCACTTTCTTTGATTGTTTCTGGATGTTAATGTTGGCCTCCATATTGTCACTTTGTTGCTGCTGAAATGAATTGTTTGTGGCATATTTCTGCAATGTGAGAGTCTGTAATTTGAAAATGTTTTATTAATTTGTGGGTGATTCACACTCAAGAATATTAAGAAGTATTAGTTGCTTAGTAGGTTATTTAATTTGATCAATGAACACAAATTCAAGGGACATTACCTCAAACCTAAAAATTTCAAAGACGTTTCAATTGCTTATCAAGATACATGGGTACAGAATACACTTGTTTAAAAGTTGAGTTTTGAAGAAATTTTTAGGCAAAAGATAGGGATTGATTTCTGCACGTTAATACCATTGAGGTGAGTTCTTCCATATGACAAGGTCAAAATCACACTCAATTGCTATATGCCAGGGTGAACAATAAAAATACTAATTAGTTAAAGTTTTAAGATTCAGTGAAGATGCTAACTCTCAACAATTCTAGTATTGTTTAACCCAGTGGAGATGTGTGATCACATTGATGCCACTTGAGTATCCTAGCCTGCTCTATATGCCTCTTTCCCACTCGCTGTTTCTCTGTCTGACTCTCCCACTTCACTCACTATCTCCTTTTTGCTGTCCCTTTACTGAATCCTCATTCACACTAAGGGTTCAGCAGAGAAACTGAGTGGGAGACTAAGGCAGGAAAGTGGCAAAGAGCAAGTGAGCTGGACAGTGTGGTCTGGATAAGGCAAGCTGGAGCAGAGAGGGGGAGTTCTGCTCACCAGATATCCACTGAAAGAGGCATTCCTGACATCGTTGCCATTTTTAAAAAGCCTGTGTACACTCAGGTGAGCATTGGCATTCCAAAGCTGAGCAGCTCGTGGAAGGACATTCTATCCAAAAATATAGATCATAGAACATTAGAGCTCAGTACAGGGCCTTCAGCCCTCGATGTTGTGCCGACCTGTGAAACCAATCTGAAACCCATCTAACCTACACTAATCTATTTTTGTCCATAAGTCTACCCAATGACCATTTAAATGCCCTTAAAGTTGGCGAATCTACGACTGTTGCTGGCAGTGCATTCCACTTCCCTATTATTCTGAGTAAAGAAACTACCTCTGACATCTCTCCTATATCGACCAGCCCACATTTTAGAGCTATGTCCCCTTGTGCTAGCCATCACAATCTGAGGAAAAAGGCTCTCCCTGTCCACCCTATCTAACCCTCTGATTATCTTGTACGTCTCAATTAAGTCACCTCTCAACCTTCTTCTCTCCAATGAAAACAGCCTCAAGTGCCTCAGCCTTTTCTTGTAAGACCTTCCCTCGATACCAGACAACATCCTAGTAAATCTCCCCTGTACCCTTTCCAAAGCTTCCACATCCTTCCTATCATACAGTGACCAGAACTGTACACAATACTCTAAGTACGGCTGCACCAGAGGTTTGTACAGCTGCAGTATGACCTCATGGTTCCGAAACTGAATCCCTCTACTAATAAAAGCTAACAAACCGTATGCCTTCTTAACAACCCTATCAACCTGGGTGGCAATATTTGGGAATCTATGTACATAGACACTGACATCTCTCTGCTCTTCTACTCTACCAAGAATCTTACCATTAGCCCAGTACTCTGCATTCCTGTGACTCCTTCCAAATTGAATCACCTCACAATTTTCTGCATTAAACTCCATTTGCCACCTCTTGGCCCAGCTCTGCAGCTTATCTATGTCTCTCTGTAATCTGCAGCATCCTTGAGCACTATCCACAACTGTACCAATCCTAGTGTCATCTGTAAATTTATTCACCCATCTTTCTATGCCCTTATCCAAGTCATTTATAAAAATGACAAACAGCAGTGGTCCCAAAACAGACCCTTGCGGTACACCACTAGTAACTGAACTCCAGGATGAACATTTCCCATCAATCATCACCCTCTGTTTTCTTTCAGCTAGCCAATTTCTGATCCAAACCGCTAAATCACCCTCAATCCCATGCCTCCATATTTTATGCAATAGCCTACCGTGTGGAACCTTATCAAACGGTTTACTGAAATCCATATATACCACAACAACTGTTTTACCCTCATCCACCTGTTTGGTCACCTTCTCAAAAGAACTCAATAAGGTTTGAGAGGCATGACCTACCCTTCACAAAATTGTGCTGACAATCTCTAATCAAATTATTGCTATTGAAACGATTGTAAATCCTAGCTTTTGTAATCTTTTCCAACACTTTACCCACAACCGAAGTGAGGCTCACTGGTCTATAATTACCAGGGTTGTCTCTACTTCCCTTGTTGAACTAGGAAACAATATTTGCTATCCTGCAGTTTCTGGCACAATTCCTGTAGACAATGACGACATAAAGATCAAAGCCAAAGGTTCTGCAATCTCTTCCCTGGCTTCCCAGAGAATCCTAGGATAAATCCCATTTGGCCTAGGGGACTTATCTATTTTCACACTTTCCAAAATTTCTAACACCTCCTTCTTGTGAACATTAATCCCATCTAGTCTCGTAGCCTGTATCTTAGTATTCTCCTCGAAAACATTTTCTTTTTCTAGTGTGAATACTGACAAAAATTATTCATTTGGCACTTCCCCTATCTCCTCTGACTCCATGCACAACTTCCCACTACTATCCTTGATTGACCCTAATGTTATTCTAGTCATTCTTTTATTCCTGAAATACCTTTTGAAAGTTTTAGGGTTTTCCTTGATCCTATCCACCAGCGACTTCTCAGGTCCCCTCCTGACTCTTCTTAGCTCTCTCTTTCGGTCTTTCCTGGCTACCTTATAACTCTCAAGTGCCCTAACTGAGCCTTCACATCTCATCCCAACATAAGCCTTCTTCTTCTTCTTGACAAGAGATTCAACTTCCTTCGTAAACCACGGCTCCCGCGCTCTACAGCTTCCTCCCTGCCTAACAGGTACATACTTGTCAAGGACCCGCAGTCGCTGGTCCTTGAATAAGCTCCACATTTCAATTGTGCCCATCCCATGCATCCTAAATCTTGTCTAATCTCATCATAATTGCCTTTACCCCAGCTAAAACTCTTACCCTGTGGTATATACCTATCCTTTTCCATCGCTAAAGTAAACCTAACCGAATTGTGGTCAGTCTCACCAAAGTGCTCATGTACTTCCAAGTCTAACACCTGGCTGGGTTCATTACCCAGTACCAAATCTAATGTGGCTTTGCCCCTTGTTGGCCTGTCTATATACATTGGACAAACACTGACCCATCTAAAGTACTTGAACTATAGTATTCCTGTCAATATTTGGAAAGTTAAAGTCCCCCATAACAACTACCCTACCACTCTCACTCCTATCAAGAATCACCTTTGCTATCCTTTCCTCTACATCTCTGGAAGTATTCGGAGGCCTATAGAAAACTCCTAGCAGGGTGACCTCTCCTTTCCTGTCGAAGGGGACAAAGGCACCATGATACTCTGACAGAGACCGAGAGGTCCTGGCAGACGGGATATTCTGGTGGAGAGCCATCCGTTTCTCGGTGGACTGGCAGAGGAGGCCATGCCACCAGATTGTGGCAACCTAGTCAGAGGTTCCCACCTGGGTTGGTACTGTCTCCACAGTGCAGAGCAAAGGACAACAGTGTAGAAAGAAGTTCAATAACTTCCTCTGCTCTTCCAGGATTAGTGTCACACTCTTTACTCTGCAATCTTACACTCACTATCTCTGCAACTGTACCCTCCTTCCAACATGCGCAACAATTCTCACTGCCACGTACACCATCTCTCTCTCATTGCCCCTCCAGTCCCTCTTACCATAAAGCCCTGCATGTCTCCTGCACTGCCAACTCACCCACCAAGGCCAACTCTGTATGTCTCGACACCTATACATGCACCAAAAGCCATGCCAGCCACTTTTAGCCCACTCAATCTCTCCCTTGCTCTCATTCTGAAGGCAGCCCATGACAGGGTAGAAACAGCTAGAGTGGTTGGAGGGATGCCTAATATCAGACTCCTCGCTCAATTGAGAATCTTGTCTTTTGCAGGAGTGTGGCATGGTGGTCAGTGATTAGCATTGCCGCCTTGCAGCAGCAGGGACCCAGGTTTGACTCAACCCTCGGGTGACTGTCTGTGTGGAGTTTGCACTTTCTCCCCATGTCTGCATAGGTTTCCTCCAGGTGCTCCGGTTTCCTCCCACAGTCCAAAGATGTGCAGATTAGGTGGACTGGCCGTGCTAAATTGACCATAGTGTTCAGGCAAGTTGGATCAGCCATGGGAAATATAGGGATACAGGGTAGGGGGAGGGGGGTCTGGGTGGGACTCGGAGGGTTGGTGTGGACTGAATGGGTTTCTCTTCTACAAACACTGGGAGTGCTCCTGTGGGGATGTTGAGACTTTCATGTCCTGCCACCCAAGTCAATACCATTCTTCATTCCACTGCAACTCTCACAGTAACTGCACTATCAGTGACATTCATTACAGACTACTAACCATGACTGTCAATCTTCTCTGGCTTCAAGCTGCCAGAACCCGGTGGGATGCCCCTGACGATCAATAGCCTGGTCCAGAAGAAGTCACCCCTTGACCTCAGAGGATGAAAGTTCCTTGACATCTGAGGAAGCATCAATGAGGCTGCCTCCTGCAGCCCCCACCAGCCAGACACTGACACCTTGGTGGGAGTGTAAGGTTTGGAGCACAAGCTGGCGAGTGCCTTCCTGTAATAGCTCTGTGGCTGGTTGAGGAAGAGACAGCCCAGGCCACTGGCACTTGGAGGCCTGTCAGAGACCAGGCTCCTGCTCAGTCCCAGGCAGGTGATTGTGAGCTCACTTTGAGCAGTGGTTTCCAGCCTCCACCTGCACATGCCATTGAGCACCAGTTGATCCAGATCCTCCTTCTGGATGCCCTTCCCATGCACTCTGTAGACTTGGGACCTCCCTAGAACATCACCCAAACCACCTGCATGGGCTTACACCAGCCTAAGGTACATAGAAGGTGACTGTGCTAGTTTATACACTGCTTCTTCCTTTGAATTCAACATTCTCCAGACTATGGGCAAACCCCCCCATCCTCCCACATTCCCAATGTTATTCTAGAGATTTACCATATTCCCCCCATCCCCTTCCCCTTACGAATACAGTTGGCTCCCTCATTCCGAATTTCAGCTTGCTTTCCTCCAGCCAGCAGCCTCACCAAGAATATTCACATTCAAAACTGCCAGCCTGTCCCTTGCTCAATCAATGGCAGAGCTGTCCCAGTGAGGTGCTCACCAGAAATCCAACTCTCGATCCGAGAGGCTGGCAGTTTTGAATGTGGATGTTCTTGGTGAAGGGTGCTTGTGGCTGGCACACAGATCATGTCCTAAGATACAGTTTCGTGATGACCAACATGAAGATTCTTCACAGCCAGCTGCAAGCTGAAATCACCAGGAACCCATTCTGACTTCTAGGTTGAGAATTTGAGCATCTCGTTTGCTCACCGGGCAGTTCAGGGGTGGGGGTGGGGGGGGAGGTGGGGGGTTGATGGAAGGAAAGGAAACTGCACATTAATGAGGTGAAATGTGCAGTTATAAGATCATTATCAGGCCATAACCCCTTTAATAGGTAACTCATCTCTGCCTGAGCAGAACCTTGCCTGAATACCTGGGACGTAGTTAAAAGAGGTAGTGAGTTCATCCTGATGTCAAGATAGGGCTCACTGGACTCACATGAATTTGCCACATTCCTCTCCATAGCCCACACTGTTAGGCCCTTCTGCTCCATATCTCAGTTTCAAGTTAGGATCCTAACTGGGTTAATCAGTTACCCACTTACTTGCTTCCCTTTTAAGGCAGCGACAGTTTACTGCTACCTACAACCATGGAGGATTTATGGATTGATGAGCCAATATCTCCAGGTACTGAAGCCTGTTCCATGCACTTTTATCATGAACTGTGGTGTTCACTGTTGATTGCAATCTCTCTCAGCTGATTGTAAAATTAAATCTGTAGTCTGTTTCTCATAGATTATTTGACATCACTCAAACCTATCCAAATGTAAAGCAAACTTATGCAAAGATTAGATTGTGTGCATAAAATACATCGCAAGAGGCTCTGTGTTCTGCTTCCTTAGCTCAAACTTTTGATAAATCTGGTTGAAATGCTTTTGACATAATTGAATTATTTATTTTTCAGATTTAACCACAAACCAGAATGTTCAAACTTCTGGAATATTTAACTTGTTTTAATCAACAAATAAAATATCCTATTTCATCTAATATTTACATCTGTCTTTCATTTTCTCAACACGTTTGACTTGATTTGATTGAGTCCTACTTGATTTTGCCTGTGAGGATTCCTAAGAGTATTGTTTGTTTTTCTACTTCAATGATTAAAAGGATTTTTAAATGAATCATTAAAGATTGTGCAGAACAGTTGTTTGGACTGGGATATCTGTGCAGATTTTTTTTAAAAGAGCTACACCAGTGCCCTGCTCATTCCCAAAGTCCAACACCACTGCCACCACCAACATCCCTCCGTCACAGCCCCACCACGCCTTACCCTGTAACCACAGAAGGTATAACATCTGCTTGTTTACTTCCTCCTTCCTTAGTATCCAAGGGCCCAACACACATTTTTCCAGGTGAAACAGTGCTTTACCTTCCCCATGCAGCTCACAAGGTGGTCTCCACTACAATGGTAAAACTAAGTGTAGACTGGGTGACCACTTCGCAGAATGCTTATGTTCTGCCTGCAAAAAAACCCCTGAGCTTCCAGTTGCCTGCCACTTTATTACACCACCTTGTTCCTTGGCCAACATCTCTGGCTCAGGCTTGCTGCAGTGTTCCAGCGAAGCACAGCACAAACTGGAAGAACAGCACTTCATTTTCTGCTGGGGAACTCTACAACCTTCTGGACTCAATATCGAATTCAACAATTTTAGGGCTTGAGGCACCTTCTCCCAACCCCCCACACACCAGGCCTTGTTATCACAGATTCCTAATGAAGAGCTTTTGCCCAAAACGTTGATTTTCCTGCTCCTTGGATGCTGCCTGCTTTTCCAGCACCACTCTGATCTAAACTCTGGTTTCCAACATCTGCAGTCCTCACTTTTGCCTTGTTATCACATGGCCTGCTATTACAAACAACTCTTTTTTAGCCACTAATTGTCCCCATTAGTAGCTATTCATTCTCCTACACTGACTGTTATCCACTCCTTTGTCTGTCCAACTGTTCTTCTCTTTCTTTGGTCTCTATCCTCACCTATCAGTTACTCCTTAGCCCCCTTCCCTCACCTATCCTCTGCATATAAACTAACATTTTCCTAGCTACCATCAGTTCTGAGGAAGGGTCACTGGACCCGAAACAGTAACTCTGATTTCTCTCCACAGATGCTGCCAGACCTGTTGAGATTTTCCAGCAATTTCTGTTTTCGTCCCTCACACCTGACACTCACATCTCTGCCCCCCCTTCACTGAATGGCTTCTTCGGTCAGGTGAGAATCAATGATAGAGGAGAAAGTGAGGACTGCAGATCAGAGCTGAAAATGTGTTGCTGGAAAAGCGCAGCAGGTCAGGCAGCATCCAAGGAACAGGAGAATCGACATTTTGGGCATCAGCCCTTCTTCAGGATAATCAATGATATGCCACTACAGGCATGTTCAAAGCAGCAGGCAAGTGTCTCAATGCATTGTACTTTCAACCCCAAAAGGAGACATTGCACTTCCAGGCTGACATGCAATTTTTCACAATTATCACAGAAGGTGCATTCTTATAATTGATTAGATTAGATTACTTACAGTTTGGAAACAGGCCCTTTGGCCCAACAAGTCCACACCGACCCGCCGAAGCGTAACCCACGCAGACCCATTCTCCTACATTTACCCCTTCACCTAACACTACAGGCAATTTAGCATGGCCAATCCACCTAACCTGCACATTTTTGGATTGTGGGAGGAAACCAGAGCACCCAGAGAACACCCACGCAGACACAGGGAGAATGTGCAAACTCCACACAGAGAGTTGCCTGAGGCGGGAATTGAACCTGGGTCTCTGGCGCTGTGAGGCAGCAGTGCTAACCACTGTGCGACTGTGCCGCCCACGAATGGTTACAGAATTTTCTTCTTATCGACAAAATGAACAATGAAGTTAAGAACATGTTTTCTTGTGAACAGCAAAATATGAGCAAAGGAAAATAGCTCATATCATTTCCTCTTTTAGCCCAGATTTTCACATTATTAATAAAAGCCATGTCTTTGTAACAAATATAAAGGTTAGACTGGTTTGTGCATATTGGTTTCAAACGTCAAGCAGTAAATCCACTGACCTTCAGAAAGTCTAGCCAGAACCAATTTACACTATCTATAATATTACAAAATAGTTGATGTCAACGTCCACACAAAAACTAACCTCTTTTTGAAAGCTATGATTTTAAAATGGCAATTAAGCATAATGAACACATATACACATTCCGAAACTTTCATATAAAATGCCAAATTTATTTTCATTGTTTAGAAATACAAAACACTTTGTAGGTAAACAGTGAAAACAGACTGTTCCCACACACATGATAATGTATACATACATCAAGGGTTCTCACACTGAAATTTCAGGGAATAAACAACCCTGAGAAGTTAATGTGTGACCTACCAATTTTGTACTTATACTGTCTGATAACTATTAGTGGTGATGTTAGGTCGAGAATAATCAATTGCTAGCTGCTCACTTTTCATCTCACCAAACTGGGTAACAGAAGCAGAGTACTGAAATGGTACCAATAGCAAATTTCAACGCAGCCAAAAATTGAAAATGGTTCACAAGTCCTGAATGTGACTTCTGACAGTTTCACTGGCACACTGTTGATATTGGACACATTTTAGGTCCAACTTGCACAGTCTCACTCTGTCCGCAGTTTCTGTTTAACAAAGTTTTCATATTATTACCAAAAGTCAACTAGGTTTGCCATTTATGCTATATTGACATGCCACAGAGATAGAATCCAGATTAAGTAAATTTAGCAATGGTGAATAAGTATTTATGTGCTGCCAGTGCAATGTATTCGGTACAACTAAATGTGTTTGCTAAAAAAAAAAATTGCTTGAAATTGAATATCCTTATCTTTACCTTCACAAGTTGTTCTCCTCCCACCTAATTTTGAATTATAAGATGTGTTTGATTCTGCCAGATGTCAAATAGGAGAGGATGAGAAAATATTAGAACATTCAGACAGTTTTCTATAACAATATTTGTATAATATAGTGATTAGTGTCATGATAATGGATCATAACCATGAATTACATATTGCTATATATAACTTTCAAATATATTTTGTTGAGAAAAGAGGACATGCAAGCCAAAAGATGATTAAGAATAGAAATTCAGGTATTGGCTGCAACATTCCAGTGTGTACTATACTGATTCTCAAGAGGAATCATTGAATTTCACACCTGAAGAGTCTCAAGGGAATTTCAGAAAGCAAAACTTCAATAGATGCCATTCTAACAAAAACAACTCTGATCTCCTGTGCCTATGGAGATAGACAGGCTGATGAACATCTCTCAATAGTAAACCATCTTCTGACAGTTCTTAGCAAAAGACACGTTTATATTTTACCCTCCCAGGAATTATACAAGAAATGTGGTTAAGATCAACTGAAATTCCTGGACCCTTCATGAAAGAGTTCTGGTGTGATAGTTTGCTCACTTGGGGTTCAAGATCCACGGTGGAAAGTGTGCTATGAATAGCTGAGGATATCCATTAGACATCCTTGGATAGGAAGTTCAAAAATATAAAGTCTCTCTCTGATATCTGTATATAGCTCAGGTTAACAAAGCAATTGCAGAAGGAAACTGCACAAGTTCCTTTCAGCTAACTTTAGAACCAAGAATGTCAAAACAACTACTCAACTGCCGGAATTGGCATTTCCGGAATCACCCATGTTACTAGCGGAACATTTTATGATCTATTTATTCGGGACAAGTCAGACTGGTTTTTTAAAAAATTTTTTGCACTCACCTTCCCCTTCTAAGTCTGTTCATGCATGTGTCATATTGATCTTATTTTCTCAAGATTTAGAAGCCAACTAACTATTTTCTTCTTTAAATAAAGAAAGCTTGGTTAAATTGGCTCTTCCAAAAATACCATTCAGTTGGACTTAGAGGAGAACATTTTAGTTATCATTATTGTGACTAACCGAAGGAGGAGTAGTGTAAAGAAGGGAAGTTCACCCCAGCTCCCTGGGAACATCCCATTTTTAGATGACACAGAATTATAACAAATTAAGGCTATTTTCATCCCTTAAAGAAATGTGACAAGCTTCTAAAGAAGCCAACTTTGAGATCATAATTCATGCTCAGTCCTTTGGGTGTAGGAGTTGGGAAGTCATGTTAAGGTTGGACAGGACATTAGTGAGATCTCTCCTGGAATACTGTGTCCAGTTCTGGTCGTCTAATTAAAAGAAGGATATTGAAAGGATCGGAGGGTTCAGATGAGATTTACCAGGATGTTGCCGGGTATGGAAGATTTGAGTTATAAAAAAAGGCTGGATAGGCTGGGACTTTTTTCACTGGACTGTTGGAGGTTGAGAGGCGACCTGATAGAAGTTTACAAAATAATGAAGGGTATAGCTAGAGTTAATGGTAGTTGTGTTTTCCCTAGGATGTTGGATTTTAAGACTAGGGGGCACACTTTAAGGAGACAGGAGAAAGATTAGAAAAGGAGGGGCAAATTTTTAACACAGAGGCGATTTATGCATGTCATGGACTTTCTGAACAAGTGATGGATGTAGGTACAGTTACAAAGTTTAAAAGACATTTGTATAAGTACATGAATAGGAAAGGTTTGGAGGGATATGGGTCAGGAGCAGGCAGGTGACACTAATTTAATTTGGGATTATGTTCGGCATGGACTGGTTGGACCAAAGGGTCTGTTTCTATGCTGTATGACTGAAAGACTCTGTATTAAGAAACAATTTCTTGATGGTGGTTTTGCCTTGTTTTCAAATTTTAAACAAATTTGGAAATGCATATATAATTTGAGGTATTAAATATCAGGCTGGAAATGTTTGAAAATAATTGGGCATATGTATGTCTGTTTTTTTTCTTTTAAAGGCCTGTTTTACGTATTTTCTAACCAACTGTTCAGAGATGTTATTACATAGCTCTGGAACACGTGGGAGTTCAACCCAGGTCTCTTGACTCAAAGCTAAAGATGAATGTTAATATATTTAATCTTCCAGCTTCTATGAAGTTAATTAACGATACAAACTTTAGTTGATATAATCATTGCAGTAAACTGTTATTTTTGAGCTTTTCATATTTACAAGCACATGGTCTAAGATTAATAGCAATCCAGTTCTGAATCCCCTCTTATGTTTAAAAATAAGAATTTCACTTGTACCAAGACATAACCACTGTTGTAGCAAAACAAAACTCAGGTTTCCAAAGATAACACAGACACTGAAATTTGCAAAATTGTCTAGAAATATACGTAAGATGATGCAGAAGAAGCCAAGATATCATTCAAGACAACTCCACTATTCATAAAGATCATGGCTAATAGGATGGCTTCAACTCTCTTTCCCTGCCTGCACCTATCACCCTCTAACCCTTGACAGTCTTGAAACTCAAAACCTACCTTACGCATATTCAACAACTAAATCTCCATGTAGATAATTACAAAGGTCTGTGACCCTCTGAAAGAAGTAGTTCCACCTCATCATCTTCAATGGGCAACTTTATTCTGAAACAATGTCCTCTGGTTCCAAATACCCCTTCAGTACTTATCATTATGCTCCCTCAGAATCTTACATGTTTAAAAAAAAATTACCTCTCATTTTTCTAATCTTCAATGAGCACTGACCTAGCCTGTGCAAAACTTGCCCATTAGACACACTTCCATCCGAGGAATCAGTCTGATGAAACTTCCCTGTAATATCACAATACAAGAATACTGCACCTTAAATAAGGAGACTGAAACTGTATGCAGTATCCCTGTGGTCTTACCAATTCCCTATATAGTTTATAGCAAAGTTATCCTACCTGCATCATCCAGTCCCTGCACCCCCTTTCTATCCTTCCAATAAAAGGTCAATAATAAGCCCTCGTAGAATTGGCACACAAGTGATTACAATTTTCCAAATTGAAAGTGACCTTTTATTCTGATTTTATTTTCCACCTTTTGTCGATACCAACAATTTACTTTTGAACACAATGAACTATTACCTCATGGAGTAGTTATCTTTGGGGTAGTTCATCAAATGTTCTTTAGAAATCTAATACATTACATCTACTGTTTCCTCTTTATTCACACAATGCATTATATTCTCAAAGAATGATAATAATTATTGACAAACTTAATCTCTCCTACATAAAATTATGATGATGCTACTCAGTTGTATTGTGTAAAATTAATAAATTAAAAATGAATTGGAGGATTCATTCAATGACAGATGCTAGGCTAATTAACTTTCTGTCTCTTTCCTTCCTTGAAGAGGTGTTTCATTTAGAATCCTTTGGGAATCTTTCAGAATCCAGGGAATTCCGTACTTCCCTGGGGTGTAGGCTACCACATCCAGGAGAATGGTCAGCCTCTAGTCCAATTAATTTTCATATTTTGTTTTCTATTGATAGCTTTTTTTTGTTTAAAAGTTTTCTTCTGTTTCTGCCATTTGCTTTCACTATTTTTAGGATGCTTTTAGCATTGTTTCCCCACACAGACAAATACTAAATATCAGTTCAAAGTTTCTGCCACTTTCTTGTTACTACATTGTTAAAATCCCAGTCTCATGCTCTAATGCATCAATGTTAACATTAGTTACTCATTTTTTGATATACTTATAAAAGCTCTTCCTACCTGTTTTTATATTTCTTGCTGGTTATTGTCATTCTATACTTTAATGTCATCACTTGTTAGAAACTTCAAGGAACTTCTTTGCTGCTATTTTTTTTCCCCAATGGTAAGGGTCATGGGTTTGTAAGGTGATACCTAAGGAGTCATGCTGAATTTATGCAGTGCATCTTGTAGGTGGTACACCCTGCTGCTGCAGAATGTCCTTGGTAGAGGGAGTGAATGTTTGTGAATATGGTGCCAATCACACAGGCCATTTTGTCCAGGATGACATCAAGCTTCTCGAGTGTTGTTGGAGCTGCATTTATCCAGGCTAGTGGGAAATGTTCTACCACACTCCTCACTCGTGCTTTGTAGATGGTGGACAAGCTTTGGGGAGCCAGGAGACATGTTACTGTCTGTGGAATTCCTATCCTCTGCCTGGTTTAGTCGCTAAAAAGGTGAAAGTGAGGACTGCAGCTGCTGGAGTTCAGAGTCGAGAGCGTGGTGATGGATAAGCACAGCAGGTCAGGCAGCATCCAAGGAGCAGGAGAATCGATGTTTTGGGCATAAGCCCTTCATCAGGAACCTGCTCCTCAAATGTTGCCTGACCTGTTGTGTTTTCCCAGCACCACACTCTTGACTCTGGTCTTGTAGCTATAGTATTTATTATGGCTAGTCCAGTTCAATTGCAGCTTTGCTGAGTTTGGTCAGAGGTTCAGCAAGTTTTCAATTCCAATGCCAAAATATTGTCAGGGCCCATAGCCTTTGCAGTATCTAGTGCCGAATAATTCCTGAAGAAGGGCTTATGCCCGAAACATTGATTCTCCTGCTCCTTGGATGCTGCCTGGCCTGCTGTGTTTTTCCGGCACCACATTTTTCAACTCTGGTCTCCAGCATCTGCAGTCCTCACTTTCTCCCAGTATCCACTGCCTCCAGGCATTTCTTGTTATCACTTGGAGTCTATCGAATTAGCTAAAGACTGGCCTCTGTGATGCTGGGGACCTCTGGAGAAGGTGGATCTTCCAGTTGGCACTTCTGATTGAACACTGTCACAAACACTTTGGCCTTTTCATTTGAACTGATGTGCTGAGCTCTCCCATCAATGAAGATGGGAATATTTATGGAATTGTTTCCTCCAGTGAGTATTTTAAATGTCTATCACCATTCATAACTGAACGGGGCAGGACTGCAGAGCTTAGATCTGATCCATTGGTTGTAGAATAGTTTAGCTCTGTCTGTCACTCAATGTTTATGCTGTTTGTCACACACATTGTTCTGTTTGGTAGCTTCACCTAGTTGTCAACTCATGGCATCTTGATCTATTTTTCTAGTCAACATGTTCCTGTCCCTTCTCTTGCCAGCTGTCAGAGAAGATGGAAGGAAGGGTGAGGGGTGGGAGGGGGTGAGGGAGGAAGGAAAGAAGGAAGCAAAAGCTTCCTTAAAAACAAAAGCACAGTGTTTCTAAGATATTATACCATCACACTCTGTAAAAATGAAGCATCAGCTGGGCAAGCACAGTATTTCCACCAGACAGCAGGATTGCCAAGGATTCAGAGCTTAATAAATGGCACATATATTAGGAGGCTCACAAGACTCCTCATTATCAAGTTTACACCCTTTATGAATGGGTAGAGTTTAAATTTCACTAATCCTCAGTTGGTGTCAAACTGCACAAAAATAACAAGTAAATCTGCACTATTCAGAAAGTAGCTATGATGCCTTCCTTCTGCAGGAGTTGTGCTGTCTTCATTTCTGATGGTAGATATGAAAGAATGACAGCTGAGAGACCAGTGTTATCCTCTGTAGCCAAGGCTGATTACTTCTGACAGCAGCAGAATAGAATAACAATGAGTCACTCCACTTCTCTATTGTTGAGGACAGCATTGGGACTCTCAGGAAAATATTCCGCTGCTTGTTCAGGTGTGGTGTTGCAAAACTGTCCAAGATAATCACGTTCTTCCAACTAACTTTGCCACATCTCTGGTAAGCAGCAATAAACCTTGGCTGATGTAATCTTTTACTTTGTACCAGGAAAGCCAAGACAAATTGAAAGCATCAGCAAGACCAACCCATCTGAGTTCAGGCATCTCAGCACATACATGTGATTGAGTCTTAAAGCTTCTAGTTCAGTATAGCACACTGCCGTGCTATACTGTTCATTAAGTCTGATTGTACAGTATAGCACACTGCCGTGCTATACTGTTCATTAAATCTGATTGTTCAGTATAGCACACTGCCGTGCTATACCGTTCATAAAAGCTTCTAGTTCAGTATAGCACACTGCCGTGCTATACTGTTCATTAAATCTGATTGTCTTGCTTTTAAAATGTAGTGCTGTACATGAGCATTCAAAAAGGTAATGTTGGAGAAAATAAATTTACGTAGTTTTAAGTTTGATAACCTGACCCACTGGAAATAATCATTCAAGCTGCCCAAAAGTAATATCAAACTCTTCATGTAAATGCAAGGGCACCTGTTACTATTTTCCTACACCGTTTCGGTAGTGGTGCACACTGCAACTCCTTCGTTTACAATTACAAACTCTGGATCACTTAGAAAAGAAACGTGGATCCCTAATTTCTCTCGATTCACGTGAAGTATTCAAAAAACTTGTACCTTTGACTTAACATACAGTTTCTCTCTCGCCCTTTCCCTTCTCCAATCAACGTACTTATATCCCATGCATTTCGTCCATAAGCAGTAAAGCCCAAGGAACCTACTCATGGCGATACTAGAATGCACAAACTTCGTTCTTAGCAACCGACACCCAGTATCTTATATCACATGTATCTTTTACATATCACAGTAATCGACATTTTGAAGAAATCATGATAAGTCAAGCACTTGGGTGGAACTGTAAATCGATTCCAGTAGCAACCTGTGCACAACAGCGTTTGGATACTGGGACACAAGAAGAGAGTCGACTGAACACAAACAGCAGTGCAAGAACTCCACATCTCTCTATCTACACCAGTTCAACTATCTACCCACACCAATCCCTTATTCCATTGAGATAGGGAGGAGCCCCTCCGCCAACCCCTCCCTATGGCAGGGGTCTCGGTTACACAGCTCTCGGATGACTTATTAACAAAAATAAACAATGACATTGTATTTTTGATTTCACAGACCGGCCCCCTTCCACACAAGACCACTGTCCACTTGCTGGCAGCGAGTCAATGTGCACACTGCCCTCTCCTCCACCCTGAAAAAAATAAAACTGCCTCCGATCCAGAGGAAGCTTACCGTCTGAGTCCCTGAAAGGAGGATGGCCAGGACATCCTAGACTTCTTGAGACCCGGTCTGTCTCCGGTGTCCACGGCGTAGCTCTGCATGGCTCTGTGCAGGAGGTACTTGTCTGTGTCCGAGAAGCCGCGCTGCTTCACCTTCACGTTGGCTCGGGGCTGTCTCCACAAGTGTTTGGGAGCTTTACTGGCGGCAGGCAGCACACTGCTACCACTGCTGCCGGCTTCCATCACTGCCCTCTCACTCTCACCAGCGAGCAACCTTGGGTTTCAGCTGCTCTGGGAGAGTTGGGAGCTGGTGCTGAAAGTTGGACAGCTCCCTGGCCACTTGCGCTGCTGCCGCTTTCCAGCCCGTCAGCTGCTGCTCCTCTCACTTGCCCGTGGGCAAATCCTGAACCTGATGGATCATCATCTCTTTCCCCGTGCGCTGGAAAATGTTCCAGCCGCTTTGCTGCACCGCCCTATGTTCCTTTCCCTTGACGGAAATAAAGGAAGTTCAACCAATCGAGGGCAGGGAGGGGACTTTCATCAACTTTAAAGGGGGGCAGAGAGGCAGCTCGGGGAGTGACAGGCGGCTCGCTGTTCCCGCTGCTGCCGCGGTGCAGTTTGGAAAGGCTGCAGCACGCCTGGAGACAAGCAGAGCCGGACCTCCGCCTCTGACTCTGACTCTTGACTGACCTGGGGCTGAGCCCTGCCTCCTGCCACCCGCCCGCCTGCCTCCTCCTCCTCCTCCAGGCACAACCATTGCCCCGTGTCACCACATAGGGGTGGAGGTGGGGGGTGGTGGGGAGATGGTGTTGCCAGGAATCCCACCCTCCCACATGCTCGGTTATGAAAATAAACCGATTGCACATCAGCCGCTCATACACTCCCCTCCTTTGATTTTCAGAACAATACTTGACGAGACGGAGTCACTTCTTTCGCTCAAATGCAGACCGAGAAAATGGTAGGGTTCACCAAAGTTCAGAGATGAGACAATTAAAGATGGGTCATAAATGCTAGCTTTGCCAGCTACGCCTACATCCCATGAATGAACATATGAAAGATAACCACATTGTGTAACATAGCTTTGAAACACACGGATTGGCATGTTCATTAATATAGTATATCATGGAAATATATATTGCAAACTCCGGGTGGCAATTCATGTTTACAATTGTAGTAGTGTGGAAGATTTACAAATGCTACCTTACAGAATACATAATATATAGAAAGATAAATAATTTGTGATTACGCTTTGCCACCTTGTTTTGATATCAAAATAGAAACATAACTCCAATATTGGAAACATCCACTCCTACAAGCATTTACTCTGTACCTCTACTGTCCTTGATAACAGCAAACAAATCATAATGTTTACTTTTTTTCTTGTTCTTACAACAATGGTTTAGAGCTACGTAATAACTTTGAACGTTCAAAGACAAATAAATCACAGGAATTACAAAATTATCATGTGTCAAACTCAACTTCTTCAATTGTATCATTACGTTTCTCGCTATGAGCAATTATTTTTGATAATGATAAATCACACCCTCGAAGTCATGAAAAAATGTGTACTACTTGTTCCAAATCGGCACAACTACAAAAACTTGGTCACACTGGAGACAGAAAACTAGCTCATAACCCAAACCATGCTGACATTACTAGTCTACATTCCCCATACATTACCAACCTATTGACAAAACTACAAATTTGATAAAAATAAACTGATTTCAACTGAACGAATTGTGTAGTGATTATCTCCTATAACATTACATGACTTTGGTAACCTTCACCACTCTTTAAAGTCTTACAAAAAAAGCAGCAATGGCACTACACTGTTGTTAGATGAATGTAAATATACCCTTCCAGCTACTGCTCATCCATTTGTCTCTGTTAAATATCAATATTGAAGTAATTACTTATCAACATATTGTCAAAGATGACTTCAAGGATGTATACCACTTGTGACTTTTATTTGTGTTCCAAAATGCAAGCCCCTTTGTACCTTTTATTTCACATTCTCTTCCCTTTGTTTAGGTTTCTCCATCCAAACAACAATTCTTCATTCAAACAAGCAAGAAAACAATCCATTTCAAACACTCTGACAGTGCTGCTGTTGAGTCAGCAACTAGGCTGACAAGATACAGTGACTCACCCGGCAATTTTCTATCCACCCCTTACTTCATAGCCTATCATGGCACAGGATGTTGAAGATTCAAAATACTTCACTACCATCTCAAATGAGAAATATTCTTTCTTATGACGTAATATCCTTGACCTTTCTTGGATTTGTAATAATGGACTACAATCATCAAGTTTCCAAAATGTGCCCTGTGTAATCATTATATAATCTGTGATTTATATCATTCAGTTATTAGCAAATTATCACTATTGTTTGCTTACATATGTTCAAAGACATTTACCAGTTATTATTTGGACTCTGAGAAAATGTGTTTTCCAGATTTATGACAGACAAACATACTTTAAATAACTACAGACTTGGACCTAAATTAAAGCAAAGAATTATAAATATTCTAGAACTCAGTTCATGCAGTACATAATACACACTGAATCTGAAAATATTTACACCTGGCAAAAAGCTATCACCAAAACCTTTTTAAAAACCTGATACAAAAACCTATTTATGTTCTTTCTTCTCAAACTTAATAAGGATATCTCAAACTTTCAACCTTCCATTTTGGCTTTCAGATGCAAATTTGAACTTCTAACATTCAAATGTTTCAAATCCAAACTTAAAAGAAAACAGGAAGGTGTGGTTGCTTTTGAAAAATAATGGGAAATGTTTCATTGTACTACATGCCAGTAAAATTGATTGCTGAACTGAGCACTTTCTCCCTGAAAACCTGGAAATCCCATAAATCACACAAACATTACATTATTGGACAAATGGATGTTGCTGTTGCCCAGTGGACTGGAGGTATTAGCCACAATTTTCAAAAGTAGACAATCCATTAAATGGAAGGTAAAATGCAATAATTTCTAACCAAGTTAGAATGCAATGAGAAGGCCTGTACGTACTTTGGAATCATATCTTTTGTGCAGTTAAATTTCATGAACTCAATGTAACATTAATCACCTGTGGAAAAGCATTTCACATTCCAGTAACTCTCCAAAAAAATTCCTTTCAATACCATGTTTACATTCTATCCCAATACCAATGAAAATAAAGAATGCTTATTGCTAATCATTTTTTCATTTCAATTTTTCTGTCAAATCCTCTTTGGCCATCTTAAATCATGAGAATGAATGAAACCTAGTTTTTTTTGGCTCCTCTTTGTAGCTCAGACCCTTAATACTAAAGAATAAATCCATGTGTATGTTTCAGGATGTCAGCAATCATACCAGCCTATTAATGAATAGTCTGATTAACAATAAATTGGATAGTATAATGCCAGTCACTGATTCCCATCTGAGCTGAGTGAGCACAACTGCCTCAGAAATGTGTGTTAAAATGGCCAGTGGGCAATAAAAGTCTAAAGTTTGGAATTTTAATCCTATTTAATTTGGCTTCTATTGGACAATGGGAATTAAAAGAGTCAACAACATTTTGAACACATGCTCTTCAAGCATAAGAGCATATGGTCGAAATGTCAACTCTCTTGTTCCTCGGATGCTGCCTGACTGATTGTGCTTTTCCAGCACCACACTTTTTGATTTTGATCTCCAACATATGCAGTCCTCATTTTCTCCTGATGGGAATTAAAAGTCTACATACTGAATATTTGAGTATCTTTGAGGTTAATTTCTTATCATGTCTATTATTCAGTTCTGTATTAATATCTATCTAAACAACAAAGTTAAGAGGCTTTGAACTAAGATTTCCTCCTCGATGTATCTAAACCATTCAGCAATGGAGTTTGATGGGGTAAACATGTTCATAGAGTGTACTTCAATTGCAATAAGGCTTTTGATAATGTTTCTAGGGAAGGGCTGAAACTGAAAGTAAAGAAAACCAGAATCAGTGGAAGTATTTTAAAATAGATAAGTAATAAGTTGAATGACAGAACCCAATGAGTAGTAATATGGGATCAACACATTGCTAGTGGGGTCTTTGATTACAACCACTTTCTTAAAATATCTCTAAATGTAAACTAAAGTGAAGAGCAACATTTGCAAATGAAATGTAAGTAATAAAGATGTTGTACTCCAAACTTGAACAGGATAATCTGCAAGAAGATTTGAATATATTTGGGAATTGGGAAGATAGGTGTGTAATTCAAATGCTAAGTTGAGCAGTCTAAAATGCTTCACACATGAAATCAAAGCAGAGACTGTTGCTTGAATGGAAAGAAGTAATATTTATCTTGATGAAGGGTCCTGACCCAAAACATTGAACTTCCTGCTCCTCCAATGCTGCCTGACCTGCTGTGCATTTCAAGCTCCACATTTTATCAACATCAGCCTCAAAGCTCAAGGGCAGCAGATGCTTCCTACCACCTTCTCAAGGGTGATTAGGGATGGGCAATAAATGCTGCTCAGTTTTGCCCATACTCGGTGAATGAATTTTAAACATTATGAGCTTGGTGTCAGATTTGCTGTCTGTCATCAATCAGCCTGTTCCTCAGATGATCAAAGGCTGTGCTGGCAAACTGAGGGAGATGTTGAACTCTGCTATCAACGTCACCCTCCTTGAGAGGAGGCTCACAAGGTATGTCCAATGTCTCACTGTCAATCTTGATAGTCGGGGACAGTGTTATGAAGTCAGAAAAGGCCTTTGTTTTACGATTGTTTAACCTTCCCCTAATATGCCTGTGTGAATTGGCAATAGTTTGGAGCTTAGTCTCTGAGTGTGTGCACAGCAAGTGAGTGTACATACTGTGACTCAGCAACAGGGACAGGGGTTGGCTTGGCTATAAACTGGAGGTCACACAGGTTGAAAACTTTCATGTTTGTCCTGTAGATTAAGCTCTACACAGCAAGAGGATTCATGGATATAGGTGGAGTGTTGCATCAAGGAAGATGTGGAAGAGCATTGGAACAAGGACCAGTCTTGCTTGGTTCAAGTTGGCACGGATATTGGATCTGTGCTAATCTATTGGTGAGGACACCAATAAATAAACATAACTTCAAACTCATAGTCTAGAAGGTAGTAGTATTGCCAGTCATAGAGTCATACAGCAAGGTAACAGACCTTTCGGTCCAACCAGTCCATGCTGCCCAAAATCTCAAACTAAACTAGTCCTACCTGCCTGGGCTTGGCCAATATTTCCCAAAATATTTCATATTTATGCATTTATCCAAATGTCTTTAAAATGTAACTTTAATTGCATTCACTTCTTCCTCTGGAAGTTCATTCCACAAATGAACCATTATGTAAAAAAGGTTGCCTCTCACATTCTTTTTAAGTCTTTCTCCTCTCCCCTTAAAAATATGCCCCCTAATCTTGAAATGCCCCACCCTAGGGAAAAGATACCTGCTATTCACCTTATCTATACCCTGCATTATTTTATAAACCTCTACAAGGTCACCCCTCAACTTCCCAAGCTCCAGTAAAAAATTCCCAACTTATCCAGCCTCTCCCAATAACTGAAATCTTCCATTCCTAGCAACATTCTGGTAAATCTTTTCTGAACCCTTTCCAGCTTAATAATATCCTTCGTATAACAGAATGATGCCCTACTGTATGGATTGGAGACATGGACAATATACAGCAGACACCTCAAATTCTTGAGTCCTGCAAACCTACTTACAGGACATATATTCCAATGTCAGTGTCCTTTTGCAAGCCAGCATACCCAGTATCAAGAAAACTGTTATCAAAATGCAGATCACGTTGTCACACACCTGATGCAAGACTTCCAACACAAAACAGCCTACTCTGAATTTTATCAAGACAAGTGGTTGCCAGGAGGACAGAAGAAACACTTCAAGGATGTCATCAAAGCCCCCTTATAGAAATGCAGTCTCCCCACTGACACATGGCTGCTTCCTTGGTTAGAGATAGCCATGTAGGACCATTTTCAGCATCTCCCAAAGGCCCAAATGGTGGCCAAATTCATACAGCTGAAGGAACATGGAAAGAACCGTACTTCCCACCCATTTGCTTTTGCAAACACCTCCTGCCCCATCTTTGACTGGGTTCTTGGATCCCATATTTAACCACCTCAGGACACAGCGTTGGAATGGAAGAAAGTATTCTTGATCCAGGGGGAACTGCCTAATAAGAAGGGAAAATATAATCCATAGAAAATAAATTTACAAATAAATTGAAAATACTGCAATAATATTCTGCTGCAGTGAAAAAAAGTAAATGAGCTGAATGTGAAATAGTAAAGTAATCCTGCAACTTTACAAGTCAAAGCTTCAACTCCACTTCAAATGCTGAGTACAGTTTTGGTCACCACAGCAAAAAAAAGGAAATTGCAGCTAATGAAAGGATAGAGAAAGGAGCACTGAGAATGATTGAAAAGTTGAAGAGGTTGTATTGAGAGGAGTGATTATATAAATAAAGGATGTTCTGACTGGAAAAGCCAAGGTTGAGAGGATACACAATTGTTGTTTCTAAGATTCTGAAGGAACTAGATGCTGCACATAATGAAAATCTAAATCACTTTGTCCGTATGGCTTTCCATTCCCCTGAAGGCCCCTTGCTCATTTTCATATCCTGACCTTATCTGCTCCCCATCCTTTAAGCCCTATGGCACCTATAGACGCCTCCGTTGAATCTCCACCTAACTCCTGAAACATTCTTATCTCTCCTGACTATATATTTCAGCTGGCAGTCTCCTCTTTTTCTCTCTTTGTGTTGACAACAAAAATAACTACTTACCTCAGATCCAAAAGGAAAAACTCAACTAATACTTGCCACCTTTAAACAACCATGAAGCTGTCTTAATCTTGGCTTAATTTGAAAATGTTTTAAGACACTCTGCATTTAATGGTGCAAATAGAAACCTGCCTAGAAACATGACTGATTTACTCTCTACCATTGGCTGCAGCCCAATTAAGTCCTCGAACCATCATATTTCCCACTCTGAAACTCAACCTAAAATAACAATTAAATGAGATAAAATAATTAAGAAATAAACGGAGGAAGAACTGGGAAGATAAGGTGAGTTCAAATGGATGAATTAAACGTCAAATAAAATATGCAGAAAGATAAATAAAGAAAGACAAAGCAAGATTATATTAAGAGGGAGAGGAACTAGGAAAAGTGAAAGAAGGAAAAAAACACATTTTTAATTTGGCGCTTTAACAATCCCTGATAATTTACAAGTTCAAGGAATGTGACTTCACCTTTAGTTGTTCACTTTCCACACAGGAAGTTAGAGTCATTAACAATTATTAATGGAAGGAGAGAGACTTATTTCCTAAGGTTTTATTTTGCACACATCAAGACAAAAGCAAAAATGCCACATTTCAACAGCCATGATAATTTATACTGCAGAAGGAAAGGATGCTGATCAGTTAATGAGTTCTGAGTAACCTAGGTATTGTTATGGACAAAGCAGAAGTGAACAATTGACCAATTGACCAATCATTAGAACGTATATCGCTTTTTTCAGACCTGAAAAGTCCTCAGGTCCTTAAATGAACCTGGAATGATAAAATATCTCCAAATATTGAACAACAAATTAAAGAAATGATTTCACATTCCAAGTATGTAGTTGCTACACAGGAAGAATTTTCCATTTACAGAAAATCACTGTCAGTTCAGAAAGATGCTCTGCCTACTATACAATTGAGCAATGGCAGGTATTAATTTCAGTGCCAATGTAATGTCAGGTATGCCTGCTGGATATCCCAATGAGCTGTTAATCAAATCAAACAGCATGTCCCTTTGGTTATTCATAGTGAGCAGATTACAGTGCAAACTCAACTCAAATTAAGGTATTAGATTAAATTCGGTAATACTTGCTAAATAATTCAGAGTGTGCCAATTATTACACTAGCAAAAGTATAAAGTAATTAGTGAAACTCATAATGTAACTAATTTATGCTTGCCAGATGTGACAGAATTGACAGGCAGGAGGCTGGAAGAACACAGCAAGCCAGGCAGCATCAGGAGCTGGAAAAGTCATTTTTTTAGGTGTAACCCTTCTTCAAGCTAGATGTAACATACATTTATAGTCAGGGACCTTTTTTTTGCCAACAAAAGGAACATGTTCAATCCGTGTACCTTTTTCAAATTACTTGGGAGTTTGAGGAAGCTAACGTTTCCCCATTGTTTTCTCCATGGTAACACCTCAGCCTTTCAGAGTTGATTTGCAAAACAATCAGCACTCCTTTCTTATGCAATTTTAATTGTCGTGATCCTTTGAAATGGGGTATTCTTGCACTTGTCCACATGACTGCAAACTTTGGCAACATAATTCTCTTTTCAGCCATATACAGCTACTGTACTTTCAAATGACTCATTAACAATTATCATGTCATTGAAAGGATATTATGCTATAGGTTTCTAGATTTATGGGAGTGTGAACAGAAACTGTAGAAGGCAAAAAAAGTGCAAATACCCCCTGCATACTGGTTCTGTACAGACCTCTGTGTCTGGATTATAGCAATGTTATTCTGAGCTCAAGAAAAAATGCACTTGATGCTTAAAGGAGATGGGAATTTTGCTGACTTTGCAAGATCTAAAGTTTCTGCAACATTAGGGTTAAGGGGAGATTTAAAGAGCCTATTCCTTAAAGGTTCTCTGAATAATTTTGGCTTCCAGAGCAGCTGCTGAAATAGCATCGTGAATTTTGGATGTTTAAATAGAAATATATAGCTTGAATCAGTATATCTTAGGAGGGTGGTATTCTCCAACAAAGGCACACAATGAACAATGCAAACTGCATGCACGGACAGGATGAAGCATATGGCTTGGAATGCAGAATTATACACAGTCAGTGAATCTAGATTCAAGTCCAAAAGAAATCTGCAGATCCCAGTTGGTCTGCAGTCATTTGACAACTTGCCTTGGCATTATCTTAATTAGCTGTCTGAAGTGTGCATAGCACGTATGCTTCCTTCCCACTCGCACAAGCTTGTAATACTTTTGAACAGTTACTATACATAACAACATTTCAGGATTTTTTTTACCAACAGATTACATCTGGAAATGTTTTATCTGTCATGTCCTTAAAAAAAAATCATTCTCACCATTATGCACACCATTATGCTTCAATGTGGCTACAGTGAGGTTTGCATACATTATCACAGCACTATGGGTAACAGCCTGATCCCTACATGTCACTCTGTTTTCCTGACCATTCCAATTTTTCAACACAGCTTCTATGTTTTAAGGAGAAAACTTTACATAGCATAAGGAAATGATAGAAAATTCAAACTGAATGATTTTGTGGGAACATCGGTACATTATCGTCACACCCACAAGGCATGAAGAGAGATCAAAAATTGCTCTTTAAAAAAAAATGCTCTTGCATTTAATTATTAAAATGGACATTTTCTAGAGCAAAACTGCCTGCAATCTCACACAGAATGGACAGGTCACAGAATCACAGCATTGTTATGGCTCAGAAGGAACCTATTCAGCCAACTGTGTCTGCACAGGTTCCCTGAAATCAAACGTGATGACTCAGAGTGATTTATCCATATTTCCTCCATGACCCTGAGTATTGTTTTTATTTAAATAATCATCCAATGCCCTCTTGAATGCCTCAATCAAACCAGGCAAAGATTTAGGCGCTAACTACTTGCTGGGTGAAAAATCTTTTGCAAATTATGTCATATCTGTAACTTCTCATTATCAATATTTTTATGGAAGGGAACTGTTTCTCCCTATTAAATGACAAATGGAATGTAACGGAGGAAAGTGTGAGGTTATGCACTTTAGTGCAAAGAATAGAGGTACAGACTATTTTCTAAATAGGAAAAGACTTCAGAAATCTGGAGAATAGTCAGTTCCTTGAAAAGGCGATGGTTGCATTCTTGTGCAATTCTGCATTATAGAAAAATTGCACTTTAGAAACAGCGCTTAAAGTGTTGGCGACATTATCGCGTTCTACCAACACGTTTTAAAAGTTTGTGCATTAGAAACAGCCTCCCCAATTTGTCAATTGCATTACAGTGAATTCACATGTTATAGCAGAACAGCCTCTACAAAGGGACTTGGAAGTCCTTGTTCAAGATTCTCTTAAAGTTAACAGGCAGGTTCAGTTGGCCGTTTGGAAGGCAAATGCAATGTTAACATTCACTTTGAGAGGACTAGAATACAAGAGCAGCAATGCACTGCTGGGGCTGTATAAGCATCTGATCAGACTCTGTTTGGAATATTGTGAGCAGTTTTAGGCCCTGTATTGAAGGAAAGATGTGCTGGCCTTGGAGGGTGTCCAGAGGATGTTCTCAAAAACAGTCCTGGAGATGAAGGGCTTGTCATATGAGGAGTGGTTGAGAACTCTGTATCTGATGGAGTTTAGAAGGATGAAGGGGGATATCACTGAAATGTAAAGAATACTGAGAGGCCTGGAAAGTGTAGACATGGAAAAAATGTTTACACTAATAGGAGAGCTTAGGATCATAGGGCACAGCTTTAGATTGAAGGGAGGACCCTTTAGAACTGAGATGAGAAGAATTTCTTCAGGCAGAAACTGGTAAATCTGTGGAACTATCAGCGCAGAAGGATGTGGAGGTCAAGTCAATGGATGTGTTTAAGGCAGAGATAGTTAGGCTCTTGATTTGTAGTGGGACTAGGGGTTACAGGAAGAAGACAGGAGAATGGGTTGAGAAACACATTTGTGATGATTGAATGGCAGACAGACTCAATAGGTTGAGTGGCCTAATTCTACTGCTATGTTGTCTGGTCTTACCTACTCGCCTGGAATCCTCATGATTTTGAGAATTTCTATCACATATTCTCTTAGCTATCTCCTCACCAGAGAAAACTATTCTGACTTCTTCAATCTATCTTCATGACTGAAGTTTTTCCTCCCTGAAACTAGTTTTATGTACTCTCTTCAATGTAGTCACATCATTCCTGATGGGTGGTCCCCAGACGGTACAAAATAATCCAGCAGAACTTTTATCTTAATAGGTATTGTTATTAAAAAGAAAGGGAAATTTTTAAACATGTTTTTACAAAATTGCAAAGTAATACAAACAAATATAAACACTAATATACTCTATTTCTCTCTCTCTCTCTCTCTCTACATATACATCTCTATCTCTATACATACATATTTTAAGAAATAAATAATAACCAAAACAAAAAAAAAAGAGGAGAAAAAAACAACTAACTACTAATCTATCCTACAAACAACCAAAACATAAGATAGGATATCATACGTTACTAGTGAAAAATAAAAAAATAATTAAATAATTAAGTACATACTCAAAGCGAATTAACATCAGGTCATAATAAAACCCATATTTATACGGGATTCCTCCTCCCAGGGGTCCCCAGACCAGCCAGAACCACTACCACAGCCAGACAAAAGCCCTTGACAATATGGCTAAAATATCTGTGTCGATATAGTTCAGAAAGGGCTGCCATATTTTATCGAATAATTCAGTTTTTTAGTGCACCATATTTATGAGGAAGTCAAGGGGGATATGTTCCATGATTAACCTGTGCCAATTCAAAAGCTCTGGAGGGCCCCCAGCTACCCAATTCACTAAGATATTTTTCCTTGCACAAAAAGAGAGAATAGAAAATAGTTTCCTCCCGTGCACACCCAGGGAGGGAAAATTTGAAAAGCCCAGGAGAAGAGACACTGGATCCAATTTAATCTCTGTTCCCAAGATTTCTGTCAGAGCATTTGCTACTCTGTCCCAGTATCTACGGATCTTGTGACATGTCCATAAACAGTGTGAGAGAGTGCCCACTTCTATTTTACATTTAGGACATATTGGGGATGTTCCTACCCTAAATTTTGCAAGTCGTTCCAGTGCTATATGAGCCCTATGGAGTATCTTTAATTGAATAGCTTGGGCTCTGTTATAAATAGAGATCTTTCTTGTTTCCCAGATGTCTTCCCACGTTTCTAGAGGGATTTCTAACCCAAATTCCTGGTTCCATGTTTTAAACAGTCGTTTCATGTCTTTCGATACCTCGTATATAATGAGTGATAAAGAGTACTGACTGAGGGTGGACCCATTGGCCATAGCACTCTTCTCTCCCTATTCGATTTGTAGGGATTGTCTAATAATGTGGTCTTTTTCTGTATATAATCTCTTATTTGGAAATACCGAAAAAGGTCTCCATTAGGCAGTCCAAACTTCTGGTGCAACTGCTCAAAAGATGTCGTAACCTCCCCATCAAACAGGTCCCCAAGCAAGAGATACCACTGGACCTCCAGGGTTTAAATGTTGCATTTGTCAGCCAAGGCTGGAAATCCAATGCTCCCACTATAGGAATATAAGGAGAGGTTTTTTGTAAGTTACCCTGACCTTGCCGTATTATCCTCTAGGCTTTAATTGTATTTAATACAATAGAGTTTTTTGCAGTAGCCCATAATAGCTCTCACCTTATCTAAAAATAAAAGATTGACGAGGGGACACTTTGCTTGGGAGGTCTCAATGTCTAACCAAGTTGATTGTGGACCACGAGACCCAATCAGCTACATAGCATAATAAACAACACAACTAATACCTCCTAAAGTCTGGAAAATCCAGTCCTCCCCTTGCTTGTGGAAGCTGCAGCTTCTCTAATTTGATAAGGGGCAGTCTACGATTCCAAACAAAGGAACCAAGCCAGTCGTGTAGTTTACGCAACACAAGTCTCAGCAACATCAGAGGGAGCATTCTCATAGGGTATAGGAGACGAGGCAGAATATTCATTTTAACTAGGGCTACTCTGCCAAACCAGGATATTGGGAGATCTCCCAGCATTGAAGGTCTTGCCTTACTTTCTCTAGTAGGTGCACAAAATTGGCTTTATACAGCTGACCACATACTGGGGTGATAAAAATACCTAAGTATAGAAAACTCTCCAGTGACCACCGAAAGGGAAAGCAAGATCTGTCCAATAAATAGGATATACTAGCGAGACCACCCAATGGCATAGCCTCCGATTTCATAAAGTTGATTTTATAGCCTGAGAACATACTAAATAGATTGATTACTTGAATTAAGCAGGACATAGACATCAAAGGATTACTTAAGAAAAGGAGGACATCATCTGCATAGAGAGTGATTTTATGTTTACCTGAACCAACCCTCGGAGCTGCTATGTTAGAGTCAGTTCGCATAGCTTCCGCTAGTGGTTCGATTATTAGCATGAATAATAATGGTGAGAGAGGACATCCCTGACGACCGCCCCTACCCACGATGAAGCTATCTGAACTTAAACCATTAGTAATCACAGCTGCTTTGGGGTCATTGTATAGTATTGAAACCCATTTAGAAAATACCTCCCCGACACTGAGACTTTCGAGTGTGTAAAAAAAAGATTCTTCAACCTGTTCCAATGCCTTCTCTGCGTCCAAAGAGACAACTCTCCCTGGTATTCTTTCCTGTTGTCAGGCTTGTATCCTATTTAAAACCCTTCTAATATTGTTAGTTGATCCACAGCCCTTGATAAACCCCGTCTGGTCCTCTTTTATGATATATGGTAAGACCCTCTCCAATTTTAACGTTAACGTTTTAGAAAGGATTTTGAAATCCACATTTAGCAAGGATATGATGAGCAATCTTCTGGGTCCTTTCCTTTTTTAAGGATGAGAGAAATATTTGCTTCTCTCAACGAAGGTGGGAGGCAGCCCTGACTAGGTGAGTAATTATACCTGTCTATAAGTGGTCCACCCAGCTCCCCTATAAATTCTTTATAAAATTCAACCTGGAATCCATCTGGTCCAGGGCTTTGCCACTCTGAAGCTGTCTAATTATGTCAAGTACTTCCTGGGTTGTCAGGGGGGCATTCAGGATCAACATCTGTTTCGAGGCTAAATCCGGAAAGGCCAAGTTTTTAAACAAGGACTCCATCTTCTTAGTTCTATCCTCATAGTCCTGCGATTTATACAATTCAAAATAGAACTTTCTAAAGGCTGTATTGATCCTATTACAATCACAAGTCAGAGTACCAGCACTTACCCTAATGGACGTGATAGCTTGAGGAGCCTTTATTTTTTCCCTAGCAATATATGCTAGGTATCTGCCAGCCTTGTCACCATATTCGTATAGTCTTTGCTTTGCAAATAATATTTCCCTCTTTGCTGTTTGGGTAAGTGATTCTTTGTAGCTTAGTAATAGAGGGCCTATCAACATACGCTGTCTCAGCTGTCTTCAAGTGAGCCTCGAGCAGGCGCTGTTGTTCTCCCTTTTGTCTTTTCTGGGTCACAGAATATGAGATGATCAAACCTCGTGCATAAGCCCTAATAGCTTAAATCCGGCCGTACCTGAATTAATTTCCAAAATTTCCTTTGAATTCCTGAGAAAAATATTTTATTAATTTACTATCGTTCATTAAGAAAGAATCCATATGCCAATGTCGGGGGCCTGTCACATCATCTCTAGTCTTAACTTCCATATATACTCGGCATGATCAGAGATTGCTATATTACCTATTTTTCAGGACAATATGGAATTCAAAAGGGTCGAGGGAGCAAAAAACATATCAATTCTAGTATGACACTTGTGTGGGTTGGAGTAGAAAGTAAAGTCTCTGCCCTGGGGGTGAAGGCACCTCCACACATCTACTAGCCCTAGCTCTTTGTTCAGATCTGCCAATTGTCTAGATCTAAGAGATACACCCATAGTACTCTTGGGTATCCTATCTGTCTCTGAGTCCATAGTACAGTTAAAATCTCCTCCTATAATTGAGTGATGAGTCCCAAAAGCCATCAACTTGGAGAACGCTTCCATTACAAATTTGAAGGGGTATGCTGGGGGGGGGTGGTCAATAATGATTCAAAATCCCATACTCCTCTCCATATATTAGGGCTTTGATCAGTATATATCGTCCAGATTCATCTTTTATCTGGCTTATGATTTTGAAAGGAAGATTCTTCCAAATGAGAATGACTACTCCCCTATGTTTTGAACTAAAAGAGGAGAAGGAGGCCTGGTCAAATCCACCCTGGTGTAATTTTAAGTGCTCTTTGTCAAGTAGATGTGTCTCCTGTAAGAGAGCTAGATCAACCCTTTTTTTTGAGGTTTGATAATATTCTTCTTCCTTTTGATTGGTGAATTACTCCCCTTGACATTCCAAGTGCACCACCTAAGTGAATGATCATCAAGGCAAGGCGAGACCCCCCAGGAGGAAGAACCCACCCAAAACACCCTGAATAAAGACCATGGAAAATTCACAAAAGCAAAAATACTTTAAGACATTTACACCAACACAATTAAAAAGTATTCTTAAGTAAAAAAATACAAAACACATTTGAAAGGAGATTTTCCCTCTTGCTCCCAGGGGGCGTAACTACCTGTCAATAACCCCACCATATCCTCTCCTAACTAGTGGCCCACCCTTGACCCAGGCATTATAAAATGGAATAGACAAATTAGAATGTTCTATAAAGCCAAAGTTGAAAGTGAGTGACCCACCCCCACCCCCCACACCAACACCTAGGTGTGTTTAGTGAGCATAATACAAAATATAAATACATAAAACTACAAAGTTACAATCCCAGCAATTATTAGAAAACTGAGTAAGATGACTGAAGAAGAGAAACCCACTCTAAACAAAAGGACAGAACAAAACAATATAAACCCCTCCCATACAAATCAAATAAGCCGCATGGCCTGGAATAAAAAAAATCTCAGTGAATAACAGATGAGCTCCCCTCCCCACCCCCTAGAGAAGGTAATGAACAAAAAAAGGATGGAGAAAGGAAAAAGGGTCAACAGGGGGTGGGGGGGGGGGGGGGGTGGAAATAAAATCATTATCCATACAGTTTAAGTCTCACAGTCTATTTAAGAGAGTCAAAGAATTCTTTAGCCTTCTCCGGTGATCCAAAGTTGTATATGGATCCTTCGTGGCTGAAGCACAGCGTTGCCAGGTAATGTAAGGAGTATTGAATATTTAGGTCTCTTAGACGCTTCTTCGCCGCATCGAATGACCTCCTCTTGCAGACCATGGCTGGAGAAAAATCCTGAAATAACATTACCCTGGAACCCTTGTGCATCATGGGCTGGGGATCCTTCTCCAGGACTCTGGAGGCTTCCAGGAGCATCTGCTTCTCTTTATAGCATTGGAGCCGGAACAGAACCGGGCGGGGGCGCTGATCCAACCCGGGCCTGCGTATAGCAACCCGGTGGGCCCACTCCACCCGTACCTGGCCTGGTCCGGACTCCAATTTTAATATTTGAGGGAGCCATTGCTCCAAAAAAAAACTGTGAGCTGGCCTTCATTTGGGAAGGCCCAGCAACTGAATGTTTTTCTGACGGCCCCAATTATCGAGGTCGATGTGCTCCTCCAAAGTCTGGACTCACTGGCAGCAGCTTCCGAGGTCGTGGCCTTTTGCTCCACCCCTCCAATGCACTGTTCGAGTTTTTCAATTTCTCGGTCATGCTTCTGCAGCATGACCGAAAACGACGCCCACCTGGTCCTGATTCTTCATTGAAGGTGTCGATCTTCTCCTGCAGCTTGTTGATCCCGGAGATCAGGATCGCCTCTGCGGGTAAGCCCCCCTCCCCGAGGCGGCTGCAGACATCTCCTCTACTGCTGGGGTGGGGGGGGGGGGGGGGGGCGGTCCCTGCCTGTTGCGAAATGCAGGAATTTCTGCCCTCAGTCATTTTAAGAACAACGCCAAGCTGTTCAAGTTTGATGTAAAATTACTAACTATGCTGGGCAAAAGCTATTTTAAATAATCTAAAAGGTATGGTGAAGGCGGGTGCCCCACTTTGCCAGAGTCTGAGGCAGAGCACTACAGACTCAGACTTGCTGGGTCACCACCATCTTGAATTTCCCAGCAGAACTTTAACCACTATCTCGTGCAAGTTCAGCAAACCCTCCTTGTTCCTATATTTTATGCTTATTTTAAGAAAGTCAAGGATACGGTATACTTTATTTACTGCAAGTTTGACCTGTCTTACCATCTTTAGTGACTTGAGCTCACAAAACAATGGCCAACCTGCTGCTGCACCATAAAGGTACTGCCTTTTATTTTACATTCCATATTCTTTCTACCAAAAAGTATCACATCACACTTCTCCACATTGAACTTGCTCTGCCACTTATCTGCTTAAAGTACTAGCCTCTGTCAACTTCGTAAAGCATTTGGCTGCTTCCAAAATTTACCGGCAATTACTGAAATGAAAGCTAACTCAAATTTGCTACTGCTTTACCTATTTGCATGAACATTGAGGAAAAAGCCACATGAAGGAGCAACAGATAGTGTTCTAAACGTAGTAAACATTGAATCTTATTAAGGTTGAAGTGGTGCTAACAACCCATAGTTACCACAGAGAACACACAATGGTTTTGACAAGAGATATTGAATCCATTGCACATAACTGAATTGCCCAACCAGGAACCCTGATACCTAAGCTGAAACTTTTGGTTTTTGAAAAACTTTAAAATAGGTCTGAATTCATTCCAAAGATGATTTTTAACATTGGGACAGGTACTAAGCAGATCCAGGCACAACGAAAGAGCTACTCTTGATTGCTCTTGAAACCTGATTTCCATAAAAAGTCCTGCATTTCACCTGAATCGTGAACTAATTCCTAGTCTAAAAGCATCATATGGCTAAACCTTCAAATCTAGCTACATCCAAAATTCTATAAAAAGGGAATTCTGTCAGATCAGTTGAATCTAAGAATCTCCACTTAACATACTGGACTCTGAGTAATGAAAATTAATGCCCTTATCATATACCCATATCATAATTGTAACTTCTTTCCCATTCCATGTATGCATGTTTGTGTGTGTTACAAAAATGTATTTCTTGGGTTTGAATGTTTGAAGGAATTCTGGTTTTGTTTTGAGCCCTAAAGGTTATATAAAAATTGGACTTCACAAACAGAGTGCTTGGGGGGAGTACACCATGATCCATGTTGAAAGGGAAAAGAAATAACGTAAGAAGAACGTAATTAAAAATCACTTTTATTATAGATAGAAAGGGAGGATCATAGATGATTCAATTCATCTCTCCCTCTTGGCTGTGAGGTAATTAATTACTGAGCAAGTAGTAAGTGGCCTCACCCCCAGCTGCTAATGTAGAAAATAGCAAAAGCTGACTAACAACATCAGAATGCTGATCAGGCAAATAGTGCTGAAACTCAAAATGTCCCTAAATGGTGAAACAAGTCATTGTACAGATTTTGTTATTTGGGCTGGAGTCACACATAGCATTTCTTCAATATTTAGAGGAGGACTACAAAACTGTAATCTCCAGATTATTTCCAGTGTCATGCTGTACTGAGTATAGGAGTAGGAAGATAGGTCAGATGAACATGTGGCTACGAAATTAGTATAGGAGGGAGAAGTTTAGATTTTTGGATCATTGGGACAGTTTCTGGGGTAGATGGGACCTGCACAAGATGGAAAGGTTGCTCCTGAACCAGAATGATTCATTGCTGGGAGATTTGCTTATGCTGTTGGGGTGATTTTAAACTAAAAAAAAATAGGGGGATGGTGCACAGAGCAGATATAAATTTGGGAGCAAAGTTCACATATTGAAGAAACACTAGGGCAATCCAGCAAGCGGAGAAGACAGGAACATGATAAGGAACATGGGAGGTCTAGAAAACTGAACTGTATCTATTTAGTACAATGAGCCTGAGTGGTAAGGCAAATGAACTTACAGCATGGATTAGCACATGGCAATAATATTGCTGCAAACACTGAAACATGGTTGAAGGAAGGACAGGACTGGCTGCTCAACAGTCCAGGGCAGAGAAGAGATTAGAGAATAGAATCCCTACAGTGTGGAAACAATCCCTTCGGCCCAACAAGTCCACACCGACCCTCTGAAGAGTAACCCACCCAGACCCATTCCTCTACCCTTTATTTACCCCTGACTAATGCACCTAATCTACACATCCCCGAACACCATAGGCAATTTAGCACGACCAATTTACTTAACCTGCACATCTTTGGACTGAGAGGAAATTGGAGCACCCAGAGGAAACTCACGCAAACACAGGGAGAATATGCAAACTCCACACAGACAATCGGCGAGGTTAGAATTGAACCCGGGTCCCTGGCACTGTGAGGCTGCAGTGTTAACCACTGAGTCACTGTGCTGCCCCAAGAAGTTTCAGGCATGATGGTGCAAGGGAATATGTAAGAGAAATGAGAGCAGTATATTATTACTAAAGAAAACAATCAAAAAGCAACGACAGAGCGTCTCAGAGAAGGATCTTCAACTGGAGATATCTGTTTGAGCTTAAATTTTAAAAATGGGCAATTACTTTAATGTGATCATACTACAGGTCTCCCGACAGTCAGAGGGAGTCTGGGGAGCTGATATGTAGGTAAATCGCAGAAAGGCGTGAGAGAAACCAGGTTATAGTTGTAGGTTCTTTAAATTTGCTAATGTTAATGGTGATCATCTTAGTGAAAAGAATTAGATGGGGTAGAATTTTTAAAGTGCACGCAGGAGAGATTTTTATGCCTGTGTGTTGAAGTCTGACTCGAGGTAGGGTAATGTCACACTTCATCCGAGGGAATGAAGCTGTTCAAGTGGTTGAAATTTCAAATGGACAAGCATTGTGGGTACAGTGACCATAACACACTAAATTTCAAAGTCATTTTGGAAAAAGATAATGTTACAACATGGGGTAAACCCTCCTGCTAAATTTAAAACCAGCAACACAAAAAAGATTTATCCTGTGCAGTAATCTGTAAGAACTTGAGTGGCCAAGAACTATTTAAAGTAAAAATTAACAACTTTATTTCTTAAAGTATAACAGTGAATAATTAACTAACAACTCTTTACCATTCCTTACTCTAACCTATCTGTTACCTTCCCTTCTATAATACTAGTCCAATAAAACTCTCAAATAAAATTTACAAAACAAAACTTCTTATCTCAAAACCAGACAGCTTTCGGTCCTTGTCTTCAGACCTTCCCATGTCTTCTTTTCTTCTGGTTAGGAATTACTTCTTCACAGGTTACTGATCGAAAAGGTACCTTTTTAAGAGAGCTATTTTTCAGGCAGGCTATTTACATGCTAGACCATGGCAGTTCTCCTCTCAGCTGTTCAAATTTCCCTGGTCTTATACTCCAGAGTATCAGATTGTGTCATTGGCTTTTAAGATTGTCAATATACTGAATTCAATCATGATTGGAGTTTGATATGTTTCAGATTTAATTTAAACTGATTGGCCGAATTTGAATTTGTTTTTATCTCCAAGCAACAAACTAATCGAGTTGATAACAACCCAATGTTACATCGTTCACTTTTTGAGTACTCTTGGTGCTGTGTCTGGTAGTTCTGCCGCTTTTAGCTTTCTTAAAGGTATACCCACATCTTCATAACAATAAGAAAAGTGCAGAAGTTAGGTGCCTAAATTGGGGTAAGACCAATTTTAATATCATTCGACAGGTTCCGGCAAACATTGACTGGGAGCAGCTACTTGATGGTAAGTCCACATTTATAAAATGGGAGACTTTTTAAAAGTTATATAGTGAGAATTCAAGGCCAGTAAGTTCCTCTAAAAGTGAAGGGCAAGGGCAGAAAGTCCAGGGAATCCTGGATGTCACTGGATATCAAGAGTTTGCTAAAGAAAAAGAATGAAACATATGTCAGGTATAGCGCATTTAAAACGGTGATCCTTTAGGAGTGTGGAGAGTGTAGAAGGTTGCTTAATAAAGAAATTAGGAAGGCAAAGAGGGGCTATGAAACTTCTTTACAGATAGGATCAAAGAATCCCCCAAGACTTTTCATGAGTATATTCAGAGTAAGAGGATTACCAGGGAAAGAGTGGGACGTACGAGAGACTCAAAGGGGCAATCTGTGTGTGGAGCTACTGAACATGGGTGAAGTTTTAAATGAATACTTCTCATTTGCATTGGGATTTCAGTTGGGATGGTGAGTTTCTTGAACATGTTAAAAGTATAAAAAAGAAGGAGGTATGAGATGTTTTAATACTTCGTCGGCCACAGGTAGAGTGCCAGATAACTGGAGGATGGTTAATGTGGCTCCTTTGTTGAAGAAGGGCAATTGGGATAGGCCAAGTAACTATAGACCAGTGAGTCTGATGTCAGTGGTAGGGAAATTATTGGAAAAAATTCTGAAGTGCAGGATTAATAAATACGCAGAAAGGCAGGGATTGATCAGAGATAGGAGAAAGTGAGGACTGCAGATGCTGGAGATCAGAGCTGAAAATGTGTTGCTGGAAAAGCGCAGCAAGTCAGGCATCATTCCTGAAGAAGGGCTTATACCCGAAACGTCGATTCTCCTGTTCCTTGGATGCTGCCTGACCTGCTGCGCTTTTCCAGCAACACATTTTCAGCATTGATCAGAGATAGTCAGCTTGAATTTGTTTGAGGGAGATGCTGTCTGATGGATTTCATTGAAAAGGTGGACTAAATATATTGATGAGGGTAATGCAGTTGATGTGGTTTACATGGACTTCAGTAAGGCCTTTGACAAGTTCCCACATGGAAGACTGATCCTAAAGGTAAGAGCTCATGGGATCGAAGGCAGGTTGGCAAATTGGATCCAACATTGGCTTACAGATAGGAGGAAAAGGATGAGGGTGAAGGGTTGTTTCTGTAATTGGAAGCCTCTGACCACAGGGTTCAGCGCAGGGTTCCTTACTGTTTGTTATGTACATGAATTACTGGGATGTGAATGTAAAAGGTTTAATTGCAAGTTTACAGATAATTGGTGGTGTTGTTGATAGTGAGGATGAAGGTCTCATGCTACAGTCTAGTATTGATCAACTGATAAATTGGGCAGAGCAATTACAGGGGATGTCTAATAACAGAAGGACATACTCAATGAATGCTTGAACCCTAAGGAACACTGAGGAACAAAGGGACTTTTGTGTAGAAGTCTGTAGATCCCTGAAGGTGTCAGCACATGTGGACAGGGTGAAGAAGGCAAATGGCAATCTTGCCTTCATTGGCCGGGCATAGAATATAGGAGGAAGGGACTCTTGTAAGTGACTCTTATAAAACATTGGTTAGGCCACAGTTGGAGTACTACGTGCAGTTCTGGTTTCCACACGATCGGAAGGAAGTGATTGCACTGGAGAAGGTACAGAGGAGAGTCACCAGGATATTGCCTGGGATGATTTAGAGTTTGGGACCATGTGTAGTGTGTCAAAGTTTGCAGATAATCCTAAGATGAGTGACGGAACAAAGTGGGCAGAAGACTGTGAAACTTTGCAGAGGAACATTGATACTTTAAGTGAGTGGGCAAAGGTCTGGCAGATGGAATGCAATGTTAGTAAATGTGAAGACATCCATTTTGGTAGGGGGAACGGTAAAAAAGACTATTACTTGAATGGTAATAAGTTGCAGTATACTGCTATGCAGAGGGACCTAGGTGTCCTTGTGCATGAATCACAGAAGGTTGATCTTTAGGTACAACAAGTACTTTGAAAGGCAAATAGAATTTTGTCTTTCATTGCTAAAGAGATTAAGTTTAAAAGCAGGGAGGTCATGTTGCAGCTGTATAGGGTGCTGGTGAGGCCACAACTAGTGTACTGTGTGCAATTTTGGTTTCCTTACTTGAGAAAGCATATACTGGCACTAGAGGGGGTGCAGAAGAGGTTCATTAGGTTGATTCGGAGTTGAGGGGGCTGGCTTATGAGGAGAGGCTGTGTAGACTGGGATTACATTTGTTGGAATCTAGAAGAACGAGGGGGGACTCTTATAGGATATAAAATTATGAAGGGAATAGATAAGATAGAAGTAGAGAGAATGTTTCCACTGGTATGTGAAACTAGGACAAAAGGGCATAGCCTCAAGATTAGGGGGAGCAGATTTAGGACTGAATTGAGAAGTAGCTTTTTCACCCAGAATCTATGGAACTCCCTGCCCAGTGAAGTAGTTGACCCTATTTCAGCAAATATTTTTAAAGTTAGATAATTCCTTCATTGTTCAAAAAAAATTAAGGGTTATGGTGAGAGGGTGGGTAGGTGAAACTGAGGCTTTGAAAAGATCAGCCATGATCTTATTGAATGGTGGAGCAGGCTCAAAGGGCTAAATGGCCTACTCCTGCTCCTAGCTCTTATATGAAAATCTCAGCTTTGAGGAGAAACTGGATAGGGTGACACAGAGGAGGCTAAGGGGGGCTTGGGGTATACAAAATTATGAGAATAGATCATGACAATCTTTTCCCCAAATATGGCAAATGTGTCTAAGACCACAGTGCATACGTTTAAAGTGAAGAGCAAGTGGTTTAGAGGGCATCTGAGAATATATTTTCATCCAAACGGTGATAGCTATATGTAATGTGCTGCCTGAGAGGGTGGTGGAGGCAGGTACTCTCGAAACATTTAAGAAGCTTTCAGACAAGTACCTAAAATGCCAGGGCATAGTCGGTTATGGAGCCAGTACAGGTTAATGTGATTAGTGGAGTTTGGTGTTTGTTGATCAGCATAGACACGTGGTGGGCCAAAGGGTCTGTTTCTATGCTGTACGACACTGTCATTGTAAATTTTAAAAATGAAACTCGAAAATCTGCGGAACAGCTTTTGTTGGGATCAGCCACTGAGAACACTTTTTGCCAATTGCAACAACTTTCCATAAATCAGTAACTTTACTAATTGAAGAAAGTGAGTAAGGTTTAGATTCAATTTGCAATTGAATCAAAACTCCTTAGGTATAGCCCAGGAATCTATTTATAGAATGAATGTATTCAGAGTATGTCATACATATCAAGTCTGTTAATGTACATAATTCAGTTCTTTTCCACATTCCAATTTCTCAGATATTCCAAAGCTCAATAACCATATCTAACATCTTCCTTAATGCTTGATTCCTGATGACCCTTTTCAAAATATGTATCCATTTATTTAACTATATATCTATCTGCATAGTTTATGTACTTATTAAATTATTAAGATATGGATAGGTTAATACACTATGTAAACATTAGTCAATAATCTATAAAAATGTGAAGATTTGCTTTAATCTACTTTACAAATACCTGCCAATGATTATCGTTTCAGTATTCATTCCAATGGGATTGCCATCAAAATCTTGAATCCTGCAGGTATTCATTGTGCCACATCAATGAAAGCTTTTATGCTTTCAAATGGTAATGCTTTCAATAATACCACAAAGTTGTAGAGTAACAATAATCATTATACTATGAATACCACATGCACAAATTGTTGAACAACATTTGTTAAGTTGTTAATCAAATACCTGATAAGATTGGATGAATCTAAAAAGCAGTTAAGACCATTGAAGCATAGGACATTGAGGGATGACCTTATAGAAGGGCAAAGATAAGGTGAAAAGCAAAGGTCTTTTCCCTCGGATGGGGAAGTTCAAAACAAGGGGGCATATTTTTAAATTTAGAGGAAAAAGATTTAAAAAGGATCTGAGTAGCAAGTTTTTCATGCAGAGGACGTTTCATTTGTATAATAAACTACCAGAGGAAGAGGTAGATACAGGTACACTTGCAACATTTAAAGACATTTGGATAGGTATATACAGGGGTATGGGACAAACACAGGAAAGTGGGACTGGTTTAGTTTGAAAAACTTTGTTAGCATGGACAATTCAGACCAAATTATGCTGTATGACTCTGTGCTGTATGGCTATGTGATTGTGACTCCGAGGTACACCTAAAGCAAGAGGGTTTCACAATTTTCACCAAGAGTCTGCGAAGGAACAGTGATATAGTCCCAAGTCAGTAAGGTACATGAATGAAGGGAAACTTACAGGTGGTAATGTTTCCATACATATGTTGCCCTTATGAGGTGTTGGGCCTTACAGGTTTGGAAGATACTGTTCAAGATGGCATGGCATGTTCAAGTGGGGAGTATTCCATCATGCACTTGAATTAGGTCTTGGAGAGAGTGGACAGGCCTTGAATTAGTTCAAGATTCCCAGCTGCCAACCTGTGGTTGGAGCCATAGTACTTTGTGACTAATTCAGTTAAATTGCTGGTGAATGCTAGCCTTAAGGTGATGGTGGTGGGGGACTCATTAATAGTAATATCAATGGAGCTGGTTAGTTTATGTCTTGCTGAAAACCTGCCTAGTGCAATGTTATTTATCACATTTCTGCTCAAGCTTGAATGTTTCTACATGTTCTGCATGGACTGCTACAGTATTTGAGAAGTTCGGAATGGCACTGATCACTGTATAATCATTAACCAAAATCTTCACGACTAGCCTTATGGTCTGAAGAGGCCCTTGCTGACTCAGCAGATGATTGGGCATAAAACACTACCATGAGGAACTCCCAAAGTGATGTTTTCGGACTGCAATGATTGACCTTCAACAGTCACAACCATCTTCTATTGTGTCCAGAAACATCCCTGTCAAGGCAGAGCTTGCTCTTAATTACTACTGGCTTCAGTTTTAATAGGTGTTGTGCTGTTGGGCCACACTTCGTCAAACTGAAGTCAACTTAAATGAAAACAGAAAGACATTAGTCAAATACAATAAGAGATGCAAATAGGAATGATTTGATATATTGGTTTTGTGACTCATAAGCTTCTGAGATGAAGTTTTGAAAAATCATTAAGAAGTTTAATTGCTGTATACCTCTGTATATACCTACCCAAATGTCTTTAAATGTTGCAAGTGTACCTATATCTACCTCTTCCTCTGGTAGTTTATTATACAAATGAAATGTCCTCTGCATGAAAAACTTGCTACTCAGATCCTTTTAAAATCTTTTTCCTCTAAATTTAAAAATATGCCCCCTTATTTTGAACTTCCCCATCTGAGGGAAAAGACCTTTGCTTTTCACCTTATCTATATCCTTCTGTAAGGTCATCCCTCAATGTCCTATGCTTCAATGAGAGTTGTCCTAGCCTATCCAGCCTCTCCTTATAACTCAAACCCTCCAGTTCTGACAATGTCCTGCTAAATCTTTTCTGAACCTTCTCCAGTTTAATAACATTTTTCCTAAAGAAAGGTGATGATGTTATGGACAAAGCCAGACCCCCTCAGAATATTTCAAGAAAGTAGCCCAGACCCTAACTTTGCTAGTTGTTTTAAGCAGATGTAAAGTGGATATTCCAGGGGTGATGCAGCTGTCCTAGCCATTTAGTTTTAAACAGAACAGAATTTATTTACAAGAATACTGAAGGAAACACAAGCAAAAGAGCACAGAATATAGAGAAATTTAACCTATCTTAAAACCTAACAGATTATTCCAACTTAATGATACTGTTCCAAATTTCCGCAGCAATCCTCATAAATACCCCTTGGCCAGAAAGGTAAAGCTAAATGCAAGGTCTTATAGGAGAGAGAGATGGCAGAGAGGTTCAGCATGGACCACCTTCTTCCATGCAGCTGTTTCTTTGACCAGCTTTGACTAAGAAACTGACTGCTTGCTAAAACCAAACCAAACCAAACCCGCAAAAACCTGAGCTGGGAGAACTAGCCGATCCCCTTTCATCATGCAAGTGTTTGTTTAAAAACTTAAAAGCTTCTTCAAATTGATTAATCCAGACATTTTGGAAACTGTGCCTTTATAACCCTCTGAAAAAATAAATGAGGACAATATAACCTTGCTAAAGGAGCAGCATCACCATAATGAGAACTGTGCACAATATTCCAAAAGTGCGTCCTGTACAACTTCAAAAGACGCCCCAACTCCTATACACAATGGTTTGAACAATGAAGGCAAGCGTGCTAACCACTCTGTCTACCTGTGGCCAAACTTTCAAATAACTATGCAATTGAACCCCTAAATCTTGGTCTGACAACACTACCCAGAGAATTACCATTAACTGTATAAGTACACTTTACCAAAATGCAAAACCTAACATTTATCCAAATTAAACTCCGCCTGCCACTCCTCAACCCACGAGCCCAATTGATCAAGATCCCTTTGTAATCTTAAATCACCTTTCTCACTGTTCATTATGCCACCAATTTTAGTGTCATCCTCAAATTTGCTAACCAGGCTTTCTAGATTCTCATCCAAATCATTGATGCACTACATGGATTGTAGCTGTTAATGAAGACTGCAAGCTATTTTCTCAAGGCCAATCAGGTACAGGCAGAAAATGCTGAAATTGGAAATTTCACCCTGACCAAAGTACCTGGAATTTAAGCAGTTCTAGCCAGGTTTGTGTCTCAGAGAATAAGAAACATGGAAGAAATCCTATGCTTACTGTGGTCCCATGGAACTAGACCATTGAGAGAATACCATGATTGCAAAGTAGAAAAAGTCCAGTGTGTTAAAATCCATAGAGTTTACTCATTGTTTCTGCTTGTTCTACACTTTCACACATTTTTTTTTGTGACAGGAGATAACATGACAACGCAAAAGATTTAGATTTTTTCAGGGATTTAATTGGTAAATTTTGTCTTGGAATTGAATTTTTCATATTTGTTAGCAGAAAGGAAATGCTCAAAATAATTGTGTGTGTCCTGAAAATCTCTGATGAGGCTTAAGCTCATGAATCTTGGCTTAAGTGTCAAAATGCATTAGTGAAAACATCTGCTGCTGAACTCAACAGAATTACAGGAGCAGTTTCCCTCATTCCACTTTCAGTGGGGGCCCCTGCAGGAACTTGGATTGTATCTCTGGGATTCACCCATAGAAGGAACCAATCTGCTTGACAAAGGAACAACAAATCTGGGCAAGGTATTATGTGCCTCCCAGAAAAGCTCACGCCAATCCCTGAGCTGCTCACTTTTTTGTTAAGAGAGGACTCATCCTAAAGTTTTTAAACATCTGACTTCAAGCCACAATCACCATTTGGTCATCTGCACCACCTTAAGCTCTTCACAAGAGGCATACCTGGTCTGAAAAGACATTCCTCAGCTGGTCATCCTGAAAGTCTAAGAATGAGGTATCTTCTGAAGTAGGAAGCACCCCTGTGGGTCTTGCCAAAATGTCTTTGTTGGCTTTAGATAAAAGCTCCAAACACCACTGGATTTTCAGTTAATCAGTGGGATTTGATATATAAGGTTCCAGACCTTCTGATGAGCTCCAGCCAACATTTCCAGCAGGAGTAAGGCAACACAGGTATTTTATATAGACAGATTTTAATTGCCCTACATTCCACATTAAGTTGAAAACTGGTTATTTTACAGCTGACAAACATATTGGACACTTTCACACGTGCAATGAAGATGCAAGGAAAGCACAATAATGAAATCTAATTACGTATGATTAGATCTAGTTGTAGTTTATAAACCTAGCTAGCACCATATTGTTTCCACATGAAGAAAAGCTATGAAACTATTCAGCATTCTATGAAGTGGGCCCCCATACTTCGTAATTAAATGTCACTGGTTCTTGTTTGGAATACTCATTGAAACATTACAAGATCAGCAGATATCCTCAAAGTATTTTGAAGAACTAGCCCATGTAAGTGAATATTGCTGAATTCAGTTTGTTGATTATTTGGAATAATTAATAGCTTATTATTGGATGGTGAGTGCAACAGTCTGGAGGTGAAACTTTGATCAGGAGCTCCAATTGGATAAGCAAGCAACAGCAATGACTGGCTCTGCTATTCGTCGAGCCCATATCACTGGGTTGCACTGACACAGGTAAAGTTTTCCGAAGACTCTCTTGACGCTTTGACAGAGACAGGTGTCAATTCATCAAAAAATTCTTCCTTTGTGTCCGACAAAAGAAAATGATCTCAAGAGACTGAAAGCTCCAGAATGCAAGTGGACATGAAGGTCAGCAGTAGAGGTGTGATAGTGAGGATGACTTCACTGTCACAAAAGATTCAAAGCTTTGGGAAGGTGACTGACAAGCAATATCCAAGTAGGGGGCGCAGTGGTAGTCTGGAGCACTGACCTCTACACCGCTGAAGCCAAACGCCAACTCGAGGACACCTCTTCCTACTGCCCCCTCGACCATGACCCCACCCCCCATCACCAAACCATCATCTCCCAGACCATACAGAACCTCATCACCTCAGGAGATCTCCCACCCACAGCTTCCAACCTCATAGTCCGGGAACCCCGCACTGCCCGGTTCTACCTCCTTCCCAAGATCCACAAGCCTGACCACCCTCAGGATGCTCCTGCCCCACTGAACTCATCTCTACCTACCTCGACACTGTCCTATCCCCCCTAGTCCAGAAACACCCCACATACGTTCGAGACACCACCCACGCCCTCCACCTCCTCCAAGACTTCCGTTTCCCCGGCCCCCAACGCCTCATCTTCACCATGGATATCCAATCCCTCTACACCTCCATCCGCCATGACCAGGGCCTCCAAGCCCTCCGTTTTTCCCTCTCCAGACATCCCCAACAGTACTGTTCCACCGACACTCTCATTCGTTTGGCCGAACTGGTCCTCACCCTTAACAATTTCTCCTTTGAATCCTCCCACTTCCTCCAGACCAAAGGCGTAGCCATGGGCACACGTATGGGCCCCAGCTATGCCTGTCTCTTTGTTGGCTATGTAGAACAGTTGATCTTCCGTAATTACACCGGCACCACTCCCCACCTCTTCCTCCGCTACATTGATGACTGCATTGGCGCCACCTCGTGCTCCCGCGAGGAGGTTGAGCAATTCATCAACTTCACCAACACATTCCACCCTGACCTTAAATTTACCTGGACCATCTCTGACACCTCCCTCCCCTTCCTGGACCTCTCCATCTCCATTAGTGACGACCGACTTGACACTGACATTTTTTACAAACCCACCAACTCCCACAGCAACCTGGATTACACCTCTTCCCACCCTATCTCTTGCAAAAATGCCATCCCGTATTCCCAATTTCTCAGCCTCCGCCGTATCTGCTCCCAGGAGGACCAGTTCCACCATAGAACACACCAGATGGCCTCCTTCTTTAGAGACCGCAATTTCCCTTCCCACGTGGTTAAAGATGCCCTCCAACGCATCTTGTCCACATCCCGCACCTCTGCCCTCAAACCCCACCCCTCCAACCGTAACAAGGACAGAATGCCCCTGGTGTTCACCTTCCACCCTACAAACCTTCGCATAAACCAAATCATCCGCCGACATTTCCGCCACCTCCAAAAAGACCCCACCACCAGGGATATATTTCCCTCCCCACCCCTTTCCGCCTTCTGCAAAGACTGTTCCCTCCGTGACTACCTAGTCAGGTCCACACCCCCCTACGACCCACCCTCCCATTCTGGCACTTTCCCCTGCCACCGCAGGAACTGTAAAACCTGTGCCCACACCTCCTCTCTCCCTCACCTCTATCCAAGGCCCGAAAGGAGCCTTCCACATCCAAAGTTTTACCTGCACATCCACTAATATCATTTATTGCATCCGTTGCTCCCGATTTGGTCTCCTCTACATTGGGGAGATTGGGCGCCTCCTAGCAGAGCGCTTTAGGGAACATCTCCGGGACACCCGCACCAATCAACCAAACCGCCCCGTGGCCCAACATTTCAACTCCCCCTCCCACTTTGCCTAGGACATGGAGGTCCTGGGCCTCCTTCACCGCCGCTCCCTCACCACCAGATGCCTGGAGGAAGAACGCCTCATCTTCCGCCTCGGAACACTTCAACCCCAGGGCATCAATGTGGACTTCAACAGCCTCCTCATTTCCCCTTCCCCCACCTCATCCTAGTTTCAAACTTCCAGCTCAGCACTGTCTCCTTGACTTGTCCGGACTTGTCCGACCTGTCTATCTCCTTTTCCACCTATCCACTCCACCCTCTCCTCCTTGACCTATCACCTTCATCTCCTCCTCCACTCGCCCATTGTACTCTATGCTACTTTCTACCCACCCCCACCCTCCTCTAGCTTATCTCTCCACGCTTCAGGCTCACTTTATTCCTGATGAAGGGCTTTTGCCCGAAACGTCGATTTCGCTGCTCGTTGGATCCTGCCTGAACTGCTTTGCTCTTCCAGCACCACTCATCCAGTATTTGCTTTCCAGCATCTGCAGTCATTGTTTTTACCCCTAAGCAATATCCAAGTGACAGGTCTCCAGATCAATAGGCAACAGCATGAACGCAGCAGGCTGAGTGTTCATAGGTCTTTCTCTTCCATTGCCAGAGTCAATGCTCAATTGCATCAGTGAGACATCAGCCGCCTTCACACATGGGACCAACTGAGAAGGGGGCTTCATTGAGGAGGACAACAGGTCATGTCAGTGTCTTACTGGAATAGGTCAAGGAGGGCAGGCTACTCGTGCATCATTCTCCCCTCATCCTACAGGTAATGTGAATGCACAACTGTCACAAGATGGCTCCCATGGTGATGGCAGCAGAGGGTCATGATCAGACACAAATGCTGGAGTTGGAGCTTGATGTTGTATTGGTACCATCATTTGACTCAACATTTCTTGTTGTTTCCAGAGTTTGCAGGATCAGTGAATGATCTTTTCATTTGTTTAGCCTTAGTAGGTGGTCATGCATTGGCCCATACCTCTGTGGTGAAAAAAATCCAGTAAAAGTTACTCTTACCAATAGTGGGGAGTCTGTTTCCCTTGAAAATTAGCTGCAAACTCTAATTCACAGAACCCCCAGTCATCCTCACCATACCAGCCTGCAGATTCATGTCTACCTGGCGATCACCAGTGTTCAGGAATGTACACCATGTATGGCCAAGCTTGGCTTGACTGACAATATGCTGGGCCCCTCTGAATGCTTAGAGTTATGAGCTGAGAGAAAGTATTTGCTCCTCCTCACCCACAGCCAAGATAATTGCCTTATTCGAGTTGCTGATGTTATGTACAATCTCATGTGGGTGGCGTGTAGCTCAGTAATTAACATTTCTGCCTCACAGGATCAGGAACCAGGGTTTGATTCTGACCATGGGAAACCGTCTGTGTGGAGTTTGCACATTCTCTCCATATCTGTATTGGTTTCCGTGTACTCCAATTTCCTCCCATTATGCAGTGATGTGCAAGTTAGGTGGGATAGCCATGGTAAAATGTGGGGTTATGGAGATAGGGTGGGGTCCTGGGTCTTCAAATGATTGGTGCAGAATTGATAGGCTGAATTGCCTCTCCCCATGCTGTAGGGGGTGCATGTAACAAAAGCAAACCAAATTATTTTTTCAAGTATAAATTTCTTATGATACCACTCCATGTTCTGAAAGACATCCCCTGATCTCCCATCTTTGAGCAGATTACTGGCAAAATTCTTGCAGGAATAGTACAAATGGCTGTACTGATTCTGGTTTATCTTAAGGTTTCTGACAAGGTACCAACAGAAAACTGAGATGGTCCTTGTGATGTTGTTACCTCACATATCAGATGTCATTAATGATGTCATAAATGATGTCATAATACATTCTTTGCCTCTCGGTTTTGTGAATGCTTCTTAGTATTAATGATTTCATTATTATAACATACAATGCCTTCCATGATATACAAGGGCTGTCTCTTTCTATAAAAACAGTATCCTCCCAAAGACTGATCAAGAAAACAAAACTTTGTATCAAAGGAAAATCCATCGTGGAAGCATTACTCAAATGTGTTGCTTGTTGCAGATTTTATCCAGCCAAAATGAAGATTTGCAGAATTAATTATTTAAATAAAGAATTACCAACTGCTCTGAATCTTGCTTCCATTGAGGAGCAAAACACATGTTTAAACATTTATGTGGGCAAACATGGATGGTACCATCAATTTGTTTATTTTGTTGGCCTGTAAGACTGGTAATGGAAACGATTGCCATTTGTTGCACCTTGCACTTACATTATCTCATATTCTTGACATGATATCAAGGAGTCTAGTGTTGCTGTCTTGCTCCATGTGGATTTTTAATCGATGCCAAAGGCAGGATGATGTCATATGGCATCGCTCTTTTGCTATAATCGCAACCTAGCAACATTGGATATCAGGAGGTTTGATGTGTTCGTGGATCCAAAAGTGCCATGGGTTCTGAGGGATGGGTGTTTGGGGGAGGTTAGAATGCTTTAAGATTTAGGTAGTTACTTGTAAGTAACTGACTGCATTAGTTAAATTATGAATTATGAATTCTGAAAACTTGAACAGCTTAAAGAAAAATGTTGGTCAGTTGGCAAATGATATTTTACTGTGTCAAGGTGATACAGACATTTTGCAACATGTTTTTAATTTGAATAATGAACACACATTCATCCGTTGTTCTTGGTTAGATTTAGGTGTTCCTTTCATGAGCTCTTAAGAATGAGAGGTTGGTGCACAGAGAGAAGCAAACAGCAATGACGAATTCAAATGAAAAGGAGGGGAGTATGACATGGAACTATTAAATGAGGCAGCTATCTATAATTTTAAAGAAATCTCCTGTACATAATTGACAATGCTTTTTAAATTGAAAACGGGTCATTGTCCACAGTTCCCCAGGCCTCCATTTATTGATCCTCATGTTATCAGTAAGGCTTTCATCCTTTTTTAAATCTAGGGTGTGTAATATGCACAATACCATCAGGATTCTTGTGATCCAAGTTCAACTAATTTGCAGATTGCCTTCAGGTGAGCCATGTGAAGGCTCTGATGGCCCTTACCTTTAAAAGCATCATATGCAAGATGGAAGCATTTCACATAAGGTCAGCGTTTATTGTCAACTTTGAGAAAGTGGCAATGAGTGAAAAACATTAAATTCTCTGGTTCATATGGTGAAGGTAGTGTGTTCCATGATTTATTTTCTTACAGTCTGGTGACATCGAGCCAACTCAGGCTGATGCGTGCCTTCGAGGCGGTGGCTTTTCCCTGAGCCTTGCTGCTCTTCTCCTTGTAAATGGAACAGATCAAGAGGGTGGGAGGTGCTGCTGAAGACATCTTTTTGAGCTTCTGTCATGCATTTATAGATCCTACATACTGCAACCACAGTATATTACAGAGGACGGAATGTATACGTAAATGTATGATGCGCTGTCATTGAATGTATTGCATTATACTGGGTACTGTCAATTTTTAAGAGTATTGCTGAACTGCACCTGTTCAAGAAAATGGACCTTTCTATCAAATTGCTGACACATGTCTGAGATGGTTGAGAAGCTTTGCTGAATCAGAAAATGAACTAGTCACAACAGAATTCTTTTCACTTGCTGTCATAGCCACAGCATTTATAAAATGGATCAAACTGCATTTCTAATTAGTAGCAAACCACCCCAGGATATCAATAGTGTCTGGCATTCACAATGATCAGAATACCATTGGATAGGTTATTTCTTCTTAGAGATGAGCAATGCTTAGCACTTGGATGTCCAAATATTACTTAGCACTTCTCAGCCCAAGCTGGTATGCTGTCCATACCTGAATGCAGCGCTGAAAATGTGTTGCTGGAAAAGCGCAGCAGGTCAGGCAGCATCCTAGGAACAGGAGAATCGACGTTTCGGGCACCTGAACAATTTTATAATCAAAGAGACTGTGAATGTTTGCATAACATTGTGTAAACATTTGTGAAAAACCTAGCCTCTGACTTTGATTTGAAGGAATGTCACTGATAAACTAGTTGAAACAATTGAGGATAGGATATTGCCCTGACAAAATCAAACAATGAATCAGATCATTGGCTTTCAATCACACTTTCCATCCTCCTTTAAAAAGGTGTAGCTCTAAACACTGAACAAATTTCCCATTGGTTTCCACACTGGTTTCAGTTCTAGTCTGGTTCCTTGGTGTCACACTCAGGTGATTGCTGCCTTGGTCAAGGGCAATAACTCTCATTTCAGCTCGAGCATTCAGCTCTTTGTCTTCATATTAGGATCAGGCATTGAATGAAGTTGAACTACTAAGAAAGACAGAAGGCTGTGGGCAATGTGATGAGTCTTAGATTGCTGTATGGACCTCATTGTGGTGGCAGTAATGTGGAAGCCTTTGGTCCATTGTTCTGTGCTGTTTCTTAATACAACAATCAAAAACTAAATTGCACTCAGCACAGCCTTGTATCTTTTGCTGCTTAAATTATTTATAAAATTATCTCTTGAAAGAAACAACAATCAATCAATCAATCAACTCACTTTCACAAGTGATTCTTTGACCCTCTATTCAAAAACATTTCTCCACATCTTTCTTTCCCTTCTTCATGATTATTTTAGATTGGTTTCTTTGACACTAATTCCACAACAAGCTGACTTGGAAAGCTCACAAGGAGAATCAAGTGTTGGTGTAGAAGGCAACTTTGAGCTCACAGAAGCTATTTATTTTTTTGAATTAGAGTGTTGCCTTTATGGAGCCCATCCAACTAAAATCACCATAGTAGAAACCAAAAAAAAAGTACTGTGTTCAGCATTGCATTGATCATTAACAAACGGCACAAGTAAAGAGTGGAACTCTTCAGAACATTAAAAAAATATGGTCAGCTGGACAGCCCCTGGAGGCAGATCCACTCTTCAGTAAGACAATGGCAGATCTTTTACCTTTGCGACAGTTGCCCACACTATTCCTCTATTCACTGATCCTTTATTAATCTCTACCTTGAATATTCCCAACAATTGGAATAATCACAGTGGTAAAGGATATAAAAGTACACAATGTTTTGATGGACAAATTTCTCATCACCTTTATTCTAAATGGCTAGCCCCTTAATCTAAGATGGTGGCCTTTAGTGATTCCTCAGTATGGGAAACACCTTTCCAGCATTTACTGTTTCAAGCTTTTAAAAATATCATTCTGTAAATTATTTCAGTCACTGGATGTAGCTGACAATGACTAGGCCAGCATTTATTGCCTGTCCATAATTCTCCTGAAGGTGGTGGTGTTAAGATGCCTCTTAAACCACATAAGTTCAGGAATAAGAGATAGAAATTCCATCCAAGTGAAGAAACACCAATATAGTTCCACATAAGGATGGTGCGTGATGAGGATGGGAACTTGTAGTTGGTAGCATACAACAGCACAGTTACAAGGTCTTTGGCCCACCATGTCTGCACTGACCATGATGCCATTTGAAACAAATCCCTTCTGCCTGCCCATGGTCCATATCACTCCATTTTCTGACTCTACATGTGTCTGTCTAAATGCTTTTTAAACATTGCTACCATATCTGCTCCCTGGCAGCACATTCCATACAATTACCACCCTCTGTGTAACAAAATTGCCTTGCACAAGTCTTTTAAACTTTCACCCTCTCACCTTAAACCTATGTTCTTTAATATTTGACACTTCTATTCTTGGATAAAGATGCTAATTATCCACCCTATTCATGGCTCTTGTAATTTAATGTACTTCTGTCAGGTTGTCTCTCAGCCTCCAACACTCTAGCAAAAGCAATCCAGGTTTGTCCAACATCTCCTTACAGCTGATACACTCCAATTCAGGTGACATCTGAGTAAACCTCTTCAGTGCCTTCTTCAAAGCCTCCACATCCTTTTGACAGTGTGGTGACCAAAGCTGCACAGAATACTCCAAAGATGACCTCACTAAAGTCTTATTCAACTGCAACATAACTTGTCAGCATTTATACTCAATGTCCTGACCCATGAAGGCAAGGATGCCGTGCACCTTCTTCACCACCTTATCCGTGTGTTGTCACTTTCAGGGAGCCATGGACTTGTGTTAGAGTTTGCAGGATTGGAAGGTGTTGTCAGAGAACCTTGGTGAGTTACTGTAGTGCATCTTATAGATGGTGTGCAATTCTGCTAACGTGCATCAGTGCTGAAAGGAGCGAATGTTAAAGATGTTGGATGGGGTGTCAATAAAGTGGGTTGCTTTTTCTTGATAGTATCTTTTTTTTTTAAAGAGTTGTTGGAGCTGTGCTCATTGCTGTTGGAGTTGCATCCTTAATGAAAATGGAGTCACAGGCATATAGGATAGTGAAGGCGGTGTTTAGTATGCTTTCCTTTATTGGACAGAGCATTGAGTATAGGGGTTGGGAGGTCATATTGTGGCTGTGCAGAGCATTGGTTAGGCCAGTTCTGCTCTCCCTCCTATCAGAAAGATGTTGTGAAACTTGAAAGGGTTCAGAAAAGACTGACAAGGATGTTACGAGGGTTGGAAAATTTGAACTATAGGGAGAGGCTGCAAAGGCTGGGGCTGTTATCCCTGGAGTGTCGGAGGCGGAGGGGTGAGCTTATAGAGGCTTATAAAATCATAAGGGACATGGATAGGACAAATAGACAAGGTCTTTTCCCTGGGGTAGGGGGTCCAGAACTAGAGGGCATAGGTTTAGCATGAGAGGGGAAAAAATTTAAAGGGACCTAAGGGGGAACCTTTTCACACATGTATGGAATGAGCTACCAGAGGAAGTGATGGAGACTGGTACAATTGCAACATTTAAAAGACATTGGAATAGGTCTTTGAATAGGAAGGGTTTAGAGGGATTAAGGCCAAGTGCAGGCAAATGAGTTTAGGTTACCTGGTTGGCATGGATGGGTTGGACCGAAGAGTCTGTTCCCATGCTGTACATCTCTATGACACAGCCTTGAAAGCCCTCTATAGTTCTAGGATTCCCCAGTTTCATTCCCCTTTGAGAGAAGACATTGCTCCACATCTCTGTCTTCGATGAGTGATTTCTTATTCTGAGATGATGCTCTCTGGTCTATATTCTCCCACAAGGGGAAGAACCCCCTCCATACCTACCCTGGCATGTCCCCCGAATTTTGCACATTTCAATAGCTTATCTCTCATTCTACTGAACTCCAATGAATATGGAATAAGACAGTCCCTCCATCCATCCCCATGATCAGCCCAGTGAACTCTGAGCTGAACTGTCTCCAATGCCAGTATATCTTCCCTTAGATAAGGGAACCAAAGTTGTTCACAGCATTCCAGCTGTGGGCTATCTGTGCCTTACATAGATTAGTAAGACATCCCAATTTAAATACTCCATTCCCTTTCAAATAAAGCTCAAAATTCCCTTGGCCTCCCCATTACCTGCTGGACCTGTATGATAGCTTTTTATGATTTATGAAGAAGAGCTCTCAAATCTGTGTTGAGGCCTTCAGTCGTCTTTCTTAGTTTAATTAATATTAATCTCATTTACTCTTCTTGCTAAAAGTTCATGACCTCACCCTCCCTACATTATATGCCATCTTCCAAGTTTTGCCCTCTCACGTAACCTGTCTGCATCTCTGTGCAGACTTGCTGTGTTACACTCACAATTTGTCTTTCCACCTGCTTTTATGTCATCTGCAAACTAGCCTATTGTTCGTTCATTTCCTCTTCTAGGACATTAATGTCTGTTGTAAATAATTGTGACCCCACTACTGATCCCTGTGGTCCTCCATTAGTTCAAGATTGCAACTTCTGTCTCCTGCTTGTTAGCCAATCCTCTGCCTATACTAATGAACTCTTTCCAAAACCACAGTCTCTCATCTCATTAGGTTGCTTAAAGTATGGCACCTTAACAAATGCTTTCTGAAAATTCATGCACATTCCATCTACTGCTTCCAATTTAAATAGTCTGCTTGTTAAATCTTAAAATAATTCTAACAAATATGTCAGGCATAATTTCCATAAGATATAAGAGCAGATATAGAAGATATATTTGGTCCATCAAATCTGCCCTGCCATTCGGTCATGGCTGATATGTTTCTCAACTCCATTCTCCTACTTCTCCCTATAACCCTTGGTCCTCTTAGGAATCATGAAACTGTCTATCTCTGTCTTAAAGACACTCAATGACGTGGCCTCCACAGCACTCTGAGGTAATGAATTCCATAGATTAACCACCCTCTGGTTGAAGAAATTCCTTCTCATCTCCCTTCTAAATGTTGTCCCTTTACTCTGAAGCTGTGCCCTCAGGTCCTAGTCTCTCCTACTAGTGTAAACATCTTTTCCACATCCGTTCTATCCAGGCCTCTCAGTGTTCTGTAAGTTTCAATCAGATCCCCACTCATCTTTCTAAACTCCATAAAGTAGACCCAGAGTCTTCAACCACTCCTCATATGACAAGCCCTTCATCCTTGGGATCATTCTTGTCAACCTCCTCTGGATCCCTCCAACATCAGCACATCCTTCCTTTGATACACTACCAAAAAATGCTCACAATATTCCAAATGCATTCTGGCCCCTTGGCATTCTGTTGATTGACACATCATTGTATATATTTCTAAATGTTTTTCTATCATATCCTTTATAATAGACTCTAATTTATTTTCAGTAATTGACATTAAGCTAACTGTCTATAATTGCCTGTTTTCCCGTCTCCTTCCCTTTTTATACAAAGGTGTTACATTAGTAGTTTCCCAGTCCTCTTGGGAGTCTAGGGATTCTTGCAAGATTTCTACTAGAGCATTCACTATCTCCGAAGATATTTCTTTGAATATCCTCAGCTGCAGCCAATTAGGTCCAGCTGAGCACTCTTTCACTCTGTTTTCTCTAGCGCTAGTGATTGTAACTATTTTGTTTCCTCCTTTTGCCCCTTGATTATGGAGTAATTTTGGAATGGTATTAGTATCTTCTAGCGTGAAGACTAGTACAAAGTATTTATTCAACTCCTATGCGATTTCTTGATCCCGTTATTATTTCCCCAGCCTCATTCTCTAAAGAGCTATGTTAACTCTGGCCTATCACTCACTTTATTTATACTTAAAGACGTCCTGATTGTCTGATGCTAACCTCAGTGGACAAGGGATGCAGACAATTACAGACCTGAGATTTTGGGGACTGCTGTCCAAAATGGAGTCCCAGAAGAGCAATTGGTGAACTGGATCTGTTAAATACCCACTCTGATCCTAATGTCAGGCATTGTCATCATCTAGATTCTCTCTGGCATTTGCGACAAAAGGAAATGACATATAAATCACTTATCTCACCATCCAAAACTTGCTTGGAGAAACACATTTTATCTTGACACCATAAATCTCTTTCTTCCAATGTTGCCCTATTTTTCTTCCTGACTCATCATTGCCTACATTATTCAAGGGCTGGGAAAATTCAACCTTGTGAATTCACTATTTTGGACATTCTTTTGACTTTTAAATTAACTTACTGTCTTCTACTGAGAAATCTGTTTGTTCTCCATCTTTTTTATACAGATGTCCACACTCTACATGTGATTTTCAGAGAGGAATAGAGAAAAAGCAGAGTACTTGGAAAGCATGGGAGTTTTATAAAACCACAATCACTATCACCAATCTAGCTTATATAGACAAAGGAGCATCTATGTCCATTTAACTCTGGAACCGTGCCAACAAAAACTTGGGCTACAAAGGAAGTCATCAATGAATCAAGTCACATACTACTTCTGACCTGCAACCCACTTTAAGCATAAACATCGCACCACCTTCATGAATATTTGCACTATGGCAGCATTCCAAGCTGAGAATGCTTGAGAAACTAGTAACATTGTGCAATTGACAGTGCACATGTGTTTGGCAAAAGGAGGGAACATGCAGTGTTATTACAATCGGGACACAGCACAGAGGGAGTCTGCCATTTGGGTTTCAAGGGAATAAGGGGACACTGGGTGGCCTCTAATTTCGAGCATTATTTGAGGTCAGGCAAGTGAATTAAGGGCATGATTGACACACGGAATTTCAATGTTGCTGCCATCACAGAGATGTGATTGAGGAAGGGGCAGGACTGGCAACTCTAAACTCCAGGATAAAGGGTCTTCAGGCAGAACAGGAGAGGGTGTAAAAGAGGAGGTGGTGTCACGTTATTCATTCAGAAGTCAGTTACTACAGTTAAGAAAGATCAATATTTTGGAAGCAACCAGAAATGAGGTTTGTGGATAGAAGTTAAGAATAAGCACAGGATAGTCACACTCTTAGGAGTGTATTACAACCCAAACAATCAGCAGGAAAGAGAGAAGTAGATATGTAAAAAAGGGAGATTGTGAAAGACACCAGTGACATACCAGAACATCAGGTGAGTCAGGGGGCAGAGGTGAGTGTAGTAGCCATCATTAAGAAGAAGGTGCTGGCTAAGCTGAAAGCTCTGAAGGAGAATAAACCACCCAGACCAGATGGACTACACCCCAGAGTTCTGAACGAGATAATTGAAGGGATCGTGGAGGCATTGGTGATGATCTTTTAGGAATCATTGGAATCAGGCTGGGTCCCAGAGGACTGGAAACTGGCTAACATAGTACCCAGTTTATGAAGGGAGGGAGGCAGAAGACGGGAAACAATAGGCTGGTTAGCCTGACCTTAATCACTGGTAAGATTTGAGTCTATTGTTAAGGATGAGATTGCAGTATATTTGGAAGTGCATGGGAAAGTCGGGTTCACTCAGTAAGGTGTCATCAATTGGAAGTCATGCCTGACATGGAGTCATAGAGATGTACAGCACCGAAACAGACCCTTCGGTCCAAATCGTCCATGCTGACCAGATATCCCAACACAATTTAGTCCCACTTGCCAGCACCCAGCCCATATCCCTCCAAATCCTTCCTATACATATACCCATCCAGATGCCTTTTAAATGTTGCACTTGTACCAGGCTCCACCACTGCCTCTGGCAGTTCATTCCATACATGCAACACCCTCTGCATGAAAATGTTGCCCCTTAGGTCTCTTTTATATCTTAGGTCTCAAACTTGATTGAGTTTTTTGAAGAAGTAACAAAGATTGATGAGGGCAGAATGGTTGTCGTGATCAATATGGATTTCAGTAAGGCGTTCGACAAGGTTCCCCATGGGAGACTAGTTAGCAAGATTAGATCTCATGGAATACAGGGGGAACTAGCCATTTGGATACAGAACTGGCTCGAAGATAGAAGACAGAGGGTGGGCATGGAGGGTTGTTTTTCAGACTGGAGACCTGTGAATAGTGCTAGTTCTACTACTTTTCATCATGTATATAAATGATTTGGCTGTGAATATAACAGATATAGTTAGTAAGTTTGCAGAAGACACCAAAATTGGAGGTGAAGTGGACAGCGAAGAAGGTTACCTCAGATTAAAATGGGATCTTGATCAGATGGGCCAATGGGCCGAGGAGTGGTTGATGGAGTTTAATTCAGATAAATGCGAGGTGCTGCATTTTGGGAAAGCAAATTTAGCAGAACTTATACATTTAATGGCAAGGTCCTAGGGAGAATTGTGGAACAAAGAGACCTTGGAGTGCAGGTTCATAGCTCCTTAAAAATAGAGTCGCAAGTAGATAGAATAGTGACTGTAGCGTTTGGTATGCTTTCCTTTATTGGTCAGAGTATTGAGTACAGGATTTGGGAGGTCATGTTGCGGCTGTAAAGGACATTGGTTAGGCCACTTTTGGAATATTGTGGCAATTCTGGTCTCCTTCCTATCGGAAAGATGTTGTGAAACATGAAAGATTTATAAGGATGTTGCCAGGGTTGGAGGATTTGAGCTTCAGGGAGAGGTTGAAAAGGCTAGGGCTGTTTTCCCTGGAGCGTTGGAGGCTGAAGGGTGACCTTATAGAAGTTTATAAAATCATGATGGGCATGGATAGGGTAAATAGACAAAGTCTTTTCCCTGGGATCAGGGAGTCTAGAACTAGAGGGCATAGATGTAGAGTGAGAGGGGAAAGATATAAAAGAAACCTAAGGGGCAACTTTTTCACGCAGAGGGTGGTACATGTATGGAATAAGCTTCCAGAGGATGTGGTGGAGGCTGGTACAATTGCAACATTTAAAAGGCATTTGGATGGGTATATGAATAGGAAGGGTTTGGAGGGATATGGGCTGGGTGCTGGCAGGTGGGACTAGATTGGGTTAGGATATCTGGTCAGTGTGGACGAGTTAGACCAAAGAGTCTGTTTCCGTGCCTTACATCTCTATGATTCTATGACTCATTTAGTAAACAAATGCATTTTTACAACATTCCTTTAGATTCATGGTCACTATCACTGATACTGGCTTCTCACTCCAGCTATTTTATTTAATTTACATGAGATTTGAACTTATGTCTTTCAATCATTAAAATAAAACAAAAAACTGTGGATGCTGGAAGTCTGAAACAAATGGAAACAGAAATTGCTGGGAAGAGGAAACAGATCAAATGTTTCGGGTCCAGTGAAACTTCTTCAAAGTTTCTCCAGTATTCTCTGTTTTTAATTGTGTTTGAATCATTAATTCAGGTCTCTGAATTACTAGAAAACAACATAATTGCCAAACCTCTTTACCTGCACCTGTATGTGGTGAAGTAGGGCAGCTTCAGTATAAATTCATCTGAAATGCATTGCAAATTGTGCACTAATTTAATTTACACATAAGATCAAAAATATTTAAAATTCACACCGTAACAATTTTAATTTTAATTGCCTAAGGTGTGTTGCAAACAAAACAGAGGATGTATGAATGCAATTTACAGCTCAATTGTAGCATTCACTCTCACTTATTTGTCAGCCCACTCCTAGAATATAAATCATACCCCACAATTCTTCGTCATGTGTCATCCTGATTGCAAAGCAAAGGGCAATCTGTTATTTTCAACAGGGAAATGATCGATGTAAGACTCTGCTCAACTGAATGTTGGAAGCTGTAACCTGATGCTAATCATTGAATGATTCACTAAAATTAGTCACCACACCTTCTGTTCCAAACATATTTTCAAGGTTTTTTTGGATTTCCATTGAAATTAATGCCGCTACAGAAGTCATTTCAGTAACATGCAATGCAGTAATGTTTTGACAAACCCTTGATATAATATGAAAATAAATTAAACTTCTAACCTTTAGCACAGTGAAACAATCGTTACTCCTAACAAGCTTTTAGGCTTTAAGTCATCTAAAAATGAATCATTTGTCGTGTTTATATTATTTTAAGCTTCCTCTAACTACTGCTACCATTAATCATTGTTTTATTGTGTCTTTTAGTGCACCTAATGAAGTCACACTATCAAATCATTTTAGCAGGAGTTCAGTCTATTCATCTCATAGTGACAATGGAATGATAGTCAAAGCACATGGTTGCAGTTCACCAGTGAGGTTAAAACTCTCCATTTTCAGCTCACTAACAATTTGATGCTGTGCTATTGCAGACCACAAACATACCGGCCTTGAAGGTTGTAATTCAAATGCTTATATCAGGATTGTGCCTGATCCAGGTTAGCAGGGTCCATGGGAGGGTACATCATTTTCATGGGTCAAATGCACATCAGCACACAGCTTCCTGCAAAATAAGATTGCTCAGTCCTTCTCCATTCCCCACACTGCCCCCAGTGCTGGCACTCGTCCTAGGGGCTTTCATTTCCAAAATTTTCAAAATGTTGTGGTCAAATGGCTTGTCTCCATCACTAAGTTTCCTGAGAAACCAGTATGCTCCTATTCACTCATAGGACTGTCACTCCAAAAACATCAGATTGTCTGTTAAGGAACATTGAACAGTTTATTCCTTGATAAAAAATAATTAACTTCTATTTATATTGAGTGCACTCAGGATGTCCCTAGACACTCGAGTCAACAAAGTGCTTTTGATATGGAGTCCCTCGTAATGTAGCAAAGTAAGGCAGCCAAAGTGCAAATGGTGCATTCCATGAACAACAATTGGATAGATAGTCTGCTTCATAATGATGTTAAGATTATCACAGGAATCTGGTGAAGGTCTCCTGCCCAAAACATTGATTTTCCTGCTCCTCGGATGCTGCCTGACCTGATATGCTTTTCCAGCACCACTCTAATCTTGACTCTGATCTCCAGCATCTGCAGTGCTCACTTTTGCCTTCATAATGATGTTAACTAAGGGATAAATATTGGTTAGGATACTAGGAGAATTACACACTCTTCTTCAAGAAGTGCCAAGAATCATTTGTCTTGTATATATCAAAGAATCCCTACAATGCAGAAGGAGGCCATTTGGCCCATCAAATCCACACCCACCCTCTGAAGAACATCCCATCCAGACCAATCCCCTTTATCCTATCCCTATAATCTTACATTTCCCATGGCTAATCCATGTCACTTGTACGTTCCTAGACACTATAGATAATTTATCATGGCCAAACCGCTATGGGAGGAAACCAGAGGAAACCCACACAGACGCAGGGAGAATGTGGAAACTCCACACAGACAGTCACCTGAGGGTGGTATAGAACCCAGGTCCCTGTCACTGTGAGGCAGCAGTGCTAACTACTGAGCCACCATACCAGCCCCTATAGAAGCCTTGATTTTACATCTCATCCAAAAGACAGTGCTTCGAACAGAGCACTTGCTTCTTCAATATTGGTTTAAGTGTCAGTTTTGGTTGTATGGTCAATATTTTCACGTAGGATTTGAATTTGTAGCCTTCTAACTTAGCAGTAACAGTACCAACATGGATTCAAGGAGGTCCAGAATTAGCATACAACTTTCCTTCTCATTATTTGTTGGAGCCGAAGCAGGAGACCAATGTATGTCCTGAAAAAAAATTGGGCTAGATTTTAGTGGGACTATTTCTGAAAAGCATCATATTCATTTCAAAGAACAGAGAGAATGATCTAATTTGGTCAACAAATATGGACAAAGATGAAGGACTCGGGTAAAAGTGCGTGAGCAAGCTAACGAGTCAGAGCTCAGTAATGAAATTCAATGCTCGTTTGTGCTGCAGCACGCAGTTAGCATACATCTACATGACTGGCCCAAGCTGATTGAATTAGCAATTAGAACTCAAAGGGAACAAAAAGCACTTTATTGGTTCTTCTGTTGAAAAATATGACATTAGCCTCGACATTATTGTCGGAAATGTTAATGGATAAATACTTAATTTTGTCTTAATCTAGCACTTTAGCATGCATGGTAATCCATTGTTTTAGATAGTTCAATATCACTGCTAAAATAGAGAGCAGAAAAACATTACAGGCATTATGTTAAAAAAATCCCTTGTTCATGTCGCAGGCAGTAATTTCTATACGACAACATTAAAGACACTCAACCTGCAGCATATTTCTCTACTGCATAATATTATCCTAACCAGAATTATTCTCTCAGCTAGATTTATAATATTTACATTATTAAATTCAAAAGCTATCCTGATCAAATATTAATTTAAAATGAAAACAGATTGACTGTTTCAAAGCAGTTCAACAGCAGAGTCACTTTCCTGGCCAATCAACATATTGGGCAATCACAATGTCTATGCATGACAGTGCTAAGTTTCAAAATTCATGATAAATTGATGTATTTCTGTACTGCCAAAATAATAGACATCTGTCTCTCAGCAATATTCTTTCAGAAGTATTTGCCCCAGTGTCGGTTTGAAGGTCAGTTATAGCCATAATCAGAATATCCAAATGACAGGTCACTTTAAATACTGGTATTCATTTTCCAGCTCAGAGTGTTTTGTTTTTCATTTTTATGTTTAGGAAGTCAAAGCATTCTTATTCTTTATTGACTTTTTCATATATTTTGCCATTTCTGATCGACAATCATAGATGGATTCAATTGCACAGATTGAAATAAAGAAATGGAGTAGAATTTTCACAGCTCACTGTCCCCCCAACCTGTCAATGGCAGGAGTGTGGAGATGGACTGACATGGAATTTAGAGCCAAAGTCATCATCTTGACCCAGGCTATTTTCCAAGAGGTGGGATCATGTATTAGCAGAACTACTTGCCTGTAGGTGATGGGAACCAATTAATGGTAAAGACAAGTCTTTAAGGCTCACTGTCAGAGGGTGACTGGAGTTATCATTGAGAATCCCCAAAGCATTAGGGACTAATCCAGGCTCCTGGAGGTGGCTTCCTGGTGGAAGTCATGGGAACAATATTCCAGCCAGGTTCTCAGGCCCTCCATAATAATAGCCTGGCTGCCTATTCCATTTTTTTTGTTAATAATAGAAGTTTAATGAATTGGAGAGATGTTGCTTCAAGATGGAAGCACTCACATTCTTCATGTACTCACAGAATGGTTACCACATAGGAAGCCATCCTGCCCTTGTTTCAATGCTAGCACTTGAAAGGAACATTTCACCATTTTCATTCTTCCATTTCTCCCTGTATTCCAGCCCATTCTTCCTTTTAAGATAATAATGAAATTCCCTTTTCAAAGCCTCAGTTAAAATTGACTCTATCGTACTGACAAGTAGTGTATCCCAAATGCTAACCGCTTGCTGCATAAAAAATGTTTTACATATGTTGTCATTGTTTTTTTGCCAATTAATCTAAATCTGTGCCCTCTTGTTTGCAATCCTACCATCAATGGAAGCAATTTTTCCCTATCTACTCGTCTGATTTTGAACATCACTCAAATTCCCTCAAACATCTTTTCTTCAAGGTAAACAATCCTCGATTCTGATATCTATCCACACAATGGAAGTTAGTCATCCCTGGAACTGCTGTCATGAATCTTTTCTCCATTCCTTTTCATGTCTTCATATGCTTCACAAGGTGTCCAGAACTGGATTCAGTACTCTAGGTGAGTTTAAACTGATGTTCTCAACAATTTTAGCATAACCTGCTTCCGATTGAACTATATGCTCCTCATAATAAAGCTTTGGATGGCGTATGCTTTATTAATCACTCTCTCAACTTGACCTTTCAACATCAATGATTTATGCACAGATGCATCTAGGCTCCTCTGGATCTGCTCCCTTTAAAATTATAGCCTTCGTTTTATTTGTCTCCAAGTTTTTTCTACATTTCTCTGCTTTAAATTTCACCTGCTGCCAGTACACACACTTCATTAAGCTGTCTCTGTCCTTTCTAAGTTCTACACTATCCTCCTTTGATTTATCATTTGGACATTCTGAAATTGTGTCTGTTACACAAAGACCTGGGTCGTTGAAATGAATCGAGAAGAATGTCAGTTCTATCACCAACTCCTGGCAACTATAATGGAGTTTCCTCCAGTGCATGGTAAATCCATTAACAGATTCTAGCTGTTTACTTGCTCTCCGCCAATTTCACATCCATGATGCTGGTCTACCTTTTATTCTATAAGCTCTACATTTTCTGTCAATATCTACATCAATAACTTTACCCTCATTGGCTCTCTGTTCACAAATCAAAAACTCCAGAAAGTTAGCGAAATCATATTTATTCTCACTAATACACGATGGTTTCCTATAGTTAACTGTTGGAACATACTGCTGTCAGACTTTCTCCTGAACACAATCTAGGAACTCTTCCTCCTTGCTCCTCTCTTACTACCATACCATCTACATTCAGATAATTAAAATCCCTCTTCATAAATATACTGGGGGGAGTAATGGTTGTGTCATTAGACAAGTAATGTTCAGTTCAGTTCATCTTGTAGAGGTGACTCCAGACCCACAGCAATGTGGTTACCTCTTAGCTGACCTCTAGGAAATTAGGGATTGGCAATAAACATTGGCCTAGCCAGTAAATATAGAAATAATCCAAACTAATGGAAGTTTCCTCAAAATTGGGGAATTTTGGAAAGCTAAAACCAATGCATCAATTATTTTACTAGCAACGTTTTTAAAGGATGTAATCCATCAGGACCAGAAAACGTGCCAACCCACAGCTCTAACAATTTGCTCAGTAATTTTCTTGAGTTCTTCCCTCCCCTCCACTTTCTGATTTATAGCTATTCCTGGGATACTATTTTCATCCACTGCTGTGCAGACTAATGGAAATTACTTGTTCAACTCATCCATCATCTCATTACTTTTAATTTTAATTCCTTACCCTCAGGTTCTATACAGCTTACTCACACTTGTTTAACTCATTTAGTTTTAAGTATCCATAGAAACTCTTACTGTCTGTTTTCATATTTTGAGCTTGCTTTCTTTCCTAGTATTATTCTCTCCCTTAATTCAAAAGCACCCAATAACTCACCATTTCCTATTCCAGCCCTATCTTTCACTCTCACTATGCTTGAGAACTTTGGTATTGCTGTTATTACCTCCTGGTTCCCAAACTCCTGACAAATTAGTTTAACCTGTCTCCAATCGCACTAAAAAAATCATCCTGCAAGGAAATCAGTCTCAACCCTGTTTAGGTGTGACCCTCTGTCCAGTACTGGTCTCATCCCCCCTGAAACTTGGCCAAAGTCCAATGAAACTAAAGTGCTTCCTCCTGCACTGTCTTTCCATGTAATCATTAGCCTTGTCATTTCAATTTCCATCATCTCCTCTGGTACCAAGAGTAATTTTTGCACACTACTTTTAAGGGTCCTTTTTAAATTATTCATTCGTGGGATGAGGGCATCACTGACTAAGCCAGCATTTACTGCCCATTCCTAATTGTCCAGAGGGCAGGTAAGGATCATAGCCATCATTTGATTTTAAATTCGAGATTTTTATTGAATTCAAGTGTTGTAGGGGGATTTGAACCCAGTCTCCAGAATATTGCCAGAGTATCTGGATTAACAGTATAGCAACACTAACACTAGGCTGTGAACTCCCCTTTCTCGCTACTTTCTTACCTAGCTCACTAATTTCTGATTGCAGGATGCCATCCCTCTTTCTGTCAATGTTATTGATAACAACAGAACCATGTTTGAAGAGTCAATGCAGGCAGGAAGGGCTGAGTGGTCTCCTTCTGCACTTAACAATTCTTGATTCTGAATGATTGCCACTCATACACATTGACAAGTTACCGCTGTCTCTTCCAGACTCTATGATCTTCTACTCCATTGCCAGCTCAGAAAACCTGCCTGCCATTTTTAATGTGCTCGCAAATTCACCCTCTAACCATTCCGTAATCATTGAGATGACAGAAATTCGGTGCTGGGTGACTGTTTCCCACGTAGTGGTGGCTTTGGACCCATATTTAACCCTGACTACAGATTGTAGAGCGTGTTCTAGGATGTGCTCACCAAGGACCTCTGTTGCTGATTCCACAAATTCACAAGGTGGAGATTTGTAATTACCGCTGCAATGACAGATACTCTTACCAATATATAGACCCATGTTCACCCTTGTTAGAGTTTTCCTATAGTAATGCAAGCCATGGGCTCAATGCCTGCAGAAAATCGGAACATTTTTAACTTGCTGAGTTATAGCCATGAAATTATGTTTCTACTATTGTGATTGGAAATGGTAATTTTATCCTGGAAATAACAAGAGGAGACTGCACCAAAATGAGTTTTTTTGCTCAGCAAGATCTGTCTAGTAGGATTTCATGTGTCTACCTGAAAGATAAAGCAAACTCGGTGATTTATATTGGGACTAATACTGGGAGCTTGCCAAAGGAACAACTGCATCGTCAGTCCTTAATAAACAATTAGCAACACTTGAAAGCCTTTGTGTCAATGTTTCTGAATGTTGCTTCACTCAATCCAAGGGTCACACAACAGGAATGAAGTTGACGGGAAAATCACAAGAGAAGGGAAACAAAAATGTAACGTCAGAACAGTCGGTGTCCCTTTGGATGGAAGCACCCTGAGGAGTACAGAGGGAGTATGGGCAAGTTAATCTGCAGGACCTCTCCAAAATTGAGGGCTACAATCATCTCGCCATCAGGGATGCCTCCCTATCTCATTTAATAGCATGCAGGGACACACAAATCCACATAGTTTTAACACATAGCATGTTGTAATTCAATTTCTGTTCAAAAGTGTGTCTTTCACCAAGACTAAATGAATTTATATTTTAATAAAAGAGCCAATTTAACCAGACTCTCCTGATATTAAAAAAAGAGTGAATTTCTTTGCTATTAGTCGTGAGGAAAGTTAATAAGTCAACACACATACACAGATTACAAATGAGAACTGAGTCAAGAAACAGATAGAGGTTAAAAGATATCGATCTGACTGAGTCATTTATGATGAGTGTATAGTGGATTGTAGCCATTACAGTGGATGCTACCAGAAGTATTTATGTTGGTAGTTAAATAGTCAATTTTGAGATTCTTGGCTTTCAAGAGTAAGTGAAATTCTTTTGTCTTTATTGTTGCCAGCAGTGGCAGTACACAGCATGACAGAGATGGTTCCCCTTTCTTTATCCATGGTGAAGAGATGCGACATTGTTGTTCTCTAAGCTGCACACTCTACACACAAGGAATGTCAAGCAACTGACACACATACCAGGATTGGAGTTCACTTAAAACTCAGTCCCTATATATTCTTGAAAGGAGATGTGGGATCAGAATGCTCTCCAACTGGAAAATTTACTGAATATTAAAACCCCACAGACATAAGTACTGTGAAATAAAGGCCAACCCTCAGCACAAACACAGAGTCAGGCTTTGCAGTAAGGTGTTAAATTTACAGTTAAATAAAAGACAGTGGTCAGCAAGAAAAATTCAATATTATCTGACTGCTATCATGGGATAATGGTACAGGGAAATGTCACTACCTAATGTATTCAAGATGTTGATTACTAATATATTAGAACAGAAATCAGAGCACTTTTATTATGACGTGATCGTATGAAGGAAGGGAAGGGAAATTTCAGATCTTTGTCCACCTTGGGGCAGGTACTACTTCATATTTTGTTTCAACGCAGCAGTACAGATGTATAAAAGCAATGTGAACTTATCAAGTTGCTTTAAATTGGAAAAGGTCTGCATTGGTGTACCTGCAGCACATGAACTGCAATATTTCAAGTTGGCTGTTTCCCACCACTTTCCCAAGGACTATTAGGGATGGGTAATAAATGCTGAGCTTTGCTAGAAAGACTACAACCTATGGACCAAAAAAAGGAAATACACCAGCAGCATGTAACAACGTCACAGTTGTAAAATTGCTTTCTGTCCAAGCACATAGGGAACACCATAAAAGTGCACTGATGTGATGCACATTATGTGCCCTTATATATCTTGCATGGGAGTACTGTAAGCAGTAGAGATCCCATTGTTTGTAATCCATCTGGGGAGTTATTTGCTTACACATATACCAAAGTAATCCTGTAAATATTGCTTATAATGGGTTGTATTAGCTGATGCATTAATGAAGTGTTCAGATGCCTTTACATTTCCTGCTCCATTAACTGGCCTTGAGATAATGGATATAGACTATCCTGTTTTTTTTTATTCATTCACGTGTAGATTAATGTGTAGACCAGACCAGGCAAAGACAGCAGTTTCCTTCCTTAAAAGACATTAGTGAACCAGATTAGATTTCCCCAACAATGTTTCTAGTCATCATTAAACTCATAATTCCAGATATTTATTGAATTCGATTTCCACCATATGCCATGACAGGATTCAAACCAAGGAACTCAAAACATTCCCAGCATCTCTGGATTAATAGTCTAGCAAAACACATCATCTCCCTTCATATATTTAAATCTGAGTTAGAGAAATTTGTGATCGACAGGGACTCAGAGGTTATTAGGATTGATGGGAAAGTGGAATGAATGTCACAGTTAGATCAGTCATGATCTTACTGAATGGCAAAGCAGATGCACGAGACCAAATAACCTACTCTTTTCAGATCATATTAAGAGTACAATGCTAAACAGAATAGAAAATGTAAAGAGACACAACTTATTATTCCACTGCTGCAAAGAACCAGAAGCAAAATTTCTGCTGTTCAATTTATTATAATATTTAAGGGCAGAGCTCTTTTGGATGGTCGAGAAAGCCAGCTGGAAGATGGTACTCAGAGTAAATGTGTTATGTGCCACAGCTGCCAAAGGTTTCAGTTCTGTTACTGTTTGCTGCCAGCCATATGGCCATCACATGAATGTCTGTTCCTCTTTTACTACCACAATTTAATTGCCTATTACTGAAATTTCACCCTGCACTATTTCCTCAGGCATAATAAGTCAACACTCAGGGATATGCGTAATTGTAATTTGTTGACAAGTGTTCTTGAATACAAGATACTGCTTTGTTCTGGATGATTGTCAATGGTCCAGAATGAACAATCCTGGAGAGTTAACATGACAGAATTAGAACTCAAAAGTTCCATTTAAAAACAATTTGTTTTGTAAAATATTTTCAGGGCTATTAATGCAAATCTTTCACTCTTGCTTGTTCTGTCTAAATCAACCTAAATGGTTTCCACCTTTAGTTTCCTAAATGTGGGGGGCTAAGATTTGAATGGACATAGCTCAGAACCTGTGCAACAATGAAAATTATAATCATGATTTAAAAAGAAAATCAAACTAAAACATGCACTAAGTTCACTGACATCTTATTCATTGGAAAGTAGCAGCATCTAAAAAGCTTTTTCACGCAGCAAGTGATCCAGATTAAGAATGCACAGCCTGGAAGTATGGTGAAGGCACGGTGGCACAGTGGTTAGCACTGCTGCCTCACAGCGCCAGAGACCCGGGTTCAATTCCCGCCTCAGGCGACTCTCTGTGTGGAGTTTGCACATTCTCCCCGTGTCTGCGTGGGTTTCCTCCGGGTGCTCCGGTTTCCTCCCACACTCCAAAGATGTGCAGTTCAGGTGAACTGGCTATGCTAAATTGCCCGGAGTGTTAGGTAAGGGGTAGATGTAGGGGTATGGGTGGGTTGCGCTTCGGCGGGGCGGTGTGGACTTGTTGGGCCGAAGGGCCTGTTTCCACACTGTAAGTAATCTAATCTAATCTTAAAAAAAGGGCATTGTTTCTGTTTAATTAATTGTCCAATCTGCAGAGTTATAGCGAAAAGGCAGGAATTTGGCATGAAGCCAAAAAGCACAGAGAGCTGGTATAGACATGTTGGGCCGAATCACCTCCTACTACACGGTAACGATTCTGTGATCTACTCTGTAAATGTTTGCAGAATCTCGGTCAGATGATCTTCAGGCAACTACTTTGCCACTGCCTTTAATATTCACTGAGAAGGCTCAGCCCAGCCCAGTCAGATCTGGTTAGAGCCCCCAAAGCCAGAGTAGACCCTGCTCTGATCCAAACACTCGCACAGTAGTACACAAGCATTTTTTCTTCACCATCAACAATTTTTTTTAAAAACTCCTGCGTTTGGCCCTTTTCATCCTCACCCTTAACAATAATGAGTTCACAGATTTATTTGTCCATTTGTCTTGTTCTGGCACATATTGACATTTAGGAGAAAGTGAGGACTGCAGTTGCTGGAGACCAGCGTTGAAAAGTGTGGTGCTGGAAAAACTCAGCAGGCCAGGCAGCATCAGAGGAGCAGGAGAATTGACGTTTCGGGCATAAACCCTTCTTCGGGAATGAGGAAGAACAGCTTATGCCCGAAACGTCGATTCTCATGCTCCTCGGATGCTGCCTGGCCTGCTATGTTTTTCCAGCACCACATTTTTCAAAACATATTGACATTTGTCCATGAGAGCTAAGCCAAATTCAGCCATTTTGAATAGAGTAAAGACTGAGGCAGAGAAATTTGGAGAGTGTGTGGCTAAGTGAAATTGAAGCTGAGGATTGGCAGATTGGCTTGATCTTATTCTTGTCTTCATATTTCTCTAGCAAATCTGCTACCACCTTCATCCTCTAACTGCCCTCCCATCCCTGTGCCTTCTACATTTTACCTTGGATACAAGGTTAACTCTTGCTGTCTTGACTGGTTTCATTGAATCATCAATGAAGAGCTTATGCTTGAAACATTGAGCAAAAGCTGGTACAGTGAATTGAGTTGAGATACAGTGCATCTGCGATCTCACTAAACAGTAGAGGAGGTTCAAAGAGCTGAATGCCTCACTAAATTTCTGCATTTACACTGCACTTCATAATTTAGATTATTCATCATTGAATGTTATATTTCTAGATCTCACAAAGGGTTTTGGTACAAACCTGACTTAATTCTTCAGTTGCTGTAATAAGTCATCAAAGGCTGAAGCTTGCCCAGATTGTAATTGTTCTCCTTTATATTCTACATTGAGCCTGCACCTCACTCTTGCCGTTGTAGCAGCTGATAACCATTTCAAGGAGATTTTTTGGCATTTGGAAATCATCAATTTTTATGTCAATGTGAGGTGGTCTGTCTTAATCAGAAAACTTCTGACAACAGTGAATTAGCCACTAATTTGGCATAAAATATTTAAACTGTCTGATCTCAGGAATGTAATCTATGCTTACTATTTCCCTTACTGAAATTTGTTCCCACAAACATTAAACAGGAGCTAGAAAGTCTACTGTGGTAGCATTTTTGAACTCCTTTAAACTTGGCTTGAAATATTAAAGAAAGGTACAGTGTGGGATGAAGAAGCACCAACAAGAGTCAACACATGCGGGGGAAAGGCATTTGGTTCAGATATCCAGATATAAACACCAAAAACTGAATACGGCACAACCACATCAAAAACCACATCACCTAATATATTACCAAATTTGGCAAAGGAGTTTTAAAAGCAACTGCCAAAGGCTGAATTGGATTGATGACATTGTTGTAGCCACCCACATCATGATACACAGCTAACGTACTCAATAGAAAAAGGGTTGCATGAAAACTTTAAGACCATTCATCATGCTTCACTACCCAAGGCTTCAACTTGTCTTAAAATTATACTGATCTGGCTGGAAAGGCATTGAGATGATATAGACAATAGACAATAGACAATAGACAATAGATGCAGGAGTAGGCCATTCTGCCCTTCGAGCCTGCACCGCCATTCAATATGATCATGGCTGATCATTCCTAATTAGTATCCTGTTCCAGCCTTATCTCCATACCCCTTGACTCCACTATCTTTAAGAGCTCTATCCAATTCTTTCTTAAAAGAATCCAGAGACTGGGCCTCCACTGCCCTCTGGGGCAGAGCATTCCACACAGCCACCACTCTCTGGGTGAAGTAGTTTCTCCTCATCTCTGTCCTAAATGGTCTACCCCGTATTTTTAAGTTGTGTCCTCTGGTTCGGCACTCCCCCATCAACGGAAATACGTTCCCTCCTGCCAGAGTGTCCAATCCTTTCATAAGCCTATACGTTTCAATCAGATCCCCTCTCAGTCTTCTAAACTCAAGGGTATACAAGCCCAGTCGCTTCAGTCTTTCCGTGTAAGGCAATCCTGCCATTCCAGGAATTGACCTCGTGAACCTACGCTGCACTCCCTCAATAGCCAGAATGTCTTTCCTCAAATTTGGAGACCAGAACTGTACACAGTACTCCAGGTGTGGTCTCACCAGGGCCCTGTACAGCTGCAGAAGCACCTCTTTGCTTCTATACTCAATTCCTCTTGTTATGAAGGCCAGCATGCTATTAGCCTTCTTCACGACCTGCTGTACCTGCATGCTTGCCTTCATTGACTGGTGGACAAGAACACCCAGATCTCTCTGAACAGCCCCTTTACCTAATTTGATACCATTGAGGTAGTAATCTGCCTTCCTGTTCTTGCCACCAAAGTGGATAACCAGACATTTATCCACATTAAACTGCATCTGCCATGCATCTGCCCACTCACCTAACTTGTCCAGGTCACCCTGTAATCCCCTAACATCCTCATCACATTTTACCCTACCACCTAGCTTTGTGTCATCAGCAAATTTGCTAATGTTATTGCTGATACCATCTTCTATATCATTTACATATATTGTAAAAAGCTGCGGTCCCAGCACGGATCCCTGCGGTACCCCACTGGTCACTGCCTGCCATTTCGAAATGGAGCCGTTAATCACTACCCTTTGTTTCCTATTAGCCAACCAATTCTCTATCCAATCTAGTACTTTGCCCCCAATCCCGTGCGCCCTAATTTTACTCACTAACCTCTTGTGTGGGACTTTATCAAAAGCTTTCTGAAAGTCCAGGTACACTACATCCACTGGATCTCCCTCGTCCATCTTCCGAGTTACATCCTCAAAAAATTCAAGAAGATTAGTCAAGCATGATTTCCCCTTCATAAATCCATGCTGACTCTGTCCTATCCTGTTACTATTATCCAGATGTGCCGTAATTTCATCCTTTATAATAGACTCCAGCATCTTTCCCACCACTGAGGTCAGACTAACTGGTCTATAATTTCCTGCTTTCTCCCGCCCACCCTTCTTAAAAAGTGGCACAACATTAGCCGCCCTCCAATCCTCAGGAATCAACCCCGATTCTATTGAACTCTGGAAAATAATCACCAGCGCATCCACGATTTCCCGAGCCACCTCCTTCAGTACCCTGGGATGCAGGCCATCAGGTCCCGGAGACTTATCAACCTTCAGACCTAACAGTCTCTCCAACACCAAATCCTGGCAAATAGAAATTCCCTTAAGTTCAGGTCCTTCAGCCACTGTTACCTCAGGGAGATTGCTTGTGTCTTCCCCAGTGAACACAGATCTGAAGTACTCATTTAATTCCTCTGCCATTTCTTCGTTCCCAGTAATATATTCCCCTGCTTCTGTCTTCAAGGGCCCAATTTTTGTCCTAACCATTTTTTTGCCTTGGACATACCTAAAAAAGCTTTTACTATCCTCCTTTATATTCTTGGCCAGTTTACCTTCGTACCTCATTTTTTCTCTGCGTATTTCCTTCTTACTAATCCTCTGTTGTTCTTTAAAAGCTTCCCAGTCCTCCGTTTTCCTGCTTATCTTCGCTAAGTTATACTTTTTCTCTTTTAACCTTATATGCTTCTTTACTTCCCTTGTCAGCCACGGCCGCCCATGTCTCCTCCTGGGATCTTTCTTCCTTTTAGGAATGAACTGATCCTGCATCTTCTGCATTATACACAGAAATATCTGCCATTGTTCCTCCACGGTCTTCCCTGTTAAGGTATTATACCATTGAACTTTGGCCAGTTGCTCCCTCATAGCTCCATATTTCCCTTTATTCAACTGAAATATTGTCACTTCAGATTGTACCCACTCCCTCTCAAATTGCAGATTGAAGCTTATTGTATTATGGTCACTACTTCCCAACGGCTCCTTCACTTCGAGGTCACTGACCAATTCTGGTTCGTTACACAATACCAGATCCAGAATCGCCTTATCCCTGGTCGGCTCCAGCACCAGCTGCACTAAAAATCCATCTCTGAGGCACTCCACAAAGTCTCTTTCTTGAGGCCCGATACCATCCTGATTCTCCCAGTCTACCTGCATGTTAAAATCCCCCATAACAACTGTAGTAACATCTTTGCGACAAGCCAATTTCAGCTCCTGATTCAAATTTGCTGCTTTTGTAAACTTTTAAACATTCTGACACCTTTCTAATGAATGGCAAGATAAATTAACCAATAAAGACATAACTGAGAAAAATGAAATAGTCTAAAGAACTTCTGCGCCTTTATTGCACGAAACGTCGATTTCGAAGCTACTTGGATGCTGCCTGAACTGCTGTGCTCTTCCAGCACCACTAATCCAGAATTTGGTTTCCAGCATCTGCAGTCATTGTTTTTACCTAGTTTTTATATATTGCAATTTGAGAGCGTGTAAAAGATTGTTGACAAAAATATATTCCTGTGGTGATTAATGCAGCAACAAATCAGAGAATTAGAAACCGAAACTGCTGGCATCACAATTGTCAAATTATGTGGTAGGACCTATAGTTCAAGAGTATAGCATTGGAAATTCCAGGCTCAAATATTTGTAGTGGATTAGTGGATCTCCACAAAGACAATAAGAGTATATTTAATAGGGAGGAAAGTGAAAAACAATTGAGAAAGTTCACGACGTTAGCTGCAATACTTTGACTAAGATATCTTCTATTGCAGTCCCAATACTGTTTACAGTAGAATAGGTTTACTTTTCCATTTCACTACATGCCTAAGGCTTATTATTGTCATTCACTGAGGTCAAAGAAAGTCTATGCTGCTTTATTACGGAAAGCTAACAAGGTAATCATTGGATTTGTGGAGGAAGTATCTATTGCATGAACAAATATATATTATTTATGCACACAATAGAAATTACAAGTAGTTATAAAATGGTTTAGCCAAACAATTCCATGCTGGTATTAATCCTCCACACAAGCAATGGCTATAAATCCAGGAGCCCACCGTATTTAGACAATTCTGTTTCCATTCACTTTCAATCACTGGTCTAGCCTCTTGCTAAATGTTAAGATGATCTATTAATAACCCCAGTAATCAGGTCCACAGTGTTAGTGCTCTCTGAATGGAAACAATTTGTCTTCTATTTTGTGTGAAGTCTCTTACATTTAAACTTAATATTTATGTGTCCTCATTCAAGACCCTACAATCATAAGCTATTATATTCTGTTCCATCCTACAATTCTTGGAAAAACAGTGCAGGGAAAGATTAAGGATTTTATCAGTGAATGGCAGGGTTAAGATTTTATATATATATTCAGCATGACCTCTCATTTTTCATGTTTTCTGTTTTTCATCCTAAAAACCAGTATTCACTAACATTTATTTGAGAGTTACCTCATCTGAGTTTGTATACTAAACTCTAAGTCCTTCTGTTCCTCCACATTATCCAGAGTTCACATGTTACAGCTCCCTCATTGGCATTAGGTTGGCAGATTCCTTCAGATGAAGCATAACTTTGCTTATTTCCATTTCAAATCCCTTCCAGTCTCTCTTTATTACTCTTTTACATGGTTGAATTTAAACTGGTTTCTTTGTTGTCACTAATTCCAATTTGTTCTTCTGAGCCTGGTGTTTTGTCCAATTGCTATTCACACATTTAAATCAAAGAACATGTTTACTTAGAAACCCTTAACACACTGATTAACTTTATTCCAGGTAACAATATTATCCAATTAGTAGCCAAAAGAGAAAATGCTGGAAAATCTCAGCAGGTCTGGCAGCATCTGTAAGGAGAGAAAAGAGCTGACGTTTCGAGTCTAACTGACCCTTTGTCAAAGCTTTGACAAAGAGTCAGTTAGACTCAAAACGTCAACTCTTTTCTCTCCTTACAGATGCTGCCAAACCTGCTGAGATTTTCCAGCATTTTCTCTTTTGGTTCAGATTCCAGCATCCGCAGTAATTTGCTTTTATCCAATAGTAGAGTTGTTGTTTACCAAGTCTCTATGAACTGTCCGCTGACTGCTCTCTAGTTCTCTTATCTACAGCTGGAATGCACAATGCACACCAAGATTTGTACCATTTCCCTTCTTGTTCTTTTAATCTAATTTAACATAAGCCCAGAGAATAGAATGCTTCATTAATACCATCATAATTTTATCCCTCCACTTCACTGCTGAAAATGTTAAAGCCAGTGATTTCCTTGACCTGTCTAAATCTAACAACATCTCCACTATAAACAAAAAGACTCAATTTTACTAAAAATAGCAGCACCTGAATAGCAATTTGGCTATGATAACAAATTATTGTGTCAGTCAAATTATATTTATTGAGAAGCTGGATTCTAAACATCAGAGCAACATTAAGAGGAAGAGACAACTGTGAATGGTGAACCATGATAACTTTCTGCCTAATATAAAGCATGTTGCTATTAGCTTTGCAAAAATGTCATTGATCATTTGATTGATCATTAAACTAACAGAGCTGATAATGTGTTGCTGGAAAAGCGCAGCAGGTCAGGCAGCATCCAAGGAGGAGAATCGACATTTCGGGCATCGGCCCTTCTTCAGGCTCATGCCCGAAATGTCAATTCTCCTGCTCCTTGGATTCTGCCTGACCTGCTGCGCTTTTCCAGCAACACATTTTCAGCTCTGATCTCCAGCATCTGCAGTCCTCACTTTCTCCATTAAACTAACACCAAAGGTAACACCCCCTCCTTCCAATTTAATTAACTCAACACAAGCTGGCAATTATGGACATTTTTGGATATATGAATCAAAACTTGAATGGATAACCCATTTACTATTTGGCTATCCCAAAAACGAATACAACACAAATACACCTGAATATTAAGTCAAAAACATAAGCATTTCTTTTTTGCTGCCATCCTTCCTGATGATTATTAACAACATAAAATCTAATCTAATAAAGTCTCACTTCAATCCACATAAACTGCATCTTGAATATTGTATCAGGAAATTAGATTGACAGCATTTAATTATTTAGAAGCTTAAACACAATATTGTGACGCATGTATACTCGTATAATGTATCACAAAAATAAATGTATTTACACTCAAATTAATTTGTGATACCCACAGCAATCGCATCAAAACATCAACTGTTATTTAGAAACTGCTGAGGATCTTCGTATAATTTAACGTTGCTATGGTGTTTAGAATACAGCTTCTCAACAAATATAATTTGACCTAAATAATAAATTGTCCTTGTAGAGGAAAGGGCAGCAAAACTAGTCTGAGTCACAGTCAACAGAATTTGCAATCAGCTGGACAGTTTGAAGAGAAAATAAAATTTGATACCTCAATTTGATAAATTAATATATTAATTTTGTGTACTTCTGTCATTGTCCATTATTAAGGATGGGATTGAGGAGCACTTCGAAGTGCATGGCAAAATAGTGCTGAGTCAGTATGGCTTCATCAATGGGAGGACCTGCCTGACACATCTGTTAGAATTCTTTGAGGCAGTAAAAGAAGACAGAGGGTGGTGGCGGGTGGGTTGTTTTTCAGACTGGAGGCCTGTGACCAGTGGAGTGCCACAAGGATTGGTGCCGGGTCCTCTATTTTTTGTCATTTACATAAATGATTTGGATGCGAGCATAAGAGGTACAGTTAGTAAGTTTGCAGACGTCACCAAAATTGGAGGTGTAGTGGATAGCGAAGAACATTACTTCAGATTACAACAGGATCTTGACCAGATGGGCCAATGGACTGAGAAGTGGCAGATGGAGTTTAATTCAGAAAAATGTGAGGTGCTGCTATTTGGGAAAGCAAATCTTAGCAGGACACTTAATGGTAAAGTGCTCGGGAGTGTTGCTGAACAAAGAGACCTTGGAGTGCAGGTTCATAGCTCCTTGAAAGTGGAGTCGCAGGTAGTTAGGATAGTGAAGGCATTTGGTATGCTTTCTTTTATTGATCAGAGTATTGAGTACAGGAGTTGGGACATCATGTTGCGGCTGTACAGGACATTGGTTAGGCCACTGTTGGAATGTTGTGTGCAATTCTAGTCTCTTTCCTATTGGAAAGATGTTGTGAAACTTGAAAGGGTTCAGAAAGGATTTACAAGGATGTTGCCAGGATTGGAGGATTTGAGCTATAGGGAGAGACTGAACAGGCTGGGGCTGTTTTCCCTGGAGCGTCGGAGGCTGAGGGGTGACCTTATAGAGGTTTACAAAATCATGAGGGGCATGGATAGAATAAATAGACAAAGTCTTTTTCCTGGGGTTGGGGAGTCCAGAACTAGAGGGCATAGGTTTAGGGTGAGAGGGGAAAGATATAAAAGGGACCGAAGGGGCAACCTTTTCATGCAGAGGGTGGTACGTGTATGGAATGAGCTGCCAGAGGAAGTGGTGGAGGTTGGTACATTTGCAACATTTAAGAGGCATTTGGACGGGTATATGAATAGGAAGGGTTTGGAGGGATATGGGCGAGGTGCTAGCAGATGGGACTAGATTGGGTTGAGATATCTGGTCAGCATGGACGAGTTGGACCGAAGGGTCTGTTTTCATGCTGTACATCTCTATGACTCTATGAGCACTGGGACAAAGGAGAGCCAATGGATGGGATTTATTTGGATTTCCAGAAGGTTTTTGACAAAATACTGCACAGGTGGCTGTAAAACAAGAGCCCATTATGTTAGGATAAGGTATTGGCATAGATAGAGGATTGGCTAAATTGTATAAAACAGAGCAGGGATAAAGGAGTCTTTTTCAGGATGATACTTGGTAATGAGTGAAGTTCCGCAGGGGTCAGCGTTGGAACCACAACTATTTACGTTACACATGAATGATCTGGACATTGTTGCTAAGGTTGCAGATGGCACAAAGCTAGATGGAGAGACAAGCAGTGTTGAGGATGGGGGAGGCTGTAGAAAGTCTTGGACAGACTTGGAGAGTGGGCAAAGAAGTGGCAGATGGAAGACAATGTGGGAAAGTGTGAGTTTATGCACTTTAGTAGGAAGGATAGAGGTGTAGATTATTTTCTAAATGGGAAAGCCTTCGGAAATCTGAAGTGCAAAGGTACTTAGGAGTCTTAGATCAGGATTCTCTTAAGGTTAACACACGGGTTCAGTTGGCAGTCAGGAAAGCAAATGCAATGTTCGCATTCATTTCAAGAGTGCTAAAATATAAGAGCAGAGATGTACTGCTGAGGTTGTAGAAGGCTCTGACTCAGACCGTATTTGGAATATTGTGAGCAGTTTTGGGTCCTACAGAAGGATGTGTTGTTATTGGAGGGAATCCAGAGGAGGTTTACAAGAATGATCCTGGGGATGAAGAGCTTGTCAATGAGGAATGGTTGAAGACTCAATGGAGATGTGAAGGATGAGAAGAAATCTGATTGAAACTTCCAGATTAGTGAGAGGTCTGAATAAATGGATGTGGAGAAGGTGTTCCATGAGTAGGAGAGACCAGGACCTGAGGGCACAGCATCAGAGTGAAGGCATGACCCTTTAGATTTGAAATGGGGAGGAATTTCGTCAGCCACTCGATGGTGATTCTGCGCATCTTATTCCCATAAAAGGCTATAGAGCTAAAGTTAATGAACACATTTAAGACAGAGATAGATAGATTCTTGATTAGTAAGAGAATGAAGGGTTATGGGGAGAAGGCAAGAGAATCAGTTTTTGAAACACATCAGCCATGATCGAATGGCAGAGCAGACTTAACAGGCCGAATGGTCTAATTCTGTTCCTATATCTTATGGTTTTATGGTAAGTGGAGCAGGTCCATGATTCTTAGTGAATAGCCTTGTGAAACGAGCAAAATATCATACTTTAGAAGAAAAGTTGTATTGAGCCTAAAATTCCAAACTGTTCTGGATTTAGGCTTGCTTGCAGAGCTGGAAGGTTCGTTTTAAGACGTTTCATCACCATACTAGGTAACATCTTCAGTGAGCCTCCAAATGAAGCATTGGAGGTGTAGCGCTCTTTCTATTTTTATGTTCAAATTTCCTAGAGTTGGCAATGTCATTTCCTGTGGTGACATCAAGTCAATGTGTTTGTTGATAGAGTTTCAGTTGGAATGCCATGCTTCTAGGAATTCTTGTGCACATCTCTGTTTGGCTTGTCCTAGGATGGGAGAAAGTGAGGACTGCAGATGCTGGAGATCAGAGCTGAAAATGTGTTGCTGGAAAAGCACAGCAGATCAGGCAGCATCCAAGGAGCAGAAGAATCGACGTTTCGGGCATGAGCCCTTCTTGAGGAAGAAGGGCTCATGCCCGAAACATTGATTCTCCTGCTCCTTGGATGCTGCCTGACCTGGTGCATTTGTCCTAGAATGGATGTGTTGTCTCAATCAAAGTGGTGTCCTTCTTCATCCATATGTAAGGATACTAGTGAGAGTGGGTCATGGTGGCCAGTTGATGTTCATGTATCCTGGTGGCTAGTTTTCTGCCTGTTTGTCACGGTTCTTGCAAGGTATTTTGTAAATGATTTTAGTTTTGCTTGGTGTCTGTATCGAGTCTTTCAAGTTCATTAGTTGCTGTTTTACTACGCTGGTGTATTTGGAGGCTACCATGATGCCAAGGAAAGAACAGGAAATGACATAACCACAAGAAATGACATCTCCAATCCTAGGAAACACAAACATATAAATAGATAGTGGGCTACACAACCAGTGCTTCATTTGGAGGTTCACTGAAGACGTTACCTAATATGGTGATGCAACGTTTGAAAATGAACCTTCCAATTCAGCGAGCAAACCTACATCCACAACCTCAACCTGAGCTATAAATCTTCTCAAAACTCACTAATTCCAAAATGTCCACAACCATTAAAGTAAGGTTTCGGGATATGGTGAAGGTTGTTTTGGTAATAGAAGTACAATATGGAATGAAACGGGACCAATTGTGAAAATTCTGCAACATGTTTCCAGTTCCATTCACTTTTGCTGTTGGCAATTTCTGGGTGTGACAAGAACCTGTCCTGTAATTGGAAGCTAATTAAGTTTGTTAATTAACAGTAATTTTTCAATAGCGATGCCATTTTGGAAGTGTTGCACGAGGACCAAGCCGGGAGTGAACTTTGGCTATGCAGAGGAGGCAACTGGTTGAAGCAGCAGGAAAATGTTGCAGTCTGACCATAAAGGATCAAATCTGAAGGGATCCAGAGTCAGAGGCTTACCATTGCGATGAGCGTCTCCTGGAGATCACTGTTGCAGATAGTGCTGGCTCCCTCAGCTTTCACCCTTAATCAGTTCACTCTGCCCATTTTTGAGGCATGGGCGTCTGCAAAAACATTAATACTATAGCCATTATTTAGGTTGTTGATGCATCAATTGGATCTCCCCCCTCCTTAATCCAATACCTTCACTAACTGGATGAGAGAGACCCAGGCAGCCTGCTCATTGATCACCTTCTAAAAGATTGACCCAGAAAGCTTGATGTTCTGGCCAAAGGGTCAAAGGCCCATCTTCTACATCAAGAAGATTCAGCCCTTTTGTCTATACAACTGCACACAGCCCGACATATAAGAAATTGCATCAAAAGTGTTTGATTTTTTTATTTTAAATAATTTTCAGTTTTAATCTACACGTCAAGGCTTCCAAGAAAAGAAGCAATGAGATTATCTGAACTGGCGTCTCTCAAAGGATCGTCTCCCAGCAGATTACGCTATTCAGTTTGAATAAATAATTGCTCGCAGTCTAAAGTTCTTAAAATTATGCTAATATATTTAAATTTGTCCTGAGGCACTGTACAGCAGGAGGAGAAAAAAACCTTAAAAATGTGGTGCAGAGTTATGTTGTGAGAGTTAGTAGACAGCATTCTTGCAGGCTGATCAAAAAAGCAGGTAAGGACTACAGAGGAGATACTGCTCAGGTTAGGACAAGTCAGGAATGTTGTGGGAGCAAAACCAAACGGAGTAAGTTTTGGAGTTTGAACCTCTGCCCTGCATCAAACAGAATAACAGAGTTTCACGCTGTCTCATTCAGCCTGAGTAAATAACCAGCAGAAAACTGGAAACAGTTAAAGATAAAGACAGGTTACAGCAACTGTGGGAGGAAACCAGGGCAAACACATGGAGAATGTGCAAATTCCACACAGACAGTTGCCCAAGGCAGGATTTGAACCTGGGTCTCTGGTGCTGTGAAGCAGCAGTGCTAACCACTGTGCCACCATGTCACCCAGCCATTGCTATGAGAATAAAGCAGTAACTGGCCTGTGAAGCCTAAATGATGTGAAGGTTGCCAGGTACATGTCTGATATTTGTGGTCAGGTATCGGAAATGATGAATTGTGATTGTGCCAGTTAATTGGGTAGTCCTGATTGAATTCCAACAACTTGCACTTTTATTGAGTGTAAATGCAAGCAGATAACCTTTGCAGCAGCTGCAGCCGGGAAGTCTGGCCCAACTTTTGATGTGGGAGAACTTAATTGCTAAAGTTCATTTCCACAGCAAAAATTTGATTATTTTTTAATTGATTTCACCTTCTCATGATTTTTCTCATTTTATCCTGGAGCAGAAAATCCCAGCCTTTGGCTCTTACACAATGAAGTTGACCTGCCCACCATTTTGCTTGTCACCTCCGGAACTGGAAGATGCTGTCTAACTGAAATCACCTTACTGTTTAATTCAGGAAACATGGTTGCTTTAAGTTCTTTGGTAGATAGAAACATACGCACAGATAGCAAACAAAACACAACCATTTATTTTCACAATTGACTTGCTGCAATATCTTCAAAACACAGTTTCAGTAACCTGCCACTTAAAAAGCTAACTGATGCTAGATAATGTGTGTTTAGCCTCTTTGCTCAGTGATATATTAAAATAACTTAGCAAATGATTCCTTTAGAGTAGCATGATCTTATTGTTCATTATTCAAACTGTTGTTATGAATTAGATTTCCAAAAAGACTTCCAGAAACTTTTACATGAAAGGCAATAATGCCATTCTTTGGGACAGCAGAAAGAGCAGAGAGAGTTGAGGCTGTTATGTGACCTAAATATTTGATGTGTCCATCCAGTTTAAACATTGAGGATTCTAGGAATATTTCTAAAATACAAACAGCCGGGTGCTGAGTGTACTTGCCTGGGTCTGGCCTACATAACCGGAGGGACAGCTCCCTGATGCTAAAGATATTTTGCAAATTGATCAAAATGTCTCTGCATTAATTCTCTTTCCTCAGGTGTCCAGGACAAATGGTTCTTCCTGGCCCCAGTGAAACTTGCTTCAAAGAACAGGATCATAAAATTCCTACAATGAGGGAAGAGGCCTTTAGGCCCATCAAATCTGCACTGACCCTCTGAAGAGCATCCCACCCACACCCAAACCCTGCCCCTTCTCCCCATCCCTGTAACCCCTCATTTCCCATGGCTAATCCACGCAACCTATACATCTCTGAACACAGCAGATAATTTCACCATGACCATTCAATCTAACTTGCACATCTTTGGACTATAGGAGGAAACTGCTGCACCTAGAATGTGCAAACTCCACACAGGCAGTCACCAAAGACTGGAATCGAGCCCAGGTGCCTGGTGCTGTGAGGCAGCAGTGCTCACCACTGAGTCACTGTGCCATCATGAATGGATGGCGACAAATTGATGACTCCTGTCCTGGGAGTCCCATCTCTGACCATATCCCCTTTCACATTGATGGTCACATTTCAGATAGATTGAAAACTATCAAGAGGACTGGAACATAATCTAATTTGAATCTCTTTCACTTCAATCCCAGTGGAGTTACAAAGAAATGAACTAGAAGGGTCAAATGTTCACCTCAAATGTTGCAATTCTGAGAGAAACACTTAAAGGAGATACCCAGGATGCAGTTTTTAAAAATTCTTTCACATGATTTGGGGGTGATTGACTAAGGCAGCGTGTATTGCCCGTAGAGTGGTTAAAGGTCAATCACTTTGCTGTGGACATAGTGTTACATAAAAGGCCAAACCAGGTGAGGACAGAAGTTTCCTTCTCTAATGGGTAGCATAATGGTAGAACTGGATATTTTTTTTAACCAGACAATGAACAATGGTTTGTATGATTATCATTAATTCCAGATTTTTGTTGAATTTAAATGCTACCATGCACGACTCAAACCTGGGTCCTTACAATATTAGGAGAAAGTGAGGACTGCAGATGCTGGAAATCTGAGCTGAAAATATGTTGCTGGAAAAGCGCAGCAGGTCAGGCAGCATCCAAGGAGCAGGAGATTCGACGTTTCTCCTGCTGCTTGGATGCTGCCTGACTGGCTGCGCTTTCCAGTCACACGTTTTCAGCTCCTTGCAATATTAACTGGATCTCCAGATTAGATTCCCTACAGTATAGAAACAGGTCCGTTGGCCCAACAAGACCACACCAACCCTCTAAAGAGTAACCCACCCAGAACCATTCCCCTATATTTACCCCTGACTAATACACTATGGGCAATTTAGCATGGCCAATTCACCCGACCGACACATCTTTGGATTGTGGGAGGAAATCCACACAGACACAATGCGCAAATTCCACACAGTCGCCTGATGCTGGAATTGAACCCAGATCCCTGGTGCTGTGAGGTAGCAGTGCTAATCACTGAGCCACCGTGCCACCCAGTCTTATGATAATAGTCAACCAGTAGGCAATCACATTGAATGTCGTTTTTCTTGCTGTTATTCATTTACATTTACTAGTATTCAGCAGCTTAACACAGACATATCAAAATATAAAAAGACTCGGTCTTTCTAGTCTGCTCCATCTTTTAAGAAGATCTGATATTATCCTCAACTCTACATTCTTTCATCTTTTTGACAATTAAGAATTTAACTACCTTTACTGTAAAAATAGTTAAAGATTCTGCATCCACTGCTTTTTGATGAAAAAATTCAAATGATTATATTTACTAGTAATTCAATATGAGTAGGGCAAATGAATTAAGGAGGAAGTGAAGAATTTTAAGTTGTTCAAATGGAATACAGGCAGATTAAATTTAATTTAGGCAGTTTTAAAACATTTCACATTGAAAGAGTACATTCCATTAATTGCGTTAAATTGGCTAAGTGTAAGATTGAAAGATGCTTCTGGTTTAGTGGATTGTGTCCACAGTATATTTAATATTAATGGAATCAATAAACACATATAAAATTCTGAACTGTACAACAAAAATAAAGTTCAAATCAGAGGAAGGCATTATTGAAGAGTCCAGTGTTTAAGTCAGATAAAGTCTTGAATACCCACTCCAGTTCTCGTCACTCAGACACAAAGAGGTTAGAATTTGTCTCAAAGCAAAATGGGTCTGGGAAAATTGCAAACCTTTATTCATATGACACGTTTTTGTTATAGCTTTTAGCCAAGATATACTTCATCCATAAAGCATGGAGTCAATTTGGAAAAGAGGCACTAGTCTGATCCCTAAAGCATAATGTTAATAATTCAATTCACATTATTCAATCTTTACTGGCTTCATTGCAAAGGGAACTTCTCCATGAGGTCAGTAGCACAGGGACAACAGAAAGCCATTCTTAATTATAAAATCTTGAACAATATTCTTGGACTAATACTACTTAAGATATTACTGCAGCTAATCAAGGCAGCATCAAATATTTCTGATTGCATTTGGTTTGACACATTAACTATTAAGAGAAAAATATTTTGATGAAGATTTTTTTTAAACTTGATCAGTTTTAAAGTTTTAAAGTACAAATTACTCACAATATTGTGAAAAGGTGGCATAGAATTAAAGCTATATATTTCAAGATAACTGAATGTCATTGCTACATATCCAACTTTTGGGTGGCTAGCTTGGATGGATGGTTTGTGGAGTAAAGTGACACAAACAGAGGTTTCAATGCCTGCACTAAATGAAGTTACAATGAAAAACTCTCCTTCTCAATCTCATCTAGGGGTGGTGACACTTAGGTAAAACTACTACCAGTTGTCTGTCTCTAATGAGAGAACAGGACTATGACGACTTTACCTTTATTGATTACATTCATTGAAAACATCTTTTCATTGAACAGAAATGAGGTAGATCTCTCTCCATTTCAAACATGCTCTATAGTGCTGGAAGATCAGGTTGGATGATTGCTGTATTATCAGTCTCAGGGATATAGTGTTCACTAATTAGGTCATCAGATCATAAGACACAGCAGCAGAAGTAGGCCATTCAGCCCATTAAATCTGCTGTGCCATTCAGTGAGATCATGGCTGGTCTGATCATTCTCAGCTTCACTTTCCTGCATTTTCCCATAACCCTTGATTCCATTACTGATTCCCTCCCTAAAAATTTGTCAATCTCAGCCTTGAATATACTTAACAACACAATATCTACATCCCTCTGTGATAAAGGTGGCTACAAATTCACTCCCTTGCAAGGAAGAAATTCCTCCTCATTTCCATCTCAAATATGTGACCCCTTATTCTGAGATTATGCCCTCTGGTCCTAGATATCCACACAACCTTTCCACATCTGTCAAGTACTGCAAAAGAAACTCATGTATTTCAAGGTCACCTCTCATTCCTCTATATTCCAAGAGTACAGAGCCAAAGTATTAACCTCAGCTCATAAAACAGTCCCTCCATACCCCACATAAAGCCTAGTGAACTTTCTCTGGATTGTCTCCAATGCCACTATATCCATCCTGGCTCAATTTGTTCATTGTCTAGATTAGAGTGGTGCTGGAAAAGCATTGGAGGAGCAGGAATATCGACGTTTCGGGCAAAAGCCCTTCATCAGGAATAGCGGCAAGGAGCCTGCAGAGTGCGGAGATAAATGAGAGGGGGATGGGGGTGGAGAGAAAGTAGCATAGTGTAAAATAGGTGAATGGGGTGGAGGTGATAGGTCAGAGAGGAAGGTGGGTGAAGTTAGCAAAGAGTACAATGGGTGAATGGGGGTGGAAATGAAGGTAATAGGTCAGAGAGGAGGGTGGAGTGGATAGGTGGATAGGCAGGTAGGACAGGTCATCTCCTCTGCCCTGAAGTTTCCAGCTCAGCACCGCCCCCATAACCTGTCCTACCTGCCTATCTTCCTTACCACCTATCCACTCCACCCTCCTCTCTGACCTATCACCTCCAATCCCACCCTCATTCACCGATTGTACTCTATGCTACTTTGTCCCCACCCCTACCCCCCTCTCATTTATCTCTCCACCCTTCAGGCTCACTGCCTGTATTCCTGATGAAAGGTTTTTGCCCGAAACATCGATTTTCCTGCTCCTTGGATGCTGCCTGACCTGCTGTGCTTTTCCAGCACCACTCTAATCCAGACTCCAGTTTCCAGCATCTGCAGCCCTCGTTTTTACCAAACTGTTCATTGTATCCAGCTCTGGTCTTGTTTTCTCCCTACACACCCAAACTCTGGCAACTCAAAGCCAGAAAGTAGATGCTATCAAACTTCTGAAACCTATTAAATGTAGATGTGCTACCTAATGTTTACCTGGCACTGAAGAACTCAAGATCAATTTCTTGGTTAATATGTAAGCCTTCAAGATAACTTTTACCTTATCATGTACACCAACTTAAACTTGCTCTATTAATAAACCCTATCTGGAATTTCCAAGAATATTTGATGTTGAATGATCTTCAACAATTACAATAATTAATCTAGGAATAGACTAATTCTACCTGCTGAATGCTACCATCTTCATATAAACTCCACCCCTTCATAATCACTTTCAGTTCTGACCAAAATGCAAACTCTTAAATTGCTGTGAAATTACTGACTGTTTAACTTGCAAACATGTCAGTGGAATTCCATTAAATAGATTGACATTTTCAATCTATTTTCCCATATGGTATTACATCACATAATTAACGTCTCAGTTGCATTATTTATGTACAAATGATTTGGAAGTTCAGCCATATAATAATCTCAATTTTATTACAGCCATCAACATGATCGGCATAAAGCACACAAATCTTTTCATTTAAATGAATATTATTGTATTGTTGCTATGTTCAGGTCTGTTTTTCTTCTATGGCTGAACAAAAATTGGGTTCAAAGAACTTAAGTGCCCTTTCAAGTCACGCTTCTGCATATATGATGCATTAGGTGAACTAGCTTGTTGGCAAACAAATGTGAGAGTATCCTTCAGACACATACATGGACATTCAATAAGTACCCCCAAAGTAGAGTTCAATATTTAAACAATTATTTTTAAAATAACTCATGAGAATTTATTTTACTACTGGCAGGCTTCGTACTGCTTGATCAAATAGAATATTTTACGGCAGTGATTTACATGGATATCTGAAACCAAATGAGATGGACCTTAGCCACAGATGAAACATAATAACTCTAATGTCCATGGTCAATCATAAATAATCTCAGTGTGCTGCATATACTCATTACAACATCCCATCACCAACAGTTAACTCAGTTCCAATTTTCCTTTTTCAAGGCACCATTTTAGAACAACTTTTATCCCAAAGAGAACTTAATTTTGTTTCTATATTGGTTATATACATATCAGAATTAGGAATATTTCTAGGAAGAAGGCATGAGACAGTTTAAGGATTGTGAATCATCATCAAATTGAACATTATAGGTCAACAACTTTCTACTTACCTCAAGTTGTCTGCAGAGGTGATAGCAATTAAAGGAAGGGTCTTTAAGGGAAGCGTTGTTGGCCTTGGTATGTGCTCAGTTTCTGACTTTTTTTCCCAATCATATTGTTCTGCTAATCTGAAGGATAAAGGTGGGAGCTGCAGAGCGTGAAATGAAAGTCTTCGTACAACATACGGTTCCATTTCTGATTGCACTTCTGAATCCAGGCTATCAGACTCCGAGATTTTGTCTATATTCTATATGAGGAAAAAAAAATTAGTTGTGAATACCTGATTGGCCTTAGGTACCTCATTCAATTAATTATAAATTACATATTCTTTAAATAGGACTATAGATGCTCCTCCTTTGACATGGGCAAGTATGCCATCTACCTCAATCACCTCCTTTCAATGTCTAGTTCAGTGGAATGGTATTAGCCTGCTGCTTAATCTGTGTGCATTATCCCTCAATAATGCCTCCTTAACCTACAACATGGCTAATGGAAAGCACTTTTTTTTTTGGAGACTTATTGGTAAACGTTTTAGTCCCTTTGCATAACAATAAGTTCATGTCTACTTTGAAGCCCCCATTGTTAGATCCCTAAGGTGACTAACAAGCCTTAGGAGAAGCAAATTTTAATTCAATACAAAAAAGTAATTTTTAAAAAATATACCTACCTGATATACAGTTAGGAAAAGTGGGAATGTTCTTCTCAATCCCAGTTTCAAAGAAAAATGTGTTACTGGCATACATCTTCCTCCCTGATCACTGCTATTACCTCAAAATCATCACCGCTGCATCTCCTCACCACACCTGTTGATGTATGTTTCCTTCTAATGATCACAGCTGCTACCACGTGCCCAAGCACAGGTTCCTTCTTAACCTGATCATGACCTACCTCATATCTTTTGTCCCCTTTTCATTCACCTACTTTCATCAATTATAAGCATTGCTTTAACATAGTCTCCAATTCTGCTGCATCAGCAAACTGTCTATCATAGTTCTGTTTATTGGCTCTATAATAATGACACCTATAGCCCAATAGCCCTGCTTTTCTGACCTCAGTAATTCAAAACTTATTCCAGATAAGCATCATCTTTAGTCCCTGCTATCATACAGATATACCTTCACCACCAATTTCAGTCCTTCCATAGGAAACTTCTCATTCCTTGAAAGGTATTTTACATTAACTATCAAGACTCTGACCTCTTCATTTATTGCTTCTTTTACATCCCAAACCTCACGACAAATATTCTTCATTTGTGAGGCATCTGCAACAGAACAGCAATTTCATAAAGTTACTCTTTTTCCTAGTTTGGAACTTTTAGCCATGTAGACAGTACAGGTTCAATGAAAATTTAATCAGTGGCATGCAATCCATAAATAAATAAAAGCCCCTGTTTGAACGGATCTAAAATGATTTTATTTGTTTGGTGTTTTATACAACATTTTTAAAATTCGGGTAAATTCTACTTTTATAATAAAGCAATTGATACACTGGGTGGATATTCCCCTCCTTTGGGTAGCCTCAGCAATGATGAGGAAGTCAGAAAAATTCAGAGGAAATGAAAAGTCAGAATCTGGGCATTGGGAAAATGTCTTGTGATTTTCACCTTGAGCATTAAGTTGAGATTTCGGAATCTTGCTGTGGAGCAGCAACCACCTTAGTTTGCATCTCATTAAAGCCCCAGCTCATCTTACTTACACATCACTTCCAATTCTCCTTTCCGAGAACTAGTGTCAGTTGTCAACAGGTAGGTCAGGGAATCCACTGGCTGCAACTTGCTTCATGCCTGTCCTAACCATCATCTGCTGCTTCTTCGTAACAACATCCCTGCACCCTCCATGATCATTATCCTTCTTGACATTTTACCTCTGCAAGTCAGCATCAGCCCCTACTTCCACAAACCCAGCTTCTTCCTTACGCTGATCATGACACACCACACACTGCCTTTCAAGCTTCATCACGGTCACTCAACCCAAAACATTAACTCGGTTTCTTTCTCCACAGATGCTGCCAAACCTGCTGAGTTTCTCTAACAATTTCTGATTTTGTTTTAGCATCCACAGTTCTTTGTTTTGTTATTCACCATAAAACTAAGCTGGTTCGTGACCCAACTCAGACACTAATATAGCCCTAGAACACTTGATTTTGGAGCACAGGGACACTCATGACCTGTCTGCTTCTGACCGGTTACTTTGCATGTAACAGTGCACAATCATCTGATGGATTTACACAGGAGACATCTTATGGGCCTTATTGTTCACTCATTTTTAGTTATTTGGATGCTGGCAGCCTTCTTTTGGTCAGCATGCTTCATTTTTCTTTCTTAGCGTACACTTACTGACTTCTGCACGGACCTATAGGCTGCCAATCTCTATATGGGATGCAATGCTTTGTAGTACATAAGGTCTTGTGTTTAGTTACAGGTTGTCCCCTAATGTGGCTTACATTGCTTTTTAGCATGGATGGAGAGGCAGGCAGCTTGGCACAGGGAAATATACTGAACAAGCAATGGGGTAGACAGGTTACTGTGAAGTACTTTGCTATGTCAACGGTACTGCTGTAGCATGTGCTAGCAGTTTACACAGCAAACACACTTCATGCGCTTCAAGCAATTGGCCATGTGTGAAAGTCAAAGGGTAGTAATCCTTAGTTGGATCAAGGGGAAACTACAGTCAGTCATCCTATTACACTAAAGGGACTTGGTCACAGTAAGTCAGGTATTTCATTCTACAAAAGTCTGGGAATATACGTCCTTGTATTTCAGGGACTGGGCCATGGTTTGTTCTGCAGATCAAGTGCAGATCAGTTACAAATTGCTCAGCCTGGGTGATGTGGAGACATTGTTCCAGAGCTAAGCCATTCTCAGCCAACGCTGTCCTCCCAGGTCAGGCTGGGAGGTGATATTGGTTAATATTGGTTATGGGACAATCATGATGAACTGGGAAAGTGGATAACTCAGTTTGGGATGGCCTTCATTGTACTGGGTTGCTAAAGGAATGACGGCAATAGCAATTAAAAATAAAAAGATGGGACCTTTATGTGAATAGGTGGGGACTGGGAGCTCTGGAAGTGAAGTATTCAAATGGGTCACTGAAACTCTGGCCTTTTCATGGGGAGACTGGGAATTTCCAAAATCATGGGTTGTGTGTGTAAAGTCGGAATAAAATTGTGTGCAAAGGGACTCAATCAAAATAGGGGAAGAATGAAAGGTCATCAAGGTCATCAGTGAGAGACAAAAGGGAATATATAAGATAGCAGGAATTCTGAGCATTATGTGCAGCCTGAAGGTCACTCACAATGAAACAAAGTTGAAACCTTGGCGTGTTGGAATGAAAGTCAACTGCAGAATAACGACCCAAAATCACTGCAACCATTGTAAAGTGGGCAGAGTAATCGTTTTTTTTTACTCCTGGGCTAGAATAAAAGTTTAGACCTTGAGGTTGTGCTGGGGATCGTTACAGACATCATGCCTCTGCTTATTCCGTTATCCCACCCATCTGGTCTCAATTTGCACTTTGTTGGCAGGTTGGTCATTGTCCAAGAATGTGCATCATGAATTATGGCTCAAGCACTCTTGACCGCATGATTATGAGAATTAATTGATTCCTTGTCATGTCACCTGAGCAAACATAATCAACGACACTAAAGAATGGTACCCGAGGTTTCTATTTCAGAAACACATTCCATACCTATGATTGGAAAGCAAAACATTGTAACTACCACAATCAAACTCTGAAACATTAGTATGCAAAGACATTGTTTGTGATGTAGAAGTGTGACTTTCCATCAGGCATGTTAACATGGTGGATTCCTGGCAAAATCCTATTCCAACAATGTAGTATTAAAACTTTGGTGGTGGGATGTACATTTGGATAAGTTAACATATCTCAAATCCTTCTTATGGAAGCATGCCAATGACCTCTTTGGGTAGTGTTCATGTCAGCTTTTGTGAGGGCACAATATAACGTTTTATTGTGATGCCCCCTGAGGGCAGAAAGGTTCTTTCAATGTAAAGGTGTTCTCTTTCTGACATCCCCTCTCACAGATTATCTGCTCTTGCATCTGACATGGAGATCTCGGTGGCTGGCGTGTTTGGGGTGTTGATTCAACTCCAAAGACAGCATAGAAAAGACAGCAATAACAATGTAGTCAGCAAGAGCGGTAGGAGCAACAACCTCCAGCAGCTACCCCACAGCCTCCACATGGAGGAGCAGCAAGTGACGATCCACCACGGAGGCTGACGAGAGCCTCCAAACCAATCAGACCCCGCAATTATTGTACTTTTTTTCAATGAGTTGGAGGAAGAGCCTGATGAAGGATATTTAGGGTCATCGTCAATGAACGTGTGGCCCCTGCACTTAGGAGGACTTAGTTAATTGCTCTACATGCTGTTAATAATTTATTCAAGGATCATAAGCCTGACAGCATTTAGCATTACTAAGAGGAGTGTACAGATAAGGAGCCCATTGTCGGACATCAGAGGCACAGCTTGACTCAATGGCTTTTACTTCAGTAAAGAGAATGGGGTTAGTGCTTGGTGAGCATCTGGTATGTCGTTAAGCTTTTTCCATTCTTAAATTTTAACATAAGAAGCATATTGTGGTCAAGTTAATATTATATGAAAAGACAACACAAGCAAGTGGGTGATATAATTAAATAATTAAAACTCATTCAGGATGGTAGTTCAGGTGGTGATCATCCTGGATACCATTGTGATCAATGGGATGTGAGAAATCCTGGATACCATTGTGATCAATGGGATGTGAGAAATCCTGGATACCATTGTGATCAATGTTTGTTTGATGTTCAAAAAGCTTCGGCTAATCACTTAAGAGCTAAAGGTTGAACTACAGACACTATGCCATATTAGGCAGAGGGAAAGTTACTTTGATTCTTTGGACCAAGGTACTAAGGATAGAGTGATCTGATTTGGTTAGAGGTCAGAGACAGAAAGGTACGCCTGTGGGTGAGACAGTTAAGGGAACCCAGAGGACAGGACTGGAGGAGTCTCTGCAATTGTCCAATAGGTTTGAGGTTTTCTCAGACAGCTAGCATGAGAGCAGGGACATAGAAGAATAGGTAAAATGACTATGACGCTATGGTAGAGGAAGATATTCAGGTAAGGGGAGCAACAAGGAATGTAAATGTAGATGATAATGCAGAGAATTGACATGGTTGTCTGCAGCAAAGAGCGAGAGTCCATGTGTCTGTGTTGCCTGCACAGTACCAGAGTTCAGGACATCTGCTCAGGGCTGGACATGACCTTGCAATGGAAGGGGGAGGATACAGTGGGAGTGGGCCATGTCAGTGCCAATGGCATAGATAGAATGAGGAAAGTATAAGAGTCTGAGGATCTATGCTCCCCAGTAGAAAGCAGGACCTCAAAATGTTACAATCCCCATATCATTGACTGTGCCACATGCAAGAGAGTTCCAGTTTACAAGCTACTGACATTTCATCCCATGCCATCAGGATGGTCATCCCTTGAACCATGCTGGGCCCTGCGTTCTTTCAAACCACACTGCTTGGGAAGTAGACAATTTACAGTTAGGGTAGAATAAAATATCCTTTTATGTCATGTGTGCTCCATTGTAGGAGTACAGTGAAAAGCTTTTACAATATCTGCCTTCTTATGGCGACAACTTAGGTACAAGTACCTAGGTACAATTCTTGGATATAGTAGATGAATAAAAATAGTTGGTTTACTTAGAGCTGAAAAGTAAGTTAAAAATAGGACATTTTTAAAGGGTTGATATTACAGTAAGGTGAGAAATTTCAAATAGACATTATAGTGTGACAGCTCAGCGCAGGGCCTCCACAGGTAGTCTGACTGCCCACGCCAGACCCCAGACCAACAGCCATCCCTACTCCGCTCCAAGCTCCAGCCCACTCCGTACTGGCATTCAGCTGCTCCAAACTAAGTGCCAGGACTGCCTCTCTCGGGACTCGCTGCCCGCCTGCTGCTCTGGGGCTGCTTCCCCACGTGTTGTACCAGGCTGACTGCCCACACTGTACCAGGGCTCACTGCCCACATGCTGTGCCAGGACTCGCTGGTTGCAGTGTTCCGGGTTCATAACCCACACATCGCTCCAGGGACTTGCTGCTGGCGCCTGCTGCTGCTCAAGAATTCATCTCCAGCTAATGGAAGAGGAGACATAACAAGGAGAAAAAGGGAAGGAAAGAAAAAGAACAGGCAGAGCAAAGGAGCTCCAGCGGGAGTGTACTACTCTGCCTCTGTCTGCAGGCAGGGGATTAAATGTTGAAAACTGTGATGTCTCAAGAAGCAGAGACAAAGTAAGAGAGCAAAACATTAATCTGGGAAATGAGGATCGAAGAAAGGCAGAAAGAGGGCAGAGAAAATCAAACCAGAAAATCATCAACAATTAAGATTAGATGTTACAAAGGTAACAGACAACATGAAAGGATCTGTACCTAAACATGTCGCATTCATTACAAAGTAAAAGTTAAAAATCACACAACACCAGGTTATAGTCCAACAGGTTTAATTGGAAGCACACTAGCTTTCTGAGCGACGCTCCTTCATCAGGTGATAGTGGAGGGCTCGATCGTAACACAGAATTTATAGCAAAAATTTGCAGTGTGATGTAACTGAAATTATACATTGAAAAATTGATTGTCTGTTAAGCCTTTCATCTGTTAGAATACAGTGATAGTTTCATTGTACATTAAAACTATCACTGTATTCTAACAGATGAAAGGCTTAACAGACAATCAATGTATAATTTCAGTTACATCACACTGCAAATTTTTCCTATAAATTCTGTGTTACGATCGAGCCCTTCACTATCACCTGATGAAGGAGCGTCGCTTCGAAAGCTAGTGTGCTTCCAATTAAACCTGTTGGACTATAACCTGGTGTTGTGTGATTTTTAACTTTGTACACCCCAGTCCAACACCGGCATCTCCAAATCATGAGAAAGTAACTAATTGTAAATGCCAAATGAAGTAAATGAATCACGTAATAATATTTTCAGAGTTAAAAGTCACACAACACCAGGTTATAGTCCAACAGGTTTATTTGGAAGTACAAGCTTTCAGAATGCTGCTCTAGTGCTTCCAAATAAACCTGTTAGATTATAACCTGAAGTTGTGTGATTTTTAACTTTGTCCACCCCAGTCCAACATTGGTACCTCCACAACATTTCTCTGAGACATTGCTTCAAAATAACAAGGATTGGGTCTTGAATATTGAGGGATGTATAACATTCAAGAGGAATAGTAAAGTATGTAGAGGTGGAGGGGTAGCACTGTTGATCAAGGATGGCATTTGTGCAATCGTTAGACATGAACTCTGTTCAGAAGATCAGGACATGGTGTCAGTTTGGGTGGAGATGAAGGATAATAGGAGAAGGAAGTCATTAGTGGGAGTGGTCTACAGACCCTCTAACAGTGGTTCTTAGACAATAAGGAATACAAGGTGTTTGTGTTTTTTTTAAATAGCTAATTACAATAACTGTGAGAGATTGCAACATTAATGTATTACATCAGTAATCACGATAACACCCTTCTCCATTTGGAAGGAATATTAGATCTGAATCTACTTTAAAAAATAGCAGTCATTGAAGATGCATTATGCAAAATCAATTGATGATTTACACTTTTGATATATTTATTAATAAATTATATGTGAGTATTGTGTGATTCTTTAAAACCTTTTGTCAGTTTTGAGCAGGAGCACAATTTACAAGTACAGTGATGTAAACTTTTGGGTACCTATTATTACTTGCTAGCAGAAGGATGTTATTTTCACAAAGATTGGTCAGTAAGTTATATTTCAATATATTCTTGGTTATCCTCTGGAGCTTTGAACAGAGACAACTTGTTATCTTCATGTCAGCAGCATCAACTAATCAAATGTGCAAGAGTTCCTGAAGCATTGAACATGTTTTTTTTTGTAACTGACAGCGGCAATCTGGGGAGCTTTGTCCTTGAAATAATGATAAAAACATCTGTTCAATTACTGTAGGATCGGTCCGGAATTAAGAATTTTTGAATCAACCTGCTTGAAGTATATAAAAGAAAACAGAAGTACAGCACAGAAACAAGCCCTTTGACCCTACCAATCATCAAGCCCTAACTAAACTAAGAAAAACAAACCCTCTGCCCTTATTCAGTCTGTATCCCTCTATTTCCTCCCTATTCATGGAACCATCCAGAAGCCTCTTAAATGTCACCAATGTGCCTGATTCCACAGGTCTCCTCTCAGCCGCTGTCCTTTCAGTGAAAACAATCCTGATCTCTTTAACCTTTCCTCATAGCCAATGCCCTCCAGACCAGGCAGCATCCTGGTGAAGCTTCTCTGCACTTTCTCCAAAGCTTCCACATCCTTCTGGTAGTGTGGCTACCAAAACTGCACAAAATACTCCAAATGCAGCCGAACAAAGGTTTTATTGAGCTGCAATATGGTTTGCCAATTCTTGTACTCCATGCCCCGGCCAAAGAAGGCAAGTATGCCATATGCCACCTTAATCACCATGGCCACCTGTGTTACCACTTTTAGGGAACTGTGGACCTGCATGCTCAGATCTGCCTGTACATTAATATTCCTAAGGATTCTGCCATTTACAGTATAATTCACACCCAAATTTGATCCTCAAAATGCAGCACCTTGCATTCGTCTGGATTAAATTCCATCTGCCAATTCTGTGTCTAAGTCACCAATCTATCGATATCCTGTTGTATCCTTTCACAATCGTTGACACTATCAGCAACTCCACCAACCTTCATGTCATCAGCAAACTCACTAATCAGATCAGCCACGTTTTCTTTCATACCATTTATATACTACAAACCACCGAGGACCTAAGACTGATCCCTGTGGAACACCACTGGTTACCGGTTGCCATTCTGAAAAACTCCCTTCCCTCACTACCCTCCACCTTCTATGATCAAGCCAGTTTTGTATCCATCTAACCAGACAACCCTGAATCCCATGTAATTTTAGATTTTGTATCAATACGCCATGTGGGACTTTATCAAATGCCTTACTAAAATCCAGATAAACTATATCCACAACCCTTCCGTCATGAATTATCTTTGGAAGTTTTGAAGAAGTGACAATCAGGTTGGTGAGACATGACCTTCCCATACAAAACCATGCTGCCTGTCACTAACTAGTCCATTTTCTTCCAAAGGTACATGTATCTTGCCCCTCGGTATCTCCTCCAAGAGCTTCCCCACCACAAATGTCAAATTCACTGACCTATAATTTCTTGGATTATCCCGGTTTCCTTTCTTAAACAAGAGAATAACATTGGCTAATCTCCGGTCCTCAGGAACCTTGCCTGTGGACAAAGAGAATGTGAAGGTATCTGCCAATGCCCCAGCTATTTCTGTCCTTGTCTCTTGCAGTAACATGAGATAGATCCCATCTGGCCCTGGGGACATGTCTACCTTAATGCAATTTAGGATACTCAAAACATCTTACTTCAATATATTGACGTTCTCTGGAGGATTCAAACATTCATCCCTGACCTCAACATCAATCACGTCCTTTTTCTTTGGTGAAGACTAATACAAAGAACCCATTAAGGATCTCTCCCACTTCCTGTGGCTCCACGCATGGTCTTGAGTGTGTCTGTCTTCTTCTACCGTCTTTCTTCTAATACAGACGTAAAAATCAAATATGTTTACCTTATATTTCATAATTAACTCACTCATTTAAGGTTTTATTACAAGCTTTTTCTATTTTTATACATAGGTGTGATTTGAAATGGCTTCAAACATCTTCACTCAAAATGACACTATGGGCAGTATCTTATCTAAAATCGACAACTCTAATTTTTGGCAAACTTCCTGGCAGGTTCCTCACCGGGTGCTGAGTGAGTTTTCCAATGCTATAACTCTCTAATTTGCTTCATTAAATGTACATCATCGCCCCATATTGCTGCACCCATGCCTTCCTCCCACTTCACCACTACTGGAATATTGAGAGATCACTGGTGCTGATGCCAAATATGAAGCCCAGCCATGTGCACCTGGTTAAGCATTGGCAGAACAGAGATGCCCTCCACCACGAACATGACTGAAGACAATCACAAACCAATGCTTCTTGGGGTACATGCCGCACAGTTACCAGTTAATTGCGTATAAAAGTGCAGATTCTTACATCTATTGCTGTTGAGCAACAAAGCTGCACAACTTACTCATCTTTAGTCTTAACCCTGTGAGTTTCAGTGCTACTTATTCCCCAATGCACAGAGCATCTTCTCATTGTTCAATGTGAGTCCATGAAAGTCTTCAAACAGTTCAAAACATTCATTTGTATTCGGCAACAGCAGAAGCAACCAATAAGCAAACTGACATTAGCTGCATTTGGAACAGGAACAGACTGCTTAGCTTTCACACACCAAAATATTTACACTTGATGAATGATCATTGCATCCAGTTGTCATTTATTGGAACTGGTGTCAATTAAGTCTGTCTAATTTGTCACATTTGATACTGCATCACTCCATGATACAGAAGGTGATGCTCCTTTTGTTCTTCAATGTCCTCCTCTTCTTTCTCAGAGGACAGCTACTGTTCGTCTGGTCCTTCATACTCCATCACCTTGCACTGCTCTAGTTGTGCGGTGCATAGAATGTTGGATCATGTTTGTTGGAATATTTTAATGCTGTCACCAGGATAGCCAACTGGATAGGATGGTCACCCGCTCCTTGTCACAGGGCCAACTCCAGGAGTCAGCACAGTTCTGTAACAGTGTCCAGGACATCCTCAGCATGTGATGACACTTTCTTGCTTATCAGAGGTAATGGCATCGTCAACAACAGTCTGGACTTCCTGTATTTCCACACCCTGAAGGGACTTTCAACTGCAACCTCTTCATGTGGAGGTTGTCCAGCAGCCATGGGAAGTTTTTCCTGGTCCTGGGCTTGCAAGAGCACCTGCTCCTCCCCCATTTCTCTGCACTGGGCTAGGAGGGGATCCAGAGGAGGTTTACAAGAATGATCCCAGGGATCAAGTGTTTGTCATATGAAAAAAGATTGAGGACTCTGCTCTGTACTCAATGGAATTTAGAAGGAGGAGGTGGGGATCTGATTGAAACTTACAGAATACTGAGAGGCCTGGATAGAGTAGATATGGAGAAGATGTTTTCACTAGTAGGAGAGACTAGGACCTGAGAGCACAGCCCCAGGAATTGAGGGATGACCCTTTAGAACGCAGATGAGGAGGAATTTCTTCAGCGTTGTTAATCTGTGAAAAGCAGCAATCTTGATTTAATTTTCGATTTAAACTTTATTGTCACATGTATTCAAGTGTAGAAGTATGGAGTACAGTGAAAAGTTTACAATGTTGTCAGACATGGCACCATTTTAGGTATGAACAAAACCTAGGAACAAGTAGTCACAAAGAGAAACAAAGTTAAAAGTAAAGCATTACCATTGTTCTTAATAATAAGTAGAAAAATAAAGAAATAAAGTTAAAAGTTAACATTACAGTCCTTCTTAGTATTAAGTGGAAAAATAAAGGAAAAAAAGGTGAGTGTTCAACAATCTTTCTTAAGTTCACTCCCTGCCAGGGCTCAGTCTCCTCCATTTGGCGGTTCTCTGGGAAATCTTGTGCTTTCTACTGTCAATGCCACGGATGCTGGGGAACCTCCCTCACTCCCTCAGGCTTACATTGCTGCAGTGGACTGTGGAGGCCAAGTCATTGTGTGTATTTAAGACTGAGAGAGATACATTCTTTATTTGTATGGGCATCACAGGTTACAGAGACAAGGCAGGAGAATGGGATCGAGAACCATATCAGCCATGATTGGAAGAAGCTGAAAATCACAACACCAGGTTATAGTCCAACAGGTTTATTTGGAAGTACTAGCTTTCGGAGCACTGCTCCTTCGTCAGGTAGTTACTTTGTCCACCTCAGTCCAACACCAACATTTCCACAGTATGGAGTAGACTCGATGGGCCAATTGGCCTAATTCGACTCTTATATCTTAGTATCTTATACCTTTGCCTTACTGTGCCCCTGCTTGCCAGAAAACACACCTTGGACTAATTGAGAACTACTTCCCTTAGACTTTGAGACATGTCTATTTATGATTGATGTAAGTGCAGTATGCTTGCCATGTAGGCTGCATTAAATTGATGCAGAACTTTGTCACAGAGTAACATGTCCACCCTTGACTGATGACTGCAGGTTACCATAACAAGCTAATTTGCTTTGTGTCTGTGCTAAGCCTAACAAGACAGGAACTCTAGGGCTTTTAGCTTTTACTGAGGTGACAAATTACAAAATGGAAAGGTGAGGCAGAGGTGCAGTGAGCATTGAAGTTGGCACAATGTGCTGAGTGCTGAAGGAATCAGCAAGCACCCTGCTCCAATCAGTGAGATTTTCCCTGGGCAAGAAGTGTCCTTGCAGCAGGATTGCAATGAAAGGTACTAGAGTGCTCCAAAGTGAAGTGGAGAACTGTAAGTGGATCAGAAATGTGCCATGACGATATCATGAGGGTGGCGTGTGCCAGATGCCAATGCCATGCATATGGGATGTGTGCAGTCTCTGATTTGGAGAATTTCCTGAGATGAAAGTAACTAGTGGCCAAGAGGGAGGTCTGGAGGAGCAAGTGGTGAGCTGGACTCACCAGGTATCTGCTGTGACTTTCATGTTGGGATTTGTCAGCCTCTAGCTTTTATCTAGCGGGTGGGAGAATATAAATGAGACAAGATTAACTAAAAATGAGGCATTATGCATACTACTGCATACAAATAGGACTCTCACCACTAACAAGTGCAAATCTCATCTTGATATTCAAGACTTGGTTAGAAAATTGGAATTTTTGCTCTTTGCAGGCCATCTCCTGTCATTTCCCCAACTTACTTACTAATGTCCGAATTGTTTAGAGGCTGGGAAGGTTGTGCCCTTTGTTTAATGAAACTGTCGTGTTTGTTAAATAACTTCATTAGTGTTTCTCCTGCATTTTTCTGAACGGTTGCTGCTTCTGCACTCTTAAATGACACTTTTAATCTATCAAGGGAACTATAAACCAGCAAGCCTGACATCAGTGATAGGCAGGTTGTTGGAGGGAATCTTGAGGGACAGGATTTACATGTATTTGGAAAGGCAAGGATATACCCACAGGTGAGGTGCCAGAAGACTGGAGTATTACTAACATGGTGCAATTATTTAAGAAATGAAAGAAAAAGCCAGGCAACTATAGACCAGTGAGCCTGACATCAGTGGTGGGCAAGTTGTTGGAGGGAATCCCAAGAGACAGGATTTACACGTATTTGGAAAGGCAAGGACTAATTAGGGATAGTCAACATGGCTTTGTGCATAGTAAATAGTGTCTCACTAACTTGATTAATTTTATTGAAGAAGTAACAAACAGGATTGGTGAGGGCAGAACAGTAGACATGAGCTATATAGACTTCAGTAAAGTGTTCGACAGCAGAACAGTAGACGTGAGCTATATAGACTTCAGTAAAGTGTTCGACAAGGTTCCTCATGGGAGATTGGCTAGCAAGGTTAGATCTCATGGAATACAGGGAGAACTAGCCATTTGGATACAGAACTAGCTTGAAAGTAGTAGACAGAGGGTGGTGGTGGAGGGTTGCTTTTCAGACTGCAGGCTTGTGACCAGTAGTGTGCCACAAAGATCGGTGTTAGGTCCACTGCTTTTCATCATTTACATAAATGAGTTGGATGTGAACATAGGAAGTACAGTTAGGGAGTTTGCAAATGACACCAAAATTAGAGGTATAGTGGACAACAATGAGTGTTACCTCAGAGTACAATGGGATCTTGATCAGATGGGCCAATGGGCCAATGAGTGGCAGATGGAGATTATTTTAAATAAATGTCAGGTACTGCATCTTGGAAAGGCAAATCAGGGCAGGACATATACACTTAATGGTAAGTTCTTGGAAAGTGTTGCTGAACAAAGAGACCTTGAAGTGCAGGTTCATAGTTCCTTGAAAGTGGAGTTGCATGTAAACAGGATAGTGAAGAAGGCATCTCAAATGCTTTCCTTTATTGATTAGTGCTTTGAGTACAGGAGTTGGGAGGTTCTGTTGCAGCTGGACAGGACATTGGTTAGGCCACTGTTGGAATATTGCGTGCAATTCAGGTCTCCTTCCTATCGGAAAGATGTTCTGATACTTGAAAGGATTCAGAAAAGATGTACAAGGATGTTGCGTGGGCTGGAGGATTTGAGCTATAGGGAGAGGCTGAATGGACTGGGGCTGTTTTTCCTGGAGCATCAGATGCTGAGGGGTGAGCTTATAGTGGTTTATAAAATCATGAGGGGCATAGATAGGGTAATTAAATAAGGTGGGTGAGTCCAAAACTAGAGGGCATAGGTTTAGGGTGAGCAGGGAAAGATTGAAAAGGGACCTAACTGGCAACTTTTTCATGCAGAGGGTGGTGTGTGTATGGAATGAGCTGTCAGAGGAAGTGGTGGAGGCTGGTAAAATTACAACATTTAAAAAGGCATCTGGATGGGTCTAGGAATAGGAAGGATTGAGAGTGATGTGGGACTAAATTAATTTAGGATATCTGGTTAGCATGGTAGAGTTGGACTGAAGGGTATATTCCTGTGCGGTACAACTCTATGACTAAGGAGGTTGTCAGCGTTCTCTTCAAAATTCATCATAAATCTCAAAGTTAAGCTTCTTCCAATCTTTCTCCAATCTTTCTGTGAGGAATAAGAGAATGGTCAAAGAAAGTAGGCCCGATCAGGGATAGCATAGGGAATGTGTGTGTGGAGTCTGAGGAGGTAGGGGAAGCCCTTTTGCTTCTGTCTTTATGAAAGAAACAAACTTTGTCGTGAATGAAACCTTTGAAGAGCAGGTGTGCATGCTGGAATGGATAGAGATAGAGGAAGCTGATGTGCTGAAAATGTTGTCAAACATTAAGATTGACAAGTCGCCAGGCCCGGACCAGATTTGCCCTCGGCTGCTTTGGGAAATGAGAAATGCAATTGCTTCGCCACTTGCAAAGATCTTTTCATCCTCGCTCTCCACTGGAGTCGTACCTGAGGACTGGAGAGGCGCAAATGTAATTCCTCTCTTCAAGAAAGGAAATAGGGAAATCCCCGGCAATTACAGACCAGTAAGTCTCACGTCTGTTGTCTGCAAGGTGTTAGAAAGGGTTCTGAGGGATAGGATTTATGACCATCTGGAAGAGCATGGCTTGATTAAATGCAGTCAACACAGCTTTGTGAGGGGCAGGTCATGCCTCACAAACCTTATCGAGTTCTTTGAGGATGTGACTAGAAAAGTTGATGAAGGTCAAGCTGTGGATGTGGCGTATATGGACTTTAGCAAGGCATTTGTTAAGGTTCCCCATGGTAGGCTCATTCAGAAGGTCAGGAGGAATGGGATTCAGGGGAACATAGCTGTCTGGATACAGAATTTGCTGGCCAACAGAAGACAGTGAGTGGTAGTAGAAGGAAAATATTCTGCATGGAAGTCAGTGATGAGTGGTGTTCCACAGGGCTCTGTCCTTGGGCCTCTATTGTTTGTAACTTTTATTAATGACTTGGATGAGAGGATTGAAGGATGGGTCAGCAAGTTTGCAGATGACACAAAGGTTGGAGGTGTCATTGACAGTATAGAGGGCTGTTGTAGGCTGCAGCGGGACATTGACAGGATGCAGAGATGGGCTGAGAGGTGGCAGATGGAGTTCAACCTGGATAAATGCGAGGTGATGCATCTTGGAAGGTCGAATTTGAAAGCTGAGTACAGGATTAAGGATAGGATTCTTGGTAGTGTGGAGGAACAGAGGGATCTTGGTGTGCAGGTACATAGATCTCTTAAAATTGCCACCCAAGTGGACAGGGTTGTTAAGAAAACATATGATGTTTTGGCTTTCATTAACAGGGGTATTGAGTTTAAGAGTCGTGAGATCTTGTTGCAGCTCTATAAAACTTTGGTTAGACTGCACTTGGAATTCTGCGTCCAGTTCTGGTCGCCCTATTATAAGAAAGATGTGGATGCTTTGGAGAGGGTTCAGAAGAGGTTTACCAGGAAGCTGCCTGGACTGGAGGGCTTATCTTATAAGGAGAGGTTGACTGAGCTCGGACTTTTTTCATTGGAGAAAAGGAGGAGGAGAGGGGACCTAATTGAGGTATACAAGATAATGAGAGGCATAGATAGAGTCGATAGCCAGAGACTGTTTCCCAGGGCAGAAATGACTAACACGAGGGGTCATAGTTTTAAGCTGGTTGGAGGAAAGTATAGGGGGATGTCAGAGGCGGGTTCTTTACACAGAGTTGAGAGAGCATGGAATGCGTTGCCAGCAGTAGTTGTGGAGGCAGGGTCATTGGGGACATTTATGAGACTCCTCGACATACATATGGTCACGGGTCGGCACAACATCGTGGGCTGAAGGGCCTGTTCTGTGCTGTACTGTTCTATGTTCTATTTTCTCAATGTACATTTGCACAAATAATACAAGGCTGTGAGCCACTGTACCTTGTGGCATTCTACTGGAGAATAAATATGAATCCAGTGTTGACTTGCTTTTACATTATTTAGTGAACATTGAGGAAGTTCAGCAAAAATTGTGTGGTATGGATGTGACACAAATGTTAAGGCAATTCCATCCAAGATAGAAAAAAAGGGACAGAAGAAAACAAGAATCTGGGCTTTTTTTGCAGAATATATTTGTAATTTGCATTGAATTAAAACTGCATTGAAATTGAATTGAAACAGAAATTGCAGTGATTAACTGGATGGAAAATCAATACTGCATTCATTCATAAAGTAATACCATGCATTGTGACTGCAATCATGATAAACTAAAAATATTAGAAGGAGTTGGCACCACTCAGGACGTACATCATTAGTGCATAATTCTGATATTGCACCTAAGCATAGCAATCAAATATCTTAGAGGAATTCAAAAGGAGGGTTATTAAAGTGTGAACAAGTTAAATTAGATTTTTCTTCCCACCTTTCATATTTGACAGCGAGACCGGTCATAAAATTTGCCTGATTTCATTCAATGAAATCTAAAGTATAAACATGGAAGGAGTTCTAGAGTGACCAGATGTTCTATCCTGCAAGAGTATCATCTATGCATTGACAATGTAAACATACTCGTGACTTTTAAAAGTTGGTCTATTCATTGCTGTGCCATCAAATTTCAGTTGGGAATATAGAATGGTACAAAGGAGGTCCAACAATGTCTAATTCCACATTTATCATGGTGCTCATCTGTGGCTGAACTGATCGTGAGATATAGGGCAAAATTGACTTGTATTTATGTTCAACTATTCATGATTTTCGGACTATCCAAAAGCTTCTCACAGTCACTAAAGTACCTTATGAAGTGTAATATCAGGCAGTTGGTGTACAACAGGGTCTCACACAGATAATGACTAGACAACCTGTTCTTAGGTGTACTTTAAGGCAAATATATGGTGCAGAAAAATTGAGGGGATGTTCCACTTAACAGGACACACAAAGTCTCAGTTTCATCACTTACTGAGAAATCAGCAGCACCATCATTTGAGTAAGGTTTACAAAATCATGTGCTGCTGGATAAAGTAGCTGGGAAGATGGTGTTCCTGCTCATAAAAAGGCACAAACATTAGACAGCATATGTTTAATGTGATGTGTAAAAGAAGCAATGGCGAGAGAATCACATAATAAATTTGTCATAAAGCAAACAAAGGAAGGAAGAACTTTTTTTTTAATAAATGGACTCCAGATATCCCAGCATGCTTCATTGCAACTTTTGAGGTGTATTCCTCGCTGCAATGGGAGAAACGCGGGTCATTTGCTGAACAGAAGCAGTAAGGTAGCAGTGGTCCGAGATAAAAATTTGCTTGGACGCAAATATTGAACAAGACCTTCCTTGCTCATCTTGAACTCACATCATGGGACCTTCAAGTCCACCAAAGAAATAGGGAGAGCCTCCATTTAACAAACCATTCTAGAAGGAGACAATTCCAATATTGTGAAACCTTGCCAAAGCCTGAATGAGATGAGTTTTGGTGTTAAATTTGGGAGGACCACATGAGAGATTAAGTGAGGCCTTCCTTGATTTCAAGAGCAACAAGTTGCATTTCTAACCAAGTTCCAGATGTTGAGATGAGATTCTCACTCATAACTGTTCAGAAGCCTATTAACAGGGATTGTTGCTTGTTATTACCCTCATTAATCCTTTATCTGGGCTCATTCTCCTATCACCTGCTGGATACAAACTGGATGCTGAGAATTCCCAGCATAACAGTCGGAGCAGGTACCTTTTAAGTGTAAGTCACCAGCTGCTCCTCTGGACCTGCACCTTGGACAGACAGCACCAACATCTCAGGGCAATATGCAGCACTGACATACAGCCCCATATTCCACAGATATTAGCCTCTCTGCACCATCATGGCATATCCTCACTCCATTTAAAGCACACTTCTGTAGTTAAATGCTGCACTTTGGGGCACACCAGCTACTAGTATTGCAATGCAGTTTGATGAACACTTTGCCACATCAACTGGGGCACAAGGATGCACCTTGGAGTGGCTCACATGCTGTCTCAGCAGTCCGAATGCTCTTAATCCCTTCTTGCCATCACTGGTGTTCAATAGAACCCTCAACAGTTGGGGTATTTCATCCCAAGGAGGTGTCATCATTCTCAAAGTATGGGCATTAGTTGCACTTATTTTGGTTGACTTTCCCTAAAGGAATCAGATTCCCTACAGTGTGGAAACAGGCCATTTAGCCCTTCAAGTCCACACTGACTCTTCAAAAGATCAGGGTCTGGATTAGAATGGTGTTGGAAAAGCACAGCACGTCAGGCAGCATCAGAGGAAGATCGACGTTTCAGGCAAAAGCCTTTCATCAGGAATAGAGGCAGGGAGCCTGCAGGATGGAGAGATAAATGAGAGGGGGGTGGGGTGGGGAGAAACGAGTATAGAGTACAATAGGTGAATGGGGGTGGGGATAGAGATGATAGGTCAGAGAGGAGGGTAGAGTGGATAGGTGGAAAGGAAGATAGGACAGGTCATGGGGACGGTGCTGAGCAAGTAGGTTGGAACTGGGTTCAGGTGGGGGAGGGGAAATGAGGAAATGAGTCTACATTGATGCCCTGGGGTTGAAGTGTTCTGAGGCGGAAGATGAAGTGTTCTTCCTCTAGGCATTAGGTGGTGAGGGAGCGAAGGTGGAGGAGGCCCAGGACCTGTATGTCCTCGGCAGAGCAGAAGAGGGAGTTGAAATGTTGGGCCATAGGGCAGTGGGGTTGATTGGTGCGGGTGTCCCAGAGATGTTCCCTGAAGCGCTCTACGAGGAGGTATCCAGTGTCCCCAATGTAGAGCAGACCGCATCGGGAGCAACGGAAACAATAAATGATGTTGGTGGATGTACAGGTGAAACTATGATGGATGTGGAAGGCTCAGTACCGTCTCCATGACCTGTCCTACCTGCCTATCTTCCTTTCAACCTATCCACTCCACCCTCCTCTCTGACCTATCATCTCCATCCCCACCCCCATTCACCTATTGTACTCTATACTCGTTTCTCCCCACCCCCACCCCCTTCTCATTTATCTCTCCACCCTGCTGGCTCCCTGCCTCTATTCCTGATGAAGGGCTTTTGCCCGAAATGTCGATTTTCCTGCTCCTCGGATGCTGCCTGACCTGCTTTTCCAGCACTATTCTAATCCAGACTCTGGTTTCCAGCATCTGCAGTCCTTGTTTTTACCTCTTCAAAAGATCATCCCACTCAGAACCACTCCCCTACACTATGCCTGTAACCCTGTTTTTCTCATGGCCAGTTCACCTAACATGCACATCTTTGGACTGTGGGAGGAAACCAGAGCACCTGGAGGAAACCCACACAGACCTAGGGAGAATGAGCAAACTCCACACAGATAGTTGACAGAGGCTAGAATTGAACCCAGGTCTCTAGCACTGCAAAGCAGCAGTGCTAACCACTAAGCCATTGCGCCCCACAAAATGCAGTATGGGTTCTTCTGGTCTCTGCAGCTAATAGTGAGACCACTGTTCCCCCTATTAAATACTGTCTTCCCAGCACATTGACAGAGTGCACTGGCTGGTGAATGGAAAGTTTAGCATGACATGGGAACTGGTGGTTAGACACCAAGAGGTGGGTTCAGCTGAAGATAAGTCGTAGGCATAGAGACAGAAATTCAACATTCAGAATCAATATCATCCTTGAATCATGGGACCTCCAAGGATGACAATGATATTTATCATTTGCCCCTAGTCATTTGAAAGATTTCTTTTATACAAAAACACCACCAAATCACCCCTGTCACTTTTAAATGATTAATAATTTACAAGCATTGCCCACCAGGTCAGTGCAAGAATGACAAAAATAGGAGGGGGTAAGAATTGAATTAAATGGTCTTGGAGGGGTAAATAATACACTCAACCTCCCCATGGTGCTCACCTCCTATTTGGAAGGCTACACAGTGCAGTTACTTTGAAGATCTAGTTATTCAGCGAGAAAATGCATGAAATGGTGTTGATACATGTGCAATGAGCACTCAGCTCTTATTGCAATCTAGTCAGGAATAATAGGCAATGCAGAGCTGGGATGACCTTGCTGGTAATGACTATAGTGATTGTATTTTCCAAGTTTGCCTGCTGCAAATTGAGGAGCTCTATAACTGGCTCCCTGCTGACTCATTGTGGCAATTATCTTTGGTGATCAGCAAGAGAAGTGTGTCAGGTTCTGCAAATATAATATGGTACATACTAATCTCTTAGTCTTACTTTATTTTATACCATCTTAATTGTAATATAATCATTGACTATGCAGTGTTCCTTAAAACTTAGTCTCCCTTACAAAGTAAAATCTGGTCTATCCAAACCAAACAGATCACTTGGTAAGTACCTAAGCCACTAATGTAGACATCTACAGCCCTGATGACTGATGCATTGTTGTTGTAATGTATACAACCCACAGAATGCATTATAATGACTTCACAAGTTTTTTCAATTCTCCCTTACAAATCTACAAATTCAACATTTAGTAGGACAGGGGCCCCAGAGTTCATTGAAACGTGTTTTCTTCCAAGTCACATGACAACTTGACATAAACATTTGTCAACATTTTGTGAATTCTGAAAGTTTCTACCTAACATCACTATGGGAACACTTTCAGGACACAGACTGCAATGGCTCCAAACAACGACCCACCAAAACCTCAGGGCAACTAGGGCTAGGTAATAAATATCGGCAATAGCCATATCTCAAGCAAGTACATTTTTAAAATGTCCCTTAAGAATTATTAATCAACTCAGACATATGGAATGTCTAGGAGACAAAATGGAGCAGATTTTAAAAATGTGTTGCTCAGACAAAATTGGTACAGGGTCAATTTGTCTGGACCTGTGATCCACTGTGAATACGCTTTGGCTGTTATTCAGTATGGCACAGTATTGTATGTTGAACTAAATCTCCCCATAGTTTTGCAAAATGTAATTCTTACTGCATTTCATGGAGGGATTCACTCTTTAAGGCCTATTGAGCTTTCTCATGCTCCTGTACACAACTTGCTCATTAACTGCCTACCTACAGCACGCCTCTCATCCAATGCTGACCCAATTCTCCATTTGCCTCAATCAGAATACTCATTATCCAAGAATTCCTGACACAGACACCATTTTAAAAGGTTCCTGTGCACCCAGTCAAGCATTGTCAATCTGCAGATGCCCGGCTTGCTTTGCGATATTTGTCCTAGTCATGACAGATAAGAGGAAATTGCTGCCCAGCTTTGTGGACAAGAATCTAAAGGTCCTTTTGGACAGGGTGATACAGAGGAAGGATATCTTTTCCCACAGGACCAGTAGAGGAAGTAATGTCACTAGACCATGCTAGCTTGTCAAAGTTTGCCACCCAAGCCAGTGCAGTCTCTGCCTATCGCGTGCAATTCACTCCTACACACCCAATTCTCCCACACTATCTTTCTGCAATTGTGTTCACCTTTGGTAATCCGGTGGTGGATGTTTAAGGTAGCAAACTGACAGCTGAACACATGGTTGTTGTATAAGGGTGTAAAACAGTGAAAGAGAGCACATTATTAAAGGCACATTCAATGGGAAATATCCAGAAAAACATTGTTCAGGAAAGGAGGAGTGTCTCATCTTTTAAAGAAATTCATAACAGTGGAATTAATTCAGTAAAGTCATTAAAGAAAGTGGAACATTAAGGTGGTAAGCAGTAAAATTCATCCAGAGAAGCTGCCAAAGAAAGGATTTCAACCCCACTGTGAAGTCTCTTTCAAGGATGCCTATCTTGAAGAAGTTCTCCTCCTGTCTGTACAAAGATCTCAGTGAGTATCTCTCTCACTGCACCCCCAGGTCATCTCCTCTGCCCTGAAACTCTTCAGCCATGTCCTGAAACAAACTCGCAACCACAGCCACATCTCCTTTCTCAGTGCCTATGGAACCAACTGATCCCGCATGGACTCCGGACTACATTCAGACCAACTTTCCTGATGAAGGGTTTATGCCCGAAACGTCAATTCTCCTGCTCCTCAGAAGCTGCCTGACCTGCTGTGCTTTTCCAGCACCACACTCTCAACTCTGACCTCCAGCATCTGCAGTTCTTACTTTCTCCAAAAGGCGGTAACCCTCCAACTTAGCTGTGAGAAATCAGGAATCCTCTATTTTGAGTGGATAAGGTAAACATGACCCTTCATCTCAGAGGACCATTCTCTCATTAAGAAAGGCAACCTCTGGTGGTTCAGCCTGAGGGTCATCACACCTCAGGTAAGGGGGTGAGGTTGAGAAGGTGGGACTTTAATGGTGAACTCAGCTGGTAGAGGAATTGAATTCACACTGTTGGTGTCACTCTGCACCACAAGACAGTTATCGGAGCTCATTTGAGTGGGTAAACCCTTGAGAACTGCAGAGAACTCCATGAAAGCCACCACAGAAAAGGAATGACCAACATCTATGTATTCAGGATCCTGTAAAGATGAATTCTTCTCTCCATGAGGAAAATCCAAAACATTAAAGATACTCCAGTTTAACGGGATTTTCAAACCTTGGATTGTCAGGAAAGGAATCAAAGTCAACAGTCCTCAACCCACAGACTGACCAATCGTCCAAATCTGATGAGAACAAGCTCTGGGAAAATAGTGAGTTTACCTGCATTTGTGAAGTCAGGGACTTTGCAAGAGATGGGGTAATGGGAAATGCTTTTAGATGCTATGGCAATATCAACTGTCTGACATATATTTTTAAAAATCATTTATTCTCTAAGTTTAGATTTTTTTAAAATTAGTAACTGGAGGGTTTTCTGAATGTATGAAGTTAATGGTTAACTTGTAAGTATTTTTGTAACCATGGTGACTTCTTTTAAAACAGTTTCTGAGGCCTGACTTTAGAACAAATGGGTTTTATGCACCAATAATGGACTTCTGTTTACTTTAGTTTCAATTCTGGGTGGCAAATAAACTAATGAACCCTTAGGGTTTGTTAGAGACATCTGAAATAATTTTTAAGTTTAAATGAAACACTCAAAGAGGGAGGTGTTTCTTTTCAGGTTTTATTTTGCATTATGAGCAGACCTATGATGTCCTTGGAATAGGATGGCTGTTTAGATGAGTGTGCCTGAGAAGAGAAGGATATACAGTGAATTAGGTTACCTTATAACAAATAATTAGTGCTAGGCCCAGACCCCAAAGCATTAGAATAATACGCTAAGAGATTACTTAAAGTTGAGTATGTTTAAGCAGATTAGCATAGCTCCAAGAAAAAAACTCTCTTTAGTTTCAATGTTAAAAACCAAGGACACAGTGACTTAAACCTACTAGGGTATGAGATATAGGCACCAAGAATGAGTGGTGTTTTAGTTACTTTAACAGGAATATGTTCTGGGTACTGAGCAAAAGCCGTTCATTTCTTTTCAGTTTGTAAAAGTTTTTTTGGATTAATGGAATTATACTTTTACTGTGTGTCAAAAATCTTTGAATTGAGGTTAAGTAGATGGTTTCATTTATTCCATTTTGTCTTCATTTCTTTTGTTAGTGAGCTTCTGATTGTCTCTAAGAGTAAAATCCACAGCATTGTTTACATTTTTACATTACATTAGATTCCCTACAGTGTGGAAACAGGCCCTTTGGCCCAACAAGTCCACCCTGACCCGCCGAAGCGCAACCCACCCAGACCCATTCCACACTTAGTCCTTCACCTAACACTACGGGCAATTTAGCATGGCCAATTCACCTGACCTGCACATCTTTGGACTGTGGGTGTGCTTATGTTTCAGCAAAAGACCACTTCATTAAAACCATAACAAATCAAACTATAATCTATTAGGCCAGGTTCCTATTTGAATCGGATTTAGAGTCATAGAGTCTTAGACATAGACCCTACGGTCCAACCCGTCCATGCTGACCAGATATCCCAACCCAATCTAGTCCCACCTGCCTGCACCCGGCCTAAATCCCTCTAAACCCTTCCCATTCATATACCCATCCAGATGCCTCTTAAATGTTGCAATTGTACCAGCATCCACCACATCCTCTGGCAGCTCATTCCATACACGTACCACCCTCTGCGTGAAAGTGTTTCCCCGTAGGTCCCTTTTATGTCTTTTCCCTCTCACCCTAAACCTATGCCCTCTAGTTCTGGTCTCCCCCATCCTAGGGAAAAGACTTTGTCTATTTATCCTATCCATGCCCCTCATGATTTTGTAAACCTCTATAAGGTCACCCCTCAGCCTCCGACTCTCCGGGAAAACAGCCCCAGCCTGTTCAGCCTCTCCCTATAGCTCAAATCCGCCAACCCTGGCAACATCCTTGTAAATCTTTTCTGAACCCTTTCAGGTTTCGAACATCTCTCCGATAGGAAGGAGACCAGAATTGCACACAATATTCCAACAATGGCCTAACCAATGTCCTGTACAGCCACACCATGACCTCCCAACTCCTGTACTCAATACTCTGACCAATAAAGTAAAGCATACCAAACGCCTTCTTCACTATTCTGACTACGACTCCACTTTCAAGCAGCCATGAACCTGCACTCCAAGGTCTCTTTGTTCAGCAACACTCCCTCGGACCTTACCATTAAGTGTATAAGTCCTGCTAAGATTTGCTTTCCTAAAATGCAGCACCTCACATTTATTTGAATTAAGCTCCATCTGCCACTTCACAGCCCACTGGCCCATCTGGTCAAGATCCTGTTGTAACCTGAGGTAACCTTCTTCGCTGTCCACTACACCTTCAATTTTGGTGTCATCTGCAAACTTACTAACTGCACCACTTATGCTTCCATCCAAATCATTTATGTAAATAACAAAATGTAGAGGACCCAGCACCAATCCTTGTGGCATTCCACTAGTCACAGTCCTCCAGTCTGAAAAACAACCCTCCACCACCACTCTCTGTCTTCTACCTTTGAGCCAGTTCTGTATCCAAATGGCTAGTTCTCCCTTAATTCCGTGAGATCTAACCTTGCTAATCAGTCTCCCATGGGGAACCTTGTTGAAAGTCTTACTGAAGTCCATATAGATCACATCTACTATTCTGCCCTCATCAATCCTCTTTGTTACTTTCTCAACAAACTCAATCAACTTTGAGAGACGACTTCCCACGTACAAAGCCATGTTGACTATCCCTAATCAGTCCTTGCCTTTCCAAATACATGTATATCCTGGCCCTCAGGATTCCCTCCAACAACCTGCCCACCACCGACGTCAGGCTCACTTGTCTATAGTTCCCTGACTTGTCCAATGATTACAACAGTTAGGATGAATAAAAATGCATACATGTTTCCTCTTAATAATGGAATAGTATGTGTGATATTGCAAAGGAGTGCAAGAATCTTAAAGGGTTAATATGGAGGTGTGTTTTAAGCACTACCCACTTTAAGAATGTCATGCGGACTTGTGGCAGGATGGCTTAGGATCTTGGAGTAAGACCTTACATCTGACCCTCCTCAATCTCTGTAACAATGTCTATCGCATCAATGTAGTCTCTAACTAGTTGCTAACGTTCAATACATTTGCTGTTCAATGCACTAGGGTCATGTAGAAATAAGTGTGGGCCAGGTGCTGGCAAGTGGGACTAGATTGGGTTGGGATATCTGGTCGGCATGGATAGGTTGGACCGAAGGGTCTGTTTCCATGCTGTACATCTCTATGACTCTCAGTGGCTGCCACGCGAGAGTAAGCATCCCTGCTACACTTAAAAGGGATGGTGACAGCAACCTACCTCATTGTGAGGTACAGACCGTTTGTCACTTCTCATTCCAAGTACACGTACAACAGTGACCTTGTTGCCATTTGAGGTATTCAAACAAGTGGAGAGTATCCCATCACACTTCTGATTTCTGTTTTGCAGGTGGTATAAAGTTGTGAAGAATAAGGAAACATTTGTTACCAAATTCCCGATCATGCTCTCGCAGCCACAGTACTTGCATGACCAATTCAGTTAGGTTTCCAGTTAATTGTGAGGCAGTCCTTCACCCCCACACTGATTGTCAAAAGGGGATTCTCTCTCGATGCAGATGGTCATCACTTGGTTACTGTTTGTACGGAATGTTACTCATCACTTCTCACTCCAAGCCTGAATATTACTCTTTTTGTGTTGCATGCAGCACTATCTTAGGCATAATGAGCGTAACTGAAAATTGTGCAATTTTCAGCAACCATCCATAATTATGACCTGGGAGGATAATTAACAAAGTAACTGCGGGTAATTGGACCTAGGAATCGATCTTGAGCAACACCTGGAGAGGACAATCTGCCTCTGTACCAAGCGTGACTTCAGCCTGTAGAGATTTTCCCACAGCTGACAGACGGGTGAGAAGTCTGCAATATAGCCATCATCTGCTGTGGGAAGCCTACATTGATACAGAGTATGACTTCTAACCTAACTTTCCCGAGGGGCGGCATGATGGCTCAGTGGTTAGCACTGTTGCCTCACAGTACCAGGTTCAATCCCAGCCTCGGGCGACTGTCTGTGTGGAGTTTGCACATTCTCTCCGTGTCTGCGTGGGTTTCTTCCTACATTCCAAAGATGTGCAGGTCAGGTGAATTGGCCATGCTAAAATGTCCATAGTTGTTATGTACATGAGTCAGAGTGGGGTGGGTTACTCTTCAGAGGGTCGGTGTAGACTTGTTGACTTCCCCACACTGGAGGGAATCTAGTCTAATCAAAGAAATCTGGCAAAAGTAAAGTCAATAGCAATTATGGGCCTGGAGTCATTGCCAAAAGGAACTGTAGTTGTTGGTGGCCATTCATCTCAACCTGAGGAGATTGCTGTAGAATTTTATCATGGTAGTGTCCTCGACCCAACCATTTTCAGCGTTACTGATGACTGTGTCACCTTCTGTAGGTTTGTTAAACATCATGTACAAACCTGAAGGGGAATAGACAAATTACATTGAGGAAGAAGTGTGGATGTTCACTGACAGCTGTACAAGATACTGAAACAGTGCATTTCCAAAAGCAGCAAGACGTGGACAATATTCAGGCTTCGATTGATAAGTAGCAAGTAAAACTTGCACCACACAGGTGCCAGGCAATGCCCACCTCCAACAAAACAGAATCTAATCCTTGTCGCTTCACCAGCAATGAATACCCCACTATCCTAGGGCATAGGGTGTTGACTAGAAACTTAATTGGTCAGTCATATAAATACTGTGGCTAGATGAACAGGTCAGAGCCTGGGAATGTTGAGTAGGGTTTGTAATGAGTAGGGTTTTTGCGCCTCAGTGAGATTCTCCGAAGTCTGTCCACCATATACAAGGAACGTCAGGAGTGTGATGGACTACTCCCCACTTGCCTGGATGAATCCACTTCTAACAAGTAAGCAGCAGTGTGCAATGTCTACAAGGTGCCCTGTACAAACTTACCAAGGCTCCTTTGACAATGATTTCTGAACCTTGACCTCTACCACAAGGTCCGATCAAGGACAGTAGTGGGAGACAGTGTATTGAGTCGGAAGAGATAGGAGAGGTCTTGAACAAGTACTTCTCTTCAGTATTTACGAACGAGAGGAACCGTATTGTTGAAGAGGAGAGTGTGAAACGGACTGTTAAGCTAGAAGAGATACCTGTTAGGAAGGAAGATGTGTTGGACATTTTGAACAACTTGAGGATAGACAAGTCCCCCGGGCCTGACGGGATATATCCTAGGATTATGTGGGAAGCAAGAGAGGAAATTGCAGTACCGTTGGCAATGATCTTCTCGTCTTCACTGGCAACGGGGGTGGTACCAGGGGACTGGAGAGTAGCGAATGTTGTGCCCCTGTTCAAAAAAGGGAATAGGGATAACCCCGGGAATTACAGGCCAGTTAGTCTTACTTCTGTGGTAGGCAAAGTAATGGAAAGAGTACTGAGGGATAGGATTTACGAGTATCTGGAAAGACACTGCTTGATTAGGGACAGCCAGCACGGATTTGTGAAGGGTAGGTCTTGCCTTACAAGTCTTATTGAATTCTTCGAGGAGGTGACCAAGCATGTGGATGAGGGTAGAGCAGTGGATGTAGTATACATGGATTTTAGTAAGGCATTTAATAAGGTTCCCCATGGTAGGCTTATGCAGAAAGTCAGGAGGCATGGGATAGAGGGAAATTTGGCCAATTGGATAGAAAACTGGCTAACCGGTCGAAGGCAGAGAGTGGTGGTAGATGGTAAATATTCAGCCTGGAGCCCGGTTACAAGTGGAGTTCCGCAGGGTTCAGTTCTGGGTCCTCTGCTGTTTGTAATTTTTATTAATGACTTAGATGAGGGAGTCGAAGGGTGGGTCAGTAAATTTGCAGATGATACGAATTTAGGTGGAGTTGTGGACAGTGAGGAGGGCTGTTGTCGGCTGCAGAGGGAGTTAGATATGATGCAGAGCTGGGCTGAGGAGTGGCAGATGGAGTTCAACCCTGCCAAGTGTGAGGTTGTCCATTTTGGAAGAACAAATAAGAATGCGGAATACAGGGTTAATGGTAGGGTTCTTGGTCAGGTGGAGGAACAGAGGGATCTTGGGGTCTATGTACATAGATCTTTGAAGGTTGCCACTCAGGTGGATAGAGTTTGTAAGAAGGCCTATGGAGTATTATCGTTCATTAGCAGAGGGATTGAATTCAAGAGTCGTGAAGTGATGTTGCAGCTGTACAGGACTTTGGTTAGGCCACAGTTGGAGTACTGTGTGCAGTTCTGGTCGCCTCACTTTAGGAAAGATGTGGAAGCTTTGGAGAGGGTGCAGAGAAGATTTACCAGGATGTTGCCTGGAATGGAGAGTAGGTCGTATGAGGATAGGTTGAGAGTTCTCGGCCTTTTCTCGTTGGAACGGCGAAGGATGAGGGGTGACTTGATAGAGGTTTATAAGATGATCAGAGGAATAGATAGAGTAGACAGTCAGAAACTTTTTCCCCGGGTACAACAGAGTGTTACAAGGGGACATAAATTTAAGGTGAAGGGTGGAAGGTATAGGGGAGATGTCAGGGGTGGGTTCTTTACCCAGAGAGTGGTGGGGGCATGGAATGCGCTGCCCGTGGGAGTGGTAGAGTCAGAATCATTGGCGACCTTTAAGCGGCATTTGGATAGGTACATGGATGGGTGCTTAATCTAGGTTAGAAGTTCGGCACAACATCGTGGGCCGAAGGGCCTGTTCTGTGCTGTATTGTTCTATGTTCTATGTTCTAAGAGCTGTGTATGTATAGCAACAACTCCACCTGCAAGTTCCTCTCCAGGTTTTACATGTAACCTTGATGTGAAACTGTATCACTATTCCTTCACTGTCTTGGGTTAAATACTTGAAAATATCCAAACATAACAAGAGATGGGTAGTCATTCCTGACTATATTGTTCTGGACGATCCAGCTGCAACTGCTGGATTGGTGAGGACCAGGTCTAGTAGGCTTTTTCCATTGCCAGTTCTGTCACTTCTGTCAGATAGGTCCTTCACAATGTCTCCACTTAACTGAAAATCCATTCATCACTGGTATGATTCTAGTAAAACTCTTCTGTCATCTCTGTTGCTTTGATATTTTTCCTGAAGCAAATTGGGAATTAGTCCCCGAAAGTAAACCTGAAATTTCAAAGGTTTACCACAACATCTTTGCACCTGACTGGTGAGGGCAATGGCAAGAAATATGTGGTAAGATCCTAAAAATGAGAATGTCAATGGCAAAAGATGTCAGGTTTGAACGGAAAGCTTAGAATCTCACTTGTAAGGGGCTAAAGGCCCCTTGGGCTACCCAACCAAAACTCCAAGAGCCTCAGGTCCAACTGTAACATTTTACTACGCGAGTTGCCTGCTCTGCCGCTCAAACCTTCAGGTTCCTTCCTACCTTGCCCTCCCTGTCAAACCCATCAGCTTGGATCTTTCCCAGATTCCCATCCAGCTCCTTTAGTTAACTGCTCATCTCACCACTTTACCCCAAGCCCCAGGAAGGTGTATAACTTAGTTATTCCAAACATAGTTCTGCAGCAAAAGGGTTAACAGAGCCAAGGTGATGGTGATTATCGATAATTCTTCCACATCCTCCTGAGATACGCCTTTCCTTCAAGTACTCTGTTGCCATCTACCCTTTATACATTGAGTTGCACCCCATTCCTCCTCCTCCTCCTCCCCTCTTCCCCCAACCACCACCATCATTTCAGAATTATTATTATTGATTAGTCCATTTACTAAAATGACTATGCAAGCCTCTAGCCTGATATTGGATGATGCCCTTGTATTACTGTCTCGCTGCCCCTGACTGAAGGCACCCTCCTTGAATTGGCTGACGACTACTCCCGTCAGACTTTGAATCATAGTTTTTTGGTTAAATTTGGTGTGTTTTCCATGTACATTGCTGGCACTTGGCACAGCATCATATAGCAATCAGTATGCCCGCTTATTGATTACTGCTGACAACCATGATAAACCACCTCCTTTTCCATCCAAGTTAAAAACAAAGTGAGACTAAAGAGGGCGTCCTGCCTCGATGCAGGTTCACCTTGCCTGGCTAAGAGTGGCAGGCAGGATGGAGGTGGAAGGTCTGGCCATCTCTGGAATGCACTGAGAGGAGACTTCTGGAAGTGGGGGTTGGTTAGGATGTTGGGAGGGGTGTTGTGTGGTGGTGGGGGAGTATCTGTGTGGTTCCCCTTTGATTAGATTAGATTACAGTGTGGAAACAGGCCCTTCTGCCCAACAAGTCCACACTGACCCGCCGAAGCGCAACCCACCCATACCCCTACATTTACCCCTTACCTAACACTACGGGCAATTTAGCATGGCCAATTCACCTGACCTGCACATCTTTGGACTGTGGGAGGAAACCGGAGCACCCGGAGGAAACCCACGCAGACACGGGGAGAACGTGCAAACTCCACACAGTCAGTCGCCTGAGGTGGGAATTGAACCCGGGTCTCTGGCGCTGTGAGGCAGCAGTGCTAACTGCTGTGCCACCGTGCTGCCCACCGCTTTGAGTTGGATGCCTGCTGTCATCTCTCTGAATCCTTATGATGAAGTTAATCAGAAGCAATGTAAAAGTCCTTTATTTCTTTATTGCCTTATTGCCTAATAGCTCGGGGCAGGTCTATGCATACATCCAGCAAGCACGTGTCTTGGCACTGTATTTCCATGTCAGCTACAGACTGCCCAAGGAAGCAGTCAGACATGTACCAGCACCCGATATGCCATTGATGGACTCCTTCAACCTTCAACTCAATTTCCTGCTGTTCCTCTATCAGCTTGGGTATTTGAATACAGTTACTAACGACTGATACCAAAGGATCCTCTCCTGCTTGTGCTGAGCAGATGCCTGGTCTCCAGCAGCCCTCTGAGTGCCAGAGACCTGTGGATGTAAGATGAATTAATCTTCCTGATAGGTGATCAAGCTTGTGCTTCTGTAAGGTTTTGAGACTGGAAAGGTAAGTTATGCCTATTCATTTATGTAATTTATATTGGTAACATTTCTTACAAAAGTGAAAAAGTGTACCTTAAGGAATTAAAGAAAACTTCTCTGTTATAATTTATTTCTTCCAATCGAACATAGAACTGTATAGCACAGGAACGCACCTTTTTACACAATGTTGTGCCGGACGTGACGCAAAAATTAAACTAATCCCTTCCGCTTGCTCTTGGTCCATATCCCTCCATTCCTTGCAATATTTGGCAGTGGCTCAGTGGTTAGCACTGCTGCCTCACAATACAAGAGACCAGGGTTCAATTCTAGCCTTGGGCGACTAAATGTGGAGTTTGCACATTCTACCTGTGCCTGTTCCAGTTTCCTCACACAATCCAAAGATGTGCAGGTCAGGTGAATTGGCCTTGCTAAATTGCCTATAGTCTTCACGGATGCATTGGTTAGGTGCATTAGGCAGTGGTAAAAATAGGGTGGGGGAATGGGTCTGGGTGGGTTACTCTTTGGGGGGGCGGTGTGGACTAATCCAGAATCTGGTTTCCAGCATCTGCAGTCATTGTTTTTACCCTGTAATTACAACTTATAGAAGTACTAACAACAACAAAAAATAAAAAACTTTGCTGAGCACTTTTAATTAAATGTACATCTCAAAATGTCTTATGGAATAGATCTGACTCAATCAAACTGTGAATCTACACAATGCTTACTGTGAAACCTATTAAGTAAAAACAAGGAAATGTGGATGCTGAAAATCCAAAACAAAAATAGAAATTGTTGGAGAAACTCAGCAGATCTGGCAACATCTGTGGAGAGAAAGCAGAGTTTTAGGTCGAGTGACCTCCCCTATATGGGGGAGATGAATGCTGACCATATGACCGATTGGCAAAACAAAAATGACCACAAGCTTCCAGGTACCTGCCACTTCAACACACCACCACATCCTCTTGTTCGGCTTGCTGCAGTGCTCCAAAGACAAGTGCAATTTGGAAGAACAGCACCTGATTTTCCAGTTGGGGATCCTGCAGCCTTCAGGATTCAATATCGAGTTCAATAAGTTTTGGGCCTGAGCACCTTCTCCCTTGTCCTTATCCAAACTCTCTCTCAGCCACGTACACGGCAGGTATTCATGCGACTCGGCCAACATTGTCTATCTCCTACGCTGCAGGCAAGGATGCCTCGACACATGGTACACCGCCGAGACTAAGCAGACACAATGACAATAGATGCATGGACACTGTGCAGCATTTGCTAGACAAGGACATTGCCTCCCAGTCAGGGAATACTTCAGCGGTTGGGCCTCAGGTCTTTGGGTGACCATCCTCGGACTTCGGGATATGCAACAATGCAGAATGGCTCGGCAAAGGATAATGGCCAAGTTTGGAATCCATGAGGATGGCTTCAATCAGACCTTGGGTTCATGTCACAATACAGGTGACCCCACTACACTATACACACACACACATGCACACGCACATTTACATACTCTCACATTCACACAGACCCTCTCTCTCTAACACACATACACACCGTATACTCACTCACACCCTCTCACAGGCTTATACTCCATCACACGCACGCGCACACACAAACACACTCTCTCACACACACTCACGGACATACACACATACAAGTCATTTACATTTGCAGAATTGTAATTGCAGAATCATTCTATTTTACTCAAAAAACACACAATCTGCAGGCAGTCAATCCATGTAATACTGTATAAATGTCTACTTTGGAAATAGAACCAATCTGACTCAAGATTGGGATATAGACAGACTCTAACCTCACAGCTTTAATACATTGACTGATGAGATTTTACCTTTTTTCATAAAACCTTAAGTTTTCTCAAGACTGCAACTTAAAAGTTCTGGAATTTACATATTAATGAACTGATCCTGCAACCTAGTCTAAAAGATGCAAGACTACGTTTGTTCAAAAAATCATTTCATTGCATGACACTAATCTTTTTCCACAAATTCTCTGTTTTATGATCTGGCTCCACAGCTACCTGATGAAGAAGCAGCCCTCGGAAAGTTAGCACTTCCAAGTAAACCTGTTGGAGTATAACCTGCTGTTGTGATTGTTAATTTTGTCTATCCCCGTCCAACACTGGCACCTCCACATCATGACAACAGGCCTTGTCATCATATGGGCTGCTACCACAAACAACCGATTGTCAGCTAATAATGGTCCTCATTAACAGCTATTTATTTCCCAGGCTGACCTTTACCCACTGCTTTGACTGCTCAACTGTTTTTTTTTTCTCTCTCTCTCTCCCTCCCCATCTTCACCTATCATTTAAACATCTTCCCTCTTCACCCTTCTCTAGCATACTGTATATGCCAACTGTTTCAGAGCTACAATTAGTTCTGAAGAAGTGAACCGCCTTTCCATAGATGCTGCCAGGCCTACTGAGCTTCTCCAGTAATTTCTGTTTTTGGACAAAAACCAAGGTTGTTGCCTGTACCCACACAGAGGATACAGAACATGATCCAGTATTTTCTTCCATACTGTTCCAAATGAAAGAAGTACACCTTTGTGGATTGATGGATATTGTAAGGAAATCAATAGCTCCGGAGCAAGACTGCAATTATTTATTTGTACATTGCAGAGCAATTTAATGTAGTAGCACCAAAATTGATACAGCTCAGTCCATGTTTCAAATATACAATAACACTTTTGGGTTTTTTGGTATTATTCTCCTATTTGTTACATTACATCTTTCTACATCTGGCTTACTTGTAACTACCTGGGGATGAATTTCCACTGTACACTCGAATTAATATATGTAATGTGCGTGCATTGAGTTGTAATTTTAGGTTGCAGAGCAACTTGAGCAGGCATTAGCTTTTGGCTTATTCCTAAATTTACTGTAGTTTGTAAATAAGCTAAATGAATGGACCTTGAGTAAACAGCACATTGGTTTTTTTTCAAAAGAAATGCAACCAGCTTATGTCTGTCTCTGTGTATCTATTAGGGGGAGCTGAAAAAAGGCTTAGAACTTTTACTGTGTTTACTTATTTAGTTTAATTGTTTACCGTCGCTAGATTTTAATTACCTGTAATAATTAATGATTCTTGATGTGTGCTTTGTATCAACCTCTGTTTGAATGTCAGGCAGACTGAAGATTGCACATATTTCTTTGAAATGCTGGGAACAGTGGGGCTTGATTTGCAGTTTGCTACTTCAGTGTGTTGTGACAAGGGGCACAGTCATGATTGTTAGGTATGTGTCACTGCATGTGAGATCAAACCAAGAGCGTGATTCCTTTGCAAGTGTGTAGCTCGAAGACAAATATCTTCCTGCAGGGGTTATTTTGAGAGTTGAACTTACAGATTTTATCTGACAGCCACATTTTGCCAAACCAATTAAAATGAAATTAAAGTTCAAGATGCCTCAGGTCAGCTCAGTGGTCACACTCCAGAATTGTGTGGCCACTGAAGACTGGCTATAACCGTAGGAGAAGGTCACAACCGAAACGTCGACTTGTCCACCTCCTGATGCTACCTTGTTTGCTGTGTTCTTCTAGCCTCCTGCCTGCCTACTTTGAATTCCAGCATCTGCAGTTTTATTTTCTATAACTGCAGGAGGCAGCAGCCCTTATCAGATGTTAAGTGGCAACGACCTCGCAGCTTCCTTAAATTGAGCTGCATTTAGATGGTGATTTTAATTTTTTAGCCACATTCTCATTGATACTTTTTAGCCTGTGTCAGTTGGTAAGGAAGCTTCTGATATCAGAACGCACAGGCCCAACTACAACACCATCTTCCTCACACCAGCCAACCTCTTTTCCACTATACTAACCCAGCTCTACTTCCTCATTTGGATGTGGGAAGCATCCTTTACCATGTATCCTGTGAAATTCCCCAATACTTGTCCAGGACCTGGCATACTTGGATTCTGCCTAAGCTACGATAACTCATGCAGTAATGCACTAAAGGTATATAAAATAAGATTGCTTTTATGAAAAAATTTGAGATGCTCTTCCAAAGGTTTGTGCAGACATGATGGGGTGAATGGCCTCTATCTGCACTGTAATGATCCTATGATTCTAATATCTCTTGCTAAGAATACATATTGAGGAGCTAGGTCATCAAGGTCATGTTTTTCCCACCTGTTAAGAGAGGAAAGTTGTGGGGATTTGCAATTGAAATATTCCATACATGCTATTGGCAGGTGTGACTGCTTCAGCAGTTTGGTTTTTGTAAAGTAAGGTTTTAAGGGGCTCAGATTGTGTAAACCATATTACTTCAATGTAGAACAGATTAGCAGAATAAGAAGACAAAATTAATTTTGCAAACAGTAATTTATTAAGAAGAAGAGCTAATCTGTGTGCAGGGGAGTAAGTATCTGAAATAGTTTGCCAGAGGACAGATACAAAATCAACAAAGGACTTCAAAACATGGCTGAACATTGCATTGAAAGAGCAAGGGTTCTGAAGAGCCAAAAGCTGTCATTTTCTTATTGTTTATGATATTGTTATGCCTTACCCAAATGTGCTCTGTAAAAAAATTGCATGTATTTAACTGATTTGCTATTCCCACACAATCCTAAGTACTATTCAGTTATTTCAACTGTACCTGTTTCCATCTGGAGTCTTGTTTTTCCCTTCATGTTTTAAAGATGGTGGTCTGCAAATCCCTAGGAGCTGTCACTGTTTTGTAGAATCCTTTGTTTAATGTTGCCCACCTGTCTCTATTCCAACCCGCTACTGTCCCTCTGCCCACACTCTCTCTATATTTGACACATCACTAAAGCAAAACCATGTGAGGTTAATTAAGAAGGAATGATACAGAAATTGACAGCTATAGTAAAACATAAATTACACAATAAAATATGTTGATGCCCTGATAAGAACTGGTAATGTCCACAATCCTTAAATTTAGGACTACAAGTTATTTTTTATAAATCCCCTTTAAGAACGTAATGTTGTTGTAAAATTGAGGACGCTATCTCTGTGCTCAGTTGCTTTCCATTGCACATTCTTGCAGTTTGTTGCTAGAACAATTTCAAGAATACCTTTAGGCAGAAATTTGCCAGAATATTCTAATCCCACAGAAAACAATAAATATATAAATATATTTGTATATATACTCTGCCACTAAGACAGGACAATTACTTTAGAAGGTATACAAAACAATTCTGAATACAAATTCCTACACTGCAACCTTGCACCACAACCTTTTCTGTATTATGATTGAAGAATTCCAGGCTTTCTCTTGCCTTGTTAACTGCAAAAGTGGGATACTCAGTGTAGCTTTCATACGGGGAAAGTATTACAGACAAATCTTTGTGTTAACTCGTGCAAAATACTTCACTTCAGTATATTTCATAGATTTGCTTGCATCGAACAAAACCATAAAATGCCAGTTTACCTGTTTGAGATTTTGTACGCTGATCATTCATCCAAAAAGCTGCTTCATGATTTCATTCATAAATTTCTTTTCTGCCTTTCAGTAACAAATTCATTACAGTACTGCATGTGTTTTAATCTGAAGCAGGACGGCCAATTGACCTGCACCATACAGATAAAGCAGACAATCTACACTTGCTGCAACACTGCTTTCCCTGCCCCCACACCTAGTGATCAGATTTCCATGACAGTGTGATTCATGCTGCAAGGATAACCAGACATTCGACTGCTCAGGATCACTTTGAGATGTACTCGTTTATTTCTTTTCTTTCATCCACTCCACACAACAGCCAAGGGAAAGGACAATCCCTTAGTGAGCTAAGGTCATTGAGTCCTAGCTCATTCACTTCTACTCGTCAGATGGACTTATGAATAAATTATACTTAATTTGGCCTCTGCGGAGAGAGCACATTACACTCCATTTCTGTGTTAGCTGGAAAGAAAACCAATAAGGCCAACAGCAAATAGGTACCTCTCTAATTCAATTACTTATCTTCCATATGCCTCTTATTATGTGTTAATTCTGATGCATATTATCTTTAAAAACACAGAGCCTAGCCATATTAGCTGCAATATTGAGGGTCAACTCATTTAATTAACATAGAACATAGAACAATACAGCGCAGAACAGGCCCTTCAGCCCTCGATGTTGCGCCGACCTGTGAACTATTCTCAGCTTGTCCTCCAACACTATCCCATCATCATCCATGTGCTTATCCAAGGATTGCCTAAATCTCCTTAATGTGGCTGAGTTGACTACATTAGCAGGTAGGGCATTCCACGCCCATACCACTCTCTGTGTAAAGAACCTGCCTCTGACATCTGTTTTAAATCTATCACACCTCAATTTGTAGTTATGTCCCCTCGTACAAGCTGACGTCATCATCCTAGGAAAAAGACTTTCACTGTCTGCCCTATCTAATCCTCTGATCATCTCGTATGTCTCTATCAAATCCCCTCTTAGCCTTCTTCTTTCCAATGAGAACAGACCCAAGTCTCACAGTTTTTCCTCATAAGACCTTCCCTCCAGACCAAGCAACATCCTGGTAAATCTCCTCTTCAAGTTTTCCAATGCTTCCACATCCTTCCCAAAATATGGTGACCAGAACGGTACACAATATTCCAAGTGTGGCCGCACTCGCGTTTTGTATAGTTGCAGCATGATATTGTAGCTCCGGAACTCAATCCCTCTACCAATGAAACCTAACACACCGCTTGCCTTCTTAACAGCACGAACCACCTATCAACAGTTCTGATTTTTTAAAAAAAACTTCATATTTCTCTAAAGATAGAAAAATCTACTTAAGGAATGCCAATAGTAGTTAAAGATGTTATCATTGGGCCAACAGAACTGAACAGTTACTTTCAGGGATCTATGTACATGGACTCCAAGATCCCTCTGCACATCCACACTACCAGGGGGCATAGCTTTAAATTAAGGGGGGGTAGATATAGGACTGATGTTAGGGGTAGGTTCTTCACTCAGCGAGTCGTAAGTTCATGGAATGCCCTGCCAGTAGCAGTAGTGGACTCTCCCTCTTTATGGGTATTTAAGCGGGCATTGGATAGGTATATGGAGGATAGTGGGTTAGTGTAGGTTAGGTGGGCTTTGATCGGCGCAACATCGAGGACTGAAGGGCCTGTACTGCGCTGTATTCTTCTATGTTCTATGTTCTATGTACCAAGAATCTTTCCATTGACCTAGTACTCTGCCTTCCTGTTATTCTTCCCAAAGTGCATCACCTCACAGTTAGCTGCGTTGAACTCCATTTGCTACCTCTCAGCCCAATTCTGCAGTTTATCCAAGTCCCCCTGCAACCTGTAACATTCTTCCAAACTGTCCCCTACTCCACCATGAAGTCCCAGCACAACTTGCTTCTGTGCACTGAAACAGTGAAATAGATGGAGCATGATATTGAATTATAGCTCAAATTTTAATTTGAGGCTGAATTGGAGCAGTTCATAGACTTCATCCACAACTTCCACCCTGCCCTTAAATTCACTTGGTCCATCTTGGATACCTTCTTCCCCTTTCCCAATGTCTCCATTTCCATCTCCAGTGACAGTCTCCAGACAGTTGTTTACTATTAAATCGTTTCACAACTACCTGGACTACACTTCCTCCCACTCAGTATCCTCCAAGAACTCCATCCCATTTTCCCAATTTCTCCACCTTCATCCAGACAAGGAGACATGGCATTCCCAAGCATCCCAGATATCCACCTATTTTGAACAACATGCTTCCCACCCCCACAAGAATGGACTGCAGGTTTCCATCCCCCAAGCACTTTTTAATGGTTTTTATGTGAATTGACAATGATTTCATAGTCATTATCACTGAGACTAATCTAGATCTACTAATTGAACTGATATGTTTGCAGAGAATTAACCTAGACTTCTGGATATCTATTCAAGCGATGTCATCACTTCGTCACTGCCTCCCTGATTAGATTATCATATTTAACAATCTAGGTTGCACACAAAGTCTGTCATTAGTCAGTGATTTCCACAGTTTTTTCAATTGTGCATATTAATGCAGAAGTTTGTATCACCAGTTAAACTATATAAATATCCAATTAACAAAATTTTCCAGGGCAGCAGTTGAACGTCTCTTGACGTTATGTCAGTATCCCCACAAATGTTAGGTGTGGAGAGTCCAGTTCAGATATCTGATCATTTGGAACTGGAAGACAACCATATCAACCTTGATCTTACTGAATAGAAGAAGAAACCGAAAAGGTTGAATGGCCCCCATCTGTTCCTAATTCACATACTCCTGTAGAAACACAGAAGATAGATGTCCGAATAGGCCATCTGATCCATTGACCCAGCCTCACCATTCAGCATTATGTCTGATCCTCCATCTCAATGCTGCAGTCCCACTTTCTCACAATTCCCTGTGAAGCCCTCAGCCTCTAGAAATCTATCTTTCATAAACACATCCAATGACTTGGTATCCATAGCCTTCTATGGTGGAGAATTCCACAGATTCACTACCCTATTGTAAAAGAAATTTCTGCTTATCTCAGTCAGAAATGGCCTATCTTGTATTTTAAGAACATGACCATTTGTTCCAGATCCTAAGTCCAGGGGAAGTATAATTTCTGATTGCTGTCTGTTCATCCTGTCAATCATTTCAATGAAATACCCTCTCACTCTTGTAACTAACAGTGAATAAAGGCCAAGTCAACCCAATTTCTCTACAAACTATAAACTGACATTCCAGGAACCAGGTGGGTAAATCTCTGCTGCATTTCCTCTGGGGCAGGTGTATGTTTTTCCTTCGGCAAAGAGACCAAACAGACCAAAACTGCACATAATACTCCAGGTGTGGTCTCACCAAGGGCTTCTCAATGACCAATTCAGGGCTTTTATTTGTCTTCACTAAAGCTTTTAATATTTACAGAAGCTTTTCCAACCTGTTCTTATTTACCAAACAAGTTTGCTCTCATTCTCTATTTTGACCCCCTTAATCAATCTCATGGTGTTCTTTTATTGAATTCTAAACTATTTAAGACCATAAGACATCAGAGCAGAGGTAGACCATTTAGCCCATCAAGTCTGCTGAATTATTAAACAAAATCAAGATGAAAACTGACGATCCTCAACTCCACGTTCCTGCCTTTTCCCCCATAATGTTGGATTCTCTTACTGATTAAAAATCAGTCTATCAACATTTAGATATCTTAATATCATAGCCTCTAGAGTCTTCTGTTGTGAAGAAATTCACTATCCTCAGAGAAGAAATTTCTCCTCACTTCCGTCTTAACTATGTGACCCCTTATTTAGAGATTATGCCCTCCGATCCTTGGCATTCCCTCAAAGGGAAGTAACCTTTTCACATCTATCCTGTCAACTTCCTTGAGAATCTAGGTCACTTCTCCTACTTCTGTGTTCCAATGAGTACTTGTCAAACCTATACAATGTCTCCTCATAAGACAGTCCCTCCATATATTCTCTGGATTGCCTCCAACGTCAGTTTATCTTCCTTTAGGTTAGGAACATAAAACTGTTCACAGTATTTCAGCTATGGTTCTGACTGGTGTTTTGTAGCATTTTATTAAAATGTTCCTACTTTTATATTCCATTCCCTTTGAAATAAAGGCTAACATCTATTTGCCTTCCCAAATACCCTCTTGGGTAGCTAGCTTTTCTTTTGCTTCATTGACATGGACTCCAAAATCCCTTTGCTCCATAATTTTCTGCAGTCTTTTTCCATTTAAATAATATTCATCTCCTCTATTCTTCCTGCCAAAGTGCATGACCTCACATTTCTACACATTATATTAAATCTGCCAAGTTTTTGCCTACTTATTTAACCTGGCTATGTCCCCCTGCAGACTCTTCTATTCCCTATTCTTCAGGCTTGTAGCTTTTTAAAGTAATTTCATGATTCCTCTTGGATCTTTAATTTAAATTGTTCACCATGTTTGAGTCATTGTTTCCAATGAGTTCTTTCAACTAAAAGGAATATGTAACTGGTACAATGTATGTATTTGTTCCTTGAACATTAGCCTTCCCTATCCACTATCTTGATCTTTAATGAAGTGACCAGTCTTTACGGTCTATACACCTTTGCTCCACACCAGGTTTGTCAAAAAAAAACTGCAGATGCTGGAGTCCAGAAGCAGGAGGATAGAAGAACACAACAAGCCAGGCAGTAAATGAAGGTGCAGAAGTCAACATTTCAGGTGTAGGGTTATTGACACGTATAGGTTCTGAGAGTATAGGGTTACACCCAAAACATTGAGAGTGGCACAGTGGTTAGCACTGCTGCCTCACAGTACCAGGGACCCGAGTTCAATTCCAGCCTTGGGTGACTGTCTGTGTAGAGTTTGTACATTCTCCCTGTGCCTGTGTGGGTTTCTCCCACAATCCAAAGACCTACAGATCAGGTGAATTGGCCATGATAAATTGCCTGTAGAGTTAGGTGCATTAGCCAGGGATAAATAGAGGGTAGGGGAATGGGTCTGGGGTGGGATACTCTTCAGAGGGTCAGTGTGGACTTGTTAGGCTGAAGGGCCTGTTTCCATACCGTAGGGAATCTAATCTTTCATTCCTTTGTTTAGATTTCGGATCTTACCTTTGGATTTGCTGCTAGCCTTTGTTTTCTACTTTTCCATCTTGGTTTATCTCATTCTTGTTTCACCCCTCAGGTTCTTTTTCTCCCCCTGTCACTCTCACTTAAACCCTTCCCCACTGGACTGGTGAAACCCTGTGTGAAGACACTGATCCCAGTCCTGCAGAGGTATAATTTGTCTAGCTTGCACAATTCCCATCTTCCTCAGAATCTATCTCAATGCCTCAAGAATCTAAACCCCTCCTTCTGATATTATCTATCCAGCCACACACTCAGTCAATTCTCCGATTCCTAATCTCATTAGCACAAGGTACTGAGAGTAATCCTAAGTGCTTTTTAATTTTTTTCCCCAGCTCTCCATATTTTGCTTGCAGAGCACCATCTCTCTGTTTATCTATGCTGTTGGTACTTACATCCACCACAGTCTCTGGCTGTTCTCCCCCCATTCAGGATATCCTGGGACCACTCAGTGACATCCTTCACCCTGGCATCAGGGAGACAATATACTATTCTGGTGTCACATCTGCAGTCACAGAATCATCTGTTTCCCTTCTGATGGAATCCCCTGTTACTATTGTTATTGTACTTTTCTCTACCTGCCTGAACCATTCTTGGTGTCATAGACTTTCAAGTGGCTATGTCCCTTTCAGAAATCATCTCCTCTAGCAGTGTCCAAAACAGAACATCAATTTGAGAGGGAGAAGGCCCCAAGGGATTCCTATACTGTCTGCTGGTGATTTTACTCTGTCTGGTGTTCACCCATTCCCTTTCAGCCTGTGCAATATTTACCTGCAGTGTGACCACCTCACTGTATGCATTATCCATGAACATCTCTCTCAGTCTTGCTATTTCTCTACAGTGACTACATCTGCTATTTCAGATCCGAAACATGGATTATCAGGAACTGTAGAGCTGGATGCATTTCTTCATGTGTACCTATCCTGGATATGGGAAATGTCCCTGATGTCCCACAGTACACAGGATATAATACTTTCAAATCTAGCTTCATTTTGATTCACTAACAATGTTGGGAGTATGCAAACTAGACTGAAGCATTAATTTGACTTTGACCCAACATGTAGACTTTCATGATAAGCCGCACCTTACAGTTAGCATTAGCAGAAAGCCTCATTAATGCCTCTTTCCTAATGTTAATAGAGACAAAGCCAGTAATGTTTTACTAATCATTGAGCAACTCGGTATGATTTCTTCCATCCAGTACTATCTCAAGATGATGGAATTCTTCTGAAGTGTCCAGAATTAAGATCCTTCACATATCTTTTCGTGTTAAAGGAAAAGCTGTCCTTTGAGAATAAGACCCTGAAACCTCTCTGTATGGGTATGGGAGCAAATGTACCAAAAAGGGGCAGAAAACTGTTGACATATCTCAATCAATCAGCCTGGCACCCCTCTCTTCATCATTCAAAAGAACGAAATGAAAGTTTCCCGTTGGGCATCCTCACTTGTGGCAATGAAGGTTAAGAAAAAGAGAAATGGTGCAGCAGAGCAATTACCTCATTGGGCAAGTGATGGATAGAAACAGAAGAGATCACAAAATGGTTCAATTCATCTTCTTACCATGCTGATGAAAGAACTTCTACCAACAGCTCATCTCCCAGTTACCTTGCACGTTGTATCAGTAATGGTGATACCCGAGAATGAGATATCAAGCTAGCACAGCTGCGACATAGAGTAGCATGGTTTCAGAACAAAATATACGAGAAAAGCTCAACAGATCAGGTAGCAAGAGAAACCGGGTTTTCAGGTGGAATCTTCAGGTAGCAGAGGAGATGCAAAGAATGGTGGACAAGAAAATTTCATTGCATGCAAGTCAAAGCTCAGGGCCTTGCTGGCCAGATAAATCAAAGAAACAAGATCCTCAAAGGCTGGTCCACCTTTTGAAATTCAGTTGTCAGGAAGCCTACCTGGATGAATTTTCATCTCATTAAGAAGAATTATGTGCTCACAGGATCCCAATTAATTTCGACTCAATCAACAAGTCCATTTATTCAGATACCCAACTGCAGATATGAGAAATGTACCTGACAACCTTTATGTATTCCTGGACTTCAAGGTAAGTACATGCTGGTGACAATAACATTAAATCAAGGTTAGATTGAGTTAAGGTATAAAGTGTCCAAAGTGCTGGCCCAGCCCGAGTGCAAATAAAAAAAAGCACATTTGAAGCAACTAAAGGGATGAGGATGGTGGTGTGCTCAGACCAGGGAGAATTCAATGCAACTAAAAGGATGGACAATTGGTGGAGCATTGTCTGTTCTGGGGTAAGACACTGTCTGGGCTAAAGACTGGAAGGACGGGCTCGAAACAATTTCTGTCCTGACCTGTCCCAGGGACCTTTGTCAAGAAAGAGTCATGGGGTGATGGATGGCCAGAGCATGGTCTTTGCTGCAAGAAGCTCATTTCTGGAGGTGGATCAGAGTGGGGGATTTGGATATGGTATGGAGGGTGGGTGAGAAGCTCACTTCTGGGAGGACTGTACATTCTGGAAGAAGGGAATCATGGAGGTTGATGGCAAAGATGGTCTCCAGGCTGGGTGGACAGAGTTTAAGGGGGTTTGGGGACCTGGACGGATGTGTTACTCAGGTTTCAGGAAAAGGTAATATACACATGGATGGTATCGGTGGAAACATAATGGAGATTCAAGGGTAATGGGACTGCAATGAATACAAGGCAGTCAAAAAGTCAGAGTAGCACAGCATTGAAACAGACCCTTCAGTCCAACCCATCCATGCTGACCAGAAATCCTAAATTAATCTAGTCGCATTTGCCAGCATCTGACCCATGTCCCTCTAAAGCCAAAACTCCTTAAGTCCATTTTAAATCTTTTCCCTCTCACCTTAAAACTGCCTTCTATGCCCTATAGTTTTGGACTCATGGAGATAAAGTATGAGTGAACTGGATGGGTGATACAGGATAATCATAAAAAAATTTCAGTTTAACAAAAAAAATTCCAGTTGGAGACTCCTGGCACACAAACGATATGCGGTATGTGTGTGATTTGTTTGTAGCTCTATCATGTCCAGGCATGATTGAAACGGTTCTGTGGCAAACTCCCTGAAGGGAAGCTAATGATTGTGAGTGGCAGGCTTCACTCACCTGCTTTAAATCCCCCAGACAATGCCCTCTGCCTCTGTGGCCCCGAACATTTGGTCACAAGGAGCTTTCCTCTGTTATCACAAAAGATGGACCCTTCCATGGTAAGCAAGCTGGTTAAGGAGAAGCTCAGGAGAGGGATATTGTTTAAATTCTTGGATCACTGGGGTATGTTTTGTGGTAAGCATAAATTCTACAAGAGAGACGGTTTGCACCTTAATAGGTTAGGGACCAGTATTCTGGCAGGCAGGTTTGCTACTGCAACACAGCTACATTTAAGCTAAGTAGCGGGGGGGGAGGAACAAACTGAATGTTTAAGGAGGAAATTGAAGGGAAAGTTAGAACAAGGGAAGTCAAGAATGACAACTGTATCAATAAGGCGGAAAACTCAAACAGGGATCATGCTGGAAGGTTGAGTGAAATAGGAGTTGATGGGAAGGGTGAGGGCAGTACAAATTAAAAATACTATACATGAATGCACGAAGCATTAGAAATAAGATGGATGAACTGGAGGCTCTTTTGGAAATTGGCAGATACGATATTGTGAGGATAACTGAGACGTGGCTTCAAGTGGACAGGGCCTGGGAAATGAATATTCAAGGCTACATGTGCTATCGTAAGGACAGACTGACGGGCAGAAGGGGTGGGGTGGCCATGTTGGTAAGGGATGATATTCAGTCCCTTGCGTGGGGGGACCTAGAATCAGGGGATGTAGAGTCAGTGTTGATAGAGCTGAGAAATACTAAGGGTAAAAAGACCCTCTTGGGATTCATCTACAGGCCCCCAAACAGTAGTCTGGATGTCGGATGTAAGTTAAATCAGGGGCTGAAATTGGCCTGTCGCAAAGATGTTACTACAGTTGTTATGGGGGATTTCAACATGTAGGTAGACTGGGAGAATCAGGATGGTATTGGACCTCAAGAAAGAGACTTTGTTGAGTGCCTCAGAGATGGATTCTTAGAACAGCTGGTGCTGGAGCCGACCAGGGAGAAGGCAATTCTGGATCTGGTATTGTGTAACGAACCAGAATTGGTCAGGGACCTCGAAGTGAAGGAGCCATTGGGAAGTAGTGACCAGAATACAATAAGCTTCAATCTGCAATTTGAGAGGGAGAGGGTACAATCGGAAGTGACAATATTTCAGTTGAATAAATGGAACTATGGAGCTATGAGGGAGGAGCTGGCCAAAGTTCAATGGTGCAATACCTTAGCAGGGATGACAGTGGAGGAACAATGGTGGATATTTCTGGTATAATGCAGAAGTTGCAGGATCAGTTCATTCCAAAAAGGAAGAAAGATCCCAGGAGGAGGCATGGGTGGCCGTGGCTGACGAGGGAAGTTAAGAAACATATAAAGTTAAAAAAGAAAAAGTATAACATAGCAAAGATAAGGGGGAAAACGGAGGACTGGGAAGCTTTTAAAGAACAACAGAGGATTACTAAGAAGGAAATACGCAAAGAAAAAATGAGGTACGAAGATAAACTGGCCAATAATATAAAGGAGGATAGTAAAACTTTTTTTTCGGTATGTGCAAGGCAAAAAAATGGTTAAGACTAAAATTGGGCCTTTCAAGACAGAAACAGGGGATTATATTACGGGGAACAAAGAAATGGCAGAAGAATTGAATTGGTACTTCAGATCTGTGTTCACTGGGGAAGACACAAGCAATCTCCCTGAGGTAACAGTGACTGAAGGACCTGAACTGAAGGGAATTTATATTTGCCAGGAATTGGTGTTGGAGAGACTGTTAGGTCTGAAGGTTGATAAGTCCCCGGGGCCTGATGGTCTACATCCTAGGGTACTGAAGGAGGTGGCTCGAGAAATCGTGGATGCATTGGTGATTATTTTCCAGAGTTCAATAGATTCGGGATCAGTTCCTGCAGATTGGAGGGTGGCTAATGTTATACCACTTTTTAAGAAAGGTGGGAGAGAGAAAGTAGGAAATTATAGACCAGTTAGTCTGACCTCAGTGGTGGGAAAGACGCTGCAGTCTATTATAAAGGATGAAATTACGACACATCTGGATAATAGTAACAGGATAGGTCAGAGTCAGCATGGATTTATGAAGGGGAAATCATGCTTGACTAATCTTCTGGAATTTTTTGAGGATGTAACTCTGAAGATGGACGAGGGAGATCCAGTAGATGTAGTGTACATGGACTTTCAGAAAGATTTTGATAAAGTCGCACATAGGAGGTTCGTGAGTAAAATTAGGGCACATGGTATTGGGGGAAAAGTACTAACTTGGATTGAAAGTTGGTTGGCTGATAGGAAACAAAGAGTAGTGATAAACGGCTCCATTTCAGAATATAAGGCAGTGACCAGTGGGGTACCGCAGGGATCAGTACTGGAACCGCAGCTTTTTACAATATATGTTTATGATATAGAAGATGGTATTAGTAATAACATTAGCAAAATTGCTGATGATACTAAGCTGGGTGGCAGGGTGAAATGTGAGGAGGATGTTAGGAGATTGCAGGGTGACCTGGACAGGTTAGGTGAGTGGTCAAATGCATGGCAGATGTAGTTTAATGTGGATAAATGTATGGTTATCCACTTTGGTGGCAAGAACAGGAAGGCAGATTACTACCTAAATGGAATCAATTTAGGTAAAGGGGCAGTACAAAGAGATCTGGGTGTTCTTGTACACCAGTCAATGAAGGTAAGCATGCAGGTAACAGCAGGTAGTGAAGAAGGCTAATAGCATGCTGGCCTTCATAACAAGAAGGGATTGAGTATAGAAGCGAAGAGGTTCTTCTGCAGCTGTACAGGGCCCTGGTGAGGCCACACCTGGAGTATTGTGTGCAGTTCTGGTCTCTAAATTTGAGGAAAGACATTCTGGTTATTGAGGGAGTGCAGCGTAGATTCACGAGGTCAATTCCTGGAATGACGGGATTACCTTACGCTGAAAGACTGGAGCGACTGGACTTGTATATCCTTGTGTTTAGAAGACTGAGAGGGGATCTGATTGAGACATATAAGATTATTAAAGGATTGGACACTCTGGAGGCAGGAAACATGTTTCCGCTGATGAGTGAGTGCCGAACCAGAGGACACAGCTTAAAAATCCGGGTAGACCATTTAGGACAGAGATGAGGAGAAACTTCTTCACCCAGAGAGTGGTGGCTGTGTGGAATGCTCTGCCTCAGAGGGCAGTGGAGGCCCACTCTCTGGATTCATTTAAGAAAGAGTTGGATAGAGCTCTCAAGGATAGCGGAATCAAGGGTTATGGCGAAAAGGCAGGAACAGGATACTGATTAAGGATGATCAGCCATGATCATATTGAATGGTGGTGCAAGCTCGAAGGGCAGAATGGCCTACTCCTGCACCTATTGTCTATTGTTCAGTAAGAACATACCAAAGGCATCATAGAGCAGGTTTGGAGGGCAAGTCTCAAAACAATTATAACAGTATGTTCTAGTAGCACTGTTATTAACAGAATTGGAGTCAGCTTCTGCATGGTGTGAGACATCTCCTGATGTTGGGGGAGGTCAACATTGACTGAAAGATGCCGCAAGTTTGCAGTGAGTGAAGGCCAGTCCCAGTTGTTTTTGGATATAGCTCCCCCTAATAGACTGTTGATCCCAGAAGGTGTCCTTTACCATTCAACTTGCAAAACAAATTGCTTACATGAATAATGATCTAGAAAGCCTTGCACAAGGAATCATTCTCTTGGCCACTGCAGAACATGATGATTTCTAACATGCTCAATGCTGTATACAAACTGCACAACAGAAGATTCTAACAGAGGCTCGAGACTGATATAACCTTTCAGGATAGAGTATATCATACAAGTGCAAAAAACAACCTCAAGCATTTCTGATCACCAGCAGTCATCTATCTCAAAGTCAACTTGGCAAGCTCCCAGTATACCAGATGCCAATCATAAACCATTGTAATATTTGCAAATGATTAGATTCCATTTGCACTTCCAATATAATGTTGCTATCCCTGCTTCCATGCAGCAAGATCTTGGCAGGTGAGAAAGGTTGGAGGAGGTTCATGTTGGTCTGAGATAATGCTCGGATTCAATGTAATATGGAATTTTTATAGCATCCAGGCTTTCACTTCTAAGTGGCAAGTAACATGCCACCAAACTGCTAGGTAATGACTTCCTCCAACATCAGAGTCGATGAACTTCTTTTCGCTTTTAATGGCATTATCAGAAAGCTAAGTAGTGAGGACAGTTTTGGAGCAATTTATTTTTCACCATAGTGTGTTGGGAGTCTGGATTTCACTACCTTATGAAGATTTGAATCAGAAACTCTCAAAACAGTTAAGTAGCATTTTGATATCCATTGCATTCCCATAATGTGCAGGGCTATGGGCCAAGAGTTGGAAAGTGGGATGAGTGTACTCAGATCTCTGTGGGCCAGCACAGGTACAATGGGTTGAATAGCCTCATTCTGTATTGTCAATAGCTATGTCTCCACTATCACCCAATCATTTACTATTGTCATTCTGCATGTCACATTGATCACTAACCTCACTAGACAAGATACATACATGCTGTCACTGCAAGAGCAAGTCAGAAGCTTGATATTCTGTCATGATTGACTTGCCTCCTTTATCCAAAAGCTTTTCAATACTTCTATTTAGAAATTAGAATTGGAATATAGGCACAGGTTATGACTTTACTCACTGAAAGAAGAATGAGAGGTGGTCTTAATGAGACAAATAGGATCCTTAAAAGGCTTGGCAGGGTAAATGCTGAGAGGATGTTTCCCCTCATGGGGGAGCCTAGGACCAGAGGAATAAAGGAACTGAAATGAGGAGGAAATTCTTCTCTCAGACGGTTGTCTTTGGAACTCCTTGCCACGAAATTGCAGGAGCATAGTCCTTGTCCATGTTTAAGGTTGAGGTAGATTGGGGAACCAAGGATAATAGGGCAACTGCAGGAAAGTGGATGTGAGGAATGTCAGATCAGCTGTGATCCCGTTGAATGGGCTTGAGGGGCTGAAAGGTTTACTCCTTACAGTCTTAGAAACTTTTCTACTTTAAGACCCATCAACTGGCACACACAAAATGTAAACAGGCCGAAAAATATTTCCATATTTAACACAGTGAGGAACTTTGGTTTCCATAATTTAAATAATAGATTATTCCATGTGCAATGCTTAATGTGGTCATGCTAGTATGTTCACTTCAATCTCAAACTGTGGTCATGTGGTCAATTTACATATTTTATTGTGAATTCTGCTCCATACTATTTTTAGGAGGATCACGTTTATCTATACCATCTGCCAAACAATGCCTCAGATTTCAGGGAGGAGATAAGCTGAGACCTCTTGGAGTTGAATTGCCTTCAATTTTAGAAGAATAAAAATGAAAACTCCAGGCATATTGTCAATACTTCAGAGAATAGTTAACAATTTACCAGGTGGCTTGACTCACTAAGAGAACTGGTGGTGAGAAAGCAGTCATTGGGTTTGAAAACCTTCCTGTTGATTCAATAATCTGATTGTCAATATCTTAACAAGTCGGTCTTGTAATCAGGCATTTACTTGTCTCCTGTTTGAATGGCACTTATTCAGTTTTAGCTGATGACATTTCCCTACACTTGCAAGCCCTGTAAGTCCTGGCTCTTGCCAACCTTTCTGAGTTGACTCGAGAGTCTGGGTCTGTAGGAAGACAGAGTGCATTGCATATGAAGCAAGCATAAGTTCAGTGAAATGAATTTGTCAGTAAATTTATGTGGCAACTTGACCATGATCCCCAAAGTCATTTAATAAGATACTGCACATGTTGCTATATGATAAGAGCCCATGATGTTAGGGAAGTACATTAGAATGGATAGAGGATTGATCACCTAAGAGAAAAAAGCAACTTGGGATTAGAGGTTTATATTCAAGCTGTAACTTAGTGAAGTGCCAAGGTATAAGTACTCGGGCCTTAATTATTTATAATATGTATTAATGATGGAAGTGAATGCATTGCCATCAAGTGTGTGGATGACACAAAAATTGGTGGGAAGACAAGTGATAAGATGACACAAAAAGGCTACAGAGGGACATTGACAGGTTAAGTGAGTGGGCAAAAACTGGCCAATGGAATATGATGTGGAAGAATGTGAGGTTATGCACTTTGACAGGAAAAATAGAGGACCTGAATACTATTTAAATGAAAGAAGACCGCAGAAAACTACAGAACATACGGATTTGGGAGTCCTGGTACATAAATCACAAAACCTTCACATACAAGTGTGGCAGGTAATGGAGAAGAAAATTAAAACATTAACCTTTTTTTAAAGGGCTTTTCAAATGAAAGGTCTTGCCCAAACTATACAAGGCTCTGGTTAGACCATAAGTAGAATACAGTGAACAGAGTTGTAGCCCTTATACTGGATTAGTGGTGCTGGAAGAGCACAGCAGTTCAGGCAGCATCCAATGAGCAGCGAAATCGACGTTTCGGGCAAAAGCCCTTCATCAGGAATAAAAGCTTTTATTCCTGATGAAGGGCTTTTGCCCGAAACATCGATTTCGCTGCTCGTTGGATGCTGCCTGAACTGCTGTGCTCTTCCAGCACCACTAATCCAGTATTTGGTTTCCATCATCTGCAGTTATTGTTTTTACCTCGTTGATTTTAACCCTACTGTGAATCCTCTTGCAAGGATACCTGCCTTGAAGAAGTTTTCCTCCTCTCTCTACAAGAATCTCAGGGAGTCCCTCTCCCACTGCAACTCCCAGGTCATTTCCTCTGCCCTGAAGCTCTTCAACCATGTCGTGAAACAAACTCGCTACCACAGCCACATTTGCTTCCTCAGTGCCTGCTTCCGTAACCAACTCATCCCGCACGGACTCCGGACCACCTTTAAACCAGCAGAGTTCGGACCCGAACAGGACAAACAGTACAGACTACAGATTCAAAAACACCAGCAACAGTTCTCCTTCAAGATCCTCCGCTCCACGCTTGCAGCAATGCGCCGGCACCTAACCTCTCCACAGTCAGCCCTGCCCCAGCTGAGGGCCATACTCTCTCAGAATTGCAAAGGACCCACTCTGTACTACATCCTCAGGAGAATTCATACTCTCAAAAAGCTTTTATTCCTGATGAAGGGCTTTTGCCCGAAATGTCGATTTCGCTGCTCATTGGATGCTGCCTGAACTGCTGTGCTCTTCCAGCACCACTAATCCAGTATTTGGTTTCCAGCATCTGCAGTTATTGTTTTTACCAGAGTTGTAGCCCTTATCTAACAAAGGTAATTGGTTTTGGAGACAATCCAGAGAAGGTTAACTAGGTTGATCCCAGGTATGGAGGAATTTTCTGATGAGAAAAGGGGGACTAGGATGGACTTATACTCATTGGATTTTTAGAAGAAAAAGTTTATTTGAACATGTAAAATTCTTAGGGAGTTTGACAGAGTCTAGATTAAGAGGTTGTTTCCATTTATGTGAATCTAGAACCAGAGAGCATAATCTCAGAGTAAGAAATGGTCTGTCTTTCTAGGACAGAGATAAAGAGGACAGTTTTCTCTTAGGGCACTGAATCTGTGAAATTCTTTACAACAGAGGTCCATTGAGGCTCATTAATAAGCATATTCAAGGCTGAGACAGACAGAGTCATGCAACACAAACAGACCTGTCAGTCCAACTAGTCCATGCTGACCATAAACCCAAACTAAAATAATCCCATCTGCCTGGGCTTGGCCAATATTCCTGCAAACACTTTTTATTCATTAACTTATTCAAACGTCTTTTAAATATTGTAACTGTACCATCCACCACTCCCTGTGGAAGCTCATTCCACACACAAACCATTCTATGTAAAAAAGTTGCCCCTCATGTCTTTCTTAGATCTTTCTCCACTAACCTTAAAAATATGCCCCCAGCTTTGAAGTCCTCCACCCTGGGGAAAAGACAACTGCCATTTATCTTATTTGTACCCCTCATGATTTTATAAAGGTCACCCCTCAACTCCCTACTCTCCAATGAAAGAAGTTCCAGCCTCCATTCCTGGCAATACCTCACCAATTTGAATACATTCTTCCAAGAACAGGGTGACCAGAACTGCATACACTACTCAGAAGAGGCCTCACCAACATCCTGTACAACCTCGACATGATGTCCCAATTCCTACATTCAAAGATCTGAGCAGACAAGAGAAGCATGCGATACACCTTCTTAACCACCCTGTCTAGATTAGATTAGATTCCCTACAGTGTGGAAACAGGTCATTCAGCCCAACAAGTCCACACTGACCCTCTGAAGAGTAACCCACCCAGACCCATTTCCATTAGGACTAATATACCTAACATTATGGGCAATTTAGCACGGCCAATTCACCTAGTCTACATCTTTAGACTGTGGGAGGAAACCAGGGTACCCCAGTGGAAACCCACACAGACACAGGGAGAATGTACAAATTCCACACAGACAGTGTGGGCCTGAGGTGGGAATCGAACTTGGGTCCCTGGGGCTGTGAGGCAGCAGTGCTAACCACTGAGCCACCGTGCTGCCCTGAACTATGCAAGGTATGGAAGGATATGGACCAAGAGCAGGTAGAAGGGATTACTTAACTTTGGCGTCATGTTCGGCACAGCATTGTGCGAAAAGGCGTGTTCCTGTGCTGTACTGTTCTAAGTTTTATGTTCTAATGGAAGAAATAAATTATACAGAGAAGTTTTCTTTAATTTTTGTGTCTACCTGTGACACAAATGGCATCAGGTGTTGAGGGAAAATGCAAAAAAAATGGAATTGAGGATTATTAAATCATGATCAAAAGTGATCTCACTGAGTGGTGGAACAGGTTCAATGGCCTATTTCTGCTCCTATCTTTCACAGTCTTGTGGCCTTACATCCTATGAGACCCCAAAATCTACACTACTATTTTATAATGCGGGAAGAGGCAAGTCATTCCTTCAACTAACTGGTGAATTTAGCTGCTGACTCTGATGGAACTTGTAATATCATCTTATTTAAATATTGTGACACGTCGGGTGGCACAAGCTGATGGTACTTGGCAGTGTGAGCCAGTGCAGAGCAGCATTTGTGCCTGCAACATAGACATAAAGGCCCAGGCTGTGGAAAGAAATACCATTAATGAGTCCATTCCTTCGAGATCTCCAAACATTCATACTTGCCTCATTTCATCATCTGCAGGAAGATGATGTGAAGAAGAATGAACAGGACAATGACTGTAAGGCGGAGTTGGAAGAAACTCCCTACACATTATATGTGATGATAACAATGATGACATCAAAATCCAAAGGTATTAACATAGTATCCATACAAGAGATACTAGAAGAGTATTAGGAAGGAATAGGATTCCAACAACATCAAAAATTAATCAGATCCAAAAACTTGATTCTCACAGTATTGGTATTTTGGCATTAAACACATACTTCATAAAGAAAGAGATTATTTTGGACCCCATTGCTCGGTACCCGATTGTGCAAGCAGATTCAAAAGACTTATTAGATAAAAGAGGAATTGGTGTTTAAAAGGGATGTATTAAGAAGGGTGGTTGGTACATTGAATTTTGAGGAGAAAGTGAGGACTGCAGATGCTGGAGATCAGAGCTGAAAATGTGTTGCTGGAAAAGTGCAGCAGGTCAGGCAGCATCCAAGGAGCAGGAGAATCGACGTTTCGGGCATGATTCCTGAAGAAGGGCTCATGCCCGAAACGTTGATTCTCCTGCTCCTTGGATGCTGCCTGACCTGCTGTGCTTTTCCAGCAACACATTTTCAGCACATTGAATTTTGAGATGGAGATCAAAACATAGCAATAAATACGAGAGAGATTCAACAAGTTATACAGCATTTCAGATCAAGGAAGCCCTCAGAATCAAAAGCTTTCACATTTAGCAACAGGGTGAGTGGAAGGAAGGGTTGGGGGCTAGTCAACTGTAAGTTCAACAATCCCAGATCATAACTTTTCCCTCAGCTATTGATGATTATTCTCTTTCATGACTAAGTGTGAGGCCCTTCCCTTCAGTACCCTGTTCCATTCACAAGCTGGTGATGCCAATCATTCACCCATTAGACTCCTGACCACTGGAGCCTGATTCATTTTGCCAATTATTATGATTCCCATTGCATTTATCTATTTATATTTACCTTCTCTGAAACTTTTGCAACTCTGAAGCTTTTACAACTGTTCCGCACCTCAGTCCCTCACAAATCAGTCTGTCTTTTTCTTTATGGATATTTGTGTCGCCATCCTGGCAGCTTCCCACTCGGGTTCCTAGGATTAGCCATGATCTTACTGAATATTAGAGCAGGTTCCAGGGGCCGAATGGCCTACTCCTGTTCCTATTTCTTATGATCTTCTGGTCTTCAGTGCAGTTTTGCTGTAATAGTTTTCAGTTCTAAGGAGGGGCTAATTGCTGAAATATCAATTAACTTGAGTGCTGCTGCATTGATGCTGAGTACTGTTTTGTGTTTCTTTTTCAACTTTCAGCAATTGCATTTTTCTTCTCCCCCCCCCCCACCCCCACCGGAACGTAATTAATTAGCTTGGCCAGATACTAAAGTGCATTTAAACCAAATTAGGCCAGTGTGAAAGCTAAGGACTGTAATTTCTGGAAATTGAAAGTAACAACAAAACTTACTGGAAACACTCAGCAGGAGTGACACTATCTGTGAAGAAACTCTACAATCAGACTGGCAGCATTGAGAGATGCAGTTGCTTTTAAACAGGGTCAGGAAAGAGTGCTTGGGTTTGAGGGGATTGCTGTTTGGGAGAACAAATGGCAAATCTGCGATCAGATAAAGATGTAAATTAATAAAAGAGACGAGAATACAGGCAGTAAGAAGTGGTAATGGAACAAAAGATGTGCAAATGAAAAAAAGAGAATCATCTCAATAACTGGATGAGAAATTATGATCTGGATTTGTAGAATTCAATGTTGAGACCAAGAGAGTGTAAAGTGCTCAATGAGAAAGATGAGGTGCTTTTCCTTGATCTTACACTGAACTCCATTGTACACCTGATTTCAAGAAGGTGGTGGGTCTTGGAATTAAAACTTTACCCTTTATCATTTTAAGTCAACAGAGTATTAGGAACCTCGTGACGTCATGAGTCCCATGGCACCAGACTGTTTGTTCTAGTCAGTTAGGAGGTCCGTCAGGGAGTGTGCACCCAAAAAGGATGCGCTAGAGGGAATTTGTCATCTTTTTGAGGATACTTGGTACATGAAGTATGCATTAAAGCAGAGAAATGCTGAGAAAAGTGAGTTGAAGTCAGAAAATGCAGAACTAAAACAGAAACCTGAAACCCTAGGGACTGTCAGCCACGAAAGTGCAGCCTTCCAACTGGGAAAAACAGAATTAAAGGGAAAGGTTAAATCCCTGAAGTTTGCCAATCAGGAGAAGATAACTTACCTCTCAAGTTATCAAAGTCAGTTTGAAACAGCAAACAGAAATGCTGAGATGACAGTTTCAGGAGTCAAAAATTAAGTTTCAGGAACTTAACAATAAATTTAAAGATCTTCAGGCAGCCCTTAAAGTCGTGCATCGAATGCAGCTTGAGCAAAAAGTGCAGAATGCTCATCATTCTAAACGTTGGCAACAAAGTGATGTCTTGATGTCACAGATTTTCCAGCCAGAGAAGGTTATTCTGTAATTTTGAAGTCACATATTTTCCAACCAGAGAAGATTACTCCGTTATTTCGGACCAGTACATAGATTAGGGATGAAAGAGGGGATTCCAAAGTGATTGATGGCTGGACCCTAAATGCCGATCAATTCCCATAACTATGTAACGACTGAAAAAGAGAGAGAGAGAGAGAATGTGAGTATGAGAGAGAGCGAGAGTGAGTATGAGAGGGAGTGAGACAGAGAGCAAGAGAGACCGCGAGAGAGAGAGAGAGAGAGAGAGAGAGAGAGAGAGAGAGAGAGAGATAGAGACCAAAAGAGAGAGAGAGAGATAGAGACTGAGAAAGAGAGAGAGAGAGAGAGATAGAGACTGAGAGTGAGCCAGAGAGACAAGCATGGAGAGGGTGACAGCCAAAATCCTTTTCCTAAGGTGAGGGAGAATATAGGTTTAAGGTGAGAGGGAAAAGAATTAAAATGGATCTGAAGGAAAATATTTTCACAGAGGCTGGTGCATGCGTGGAACGAGCTGCCAGAGGAAATGGTGGAAGTAGGCACAATTATAACATTTAAAAGGCATCTGAATGGGTATATGAATAGGAAAGGTTGCGAGGGATATGGGCCAAATGCTGGCAAACGCGACCAGGTCAGATTGGGATGTCTGTTCAGTGCAGACAAATTGGAGCGAAGGGCCCATTTCCCTCCTGTAAGGACACTGTGTAAACTGTAAATAAGAGCACAAATAACTTTGATTTTTAGTTTGAGCTTCAGAAAAACTATGAAGCTGATTATTGGAATTGTATTGCTGGTTAGGCTGTGGCAAATGAAGTATGAAGTCAGCAGTAGGCATCCAGTACTGAGTGGAAGTGGACATAGTGTGTTTACATAACAAAACACTGACATGTGCAGACAGATAGTGTTGGGAAACTCCTCTGTCCCAACTTCACTCATTAATTTGACATTCAACACAGAAGCCATGTGTGTTTGTGCTGACAGAGTGTTCTGTAGGAAAAGAACGACTCAGAGAAGGGATAATTATATGAACTATGGGTAAAGTGTTGTATGAAAGTGTCCATCATGAATTGATACCAGTTATTCTGAATCTCTCAGGTATTCAGTTACCATCATGGTGTCCAAAGCCTTTAGCTAACATTTATAATGAATTGGTCAAGATGTTGTTTAATTAAGGGGGTTACACAATTACACAATTGAGGGAAAATGCAGGAAGTGCAGAAGTTTGATAGGAGTTGCTGTAGGCATCTACAGTGCAGACATTTCTGCAGTTGGTAGCCTAGGCATCAGTACTTCAAGTGATTGATTAGATCAATTAACTTCTCAAGTTAAAGGTGCTATGAATGATAACACTAAATGTAATAGGCAGGGGACACAAATTACAAAGCTGCATTTCATATCATTAATATCTTAAGGGTGGGCAACAAATGCTGGCCTTGCCATCAACACACAAATCCCTTAAAACATATAAAATCAGTCTTGTTCAAATGGTAGAGACAGAAACCCTCATCATATTTAAAACCATATTTATGTATAACATACAAGATTACAAACCAAGAGTTAGCACATGGGATTAGGAGAAACAGCTCAACTCTTGGTTGGATTCTGAGCTCACCAACTAGATATTCCTAGATGGAACTTCTTCTGCTCTATAGTTAGTTACATTGTTACATTATAGTTACATTGTAATCCTTAGGTTAGAGTTGAGCAAATCAAAGGCCACATATCAAGATGAAACTCAAACTCTAGCTGAGCCCAAGAAAGAATACATAACATTCTTATCTTTCTTTCTTCCACAATAAGCAAGCTTAGTAAATGGAGAATTATTGACTATAACTGCAGCAGTTCACACTTATAGTTCCAAGTGTTATCGAGTAAAAGCCATGAATAAATCATGCCTCCCATAAAGTATTTACAATAACATGACCATGAAGAACAAGTATGTTAGATTTCTGTAAATAGGGATAATAAAGTTGAAAATTGTTTTTTTTGTTCAAACAGAAATAATGAGAGACTATAAAGAGGTATCAGTAGGGGATACAGTGATTGCAACATCTATTTAGTGAAGGATTGGAACTGAAAGGCTTACAGATTGATTATTTTTTCTATGGGCATAAGTGTAAACTGCAACAAAAGCCAGGGAATAAATTGTCAATCACTTTACAGTCTATTGAAAAACCAATGTTACAGAATCCAGCTGAATAAAAGGTGGAAATTGAAACATGATTCATCTAAGATAGGTCGCATTTAGAAAATCTATTCAAATTGTGAACTGTAAGGTACCATGAACTAAAGCAATGTGAGTGCTATTCAATGATGGTTCTTGATCAGTTTATTTTTTAAGAAGAGTTCTATGATTGAAGTAAAAATTGAGTAAATATGATTGAGTAAAGGAAAAAGATTTAACTTCACTATTTGGCTCATTAGCTGATATAAAACATAAGGAAACTAGAAAGGAAAATATTAGTAAACAGATAACTGTGATCTATGTTACCTGTATAAATAGTTATTAATAATTAAGTCACATTCTGGCATTCTAAGTACAGTATTCCACCCGTACCTGTGGGGATATGCTCCCCACAACAAATCGCGGAAACCCAAAACTGTGGACAGGAGCGAACCCATTCCAATGGGAAACGTACCTTTCTGGCAGCCTCCTGGTTCTTGGTTCTGGAATGTTCCCTAGAATATGTTCTGGCCACGGGAAATGGCAGGTAACTGAAACTGCGGAAAACAATTCCACGGATGCAGGGATTTCCCTGTATTCACTAAATTGATTTGAAAAGCAGCATGGTCTAAGGTAAGGTAGATGGGTGCTTAGGAAGATAACGCACCAGGTCAGGAGGAAAATGCATTAGAATTTAAACGTCAAAAAAATCAACTTCACAATGTGTGAAGTGCTGGATAGAGTTCAATGATCATAGCTTTTATTCTCTCTTTTGTCCTCTCTACTGAGGTGCACACCTGAGTAACCAAGTCTTTAAATCTGGTTCATTCACCAGCATTGGCTACCTTTTTGTGAGCTGCGAAACCATATCTGATGCAATGAAGAATTCACTTCAATTCGTTTGGTGTTCTATTTCATGGCATTAATTTGCTACAGTCTATCATAGACTCTATGGTCACCAGAACAGCTCAAGGTAATTCTGCAAGACCATCTTTAATCTCCTTGCTGAAAGTCAGCAGCCTTCCAACAGCCCTGGTTCAGCCATTGAGTAACACTGTATTGGAGCACTATGACAGGCAAAGACCATGGATGACAAGCACTAAGGGAATGCACTCACGAATGACCAGTTGACATTGAAAGCAACATGGCAACTTTGGATTGTTACATTTTGTTTGGAATGCTCATTCTATGTTGGCTATTACTGTTGCAATGTGGCCAAATGGACGCTTGATGTTCTGTAGTAGATGGAAGGTAAGGTGTGGGATTGCTGGGAAATGGAAAACTGGGGTTTGTTTCCTGATATTTAGTCTATTTAGAGACTATTTAGTTTATCACAGTTTTCCCAACCAGAAAGAAACTATGGTTGACTCGTTTCTCTCTCCTCCGCCTCCTCTGCATCCTCTGCAGTTGACTGCTATAAAGCTGGTGATGAGCACTATGCCATGATGATGTGGTTATGCAGCATGCAGCAGATAACCACAGGCTTTTGTGTGTTCCTTCAGGTCAATTCAAGCATCAAAAATGTATTCTTCCAGCACTCCTCTCTCCTGTACTTCATTTGGAAGCATGACTTCTGTAGTTTCTATGTTGTTCACTCGTGGGTGGATTACACGAGAGTCATGAGCCATGTGGTCAAAAGATAGCCTTCATCAACCCCAGTTACTACCCTCTCATTTGTTTTGGTCATTCAGATAGTACAGCAGACTGCAAGAGAATGCAAGTAGCATGACTGCTCCCAGCACTCCCAGTATTGACCAGCCAAGATATGCTGCGTGTGTGGTCATACCAACAGAATATCAAGGGAGTCAATACTCTCTTGGTTGTGTTACATTTCAGAGTTGACAATGCGGCACCTGCAAAATAACATGTGCAGTGGGTAGCCTGCAATATGGGGAAGATAGTAATACTGCCAAAGATGTGTGCTCACTCTGCCTGCTTATCTTTGGCAAGAGAGAGAATAAAATGTGTTCAATAGAGACAGAGGGAGGGAAAGAGAAAGAGAAAGAGAAAGAGAAAGAGGGTCCAGTGACAGAGACAGTCAGTCATGGGCACTTAAATAAACAGCTATGAGAGGAGGCCTTGAAGGCAGAAATATCAAAACAAATGAGAGAACAAAAAACAGACTTCAGAAAATCATGCGAGGGGAAGAGAAAAATGTCTGAGTGTAACATTACAGGAAAGTTATGATTTAATCATTCGTTGAAAATGTGCTTTAGGGACTTTCAACTACAATAGTTTTGAAAAGTATATATTCTGAACTAACATGATGAAATAAAGAATTTATCAGTGCCAGGGAAGATGATGTGAATGTAAGGGGAATGAATTTTACTTCCTACCAATCTCCAGTTTTTAGCTAATAATACAAGTGTACAATTAAAGTAAGTCAAAGAAATTAACATTACAATTAGTAAAGTACCTTAAATCTTGACCTAAGATATGATAGGGCAGCTCAGCCAAGTGGAATGTCCATTCAATGGCCTGTGGGGAGTTACAGACCCTTTTCATGATCTAGACAAGCCTATGTACAGGAAGTGTCATGAGCTACACAACCTTGAGCTGCAAGTCTCAGAGCTCAAGTAGGGTGAGAGTTACAGATGCATATTCATGTGGCAGAGAACTGTGGAGATAGCGCATTCAAAATAGTGGCTACATCAAGTCATAGGGGTCAGTAGGCAGATAGTGCAAAAGTACTCAGAGATCCTGCTCACTAACTAGTTTTCAGTTCTGGATGTTGATGATCCTTGAAGGAATGCAGCAAGATCCAAACCAGTGGCACTATGGGTTATCCACCTATAGAGGAGGAGAGGACGTTCAAGGACAATACCGATTGCTGATGATTTTGTCAGAGTGCTGTCAGACTTTTCGGTGACCCTCAATGTGCCTCCAGGATGGTCTATCACAGAATAGCACCAGTACAGTTTTCTGGGGGAGGGTGAATTAGTATGCAGAACACAAAATTAGTATGAATGACATCGGTAGGAAAGGGGAAATGGTTCTGCAATTAGACTTTAGGGAGCTTAGTTCAAAAATTAAAAAGAACAATCTCTAACAAAAGTAATCTCCAACAAAGTAATCTCCAGATTACTTCCAATGCCACAGCCAATTGAATACAGAGATAGCAGGATAAGATAAATCAATATATAGCAGGAAAGAAAGTGCAGCAGAGAGAGGGGGAGCACTTTAGATTCCTGGAACATTGGGATTGATTCTGGGGGAGAATCAACTGTACAAACCAGGCAGGGTGCATGTGAACAGAGTTGTGTCTGAGTTCCTTGCAGGACATTGTGCTAATGCTGAAAGGTGGTTTTAAACTAATTCAATAGGGTTTCGGTAACAGGAGTGGATATTAGGATTTATATCAGAGTATGCAATATTGGGAAAGGCACTAAAATAAAGAACAGTAAGTTAATAAAGACAATTCTGTGGCTGTATCTCTGCAATCTTACTGACTATACTTAATGTATTCACATACATGGAGTGTAACAATAATTTAGACTTCAATTCTCTCTTCCTTACTCCAAATTATACAGTCATAGTCACAGAGTCTATGAGTTGGAGTAAGGAAGAGAGAAATAAAGTCTAAACCAGTATGATACTATATACTCCCTACATTCTCATACATATGGTATAACACTAGTTTGGACTTCATTTCTCTCTCCCTTACTCGAACTCGGACTCTGACTCTGACTGCATGATTTGGAGTAAGGAAAAGAGAAATAAAGTCTAAACTAGTGTTATACGTTTTGGTATGTGAATGCAGAAAGCATAGTCAATAAGATGACAGAGATACAGCAACAGATTTCCTGGAGGATTATAATGTTGTTGAATGCTGCTTGAGGAAAGCCAAATCTGTCTGTTAAATATTCCTGATTCAGAAAAAAAAGGAACATTATTAAAAAGGAGGAATGGGTGTCATTTTTAGTTCAGAGGAACATTGCAGCACTGGAGAAACAGGATGTTTGAGAGACTTCAAAGACAGAATCAAACTGGCTAGAACTTAGGAATAACAAAGGTGCACTTATATTGCTTGGTGTAATGTATATACCATCAGCCGATGGGAAGGAGGCAGAGGAAAAATTTGCGATGATATTACAGAAAGGCATAAGCTTCATAGAGTGGTGATGAGGGTAGCTGTAATTACTGTACATGGACTGGATAGTGGTATTGTAAGGGCAAACATTCCTCAATTGTGTAAAGGAGAACTTCCTACAGCAGTGTGCATCCAGTCCAACAGAAAAGGAGACAAAAAATAACACAAGATTTATCGGTTGCCACCTGCTATTATGAATGAGGAAAGAAGAAGGTTTTATTGTTGGAAGGAATGAAAACTAGCCTTCAAATGAAGATAGGAATGAGGACAATGGCCATCCATTATGAGTAGCTGTTCCATAGTCATTGGCCTAAAGATTTCAGACAATTGATTGATTCACTGTAAGTTACCAGCCAATAGAAATAGGCGATAGCAACAAGTGCTCAGGGGCAGAGGGCAGTCCTGGTCTGGCAGCCTTTATAGGGCCGCAGTCCTTATCAGGGAGCCATCTTCTCAGAAGGAAAATGGTTGAGAAGAAAAATGCAGGCAGGAGTTCTCCAACACTGTCTACAGAGCAAGATGTTACCAACAGCCTATTTGTCATTTTGTATCAGTGAACCATCTTCAATCATCACAGTTGTATACATTCTTTGTCTAATTAACTAATCTGTCATCATATCTGAACTTCTGCTTCTTAACAAATTGAATACACTATCAGAAAATTGCTACAAATTGTTGACTGCCTACATTAGGTAACTGTCATGATTTGGAGATGCTGGTGTTGGACTGGGGTGTACAAAGTTAAAAATCACACAACACCAGGTTATAGCCCAACAGGTTTAATTGGAAGCTCACTAGCCTTCAGAGCATCGCTCCATCAGGTGGTAGTGGAGGGCTCAATCCTAACAGAATTTATAGCAAAATTTACAGTGTGATGTAACTGAAATTATACATTGAAAAATTGATTGTCTGTTAAGCCTTTCATCTGTTAGAATACAGTGATAGTTTCACTGCTTTCATGTGTAAATCACAAAACCTTTTTTTAAAAAGTTGCATTCTCAGGTTAGCTGTTAACAATGGTGATAGCTAGATAATATGTTGAAGGTGTTGGCTCCCTGTGTTCTCTGTCTATGCCATGATGTTTAGATTGATTCTAACGGAGGTTTACATGAATTCCTGTAGTTTTTGAGCTCAGAGTTCGACATAAATCCATGCAGTTTTTGAGCAAAGTACAATGTAACCCTACAAGTACAAATTCACCCCACAAAATATATGTGTGCATGTGGGTCTTTGTCTGTCTATGTGTCTGCCTGGGTTGGGGGTTGTGAGTGTGAGAAAGTGTATATGCGTGTGTGTGTGTGTGTGTAGTGATTGCCGAGTGTCTTAAGTCTGTGAGGGGGTGCATGTGTGAGTGTGGGAGTGTGTGTGTCTAAGGGTGCGTGTGGGTGTCTGTGTGCACATCTATGTATATGTGTGTGCGTGTGTGTATAGGAGTGCGTGCATGAATAGGAGTGCATGCATGTGCATGTGTATAGGAGTATGTGTGTGTGTGTATAGTGCAATGGTGGTCACCTAGAGTGTGACATGAACCCAAGGTCCCGGTTGAGGCCCTCCCTATGGGTACCGAACTTAGCTATCAGCCTCTGCTTGGCCACTTTTCGCTGCTGCCTGTCCCAAAGTCCGCCTTGGAGGATGGTCACCCGAAGGTCCAAGGTCGAAAGTCCTGGGCCACCGAAGTGTTCCCCAATTGGGAGGGAACTCTCCTGTCTGTTGACTTTTGTGCGGTGCCCATTCATCTGTTGCCGTAGCCTTTGCTCGGTTTCCCCAATGTACCATGCCTCCGGGCATCCTTGCCTGCAACATATAAGATAGACAATGTTGGCTGAGTCACAGGAGTACCTGCCATGCACAAGATGGGAGGTGTCCCCACGCGTAATGGTGGTATCTATGTCCACACTCTGACACGTCTTGCAGTGCCTACCGTGACAGGGTTGTATGGAGTTGTCCTGAAAGCCGGGCAGCTTGCTATGAACAACGATCTGTTTGAGGTTTGGCGGTTGTTTAAAGGCATGTAGTGGAGGTGTGGGGAAGGTCTCGATGAGGTGCTCATCCTCATTGATAATGTGTTGCAGGTCACGAAGAACATGGCATAGCTTTTCAGCTCCTGGGAAGTACTGAACAACAAATGGTACCCTGTCGGTTGCAGCACGTGTCTGTCTCCTGAGGAGGTCATTACAGTTCCTTGTTGTGGCACGTCAGAACTGGCGGCCGATGAGTTGGGCATTGTACCCCGTTTTTGTGAGGGCATCCCTGAGTACTTCCAGGTGTTTCTGAGCAAAGGCTACGACAACGGATGAATGGGCACCGCACAACAATCAACAGACAGGAGGGTTCCCTCCCAGTTGGGGAACACTTCAGTGGCCCAGGACATTCAACCTCAGACCTTCGGGTGACCATCCTCCAAGGTGGACTTCAGGACAGGCAGCAGCAAAAAGTGGCCGAGCAGAGGCTGATAGCTAAGTTCGATACCCATAGGGAGGGCCTCAACCGGGATCTTGGGTTCATGTCAATTACAGGTGACCACCATTGCACTACACACACACACACACACACACACACACACACACACACACACACCATTTTGTGGGGTGAATTTGTACTTGCAGGGTTACATTGTACTTTGCTCTAAAACTGCATACTTTCATGGAAAACTCTTATCTCACTTTTTAGATTAGAATCAATCTAAACATCATGGCATAGACAGAGAACACAGGGAGCCAACACCTTCAACATATTATCTAGCTATCACCATTGTTAACAGCTAACCTGAGAATGCAACTTTTTAAAAAAAGGTTTTGTGATGTACACATGAAAGAAGTGAAACTATCACTGTATTCTAACAGATGAAAGGCTTAACAGACAATCAAATTTTTCAATGTATAATTTCAGTTACATCACACTGTAAATTTTGCTATAAATTCTGCGTTAGGTCCCTCCACTACCACCTGATGAAGGAGCGTCGCTCCGAAAGCTAGTGTACTTCCAATTAAACCTTTTGGACTATAACCTGGTGTTGTGTTATTTTTAACTTAGGTAACTGTGATCTCAAACTCACTATGATCAACAATACATTGAACAATGCAACTGCTGTCGCATTTTTGTGTGCCTGAACACAAGTCATGTAGTTTACCCCTGCAACAAGCTTTGCAGCTAATGGTTGTAACAATCAAATGTTGAAACTCCTTGGAACTCTTCATTCCTTGAATGTTACCATTTTCACACAATTTTGGCTTACAGTGCAAATTGCATAAAACAAAAATGGCTTTTACAAGCTCTGAAACCCTCCGAACAATCCTATCATCAGCAACAGTAAGGAGAAAATCAATCAGTAACTAATCTGAAAGGTTGATGATTCAATAGCATTAGTGAGAGGATGTCCTAACTGCTGCTGACTGCATTTTCAACTGTGCATGGGCAAGCTGAAGTAGTATTAAAATAGCAGAGATATGATGTGTGCACTAACAGCATGAAAAACCAAGCAGTTGAAGCACTTAAGAGGTGAATTTTGCCCCCAAACTATTTAATCTTAAAGTTAAAGGCTTTGAAAAGGGACAAATTTCCTGTGTTTTCCCAGAGTGTTTTGTGGAGTCAATATGGACATATCACAAACCTTCATTCCACCATGTCAAAGAGACAGATTGATGTTCACGTTTTCTGAAATAAGTGATCATGCCTGAGCCTCTCAAATCAAAAATGCACAAGTTGATTCAGTAGGGACGTTATCAGCAGGGAGCGAGAATTGCAGTCCAGGCAGTCTCTGTATTTCCCAAATTTAATTTCCATTGAGAAATGTGTAATAGATGACTGAATCAATACTATCCATCTACACTCCTAAAGTCACAATTCCTCCCACACCGGAAAATTCTGTGTTTCTAAGTAATGTTCTATTTATAGTATAAAAATAAATAAATTCCTCCACTGAATGTCATCTTATTTCTCAATAAATCTGCTATAATGATGTCTTGTAACAATTTAGAACACAGGCAGAATGCAATGATGTTCTGCCCTTTTCTCCTCTGCACTGCTTCCTCACATAGGTGCAGAGGAAACATTGTTCCTATAACTCTATTCTGGATCAGTAAAAGTACGCTTTGACTGGGTTTCTTCAAATTTAGGTTTATGAAGGAAACTGACAACTGAAATTAATATTGTATGACCTTTACCGAAAGGCAACAAGATTCCTTGAGGCATTATTACAGCAGATTTATTGAAAAATAATATGACATTCAGTGGAGGAATATCTTTATATAAATATACTAAAAATAGAACATTAGCTAGCTTAGAGGGATACAAACCTGTCACATTCAAGATTCAAAAGATACATTTACAAGCTACAACAGCAAAAAGCTAGATCAGCTTATCAAACTGAGTCAAACTTTGAGAGCTTGTTAAGATCTAATAGTACAGGACCAATCTTATGGTGACTTAAGAATATCAGCACCTAAATCATTGCGGGCTGTGCTTCATTACATGGAGATTTTCAAGACCAAAGGGCAATATGCTGCAAGCAGGGATAACCCTGAATTTAAAAGAATATTTGTTTGCATGATGTGACTCTTGGTTACCAGTAACTCGAAATTGCATTAGACCAGTTAAAGCTCACATAGTTATTTGATGCTTAGATGTGCTTTCTGTAGGTAGTAGCTTAACATGCTAATCTCCAGAGTAACATCACCATTTAGAAGGAACAGGTCAAGCGTGTGATGGATTATTTTTCACCTGCCTGAAGGATTACAAAAACACACAAGAAACTCTGTACCATCACTGTCCAAGCATTTTACTTGATCTATACTCCATCACTAGGCTAAATATGTTGTCCATCAAGCACTGGCATCTGTGGTATTAGTCTGGATTATCTATAAATTATAGTGCAGTAATTACAAAGGCATCGCAAATTCCAAGCCCTCCACAGCCTGGAAGGACAAAGGCAGCAGACACATAAGAACAGTGGTTCAAAAGGTGAATCATCATTCACTTCTGAAAGCAACTACAAATGAACAAAACATATCAGCCTTGACAGCTACATCTTAAAATTCAAAAAAATCATCTGCATATAAGAGCAAACCTTGGGGAGGGTGGGCAACTAGATTATAATAGGGAATCCATCTGCTTTAAAAAGGATTGTTGCCACCCACTCATTACAAAGCCTGTGATGGGCTGAGCATAACATTAATGCCAGTTTGTGCAGAAATACTCAGGATAATATTGATAAGACTGATGGGGAGGGACTGGCATAGTGTTAATACCACTGAGCCACTAATGCAGAACTCCAGACCAAATGTCCCAGGGAGAGAGGTTTGAATCAATCATGACAGATGGTGAAATTTGAATTCAATTTTTAAAATCTGGAATTAAAAAATAGCGTCATAAAAACCATTGGTGATATAAAATTGATATTATCCACCAATGTTGTTTTCGGAAGGAAATCTGTCGTTTGTACTACGGATGCCCGACCTGATACTCCAGACCTACAGCAATGTGGTTAATTCTTTAACTGCCCCCTAGGGAAATAGGTAAAGACAGTTAATGCTGGTCTAACCAGCATTACTCAAATTCCATGAACGAATATTAATAACTAATTAATACCATACGCTATTGAGCTGGGTTAATAATTCATTCATAGATTCATACAGCGCAGAAAAGGCCCTGTGCACCAACATAACTACCACTAAAACAGCACTATTCCCAAGGTGCGCTAATCACAAAATAAAAATAAAAAGCTTTTTAAGAGGATTTTGGACTTCAAAATTCATAATAACTTGTTTAAATTTCCATTACTTGGCTTTTAAATACTTAGTCAAGAATCATACAACACCAGGAAAGTCCAACAGGTTTATTTGGAAGTACAAATAAACTGCTCCTTCATCAGGTAGTTAGTGGGGCAGGATTATAAGACACAGAATTTATAGCAAAAGATCAAGGTGTCATAAACTGATGCAATTTTAAATACTTAGTCTTGCATGCTAATGTATGTGCCTGTCTGTTTTGGGGAATGGGGCTGCTCTCAGTGATGTTGGAGTGGTATGGATCAGAGTAGTCTGGGGTGAGTGTAGAAAGATGGGGTTGGAGGGAGGGGTTGGTCACATTAGGTTTTCAATCTTCTGACATTTCCTCTGAAGTCTCAAACATCAAGGGTGTTTTTCAGTGGGTTACAAATGCACAGGAAATTCTTATTGGAATCTTCAATTTCCTAGATTTTTCCTGTGGAGTTTGCAGAGTCTGGAACTCCAAAGGACTTGCCCCATAACTTCAGTCTGCACTGCTCCCTTGATTACTGGATCATTGGAATAGCTGGGCATATAAAAACATTTCTGTGTAGATCAGCTCATTTTATTCTGAATTGTTCTAACTGAGCAGTCTTCACATAAAAGCTGACATTGTGGCTTTCTTTACTTGGTGTCATTTGTTGCTATACATAGAGACAGAATTTCATGGATTTCTATTGGTTTCCATCTAATAGAAAGGTAAGGAGGGAAAGCGTAGAATGAGCAATTATATGGCCCAGCAGTGGCGTTTCAAAAATAGGATAAGCATTGAAGCTTGGGCCAGAAGCATGTGAATCGGTGAGACTCCTTTAATGAGCCCCAGTCATCGTTTCACACTGAATATACAATGGAGAAGCGATTTTTGAGATTTGTAGCTCAGGTTGAGGTTCTGGATGTACATTTGTTCGCTGAGCTGGAAGGTTTTTTTTTCAGACATTTCGTCTCTATACTAGGTAACATAATCAGTGAGGCTCCGGTAAAGCGCCAAATAACCAAAGACACAACCACTAGACAGTGCCAACGTCATCAGCAAAGACAACATCCTCAAGCTAGTGGACCTGTGCCTCACCACCCACTTCACATTCAACAACAAAGCCTACAAACAAGTCAACGGAACACCCATAGGATCACCAATATCAGGGTTCCCAGAAGCAGTAACGCAGAGACTCCAACAAACAGCCCTCCCAAATATCCAACCCAAACTTTGGGTCTGCTATGTGAATGACACCTCTGTCATCACAAAGCTGAACAAATTAGAGGAAACCTCCAACACCATCAACAATATCCTTACTGGCATAAAATTCACAAAATTGGAGGAGAGCAACAAACTCCCCTTCCTAGATGTCACAATGGAGTGAACAGTCAATGGGGAACTTCAAACTAGTGTCTACAGGCAAACAACATACATGGACCCAATACTTAACTCCAGAAGCAATCATCCCAACAACCATAAACGGAGCTGCATCAGGACATTATTTCAACGAACAACAAGAACTACAAACAGCAGAAGAAAAATATCTTTACAGCACATACAAGAAGAACGGATACCCAATAAACACAGTCCACTGATTTCTCAACAACAAACCCAAACAAGCAGGCACAAAGGGCCCAGAAACTCTAGCCATAATTACCTGACATCAAAGGCAAATCTGAAATAATTTCCAGACTACTCAGACCTCTTGGCATCATGGTAGCCCAAAAACCTACCAACACACTTAAACAACAGCTAATGAACCTAAAAGACCCCATACAAACAACCTGCAAAACTAATGTCATTTACAAAATACCATGCAAGGACAGTAACAAACACTGCAGTTGGACGATCAGGCAGAAAACTAGCCACCAGGATACATGAACATCAACTAGCCAACTAAAGACACGACCCTCTGTCACTAGTATCCTTACATACAGATGAAGGACACCACTTTGACTGGAACAACACATCCATCCTAGGACAAACTAAACAGAGACATGCATGGGAATTACTAGAGGCCTGGCATTCAGGCTGGAACTCCATCAATACACATATCGACTTCAACCCCACTTACCAACCTCTGAGAAAAAGAATCGGAAATGATATCACCCATGACAACAAACCAAGAGACACAAATGGAAAGTGGGACAGAACACCAGTGTTTCACTGGAGACTCACTGATAGTTACTGCGTATGGTGACAAAATATCCGAAAACTTCTGATGTCATTTTGTGTAATTTCTGCAAGAGTCAATGTTCTCTAATTTAACAATTCTTGCTACATGGTTGTTATCATCCAAATGAGCAAAGCTGTTGAATACTGCACAATTACAACTTTTGACGCAAGAATTTTTTGAAAAATTCATTCATAGCAATATTTATTGTCCATCCTTAGTTCCCCTTGAGAAGGCAGTGGTGAGCTGCTGGCTTGAAATTATGTCATCCATTTGCTGCAGATAGACCAATTGTGCCGTTAGGGAGAAAGTTGCAGGATTTTGACAAAGTGAACCTGATGCAACAGCGAGGTATTTCTAAGTCAGGATATTGAGTGACTTGGAGGGAAATCAATTCATATATTGTCCAAATTTTTTTTAAATCTGAAAAACCATTATGTTGGTGTTTACTCCTTCTACTTCCTACCTCGGCATTGCATTCCAGATTTCTACAACACTCTGGGTGAAACATGTTTTCCTCAAATCCTTTACCATAAAATTACACTCGCTTGTTATTGATCCTTCAACGAAAGGGGACAGCTGCTTTCTATCTACCCTGTCTGTCTATGCCCTTCATAATCTTATACATTTCTATCAGGTCCCCCAAACCTTACCTGCTCTAAAGAAAACAACCTGGCCTTAGCCTGCATCTCCTCATAGCTAAAATGCATCAAACCAGACAACAACCTAATGAAAACCCAAAAGACTGCAGATGTTGCAAATCAGAAAAAAACAAAAGTTGCTGGCAAAGCTCAGCAGGTCTGGTGGCATCTGCGGAGAGAAATCAGAGTTAACGTTTCGGGTCGAGTGACCCTTCCTGATAACCAGGAAGATGTTCAACTATATGCAGAAGATAGGGTGGGAGGGAGGAGTAAATGATAAGGGGAAATAGAGCCCAAAGAGAGAGAACAGCTGTACAAAAGAGTGGATAAAGATCTGGCTAGGAGGGTGAATAGCTGTTAATGGGTACAGCTAGTGTCTAACAATGGGTGATGTGTAAAAGCAGGCTATGTGGTAACAAGGCTGGTTTGTCGGGCTGGGGCTAAGTTATTGAACTCAATATTATGTTCGGAGAAAATGAGGTACCGTACTTGCAACTTGCACTGTAGCAAGCCTGATTCAGAGATACTGGCCAGGGAACAGGGTGGTGTTTTGTGGTAGCAGGCAAATGGAAGCTCAGGGTCATTTTTGCGAACAGAATGCAAGTGCTTTGTGAAACAGTCACGCAGTCTCTGCTTCGTTTCCCCAGTGTAGAGGAGACCACATTGTGAGCAGCGAATGCAGTAGACTAGATTGAGAGAGGTACAGGTAAATCATTGCTTCACCTGGAAGGCAGGTTTGGGTCCTTGGATACTGAGGAGGGATGAAGTGACTGGGCAGGTGTTATAGCTTCTGCGATTGCCATGGAAGGTGTCATGAGGCTGTGGGGGCGGGGTCCAAATGTTGGGAGTGAAAGAAGAGTGACCAGGGTGACCCAGAGTGAATGGTCCCTGCGGAAGGCTGACAAGGGAGGGGAGGGGAATGTGTGTCTGGTGGTAGTATCTCACTGGAGACAGCTAAAGATCCTCTGGATGTAGATGCTGGTGGGATGGTAGGTACGGACAAGAGGAACCCCACTTACTGTCATGTATTCACTATCCCTCCTGACCTCCTACTCTCCAGAGCTACATGCTGTGTACATAGCAAAGGTCTCAGTTTAATCTTTCTGAATCCCCATGTTAATGAATTTCAGGCACGACATGATACTGAACGCTTCCTCCATCACCTTCGTCTCTGTGCCAATTTCTTCAGACAAAAATCCTCTCCATATCCCACTCACCCCTTCGCCCAGCTCCAACACTCTCCCTCCAACTGGAACTTCCCTCTGGCCTTTTACCTACACTCGATCTGTTAATTCAGAGCTGTCAATGTGACACTGGTCACCTCAATTTCTCTGCGCTGCCCCCTGCCCATTTGAACCCATCTCCCAGGAATTGACTGCACTCCATGCTCTCAGATCCAACCCAGACTGTGTCATTAAACCTGCTGACAAGGGTGGCAGACTGACCCCAGAGGCTGAGCACCAGCTCTCAGATAACTCCTCCTATCTCCCCTGGACCATGACCTCACCATGGAACCTCAGGCCATGGTGAGCACTATGGTCACGAGACTCATTTCATCTGGTGATCTCCCTCCACTACTGCCCCCAAACTGCTAGACCCCCAACCCCACACGGCTCACTTCTACCTCCTTCCCAAAATCCCCGAACAGGACTGTCCCCCGAGCAGACACATTGTATCTGCCTGCTCCTGCCCCACAGAACTCATTCCTCTCATTTTCTCTCCTGGTCTAGACCCTGCCCACTCACATCTTCTATTCCTCTGACACTTGATTCTATTTTCAGAATTTCCAGTTTATGGGCTCCAGTTGCCTCCTCTTTGCCGTGGGCACACAATCCCTTTACACACCCATCCCCCACCAGGATGGTCTCAGGCTCTCCGCTTCTTCCTGGAGCAAAGGCCTGAACTGTCCCCACCCACCGTCAACCTCCCCTCCCCTCACCGAGCTTGCCCTCTTCTCTTTTAACTCCTCTCATTTTCTTCAGGTCAGAGGGGTGGGCCATGGGTATATGCATGAGCCAGAGTTATGCTCATCTCTTGGTGGGGGTACGTGGACCATTCCTTGTTTCAGCCCTACTCAGGCCCCCACCCACAACTCTTTCTCCGGTATACTGATGACATCATCAGTGCTCTTTCCCTTTCAGCCAGAATTGAAAAAGATTTATCAATTTCACTCCCAATTGTCACCTTGTTCTCACCTTCACCTGGTCCATCTCTGCCTCTTCCTTTCCATTCCTTGACATCCATTTCTGGGAATACACTGGCCACTAATAGCCACAATGAACCTCAGGCCATGGTGAGGACTACGGTCACTAACCTCATTTCAACTGGTGATCTCCCTCCACTACTGCCTCCAAGCTGCTAGACACCCAACCCCACACGGCTCGCTTCTACCTCCGAAGTTACCAGGACTATACATCCTAACACCCTGCTTCCTGTAAAGACTCTATTCCATTCTCCCAGTTTCTCCATCTCATTCGTTCCAATGAGGTGAACTTTAACAAGGAAGTCTCCGTAATGTCCACCTCCTTCCTCAACCGAGGCTCCCCAGCACCATCGTTAACAGGACCCTCAGCCATGTTTTCACCCATCTCCCACACTTCAGCTCTCACCTCCTCTCTTCCCTCCCACAACAGTGATAGGGGTCTCTTGTCCTTACCTACCATCCCACCAGCATTCACTTCCAGGGGATCATTAATCGCCATTTCAACCTCCTCCAGCGAGATGCTACCACCACCAGCCACTTATTCCCCACCTCTCTCGTTAGCCTTCCATAGGGACTGTTCCCTCTGGGACACCCTGGTCCACTCTTCCTTCATTCCCAACACCATCCCCACAGTCTCGTGGCACCTTCCATTGCAATCGCAGAAGGTGTAATACCTGCCCATTTACTTCCTCCCTCCTCAGTATCCAAGGGCCCAAACATACCCTCCAGGTGAAGCAGCACTTTACCTGCACTTCACACTATCTAGTCTACTGCTTTCTCTGCTCACAATGTGGTCTCCTCTACACTGGGGAAATGAAGCAGAGACTATGCAATTGCTTCGCAGAGCACTTGCATTCTGTTTCCAAAAAATGACCCTGAGCTTCCAGTTGCCTGTCACTTCAACACCACCCTGTTCCCAGGCCAATATCTCTGTCTCAGGCTTGCTACAGTGCCCCAGTGATACTTAGTGCAAGCTGGAAGAACAGCACTTCATTTTCTGCTTGGGGACCTTACAGCACTATGGGCTCAATAACAAGTTCAATAACATTAGGGCTTGAGCTCTCCCATGTCTTCACCTCAACCCCCACAAACTGACCCTGTTACCATATCACGCATTGTTAGACACTAGCTGTCCCCATTAATAGCTATTCATCCTCGAAGCCAGATTGTTATCCACTCCATTGTCTGCCCAATTGTTTTTCTCTCTCTATGGGCTCTATCTCCACCATATCTTCTGCACATAAACCAACATTTTCTGAGCTACTATCAGTTCTGAGGAGAGGTCACTTGACCTGAAACGTTAATTCTGATTTCTCTCCATGGGTGCTGCCAGGTCTGCTGACCTTTTCCAGCAACTTCTTTTTTGTCAACAACCTAATGAATTGCCTCTTCATATCTTCCAGTCCAGTTCCATCCTTCCTACAGCTCAGCTGGATGGATGGCCGATTCGTAATGAGGAGTGATGCTAACACCATGATTCAGTGCCCGTACTGGCTGAGGATACCATGAGGAATTCTCCTTCTCCAATATCTCCCCTTACTGGTGGTGTGAAAATTAGTTGCCTCTCTCTACTGGGACAGCAGGCCTATGGTCTATAAAACTATGGTAACTTGACCTTTAAGCACCCAATTAAACTTGCCCGACAACATTCAGCGATCTGTGGATAGACAATCCAAGATCCCGCTGTTCCTGAGCTTTCTAGCATCCTGCCATTCATTGAGTACTCCTGTGTCTTATTTATTTTTCCCTAGTATGCATCACCTTACACTTTCCAGGATTAAATTCTGCCATTGACCTGCTCATCACGCTTCAGGCTCACTGCCTTTATTCCTGATGAAGGGCTTTTGCCCGAAATGTCGATTTCGAAGCTCCTTGGATGCTGCCTGAACAGCTGTGCTCTTCCAGCACCACTAATCCAGAATCTGGTTTCCAGCATCTGCAGTCATTGTTTTTACCTCGTTGATTTTAACCCTACTGCGAATCCTCTTGCAAGGATACCTGCCTTGAAGAAGTTTTCCTCCTCTCTCTACAAGAATCTCAGGGAGTCCCTCTCCCACTGCAACTCCCAGGTCATTTACTCTATGCTACTTTCTCCCCACCCCCAACCTCCTCTAGCTTATCTCTCCACGCTTCAGGCTCACTGCCTTTATTCCTGATGAAGGGCTTTTGCCCGAAACGTCGATTTCGAAGCTCCTTGGATACTGCCTGAACTCTTCCAGCACCTCTAATCCAGAATCCTGCTCATCTGACCAACCTATTGATATCTTTCTTTAGCCTAATACAGTCTTCTGCGCTATTAACTGACTGACCAACCTTCATGTCATTTGCAAACTTATCATCTCAGCACATTCTCATCTACAAAGTGTACATATAACATGAATAATACGAGGCACAGTACTGATCCCATTGGGCACTCACCTCCAGTCACATAAAAGTCTCCTACCATTTTGAAAACAGAATGGAACCAAATTCAGGAATACACATCGAATTATATTTCAATAACTGCATTCAGGCACCAGAGCTGAGAAAAAGTAATACGAAACAGCAGGGACTAAGAGACACTTTCTCTCTATGCATTATTCATCATACTCCAAGAACATTGCAAGAGGCGAGAGGAGAAATTGTGGGGGCCCTAGCTGATATTTTTGCATCATCATTAGCCACAGAAGACTGGAGGATAGTGGATGTTGTACCTTTATTCAAGAAGGGGTACAAAGAAAAACCTGGGAACCATAGACCAGCAAGCTTAACATCTGCAGTGGGTAAGTTACTTGAGAAGATTCTGAGGGATAAGATATACATTCATTTGGAAAAACAGGATTTGATTAGGAATAGGCAGCACAGCTTTGTGCATGGGAGATAATGCCTCACAAATTTGTTAGAGTTCTTTGATGAAGCGACCAGGAAGATTGATGAGGGCATGGTGATAGATGTAATCTATATGGATCCCAGTAAGACCTTTGATAAGGTTCCACATGGTATGCTGCTCTAGAAGGTTAGATCGCATGAAATCCAGGGGGAGCTGGCAAATTGGATACAAGATTGGCTTGATTGTAGTGGAAGGATGCTTGACAGACTGTGACCAGTGGAGGGTCTCAGGGGTCAGTGCTGGGCACATTACTGTTTGTTATCTATATCAATGATTTGGATGAGAACATACAAGGCATGATTTTTAGTAAGTTTGCAGATGACAATAAAATAGGTGCGGTTTCGTGGACAGTGAGGAAGGTTGTCAGAAATTGCAAGAGGACCTTGATCAGCTGGGGAAGTGGGCCGATAAATGAAAAATGGAGTTTTCATAGGATAAGTGTGAGATCTTGCATTTTGGAAAGTCAAATCAAGGTCAGAATTTCATGGCGAATGGTAGGGCCTGAAGGATTGTAGTGAAAGACAGCGATCTTGGAGTTCAGGTGCACAGCTCTCAGAAAATAGAGTCACAGGTAGACAGGGCAGAGAAGGCGGCTTTTGGCACACTGGCCTTTTTCAGTCAGGGCATGGAGTATAGAAGTTGGGAAGTTATGTTGCAGTTATACAGGATGTTGGTGAGGCCATACTTGGAGAATTTTGCTTAACTTGTAAACTGGAAAGAGTACAAAAGAAATTTAGTAGGGTGTTGCCTGGACCTAATAGCCTGAGTTATAGGGAGAGGTCGCCAGCTAGGGCTTTTTTCTTCAGAGCGTAGGAGACTGAGGGGGACCTTATAGAGGTGTAGAAGATAATGAGAGGTATGGATAGGGTTAATGTAATTCGGCTTTTCCACAGGGTTGGGGAATTGAGGACTATATGGCATCAGTTTAAGGTTACAGGAAAAAGAATAAAAGGGAATCTGAGGGACAACATTTTTACACATGCATGTGGAATGAGCTGCTAGTGGAAGTGATTGAGGCAGGTACATTAAATGGCTTTTGGACAAATACATGGATAGGAAAGGTTGAGAAGGATGTGGGCCAAGTGCACGGAAGTAGGGTTAGAATGGGCAGACATTTTGGTCGGTGTGGACCAGTTTGGGCCAAAAGGGCCTGTCCTCGTGCTGTAGGACTCTATGATCCTATGACTCAATCCCAGAAAACAGCATCCCACAAAGACACCTATAAGGAAAATATCCTTTAATTCTAAGTGAATGGGTATGTAAGGCTTTGCAACTACTGGTACAGTCAACAACTGAACAGCTACAGTCTCAGGTTAACAATCTAATATTGCATTGAAGCCAGGCTCTGAACCTGTTATTGTTTCTCTTTGCACCAGACACTCTCCCTTTTAACTTCATTATCTTTGTCTTGCGTGTACTTAATGCTAATTTGTTTTTGAGGCAGGGAAGTTAGCTGGTAATAAAACATTTCTTCCTTTCACTTAAAACCTTTCAACTGGCTCCTTCACTTTTATCTAGTTAAATTACATTTTCAAAAGGAAATGAAGTAGTTGGTGCAATCCACCAAAAGGAGGTTAAAAGAAGGGGAGCCAATTTCCCTGTCTCACCTGGTTGGAAGACGAATCATTAGATCGCTGTAAGGCACACATCAAAATCTGTCAATATACAATCAAAGCAGGCAAAGCAAAGTGCAGACTGAGATAGATGGCGCATATTAAAAACAGACTGGTTTCACATCAAAGCTGTGCTGATGTCATAATTGTATGCATGTCACCACTCACAGGACGACGGTCTAAAATAGGACACCAGTGTTGAGCCTTTATCCTTTACACACATGTATTTGAATTCATTCCAAAGCTGTCGGGTTGTCCATAGAATTTTAATTATCTAAATCCCAACATAATTGACATTAATTGAGCTCATTCCCAGCTTATAATTAATAGAAGAATGATTTTTCTATTTTGCACAGCTGCTCATGAAAATATAATTTAGGCACATACTTATCAACTGCACGTGATGGCTGGAATCCTACACTACTGCCAGCACTTCCCATCAAACCAGTGTAAATTAAAAAACTGAGTGCACCAGAGATATTGATACTTCTCGAATTCTGGTCTCGTGTAACCTTGGCAAAACCACATTCGTAACAGTAGCCGGGCTTTCCAATGCCAAGGACTGCAGTCTGGAACTCCTTTCTTAAACCTCTCAAGCTCTCTCTCTCTCTGCTTGAAGATATTTTAAAACCACACTCTTTGACCTAGTGTTTGATCACCTGTTCTCGTATCGCCTTATGTGCATTTGGTGTTTGTTTTGTTCAATGATGCTCTTTGAAGTTGGGATGAATTGCTATGTTTTGCATGAAACTTGGTGGGAGGGGGTTCAAGTAGCAGAGATAGTGTGTGCGTGAGTTATTGGAGACAAAATGGTGGCAGGGGAGGCAATGTCTGACTGGGAGTATCACTGGACTGTTAATCCAGAGAAGCAGGTAATGTTCTGGGGACCTGGCTTCAAATCCCACCATAGCTGATGGTGGAATTTGAATTCAACCAAAATCCGGAATTAGAAATCTAATGTGACCCCAAAATCAAAGTCAATTGCCAGGAAAAGCTCATCTGGTTCACTAATGTCCTTCAGGGAATGAAACTACCAATCTTAGTAAAAACCAAAAGAACTGGAGATGCTGCAGAAGCAAAAACAGAAATTGCTGGAGAAGCTCAGCAGGCCTGGCAGTATCTGTGGAGAGAAACCAGAGTTAATGTTTCAGATCGAATGACCCTTCCTTTCTGTCCTTACCTGGTCTAGCCTACATGCATCTCCAGATCCACAGCAATGTGGTTGACCCTTAAAATGCCCTCTGGGCAATTAGGGTTGGGCAATAAATGTTGACCTAGACAGTGTCGCAATCATCCTGTGGATGAATTTTTAAAAAACTATGCTGGTGAAGTAGAAAGGGTAATTGATCTTTTTCCTACAGTACTGGGCATTCCTCCAGATAGTTGATACTGCTGGGTGGTAACCTCAGATTTGGCTGGCATTGGCTGGTCTCGTAGTCTCCACTGTTGGTCCTAGAGGAACAGGACGTCCTGATTATGCACCACCCCATTCAGCTTGCAAAACGGGCATCCATTTCCCCCACTCTGCCATGTCAGCATTGTGAGAGGTAGCTTTGGACTGGCATTGTTTTTCTGGCTGCATCACTGCCTGTTAAAGACAGTGCAAACAGATATCCACTGAGTGGTGAGTTGTTTTGGGAATGGCATGTCATAAGAGGAGTTGGAAATCTGACATGTGCGATTGCATAAGGGCATGGTAAGTAATTAATGAGGTGAGTTTGGTAAGACATGACAAAAGAACCCTCCAATAAACTCAGCACAATTTGGACTTTGCCAAAAAAATGTAAGGTTCGGACCTCAGAGTCTTTGTGGTTTAATTCTTCTACAACACATTTCAATGTAAAATCGCTTTAGTGACAGAAGAGGAAAGCGAATCACCTGTGCTGGTAATGTTCAAGGAATTCTGGGCCTTGAATGAATAGAAATTTCAGTATTTTAAAAAAAACTGCAAATGCTGGAAATCTGAAAGACAAACAGAAATTGTTGGAGAAACTCAGCAGATCTGGCAGTATCTACAGAGAGAAAGCAGGATTAATGCTTTGAATCCAGTGATCCTTCTCCAAAAATCTCTTTATTGCCTTCACTGCTTATTTGTGAAGTATTTATAGACAATAGGTGCAGGAGTAGGCCATTCTGCCCTTCGAGCCTGCACTACCATTCAATATGATCATGGCTGATCATCCTTAAATCAGTATCCTGTTCCTGCCTTATCTCCATAACCCTTGATTCCACTATCCTTCAGAGCTCTATCCAACTCTTTCTTAAATGTGTGGTTGGGGAACTGGTGCAGGAAGCAAGGTTTCAAGTTCTTGGATCACTGGGGTATATTTTATGGTAACCATAAATTCTACAAGAGAGACGGCTTGCACCTTAATAGAACAGGGATCGGCATTCTGGCAGGCAGGTTTTCTGCTGCAACACCGCTACATTTAAACTAAGTAGCGGGGGGGAGGGGACAAGTTGGATGTTTAAAAAGGAAATTGAAGGGGTAGTTAGAACAAGAGAAGTCAAGAAAGACAACTGTATCAAGGAGGCAGAAAACTGGAAAAGGCATCATGCTGTAAAGTTGAGTGAAATAAGGGTTGAGGGGAAGGGTGAGAGCAGTAACAAATTAAAAATTCTATATATGAATGCACGAAGCATTAGACACAAGGTGGATGAGCTTGAGGCTCTTTTGGAAATTGGCAGATACGATATTGTGGGGATAACTGAGACGTGGCTTCATGGGGACAGGGCCTGGGAAATGAATATTCAAGGCTACACGTGCTATCGTAAGGATAGACTGACGGGCAGAGGGGGTGGGGTGGCCTTGTTGGTAAGGGATGATATTCAGTCCCTTGCGCAGGCGGACCTAGAGTCAGGGGATGTAGAGTCAGTGTGGATAGAGCTTCGAAACACTAAGGGTAAAAAGACCCTCATGGGAGTCATCTACAGGCCCCCAAACAGTAGTCTGGATGTTGGAGGTAAGTTGAATCAGGAGCTGAAATTGCCTTGTCGCAAAGATGTTACTACAGTTGTTATGGGGGATTTTAACATGAAGGTAGACTGGGAGAATCAGGATGGTATCGGGCCTCAAGAAAGAGACTTTGTGGAGTGCCTCAGAGATGGATTTTTAGAGCAGCTGGTGCTGGAGCCGACCAGGGATAAGGCGATTCTGGATCTGGTATTATGTAACGAACCAGAATTGGTCAGTGACCTCGAAGTGAAGGAGCCATTGGGAAGTAGTGACCATAATACAATAAGCTTCAATCTGCAATTTGAGAGGGAGTGGGTACAATCTGAAGTGACAATATTTCAGTTGAATAAAGGGAAATATGGAGCTATGAGGGAGCAACTGGCCAAAGTTCAATGGTTCAATACCTTAACAGGGAAGACCGTGGAGGAACAATGGCGGATATTTCTGTGTATGATGCAGAAGTTGCAGGATTAGTTCATTCCTAAAAGGAAGAAAGATCCCAGGAGGAGACATGGGCGGCCGTGGCTGACGAGGGAAGTAAAGAAACATACAAGGTTAAAAGAGAAAAAGTATAACTTAGCGAAGATAAGCGGGAAAACGGAGGACTGGGAAGCTTTTAAAGAACAACAGAGGATTAGTAAGAAGGAAATACGCAGAGAAAAAATGAGGTACGAAGGTAAACTGGCCAAGAATATAAAGGAGGACAGTAAAAGCTTTTTTAGGTATGTCCAAGGCAAAAAAATGGTTAGGACAAAAATTGGGCCCTTGAAGACAGAAGCAGGGGAATATATTACTGGGAACGAAGAAATGGCAGAGGAATTAAATGGGTACTTCAGATCTGTGTTCACTGGGGAAGACACAAGCAATCTCCCTGAGGTAACAGTGGCTGAAGGACCTGAACTGAAGGGAATTTCTATTTGCCAGGATTTGGTGTTGGAGAGACTGTTAGGTCTGAAGGTTGATAAGTCTCCGGGACCTGATGGCCTGCATCCCAGGGTACTGAAGGAGGTGGCTCGGGAAATCGTGGATGCGCTGGATTATTTTCCAGAGTTCAATAGAATCGGGGTGGGTTCCTGAGGATTGGAGGGCGGCTAATGTTGTGCCACTTTTTAAGAAGGGTGGGCGGGAGAAAGCAGGAAATTATAGACCAGTTAGCCTGACCTCAGTGGTGGGAAAGATGCTGGAGTCTATTATAAAGGATGAAATTACGGCACATCTGGATAATAGTAACAGGATAGGACAGAGTCAGCATGGATTTATGAAGGGGAAATCATGCTTGACTAATCTTCTTGAATTTTTTGATGATGTAACTCGGAAGATGGACGAGGGAGATCCAGTGGATGTAGTGTACCTGGACTTTCAGAAAGCTTTTGATAAAGTCCCACACAAGAGGTTAGTGAGTAAAATTAGGGCGCACGGGATTGGGGGCAAAGTACTAGATTGGATAGAGAATTGGTTGGCTAATAGGAAACAAAGGGTAGTGATTAACGGCTCCATTTCGGAATGGCAGGCAGTGACCAGTGGTGTAGCGCAGGGATCCGTGCTGGGACCGCAGCTTTTTACAATATATGTAAATGATATAGAAGATGGTATCAGCAATAACATTAGCAAATTTGCTGATGACACAAAGCTAGGTGGTAGGGTGAAATGTGATGAGGATGTTAGGGGATTACAGGGTGACCTGGACAAGTTAGGTGAGTGGGCATGCATGGCAGATGCAGTTTAATGTGGATAAATGTCTGGTTATCCACTTTGGTGGCAAGAACAGGAAGGCAGATTACTACCTCAATGGTATCAAATTAGGTAAAGGGGCTGTTCAGAGAGATCTGGGTGTTCTTGTCCACCAGTCAATGAAGGCAAGCATGCAGGTACAGCAGGTCGTGAAGAAGGCTAATAGCATGCTGGCCTTGATAACAAGAGGGATTGAGTATAGAAGCAAAGAGGTGCTTCTGCAGCTGTACAGGGCCCTGGTGAGACCACACCTGGAGTACTGTGTACAGTTCTGGTCTCCAAATTTGAGGAAAGACATTCTGGCTATTGAGGGAGTGCAGCGTAGGTTCACGAGGTCAATTCCTGGAATGGCAGGATTGCCTTACACGGAAAGACTGAAGCGACTGGGCTTGTATACCCTTGAGTTTAGAAGACTGAGAGGGGATCTGATTGAAACGTATAGGATTATGAAAGGACTGGACACTCTGGCAGGAGGGAACATATTTCCGTTGATGGGGGAATGCCAAACCAGAGGACACAACTTAAAAATACGGGGTAGACCATTTAGGACAGAGATGAGGAGAAACTACTTCACCCAGAGAGTGGTGGCTGTGTGGAATGCTCTGCCCCAGAGGGCAGTGGAGGCCCAGTCTCTGGATTCATTTAAGAAAGAATTGGATAGAGCTCTTAAAGGTAGTGGAGTCAAGGGGTATGGAGATAGGGCTGGAACAGGATACTGATTAGGAATGATCAGCCATGATCATATTGAATGGTGGTGCAGGCTCGAAGGGCAGATGGCCTACTCCTGCATCAATTGTCTATTGTCTATTGTCTGTCTATTGTCTATTAAATGAATCCAAAGACTGGGCCTCCACTGCCCTCTGGGGCAGAGCATTCCACACAGCCATCACTCTCTGGGTGAAGAAGTTTCTCCTCATCTCTGTCCTAAATGGTCTACCCCGTATTTTTAAGCTGTGTCCTGTGGTTCGGCACTCACCCATCAGCGGAAACATGTTTCCTGTCTCCAGAGTGTCCAATCCTTTAATAATCTTATACGTCTCAAATCAGATCCCCTCTCAGTGTTCTAAACTCAAGGGTATACAAGTCCAGTCGCTTCTGTCTTTCAGTGTAAGGTAGTCCCGCCATTCCAGGAATTGACCTCGTGAACCTACGCTGCACTCCCTCAATAACCAGAATGTCTTTCCTCAAATTTGGAGACCAGAACTGCACACAATACTCCAGGTGTGGTCTCACCAGGGCCCTGTACAGCTGCAGAAGAACCTCTTCACTTCTATACTCAATCCCTCTCGTTATGAAGGCCAGCATGCTATTAGCCTTCTTCACTACCTGCTGTACCTGCATGCTTACCTTCATTGACTGGTGTACAAGAACACCCAGATCTCTGTGTACTGCCCCTTTACCTAAATTGATTCCATTTAGGTAGTAATCTGCCTTCCTGTTCTTGCCACCAAAGTGGATAACCATACATTTATCCACATTAAACTGCATCGGCCATGCATCTGACCACTCACCTAACCTGTCCAGGTCACCCTGCAATCTCCTAACATCCTCATCACATCTCACCCTGCCACCCAGCTTTGTATCATCAGCAAATTTGCTCATGTTCTTGCTGATACCATCTTCTATATCATTAACATATATTGTAAAAAGCTGCGGTCCCAGCACTGATCCCTGCGGTACCCCATTGGTCACTGCCTGCCATTCCAAAATGGAGCCATTTATCACTACTCTTTCTTTCCTGTCAGCCAACCAATTTTCAATCCAAGTTAGTACTTTGCCCCCATGCACCCTAATTTTGCTCACTAACCTCCTATGTGGGACTATATCAAAAGCTTTCTGAAAGTCCAGGTACACTACATCTACTGGATCTCCCTCATCCATCTTCAGAGTTACATCCTCAAAAAATTCCAGAAGATTAGTCAAGCATGGTTTCGCCTTCATAAATCCATGCTGACTCTGACCTATCCTGTTACTACTATCCAGATGTGTCGTAATTTCATCCTTTATAATAGACTCCAGTATCTTTCCCACCACTGAGGTCAGACTAACTGGTCTATAATTTCCTGCTTTCTCTCTCCCAACTTTTTTAAAAAGTGGTACAACATTAGCCACCCTCCAATCCGCAGGAACTGATCCTGATCTATTGAACTCTGGAAAATAATCACCAACGCATCCACAATTTCTCAAGCCACCTCCTTCAGTACCCTGGGATGTAGACCATCAGGCCCCGGGGGCTTATCAACCTTCAAACCTAACAGTCTCTCCAACACCAATTCCTGGCAAATATAAATTCCCTTCAGTTCAGGTCCTTCAGCCACTGTTACCTCAGGGAGATTGCTTGTGTCTTCTCTAGTGAACACAGATCTGAAGTACCAATTCAATTCTTCTGCCATTTCTTTGTTCCCCGTAATATATTCCCCTGTTTCTGTCTTCAAGGGCCCAATTTCTACTAACTTCAGAAATACTGGTTATTTATGCCATGAAACAAAACTGAGGAACTCTTTGTTATAAATTAAGAATGTGAAACTTGGAGATTTTAAGTGAAAGAATTTTATCCTTAATACTCTCAAACTTGCATCTTTCTTTGGTAATACATCTCTAATACTTTTAGGTGTTTGCTCTGGGTTGTCCAGGTCCCTAGGAGCAGAGGCCACCACAGCCAGATCTCAGTGATCACTGTAATGCACTTATTGGTCAACAAAATCTGACAGCAAGAAAAGAGGAAGAAGTCCAAACAAGACAGAATGGTGCACTGATCCAACTGCTAATCAGTATGTTGTCAAATTTAGTTCTGTTAAAGCATAGTTCAATTGAATACTTGTTTATGCTTGATAAGTGCACTTACATGCAGTGAATCAAATGTCATGAAATGAAATAAAACGCATGGTCTGATTCCAGCACCTACAATTGTTGAATATTAATTTGTAATCGCAAGTAGCTGATAGATAAAATAAATTCTCAATTGTTCATGATAGACTGAAAATGCTCTCGTACAAAATCTTAATAACAAAGAATATTTGATATAACCTGTTAGAAACATACAGCTCCTGAAATATTTCCATTTGCAGGTCTCAATGTTGTAATGATGCAGTACAAGCTTTCAGAGATGCCCTTTTCTCAGTCACTGTCAATGATTCATACCAACTTGAGTCCATAATTTAGAGACAGTTAAAAGTCAGTGTTTGGTAATGCATCAATTCTGCCAGCCATTTGAGGCAGACTCAGACTGAAAAGGAGCTTGTTAGCAAAGTCTGAACTGTTGAAAGCTATTTGTCAAACCAATTAATACTAATTGGTGATTTTACCATGGCATCGGACACAGTAAACAAGAACACCTGTGCAGAAACTCCAGAAACCTGATGATGCCACCAGGAGTACAGCAGGTTAGGATTTTATATATCCAGCTGTCATAGCCCGAAACCCATTCCAAAGTTTGGAGCTGGTGTCGTTCGCATATTTGCATAATTGCACACTGTCAATTCCTTGCATTATTTTTCAGGCCAGTGTGATGTTTGACCCTTGGAGATTACTGGATTGAAGAGACAACCTTCCTATTCCAGCAGTAAACTACATACATTTATTTCCATGGGTGAACTAGCAAGCCATTGCGACAAAGTTGCAACAAAGAAATAAAAGGATGGACCACCTGGCATTGATCTAGGCACTGGAAAAGGCAACAGCAAAAACAGCCCTGTGGAACCTGCAAAGCCCTCCTCACTTGCATCTGCAGGTTGGTGCTAAAATTGGGTGAACTGTCTCATAGACAAGTCAAGCAAAAGCATAACAGTCATACGCATGGATGATGGATAGCGTCCCAGACACCATCAGCACCATCCCTGGAGATGCCCTGTCCCACAGGCAGGACAGACCCAGCAGAGGTGGGATGGAGTCAGGAGGGAGTTGCCCTGAGAGTCCTCAACCTAGACTACATGACATTCGGAGTCAATGTCTTCAGGTTAAACCTGGACAAGGAAACCTGCTGCTGATTACCACATACATAGAGTCATGGATTCAAACAGCGCAGAAAAGGCCCTTCAGCCCATTGAGTCTGCACTGACATAACTACTAAAGGCACACTAATCCCAATTTCCTGCACTTGTCCCATATCCTTGAATGATACGATATCTGATGTGCTCATCCAAATTTTTTTTAAATGGTGGTATGGTTTCCAACTTTGTAATCTTCCTCAACAATGCATTGCAGATTCCCACCACCCTCTGAATGAAAAAGATTTTTACTCAAATCCCCTCTAAATCTCCTGCCCCTCACCCTAAAACTATGTCCTCTCATGATTGACCCCTCAGTCAAGGGGAACACCTGCTCTCTATCTACTCTGTCCATATCCCTCAATCTTGTACACCTCAATCATATACCATCAGTCTTCGCTGCTTGAAAGAAAAAAATCCAACCCTATCAAATGTCTCTTTGTAGCTCAATTTTTCCATCCCAGGCAACATCGTGGTGAATCACCACTGTCCCCTCTCTAGTACTATCATCTCCTCTCTATTCTGTCTAAAGCCACTGTCTCCTCTGTGCCACCTCTAATGGCAAATACAGTTTTCCCTGATGTATTAGTACACCATGTTGAACATCTTGGAGGAAGCCCTGAGTGTGGCAAGGTGGAAAACGTGCTCTAGGCGGGGGATTTCAATGCCCATCACTTAGAGTGGCTCAAGCAGCACTATCACCAATCAATCAGGACATAACTGCTCGACTGGTTCTGCAGCGGGTGGTAAGGGAGCCAACAAGAGGGAAAAAAAACATACTTGACTTCATCCCTACAATCTGCTGCTGCAGATACAAGTATCCATGTCAGTATCAGTAAGAGTGACCACCGCACAGTCCTTGTGGAGATGAAGTCCCACCTTCACTTGGAGAATAATCTCCATCATATTGCATGGCACACTCGCTGTGCTAAATGGAACTTACTTTGATTGAATCTAGCAGCTCAAAACGGGGGCATCCATGAGGTGCTGTGGGCCATCAACAGCAGCAGAATTGTAGTACAGCACAATCCATAACATTATGGTCCAGAATATCCCCCATTCAACCATTACCATCAAGCCAGGGGATCAGCCCTGGTTCAATAGAAAGTGCACGAAGCTGTGCCAGGAGCTGCACCAGGCATACCGAGAGATGGAGGTATTATCCTGGTGAAGCCACTAAACTGGACTACTTGCATTCCACACAGCATAAGCAGCAGCTGATACACAGAGCTAAGCAATCTCACAATGAGTGGATCAGATCTAAGCTCTGCAGTTAGGAATGGTGGTGGACAATTAAGCAACACACTGGAGAAGGAGACTCCAGAAATATGTCTGTCCTCAAAGATGGAAGAGCCTAAGACTTCAATGCAAAAGATAAGGCTGACGTTTTCGCAGTAAACTTCAGCCAGAAGTTAGGAGTGGATGATCAATTATGGCCTCTTCCAGTGGTCCCCAGAATTACAGATAACAGTCTTCAGCCAATTCAATTTGCTCCAAGTGATATCAAGAAATGGTGGGAGACACTGGATCTGGAAAGGCGATGGGCCCTGACAACATTCCAGCAATACTATTGAAGAACTGTGTCCGAACTTACCACTCCCCTAGCCAAGCTCTTCTATACAGTTATAACAACGGCATCCAGCTGACAATGTGAAAAATTGTCAGGTGTGCCCAGCACCTAAAAAGCAGGACAAATCCAACCCGGCCAATTAGCGCCCCATCAATCTACTCTCGATCAGTGAAAAGTGTCAACGTTATTAAGCAGCACCTGCTCAGCAATAACCTACTCAGTGACGTCCAGTTTGGGTTCTGCCAGAACCATTCAGCTTCTGATCTCATTACAGCCTTGCTCAAACATGGGCAATAAAGTTGAATTCCAGAAGTGAGGTGGAAATGACAGGCCTTGACATCAAGGCTGCATTCAATAGAGTACAGCATTAAGGACCCCTTGCAAAATTGGAACCAATGGGTATCATAGGCAAACTCTCCACTGATTGGAGTCCTCCAAGGCACTTAGAAAGATGGTCCTGGCTGTTGAAGGTCAATCATCTCACTTCAAGGACATCTCGCAGGAGTTCCTGAGGGTAATGTCCAAGGCCCAAACATCTTCAGTTGCTTCATCAATGACCTTCTCTCCATCATATGGTCTGAAGTGGAAATTTCACCAATGATTACACAATGTTCTGCACCATTCATGACCCCTCAGATATCATTGACCACCAACTCATTTGGATTCACCACATAAATACAGTGACTAGAAAAGTAGGTCAGAGGCTAGGAATGCTGCAGTGAGTAACTCACCTCCTGATTCTCCAAAGCCTGTCCATCAACTACAGGCTTCCTGGTGAAGAGTGTTTGCCCAAAACATCGATTTTTCTGCTCCTCGGATGCTGCCTGACCTGTTGTGCTTTTTTCTATCACTACTCTAATCTTGACTCTAATCTCCAGCATCTGCAGTACCCACTTCCGCCTACCATCTACAAAGCACAAATCAGGAGTGTGATGAAATACTCCCCACTTGCCTGGATGGGTGCAGCTCCAACAACACTCAAAACTTGACATTATCCAGGACAAACAACCTATTTTCTTGGCACCATGTTCAAAAACATCGAATCCCTCCACCACGGAGGCTCAGTATACACTGCTGCTACTACTATCCTACATGATGCATTGCAAAAATTCACCAGACAATGCCTTCCAAACCCATGACCACTTTCATCTAGAAGGACAAGGGTAGTAGATACATTGGAAATCAAACCACTAAGTTCCCATCCAAGCCGCTCATCATTGTGACTTGGAAATGTCTCACCATTTCATTCACTGTCACTGGATCAAAATCACGGAATTCCCTCCCCAATGGCATTGCAGGTCAACCTGCAGCAAGTGGACTGCAGGGGTTCAAAAAGGCAGCTCACCACCACCTTCTTAAAGGCAACTAGGAATAGACAATAAATACTGGCTCAGCCAGCAACACCCACGTCCCATGAATGAACAAAAAAATAGACACAAATCCTATCATCATGTGTAATATCACAGCAAAGTCTCCCAAACTCCTCCATTAATTTTCCAAAGTTGCCAAGAAAAGGTGGAAAACCATTGGTAAGAGATTCTGTTATACAATCCTTTGCCTCCCACTTCATCAACTTTTCCCGACTTGATTAAAATTTTTGAAAGCTGACTGGAATATCAAAACCAACTCGGAGATCTGGATGGCGATTGCAGAGGCGGCATGGTCAGCAGTGGCTGCTACAAGGACAGAATCCCCCTGGGCTTCATCTTCCACTCCACCAACCTCCGGATACATCACGTCATCCTCCACCACTTCTGCCACTACGTACAGACCACTTGGGATATATTCCCCCCCCCCCAACTCTATCAGCATTTCAGAGAAACTCCCTTGTCACATCCATGCCCTCCTCCTACCAGCCTACAACACACTCCTGGCACCTTCTCCGTCACCAAAAGAAGTGCAAGACCTGCACCCACATCTCTGTCCTCACCTCCATCCAAGGCCCCAAAGGATCCTTCCACATCTGACAGAAATTTACCAGTAATTCCATACACATCATCACGTGTATCTGTTGCACCCGATGTGGTCTCCTCTATGTTGGGGAGACAGGACACCCGCACTAACCAACCCCACTGCCCATTCCCCCTCCCACTCCACCAAGGACATGCAGGTCCTGGGCCTCCTCCATCACCAAACCCTAACCACCTGACACCTGGAGGAGGAACACTTCATCTTCCGCCTTGGGACCCAGCAACCACACGGGATGAATGTGGATTTCACCAGTTTCCTCATTTCTCTTCACCCCACCTTATCCCAGTCCCAAGCGTCCAACTCAGCACAGCACCCTTGATCTGTCCATCTTCCTTCCCACCTATCTGCTCCACCCTGCTCTCCAACTTAGCATTTTCATCCCCACCTTCATCTACCTATTGCATTCCTAGCTACCTTCCCCCAGCCCTATTCCTCCCTCCCATTTATCTCTCAGCCCCCTTGGCCCACAAGCCTCATTCCTTGATGAAGGGCTTATGCCCAAAATGTCGATTCTCCTGCTCCTTGGATGCCACCTGACCTGCAGTGCTTTTCCAACACCACACTCAATATCAAAACCAACACCAAGTGGAAAGGCAGACTGTTAGAAAGCTGACTATGGGCAGGAGGTCTGCATTCTTCCAATGTAAAACTTTCTAAATGTTTTTAGAAGTATAAGAGATGGGGAGAGTAAGAAAATGAGAGAGTGTGATGGTGACTGCATCTGTTCAATTCCAGTTAGCCTGAAGATACAGACAGGAGCACATATAAGCAATGAGTGTCAGTTCCATTGATCTATGTGTCAAGAACTTTACAACAACTCATTCTTTCTCAATCTAAAATATGCCACAAAGACACCTTTCCTGAGTAATAGAGCCTTTTTCTCACTAAATTACAGTTTGAATTTTATGATGCTGTGAGCAATATATTTACCATTGCTTTGTGGAAAAATATGAATTTAATTCATTTGGGATTTGGCAAATTCAACTGACATCCGAAGGAAAATGTTTCTTTTTTAAATTCAACGGTTAACATTCTCAGGGCTTATTAGATTAGTTTCAAAGCCATGAATGACTGGAAGGAAATTTCAGCAGTAATTCATCACAAAGCTTATATTTTGATTATGGATTTCTATTTCCCATTAAAACAGAGTAACATATTCAGTTGTCCCACTAAACACTTCTTGATGGTAAAATCATGAAGCAGTGAGCTCTACTGGTGAGTAGAATCAATTAGATCTACACCAGGGAACTGAACTTCCATGAGGATTTCCTCACTCATCTCCCATAAATTTAGAGTCATGGTGTTATACAGCATGGAAACAGACCCTTCAGTCCAAATCGTCTATGCCAATCAGATATCTTAAATCAATCTAGTCCCATTTGCCAACATTTGGCCTATATCCTTCTAAACCCTACCTATTCATGTACGCATCCAGATGCCTTTTAAATTTTGTAATTATATCGGCCTCCACCACTTCCTCTAGCAGCTCATTCCATACACACACCACCCTCTGCGTGAAAACGTTGTCCCTTAGTTCCCTTTTAAATCTTTCCTCAGTTTAAACCAATGCCCTCTAGTTTTGGACTCCTCCACCCTGGAGAAGACACCTCTGCTATTTAGGAGAAAGTGAGGACTGCAGATGCTGGAGATCAGAGCTGAAAAGGTGTTGCTGGAAAAGTGCAGCAGGTCAGGCAGCATCCAAGGAGCAGGAGAATTGACGTTTCGGTTTCCTCATTCCTGAAGAAGGGCTCATGCCCGAAATGTCAGTTCTCCTGCTCCTTGGATGCTGCCTGACTTCTGCTATCTACCCTATCCATGCCCCTCATGATTTTGTAAACCTCTAAATTTGTTAAAAGAACATGTGAAAATCCGGAAAAACACCACATATTGATGGAGAATAATTGGGTGAATCATTATATAACATAGAACATTACAGCACAGTCCAGGCCCTTTGGCCATTGATGTTGTACCAATCAATCAATCTGTGGAATCAATCTGAAGTCTATCTAACCTACACTATTCCATTTTCATCCATATATGTATAGGTATGTATAGGCAGAGCGCATACTGAGCAGGAGTGGACCTGGGACTGCTGGGTAAGACTCATCCTGGAGTTCAGTTACCAGGGGGGTATTGCAAGGATCTGTTTTGGGTCCACTGCTGTTTGTCATTTTTATACATGACCTGGATGAGGGTGTAGAAGGGTGGGTTAGTAAATTTGTAGATGACACTAAGGTTGGTAGAGGTGTTGGTAGTGACGAAGGATGTTGCAGGTTACAGAGAGACATAGATAAACTGCAGAGCTGGGCTGAGAGGTGGGAAATGCAGTTTAATGCGGAAAAGTGTGAAGTGATTCACTATGGAAGGAGTAACAGGAAAGCGGAGTACTGGGTTAATGGTAAGATTCCTGGTAGTGTAGATGAGCAGAGAGATCTTGGTGTCCAGGTACATAGATCTTTGCATGTTGCCACCCAGGTTGATAGGGTTGTTAAGGCATATAGTGTGTTAGCTTTTATTGGTCGAGGGATTGAGTTTCCGAACGAGGAGATCATGCTGCAGCCTGACAAACCTCTAGTGTGGCCACATTTGGAGTATTGTGTACAGTTCTGGTCACCACATTTTAGGAAACATTGGAAAGGGTACAGAAGAGGTTTACTTGGATGTTGCCTGCTATGGAAGGAAGGTCTTACGAGGAAAGGCTGAGGGACTTGAGGCTGTTTTTGTTGGAGAGACGAAGGTTGAGAGGTGACTTAATTGAGACGTACAAGATAATCAGAGGGTTAGATAGGGTGGACAGGGAGAGCCTTTTTCCTCAGATGGTGATGGCTAGCACGAGGGGGCATAGCTCTAAATTGAGGGGTGATAGATATAGGACAGATGTCAGAGGTAGTTTCTTTATTAAGAGAGTAGTCAGGGTGTGGAGCACACTGACTGCAACAGTAGTAGACTCACCAACTTTAAAGTTTAGATCAGAGTAGTGCTGGAAAAGCACAGGTCAGGCAGCAACCGAGGAGCAGGAAAATCAACGTTTCGGGCAAAAGCCCTTCATCGGGAATTCTCGGATGCTGCCGGACCTGCTGTGCTTTTCCAGCACCACTCTGATCTAAACTCTGGTTTCCAGCATCTGCAGTCCTCACTTTTGCCTAGTTGCTCCTCACCAACTTTAAAGGCATTTAAATGGTCATGGGATAGACATATGGATGAAAATGGAATAGCGTAGGTCAGATGGGCTTCAGATTGGTTCCACAGGTTGGCGCAACATCGAGGGCCGAAGGGCCTGGACTGTGCTGTTTATCCAATGACCATTTAAATGCCCTTAAAGTTGGCAATTGTACGTGGGGAGAACATGTAAATTCCACACAGACAGTTGCCTGAGGGTGGAATTGAACCTTGGTCCCTTGCGCTGAGGCAGCAGTGCTAACCATTGAGCCATTGTGTTGTCCCTGTGTTCAGCTGGTCTTTATTTCTTGTCTGTGTTCAAATCTAATGTCAAAGTCAATTAACGTTCCTCAGCTTACTTTTCTAATATCATTGCCAGTTGCTGGTGTCCTGATCACATCCTTCCACGTGGGAGGCAATTGACAATTTAAATCTCCTGGTCAATACAGTAAGGAACACTGACTGGGATGAATTTTCAGATTCTAACATAAATGGGGCAACAACAAAGTCAGTGGTGGGCGTGACCTGTTGCATTCCTCATGATATCAATGTGCTGTGGAATCATTTCCCTGTGCACTGGGAAAGGTAGTACACCCATTTTGTATGTAATCTCTGATCTGATGATGCACCATGGGATTAGGATAACTTTAGTTATGAAATTTTGTAGGTCAACAATCTTTGAGCAGAACCAACACATTTGTATCTCCAGGCTTGACAATCCCCTTTTGGCAGTTTTAAAGGCAGGGCCAGCAGGTAAAATCCAGCAGGCGACCTACTTGGCACCTACCTTTCTACCCCCAAACCCTGACTGAAAACATAGAGAAGTGACGTCCAGTCTGCTCGTGTGCCTACTGAGGCCCTTAACTGAAAGACTCATGGTCGCTCTTCGAGGAAAGAGTGCCACCAAAAACCTCAACTGTCAAAGACGTAATTCAGAAAGAGCTTATTGCAGATGAACACTGAATATAACGAGAGAATTAGGTTTATTTCCCATTCTGTGAAGGATTCTATTATTAATCTTGCATTGCAATTAGCAATTAACTACACAAAAACAGTGGTGACGTGCTACACAAGTTCATGTTTAGAAAGGAAATTGAATCACAATGGTATGATATTGCACCAGAAAACATTACTTCTGAGGATGATCAAAGGCTGTGCCTGAAATTACAAACCTACACTCAATACTGACATTTGATGTGGAGATTTTCAGAACAACAAAGTGATGCCCTTGCCTTGGGTCAAGGTTCCATCTGAAGAGCAGGTCCATACTCAGGTGAATGAATATTAATATAATTTTATGGAACATAACTGTATACATGAGACAGTAAGAAAAAGACTGAGACTCAACATCCTCAGCTCCTAGTTCTATTTTGTTTTGACATTGAGACATTTTCCCTTTTATACATGTTCAATAGCTATCCTAAGAGAAAAGGTATAACTAACCCTGTACTCCACAGGTCTCAAGAATGTTCAGAAAATTATTCAAACTAATTCTTTACAGGTCAAAATGACCACAACAGCACAACCACCAAACCATATTTTATAAATTTATTGATGTCTTGAACATTGTGAACCTTGTTGGTACTTATGATATAGCTGGAGATTCCACAACTCTTCAGTGACAGATTAACACTTAAATTCTTTTACCAGTGTGGAAAATGAACATTAAATAACCTGCTTTCTAATAATCAAGGAGGTAGACTTTACATTGTACCTGAAAATGGTGCCTGATTGTGGCGAGATTTTTTCCACAGTATTTCCCTCGATACATGTGACAGTAAATTATTCTTTCAAAATGTCTAAAGTTTCGCTATGATGTCTTATAAGCTTTAACTGATTTCTTCAACTGACTGGATAATATCTTACTAAGTATCTAATCGGTTTTTATTTTATATTTTCTTTTAGTTGGTAAGATAGGCCTATTAGCTCTTACAGTTCATGACTAAATAAATCCAATTCTTATGCATTCACATATTGAGTGCCACATATGCTGAAGTACTTTCTGAATAATACAACAAACACACCAAGTTGGACCTGAGTTTTTAAGATTTGGGTCCTGAAAGGATTTTTCCAGATGAGATGAGGAAAAAGAACTACACATGGCACAGTAGACTATGGACCAAGTGCAGGTAGTGTAGAATTAGTGTAGTTTTACGTTTGTTGGTCAGCATAGACATGGTGGGCCTAAGAGCCTGCTGTATGATTCTATATCTATCTCCTGACAAGAAATGGCATAGTAAGTAGTAGAGACAGGCATTTAAGATACGTCTGGACAGATGCACGAGTAGGTGGGGAGCAGAAAGATACAGATGCTTAGGAATTGGGCGACAGGTTTAGACACTAGAGATTTGGATCGGCTCAAGCTAGGAGGGCTGAAGTGCCTAATCCTGGGCTGTAAATTTTCTTTGTTCTAAGTTCCAGGAATTCACACAGGAGTTAGCATATCGATAATGAGCTTATATTTTCAGCAATGTTTGGGCGGACAGTTCAGGTTCTTCCACAGTTGTTTGTATTATGTATATACAGTGAGCTTGAATCAAATTGTCAGCATCGGATTCTAGCACCATTACAAGAGAAGCTAAAAGTACAGATACAATTTCTCCAGTCTGCTGATGAAGTTAATTTAAAATCATGTTGAAATATTCTGTTGAAGATGGTGATGTGAATTGAATGGCTTAATTAACACGCTTTCCGATAGGAAAGAACAATCACTTCAACAATGTATGTTCAAACAGCTATGAAAATTCAAAATTAAATTTGATCTTTTGCTCAAGAAATTGACTTTCTGATGGAAGTAAAGCAGATTATACACACAGCATATTGAAGTGAAATACTTGCAGTGAATAAAAAAATAAGGAAATTGCAGAGCGGTTATTATAATAGCTTGAATACCTGAAGAAACGTCCAACATGTTCAATCTGGTTCAATCTGGTTCAATAAAGGTCATTTATTGTATAAAGAATCTGGATTTGTAAAATTTTGCTAAGATCAAATAGAGCTTTTTTATAACTAAGCATCAATGAACCAGCAGAGTTCATGATCTTAGGAATGTTACTATACAAGAATGGTCTGTTGACAAAGGGAAGAAGAGACCCTGAGAGAGAGAGAGAGAGAGAGAGCGCAAGATCTGGCTGTTTCAGCCACCACCTTCCTTAGGAATTAACTTAATATGAGGATATCTTTAAAGTGAGCAAAAGAAGATATTAGTAAGATAATGTGACCTTCAAAAATCTTCCAATGTGCACAGTATTTACAAAGAAATTGATACTTTAAACGCACATCAATATCTTATACACAGAGGCTTTAGGTATTTATAGAACAAGCAGCAAGGTTTATATTTTGCTACATTATCTCAAAGGGTTTTGTAGGTCCAACTTTTCTCTTGTTTATCTCTTTGCATATAATTAAAAGACAAGAAGTTACTTCAGTGTCACTCATGAGTTGCAATTTTGGAATGTTGGAAACATGGCTGACTGGCTCATTGCAGGATACGAATAATTCTAATCCTCATTACTCACCAATTTATCTGATTATGTCAACCTAATTCAATGGTACTGAAATAGTTCCTACTTTGTAAAAGGACTAGCACTGTAATTGTTCAATCCACTTGTGATTAGCTACATCCTGTTTAGTTATCACTTGCATACAAAAAAACAAGAAGTTTTCACCAACAGTAGCACTAACCATTGTGTAATGTCTACTGTGAATTGCTAAGTTTTATGCTTTTTTGTAACTGCAAAATAGTTAGCCTTATTTATCACAGGGTAGAATTTGGTTGTGTTCAGCTAACACTTCACAAGTATGACGGCTTCAACATTCAGTTTGCAATATGATTAGTGTGTGTTTTAGAATCCATTCAACAGGTGTGGATTCCTCTTCTCGCCAAGGTAGGCCCGGGAGCTGTCTCCTTGCTTTACTCCTGAGTGGAAGACAAAAGCAAGTGTGCCAGGAAAACAAATCGGGATGAAGCATCAGCAAACAATTAGACAAGGACAAGTCTTCAGTGATAACATGGGTCAGACAAAATAATGCGCCATATACCAATTTTCTGTGATGAGTCCTCTACCCTCCTCTTTGTGGGTGAGACTGTCAGTCTTTTTATCCACTTTTCTATACTTGCCTTTTGAAGTCTCTTAGAATTTTTTTAAAACTGATTCTTTCCCAAGATATGGGGGTCACTGGTAAGGACATTGATACCCATTCTACCTGCCCTTCAGTGAACGAGATTGCTTGCCACCCTTAGAGGATAGAGAGGGTACTTGCCAAGAGTCTGAACTTGAATGGAGCCCAGACGAGGCAAGATTAACAAATTACTTTCCCTAATCCATCCCAAATAGATGTTTTTTTAGAAATTTAATTGAAATTTAAGCAGCAGCCATTGTGGAACTGATCGATTTTCTCAGAGGAGTAACCTGATGGCTGGAACAATCAGGATGAAGAGGTTATACTCAAAATGTCAACTCTTCTGCTCCTTGGATGCTACCTGAGTGATTGTGCTTTTCCAGCACCACACGTTTCAGCTGGAACAAATCAGTCCAGTGACATTATTACTTCACCTACACTCGTGGATAAGAGTGTGTTTGCATGAGAACATGTCACTGAATTTTTATCAAAAAGGTAAACCCAGCATAAATCTTCTTGGCTAGAAAAACAGAGTTTGCATTTCTAAACATGGATTTCCATCCAAGTTATGGAGGCATTATGGGAGTAGCCTGGAACTAATTCCTGGCACTGATGTCCAGTTGACATCGCCCCACAATGCTATAGCTGAGAATGGTAATTTTTGCATTTAATTTTGTACGATGTGCTCAAACCTGCATCCCATTTTTCTGTTCCACATGATATTGCTGCTATAACCTTTTCTTCAAAACATATTTTCTTGTATGAAAATGGAAAAGGCCTTGTTTATCTTTTAAAAAAAAGCCAAAGTTACACTGGAGAAAGGCTACTTCTGAAATGGTTAATACTGGATTAAGCTCCACACAATGTAATACTGTCAGATTATCATGATCAACTGTGTAATTTAAAACAGGGAGGCAATAATACAGTCGTCGTGTCAGTGGGGAAATAATCCAGAAGCCGAAGAATTCACTTGAGGCTTTGATTCAAATCTCGAAATGGAGGAGGATGGAAGTTGAATTCATAAAAATTGGCAATTGATACTTTGCATTAATGGGTGAGCATGTGAGTGAGAGATACACTGAAAGGCCCAGTGGTGAGGTGGCTTCAGGCAGCTTAGTGTGGTGGTTTTGTCCCAGCATGAAGGTCTCATTCCCAAACGGAGGTCTTCTTTGGCTTTGGCTTCCAGGTGTTCCAATGTCCCGGCATGCAATCTCCTGCATGTGTGGTGTTCTCGACCTGGCATGGCAGTCTTCTTCGACCAAGCATTCCAGTGGCTCAGCCTAGCTGTCTCATCCCACAATGACACGCTCATCCTGGCTGCATCTTTCAGATATTCTCTCATTCCTTCATCAGCTTTCCCCATGCCCAGGAGCTGTTGGCTAAACTGTGATGAATGTTGTCTTCACATTATCTTTTTAATTAATATGTATGAGTTCTGTCAATAATTTAGGTACTGTGGAAGGGTAACTTGGTGGACAAGTTGTTGGAGGGAATCCTGAGGGACAGGATTTACATGTATCTGGAACAGCAAGGCCTGATTAGGGACAGTCAACATGGCTTTGTACATGGGAAACCGTATCTCACTAACTTAACTGAGTTTTTTGAAGAAGTAACAAAGAGGGTTGATGATGGCAAAATGGTGGACGTGATCTATACGGACTTCAGTAAGGCATTTGACAAGGTTTCTCAAGGGAGACTGGTTAGCAAGGTTACCTCACATGCAATACAGGGAGAACTAGCCACTTGGATATAGAACTGGCTCAAAGGTAGAAGACAGAGGGTGGTGGTGGAGGGTTGCTTTTCAGACTGGAGGCCTGTGACCAGTGGTGTGCCACAAGGATTGATGTTGGGTCCTCTGCTTTTTGACGTTTGTCTAAATGATTGGATTTGAAAATGGGAGATATGGTCAGTAAGTTTGCAAATGACACCAAAATTGGGGTGTGAACAGTGAAGGAGGTTACCTCAGAGTACAAGGGGACCTTGATCAGATGGGCCAATGGACTGAGGAGTGGCAGATGGAGTTTAATTTAGATAAATGTGAAGTGCTGCATTTTGGTAAGGCAAATCAGGGCAGGACTTATACACTTTATGATAAGGTACTGGGGAATGTTGCTGAACAAAGAGACCTTGGAGTGCAGGTTCACATTTCCTGGAAAGTGGAGTTGCAGTAGAGAGGATAGTGAAGACGGCATTTGGTATGCTTGCCTTTATTGGACAGAGCATTGAGAATAGGAGTTGGAAAGTCGTGTTATGGCTATACAGGATATTGATTAGGCCACTTTTGGAATAGTGTGGGTAATTCTGGTCCCCCTGCTATAGGGGAATGTTATTAAAATTGAAAAGGTTCAGAAAAAATTTCAAAGGTATTGCCAGGGTTAGAGGGTTTGAACTATAGGGCAAGGCTGGAGCTATTTTTTCTGGAGCACCAGAGGCTGAGGGCTATAAAATCATCAGGGACATGGATAAGGTAAAGAGACAAGGTCTTTTCCCTGGGGTAGGCTCGTCCAAAACGAGAGGGCATAGGTTTAAGGTGAGAGGGGAAGATTTACAAGGGACCCAAGGGTCAACTTTGTCAGCTTCTGGTTAGCAAAGACAAGTTGGACGGAATACTTCCCCTCCCGCCTGGATGACTTAGACTTCAAAAACATTGGAGAGGTTTGACAGCATCCAGGACAAAGCAGCCTGCTTCATTGGCACCACTTCCACAAAATTTCACTCTCTCCACCACTGATGCCCAGTGGAAGGAATGTATACTATCTGTAAGATTCATTGGAGATATTAACAAAAACTCCTTAGATAGCACCTTAAACACCCATGATCACTACTATCTAGAAGGACAAGGACAGCAGACATGGGAAAAGGTCTACTTGCAAGTTCCCCCAAACCACTCACCATCCTGACTTATATTGCAATTCTTTTACTGTCGCTGGGTTAAAATCCTGAATTCCTCTTCCTAACAGCATGTCAAGGATTGCAGTGGTAAAGAAGGCAGCTCACCTCCGTCTTCTCCAGGGCAAATAGGGATGGGCAATAAATGCTGGCCCAGCCAGTGACACACAACCCATGAATGAATAAAAGAAATCCAGCCGTACATGACTTACTGCTAGTTGCCATGATTTCTAGTCATGGTTTGGGTTTGTAAGCAAATTTATAACCCTGCTCAGCTATCGAGTAGAGAGGCAGGCAAGTGCATAAATTCATGTCATGACTGGTGTGCCAGTGTGCTGGCACCATCCTATCCCCAGCCATTTACTCAGAGGCATGACTGGGGGGCAAAGGATCTACTCACTCAAACGTGGCAGGTAGCTAATTAAAGTGAAGAAAAGGCCAATCACTAGAGGCGAACTTGAATTTTCCAGTTGACCAGCAGACACCACAGTGCCAGACAGAATAATAACTCAATATTTTTTCAAACGGGTTTGACTTGTAAATGTTGACATTCAAGACAGTCTCGGGTGCGCTCATACAATAAATTTGGAAAGCCAGCAAGCAATTAAGAAGGCAGTTGACATGCTGACTTTTTGTACTCCAATTGTTTCACAATAAGAGCCAGGAAGCTTTGTTACAGTTGTACAAGGCTGTGGTGAAAGTGCAGAATTTCCTGATTTACCTGATTTTCAGACCCAAGTTGATAAAAAGCACAGACCAGGCTTCCGTAGTTCACTAAATGATTATGAGTTTAAAAATAAATAAATTCTGGGTATGGATAAACAATTATGGACCATCAAAATGTAACTCTACTCATTAAAACTCTAACCCCTTTATAAACTCCCCACTCTTTAACATGACTGTGGTGCTCAAAAAGCACAGCAGGTCAGGCAGCAATCGAGGAGCAGGAGAATCGACGTTTCGGGCATAAGTCCTTCATCAAGAATGAGGCTTGTTGTCCCATGGGCTGAGAGAGAAATGGGATGAGGGTTGAGGCTGGGGCTGGGAGGGAAGGGAGCTGACAATACGATAGGTAGATGAAGGTGGGGGTGAAGGTAATAGGTCGGAGGGTGAGGAGCGGATAAGTGGGAAGGATGATGGACAGGCCAAGAGGGTGGTGCCAAGTTGGAGGCTTGGGACTGCAATATGATGAGGCGGGGGTGGGGGGGGAGGAGGAGGTAGGGATAAGGAGGAACCTGGTGAAATCCACCTTAATCCTGTGTGGTTGCAGGGTCCCAATGTGGAAGAGTAGGCGTTCTTGCTCCAGGCATCGAGTGTTTAGGTTGATGATCGAGGACGCCCAGGACTGCATGTCCTAAGGAAAGTAGGAGGGGGAGTTAAAGTGTTCAGCCAGTGGGCGGTGGGGTTTGTTGGTGCGAGGTCCCAGAAAATGTTCTCTGAAATGTTTCACAAGTTGGCATCCTGTCTCCCCACTGTTGAGGAGGCCACATCGGGTACAATGGATACAGTAGATGACATGTTTGGAAGTACAGGTAAATTTCTATCAGTTGAGGAAGGATCCTTTGGAGCCTTGGACGGAGGTGAAGGGGAGGTATGGGTGCACGTTTTGCACCTCTTGCGGTGGCTGGGGAAGGTACCGGGAGTGGGGTGTGGGCTGATGGGGGGAGGCGTGGATCTGACAAGGGGATCTGACAAGAGGAAATGGTCTCTCTGAAATGCTGATGGGGTGGGAGGGAACTATATCCCCAGCCGTGAAGTCTGTTTGTAGGTGGCAGAAGATGATGCGATATATTTGGACTTGGTAGGGTGGAAGGTGGTTTTGTCCTTGGTGCATTGGGAGGTGTGGGGGGGTGGGGGAGGGGGGGGGGGGGAAGGTGGGGAGGGGAGAGTTCAAGGTCAGAGGTATGGGAAGTGGAGCAGATGTGCTGAAGGGCATTGTCGACCAAGTGGGAGGGGAAATTGCGATCTTTGAAGAAGGAGGCCATCTGGTATTTTCTTTGTTGGAATTGGTCATCCTTGGAACAGATGCAGCAGAGGAATTGAGAATAAGGGATGGTGTTTTTCCTAATTCCACTGCCTAATCTCTTCCCAGAATAATAGGTAATAAACACAATTATCTCTAACACAATCAGCCACAATAATTGATTAGGCTCAAGTAATAGCCTCTCCTATTCCTATGTGCCAATAACAACTTGCTTTTTAAAACAATATTTTTCCTGAAGAAAACTGAAGAAAAATAAAAAGGGTACAGTTTTTACAATTGAATTGAAATTTCACAATTTGCCATGGTGAGTTTCAAAAACATCAGTATTAGACTCCGTATTACCTGTCCAGAGACATTACCACAATGGCAGTGCCTTCCCAAGTGCAGTTCCAACACTGAAGAAGCTTGATATCATCCAGGATAATACAGTCTTTTTAAGAGGCACCACATCCACAAACATCCACTCCCTTCATGACCAGCACATGGTTGCAACACTCCACATGCACTGCAGAAGTTCACCAATGCTACTCAGACAGCACTTTCCAAACCAATGGCCACTTGAATTAAGAATAGGGAGCAGAAGATCAGAAACGAAATCCCCTTCAATCTATCACTGTCCTGACTTGGAAATATAATTGCTGTTCCTTCACTATCACTGCATGAAAATTCTGAACTTCTTCCCTGTTTGGATCTGCCTGCACCATATGGACTGCTGCAGTTCAGGTCAGCATCTCACCAACTACTTCTCAACTGCAGCTACAGGTGGACAGTAAATTCTAGCCCAGGCAGTGTAATCCATATTCCATGAATGAATATTTAAAATATAATCTTTTAAGTAACAAACATTAGTAAGCTATAAATTTTTAAAGCAGTCAATCAAACTGCTCACTTAACAGGCACCTCACTGTGAAGAGTATAGGTTGGAAAATCAGACATTCAGCCCAAAGCCTGTAATTACACATTTTGGGATTGTTAACAACTACATAAAAAGTATCTTGCACTATTCTTTATTCTAAACTCCACATTTTCTCTTTTTTCTGTGCCCAGAGTTAGAGCCCTTCTCAGCTTTGACACTTCTTTTGGCAGTACCAATGTGTTTATGCATTTTTTTGTTCCTAATACATCCACTACATCCCAAAAGGCATTTTGGGTTTTCCCTAAATTCTCTTCAAAGGTGCCCTACTCCACCAAAGGGAATTTACTTGCACCCCCCTCCCCCCAAAGTGTCTGAGGACCAGATCCAAAGGGGTACCTTGTATATTCAAAAATAAAAAGTACCAACAAAAGGCCTGCCCTTACAGGCTCAGTTTTGCACCACTTAGACTGACGCTAAAATTTGATTTCACTGGAAGCAGCTCACCATTTAAGTGGCCAGCTTTCTCCAACCTGCTGCCAATCCTATCACCAGGAAAGTAGCAAATGTAGTTTCTGGCACAGATGGATAGCATTGGATTTCCCTTAACCGTATTTGCCAAAGCGTGTCTACAATTACATTAAGGACAAAAAGGCAATTAGGGAGAGAATAAGGCCGGCCAAAGATCAGCAAGGCCACCCATATTTGGAAATGCATGAGATGAGGGAGATACTAAATGACTATTTTGCATCAGTAGTTACCATGGTGAAGGATGTTGAGAACTAGAAAGCTAGAGAACTTAGGGAAATAAATAGTGATATCTTGAAAAAAAGTTCCACACAGTAGACTAGTTAACAAGGTTGGATTACATGGAATACAGGGAAAACCAGCCATTTGCATACAAAATTGGCTAGAAGATAGAAGACAGAGGGTTGTGGTAGAGTGTTGTTTTTTGGATTGGAGTTCTGTCACTAGCGGATGGGATCGATGCTGGGTCCATCGCTTTTCTTCATCTATGTAAATGATCAGGATATGAACATAGGAGATAAAGTTAGTAAATTTGCAGATGACACTAAAATTGGAGATGTAGTGGACAGAGAAGAAGGTTCCCTCAGAGAACAGCAGGACATTGAGCAGATGGGCTGATTTGCTGAGAAGTGACAGATGGAGTTTAATCTAGATAAATGTGAGATACTACATTTTGGTAGGGCAAATCAGGGCTTAATGATAAGGTCATGCTGAGTGTTGCCAGATAAAGGGTCCTTGGAGTGCTGGTTCATAGTTCCTTGAAAGGTAGGTAGTGGAGGTTGCATTTAGTATGCTTTCCTTTATTGGTCAGTGCATTGAGTTGGGAGGTCATGTTGCAGCTGCATCAGACATTGGTTAGACCACTTTTGAAATATTACGTTCAATTCTGATCTCTTTCCTATCAGAAAGATATTGTTAAGTTTGAAAGGGCTCAGAATGGGCAGCACAGTGACTAGCACTGCTGCCTCACAGCACCAGGCTCCCAGGTTCAATTTTAGCTTCGGGTGACTGTCTGTGTGGAGTTTGCACATTCTCCCAGTGTCTGCATGGGTTTCCTCCGGGTGCTCCGGTTTCCTCCCACAGTCCAAAGATGTGCAATCCAGGTGAATTGACCATGTTAAATTGCCCATAGTGTTAGGTACATTAGTCAGAGGGAAATGGGTCTAGGTGGGTTACTCTTCAGAGGGTCGGTGTGGACTTGGTGGGTCGAAGGGTCTGTTTCCACACTGTAGGGAATCTAATAATCACTTGCAGTTGAAGCCTAAGATCATCAGGTTCAATAAGCAATGTTGTCTACTCCTGCTCCTATCTATCTCTTTTGCTTTAGCCTACTTTCTGGCTAACTCCACCTGCCTGCTCTGTCCCCAGCCCTGCTGCTTTCTCTCTTTCTGGCTGAACTCTGCCACACAGACCACTTGCCCTCCCTAGCTTTCCATTGAGGGACATTTTGCTACTCTGCACTGTTTATAATAAAATGACCATCAGTTGTGATAGCATCTTATAAAATGGAATTAAATATGCAGCTCCAAAGTCACAGAAATAAGTAAATGAAACTACTCACAATATTATTAAATAATACTATTCCCATGCTTTTGATTTCTGAGTGAGTCTATAGATATTAAAATAAAATAAATATTGCTGCTCATATTCTCCAAGTGTGCTGAGCCCTGATGCAATCACATTAACATAAACTATATCCTCAAGTGGACATCTTCCATTATTGCTTTATATCATGCCCCAAGTTCTTTTTATTTATTAATGTTCCTGAATTGAATCTCCATTAGTTACAATGTTATACTCAGGCTTTGCAGGCTCCATCATCTATTTATTTAAGACACCATCCTACTTTTGCATTCATACCAGCTCCACGTTCTCATTTCTTCGGTCTTGTTTTACACTCTTGTCACCTCCTGAATGTAATTTAAGTGAAGTATGCTTCGAGAACCATGGCTTATCTGCTTTCACATCCGTGGTGGAACTTACCAAGTAATAACATGGTGAAGAGGAAGTGCTGTAACTTCTGGATGATGACGACTGACAGCAGCACCATTTAAAGGTGCAGGTTCAGAAAAATTTGTTTGAGAAAGCCAGAGTAATTTAGACACATTTTAGTCATTAAGGCAAGTTTTGTTTTTATTTTGTCAATTACTCTACACTCCTATTACTTCTCTGACCATATGCTGAGACTATTGTACCAGACTTTGATGGGAGCTGTACCTGCAGCAGGCAACATGTCTTGCAACCAAGTTTAGGAGGAGTGAATAAAAGAAAGACACCAGGATAGTAAACTGAGCAGAATTTAGTGACAGATGGAGTTTAGTTTGGATAATTGTGAGGTATTGCACTTTGGTAAAACAAACAAGTGCTTGATTTATACAGTTAATGATAGGACCCTGAATATAAGTACATCAATAAGAAAGATTTAGAGGGAAATGGGCCAAATGCAGGTAAGTGGGATTAATTTCGTTTGGGAAATTTGGGCAGCATGGACAAATTGGACAGGAGGGTCTGTTTCCATACTGTATGACTAATTTAATATTGCTCACAAGCACTAGTGGGAAACTTGTTTCTTTTCTGTGGGGTTGACAATGAAACAAGGATTCAAAACCCTGAGGATGGAAGTCCCAACTTCTTAGTGCTGCAAAACAGAAACCAGCATCTCACCATTGCCAGCAGTTCCACCAGGAGCTGTGGGTGCTGCCAGTGGTGCACAGGTAGAACATTGGACTCACGTGAGTGAGGGCATGATGGGGGTTATGGTGTTTTGCAGCTTAATGAAATGCAGACAGCACATACACTACTTTACATTGTGGAGGAGGTGGTTTTAATGCTTTGAAAAAGTTTGCAACCTCAAGCTGTGCTTTAAAGTTGATTACTACAAAGACTATTGGGATACAACCTTAAGCCTTTCTACAAAATCCTACTTCACTCTTCTACCAAGCCATCATGACATTGCCACATTGAGTGTAGCAAGCATTTCCCAATTAAGAATTAAATATTGCAGATCCATCCAGACCCATATAGTACAAGTAGCAGATAAATGTTATGGCCATTTATAAGTCTGACTGATGCCTTTCCAGTCAGAAAGTAAGAGATGGATTGATCTTTGACAGTAGGATATGAATGTTCAAATATTTTTCCCTTCTACTGGCTAACATCCAGATAGTTCTTGATTGGCCTGTTCAATCAAAAGGTGATTGAGTCAGAGAATCTCTGTCAATATGGGAAGTTGCATAGGTATGGCAAAAAAAAAAGCAGGACAAATCTAACCAGACAATTCCTGTCCCATTAGTCTACTCTCAATCATCAGCAAAGTGATGGAAAGGGTCATCAGCAGTGCTATTAACAGCACCTGCTCAGCAATAACCTGCTCAGTGCTGTGCAGTTTGGGCTCCGCCAGGGCCACTCAGCTGCTGATCTCATGACAGCCTTGGGTCAAACATGGACAAAAGGAAGAGCTAAATTCCAGAGGTGAGGTAGGAGTGACATCAAAGCTGCATTTGACTGAATGTGGCATCAAGAAGCCTTAGCAAAACTGGAATCAATGGGTATTGGGGACAAATTCTCTGCTGGTTGGAGTCATACCTGGCACATAGGAAGATGGTCGTGGTTGTGGGAGGTCAGTCATCTCAGCTCCAGGACATCACTGCAGGAGTTTCTCAGGTTAGTGTCCTCTGCCCAAACATCTTCAGCATCAATGACGTTCCCTCCATCAGAGGTGGGAATGTTTGCCAATGATTGCACAATGTTCAGCTCAATTCATGACTCCTCAGATATTGAAGCAGTCCACGTTCAAATGCACTAAGATCTGGACACTATACAGGCTTGGGCTGATAAGTGACAAGTAATATTCACACTGCAGAAATGCCAGACAATTACAATCTCCAATAAGAGATAATCACCACCACCTGATAGTCAATTCTGTTACCATCATTGATCCCCTACCATCAATATCCAGGAGATTACCATTGATCAGAGATGCAACTGAATTCACCACATATACATAATGGCTATAGGAGCAGGTCTGTAGCTAGTAATGCTGCAACAAGTATCTTATCTCCTGACTGCCCAAAGCCTGTTCACTATCTACAAGACACAAGAGTGTAATAGAATGCGCCCTAATTGCTTGGATGGATGCAGCTCCATAACCATTCAAGAAGCTTGACACCATCCAGGACAAAGCAACCCTTGTGATTGGCACCAAATCAAGTATCCACTCCTTTCACCACTAATGTTCAGTATAGGCAGTATGTACTATCTACAAGATGCCCTGCAGAAATTCAAGGATCCTTAGACATCTACAAAACCCAGGACTATGATACAGCAGGATAGGTAAGTGCAGCAGTTTTATGGGAGCACTGCCACTTCAAAGTTTTTCTCCAAACCACTCATCATTCTGACTTGGAAACACATGACTATTCATTCACTGTCGCTGGGTTGAAATCCTAGAATTCCCTACCTGAGGCCACTGTGGGTCTACCTACAACATGTGGAACAGTCAACAGATTCACAACTGAACAAGTAAACAAACAGAGGTGTAATGGAAGGTGGTTTACAGGTGGCTGAGGTCATGGGCAGTGGGTTAGCTTTCAGCATCACTCAATGTCCGACAATACCAGATCCTTTGACTGGGCACAAAGACAGATCCCCAAGAAGGCAGCAGGCGCCAGGGGAATGTTGATCCACCACTGAATTCCAGTGGGTTCAAGAATAATTTTTGTCAATTGGTTCAATGATGAGTCTAATTGGTACCCTACCACGAGCAGGCTGGTTTCTCACATTAAACTATTGTCATCTCTAGCTTAACTGTGGGAGGCTTTCAGGCAATGATGAGACATCACTCACCCACCTCTCCTGCTGTAGGTGGCCTGGACCACCATGTTTCCTGATGTTACCTTCTGGATTAGATTCAGCCAATTGTATGCACACAGTTGTTTTAATAAAGCATTGGTAACACAGTATCCTTGTGAGATTGGTATGGTTTAAACGTGAAAAAATAACAAACTGCGGTGAAAGGAAAAACAAAACATGGCACTTTTACCTAGCTCAGCCTGTAACAAAGCATTACACAGCCATTGGCACAGAATCATGGGGTATTTCAGGAACATAAGGAGACAATTCAGCCTCTTTCTCTGTACAGCAATCACCCTGCAATTTATCTCAAGACCCTAGCCACTTTCCTTTGGAAATAACTGTCTCTACTTCTACTCTCCTCATTCAGTAGGAGTCAGGTGATTACCACTCACTGGGTAAAAACATTCATCTTCATATCCCCTACTATATTAAAATGTCTTCGATCTTAATTCTGTTCCTCCTCATTGTTAATAACATCAGCTCAAAAGAGCAAATAGCTCTTCTCTATCAACATTATCTAAAGTGGTCCTAATTTTGTACACCTCTAGTAAAACTCCCCTTATCGCCTTTTGCTCTAAGGGCATTAAGTAAGAGATGAGCATTAGCCAAGGTTACTACATAGCTTTCTTTCAAATGGTGTCATGGGATCTTTGGCCCATTGAATTGGAACGTGTATCTATGACCAGCAACATTCAACAACAAATGCAGAAACAGAAAAAAGTTAAAACTCATTCGAACCAAAAGTACTTAAGTTGCAAATCACAAAGCAACAATATTTGCTCTTTCTGCTTCAGTCTCTCCAGCCCAATCTGCACTCAACAGCACAATAAATCTGGTTCCATAGTCATTTGTCAAAAATACGCATGAAGCAATAACGCCACATCCTCCTCAAACAACTGAAAGCAGATTTTAGGAAAGAAAAGAATTAATACTATTTTAGTCGGGGAGGTGATAGCCTTGTAGTATTATCACTGGATTCTTAATCCAGAGACCTCGGTAATGTTCTGGGGACCCAGATTCAAATGTTGCCACAGCAATTGGTGGTAGTTGAATTCAATACAAAACAAAACTCTGGAATTAGGAATCAACCATTGTCAATTCTTGAAAGAACCCATTTGGTTCACTCATGGCCTTTATGGAAGGAAACTGCCATCCTTAACTGGTCTGGCCTATATGTGACTCCAGTCCCACGGTAATGCGATTGCCTCTTTGCTGATAGAAGGGCAATAAATGCTGACATAGACAACGACGCCCTCATCTCGTGAATCAATAAAACAAAATGTACAAAATGAGTGGTGTAGCTTCTGGAGACAAAAGATGAGTATTAGTTTCCAGTTATCCTCAGTTTTCCCAATACTTTTGGCAGCAGCTAGGTGTAGAGTAGAAAGAAATCTATCCTATTCACTCTAACTTACATCACTATCTTCCTACTGTAATTTTCTCCAAACCAATTTTTGACCCATTCCAATTGACCTCATGTTCCTCTTCCAACTGCTCATTGATTTTTAAGTTCATTACTTTTTAATTTCATGCCCAACATTATTTGTCACATGGAAAAAGTACTGGAAGTAAATCAGAAAGATCTTGTCTTTATGAACTTTTATTACTTGTTATTTGTTTTTAATTATTTCCAGATATCCACAATCTAATCAATGACTGTCAATGTAATTGGTTTGTCCTTATTGCCTTATTTCTTTTTACCATTTTAGGTACAGGAGCAATATCAGAACAATACGCAATCCTCAGTCTTCTCCCAGCATTCCATGATTTCTAAAAGATATTTGCCAAATTTCATCTCAAGTTCCTTAAGTATCCTCAGACACATCTTATCTCGTCCTTCATATGTGTTTATGGTAGGCTTGCACAGCTGTTCAGCAGTGAAGTGGGGCACATTGTAAACAGGTCTCAGACCTTATTTCTGCAGCATTCTTGAGTTTGTGTACCAGATTGAAGAGACGATCTATCATTCAGTCAACAAAATGCACATGCAAGAGACAACCCATCACATGACTTTTCCAGCTTGACCAGCTCAGTAAGCAAACTTACAACCTGAACTTCAACCTGAGCTGAGCTACAAATCTTCTCAAAAATCGCAAAGGCCTAAGGGTGCAAAATGCCCAACCTAGCCCGAAAATGGGAAAACGATGCCAGCCAACTGAGTGCCACCCACCAACAACTGTACTTCCTACATGAATGCCTCAGGAAACAGGTATTACCAAGATGTGTCAAATACAAACAGGCCAGAAGAGTAGCAGAACAGAACAGCCACAGAATGTTGTGAGAAATGATTAATGATGCCCACAACCAACTCCACAAATACAAATGGGAATATTTTGCACTAAAAGACTTTGTATACCAATGTGACTGACCAGGAATGGCCAAGCACATGACACTGAACCATCAGCATCAAACAACAGCAGACCAAGAAAAAGAAAAAACTATCGCTACAAGAAAAACAGAACAAGCTTACACAAAATAACAACACAGACAATTCAGAAACTTGGATTAAGAACCCGTCAGATTGACCACTATCAGACACGAAAAAAGCCATCCTAGTAAGAGATGAACACTAAGCAGGAAGAAAGAAGGGAACACCCTCAACACACAGGAAAGGAAAGTCCTAGAAGGACTCAGAAAAGACAAAAATATTGTAATCCTACCAGCAGACAAAGGGCGCGTGACTGTCATCCTAACCAGAACACAGTACATTGAAAAAGGTGAACTCACTACTCGCACATACTGACACCTACCAACAGGTGATGATAGACCAAACTCCACAGCTGGAAAACTGTATTACAGAACAACTTAAGAACCTCCGCAAATCAGGCAGAATTAACAAGACAGATTTGCAAAGAATGGAAAATCTCAGCAGGTCTGGCAGCATCTGTAAGAAGAGAAAAGAGCTGATGTTTCGAGTCTAACTGACCCTTTGTCAAAGCTAAAAAAAGGGAGAAATAGGGAGGTATTTATACTAGGCTGAGAGAAGGTGAGTCATGGCTCCAGAAGCAAAGGTAGCAATAAAGAGGTGATAATGACAGTGCATAGAGAGATTATAGGGAGATTAGGAGCTGGAAATGACCAAGGCTGAAGCAGTGCTAGGAGACAAAATATGTGGGGGATGGGTGAAGCAGAGGAGAAGGGTAGCAAAGGGGGAAGAGGAGAGGAAAAAGTTGATGATAGAGTGGGGAGCAAGAGAAAGAGAGACAATCAAGCTATCTGGACTACAACTCTTCTCACCCTACGTCCTGTAAGGACTCTATCCCATTCCCTCAGCTCCTTCACCTCCGCCACATTTGTTCTGATGAGGCCACTTTCCAAAGTGGTGTTCTTAATGTGCTCCTTCTTCTCCAACCGTGGCTTCTCACATACAGAGCTCTCAACAGCGTGCGGTCCATCTCCTGCACCACGACCCTCACCCCCTCCAAGAACAAGGATAAAGTCCCTCTTGTTCTCACCTTTCACCCCACCAGACTTCACATGCAAAGAATAATCCTCCACCATTTTCGTCAACTCCAACACGACGCCATCACTAAACACATCTTCCCTTCCCTCACCTTGGCTGCATTCCACAGAGATCGTTCCCTCCGGGACAAGCTAGTCCACTCCTCCATCACCCCTAACACCTCTCCTATCACATACGGCACCTTCCCATATAATCGCAGAAGGTGCAACACCTACCCCTTTACCTCTTCCACGCTCCCCATCCAAGGCCCCAAACACTCATTTCAGATTAAGCAGTGTTTCACTTGTACCTCTTTCAATTTGGTCTATTCCATTCGTTGCTCCCAATGTGGTCTCCTGTATATGGGAGAGACAAAACGCTGACTGGGTGATCGCTTTGCTGAGCACCTTCGGTCTGTACGCAATCAGGTCCCGGACCTTCCCGTGGCTTGCCACTTCAACACACAATCCTGCTCCCATGCCCACATGTCTGTCCTTGGCCTGCTGCAATGTTCCAGTGAAGCTCAATGCAAACTGGAGGAACAGCATCTCATCTTCCGATTAGGCACATTACAGCCTGCCGGTCTCAACATTGATTCAATAACTTCAGATGATTATCCCATCTCGACCCCTGTTTTCATCCTGCTCGGTAATTTTATTTTATTTATTTTTAAATTTTTTTCCCACTGTTCTGTACCATTTATTTCTTGATTGTCTCTCTTTTTCTTGCTCCCCACTCTCTCATCACCTTTTTCCTCTCCTCTTCCCCCTTTGCTATCCCTCTCCCTTGTTTTCCATTTTGCCTCTGCTTCACCCATCCCCCACATATTTTGTCACATAGCACTGGCTTCAGCCTTGGTCATTTCCAGCTCCTATTCTCCCTATAATCTCTCTATGCACTGTCATTATCACCTCTTTATTGCTACCTTTGCTTCTGGAGCCATGACTCACCTTCTCTCAGCCTTGTATAAATACCTCCCTATTTCTCCCTTTTTTTAGCTTTGACAAAGGGTCAGTTAGACTCGAAACGTGTGCTCTTTTCTCTCCTTACAGATGCTGCCAGACTTGCTGAGATTTTCCAGCATTTTCTCCTTTTTTGGTTTCATTTTCCAGCATCCGCAGTAATTTGCTTTTATTCTGCAAAGAATGGAATCCGATGGATACAACACACACTGCTTCTATGATTACCAAAAGGCACACAAACCAGGGGCCTCGCTCAGACTCAAAATCTCACTTCCTGACACACCGACATACAGACTAGCAAAGGAAATGCAACTCAAACTAAAATACCTAGTAGAAGGTACTACTGAAACACCACTCCACCCAGGAATTCCTGAACATCCTCAAAGACACCAGGATAGAAGAGGCCAAAATCATGGTCCCCTTTGATGTAATGGCCCTATTCATATCAATAAACATCACTCTGGCCAAAGACACACTGGCTGCACCATTAGATGAACCAAGGACACAAATACTAGACAGCACCAACTCCATCAGCAAGGACAGCATCCTCAAGCTAGTAGACCTATTCCTCACAACCCACTTCACCACAATGACAAGATCTACAAACAAATCAATGGGACACCCATGAGACCAATATCAGGATTCTTAGCCAAAGCAGTGATGTACAGACTAAAAATAACAGCCCTCTCAATCCAAGTTTTGGGTCCGCTATGTGGATGACACCTTTGTCATCACCAAACAGAACAAATTAGAGGAAATCTACAATATTATTAACAACATCCTTACTGGCATAAATTTCACCAAAGGAGGAAAAGAACAACAACTGATTTCTCTTCCTAGAGTCGCAGTGAACAAACAGTCAATGGAGAACTGCAGACCAGCATCTACAAGAAAGCAACACACAGCGACCAGATATTCAACTACAGGAGCAATCACCCCAACACCCACAAATGGAGTTGCATCAGAACATTATTTAAATAGGCTACAACACGTTGCAGCATCCAGGAACCACAAACAGCAGAGAAAAAACCCGATGCAACATATTAAAAAACAAGGAGTACCTGATAAACACGGTCTGCCGTGTTTCTTAACCAGCAAATCCAAACAAGACACAACAAACCCAGAGACTCTCGCCACACTACCATACATCATCGACATCTCAGAGATGACTGCCAGATTACTCCAACTCCTTGGCATCATGATAGCCCACAAACCTACCAACACACTAAAACAACTACTGATGAACCTAAAGGACCCTATACCAACAACCAGCAAAACAAATGTCATTTACAAAATACCCTGCAAGAACTGCAACAACACTACATCAGACAGGCAAGCAGGAAACCAGCCACCAAGATACATGAGCACCAACTAGCCACCAAAAGACATGACCAACTATCACTAGAACTCTTACATACAGACAAAGAAGGACGCCACTTTGACTGGGACAACACATCCATCCTGGGACAGGCTAAACACAGACACACACAGGAATTCCTAGAGGCCTGGCATTCAGACCAGAACTCCATCAATACACACACTGATTCAGACCCCATTTACCAACCTCTGAGAAAAAGAACCGATACAGACCCAGACACATAAATAGAAAGCGGGACAGAACACCAGTGTTTCACTGGAGGCTCACTGATGATGTTATCTAACATGGTGATGAAACAACGGTGAACAAATGTACCAGCTCAGTGGGCAAACTTACAACCTAAACTTTTCCTAATTTTTACTTAATATCACAGAAACCCCATAGTGTGGAAGCAGGTCATTTGACCCATCAAGTCCACACTAACCCACTGAAGAGCATCCCAACCAGACCCATCCCATATCCTATCCCTGTAATCCTGCATTTCCAATGGTTAATCCACCTAGCCTGCCCATCCTCAGACACTGTGGGAAATTTAGCATGGCCAGTCCACCTAATCTGCACATCTTTGTACAGTGGGAAGAAACCAGAGCACCCAGAAGAAACCCACACAGACACGGGGAGAATGTGCAAACTCCACCAGTCCCTGAGGGTAGAGCTGAACCCAGGTCCCTGGCGCTATGAGGCAGCAGTGCTAGCCACTGAACCACCGTGCTATCTTATCTAAAAGAAAATTCGCTTGCCATATATAATACAGAGTCATTGTTTTCAATGCCATCTGATGATTTTCTTATACTCAGGGCAAGTTTCTTTTGATATTAAAACCATTTAAATTCTGTCATTTTTCTTCAAGAGGATAAATGTTTTACTGATGTCAAATTGTTTGGTCACCTTATTCGGAGTAGACTGAACTGCTTTTAAGTTTGGCACATAGTCTTCACAAAGATACATATTGGTCCTCTGCATGCAAAGTCCCCTTCCTGAAGCAAGATTTCTATTCCATCAATCACCTCACCATGTTCAAACTTTCGGTCTCATTCTGACAACACTTCTCAAGCACATAACATTGTTTCTCCTAAAATTTGGCAATTTTGTTCAGGTTTTAGTCAGCTTTCCAATTTTATATCAAATGTGACCATGTTACAATCACTGACATATAAAGCTTCACACACAAAAGAGTTCCATGCATAGTTTCCTGCACACAACTTATTCTCAGCATTTTTGGACAATGGCCTTCCCTCTATCGTAAGGTTAAAAGTAGAGATATTTGCCAATAATTGCAAAAATGTTCAGCCACACATGTACTAAGCAATGGCTATCCCCAACAAAAAAAAAAGAGAGAGAGAATCTAACATCAGCCCTTGATGTTCAATGGCATTACCATCACTGTCTCTTCTCTTGTTGACATCTTGGTGTTATCGTGGACCATAACATGAACTGGAGCAGCCAGAGAGCAGGTCAGATGTTTAGCATTCTCTGATGAGTAATTAACCTCCAGACTCTCTGAAACCTGTCCACCATCTATAAGGCACAAGTGTTGGAATACTCCCACTTTTCTGAATAAGTGCAGCTCTAAGAACATTCAAGAAGCTGACACCATTCAAGACAAAACACGTTGGTATCACATCTGCAAACATTCACTTCCTCCACCATTGACACTCAGTAGCAGTGATATGTACCAGCTACAAGATGCACTGCAGAAGTTTACCAAGATTTCTTAGACAGCAGTTTTCAAATCCATGGTCACTACCATTTGGAAGTAGGCAGACTGCAGATACATGGGAACACATGACATGCTAGTTGTTCTCCAAGCTACTCACCATCCTGACTTCAAAATACCTCTCTGTTCCTGGAGTGTTAAAATCATGGAATTCTCTCCCTCACAGTGTTGTGGGTCAATTTGCAGCATTTGGACTGCAGCAGTTCAAGAAGACAGTTCACCATCATCTTCTCAATGGCAACTAAGAATAGATGATAAATGCAGGTCCAGCCAACAATGCTCATATCCCATGAATTTATTCCTTAAAATTTAAAACATCTTTTTTTCTTTATTCATTCAAAGGATGATGGCATCACTGGCCAGGCAAGGTTCAATGCCCATCCCTAATCATTCAGAGGGCAGTTAAGATAAACCACATTGCTGTAGGATTGGAGTAACATGTAGGCCAGACCAGGTGAGGGCAGCAGTTTCCCTACCTAAAAAGGACATTAGTGAACCAGATGGGTTTTTCCTGACGATCGACAATAGATTCATAGACATCATTCAACTCTTAATTCCAGATATTTATTGAATTCCACTATCTAAACTTGGGTGCCCAGAACATTCTGGGTCTCTGGGTTGACAGTTCAGCTATAATACTACTAGGCCATTGCCTCCCCCCAAGGATATTGTCTCCATTTTGTGGCTGTTTTACAAAATTACTAATTAATTGATTTTCAAATCCATGGTCACTACCATTTGGAAGTAGGAGGACTGCAGATACATGGGAACACATGACATGCTAGTTGTTTTCCAAGCAACTCACCATCTTGACTTCAAAATACCTCTCTGTTCCTTGAGTGTCACTGGATAAAATCATGGAATTCTCTCCCTCACAGTGTTGTGGGTCAATTTGCAGCATTTGGACTACAGCAGTTCAAGAAGTCAACAAGAGAAGAGATAGTGATGGTAATGCCATCGAACATCAAGGGCTGATGTTAGATTCTCTCTTTTTTTGTTGGGGATAGCCATTGCTTGGGACTTGTGTGGCACAAATTTTACTTTCACTTATTTAACCCAAGGATGACTATTGTCTAGGTCTTGCTGCATTTGGATAAGAATGGCTTCAATATCTGGGGAGTTGTGAATGCTGCTGAACATTTTGCAATTATTGGCAAATATCTCTACTTTTAACCTTATGATGGAGGGAAGGCCATTGTCCAAAAAAGATGATAATAAGTTGAGTGCAGGAATCCTTCCCAGTCTTATCAGTAGAGGTATTACTGTAACAGTCAAATTGAATTGGAATCTTCATCTGACAGTTGCCCTTATTAATTGTCAGCTGTGACTCACTTTAAGTGCTAGAGGAACCTTGTCAATCTTAATTCCCCAATAATAGGTTATATTGTTACCATCTAACTCAGTACTAAAGTTTATAGAGATATTTTTAATCAACCAATTCAGATGTGTTGTGACACACGTCCAGAGCAGCTAAGACTTGAATCCAGATCTTCAGGCTCAGAGGTAAGGACACCTCTGAGTTCTTACATGCCCATGTTCACCTAATCCAAGATAAAAATGCACTAAAATTGCGGCTGAACGAAATCAAGCACACAAAGCAAATAAAACAGATGTTAGTTATGAATTTATGATTACAGTCTTGTAAAAATACTGAACAAACATATTCCAAAACACTGGATGAGAATTAGTACAGTTAAATAATAGTTACCCAACTCAAATGAAAGTCAATGTAGAAGAAAGTATATGATTACCCATCTGAAAATAGTTTGTGGGTTATATTTTTCAAATATGCAGTTGTTGTTCCCTACTTCTAACTTATGGAATTCAGAGTCTTTTGGCATTCTTTGGTACCCAATGCAAACTGTTAAGATGTATAGATTTTTTTTTGAAAATTTATTAAGTTATTTTGCGTTATTTTAAATTTTCAATAAGACAAAAGGCTTAGAATGAACAGAACTGGAAAATGTGTGTGTTGCACTTACGCTCTCACTGTTGGCAGCTGCGGTGCTGTTAAATTTTTTCATGGTGAAATCTCAGTTACTCAGGGAGGTGCTTTTCAGACTTCTGCTAATTTCCAAGGTTTGAGAAGGAAAATTTAAAATCCACTAAGATCTTTCCCTGAAAATAAAATTATTATAAAAGTAACTTTACTCATCAGAAAAGACACAAAGTGAATGAACAAAATTATTAAAATTAAAATTAAATTCTTAGGCAGAATATTAAATCATGATATCAAGCAAAAATTTCCTTCAGATGATATTCTGATCTATACTCTGAAATAAAACAGTTTCTATCAAAGATTAGATAACTAGACAGTATTTGCAACTTGTAAAACAAATGCTCATCATCATTCATGACAGGAAAATCACAAACATTTCAGGAGTTATTCCTTGGGGATCAGCAAACAAATGGTAGTTTGTAGATTCTCCAGAGCAGAATGTATAATAGTTTCTTTCTTTTTTAAAATACATGTTTCAATGCAAATTACTTACATCCCTTGACTCAAAAGAAATGGGAATCACAATTAAAACATGCGTGCAAGAATGTCACATTTTTAATGATGCACTGTGTGTAACATATAGTTTCACCTTCCTGATGTTTTGAAACCCCACACTTAATAGGACCAGAAAAATGCTTGGGAAGATGTCTTTGTCCTTACAAATGCTGACTACCTACTTTATAGGTTAAAGACTTTTCTCATTTGTTATTTCATGGCATGTGCATTTGAGTTTCTGTTTTTAATCGCTAATGTGGAATAGTAATTACTTTCCAATTAGCCAATGATATATGATCAATATTTTCTTCCAATTAAGGAATAAAGGTCTCTTAGCATGGCTCAAAACCATGATAGAAAGGATTCGGAGATGCTAGTGGATCTAAAGAAAGGGAATTCATGGAATGCTTACAGGATGGCTTTTTGGAACAGCTTGTCATGGAGCCCACAAGAGAGCAGGCTATTCTGGACCTAGTGCTTTGCAATGAACCAGACTCTATAAAAGATCTTAAAGTAAGGGAACCCTTAGGAAGTAGCGACCATAATATGGTAGAGTTCAGTCTGGAGTTTGAAAGGGAGAAGGCAAAATCGGATGTAATGGTGTTACAGTTGAATAAAGGTAATTATGAGGGCATGAGAGAGGAACTGACTAAAATAGACTGGAAGCAGAGGCTAACCGGGAAGACAGTAGAGCAAAAATGGCAGGAGTTTGTAGGTATAATTGAGGACACTATACAGAGGTTCATTCCCAAGAAAAGAAAGATTAACCGGGGAGGGATTAGACAACCTTGGCTGACAAAGGAAGTCAGGAAATGTATTAAAGAAAAAGAGAGATCCTATAAAGTGGCTAAGAACAGTGGGAAATCAGAAGATTGGGAAGGATACAAAAGCAAACAGAGGATAACAAAGAGTGTAATAAGAAATGAGAGGATCAAATATGAAGGTAGGCTAGCCAGTAATATTAGAAATAATAGTAAAAGTTTCTTTCAGTACATAAGAAACAAACGACAGGCAAAAGTAGACATTGGGCCACTTCAAACTGATGCAGGGAGCCTAGTGATGGGAGATAAGGAAATAGCAGGAGAACTTAACAAGTACTTTGCGTCAGTTTTCACAGTGGAAGACATGAGTAATATCCCAAAGATTAAAGGGTGTCACGGGGCTGAGTTGAGTATGGTTGCCATTACGAAAGAGACAGTGCTAGAAAAGTTAAAAAGTCTTAAAATTGATAAATCTCCTGGCCCTGATGGGATACACCCTAGAGTTCTGAGAGAGGTTGCTGAGGAAATAGCAGAGGCATTGGTTGAGATCTTTCAAGAGTCACTGGAGTCAGGAAAGGTCCCGGATGATTGGAAGATGGCTGTAGTAACCCCCTTGTTCAAGAAAGGATCAAGGCAAAAGATGGAAAATTATAGACCAATCAGCTTAACCTCGGTTGTTGGTAAAATTCTAGAATCCATCATTAAGGATGAGGTTTCTAAATTCTTGGAAGAGCAGAGTCTGATTAGAACAAGTCAACATGGATTTAGTAAAGGGAGATCATGCCTGACAAACCTGTTGGAATTTTTCAAAGAGGTAACAAGTAGGTTAGACCAGGGAAACCCAGTGGATGTGGTCTATCTAGACTTTCAAAAGGCGTTTGATAAGGTGCCACACGGGAGGCTGCTGAGCAAGGTGAGGGCCCATGGTGTTCGAGGTGGATTGAAGATTGGCTGTCTAACAGAAGGCAGAGAGTTGGGATAAAAGGTTCTTTTTCAGAATGGCAGCCGGTGACGAGCAGTGTCCGGCAGGGTTCAGTGTTGGGGCCACAGCTGTTCGCATTATATATTAATGATTTGGATGAGGGAACCGGGGGCATTCTAGCGAAGTTTGCCGATGATACGAAGTTAGGTGGACAGGCAGGTAGTACTGAGGAAGTGGGGAGGCTACAGAAGGATCTAGACAGGTTAGGAGAGTGGTCCAGGAAATGGCTGATGGAATTTAACGTGAGCAAGTGCGAGGTCTTGCACTTTGGCAAAAAGAATAAAAGCATGGACTACTTTCTAAATGGTGAGAAAATTAATAAAGCCAAAGCACAAAGGGATCTGGGAGTGCTAGTCGAGGATTCTCTAAAGGTAAACATGCAGGTTGAGTCTGTGATTAAGAAAGCGAATGCAATGTTGTCTCTTATCTCAAGAGGGTTGGAATATAAAAGCAGAGATGTACTACTAAGACTTTATAAAGCTCTGGTTAGGCCCCATTTGGAGTACTGTGTCCAGTTTTGGTCCCCACACCTCAGGAAGGACATACTGGCACTGGAACGTGTCCAGCGGAGATTCACACGGATGATCCCTGGAATGACAGGTCTAGCATATGAGGAACGGCTGAGGATACTGGGATTGTATTCGTTGGAGTTTAGAAGATTAAGGGGAGACTTAATAGAGACGTACAAAATAATACATGGCTTGGAAAAGGTGGATGCTAGGAAATTGTTTCCGTTAGGCGAGGAGACTAGGACCCGTGGACACAGCCTTAGAATTAGAGGGGGTAAATTCAGAACAGAAATGCGGAGACATTTCTTCAGCCAGAGAGTGGTGGGCCTGTGGAATTCATTGCCGCAGAGTGCAGTGGAAGCCGGGACGCTAAATGTCTTCAAGGCCGAGATTGATAGATTCTTGTTGTCTAGAGGAATTAAGGGCTACGGGGAGAACGCTGGTAAGTGGAGCTGAAATGCGCATCAGCCATGATTGAATGGCGAAGTGGACTCGATGGGCCGAATGGCCTTACTTCCACTCCTATGTCTTATGGTCTTATGGGTGTTGGACTGGGGTGTACAAAGTTAAAAAAAAATCACACAACATCAGGTTATCGTCCAACAGGTTTAATTGGAAGCACATTAGCTTTCGGAGCGATGCTCCTTCATCAGGTGATTGTGGAGGGCTCGACCGTAACACAGAATTTATCGCAAAAATTTGCAGTTTTGTGTAACTGAAATTATACATTGAAAAATCGATTGTCTGTTTAGCCTTTCATCTGTTAGAATACAGTGATAGTTTCACTTCTTTCATGAGTAAATCACAAAACCCTTTTTCTTAAAAGTTGCATTCTCGGGTTAGCTGTTAACAATGGTGATAGCTAGACAATATGTTGAAGGTGTTAGCCCCCTGTGTTCTCTGTCTATGACCTGATGTTTAGATTGATTCTAATCTAAAAAGTGAGATAACAGAATTTTACATAAATTCATACAGTTTTTGAGCTCAGGGTTCGACATGAATGTATGCAGTTTTTGAGCAAAGTGCAATGTAACTCTGCAAGTTCAAAAACATTTACCACACAAAATGTGTGTGCCTGTGGGTCTTTGTCTGTGTGTGTGTCTGTCTGTCTGGGGTGGTGGTTGAGAGTGTGAGAAAGTTTGTGTGTGTGTGTGTGTGTGTGTGTGTGTGTGTGTGTGTGTGTGTGTGTGTGTGTGTGTATATGTGTGTGTGTGTGTGTGTGTGTGTGTGCAGAGTGTCTTAAGTCTGTGAGGGGGTGCATGTGTGGGAGTGTGTGTCTCTATAAGGGTGTGTGTGGGTGTCTGTGTGCGCGTCTGTGTGTATGAGAGAGTGTGTGTGTGTGTGTGTAGGAATATGTGTGTGTGTAGTGCAATGGTGATCACCTGTAATGCGACATGAACCCAAGGTCCCGGTTGAGGCCCTCCCTATGGGTACCGAACTTAGCTATCAGCCTCTGCTCGGCCACTTTCCTCTGCTGCCAGTCCCGAAGTCCACCTTGGAGGATGGTCACCCGAAGGTCCGAGGCTGAATGTCCTGGACCACTGAAGTGTTCCCCAACTGGGAGGGAACCCTCCTGTCTGCTGATTGTTGTGCGGTGCCCATTCATCCATTGTCGTAGCCTTTGCTCGGTTTCCCCAATGTACCATGCCTCCGGGCATCCTTGCCTGCAACGTATAAGATAGACAATGTTGGCTGAGTCACATGAGTACCTGCCATGCACAAGGTGGGAGGTGTTCCCACATGTAATAGTGGTCTCTATGTCCACAATCTGACACGTCTTGCAGCGTCCACCGTGACAGGATTGTATGGAGTTGTCCTGAGAGCCGGGCAGTTTGCTACGAACAATGATCTATTTGAGGTTTGGCGGTTGTTTAAAGGCAAGTAGTGGAGGTGTGGGGAAGGTCTCGGTGAGGTGCTCATCATCATTGATAATGTGTTGCAGGTCACAAAGAACGTGGCATAATTTTTCAGCCCCTGGGAAGTACTGAACAACGAAGGGTACCCTGTCAGTTGCAGCCCATGTCTGTCTCCTGAGGAGGTCATTATGGTTCCTTGCTGTGGCACGTCGGAACTGGCTGTCGATGAGTTGAGCATCGTACCCCGTTCTTGTGAGGGCATCCTTGAGTACTTCCAGGTGTCCGTCACGTTCCTCCTCATCTGAGCAGATCCGGTGTATGCGTAGTGCCTGTCCATAGGGAATGGCTGTTTTAATATGTTTTGGGTGGAAGCTGGAAAAGTGTAGCATTGTGAGGTTGTCTGTGAGTTTTCAGGAGAGTGTGGTGCTGAGGTGTCCGTCCTTGATAGAGATGCATGTGTCCAAGAATGAGACAGACAGTCGAGAGTAGTCCATGGTGAGTTTGATGGTGGGATGAAACTTGATGTCACTGTGTAGTTTTATCAGTGACTCCTCGCCATGGGTCCAGAGGAAGAAAACGTCATCAATGTACCTGGTGTATAATGTTGGTTGGAGATCCTGCATCGAGAAGAAATCTTGTTCGAACCTGTGCATAAAAATGTTGACATATTGGGGTACAAATTTGGTCCCCATGGCTGTGCGTGTGTGGATGAAGAATTGGTTGTCAAAGGTGAAGATGTTATGATCGAGGATAAAGCGGATGAGTTGTAGGATGGTGTTTGGAGACTGGCAGCTGTTGGTGTTGAGTACTGAGGCTGTTGCTGCAATACCATCCTTGTGGGGGATGCTGGTGTAGAGTGCGGAAACCCCACCCCAGACAGACAGACAGACAAAGACCCACATGCACACATATATTTTGTGGGGTGAATTTTTTTGTACTTGCAGAGTTACATTGCACTTTGCTCAAAAACTACATACATTCATGTAGAACTCTGAGCTCAAAAACTGCATGAATTTATGTAAAAACTCTGTTATTTCACTTTTTAGATTAGAATCAATCTAAACATCAGGTCATAGACAGAGAACACAGGGGGCTAACACCTTCAACATATTGTCTAGCTATCACCATTGTTAACAGCTAACCTGAGAATGCAACTTTAAAAAAAGGGTTTTGTGATGTACACATGAAAGAAGTGAAACTATCACTGTATTCTAACAGATGAAAGGCTTAACAGACAATTAATTTTTCAATGTATAATTTCAGTTACATCACACTGCAAATTTTTGCTATAAATTCTGTGTTACGATCGAGCCCTCCACAATCACCTGATGAAGGAGCGTCGCTCCGAGAGCGACTGTGCTTCCAATTAAACCTGTTGGACTATAACCTGGTGTTGTGTGATTTTTAACATGATAGAAAGGGTAAGAGAGGAAACATCATGAACATAATGTTAAGCGATCTTCTGTGATGAGTTTGGTGGCTGCAGTAACACTGACCTAGCATGTACAACACCTTCACAGTACTATCAGTTCAATACTGCCCACCATGACAAATTGCCTGTCTCCTCCTCTACACTTAACTGCAATCCTGGCACTTTCCCCTGCCACCACAGGAACTGTAAAACCTGCGCCCACACCTCCTCCCTCACCTCTATCCAAGGCCCTAAAGGAGCCTTCCACATCCATCAAAGTTTTACTTGCACATCCACTAATATCATTTATTGTATCCGTTGCTCCCGATGTGGTTTCCTCTACATTGGGGAGACTGGGCACCTCCTAGCAGAGCGCTTTGGGGAACATCTCTGGGACACCCGCACCAATCAACCACACCGCCCCGTGGCCCAACATTTCAACTCCCCCTCCCACTCTGCCAAGGACATGGAGGTCCTGGGCCTCCTTCACCATCGCTCCCTCACCACCAGACCCCTGGAGGAAGAATGCCTCATCTTCCGCCTCGGAACGCTTCAACCCCAAGGCATCAATGTGGACTTCAACAGCTTCCTCATTTCCCCTTCCCCCACCTCACCCTAGTTCTAAACTTCCAGCTCAGTAACTGTCTCCATGACTTGTCCGGACTTGTCCTACCTGCCTATCTTCTTTTCCACCTATCCACTCCACCCTCTCCTCCTTGACCTATCACCTTCATCCCCTCCCTCACTCACCCATTGTACTCTATGCTACTTTCTCCCCACCCCCACCCTCCTCTAGCTTATCTCTCCACGCTTCAGGCTCACTGCCTTTATTCCTGATGAAGGGCTTTTGCCCGAAACATCGATTTCGAAGCTACTTGGATGCTGCCTGAACTGCTGTGCTCTTCCAGCACCACTAATCCAGAATCTGGTTTCCAGCATCTGCAGTCATTGTCTTTACCTGCATTACATACTGGCAACCTCCAAATGAAGCAAAAAGGTGAGAGTGAGCACAAAGAAATGAAGCTAAGAACCATAAAATGGATCTGATGTATATAGGAGAAATGAAATGCTTGGGTGTCCCCGTACACAGAGCAAGCTGGTAAAAGCATGCAAGTGTCAAGTGTACCCGAGGTGTAAAGTAAAGCCTGGAGGGGCGTAAGTGGTGAAAGAACTGGATCGAGATCAGGTGCAATGATATGGTGAGGCTGAAGCTTGGACGAAGAGGGAGGCAAGATGTTGTCCATGGAGGAATGTTGTGAAGACAGAGTAAGATGAATGTCCAGACATGGAAGTCATTATTTAAATTTTAAAAGGAAAAATTGAGATTTTTTTTTCCCCAATGCCATGATTCTGATTGTTTTAATTGCTGCTGTACTTTTCCAAATTTCCCACCATTACATATTCAGTACAAGAGAGCAGAAAGTTCTGACTGTTGTATTTTTTTCCAGTGAAATCAATTTTGCTGAAAACAAATAGTCTTCCACTAAAATCAGATCCCACAAAATGTTGTTGGTGTCATAAAGGAAAAGCTAGAAAAATCCTTTTGATGCACATTAAATGATTTCCTGAGGAGTGGAACTGCAGAATTTGAGAAGTGTGTTATTAGTCAAATTAGAGTGTACTATAAAGGCTCACAATTCAATAACACTCTGTACTTTCCTACAGGATAGTAAACCATCTAATTTCATTGCACTGCAAAGTCCAAGAAATTATTGACGGCATCCATTTAACTATATGGATTTGTGAACATCATGCTATTACCTAATGAAAGGCCTTTCCCTCACTCAGTGCATTAAATATTTGGTTTCCAGGCAACTATAGGAATGTTTTCATTCTTCAATAACCATATCTGCTTTCTGATTTTGTGGGTAAGGATGTCTCCTCAGAAAGCAAGGCTACTTATACTCATTAGACAAGACACCTCTGGGTCACTCACTGACAGAAGTAGATAGAACAAGTTCAGTTTGTAATAAATGCATTACTATGGGGTATGGTATTTACATCTTGAAACTGTGTTTCAAACACCTTGACCTGTTCTTTATATTTTATAACACATAGTCACTGTTGACAAGATCAGCAAGCAAAGTCTGCTGCATAATGTGGGCACACCTTTCACCTCCCTGGGGTGACAGAGCAAGGGAAATGATTGGGACATAGACCGTGGACAGATACTCATCCCCTTCTCATTGCCTCACCAATCAAGTTCAAGGCCAGAAGATCCCTGGTGCCCTTCTCAATCTGTAAATGGCCCTTAAAATGGTCATTTAATAATTCCCTAATCACCATGTTTCCCACTGGGTGACCAGCTGACTGGTTAAGGAGGGGCCTCTGATCAGGGGCCACTGGAAACATGGAGGAAGAGTAAGGGATGACATTGAAAGCCTGGCCTCTGACAAGATGTTCTCAGGTAATGGAATGGCTGGAAGATGGGAAGGCTTCAGAAATGAGATAACAAGAATCCAGAGAAAGTATATTCCTGTCAGGGTGAAAGGGAAGGCTGGTCGGTATAGGGAATGCTGGATGATGAAAGAAATTGAGGGTTTGGTTAAGAAAAAGGAGGAAGCATATGTCAGATATATACAGGATAGATCGAGAGAATTCTTAGAAGAGTATAAAGGAAGTCAGAATATACTTAAGAGGGAAATCAGGAGAGCAAAAAGGGGACATGAGATAGCTTTGGCAAATAGAATTAAGGAGAATCCAAAAGGTTTTTACAAATGTATTGAGGACAGAAGGACAAATAGGGAGAGAACTGGGCCCCTCAAAGATCAGCAAGGCGGCCTTTGTGTGGAGCTACAGAAAATGGGGGAGATACTAAGTGAATGTTTTGCATCAGTATTTACTGTGGAAAAGGATATGGAAGATATAGACTATAGGGAAATAGATGGTGACATCATGCAAAATGTCCAGGTTACAGAGGAGGAAGTGCTGGATGTCTTGAAATGGTTAAAAGGTGGATAGAGAAGGGATTGCTGGGCCTCTTGCTGAGATATTTGAATCATCGACAATCACAGGTGAGGTGCCGGAAGACTGGAGGTTGGCAAACGTGGTGCCACTGTTTAAGAAGGGTAGTAAAGACAAGCCAGGGAACTATAGACCAGTGAGGCTAACTTCAGTGGTGGGCAAATTGTTGGAGGGAATCCTGAGGGACAGGATGTACATGTATTTGGAAAGGCAAGGACTGATTAGGGATGGTCAACATGGCTTTGTGCTTGGGAAATCATGTGTCACAAACTTGATTGAGTTTTTTGAAGAAGTAACAAAGAAGATTGATTGAGGGCAGAGCAGTAGATGTGATCTATATGGACTCCAGTAAGGTGTTCAACAAGGTTCCCTATGGGAGACTGATTAGCAAGGTCTCATGGAATACAGGGAGAACTAGCCATCTGGATACAGAACTGGCTCCAAGGTAGAAGACAGAGGGTGGTAGTGGAGTGTTGTTTTTCAGACTGGAGGCCTGTGAGCAGTGGAGTGCCACAAGGATCGGTGCTGGGTCCTCTACTTTTTGTCATTTACATAAATGATTTGGATTAGAGCCTAAGAGGTACGGTTAGTAAGTTTGCAGATGACACCAAAATTGGAGGTGTCGTGGACAGCAAAGAGGATTACCTCAGATTACAACAGGATCTGGACCAGATAGATGGGCCAATGTGCTGAGAAGTGGCAGATGGAGTTTAATTCAGATAAATGCGAGGTGCTGCATTTTGGGAAAGTAAATCTTAGGAGGACTTATACACTTAATGGTAAGGTCCTAGGGTGTGTTGCTGAACAAAGAGACCTTGGAGTACAGGTTCATAGCTCCTTGAAAGTAGAGTTGCAGGTAGATAGGATAGTGAAGAATGCGTTTGGTATGCTTTCCTGTACTCAATACTCTGACCAATAAAGGAGTTGAGAGGTCATGTTGCGGCTGTACAGGACATTGGTTAGGCCACTGTTGGAATATTGCGTGCAATTTTGGTCTCCTTCCTATCGGAAAGATGTTGTGAAACTTGAAAGGGTTCAGAAAAGATTTCCAAGGATGTTGCCAGGGTTGGAGGATCTGAGCTATAGGAAGAGACTGAACAGGCTGGGGCTGTTTTCCCTGGAGCATCAGAGGCCGAGGGGTGACCTTATAGAGGTTTACAACATTGTCTATTTATCCTATCCATGCCCGTCAAAGTCTTTTCCCCGGGGTGGGGGAGTCCAGAATTAGAGGGCATAGGTATAGGGTGAGAGGGGCAAGATATATAAGAGACCTAAGGGGCAACTGTTTCATGCAGAGGGTGTTACGAGTATTGAATGAGCTGCCAGAGGAAGTGGTGGAGGCTGGTACAATTGCAACATTTAAAGAGGCATTTGGATGGGTATATGAATAGGAAGGATTGGAGGGATATGGGCTGGGCGCTGGCAGGTGGGACTAGATTGGGTTGGGATATCTGGTCGGCGTGGACGGGTTGGAGCGGAGGGTCTGTTTCCATGCTGTATATCTCTATGACCTCTTACCTTCTCACTGCTGCATCACCAGAGTAAAGGGTAAGGTCCAAAGACCCCAGAAGCAGCTGGCCTCTGATTGACCTAGTGATGAGCGCGTGATAGGTTACCACCTTACATGGCTACCACAGAAACCAGCCTCATCATGGCTGAAGCAGGATATTAACAGTGATTTGCACATGATGTTTGTAACCACACAGGCTGTGAACTCAGTCAGAAAATAACCAAAACTGGGACTTTGAAAATTATTGCTGTGGGAGTTTGTCAAACAAAGTGGCTCAAAACACAATAGTCAGAACTTGTGTTGTCTGCATCACCTTGTCATCATCAATGTCCTATATTTACTGCAGTTTTTTTCCTTTTTTATCACATGAAGATACATTATGAACAAAAAAAATCACGTAACGCTTTCTTTGTTTTTGTATTTTTTGCTATGTGTAATTAGGGTTACTGCTTCTTTCTAGTTCTCTTCACTTCATGTTTAACTAACTGCTGACTCCTTCATGTTTGGTTCACTAAACCATTCAGGAAGGAAACTGCCTTAGTTACCTGGTCTGTCCAACATGTGACTCCATACCTGCAGCAATGGGATTGATTCTTAACTGCCCTTGGAGTAATTAGGGATAGAAAATAGCCACTGGCCTAGCCAATAATGCCCACATGCTATGAATTAATTTTTAAAGAGCTAGCTGGCAGCCAGATTGGTGCTATTTGGGTTTGTGCTGGCCTATTACTTCTACGTGCTAGCTTCTGACATGGTCCTGGAAAAGCCTAGGACCTAATTTCTTTTGTTCACTTATGGAATGTCAGCATTATAGGCTGCTCACAAGTTGCCCTTGAGAAGATTGTGGAGAGCCGCCTTCTTGAACTTCTACAGTCCAGGTGTTCTGGGATGACCCACAATACCATTACGGGGGAAATTTTGACCCAGTGACAACGAAGGAGCAGCGATATATTCCCAAGTCAGGATGGTGAGTGACTTGGAGGGGAACTTGAAGGTGGTAATGTTTCCATGTCTCTGCTGCCCTTGTGCTTATAGATAGAAATGGCCATGGATTTAAAAGGTGCTGTCTGAAGGAGTTTGGTGAATTTCCGCAATGCATCTCACCAATAATACACTGCCTCTGCTAGTGAGAGTCAGTGGCGGAGGGAGTGGGTGTTTGTCAATGTTGTGCAAATCAAGCAGGCTAATTTGTCCTGGATGGTGTTATGCTTCTTGAGTATTTTTGGAGCAGCACCCATCCAGGCAAGAGGGCAATATTCCATTACAGACCTGACTTGTGTCTTGTCGATGATGGACAGGATTTGGAGAGTCAGGTGGTAAGTTGCTTGCCTCAGTACTCCTAACTGCTGACTATTCCGACATAGTGTATGACTGAATCATTGGAGACAGCCAGCTTCTTGTCACAAAACACCTCATTCACAGACAACCCTTGTGGATGGTTTTTTTTTAAAAAGGTTTAGCTGCCTTTCACTGTGTTCAGATAACCTTCTGAAAGCTGCAGCAGAACAGAAAATCCTATCTGCACAAGTGTCCAGTACGTACGACCTAATATTTATTTTTCATTAACATTCTTGAATTGATGTGCAAATATAATAGCGAGATTTCAATCTCTGCTGAACAATTTTGACTGAGTGTGTTTTGTGTCTTGATAATGCAGTATTAGCTGAAGTTCTTTTACCACTGAATTATAATAGCTATTATTTTCCTTTTACCAGTCTTTCATTCCCCAACAAAAAAAATGTAGAACTGTTTTTACAAATAATATGAATGCTTTTCTTTGTAAAAATGTAAACATGCTGGGAATAATGACTTATATGCATGGCACTAGATGATATTAAGAGAGAAGAATAAATTAATTGATTCTGTGCTCCCAGTGGGAGCTATGCTCAGAGGGATTGTGAGTCAGACAAAATGTGCAAAATTATAGTCCTGACTCTTTAATCCATGTTTCCTTAATCATAGCTCTCCAACATGTGTCAAGGTTGGTAAGGCTTTCTATATTTCAGTAATCAAAAACTGTTCATAATTTTAATAATTCACCAAGAACAGTTAATGTTTTTGAACATTTTCAATTATTAGGCAGATTGCAAGACAAAAATCACTTAATTCCCTGAAAAAACTAATTTCCTGCAAATGCATGCTACTGTGAAAGCATTTGTCTAATGTTCATTCAGTAATCTTTGACAGAGTAAATAATTTTGATATTCAAATAATTTCTCAAAATGTGGATTATTTTGTTCCATTGTAATGAATCAGACAACGATTTTATTAAAATTACTAAACCTCCAAAGCTAAACTGTTATTTTCATTTTGGTGCTGGAGAAAACTCCTGTTCTTCAGTTTCCCCCCTCATCTGGGAATATTCATCTGGCACTTTGTAAATATTCAATCCAAAAAAAAAATGTGCAGATTAGGTGCATTAGTCGGTTTAAATATAGAGTAATTGGATAGGGATTTGGTCTGGGGGGTGGGGAAGCGGGAGCAGGATTACTCTACAAAGGGTCAATATGGACTTGTTGGGCTAAATGGCCTGTTTCCACACTGATTCTAATGATTCAGAACAGTGACTGTTCACTCTACATTGTGGAGAAATACTACAATGGCTCTGAATAATCAATGCTATTTATTTCATCTCTTGAGGAAAAAAAGTTTGCAATGATCCTCTCTGCTTTTAAAATGTAAAATGAACCAAAATACAAGATGACATCCAGTCTTACAATCATGCATTATTCATTATTGACCTTCCAATAAAATGAAGATCCAGATTTCTATTTTGATTTGTTGCAATAAAAAAAGTTTGTTTTAAATTTTGTATAGGTTACAACTTTTTTTAAAATAACAGCAATTGCATAATCTAGGTTGGTCTATCCATGATCTAAGACGACTAGTAATCATTTGATTAATCATAGCAATAGGTTAGCTTTACCGTTAATAGATGTATAGAAGTTACAACATAGAAAATAAGCCATTCATGGCATCCAGTGCCTGTTAACAGTTACCCTTACTCAAGAATAGTTTTAACAACATTTACACATCCAACTTCAATATCACTTCCTTTATTTGCTCAACTAACGCATGCTTGGATGTTGGCAATTTCTGACAGTAGATTGTTAAGTCTGTGAAATTTCTCCAATTTTCTGCTAGAAGTGGAGAGACCTTTTTGACACCTATTGGTAATTGGTTGAGAGGTTGGAAACAAAGTGAGGAAAAGTTTAGATTACTTAGTGTGGAAACAGGCTCTTCGGCCCAACAAATCCACACCGACCCTCTGATGAACAACCCACCCAGACCCATTCCCCTACCTTTACCCCTTCACCTGACACTATGGGCAATTTAGCATGGCCAATTCACCTAACCTGCACATGTTTGGTCTGTGGGAGGAAACCGGAGCACCCGGAGGAAACCCACGCAGACACGGGAGAACATGCAAACTCCACAAGACAGTTGCCAGAGGTGGGAATTGAACCCAGGTTTCGGAGGCAGTAGTGCTAACCACTGTGCCACCATGCCAGCCGAGGTGAACATGCTTTATTTTTCATGATACAGTGAATGTTTCCACCAGTGATGTTTCCTGAGGTTCTGCACTGGGCCCTCAGATTTTCATCATACATTTCAATGATTCAAGCCCCACTATTCCTGGAGTAGTTACCAATGTGAAAAATTGATCAAGTTATCAATTCTACCCAGTTGCCTGACTCAGATTAAAATAATATGAACACCATGTTTTGCTCAGTGAATATCCCCACTTCTGACCTTACGGCAGACGGAAAGTCATTGATGAAGCAGCAGAAGATGGTTGAGCTGAGGACACTACCTTGAGGATCCCCCGCAGACGTGCCCTGGATCATCAATTTACAGAAATGCAATAAGTGACCTCCTGCTGTGCTGTGACAATTCTATGAGTGGAATCTTATCAGGGTCTGAGCAATGTGCTCAGAGATGAGATGTGGCAGAAGTAAGGTGGAGCCCACCTTAACATGGGGAGCAACTCACACCATCTTTTATTCTTTTCACAAGTTACACAGAGATTCTCAGGTGGCAACACGTTGGCAATTGATGGTCATTATTTCTTGTTAAATGTATTGTTAACAGCCCAACTCAACTCATTAATATTCAGCTTTCTATCTTAAACCTGCCAAACCAGCTCAAAATGTTCAAGAAAACTCAAAGAATCAGAATGAGAAACAAGTTGATCTCTTGCCCTTGTATGTGGAAACTGGGATTCTACATCACAGGGAACACTTTATTGGCATTGGCTACATGGATGTCACGTCGCACAGATATTGACATCAGACATGTGTCAACCTGTAAGAACCCTCATGGGACATCTGATCCATTTACAATACGCTTTCTACACTTCAATGCTACACCTCAGGCTGCACCATCACCTATCATTGCAATACGGCAGCAAGGTCACTGTGCACTCAGGGACACATACCCAGCTCATGGACTGGACCAAGCTGTAACTCTGGGTTCTTTACTTGCTGTCATAGTGCTCACCCACCTCTGTCTTGCATTGCCTTTTCACATTTTGCCCTGAATCAAATGTTTGAGATTCATACTATGCAGTCCTCAATCAAATCAAGGGTATTGCCTTCTCACAGGGTTCCCAGCCAAACAAGTCAATAGCAACCTCTGATGCCAGTCCAGGCTTGTTCAGAGTTAGGATCCTCTCGCATTAGGCATGAAGAACCAAATGACAGGCAGTCCACCATCAGCCTATTCTTTGCAGACAGCAAGTGTAAACAGTAGCTGGTTCATCTCAACAAAATAAGAGTGACAACCATTCTCTGGTTCATTTTGCAGGGTAATATTGACCAGAGTCAATCTACTGTCTTCAAACTTTAAAGTAAACATGACAGTTAACTGTCAATCATTAACTGGTGAATTCTCCACAGCAAAATCTTTCACAGCCAGAGTTGCCAACCAATCAGCACTCTCCCTACAGACAGTATAACTGGTATTTTCCTTTTACTTTGGATTTCTTGCGAACGTCCTGATGATTTAATGTTCCTGAGTATCCAGACTCCCATTAATGGTTACAATGAATTTTCAACAATTCAGCTGTAATACTATCCCTGATCAAAAATGCCACCCCTCACCCCACCTCTTCTCTTGCCTCCCTTTCTGTCCTTCCTGTAGCGTTTGTATCCTGGAACATTAAGCTGCCAGTCCTGCCCATCCCCGAGCCATGTTTCTGTAATTGCTATGATATTCCAGTCCCATGTTCCGAACCATGCCCTGAGTTCATCTGCCTTCCCTGTTAGGTCCCTTGTATTGAAATAAATGCAGTTTAATTTATTAGTCCTACCTTGTCCCTGCCTGCCCTGACTGTTTGACTCACTGTTCTCAGCTGTACCCATCTCAGATCGATCTCTTTCCTCACTACCTCCCTGGGTCCCACCCCCACCTTACTAGTTTAAATCCTCCCAAGCAGCTTTAGCAAATTTCCCTGCCAGTATATTAGTCCCTTTCCAATTTAGGTGTAATCCATCCTTCTTGTTGAGGTCATCTCTACCCCAAAAAGAGAGAGATTCCAATGATCCAAAAATGTAAATCCTTCTCCTAAACGCCAGCTCCTTAGCCAAGCATTCATCTGCTCTAACCTCCTATTCCTGCCCTCACTAGCTCATAGCACTGGGAGTAATCTGGATATTACTACTCTCATGGTCCTCCTTTTTAAAATTTCTGCCTAACTCCCCTATAATCTCCTTTCAGAATCTCAACCTTTGCCTTCTTATGTCATTGGTTCCAGTGTGGACAATGACCTCTTGCTGGCCCCTCTCCCCCGTGAGAACATTCTGACCCTCTGAGACGTCCTGGATCCTGGCATCAGGAAAACAACACACCATTCTGATTTTTCTCTGCTGGCCACAGAAACATCTGTCTGTACCTCAGACTAGAGAATCCCCTAACAATTGATCTCTTGGAACCAGACGTACCCCTCGTTGCATTAGAGCCAATCTCAATACCAGAACTTGGCTGTTTGTGCTATGCTCCCCTGAGAATCCATCACCCCCTACATTTTCCAAAACAGCATATCTGTTTGAAATTGGTTTATCCACAAAAGATTTCTGCACGAGCTGCCTGCCTCTCTTACCCTTCCTGGAGTTAACCTATCTATGTGACTGTATCTGATACTTTCCCCCCTTCCTATAACTGATATCCATCACATACTGTTGCTGTTGCAAATTCCTCATTATTTCTAACGGTCTCTCCAACCGATCCATTTGATTACATAAGATTTGCAGCCAACAGCATTTATGGCAGATATAATCCGCAGTAACTCTTTAAACTCCCACATCTGACAAGAAGTACACATCACTATATTAAAGGCCAATTTTGCTCCTTCACAATCTACAGACCCAGAAAATAACACCGGTGTTTTTCCTCTACAAACATTGCCCCAGGTTAAATTAATAGTTATGGCTTATATTTTACGTTTAATTAAGAGACATATCTCCAAAAACGTAAATCAAGAAAGAACCCACTCTACTCACTACTACAGCTTCTCTGTAGGCCACACTTAAAACAACAATTAACTTATCTGATTCTGTGTTGTGAACTTCGCCCAACAGTTCCCGCAAGATTAGTTGTGAATTTCACTGTTTGTAAATTTTCCCAGATGCACTCCGACATCCAGCGACACATGAATTCAAAAACAGCAAAGGCAGTAACTGTGCAGGTTCTCTCTCTCTCTCTGTCTCTTCTGCAGTTACCCCACCATGTGCACCCTTTTTCTGTTCTTCTCCCTTTTAAAACTGCTGTTGTTTTGACTTTCTTTCCCCAAAGTTCCAAAACAATGCAACAGCATATAAAACTAATTGCTACTCCTGGAATTCGAGCAAATCATCTCCAGCACCTAAAAATCATGTCTCACGAACTTGATTGAGCTTTTTGAGGAAGTAACAAAGAGGGTTGATGAGGACAGAGCGGTAGATGTGATCTATATGGACTTTAGAAAGGCGTTCGACAAAGTTCCCCATAGGAGACTGATTAGCAAGGTTAGATCTCATGGAATACAGGGAGAACTAGCTACTTGGATACAGAACTAGCTCAAAGGTAGAAGACAGAGGGTGGTGGTGGTGGAGGGTTGCTTTTCAGACTGGAGGCCTGTGACCAGTGGAGTGCCACAAGATCAGTGCTGGGTCCTCTACGTTTTGTCATTTACATAAATGATTTGGATGTGAGCATAAGAGGCACAGTTAGTAAGTTTGCAGATGACACCAAAATTGGAGGTGTCGTGGACAGCGAAGAGGGTTACCTCAGATTACAAAGGATCTGGACCAGATGGGCCAATGGGCTGAGAAGTGGCAGATGGAGTTTAATTCAGATAACTGCGAGGTGCTGCATTTTGGGAATGCAAATCTTAGTAGGACTTATATGCTTAATGGTAAGGTCCTCAGGAGTGTTGCTGAACAAAGAGACCTTGGCGTGGAGGTTCATAGCTCCTTGAAAGTGGAGTCGCAGATAGAGAGGATTGTGAAGACGACGTTTGGTATGCTTTCCTTTATTGGTCAGAGTATTGAGTACAGGAGTTGGGAGGTCATGTTGCAGCTGTACAGGACATTGGTTAGGCCACTGTTGGAATATTGCATGAAATTCTGGTCTCCTTCCTTTCCAAAAGATAGTGAAACATGAAAGGGTTCAGAAAAGCTTTACAAGATGTTGCCAGGGTTGGAGGATCTGAGCTATAGGGAGGATCTGAGCTATAGGCTGGGGCTGTTTTCCCTGGAACGTCAGAGGCTGAGGGTGACCTTATAGAGGTTTACAAGATTATGAAGGGCATGGATAGGGTAAATAGGCAAAGTCTTTTCCCTGGGGTGCAGGAGTCTAGAACTAGAGGGCTTGGGTTTAGGGTGAGAGGGGAAAGATATAAAAAGAGACCTCAGGGGCAACTTTTTCCACACAGAGGGTGGTACGTGTATGGAATGAGCTGCCGGAGGAAGTGATGGAGGCTGGTACAATTGCAACATTTACGAGGCATTTGGATGGGTATATGAATAGGAATGGTTTGGAGGGATATGGGCTGGGTGCTGGCAGGTGGGACTAGATTGGGTTGGGATATCTGGTCGGCATGGACGGGTTGGACTGAAGGGTGTGTTTCTACGCTGTTCATCTCTATGACTCTAACTAAGCAAAAGAAATGTTTATTATTTCTACTTCAGATTTAGTGGAGTGGAAAATGTAAAGTGTACTCAATGATTCTCAGCCTTTTGCCTGACAGCACACTGAGGTAATCAACACCAGATTGTCCCGGTGATGTGTTAACTGCAGGATACCATGCCAACATTCTGAACTCAACTAAAGCTTACATGCACGTGCACTTCCTTTCCCAAAGATTCAAATGTTAACACCTAAATGCCTGAGAAATGTAGTACTGGATATGTTGAAAGATATGTAGAAAACTTAAGACAAGACATTAGGTACAATTCCGATGAAAACTTAAAAATGCATTGCATACTCCACTGTTTACATTAACTTCCTCAGCCATATGCTCTTAGCTTGCACCTTCATTGAACTCCTTCCTGTTACTAGCACAGAGTTGATAGCACCTGTCAAAATATAAACTTGATTGTGTCCTAATACTATAACAATTAAAAATATCTTCACTGAAATATATTTCATAATGTACATGTGTCAACTTTCTATCATAAATATAGCTGTGTCATTGGAAGACAGACAAGTCTGAACCCATAAAAGTTTGATGCCAGAATATATAAATGTTGAAGATCATATGCATATACATTGCTTTATGGGTTATTCCTAAATTCAATTGCTTTTTTTTATATTTTGGAGGTTATTGCAGGTTAAAGTAAGGTTATGAATGGAGCACTAATTATCAGAGTGTTACTAAGAAAGTGGAGTCGAAGATTATCAGATTGAATGATCTCATTGAACGGCAGAGCTGACTCAGTTGGCTGAATGGTTAACTTCTGCTTCAATGTCTTATGGTCTTATATCTTATCATTTTTATTAGGCAGTCCTCAGTCAGGTAAAGGGGTATAACCTTTGCTCAAATGCTCCCAACATGGTTAAATCAAGTGCAGCTTTCAATACCAGTCTAGGCCCTGCTCTGGGCAACCAGAGATTGGATCTCTCCTTAAGAGAAGCCAAGTGTTCGATATCTCACCACCCATGTTGAGTCTTTCTGACATATTGTAGGCAATTATCCTCCTCAAATGATAGAAAGGCAGGCATTATGGGAGATGAAGGTGGTTGGCACAGTTGTAACTTTCCCCTCAGGTTGGGAAGTGTGAGTGTGTAGGCAGCACAGGGTTGGTGATGTTGGATTTCAGGAGAGTGAAAGTGAGTGGGGAAGATGGTATAAGCAATGGAGAAAGTAGTAAATGTATGAGCCTTGGTGGAATGTGGGCACAGTAGCAGGGGGAGGATAAGTCTGAGGTATCAAAGAGAAGATAATAGAACTTATGCTGGTGGAGTGGAGAAGGTCTGAGACCGCTTTAACCTCAGGGCCAACGCTGGACCGTGCTGCCATAGTCTGATGTTGTGGTATCCACTGCTGGCCCTGGGCTAAGAGGACATGAGCTCTGTGAACCACCCATCCAACAAGAACTTCAGACTCCTACCCAAAAGTGGGTCAACAATTTCCTCCCGTCTGCCATGACCAGGAAAAATGTCAGGAACTGTACAGATCAGTTCAGCTAGTGCATATTTGGGTGAACAACAGGCTTTTTAACATATTGTCATTCACTGATTTTAGGACAGTGGGATTTGGACAGGAGTGGTCATAGAGGTACGTAATAAATGAGGCAAGTTCTTGCAGAAGGTAGAGAGAGTGGGGAGGGGAAGGGTCTAGTAGGAGTTGACAGAAGTCTGCACTGCATTTATGAGCGGTGGTTTAGAGCAACGGCATGGAGAATGGAGGTGATGTGGTGGAGGGCTGTCTGGATGACAGAGGGGGAAAAGCACATTGAAATAGGTGGACATCTGGGATGCATAGGAGTGGAATGTCTCCTCGTCTGAGCAGATGCAGCTGTGGCGGAGGATTTGGGAGAACTGGATGGAGTTATTGCAGAATACTGGGTGGGAGGTGGTGTAGTCCAGGGTAGTTGTGAAAGTCTGGAAACATCCTTCTGGAGACTGTTGCCAGTGATGGAATAATGCCAGCAATGGTAGCTAAAGAGGCAAAATTCTTAATTCCTGACCATTAAGACTTTTCCTTTATACATTCTGAGTTGCAGAGTATTTCCACCATCTTCTATTTGAAGAATATAACTATATGCCACAACAGCAAGTAGAGAATTGCAGGAGAAAACACTTCATTGAAAGATTAAATGAACTGTAATGTTCAGAGACTCCTTAAAAGAAAAAAAAAGGTGAAAAGTCAGACGGCTATTTCTCAAATGCAGTTGGAATATGATTGTCGTTTTGGTGTCAATGAAGCTTCTATTGTACTGAAATTTATTGGAGCAATTTGAAAATTTAATTGTTTGCTGCATGAAAGTAAGTTCAGCTCAATCTTCTGTCTGACAACCTTTTCTTGTGCACTATTTTATTATTGCCTTACACTGTTTACTTACTTGATCAACCTTCTCTTTCAATTTATCTCCATTTTCCACGGATTTGCTACTCACTATTTTTATAACACATCTAAACTATTTATTTGTAATTTGTATTGCTTCTTTCTTTTAAATGCTTCACGCATTACATGCTGAAATAGCTTTGTTTGTGCATACTTTCAACTTCTCAATTGTCAGTGGATGTGCCTTCAGTTGCCTTCCACTCTTGTTCCCTCACTGTCCTCAAATTTCAGGTTCCATTAATTCCAACTTATAACTCCTTACCCACACATATTGATCCTCAAACCTTCTGCGCTGTCCTCAGTCCAATTAACCATGGAAGGATCCCTCTTACCCTCATGCCAAAGTATACCCCTGTACCCACTTCCAAAAGGCTGCTCATCCACCCTCCTCACCTCATAGTCCTTCATACTTTCTGCACTAATCTACGCCCATCTCCCATTGCCCCATATGCTCCTTATCATTCACATAGCCCTTTATGGTCCCCATGGCAAGTTAGTGTCAACCTTATTTGCAGCCATCAACATTTGCCCTTCTGTTTTCATGACAAGTAATAAAACATGGCATTAGTCATAAGACATCATGACAGAAAATGAAGCTACTCATCTATTGGCAATGTCACGATTGGAAAAATCTCTCAAAGCAAACACCCAATACATGAAATTGCTTTAATCAATTCCTTACCCAAACCAGCATTTCCTCTCGGTGTTCAAAGACTTTATGTCAACAAATATCTCACTCAAGTACTTAAAAACCTAGGTCAGTAAATATTCATTCAAGTACATAAAGCCTTAGGTCAATAAACATTTCCACTCAATTAGCAGGTGAAGCTGGTAAAAACAATGACTGCAGATGCTGAAAATCAAATACTGGATTAGTGGTGCTGGAAGAGCACAGCAGTTCAGGCAGCATCCAACGAGCAGCGAAATCGACGTTTTGGGCAAAAGCCCTTCATCAGGAATAAGGGCTTTTGCCCGAAACGTCGATTTCGCTGCTCGTTGGATGCTGCCTGAACTGCTGTGCTCTTCCAGCACCACTAATCCAGTAGCAGGTGAAGCTGACCATTTGGAAAATCAGTCCTTCAGCACATAATCTACACTGGTTTTATGTAACTAAACACTGTCTAATATTGAGCACTTCTTTATCAACTGCACCTTTTGTGACATTTTCTTGACAACCTTGCAAGACCCATTGAGTTCATGCACCTTTCATGCACAAAGTGTATGTTTTCAGAATCCCAAGGAGGATGCCTTACTCCATGAAAGGGGCCCCAACACCAGATGCAAAACTATACCTCTTTTCTCCAAAAGAGGAGAAATGTAAACATTCTACCAGCACTCACCCCTCCCCCTTCCCATATTCACACATTCAAACCCATACAATCGAATACCATCTGCCTGTCTCCCATGGGCACTTATACCCCATAAGCTAAATAAGACAGACTTTGAACAGAGTTAGCAACTCAAGACTGGGCATCTATGTGGCACTGTGGGCCATCAACAGCAGCAGAATTGTATTCGAGCACAATCTGTAACCTCATGGCCTGGCATAATCCTCCATTATCATCAAGCCAGGGATCAGTTAGAGTTCTCTGGAGAGTGTAGGAGGGCATACCAGGAGCAGCATCAGACATACGTAAAATTGAGATGTCAACCTGGTGAAACTACCAAACAGGACTAGTGAATGCCAAACAGCATGAGCAGCAAGTGATAAATAGAGCTAATTAATCCCATAATCAATGGATCAAATCTAAGCTCTGCAGTTCTGCCACATCCAGCTGTGGTGGAGGAGGACAATTAAACAACTGGAGGCAGTGGATCCACAAATATCCCCATCCTTAATGATGTAAGAGTCCAACATAGCACTGCAAAAGATAATTCTAATGCATTAACAGCAATCTTCAGCCAGAAGTGCCCATTGGATAGCCCATCTCAGATTCCTCCAGTGGTCCCTGGCATCTGTTGCTGGTGGGGAATTTAGCATCTATCTGCTGTTATCTTGTTTTTGTTGCCACTTTATATTAACTTTGTGCACTCCTTAAATGTTCATTTCTTTGAGCTTGAAACTTATTTTAGGATGTGTTCTGTTTGTTTTGCACTGCTCCTGAGTTTGTTATATGAAATGAGGCATGTCTCCTCTTTGTTCAGTGTGGGGTTATTCTCAACGGTGGTTCAGATTTGAATTAGCCTTTAGACAGCGCAGGCTCGAGTTAGCTGACCATCTTGGAGCTGGTGATTTATTGAAGAAACTGATACCCGTAGGATGCAAGAGCAAAAGTAGGTCATTCAGCCCATCGAGTTTTACTGTCATGCAAGGAGATCATGACTCATCTGATAATTCTCAGCTACACTTTCCTGCCTTTCACCATAACCCTGGTTTCCCTTCCTGATTCAAAAAAAAAGTCTGTCTATCTTAGCCTTGATTATACTTAATGACCCAACTTCAACAGCCCTTTGGAATGAAGAATTCTACATGTCACCAATTTTAAAGCTAATTTTAAAATAGATGTTAAGTGAATCTTGAAGCGGTTTTTCTTCCCAACTGGATGTAAAAGATTTCATACCATGAAAAACACATAATACTTTTATGATGATATCAGTTTGGTTCAGTTGACACAATTTTCACCAGTGGATCCATACCAGTGTCTCAGTTTATATAAGGTTGACCAATACTTTAATGCAATACTTAGCAAGAAAAGAAGTCAAAAACTTTTTCACATTAAAGATCATAGGAAAACCCATCATGAACTTGTAATAATGCAGCCGGGAAGGGATTTAGAGGCACTCCTTCCTTCACACTTCCCTAAAATACTTTAATCATGATGCTGCAAGGCACAATCCATATCCCTAACTGCAGCCCAGAAGTGTCTCCCCAAGCATTCATACATGCTTTCAGCACACAGTATCAATCTAATGCAGCTGAATGTTGAATCTACTGGGCATCACACTCACTGTGACTTCAAATAACGTTTAGATATTACAGGAAATCATCTTGGTATTGGACTTATTTTTGCTTGCTGAAAAAAAGAGACTACACATCATTTCAATGCTGCAGAAGAGATAGTCCCTCAATCATTGAATATGCGTAAAGAAAGTCTTGTGGCAGTGTGGATAGAAGGATTCGTGAGATGGGGATAGCAGAAATTTGTCACTAGTACAGAGTTCAGTATTCTTTGTTTCTCACTCTGTTCTTCCATTCATCAGCCTGGGGAGACATCACAGACTTGGTTACAATTTCATTATAAGATTAAAAGCTTACCAAATGACTTTTACTTGTGGTGTAATTAATTGCCATCATACTTTTCAGTGGGAAGAGCCCAGTTTTAATAAAATGTGTCAAACATTTTGGGTTGAAAATTTGCTGCCTTCAAAAGAAGGGTCTTAACCACTGTTCCAGGGACTCGGGTCAGTTTTAATATTGAAATGTAAAGATCAAAGGATTTCCCTGATTCCTGTCAATCCTGTTCACTCAACACAACAATGAGAAAAGATTCATTTCAGAATCATCACATTGCTGCTTGTAAATTGCATATCCTTAATTAATAAAATAGATTGCTTTAAAATGCTTTTAAAGTGATAAAGTGAATTATAAATATAATTAGGTGAATCACCTGAAGGAGTGTGTCCATTGATAAAATCATTAGCTATTATTAATTTCCTGATGTGATTGTTGGTTTATCATCTTAATTAGTAAGAGGATCGAAGATTACTGGAGAAGACAGGAGAATGGGATTGAGAAATATGTCAGCCATAATCAAATGGCACCGCAGATTCAATGGGCTAAATAACCTAATTCTGCTCCTATATCCTATATTCTTATGGTTTATTATAACTTAGAAAAAGATATCCCCTGTTGGGTATAAATTATAATATCAACATATGTATGTATTTTGCTTCAAATGCTTTTAAAACAAAGAAAATATTAAAATTGTAATAGTTTCTGTCACCAAGTGGAGGTTTCCATTCCTGGTGCATTAATATCAACAAAATGAATTCCTTTGGGCTGTGCAACAAGTAAAGTTAAAACTGCTTCTATCTTAAACTTTTAATCCATTTAATAAGAAAAGAGATTGCCATGAGATTTGCAATATCAGCTTTAATTACACCAGTTGATGTGCATTGGAGACCTATTATAGCCATATCTCTATAGATTTCTAAATAAAATTGACCAAAAATAATGCAAGTTGGCTAGTCACAAATATTGATTCACCCTTAATCTGTTTTGGGATATAAATAATTGTTCTGAAGGGGTTAGTGTTCATGTAACATTAACTCCATCCATTTTACTGATGTTACACAGATGTATAACTTTCAGAGGGAGCAGATAAATCTGTAACAGCTCCATTCTAATTATGAATGAACAAATGCAGTGTGTGTATTGTTTTTATGCAATAACTCTTTTTGCTCCCTAATGACTAAATAGCTCCAAGACAAAGCAAAGTTAATAGAGAATTGGTGACAGTGAACCAGGTGCCATAAAAAATATTTAAAGAGCAAACACCTTAAGGTACCAGGAATGTTGTCTTGGTTACAGAGGTACAGGTTTGACTCCCAGCACAAGGACAATAAACCAAGAAAAAAAGTTCAAGCAAGTCAGTTTACCTCTTGAAAAGCATTGCAGTCAGTCAGCAGCTGAAATGAGATTACCACAGAGAAAGAGCAAAAAGGAGAGCTCAGAATTCAAAAAGGATAAGGTATTCAAAAGTGGGTAAAACAAAAAACCAAGAATGTGAGCTTGATAAAGAGAGAAGAGCCAGGCATTCTTAGAAAATATAGATGCTTTAGCAAATGATTAATTAAGGACTCCAAGACATTCAGATTGGGGCTACGGAATTGGGAAAGTCTCTGAATTTGTTCATGCTGAAAATGAGCAAGTTTAAAGAAATCTAGTAGAAGAAGAAAAGTCAAGAAAAATTTAAAAACTTAGATGGATCAGGACTTAATTGTTAAGCTGCAATTTCAATGAAAATATTTACAAAGATTTCAGCTAGACAACTTGAGAAAAGGTTTTGCACAGAGAAAAAAGTGTTTAGTGTTTGAGAATATGTAGAGAAATGTTCATTTTACCTGGGGAGAAGGGAGAAATCTCGATCATGGCTACAGAAGGAAGGTCGGAAACCCTAAAAATAAAGTAGTGTTAGCCAACATTTTAATTGATAAAAATGTGGGAAAACCCTGAAAAAAATATGTTTGGAAAACTCAATAAGCAGGTCAGAGATATGGTATTACAAAGAATCCAACTTAAAATGTTTGAAAACATAATTACTATTTACAGTCAGTAGTACAATTCAAAGGTTTATTGAAGAATTTCATAATCTTACATTATCATGGAGTTCTATTACTCTGAATTACCTATGTGAGGTATGATTTGTTGGAGTTAAAATAACATAACCAGGTTATTGTCCCCTGGTGTTGTGAGATTTCTTTTTTAAACTTTGTCCACCTCAGGCCAAAACCAGCTCCTCCACATGAGGATACGTTTGGTTAGTATGCAAAACCAGATTTTTCACTGTATCTCAGTGCACAGGACAACATAAATCAAAATCAGCTAAAAATCAGACCATAAAAGGAAAACAATGCCACATTATCATTATACAGAGTCTATTAATTCAAAAAACACCAGATTTAAAGCAGTATTGAAATGGTAGAGATTTGAAAATCTTTATAGCAATAAAGTTAAATCTGCACATTGAGAAAAAAATGGAAGAATATAATATATCTTGGCAGATTCAAGATTAAACAACGATCATGCAGATCGCAAGGTTGAACTTCATACAGACAACAGCTCCTAAGATATTTCATTGCTATAAAATAAAACACAAAGATGGATGCTGTGAGAATTAATACTCTGTTTACTAACATCATCTGCAAATGGTCTAATTAATGTAATAAAGTATAAAGACACTTGACAATGTTATAACAGCGTTTGATAAATATCTCAATTTAAGAACAAATGCAAACACTGGAGTTAGGAGCAACAAGTCATTCAGGCTGTGAGGCCTGTTGAACTAATTATTCTCAATGTGAAGATTAACTTTATTGCTGTAAAGATTTTAAAGTCCCTATCATTTCAATATTGCTTTAAATATGGTGATCTTTGAATTAATTGACTCTGTTATGGCAACAATGTGGCATCGCTTTATTTATTGTCTGATTTTAACTGATTCAATTTATTATTGTCAATATAAAGATGATGGCTGATCTGGCTGGGTTTTGAATTCCACATTCTCACCAGATAACATTTGATTCTCTTACCTAACAAGAACCTAAGTAGCTCCTCCTTAAAAATATTCAATGACCCTCGATTCACCATCCTCTGAAGCAGAGGGCTCCAAAGTTGTACAACCCTCTGAGAAGAAAAACCTTCTTATATTTGCACTAAAAAAAAGGTGACCCCTAATTTTAAATGGTACTCCAAAAGAAGGAACATTCTTTCCGTATCCACCTTGCCAAGACTGTTCAAGATTGTATCTACTTCAATCAAGCGACTCTTTACTCAAAAGGTCCAATGAAAACAACCCCAATCTGTCCTACATATCTCTGAAGGAAATGCATTACTTCTGGGTATCAATCCCATCAACATCCTCTGAACCACCTCCAGTATATTGGCATCTTTCCTTAAACAATGAGTTTAAACGTAAATGAGATCTGGTCTCACCAATGCTGTATATAACTAAAGGGTCAACCAGTATAGAAACAGGCCTTTGGCAAACCACATCTTTGCCCAGGGTAGACTTGCAGAGGAGGTTTCCTCTTACTGGAGAATCTGGAGCAAGGAGGCACTGTTTAAAATAAGGGGTCACCAATTTAAAACAGCAATGAAGTGACTATTTTTCTTCTTAATGTCATGAATCTTTAGAAGACTGTTCCTAAACAAAAGTGGTGGAATCAGAAACTTTGAACATTTTTAAGGCAAAAGTGAGGGCTGCAGATGCTGGAAATCAGAGTCTAGATTAGAGTGGTGCTGGAAAAGCACAGCAGGTCAGGCAGCATCTGAGGAGCAGGAAAATCAACATTTCAGGCAAAAGCCCTTCATCAGGACTTGAATATTTTTAAGGCAGGCAGAAATATGTTTTTGTTGTTATAATCATATCACCCATGATCTTATCAAATGGCAGAACAGGATTGAGGGGCTGAATAGCCTCTGCCTTCTCCTTGTTTACATCTCATATTCAAAGTGAGAGAAAAAAAATCTGTCCAGCCATCAAAATATTATATTTGCAAAACTATAGATCACTTCCAGAAGACATACAAATGCTGAAAGTTTGACTTCATCAGTTACACAATCGTTAGGGTGACTGAAGATGTTCAGTCTGATCAATAACTCAAGAGCCTTTGACTCCACGAAGCAAGAGTGATTCTGGATTAGTGGTGCTGGAAGAGCACAGCAGTTCAGGCAGCATCCAAGGAGCTTCAAAATCAACGTTTCAGGCAAAAGCCCTTCATCAGGAGGGCTTTTGCCTGAAACATCGATTTCAAAGCTCCTTGGATGCTGCCTGAAGTGCTGTGCTCTTCCAGCACTACTAATCCAGAATCTGGTTTCCAGCATCTGCAGTCATTGTTTTTACCTCGTTGAAGCAAGAGTGATGTCCACAGGTCCATGATATGGTCAAGAAAAAGAAACCACTTGGTCTAAACAGGACAAAAAAAATTAGAAGGCAATTTCTTGCTCCAGAATTCCATAACCCTCCAAGAAAGGAGGAGCAGCGGTCTTCCAGGAAGGAAATTCAGTGCCCTCTAGACTAGATACTGACCAGAGACAACATCTACAAGCACATTATCCTCCACAAAGGATATCTGAGAAATAAAAGATCGTCCAACAGAGAAAAGATCCACAATTAGAACCAGAATCAATAGTCCTTAGGCAGAAGACCTGATTGTCTTGCAGGTCTGAAGAGAGTGCATTCAAAGAAAAGTGCAAGTCCTCCAGACCTGGTGAATTCAGACTTGGGGGAGTTGGGATGATGGTAAATGCAATATTGTTCTATGTATTACTACTTTCAATTTATTATGGGGCAAGTACCTTGGGGAGAGATGGTGTTTAAGTAATGGTTATGAAGCGGTTATTATTCATACTATATTAGTTCTACCCATTATGGGGAGCATGGTGGTGCAGTGATTAGCACTGCTGCCTCACAGCACCAGGCACCTGGGTTTGATTCCAGCCTCGGATCATTGTATGGAGTTTGCACATTCCCTCAGCATCTGCGTGGGTTTCCTCCAAGAAACTGTACTCCAGTTTCTTCCCACTGTTCAAAGATGTGCAGCTTAGGTGGACTGGCCCATAGTGACCAGCGATGTGTAGGTGAGGTGGATTAGCTATGGGGAATGCAGGGTTACAGGAAGAGGGCCAGGGTTGGGTTTGGGTGGGATGCTCTACAGAGAGTCAGCATGAACTTAGTCATAGTCATAGTCAGAGATGTACAGCATGGAAACAGACCTTTCAGTCCAACCTGTCCACACCGACCAGATATCCCAACCCAATCTAGTCCCACCTGCCAGCACCTGGCCCATATCCCTCCAAACCCTTCCTATTCATATACCCATCTGAGTGGGCTGAATGGCCTGCTTCCACACTGTAGGGATTCTATGATTATGGTGATATCACAGTGTGTGGAGGAGTTATACTGTCGATTGAGGGATGGCTGGTATCTGCACTAGCTCCTTAAAAATGTCCTGGTAAATATGATTGACCCAATATAATCAATTAAGAAACCTTCCTATTTTCTGTGGATTTGAAATTTGAAAGATTATGAATACCTAGTTTTTTTTTGTAAACAATGGAAAGATACTTTAAACATTTTGCATAACAAGACATTACTTGGAAACCACTTGGTTCCAGATGATTGCTGGCCTTGTTAGCTTGAACTCACTTCAGGAAAAACAGCTGACTATTGACAGAGAGAGCTAGTTCTTCTTGGGGAGTGTTTGGAGTTCGACTTGGGGAAAAGCCTGCTGAAAGAAAGATGCTTCCCTGCATCAGTTTGTATGTGTTCAGTGATATCTGTCTTTATACAACAGAGCATCAGACTGACAGCCATTGGAACATCTCAAATCTTTCCCTTCATGCTTTTAAATAGTTAGATATATGGACTGAAACTGTTAATTTAAAGTAAACCTCTGCAGAAAGAGAAATCTATTTTTGTTTTCCTTTACCTGGTGTGTGCAAGAACATTTGCTTGTGTGTTTTGGGTTTAAGAGGAGCAAATATTTATATTTTCATTTCACAGACTGTATGTATTGGTAAGTTATACATTTTTATTGAATACATTGTTATTATAATAAAATCAATAAGTTTGTGATTCTTAAATAGATGTGGCTAATGGATTGTTTTGCTCTAACCTTAATATAGTGAAAGCATACAACTGGCCATATCAGGCACCAGATGAAATTTATGTTGTGGCCGGTCAGGTAGTGGAACTAGAGAAAGACAGCACACTCCTCAATCTCTGCCATATCTTTATCATGCAATTAACCTTTTATTTAGGAACAGTGTTTCTTCTATAGAGGCTCAGTAGCAAGCAAAAGCATAAGAGGATTGGTGGGCAGTGAATTACCCCCAACAAACCTTACCTGGTACCATTGGTAGATGTAGCAAATACCAGAGGGTATCTGGAGTGATCATCTAGGAGAATATCAAAAAAACACAGCTGAGCCAGCAATAAATGATCTGGTCAAATCTTATTTTCCATCATTCGGTTCAAGAATGATCACCTGTCTAGAAAGGCAATGTATTCAATACTCTTGGCATCAAATCTTTGATCATATTGCAATTATTTGCATTTTTAATCTTGGGGTTTGAAAAAAAAACCAAGCTTACTCTTTGGCTGTAATTTTGCAGCATGTGCATTGGTGTAAACTTTAATAGTTTGCAAGCTTTATTCTGCATGAACTGGTGAGAGCTGCAAATGGATCTGTCAAGTCTCATTTTAAACAACATAATAGCTGACAAAAACAGCAAACAGTTTCTGACCAAGATTTTTTTATATGAGCTCAGTGAAGCTGTGACAACTTGGTGCTGATTCAGATTACTGCTGTCGATTCAGAAAGTGCATCAACACTGTCAACACTTCGTATGTTTCTTAGATCATTTAGCAACTAGTTATAAATCCAGTAGGAGCAAAAAGCAAATAAAGAAAGAAAGATTGACAGATTGACTAAAGGATAGGTTTGAAATAAACCAATATTTAAAAACTTCAAATAGTACATTTATTGCTAGGAGATGGCATATTTAAGGCAGAACTATGCTTAACAATCCCTTGGAGATCATGACAAGATCAATGTGGGCAGTTTGTCTTTATGTGATCGGCACATTAAAGATCATAAACCCATTTAGAAAAAGGACATATTTCTGATCTGTCTGTGTGATGCACACTGGAAATTTATCGATTGTTCCTCATTCTATATGAATAGAAGAATTCCCAAATGTAATGTGAATAAAATGGCTGTTTACTACATAAGCATTAGGTAAATTACCCCATACGTATTTATAGAAACTGTTTTTCAGAAGAATCCAAGAGCACAGTTTTGTGATTTGCTCATTAAAATAAGTCACATTCTCAGATCATATACCTCAGCCAGCTGCAGCTTCATGAGGCATGACAGTAAAATTGACAAACTGAATTATTCCCATCAATTACACACTGACAAACTGATTTAAATTCACAGCAGCACTGAAGAAGTGTGGCCAATTCTCTTACTTTTATTTTACTTTTCAAGATCTTTCTAATCAAAGTAAACCTCGAAATTCTGTCAGTGTCTAGTTATACATGGGCTAGCACTGAACTAAATCATCAGGGGATTACGATTGACTGACTGTTAATGTTCTCTGATCTTGTGAATAATAATATATCAGACTGATACTGGAGAAAAACTCAGACGTTGGCCAGACCTTGCACGTTTGAAGGACAGCTCGCCCAGCTGTGGTTTCTGCATGGTTTCTTAAAACAGAAACAAATCTCTAAATGCTGAAATAAAGTTTTTAAAAAATCACAACACCAGGTTATAGTGCAACAGGTTTATTTGAAGGCACTAGCTTTCGAAGTGCTACTCCTTCATCAGGTGGTTATGAAGCAGGATCATAAGACACAGAATTTATAGCAAAAGGTTACAGTAACTGAAATGATATATTAAGTCTTTCATTTTTATAATGGGTTTGCTAGTTTCAGTTCTTTAATATGTGAATCCCAGAACTTATTTTAAGTCACATTCTCAAGATACCTTAAGGCTGCATGACACTCATCTTTTGCTATAAATTATGTGTCTTATGATCCTGCTTCACAATCAGCAGATGAAGGAGCAGCACTTTGAAAGCTAGTGCTTCCAAATAAACCTTTTGCACTATTATCTGGTAGTGTGTGTATTTTAACTTTGCCCATCCCAGTCCAACACCGGCACCTACAAAATCAATGCTACGATAGAATAATAAGTCAAAATCAGCAAAAACAGAATTGCCTCCTCTATGTTATAATATTCTATGACAAGATGATCAAGGCACGTGGAAGATTCCCCTGTATCCTCATCATCCTAGAAAAGGCTGATCAAGGAGGCCAGCATATAAAGAATAGTAAGCATCAGAATCAGAGAGACTAGTGGCTTATCCAGTTAGAGTGTTTGCATTTACTTACAAATCTGTTAAGGATAGAGTTGAGAACATTGACAATGCAGCCACAAAAAGAAAACCGCTAAACCACACAAGAAATTGTTGCATGTGGTATCAGAAGCCAAGCCAAGGAGTTCTCAGTGCTATAGCTGAGGATAGTGTGGAACTCACATCTGACCTCTGTGGTGCCATTTCCCATGACATCACCACTCTGCCATGTATCTAACTCTAACCATGACCATCCCCAGGGTCACTGAATTTGAGACCCTCAATGCCAACCGGTGGTTGAATATTTTTCAGCAGTAGTGGCAATTCAGATAACTGTCATGCAAACTTTGGGTTCCACCCATACCTCCATGATGGACTGAATAGAAAAAAGGGCTTTAAAAGAATCAAGACTTCTGCAAGGTGCACTTCCATGAATCATGGAAATTATGAGACACAGCCATTGTAAATATCTCATTCATGTTTTGTATGTTTCAGTAAATCATTTTTAGTTTTAGGAATTAAAATTTAACAGTAGAAAATTGAATAAATGCAACAAGAGCTTGAAGTCAAATGCACCAAAAAGGTTGGGGTTATGCTGTGTTAAGGAGGTTAACAACTGGAAAGGTGTTTAGAGTCAGAAAAGAAAAAGGTGAAGCTGTGAAATAATCAGCAGCTTAAGTGGAATCTGCAATCACATTTATGTACTTCAGAGGGAGTCAGAGCTAAGTTAGCTCAAAAACAAAACATTCAGTGTTCTCTGAAGGGCTGTAAAACTTGTTGACTTCATCAGATTAAAGAAGAACTTGTCAGTAAGGGATACTTAACTGAAAACACAGGTTAAGCACAAGCCAATGCTCATGGTGATGTGTGTATGTGTGTAGCTTTAAACATTCTCTGGTTTCAGTTTATAGAGGACAGGCGTTTTGTTGGGAGAAGTTACTGTTGCAATTTGCACATGGAAGAATACTAAAGTGGAAGAATTGGCTGTGTAGCACAAGCACTGTTGTTAGCAGACTCCAGGCAGTTAAAGCTCTGAAGAAGCTCTCGGGAGAAGTCCTCAGAAGCCATAAATAGTTTATTACAACTGAGACTGGGGCAAAGAGAGCTCACAAATCGTATTTGCTGAGAAAGTTTGGAATTCGGATGAACCTAAAAGGGTAATGCAGGTCGAGTGAAGCTAGCAATATAAAAGATAAAATTGTATCCATAAGTGCTTTCAGGAGTGTAGTCTCAGGAAACCAGTGGAACAGTCTTAGTTTAAGACATTGACTAGTCAAGACCTTAGTAATCATTAAAAGGTACTCTATGATGGAGAGACTTATAAAAATAAACATTTGGGACTCCTTTAAGAAGGTGAACACAAATATCTGGGATCTTGCAACAACATCCATTGAATATATCTGAACTATATTTGTAATTTAAAGTGTTCGGTGAGTTTTTCTTTTATGCATAGTTATTGTGTGTTAATTTTGGGTGTTTGAGTATAAAGTTCCCTCCATTATATGATCAGTAGTGGAGCTGTTCACCTGATGATTACCTCATGTTCAGCACCATTTCTAACTCCCCCAATACTTTAGAGGCTCTCTCCAAATGCAGCAAGACATAGAAAATATTCAGGTTTGACTTATAAGGGGCAAATAACACTTGCATCATACAAAAGCCACCTCCAGTAAAAGAGAATACAGGTAGTTCTTCCATAACATGATGGTTGTGTTCCTGTGCAAACCCATATTGTAGAAAAGTCAAGCTTTAGAAACAGCATTCAAAATGTTAGCAATGTAACTGCATTACAATCAATGTTTGTTTTAAAGAGTTTGCTCTTAGAAACAATGTCCCTAATTTGTCAATCGCATTGAACAAAAAATGCATATTATAGCAAAATGACCTGTAGAAGCATTACTTCTTGAATTTTAGCTGTATTAAAATCACTGATATTCTGATGTCTACCATTCACCAGAAACTGAACTGGACTTGTCACATATATACCTACAGCTACAACAGGTCAGGGGCTAGGAATCCTCCAGCAGGTAACGTACCTCCTGACTCCCCAAAGCCTGTCTCCTATCTACAAGGCATAAGGTAAGAGTGTGATGGAGTATTCCTCAGTTGCCTTGATGAGTGCAGCTCCAGCAACAATCATGACGCTTAACACTATCCAGGGCAAAGCAGCTCACTTGACTGGCACATTTTGCCTGAAACTTCGATTTTCCTGCTCCTTGCATGCTGCCTAACCTGCTGTGCTTTTCCAACACCACACCACATCCATAAAAACATTCATTCCTTCAATCAACAATGCTCAGTTCCTACACCAATATAGTGCGTGCCATATGTAAAAGATGCACTGTAGAAATTCACTAATTCTCCATTAACAGCACCTTCCAAACATACTGCCATTTAGAAGAACAACGGTGGCAGATACATAGAAACACTGACTTGAAAAGTTCTAGTCCAAATCACACATTATGCTGACATGGAAACGTACAGACATTCATTCAGCGTTGCTGAGTAAAACATCTTGAAATTTCCTCCCTAACAGCATTGTGGGTCTATCTGTATCAAATGAGCTACAACTTTTCATTGAGGCAGCTCACAATCACCTTCTCAAGGGCAACTATCAAATGGGCAATACACGTTGGCACAGCCAGTGAAGCTCACATCGCAAGAATGAACTTTTTAAAATACTGCAATCAAATAGATAGTTTATCTGTTCTAACTTTGTTTAGGAAATTCCACTTTGTTTATTCAGAAGCATGGAATCCTGTGGCTTTAATCTCTTAATAAGCACATGAAATCTCTCCTTATGATTACTTTGAACGAAGTTACTCGTACATAGCCAGATTGAAATATGAACCTGGCAGCCTCACAGACTATAACATAGTCCCACTGGATTAGCAATGGCACCGTGGGAGCAATGTAGTTTTTGCAGGTTGACAGCTCCATTGGAGGAGACATTTTATTTGTCTTAACTATGTGCCGTAAACCCATTCTTCTCCCTTCTCTGGCTTTACAACCATAGTTTCAGCCAAGCTTTCTGCCATAATCCCAACTCCAAACCTCAATAATTTATGTTTTCCTTCAAAAATTCATTCAAGTATTTTCTACCTTAACTTTTTAAACTTCTAATTGCTACTTGGAGACAATAGTCGCTGCCTGGAATAAGTTGCCACCTCCTATGCCTGGTACACCACATGATTCAGGCAGCATGGGGTGGCAATTCATTCGCAACATCTCCCAGGATATTTATATTCCATAATTGTCATTCAAACGGTCAATCCTCATGTATTACAATGTTGTGGTTAATACGATTATTATATTTTAGGGCTGTAGCTTAAACTTAGTGTTCAAAAGACCTATTCTGAAGTCTGCCTTACACTAAATCGAACTAATTTAAATCATTAAAAATCAAAGGTTTAAATTGTTTTGCTGAGATGAAGGTGCAAGATATTTATGTTTGAAAACAATGGCAGCAGTCTCTGAATTTACAGTAAGATTCAATTCCCCAAGATCCCCGAAGGGTGTTGGAGCACATTTGTTACAAAGACCTTTTCACATGAAATATCAAATTCAAAATCATTGGTTGGAGCTAGACTTTGAATTTACAGTAAATTTATTTTCACCCAATATTGATTATAACAAAAAAGAAGTTTGCAGAGTTAGATAATTATGTAACCACATTCCATTTTCATTGGGTTGGCGATACAACATCTATGAAGACCTCAATAAACCTACATCAAATGTGTAAACAGCTGTTTTTGCCTTAAAATATTTACAGTATTAACAATGGAAAAATGAACTATTCAGAAATTAATTACCTAAACAAAGTACTTTGATTTTCTTAAGACGGTTAAGTGCAAATGCAAAATAATCAAAGTTACTTTTTGCAATACAACAGATTTTTGAATTCCGATGGCAGTTAGAGAGAAGTTACGTGACGGGGTGTGGGTGGTGTGGGTGGATCCGAGTACATGTTTAAACTGAAGGCCACCAACAAGAGAGAAAACAGCTTCTCCAACTCTCTATCATCATCTCGCATATTTTATATGTATGCCAAAGATGGCACCCTGTTTACTGAGTTTAATTGTATCTCTACCTCTGCCAAAAAACTGAATGCTACAGAAAAATGTCCATCTCAACAGCACCATTTTGCTAAGAATAATATTTCAATCACAACTTTAAAAACTGCCTCAATGAAGAATCAAAATCTACAACCAGTAAATACTCAGGGATACAGCACAGAAGCAGATCCTTCAGTTCAACTCGTTCATGCTGACCATGTTCTCAAACCAAACTAATTCCATTTTCCTGCATTTTGCCCACAGACCTCCAAACATTTCCTTTTCATGTAACTGTCCAAATGACTTTTAAGTGTTGTCCTTGTACCCGCATCCATCACTTCCTCTGGAAGTTCATTCCACAGATTAACCAATGCGTAAACAAGTTGTCCCTCGTGTCCTTTTTAAATTTTTCTCCTCTCACTTTCAAAATATGCCCCCTAGTTTTGAGCTCCCCCGCTCTAGGAAAAAAGATAGCACTGTCTGCTATACTACCAATTTTGGTCTCACCTCCAAACTCACTAACCATGCCTCCTATATGCTCATCCAAATCGCTAAAATAAATGACAAACAAAACTCATTTATCTTTTTCTTCACTGAATCTTAACTTGGCCAAAGTTAACCTCCTTTACACTGTAACTTGTGTTATTTGCTGCTTAGTTTGGAGTGCATGTGTTTGTGTACATTGCCTGACATAGTTTTACATCTTAAAACATATTTTAAAGATTATTTTACCTGGATGGGGTCTTGCCCAAAAAAACAACCCCTTACTTTCTTAATTCAAGAAATGAGCCAGGTGGATTTTTTCTTCAGGAGTGCATGAGGGTCAAGTATATACCAAACTGGCAATACATTCTTTTTAATTTTTTAACCACGCTTAAAATGAGAAGTGGAAAAAGAGGGGAACTAATCTATCCTCCCATACCTGGTCATAACAGGTGGCAAACAGTTGAGCTGTAAACTAATTGTGTATTTATAAGAATAAAGAATGCTGGGATCGACGATAGCCAATTAACCTTTGTACCTGAACATTAACATTTCATGTTACTATGCTGAAAAGAACAGAAAAAGCCATTTTTGAGATTAGAATATAGGCTTTCCTGAAAATTGTTGAATATCTCAGATTTTTCTTAACAAGAAAGTAACTCAAGTACAGCAACATATTTGTGTAATCCCCTATAATACAAATTGAGTAACAAGCTAGGAGGTGCTGGTTTTAAAGCAGAAATAATTCTTTGCTTTACTGACATTTTCTCTATATTTAGTGTTATAACACTGGGTAAACTCCCCCATACTAATTTAAACCTGCAACAGAAATGAATTAACCCATGCTGTAATCTGTTAAAATTTGAGAGGCCAAGAACTATCCCAAAGGTCATTATTTAAAGCAAAAATTAACAACTTTATTTTTTTTTTTAAAAAAGTCTAACAGAGAATGATTACATAAAAACTATTTACAACTCCTTTCTCTAACCTATCTTTTACTTTCCCTTCTAGAACACTGGTCCAATTAAGATTTACCCAAAAAATTTCAAATTTCAAAACCAGACAGCTGTCGAATCTTCTCTTTGTATATTCCTCCGTCTTCTTTTCTTCTTCTTAGGGTTTCTGTTTTACAGGACATTGATAGATAAAGGTACCTTTAAGAGAGCTATTCTGCAGGCAGTCTACAGATGTTGTGGTTTGGCAGTTCTTCTGCCAACTGTTTAATTTTCCACTGTCTTATACTCCAAAACATTGGATTGTTTCATTGGTTTTAATAATATCAAAATACCAAATTCAAACTTGATTGGAGTTTAGTATCTCGGGGCATAATCTAAACAGATTGGCCAGAATTTGAATTTGTTTTTGTCTCATAGCAACCCAGGTACTGCTACTTGCTGGAGCAAATGTTACATTGTAAATTCTCTAGCACTGTGTGCTTGCTAAGTCCTTCAACTTTCTTAAAAGGTACAGTACCCCTTACAATCTTTATAACATTAGATATGTGCTGTTTCACTTAGTTTTGAACAGTAAACTTAAGTTTAACTCATTAGAGTAAATTTCTCGCACATAGATATTTCTGCTGAGGCTAAAACTGATTCCCTTTTTTTAAAAACATCAGCAGGTATGGATTAGTGGCTGCATCATGCAGTGCTCACAGGAAATTACATTGCACGAAAAACAGATAATGACTTATTGAAAGATCTGGTTGCATTTTGGACCTTTTAGTTGCTATTGGAAATTTTAATAGAGCTGTATTGATGGGAGAAGATTGACTTGCTTAACATTGGAATGATTAAAATGGTGAGAATTGGATGACAGATTTAAGGATAGCAAAGAATTTCATTTCAGTGTAGTGTATTGGTTGATTAATACACTTGTGTAGAGTAGGACATGGGAAGGGAAGTAATTTTGGAGCAGGGCACCAACTGGAAGGGAGTAAGTGGGTTTTGTGACTTAATATGAGCATGTATTATTTACTATTTTTTCCAATAGCTTCTACCAGAAGAGTAATTTGAATTTGAGGCTTGAGGCTGTTGGAGGTAAGATTGAGGGGTGACTTAATTGAGACATTTAAAGATAATCAGAGGGTTAGATAGGGTGGACAGTGAGAGCTTTATTCCTTGGATGGTGATGGCTAGCATGAGGAGACAAGCTTTAAATGGAGGGGTGATAGATATAGGACAGATGTCAGAGGTAATTTCTTTACTCAGGAGTAGTAGGGACATGGAATACACTGCCTACAACAGTAATAGACTCACCAACTTTAAGGGCATTTAAATGGTCATTGGATAAACATATGGATGATAATGGAATCGTGTAGGTTAGATAGACTTCAGATTGGTTCCACAGGTTGGCAAAACATCGAGGCTGAAGGCCGGTACTGCGCTGCAATGTTTTACGTTCTAATGGCAAAACAATTAAGACTATAATTTAATCTTAATAATTGTCTCTCATAATTCAAATTCTGTTCACTCATATCTCAGGCTTCCAACTCTCAATTTATCCATCTGGGGGTGTTAATCGGGTGTTTATTTTGTATTTAGTTGTCGCTATTAAATTGGTGATTCGCTTTTGCTCACATACATAGAAGCAGGTTGTTCCTGTGTTGCATGGATTTTAACATGCACTGCTCTGCAAGCTACCACAGCCAAGTGTGATGAAGAGACAGTCTATACTTAAAGAGACACATCCTGCAGCCACCCAAGGATTCTGATCAGTTGTCCTGGCATGGCAAGAAGAATGTATAAACAGTCTTTATTGCTCAGCGGATTTAAGAAACACTTCAGAAACTGAGAAAAGCACTAGGAGATTTGCAGTTAAAGTTACAAATCATAAATTCATTGAAATCTGAGAGCAACTGGACATTATTTGTTTAAAAGTCTGTTACTCTGTGGAAGGAGCTGCTATAGAAGTTAATGGATATGACATGACATGGTTAAATCAATGAGCTAATGTGAAGCTTTGGCTTAACGACAGGAGATGGGGGGGGCTAGTGGAGAGTTGCTTTTCGGACTATCACCAGCAGCGTTCCAGGGGGATTGGTTCTGGGTCCTCTTCTGCTTGTCAATTGTATAAAAAATTATTTGGATGAGAGTATAGAAGACATGGTTTGTAAGTTTGCAGACAACATCAAATTGGTGGTATAGTAGACAGGGATCTTGATCAAATGGGTCAATGGGCTGAAAAATGGCAGATGGAGTTCAATATGGATAAATGAGAGGTCTTGTACAACAAATAAGGGTAGGGCTTATACAATTAATGGTAAGGCCTTGGGTAGTGTTGTAGAACAGAGGGACCTGGGGTGCAGGTACATAATTCTTTGAAGTTTGCATCACATATTGACAAGATGGTTAAAAAGGCGTTTGGCATGCTTATCTTCACTGCTCGGTCCTTTGCCTATTGGAGCTGGGAAGTCATGTTAAAGTTATACAGGACATTGGGGAGGCTTATTCTGGAACACTATCCAGTTCTGATCACCCAGTTAGAGGAAAGATACTATTAAGCTGGAGAGGGTCCAGAAGAGATTTACCAGGATGTTTCTGGGTATGCAAGGATTGAGTTATAAGGAAAGGCTGAGACATTTTTCACTGGAGTAGAAGGTTGAGAGGTGACCTTAGACAAGTTTATAAAATAATGATGGGTATAGATAGAGTTAATGATAGTTGTCTTTTCCATAGGATAGGGAATTTCAAGACTGGGGGGCACATATTAAAAAGGTGAGAGAAGAGAGATTTTAAGACGACATGAAGAGCAATTTCTTTTTAAAAATGTAGAGAGCGGTTTGCATGTAAAGAATGAACTTCCTGAGGAAGTGATGGATGTGGGTACAATTACAATATTTAAAAGATATTTGAATAAATACATAAATAGGAAAGGTTTGGAGGGATAGAAGCCAGGAGCAGGCAGTTGGGACCAGTTTAGTTTGGGATTTTATTTGGCATGACTGGTTGGACCGAAGGGTCTGTTTTCATGCAGTATGACACTATGACTATGACACTATTCTTATATTGAACAGGCACTGAGCAGTTTAAGATTGTTTGAGCAAATGCAGTTGCGTACAATCCACTCATATAGACATATGTAACTTAGTCACCCCTAGTTAGGACGAGTTAATATACCTTTGAGATAATGTAACCTGTAGACAGTTACTGAGATATAATAACCTGCATCTGATAATCTAAGACAAGAGTCTCTTTCTGGTACACGGTTCATCTTCCACCAGAGAATACAATCCCTTACTATAAAGAGGATTGGTGGCACAAATGTACAGTGTGTGGTTGATACCCAAATAATGTCTCATCTTACATTGTGAAAGCAATGGCCTTCTCAACTCTAACCAGTGTAATGGGTAAAAAGTACAAAAAAGGCAACATGACAGAGCCATAGAGATGTTTGGACCTTCAATTCAACTCATCCATGCCAACTAAATATCCTAACCTAGTCTAGTCCCATTTGCCCTATATCCCTCTGAACCCTTCCTATTCATACACCCATCCAGGTGCCTTTTATATGTTGTAATTTTACCAGCCTCCAATTTTACCTTCCTCTGGCAGCTCATTCAGTACATGCACAACTGTGTTTAAAGTATAAATCACCACAACAGCAAAATTGTGTTTAGTCAATATGGGTTTTAAAAATTCATTTATCATATAAATGTTTGTAAATGTTTAATGAGTGAAACATTGATGTGTTATTCTTTCAGTTAGAAGCTTAAATCTCTTCATGAATGTTATTGGTCTCTATGGTGATTGTAACACAATAAATTTATGCAATAAGTATTTGGACAGGCCTTACCATTACTATATCAGGGCTTGGTATTGTATTGTATTAGTGTATTGTATTAGTGTATTGTATTAGTGTATTGTATTAGTGTATTGTATTAGTGTATTGTATTAGTGTATTAGTATATTAGTGTATTTAATTTGCTGAAACACAGCCAAACCAGCAGGAAAGGATCAAAGAACTTAAGAAGTAAATCACAAATAGTTGAAAGAGTTTCCAAGATAGGTATAAAGTTACGCTAGAGTAGTATTTTTAGAGCAATAAAACTATGTTATTTTCTGGGTCTGCAGATTGCTTAAGGCACAGAGACAGAGACAGTTTTTAGTAGAAGGATGTGCTCTTCCTGTTGGATGCAGTAGATTAGGGAGAATTTCAATTTTCTTGGAGACTATGTCTACAGAAAGTGTGTTTGGTCGTGAATCCTTTTGGATCGCATGGATCGGTTGGAGAAGCAGTTAAAGGCAATGAGGAATTTACAGGATCTAGAGGCTGTGATGGATAGCAGTTTCAAGAACTTAGAAAAACTGCAGATACAGTCAGGGACATGGGCTACCTCTAGGAAAGATAGGAGATGGAGGCAGGTAGTGCAAGAGACTCCTATGGTTATCTCCATCTCAAATAATGTTGTTGTTTTGGAAGATTTAAGGGGTGATGGACTCTCAGGGGAATGTAGCACTGATTGGCTGTACTGTAATGAGGGGTATATAAGTTTCCAAGCAATTGATTGTAATAGGGGACTTTGTAGTCAGGGGCATAGATAGACATTTCTGCTGCAAAACAGTGAGACATCAGAATGGTGTATTGCCTCATTGGTGCCAGGGTCAAGGGTGTCTCAGAGAGGGTGCAGAATATTCTCAAAAGAGGAGGGTGACCCACAGGAGGTTGTTGTACATGTTGGTACCACCAAAATAGGAAAAGAAAAAGGATGAGGTTCTAAAGAGAGGATATAGGAAAGTAGTCATGGAGTTAAAAAATAGATTCGAGGGTAGTAATATTTGGATTTCTCCTGGTGTCATGTGTGAGCAAGAGTTGGAATGGAAGGATACAGCAGATGAATGTGGCTAAGGAGCTTACACAGGGTTGTGAAGAAAGCACGTGGTATGCTTGCCTTTATTGTCAGTGCATTGAGTATAGGAGTTGGGAGGTCATGTTTCAGCTGTACAGGATATTGGTTAGGCCACTTTTGAAACATTGTGTTCATTTCTGGTCTCTCTGCCACAGGAAAGATGTTGTGAAATTTGAAAAGGTTTCAGGAAAGATTTACAGGGACGTTGCTGGGGTTGGAGGGTTTTAGCTATACTGAGAGGCTGTGGCTATTTTCCCTGGAGCATCACAGGCTGAGAGGTGACCTTAGAGTTTTATTACATCAGTGATAGATGTGGATAGGGTGTATAACCAAGGTCTTTCACCCATGGTAGACTAGTCCAAATCTAAAGGGCATAGGTTTGAGGTGAGAGGGAAAAGCTTTAAAAGGGACCCAAGGGGCAACATTTTCAGGAGGGTGGTGCATGTATGAAAGGAGCTGTCAGAGGACCTGGTAGAGGCTAGTACAATGACAGTTAAAAGGCATCTGGATGGGTACATGAATAGAAAGGATTTAAGAGGGCAATGGACCAAATGCTGATAAAAATGGGACTAAATTAATTTAGGAGATCTGGTCAGCATGGATGAGATTTTTCCTTGCTGAACAACCTTTTGACTCTATCTCTTGCACAGGGGAAAAAAAAAATTGACCCAGGTTTTAGAGGAGTCACAGAGACTAAGTTTTTCAAGACCCTGGATCGAAAGTCCCACTCCCATTTCTAACAAATTCTATTTTCCCCATGATGCAAAATGCTTCATGACACAAATTACAAATTACAACAGGTTTATTTGGAAGCATTAGCTTTCAGAGCACTGCTCCTTCATCAGGTGGTTGTCTGGTGCTTCCAAATAAACCTGTTGGACTATAACCTGGTGTTGAGAGATTTTTAACTTTGTCCACCCCAGTCTAACACCGGCGTCTCCAAATCAAATACTGGCTAGTCAGTGACACCCACTGCTGATGCACGTACATAAAAAAATCCTTATTGGATACCTTTTGAAAATTCAAAAGGAGTAAGTCATTTTATGAGTTGTGATATGTTCTAACAGGGAATGTTTTGCAATTTTCCAGTAGTGCTTAGAATGCAGTCCTTGCTCATTGCATTTATGACTGCTTTAGAAACCATAGTTTGGTTTCTACCAAGGAAACCAATGACCCAACCAAAGGTTGAGAAGATTGCCTTGCTCAATTGCCAAGAATGAGTTCCACCTTGTTTTGTTCTGATGGAGAAGGATAATGATAGCAGTGCAGAGAAAATCAGGTTTAACTTTTCAGGTCAAGTGATACTTCCTCAGAACTGGTTTCTCGGATTTCCCTCCACAGATGCTGTCAGACTTAGTGAGCTTTTCTAATGCTTTTAAATAGTTCAGGAAGTAATAATTTTAAAACAGAGATACAGAAGTTATCGTTAACACCCTTATGTTGTTTGCCACTTACCAATTCTAGGGTGTCAAATGCTTCCTTGGAGATATGGTTACTGTTGCCTTAGTAATGGCAAACATTTTGCACATAAAAAATAAAACTGTCAAAGTAGTACATTCTGACATCCGAGTCAACCAAAGGCAGACATTCTTTGGGGATTTAGTATTATCCCAATGTAGGAGAAAAAGCAGATAAAATTTATTAATAATGCACATTTATGTACAATCCATCCTTTTTACAAAAAAAAACAGCAGCCAGCTGAAACAAAATGAACAAGGCAAAATAAATAATTACAAGTATTGCATCTTATTGATATTATGGACTAATATGAAGATTTCAGTAGTTTCTTCATGTTAAATTGTAGTTAGGTAATGAAAAGGGAATATTAGGGAAAGTAAGGAATAGGTAACTAGGTGAAGACAGCCACACCAACATCCAAAACAATTTCCTTATATCCCTGTCATTAAATTTCTTCATCTGTCTACCATCCAGGTGGAAAAAGTTAAGGTTCACAGCTTTTAAAAAAATTGCTTATTGTAATGGTGCAAAATTTACAAATGCCACTCCCCTGTTCTCCTTTTAAGTTAGATGGACACTTAAAGAATTTACAAATTAGGTGTAAGATTAATCCCCAAGTCTGCTCCACCATTCAATAAGACCATCTTTTACCCCACATGGCTGCCTAACCCCTTTCATTCATAACCTTTCACCTCAGTGTTCAAAAACGTATCTACCTCCAACTTAAAAATATTCAAATACTCCGTTTCTGACACCTTTTAAGCAAAACAGTTGCAAATGATAAAGACTGCCTCCTAGATTCTCACAGGAACAAACATCCTTTCCACATTCACAAATATTCACATCCCTGAAAACCCAGCTGTGCAGAGCCGCCACTCAACTACTACACTTTTGTTCACTTCTGCTGCTATCATTACTATCCTGCAGTAAAGAGGGTTTCTGAAAAAAAACCATATATATTGCTGCAAAAAGTATTCCCCAAATCGGTGTCTTCTTACATATTATAACAAATGCGAGATGAGATTATTAACTTATGTAGGCAGCCTTGATGGGGAAAGAAATAAAAGAGAAAATGTTAGACAAACAGAGCAAGTCTGTCAGCATCTGTGGAGAAAGATGGCATTTCAAGTCCAATATGACTCTTTTTTTTGATGGCGAAGATCTTAGACATATCCAAGTCATGTTTGCTTTAATCAAGAAAGGTTTTCAGGATTATCATTTATGAGGAAGGTGGGCCACAGTGTATGGACAGTTCTATAGTTTGTAGGCACAAACTTATTGTATGGTCTTCTGTCTTATGCCTAGTAAATTGAATGTGTCTGCATGTGCATCTATCAGGTTTTCCATGTCCTGTGGGAGGCAGAATTTCAGTATTTTTTTGAAACCTGTCCATCACAAACGGGTTTTGCATTTAAATGCTGGTTTTGTTTAACTAGAATCCATTCTTAGTAAAGGACTGGTTAGAGGACTGCTTTTCCCAAGTGACTAATGTCTGACTCAAATCATCTGTTGTTTTAACCACTTCTTGCTTCTAGCTGAACCATGACCTGACTCAAACTTTCACTGTCAACCTCTAGAGTGGTGTGTTCTTACAGAAGAAGTTGCTACGTGGACCAAATAATAAGTTTGAGAGTCTTAGGATCCTACAGCATGGGACAGGTCCGTTGGCCCAAATTGGTCCATGCTGACAAAAATGTCATCCATGCTAAAAGTTTCCTCCTTTCAATCATTTTTTTCCCTCAAGTATTTAAAATTGTGTGCTTCAGATCTCATATGGTAACATGAAAACTTGGCTTTTTTCACTCAGTAGAGTGTTTTCCTGATTTTGAATTACATACATTTCCTATTATCTGACACCCTTTTGCATGGAAGACCTGATAGCTGCACATGCACACACATTCAATTTACTACGCTTTACAGAAGACCACATAAGTTTGCATTGCAGTATACTTGCAATATAACTTTATGGTACACTTCCTTCACCATGGAGCTTCACAGATGCAGGCTGTAATTTTTTTCTTTAGCCAAGTCTTTAGTCTTGGAGGACACATATCAGACATAGAAATAGTGATGGATCAATGGACATTAATACTTTATGCCAAAATCCGGTCAGTTGAATCATCAGCATCGTGGAGGAATGTTTTGGTTTACATTTTAAAATAAGACAGTTTCTATTTCATTAACCTTTTATTACGGGTAAAGTTTAGGTTTTTTGCTGTTCTGAAACCGTGCCCAACTTCTGCACGTGACCTAGAGTTTTACTGATGTAGCATTCTTTTGTCCGAGCTGGCCTTCTTGTAGCTGTGAAGTTTTTTTTGTTCTCTGACACTGAAACTGATTCTTAATATGTTCAGTTTTTGCCTACTCATTGTCTTGGCTTGTCCAGTGCGTCAGAGTATTTATACCTTATAAATTGGATCGATTCGGTTGTTCTCCAGTGACAAGATTGGCCTTCCCCTCTCTGGATTTGTCTCTTTGGTATCTGCTTCCAAATATTTTCCCCAAAGTAAAGTATTCCTTGGATTAAAACAAATCTGACAAAGACTCAATAATTTCTACTAAAATTATGACTGAGCTTTCAAAGATCTAAAATCACAATTGTCCACTAATCGGCAGAGGTCATTCATGAAATTCTCCATTTCTTTGCCAGCGCAGGTACGATGGGCCAAATGGTCTTCTTCTGCACCAAAGTGATTCTGTGATCTATGGATTATGCGAGAAAGTGATGCTTTAGTTATATCTTGCTGTTTCAGGATTTTCTTTGTCCTCAGATTGAAGTCATTATCAAAGCCTGTTGCAATGTTTTAACAAATGTGATGGAAGGTTTATCATTTATATACTTAGTAATAGAATCTTTAGAGCCTGGATTTCAAAATGGTGGCATGTGGGTACTATTATATTACATTAGGACTAGAAGTGAAGGTGGGCAATTCAGCCTCTCAAGTCTGCTTCACCATTTAATATGATCATGGCTGACCTCATCTTGGCCTCAGCTCCACTTTCTGCCCACTCCCTTTGACATATCACTCATTAACATCAGTCGATTTCCTCCTCAAATTTATTCAGTGTAAATTAATTACGTTAACTTGTCCATCAAAATTACAAAGAGCATCAGAAGCCAGTGATGGCACATATGTCTCCATTGGGACCTCATACATGATTCTCGAGCTCGCCCCTCAGCACTGAGAGATCATCAAATTAGGTGAAGCTTTGAGCAATCAGCAACAATAAATCTTCCTGAGCCATTACCTAATATAACAGGTTATGCCATCATCTTCTCTTTTACAAGACCTGTGTACAAGTGGAAAGGTTAAACCGGAAAGTCAAATTTTTTACTTTAATAAAATGTGACCTTGGGGATCTTCAAGAATGAAAGAGGAAGGAGAGCATAGTACTGACCAGATTACAATGCGGAAGAAACTAAATAGCCAGGGAATAAGTGGCGTTACAGAGCACAGGTGTGAAAATATGGCTAAAGATAAAGTGAGAAACATTTACCCTAAAAGTAATTGGCCAGATGAGTTAATTAGATAAGGGAATAGTGTTCTTACACATGTTTTAGACTTCCTCCTAAATTAGTATATTAAGAAACTCAAAAAAGGAATGTGTGTTATTGGATCTAACAATGGTAAATGTTCTAGAGCAGATAAGAGAAATAAAGCTTGGGCAAACATTTAAGTATGCTCTAAAGAGAATAACTGATAAGTATAACAAGGTAGGTCATTTGTGACTAGAAACTGGAAAAGTAAAAAAACAAACAAACAATTATGATTAGATTGGATTACTTAGAGTGGAAACAGGCCCTTTGGACCAACAGGTCCACACCGACCCGCTAAAGCGCAACCCAGCCAAACCCATTCCCTTACATTTACCCCTTCACCTAACACTACAGGCAATTTAGCATGGCCAATTCACCTAACCTGCACATCTTTGGACTATGGGAGGAAACCGGAGCAAACCCATGCAGACACGTGGAGATTGTGCAAACTCCACACAGATAGTTGCCCAAGGTGGGAATTGAACACAGGTCTCTGGCACTGTGAGGCAGCAGTGCTAACCACTGTGCCGCCCGAACCTGGGAAAATTATGGAAAATGATAATGGTCAGCAATTAAATGCTGATCATCAGAGTCTTGGAAAAATGTTCAATTAAAACCAAAAATGGAGTAGACACTAATGGGACACCATGGATGAATAATGACAAGGGGAAATATTGAGGCTAAGAAAAACAGAATGGACTAAGTACAACAGTGACAATCAAGAATCTAAAGCATTTAGGAGAGATGTCCAAAAACAGTGGGCAAAAAGTGAAAATTAAATCAAAAAACAAACTGAAATGGTCAAATATTCTACTGGCATGTAAACAAAACAAAGGAAACTTGGAATGGGAGTAGAACCAGCAAGGGATGAGCACGATAACATTTGAGGAAGGGAAGAAATATGAAAAGATTACTTCACTTCAGTATTTACCAGGAAGACAGGTTGTTGGCTCCAACTTCAAAACATTAGATTAGAAATTATCTAACTATATTTCAAACAAGTTAAAAGGAAACATTAAATAAAATGAAATCAACTTCAACATGAATTCTCACCATTTTTAAAAAAAATGTCAAATAGTGTGGATCGGGGAGGATGGGGGAAATCATTGCAGAAGGTAGCCCTGTACCCAGAAGGCCTGTCATCCTCCTGCCCACCTGGGTGCCTGCCTCAGGTTAGCTGAAATGTCCACCAAATTGGGAAAGTGAACACTGACAGGAAAACTCCTCTTGGCCTCCTTCAACGGTGATTTTTTTTTAAATTAAGGTACGAAATGGCCCTTGTAAGACCACAGCTAGAACATCGAACAGTTTTGGACCTTACAGAAGGAAAGATATACTGGAATTGGAGGCAGTCTAGAGAAGGTTCATGAGGGCTGAGACAAAAGTATCAGGAGGGATGGTCTTACAAGGAGATGTTCAGTAGATTGAGCCTTTACACATTAGAATATAGAAGAATGGGAAGCAATCTTACTGAAACATGTAGAATTCTTATAAAACTTGACAGGGTTGATGCTGGAAGGTAGATTCTAGGAGAGTCTAGGACCAGATGGTATAAATCACAGAATAATCACATTTAATACAGAGATAAGGAGGAATTTCTTTATCTCAGGATTGTAAATCAATGGAATTCTTTACTACAGAGTTACGGAGGCATTGAGTATATTCAAGACGGAGATAGACAGATTATGAATGAGTAAGGGAATGATGGGTTATGAGGAAAAACAAGAAAGTGGTGTTGAAGATCATCAGATTAGCCATGAAAGGCAGAACGCCTTACGGATGCCCCCACATCTTAAGGTCTCAAGGTTTCCTACCTTGGGTGGCAGGAAGCCTTGCCAGCTCTGAAACCCTTGGTATTGGAAATAGAGGAGAGAAACTGGAATACTAGCCAGTGCCAGCTTTTTCAGTCCCCGACAGCATTTGGTCCCAGTCTCAGAGCATGCATATCATTGAGAGAGGGTGATCATCAAAACTGATCAGAACTGCAATAATTACAAGAACCCATTAACAAATGCGTAGAATAGACAACAAATAATTTCAAAATGACTGACATTTTCATGAAGTACTTACCAGTAGTACATGGACCATGTGTGAATTAGCAAGGCAGTAAATACAGGTTCAACATCAATGCTCCACTTTTTCAATTCTATACCTATATAAATAGCCCCTTGTCTTTGGTTTGACTTTTTTGTGACCTTTAACCTGTTTTGGAATTTGTTGTCATTTTGCACAAGTTGGCTGCATAATTTCACAGCAAGGAGTCTAATATGCATTGTGAACACTTTTTCATGGCTAGGGTTCCTGCAATGTGCAGATGACCAGGAGCTGAGGAGTTGTTTACAAGTGAAACAAATTAGGTCTCAGCTAACGCAAATCAGGCTGGAACTAGAAATGGGTTCAAGACACAGTGAGAAAGACAGATGTGTGTGCTTTTGTTCACCCCAGCAGAAGCTGCCCATTCTCTGCAGTAATAGTCGAGGAGAAAGTGAGGACTGCAGATGCTGGAGATCAGAGCTGAAAATGTGTTGCTGGAAAAGCGCAGCAGGTCAGGCAGCATCCAAGGAGCAGGAGAATCGACGTTTCGGGGCTGAAGAAGGGCTCATGCCAGAAACGTCGATTCTCCTGCTCCTTGGATGCTGCCTGACCTGCTACGCTTTTCCAGCGACATATTTTCAGCTCTGCAGTAATAGTCTCAGTTTAAAATTTGAAGAAAACCAATTACCATTCCTGCAGCAATTGCTGTGAGCTATGACTTTTGAAGTGATAAATTAGAGACATTTTTCAATTGCATCAGCCACTCTGTACTTTATAGACCTGAGAATGACATTTGAACACCAAAGCCAAAGAAAGATCATAGCAACATTGGAACTGGAAAGCAAAGATCATTAAACTGACCTTAATTTTTGTACCTTTGCCAATAATCTACTTTCCCTCTCTGCGTGCGTGTGCGTAAGTGGGGTTTAGAAAGGAGGACTAAGGTTTGAGTTAGTATTACATACTATTGCTTTATATCTATTTATATGTAGCTTATGGTCTAAACACTTATAATAATTATTCTTGGTTAGTACACTGATATCAACCTTGGTCTGAAAGTCAGGTAAAATTACCCCAAAAATGCCTTTAATGTTAGGTATAACTCCTGAAAAATAGTAGTGTTTGATTTACAATCGAGTGGGTGGTGCTGGAAAAAGCACAGCAGGTCAAGCAGCATCCGATGAGCAAGAGAATCAACATTTCGGGCATTCCTGATGAAGGGCTTCTGCCTGAAATGTTGATTCTCCTGCTCCTTGGATGCGGCCTGACCTGCTGCACTTTTCCAGCACCACACTCTTGACTCTGATCTCCAGCACCTGCAGTCCTCACTTTCTCCCAGTGTTCAATTTACAGCACATTGCCCGAGAGGGTTCTTCAGTAAACAAAGGGAGAAAGGAGTTGTGGAGTAAACTTGTGCAAAATGACGACAAATTCCAAAACAGGTTAAAGGTCACAAAAAAGTCAAACCAAGTACACGGGCTATTTATAGAGGTATAGAATTGAAAAAAAATGGAGCATTGATGTTGAACCTGTATTTAATGCCTTGCTAATTCACACATGGTCCATGTACTACTGGTAAGGACTTCATGAAAAAGTTGTTGGAGGCTCTGGATAGGGTGCAAATGGATGTATGTGGAAATGCATTATTTTTAATGTACAGCTGAGTAAATAAGTTAGGTCTCTTTTCTTAGACAAAGAAGGCCTAAGGGAACCCAACAGTGTTTGGGTGGAATTATTTGTTCCCCTGCATTGGCAGTGAGGTTGGAGGGGAGTAGGGTACTTAAATGTAGTGTTGCATTTAAACACCATAGCCTCCACCAGAATTAGGTTCTGGGAATCAAAGGTCAACCTTCCCACCTTGTCACCGATTGAGACCCTTATGTGATCACTTAATGACTACATTTGGAGCTCATCTTGTTGCTACCAGTAATAACTCAGCTGTGGGTGGGTCTGTCACTTTCCAATGCTTCTGATAACTTGTAAAAATCAGACATCATGTTCTTTTCACGGTTAGAGGGAGCATCCCTCCATCAATGGTAATCCACGTCTGATTGAGGAATCAACCACCAAACAGGGGATTCCTGCTTGGATTAAACATTCCGCTCTTGGTCCCATCACTGTCTTCACGTGACCTGCAAAGTGACAACCCAGCACCTGCCACATTACTTTCCTATATATTAGGTCCTCCATGATCCTGAATCCCTCTTCCACCAGCAGTCAGGGTGAACCCAGTTGACGCTGCTGAGTGCAAAGACGGCTGGTCTCTGCTTTGTTGGCAGTTCTGCTAAGGAAGGGCATCTACTTCCAGAGACCTGACTGCATGGGGAGGCCCCCTTGTGGCCTTGCCAGAGCCTGACTGCTGTGTGATTCTGCAGGCCTTTCCTGGAAGAGGCTGTGTGAGCCTCTCACCAGCTCCCCAGCCCACAGCACCTCAAGAAGATTCACTCTTTCACATTTTGAAAGGCTTTGATCAAGTAGGCCCAGATGGAGTAGACACCAGCATTTCCTCGTCATGAAAAGGAAAAACAGAGGTGATCAATACAAGAGTCTCCAATAAGTTAAATAGGGAATTCAGATTAAACTTCTTTACATGATATGACGAGTATTTGGAAGCCACTACCTTTGAAAGGGTGTAGAAGGTGAATAATAGATACACATTCAGAGCAGAATTTAATAAAAAAAAAAGAGGAAGAAACGAGACGAGAGGGTCATGCTAATGGAAGGTATCAATGAAAAGTACTGCTAAAAACCAAAAATGTGATAGATGTGGATGATCTGCTGTTTGTAGGAAATAGGTCAAATTCACGGATAATTCCTGACTCACTCAGTACCAGTAAAATTGTTTCCCACGTGCAGCAGCCCTCTACCCTCTGCAATCAAGATATGTTCAATATTCAATGGGAGATGGGAACAGAGACTGCTGCTGGAAAGCAGCTGTTCATCGCAACTGGCAATAATCACCCATTCCTGAGGCGATACTTTCAGGAAGTGAGTGCTTTTTGTCAACACCACTCACTGACCACAACTGTTATTCTGCTGGAATCTGAATGAGGGTCAGCAGCTACAAATGAAGATTGGAGTTAAAGGAAACAGTTATAGTGCAAGTTCCTAAAATTTTTTTTTTTTTTAAGATTCCCTACAGTGAGGGAACAGGCCCTTTGGCCCAACCAGTCCACACCGACCCTCTGAAGAGTAACCCACCCAGACCCATTTCCCCTCTAACTTATGCACCTAACACTTTGGGAAATTTAGCATGACCAATTCACCTGACTTGTACATCTTTGGACTGTGGGAAGAAATCTTAGAGGAGAAAGTGAGGATGCCCCCACCCCCACTCCAGCCTATCACCCTCACCTTGACCTCCTTCCACCTATCGCATTTCCAACACCCCTCCCCCAAGTCCCTCCTCCCCACCTTTTATCTTAGCCTGCTGGACACACTTTCCTCATTCCTGAAGAAGGGCTCATGCCCAAAACGTTGATTCTCCTGCTTCTTGGATGCTACCTGACCTGCTGCGCTTTTCCAAGCAACACATTTTCAGCACTGATTGGGCTTCCTCCAGGTGCTCCGGTTTCTTCCCACAGACAGTGTCTCCCACAGACACTGGGAGAACGTGCAAACTCCACACAGACAGTCACTAGAGGCTGGAATCGAACCTGGAACCCTAGTGCTTTCAGGCAGCAGTGCTAACCATTGAGCCACCGTGCCACCCACTGAGCCAAATGCATATCTATGTAAACCTTTACTTTAACAGAGTCTTTCCACTTCAGATTTTCCTGTACCTTCTGGGTGCGATTATTGGAAAATTTCAGTTCTTTAAAATAAGATGAGGAAAGGCAGGGGGAAAGTTGAGTGCAGCATAAACACTGAGGTGGACTGGTTTGGCTAATTGTCTGTTTCTGTACTGCGTTACCTTTAGTATTCAGTGTTCCTTGACCAACTAAAATAGGTTTTGCACCTGATCTTTGATGGGGCTACAACAGACATCACTTTTTATTCATGAGCTTCCCATTCATTTTCAGAAGTCAATTTTATCAGTGTTGCCCACCCAGCAACACCCGCAGAGAAATCAATCATGTACCAGCTCTGGAACAAAGAGCGTGCAAAGCATGCAACCTTTTTGAGAATTGTGCCCAATTCCCAGAGGGCACAGCAGTTCCCAGTTTAAAGTTAAAAATCACACAACACCAGGTTATAGTCCAACAGGTTTAATTGGAAGCACACTAGCTTTCAGAGTGACACTCCATCAGGTGATTGTGGAGGGCTCAATTGTAACACAGAATTTATAGGAAAAATTTGCAGTGGGATGTAACTGAAATTATACATTGAAAAATTGATTGTCTGTTTAGCCTTTCATCTGTTAGAATACAGTGATAGTTTCACTGCTTTCATGTGTAAATCACAAAACCCTTTTTTTTTAAAAAAGTTGCATTCTCAGGTTAGCTGTTAACAATGGTGATAGCTAGACAATATGTTGGAGGTGTTAGCCCCCTGTGTTCTCTGTCTATGACCTGATGTTTAGATTGATTCCAATCTAAAAAGTGAAATAATAGAGTTTTTACATAAATTCATGCAGTTTTTGAGCTCAGAGTTCTACATGAATGTATGCAGCTTTTGAGCAAAGTGCAATGTAACTCTGCAAGTACAAAAAAATTCACCCCATAAAATATATGTGTGCATGTGGGTCTTTGTCTGTCTGGAGTGGGGGTTGTGTGTGAGAGAATGTGTGTGTGTGTGTGTGTGTGTGTGTGTGAGAGAGAATGTGTGTGTGTGTGTGTGTGTGCGCGCGCGCACACAGAATGTCTTAAGTCTGTGAGGAGGTGCATGTGTGAGTGGGTGTGTGTGTGTCTATAAGGGTGTGTGTGGGTGTCTTTGTGCACATCTGTGTGTACTTGTGTCCGTGTGTATGTGAGAGTGTGTGTGTGTGTGTGTAGGAATATCTGTGTGTGTGTGTGTAGTGCAATGGTGGTCACCTAGAGTGTGACATGAACCCAAGGTCCCGGTTGAGGCCCTCCCTATGGGTACCGAACTTAGCTATCAGCCTCTGCTCGGCCACTTTCTTCTGCTGCCTGTCCCGAAGTCCACCTTGGAGGATGGTGACCCGAAGGTCCGAGGCTGAATATCCTGGACCACTGAAGTGTTCCCCAACTGGGAGAGAACCCTCTTGTCTGTTGATTGTTGTGCGGTGCCCATTCATCCGTTGTCGTAGCCTGAATGTCCAGGACATTCAGCCTTTGACCTTCGGGTGACCATCCTCCAAGGTGAACTTTGGGACAGGCAGCAGAGGAAAGTGGCCGAGCAGAGGCTGATAGCTAAGTTCCGTATCCATAGGGAAGGCCACAACCGGGACCTTGGGTTTATGTCACATTACAGGTGATCACCATTGCACCACACACACACACACACACACACACACACAGGCACACACATATTGTGTGCCGAATTGGTACTTGCAGAGTTACATTGCACTTTGCTCAAAAACTGCATACATTCATGTAGCACTCTGAGCTCAAAAACTGTATGAATTTATGTAAAACTCGGTTATCTCACTTTTTAGATTGGAATCAATCTAAACATCAGGTCATAGACAGAGAACACAGGGGGCTAACACCTCCAACATATTGTCTAGCTATCACCATTGTTAACAGCTAACCCGAGAATGCAACTTTTAAAAAACAAAAAGAGGGTTTTGTGATTTATACATGAAAGAAGTGAAACTATCACTGTATTCTAACAGATGAAAGGCTCAACAGACAATCAATTCTTCAATGTATAATTTCAGTTACATCACATTGCAAATTTTTGCGATAAATTCTGTGTTACGATCGAGCCCTCCACAATTACCTGATGAAGGAGCGTCGCTCCGAAAGCTAGTGTGCTTCCAATTAAACCTGTTGGACTATAACCTGGTGTTGTGTGATTTTTAACTTTGTACACCCCAGTCCAACACCGGCATCTCCAAATCATGAGTGCCATCCATTGTCACCTTCCACAATACCGGACTGTCTTTCATTTTTTCCCACCCATTATGAGGATGAGACCCTGACTGACTGCCACAAGTAGGGTCTGACCGGTATCAGAGATTTGACTTCCTGCACCAGGGCCCCCAAGCAAAGGTCTGCTGACAAGGATCCTGGTCTTCTGACAAGGCAAGATAGCAGTACTACAAGCCAGTATCTTTGGCTGAGGGGGCAAAGTGCAAAGGTAAGGTGATTCAAGGCATGGATGTTGTGAGCAACCTGGTCCAGACTATGAGTGAGGTGCATTTCCCTGAGCATGCAGTATTCATACTGCACAGTGTTAGTACAATGTTAGCCATTGATGTGGTCCATTACACAGCATTGAAATCCAGAAGTGAATTACAAACGAATGGGTGATGCGGTATGAGGGGTTCTTAGAGTTTGGCACATGTCAGTGCCAGTATCAGAGGGTGTGGGGTACATGACCTGTGCACAAACACAGGAGATATTGTTGGTCACTGTACAGCATAGATGCAGTTTGGAGCAAGTGGTGAGCTAAATCTTCCAGGTAAATGCTCTAGTTCCTGAGCTTTCCCAACATCTAACTTATTTGGCGAAGATGGGAATGAGAATATGAATGAGGTATGTTGGGCTGTTAAGGTGTCTAACAAGCAGTAATGACCATCAATAGCCTTTGGCTGCTGCCTACTGGATCTCTCTATACCACTTGGGAAATACCCAATAGATTAAGTGAGATCATGATGACACTGTGATGGGTTTTACTGTACTTGTCACTTAATTTTGCCACATATCTCACCAAAAGGTCACACCACTCAGATTCTGCCCTAAATGTTTCAACCTACTTTTCTCCTAATCAACCTGTTCAGAGATGTTGTTATTACATATCTCTAGACTGGTGGGACCTGAACGCAGGCCTCCACAGTCCACAGTATGGACACCGCCACAACATGACAAGAGGTCTATCAAGTTGGCTCTTGTTTTCAACTGCAGCAAATATTGATTTAGCCTGTCGAAGCTTTCCTCATGACAAAACCTGGTCATTCCAGCTATTAGATTATTGGAACGCCTCCAGACTAAGTACAGTACATCTCCAGGTCCCCTTTATCCACAGAAATATGATGACTTCACAAACACCACAACATTTACATATTTCACAAAACCACATTGAACTTATCCAAGAGCCTTCTTACAACTTCTATTAATAAGTTCTAGCATTTTCTTTAGGACAGATGTCATGGCCTGTAGTTTTCTGTTTTATGTCCCACCCTTTTTGAATAAGAGGAATTATATTCATTTGCTTCAAATCGAATGAGACCTTCCCCTAATGTAGGGAGTTTAGAAAATTTAAAACCAAAATCAAATATCTTACGAGCTACTTTCAATCAAGACATGGATGCTAGTCAGCCTGCAGTTCTGATCATTCACTCAATACCACTTCTCTGTTGAAGATGATTTTCATGGGTTTCTACCTCTTTTCTGTGGCCTGTTTTATCACTATTGCTGGAATGTTGTTTGTATTCTTTATTGTGAAAACTGATCCAAAATATCAATTTGTCAGCCATCATTAAATCTCCAGAGTTTTGTTAGGATCAATGCTCATTTTGTTTACACTTTACTGTTTTAAATATTTATAGAAACTCTACTATCCAATTTTCTTCATATTTCTGACTAGCTTTCTCTTGTACTCTAATTTTTCCATTATTCATCTGTTTGCTTATTCCTTGTTGATTTTACTTTTTGTATTCTGCTCAAACTTCTGGCCTGCCACCTGTCTGTGTACGGAATACACTTTAAATGATTAGAAACAGATGGTTGGGAGAGTTAAATGAAACTTTTTTTTGTGATTCCACTCTGTTTACATAATCCTGAGGATTTCCATTATTGGATTAGTGCTGCATTACTGAGATCACAATAATCTATTATAATAAACTGGCCTGTTACCTTAGTAAGTCTTCCACACAGTCTGCATGGGCAACCAGCCTGGAAACCTCTGCTGCCACATTTTTTGAGGTTCACCTGGTCTTGCACACAAAAAAACCACTTCCAGAGCACTTTGCCCTGGACTGGAAAAGCCACTGAACCCACATTCCCAACTCAGGAACAAAAGTCCAGGTCACACTGTTTTCTTACAGTCGCACTCAACCCTTTTCTTTCCCCCTCCCACCCCACTTTTACTGATAGGATTCACATGAAGATAAAACCCAAAAATCTAAAGCAATTAAATTCTAGACTTCAACATCTATTAGTATGTAGCAACATATTAAAATGTAATCATATAGCTAATAGATTTGTCTCATTCAACATTACCATAAATTTGGTATCACTCCTGTAGCTTAAAACGTAACAATGAGAAAATATAAAAAGGCCACTTTTCAAACATAATGCATTTCAAGGAGAGAACTGATCATTGCTTTCCCTAACTAGTAACAGTTCAAAACTCAAGATACATGGACATTTATGTGACCCTTTTGAAGCCACACACAGACACATGAAGAAATCCATGCACCTTCCTCTGTTGGCCGTTCACATTGACTATCTGAAATCAGGACTGTATGATGCATGTACCATCTTGCTCAAAGTATTGTAATACAACTGCTTGACTATGCAGTTAATCAAGATGACAGCAGAGGGCCTCAGTGCTGCTTACTTTAAATCAAAATAAAGCTTGGCCAAGCTAATATTTTAAAATTGAAGTATAAATATAGAGTTAAAAAATTTTTAAAAAGCAAATATGTCGATTTAATCTATGAATTTGTTTTTGTCTTCAGAGGCATAGAATGAAGCCAAAGAGTAAATTACTGCTCAAGTCTAATTATATTCTGTTGTAACTTTCCCAAAAAATTCCATGTTTTGATCTCCAGTTTGATAAAGTTCACATTCTATTCCTAAAATACTATCCCATCTGAGGATAACATGAGTTAAATAACATGGAAATTCCAAACAAACCAACAGAACAATGGAAGATAGAGCTACAAAAAGCAACATACACCTAAAAAACTGTCCTTGTTCACTTCAAATGGGGAAAGATTGCACATTGAAATTCAGATGCATATGAGAAACAAGGGCTTATTATAATGGAGAATTATAATTATAATGGGGAAATATTATTCAATTCATTACAGAAAATTGACCGAGATATCAAGACTAAAAATATTCTCATTTCCAATGGACGGGCAATAAAATCCAGTAAACAAAAATTTAGGAGACCCAACAATTGACCATGCATTTTACAATGCTAACTTCATATTGGTACATTGTCACTTGGACTTCACAGACTAAACTGTTAGTTTAATTCAGAGTCAGGTCTTGGCATGTTTTGCAACACAGTTTCACATCACTTCAGCTTTTGCAATGCAAGTAGAATAAATCCAGAAGAGCTATTAATCTCTTTAAAAAGAGATTTGTGGATATATAACAATACATACACAAGTCCAGGTTCTGGACAATTTCCTTCCTCTTGTTTTCTAATCATTTACTTTTTAAGAACCCTATTGGATGGAAATTCTTAAAAACATAGAAATGTAGAATAGGTGCAGGAGCGTGCTATTCAACTCATTGAGCATGGTACGAAATTCACCTGGGCCATGGTCGTTTCTCGGTCTCAGCCCCATGCTCCTACCTTCTCCACATTTGATAAAATCCCACATGGCAGATTGGTACAAAAAACTAAAAATCACTTGGAATTTGGGGTGGGCTTGTTAGCTGGATATAAAACTGTCATGGTCATAGAAGACAGAGAGGAGGTGATGGAAGGTTGTTTTCAGAAAGTAGACTGACAACTAGTGGTATCCCAATCTTGCGTCCTCTGTGGTTTGTAGTATATATAAGTGACCGAGGAAAGTTTGGGTGGTCTGATTACTAAGTTTACAGATGACTACCTGGACACAAATGGCAGATGGAGTTTAATCCAGACAAATGCAAGTTGATGCATGTAAATGGCAGAACCCTTAGGAATATTAACGTACAGGCAGATCTGGGCATGCAAGTCCACAGTTCCCTAAAAAAGGTGGTAACACAGGTGGTCAAGGTGATTAAGGTGGCATATGGCCTGCTTGCCTTCATTGGTCGGGGCATGGAGTACAAGAATTGGCAAACCATATTGCGGTTCAATAAAACTGTCATTAGGCTGCATTGGGAGTATTTTGTGCAGTTTTGATTGCCACCTGACCAGAAGGATGTGGAAACTTTGGAGAAAGTGCAGAGAAGCTTCACCAGGATGTTGCCTGGTCTAAGGTTTTGAGGAAAGGTTAAACAGACTAGGATTGTTCCACTGAAAAGACAGCGGCTGAGAGGAGACCTGATTGAAGTCTACAAAATTATGAGGGGTGTAGATAGGGTGGATCGTCAAAGGCTTTTCCCCCAAAGTTGAAGTTTCAAATACAAGGGGACACAGGTTCAAGGTGAGAGGGGGAAAGTTTGAGAGAGAGGTGCAAGGGAATTTTTCATGTAGAGTGTGGTAGGATCCTGGAAGTCACTGCCAGAAGAGGTGTGGAAGCAGGCACGTTGGGTGACATTTAAGAGGCATCTGGTGGTTACATGAATAGGGAGGTATTAGAGGGATATGGACTGAATAAGCGCTGAAGGTTTGTTTTTAGTTAGGACATGATGATCAGCACAGGCTCGGAAGGCCAAAGGGCTTGTTTCTGTGCTGTACTTCTGTTTTGTTCTTTTTATATCCTTTGACCATTTCAGCTTTTTAACACGGAGTCTGGTTCACATTATTTTGCACTCTGGCCCTTAAATTCTCTACGTATCACTTTTGTTACTTCCCATCCTGGTTCTTACTCTTGTTTCGCTCTTCCATCACCCTGTTCAAATATGTCCCAATCACAGGCTGGTTTTATGCGTCTACGGTTGATCAGGTCAATATGATCCCATCAGTACAACTGGGCCAACAAAAAGGTCAACCTGCAATTGGAGGAAAACTCCTCACTGGTTCCATCCACACTACTTACGGGGACAACTTTTCACCAACTGGTTGCCCTGTTGAGTGAATTGATAAATAAGTTTGGAGATTTGGGATGAATTGACCTGCTGCCCCCACATTATTTAATCATTGGTTACAGCACAGAATGAGACCGTTTGGCCTCATGTCCATGCTAGTTTTCTGCAAATACACCACAGCCAATGAAAGTACCTGGTCTTCACTCTGTAATATTATTCTCCTCAGACAATAACTTCATGCATTGTTCAATGCCCTGGTTGAATCTCAAACCAACAGGCAATGCATTCCAGCTCCTAAATCACTCACTCCACCAAACTCGATTCCTCATGGCAACTTTGGTTCTTTTGTCCTTCACCTGTAAATCAGTAATGTCTGATTCTCAATCCTTCCATGAATGGGAAACATTTCTCCCTACTTACTCTGTACCGATTACTCTTTATTGTGAACACCCGTATCTATTATGCCCTCTTAATCTCCTCATCTCTATAAATCGAGTCAATGTTAATACTGGACAAGTCAGAACTCAGACTGAAATCAGGCTGGTTAGATTATATTTTGGTTTTCACTGAAATTAAAAAGTAATGTTTCAGATTTGGAACAAAACATGTGATAGAATCCATACCTCAAAATGCAAAAGCTTATCCGAGGCACAAGAAAATTCAAGTATACCCATCCTTTCTTTGAGGTATTATTTAGCGGCTCCCATGGGGTCATGCAAATAAGCCACCTTTGCCCTGCCAACTTCATTCTTAGCAGATTGGCCTTTTGTTCAGTCAAGTGATGCAAGTGTTCTTCTCAGGATTAGCTAAAATGATTGATATAAACAATTCAGTTGCAGTGTCTTTCAATTACTTTGTAATGATAAAGTCTAAAGTCTATCCAGTGTTACAAAAGCTGATAATGTGTTCTGAAGCAGTGTCATGGATCCAAAATGTTGACTCTGCTTTCGCTCCACAAATACTGCCAGACTTGTTGAGTCTCCCACAATTTCTGTTTTGGTTCCAGCTGCTATGACTTGGTTTAATAAATGTCATACTCTATCATAAGCTCTTCTCTAACTTGGGTTAATGTCTCTGGACTGAGCCTGCAAGGGTGTTGTTTTACAGATAACATATCCCCAATAGTACCATGAATATCCAAAATGTTTTTCTTGGCCATTTCCTCAAATTGTAATAGCCTTCAAAAGTTAGAGTTAGAGTTAGATAGTCATACAGAGTCATACCGAATTGAACAGACCTTTCAGTCCAACCGTCCATGCCAATATAATCCCAAAATAAACTACTCTGAACTGCTTTCTCCTGGCCTATATTCCTTCAACCCTTCCTATTCATGTACTTATCCAAAATTACCTTTAATCTTGTATTTGTACCGAAATCCATCATTTCCTCAGGAAAGTCATTCCACACACAAAACTATCCTCTGTATAAGAAATTTTCCCCTTATATCCTTTTTAAATCTGTCCTCTCACCTTAAAAATGTGTCCCCTAGTCTTAAAATCCCCTATCCTAGGGAAAAGACAACTACCATTAATACTACCTATACCCTTCTATTTGATGAACCTCTATCAGCCTCCTACTCTCCAGTGAAAAACGTTTCAGCCTATCCAGCTTTTTATAACTCAAACCTTCCATATCTAGAAACTTTACGATAATTCCCTTCTGAACCCTCTCCACCTTAATAATATCCTTCCTATAACTGGGTGACAATATTCCAGAAAGGCCTTACCTATGTCTTGTATAATCTCAACATGACTTCCTAACTCCTATACTCAATAACTGGAAGTTAACTTCTGAAGCATCTGTGGTGTTTTCCAATCTGATTGAATGAAAATTCAGAAGTTGAATTGACATTCTCCAATTGTTCTGATAATTCTGTTTCACTCCCTACCTCTTTCACTATTGCTGTTGCTGTCATAATATATCTTTACAATAGGACAACATGACCCACTGCCTGATTTTCCTCGCTGGAGTACTTACTACATACATTTACATAGTCAAGTTTGAGTTGATAAGGTCCTGTTCATCTTGGTTTTTAGGAGTCCCCAGAGACAATATGAAGTCTTTGTCACCTGTAATAAAACTTCAAACAATGCAAACTACAGCTGATTTAAAAAAAACAATGTTCTTCAAATACTTATTAATTAATTATATATTCTATAATGGTCAGTCTCTCCCAGAAACTCAAAACATAAGCTGGCCACATTATTTGATTTATTTAGTTCATTGGATGTAGGCAGCACTGGCTAGGCCAGCATTTACTGCCCTTCCCTAATTACCCAGAGGGCAGTTAAGAGTCAATCATTGCTGTGGGTGTGGAGTAACACGTATGCTAGTTTTCTTTCCTAAAAATGGATATTACTAAACCAGATAGGTTTTCCCAGCAATTGGCAATGGATCCATAGTCATTATTAGACTCCAGATTGTTTTACAGAATTCAAATTCCACCATCTGCCATAGTGGGATTTGAATCCAGGTCCACAGAACATGACCTAGGTCTCTGGAATAGCAGTCCAGCAATAATGCCATGAGGACATCTCCCACTGTGTTTTGGCTTGTTAATTTTGACTTAATATTACAGTGGTCCTCCCTCTTCATGTCAATATATTAGGTCAAATGGGTTTAGTGCCATGGGCACGTTATGAACATTCCGAAAGATGGACGTTAACAGACGCTTCCCTATCCCAATCATCAGAACATTCCTGACAGTAGCCTCTAAGCATGGTCGTCTTTACGGTCTAATGTCATCTTTCCAGCACACCTCAGTCGTCGTCGTCGTCGTCGTCGTCATCGTCATCGATATAAAACCTGAACTGAGAGTCTTGTTTTGGATAATCCATATCACGTAAAAAGAATTAAACTAAAGTTTCTGCTACGGCTTTTGAGGAAAAGGTACTGCTTCGAGGGCCCTTGTGGAAACATCGATAAATCATTAACAAGACATGGATTCCCATTCCCGGAGTTTAGGTAGGGATGAGATGATTTTCTCATAGACCAAGAAACAAGTCAGTGAATTCCGATCATCTATTTTGTTGAGTTCAAAGAGAAACAGAATGTGTACGTCATTTCTGCCTGCAAACCAATCCCAGCACTGACCTCTCACAGTCAACCATTTTAGTTTGTGTCTAAACAAACAGCCAATACTTGTTTGGATAGAAGATACAAACTCTAACAGAAATTGACCAAATTAAATAGAAGTTAAGTGTTGGCTTGTGGTGGATACTATCAGTACCAAGCTAAATTATACTCCATCTGCCACTTCTCAGCCTTTTGGCCCATCTGATCAAAATCCTGAGGCAACCTTCTTTGCCGGCCACTCCACTTGCATTACAGAGCGACCTGCAGTGGTTTGGAGAGATACCAATCCCTGATGATCCCGAAGGTAAGTGTTGGATGCCAGTGTCTGTGGATAAGAGAGTGTGCATGGTTGGTGCCAAGTCTTGAGATGCTGTTTGATAGTGGGCAACATGGAGTCTCCTCACAGCCAGCCGGACTTTGAAATCAACAGGTACCTACCTCCAAGTCTACAGGAGATATGCACCAAATAAGTTTGTCAAAGTAAAATGGGAAGCTGAATATTAAAATGAGGTGAGTTACAGTGTTAATCATGCATTTAACAAGCAACAACTCCCCCTAAGTTGGCAACTCACCACTATCTAGTAAAAAAGTTGCCTTGCTGTTCAGCAAAAGTATAAAAAGAGAAAGCAAGTTGCTCCCAATGTCCAGATGATTCTCATTGGACTTAATTCGGTTCTGCTATAAATCTCATCATAGCCCACAGCCCTCAGCCCCCTTTAAAAAGGTTCCACCCATTAACTGTTTCTCTCTACATACACTGCCAGAGCTATGACGTTTCTCCAGTACTTTCTGGTTTCATTCTATGAATGAGATGTTGAAAGTGAGACCCAGCACTCGACCAGTGAATACCCCCATGTGGGAGGAGAGGTTTGATGTAAAGGTAGGGCAGGGCCCAAAGGCAGGAAGTTTGCAGATGGCTGTGAATACACACCATCACTTGATTTCACTCCCTAAACAGGGGACTTGGGATCCTAGCAACCATCTCGTGCTGGTTGGTCTTAGGAATGGCCGGTGAGCTTCTTCTAGGTCTTAGTAACATGGTCTGGAATCGTCATAGTCATCATCGGTCCCTTACAAAGGAGGAGGACTCTCCAATCCTTGGGTGAGCCCTTAGGTGGCTATGCAGACAGACATGGCGACTGCAGACACTGTCACATGTGGGGTAAGTGGTGGCCATGGGAAGGGGTTGGTGGGGCTCCTCTCACTTTTTACACCTAGCTTCCACTTTCTCCCACAACATGTCTCCAGGTGTTCGATACCTTCCCAGATGCTCCTCCTCCACTTTGGATGGTCATGGACTAGTATTTCCCGGATGTTTGTGGGAATGCTACACATCACCAGTGAGGCTTTGGGGGTATCACTGAAACATTTCCTCTGTCCACCTGGGGCTCGCCTAATGTTTCAGAGCTGGGAACAAAGCACCTGCTTAGGGAAGCTAGTGTTGGTCATGCAGACAACAAGCCCAACTCATCATGGCTGATGTCGGCTAGCACTCAGCTGTGACCTTGGAGAGTGGTGACTTAAGCATCTAACTCTTACCAGTTTTAACTGGGATCTTAGAAAAGGGCAAAATGGACTCTCTCAGTTGATGAAGGGGCTATGCTCCAAAAGTCTGATTTCAAATAAACCTGTTGGATTTTAACCTGGTGTCATGTGACTTCTGACTTTATCTACCCCAGCCAAACACCAACATTTCCCCATTTTGACAAGGTCTCACATGCAAGACTGACTAAAGGAAGATATGAATATAGCTAGAGGTTGGCTAAATGAACAGATCAGTGACAGATGGAATTCAACTCTGAAAAAGTGTTATTTATTCCAAAGTGCATCACCTCATGAATGAGGTGAATACTCAAATGCATGGCAGGACACTAGGATGCTCAGATGAACAGAGGGATCTTGGGGTGCTTTTCCACAGATTCCAAAAGACAGTAAAACAGGTTAACAGAATGGTTAAGGCGACAAATGAATCACTTGCTTTTATCAGTTGTGGTATTGATGATGAGAGCAGGGTAGTTATATTAGAGGACTCAGCTACTGAGAACTTGGATTAGACCCCACCTGGGTGTACTGCAAGTCTGGTCATCTCACTATAGGAAGGACGTGATTGCACTGGGAGGGAGATTTACCTAGTTGTTGCCTGGGATGGAAGTAGTTTAGCTTGAAGGCTGGATAGGTTTGAATTGTTTTCGTTGGAACAGAGAAGGTTGAGGGGGTACTGGATTGGGATTGAGGGACATCGACAGGGTGGATAGCTGTTGATCCCCTTAGTTGAAGGATCAATACTGAGGGGGCATAATTTTAAAAAAAGGTAAGGGGCAGAAGATTCAGAGGAGATTGAAAGAAAAAAAAAGACATTTTCAGCCACAGGGTGCTAAAATCTGCAATGTACTTCCTGGGAGGAGAGTAAAAGTGGGAAACATCAACCTTAAAAGATGTCAGAGTTATAGAGATGTACAGCATGGAAACAGACCCTTCAGTCCAACCCATCCATATATCCCAACCCAATCTAGTCCCACCTACCAGCACCCAGCCCATATCCCTCCAAACCATTCCTATTCATATACCCATCCAAATGCCTCTGAAATGTTGCAATTATACCAGCCTCCACCACATCCTCTGGCAGCTCATTCCATACACGTACCACCCTGTGTGTGAAAAAATTGCCCCTTAGGTCTCTCATATCTTTTGCCCTCTCACCCTAAACCTATGCCCTGTAGTTCTGGACTCCCCGACCCCAGGGAAAAGACTTGGTCTATTTATCCTATCCATGACCCTTGATTTTATAAACCATCTTCCTCTTCTAGCTCCTTGTCTGGTACATGTGGAGGAGAGAAGAGCAGCTAGACTGCTGAGGGCAGCATTCACATTGGGCTTTCAAAGACAGGGATGACAGGAAGGTGAGCTGATGAAATGGAGTCGAGTCAATGTGGATGAGCACTTGAAATGTCAGAACATTTAATTAGATTACTTACAGTGTGGAAGTGTACTTACAGTGTACTTACTTACAGTGCCCAACAGGTCCACACTGACCCGAAGCATATACACCCTGACCCATACTCTTACATTTACCCCTTCACCTAACACTACGGGCAACTTAGCATGGCCAATTCACCTAACCTGCTAATTTTTGGATAGTGGGAGGAAACCAGAGGAAACCCATGCAGACACGGGGAGAATGTGCAAACTCCACACAGAGAAGTCGCCTGAGGCGGGAATTGAACCCAGGTCTCTCGCACTGTGAGGCAGCAGTGCTAACTGGTGTGCCACCATGCCGCCCACCATTTAAGGTCATGGCCAAGTGGTGAAGCGTGTGATTAACGTAAATAAGTCAGCACAGACTCAGACTGAAGGGCTTCAGAGCTCTATGATTGAATCTGAGGGTCTCTCTCCCTGCATTGATCCTCGGCCTCTTCCTAGGTCTATTCTAGTTAGCATAGAATCCTGAGACTACTATACTAGAGGGCTGACTCTTTAATTTCTTCCGTTCTGGACTAAGCCAGACTACTCAAAACATTCTTAAGCAGATAGCTCAGACTATAACTTTGCAATTTATTTCGGTAAGTGTGCAGTGAAAATTGTCTGGATTAAGTTAGCTAGATTGACTATTAGATTTTAAAACAGACAAAAATTCACAAAATTACAATGAAACACAAAGGAGAATAAAGAACTCTTACAGAACTCAGCCTATCCAACTAGACTCAAGTATGCTACTCTGAATATACACAACAGTCCAATAAGCAAACTCCCCTTCAAACCCAATATAAATGGAACACATGCTTACAGATCGAAATTAAAGGACACAAACAGACACAGAGACAAATAAAAAATAAACAGAATCTCCTTGAGCTAAGGAACAGCTTTCTGAAAAAAAAAAGGACTAGCTTTGTGACACCTCCCTCCTTAAAAAAAGTGAACCATCAATACCAAAAGATGACTTCATTTTTAACCCTTTAAAACTCAGTTAGTAGTCTAAATACACATACACACTATGTGAACTATAAACATGCAAACATGCACAACCACATGCAAATTCAGGCAGTGGTACACCCACCACTGAATACTTCCGTATCTCATTCGAATGTCGATAACCCAGTGATCACATCTTTTGCGACCTGCCACATGCACAATTGTGACATCGAATGGCTGCAACAACAAGCTCCATCTAACACTCAGGCATTTTCGTCCTTAAATTTTTCCACAAATGTCAATGGGTTATGATCAGTGTATACAGATGCTGTCTGAACTGCTCTGTTCTTCCAGCACCACTAATCCAGAATCAGATACATTACTGGTAATATAAACAGTGAAATGTTGTAATGCTAACACCAAGCTCAAAAGTTTCTCTCCGCCGTTGAATATTTCTGTTGATGAATGTTCAACTTCCTGGAAAAGTACCTGATGGGTCTTTCTATTCACTAGTCACCCTCCTGCAGGAGCCCCACACCGACACACACATCACTGGCATCGATAGCCACCTTGAAAGGCTTCAATTAATCTGGTGTGACTAATACAGGACAGTGGTTAACAGTTTGTAGGCTGTCAAACGCATTTTGGCAGTCCGCGGTCCACAGAAACTTCTTGCCCTTTAACAATATGGTGAGTGGAGCAGCTACATTGCTCAAGTTCGGCACAAACTTACGGTAAAATCCATTCAACCCCAGGAACTGTAGTACTGCTTTTTTTGTCAGTGTGGGAAATTCCCCAATTACTTTCATTTGGCATCCCATGGAGCCATTTGTCTATGATCAATAACATGGCCCAGGAAGGCGACTTGGGCTTTGGCAAATTCACTTTTAGCTAGGCTTACCACCAAACCTGCCTTCCAAAGTCGCTTGAACAAGTCCGATAAATGCCGTAAATGTTCCTTCCAAGGTGCATCTCTGGTTGCAAAAAGTACAAACGGACCTCCCTTATCCCAATCATCTGGAGAATCCTGACCATAAGCCCTCAACATGGTCTTTAATGTTTGATGCCATCTCTCAAGTGCTCCTTGCAATTCCGGGGAGGACGCAATAGATTTGAATTGCATTATTCCCAAGTTATCCATGACTTCCTTGAATAGTTTGGATGCGACATTTGACCTGACAGGATCTGTACCGGCAGTCTGTATCTAGTAAGGAATTTAAGTTATTCTTCTACATCCCTTTTAGCTGTGATGTTGCGTAAGGGGATTGCCTCTGAAACACACACAGAGAGAGAGAGAGAGAGAGAGAGAGAGAGAGAGAGAGAGAGAGAGAGAGAGAGAGAGAGAGAGAGAGAGAGAGAGAGAGAGAGAGAGAGAGCACACACCTCACTGTTGAACTCCCAACCAGTTCAAGCTTGAATTAAAACTGCTCAGCGAGAGACCTGACCACTCTCCTTTCATTATACAGGTCACGTCTAAAACAGGACCACTTTGGCCTGAAGTCTCATCTGTTTACATATAAACAAAAGGCCTTTTAAAATCCTTTTCATCTCTATAACCAAACCAGACTGATTTGAGCCCAGCCTATTACCCCTTCTGGAAAAAAATACCAAGGACAGAGTCTCCTTGAGCCAAGGAACAGCTTTTCAGCAAAAAGAAAAACTAGCTTTGTGACAATTCCTTGCTGTTTAGAAATGTGATGCAGGATTTTGTTATCTGCCCTCTCTAATCATTTGTACTGTCATGTACCACTGCTTCTAGTGTACTTCGATCCCCTGCAGAATGTTCTCTACTGACACGTTCTTTACTCTGGCACCAAGGAGGCAACACAATTGGGGAATCAGTGTAATTACAGAAATATTCTGTCTGTTCTTTGACTATTGAAGCCCCTCTAATGACTGGCTCCATTTCCCTCCGTTGCAATCCCTTGTCCATTGATGTCATGGTCTGCACTGCACACCTTTATGGTGTCAGCTCTCTAACACTGTCAGTATGGTGTCAATTTGTGCTTTAGAAGAAAGAGGACTCTAACTAGCTTCATATTCAGGCCTCACCATCACAATAATTAGCCTTTGCCCTCCAGTGTAGTTCTGGCACATGGAAACAGAGTGCTGCAGTAAGTTATACCTATCCTGTCATGTCTGTTATCTGCATTTGAACTCAGACTAGATTTAGAGGGGTAATGATTAATAGGAGACTAACATTTGCAAAATAAAATACATTAAGATTCTTTGCACAATTTGTTGTACATGCAACATCTAAAATACAAAACTGACCAGAAATTTGGTAATTCTGCTGCCAATGTAACTGACAAAGACTGTAAAGGCATTAACAACTCGGAGGAAACAGAAAATGCTCACAAATGCAGGAAGGAACTAATACAGTGATCATGTTTAAACAGTACCATTCACAAAAAGAGGTCAATGCAAATTCTCCCAAACAGAGGGGAGACAGGTTTGCATGCATGCAGGGAGCTCAGTCCTCTGCAATTGTCAGTCATGATCCTGATATTAATTTGGCCTCTGAGGTTTTCAGGTATTGTGAGGCAATATTGAAGGCAAAAGGGGAACCCGATTTGGGTCAGCCTGATATGTAATGGAGGTAATTCAAATCCAATTACACACTGTTTTAATCCTCAGTGGTAATTCTCCCAGCTCAGGCTCCTGTTTCATGTCCTGTCAGCAATGTGTCACTGAAAGTAAGGCACAGTGTGTGTGAAACATCTAAGACGGAGCTTGTGAAGACTTTGATCAGTTCACTGAAGAACTCCAGTCTTAGCACCAAGTCATGACTGCTGCAGCAGAGGCAGGCTTAGGTTCCTGACAGCATTGGTGTCTGGTGCAAATTCATGGAGGCCATGGCGAAGAAGAGTTTGGATCCAGTAGGAGACTTGGCTACATTAGCAGCAGCTGCATCAGTGGGGTGGGCCTGAAATGGACTCATGATGGCTGTAGAGTTTGGGCCAGTGCTGTGACCAGTGGCGTGGGAGTGGGAGTGGGAGGAGAGGGAAGAAGGAAGAAGGAAGGAAAGGGGGAAAGGGAAGGGAGGAAGGAAAAGAAGGAAGGAAAGGAAGGAAGGACACTCAGTGGTGAAGGTGCTGATGGAGGCAAAATGGGACTGAAAATGGCGACTTTCATTCCAGTGGTGCAGCAAAGGGTGCTCCTGACTGGCTGCTAGGCCCACTGGCCCATGACAGAGCACTTAAGAACTGCAAAAGCTAAATGCTTCCTTTATTTCTTCATTTTTCTGCCATTACATTCTATATTTTGGTTTACTTTTCTTGTTTTAACATAACCCCATAAAATGGCACCATTATTCAACACTTTTCACTGTATTTTGTAACAAACTACATTGACAATACATAAAAAAAATGAAATCATCACACTAATTGCACTTTGAGTGACTTCCAACTGGTCCTTTGTAGTTTATTTCATATATTCACATTCCAATCACACTTGAGTGTCCTATCCTGGAACACACACACACACAAAAATTCACATCTTCATTCGTAAAACATAATAACTTTGCTATAAAATGATGTTCTAAGCTCTGCATTCCTGCCACATTTAGGAGTGAGTGATGGGATACACTCAGTGATGGGGGAAGCCCAGCCAATTAGTGCAAAAAAGTTAAGGCTGAAGGAATAACACCAATTTTCAGCCCTAAGTGTGAGTGGATGATCCATTAATTCACTCCACATGATAATCAAGACATTGCATACTGCAAAGTTTTGGCATTCTGACAATATTACTAAAGACTTGTACTCTAGATTTTGCACATACCTAGCCAAACAAACAAACAAACAAACAAACATTCAGTACAACTACAACGCCAGCATCTACCTGACAACAATTGGAACCACAATTATGTACAACTTGTATTAATGATTTGGAGTGGAGGACCATGTGTACAGCAACAAAATTTGCCAATGACTCTAAGAGGAGTGGCAGAGCAAGTTGTGCAGAGGACTGTGAAACTTTGCGGAGGAACATAGATACATTGAGCGAGTGGGCAAAGATCTGGCAGATGGAATACAATGTTAGTAAATGTGAAGTCATACATTCTGGTAGGAGTAACAGCAAAATAGATTGCCTGAATGCTAAAAAGTTGCAGCATGCTGATTTGCAGAGGGACCTGGGTGTCCTTGTACATGAAATCACTGAAGGTTGGTCTGCAGGAAAGCAAATGGAATTTCGTCCTTCATTGCAAAAGGGATTGAGTTGAAAAGCAGGGAGGTCATGTTGCAGCTGTATAGGGTGCTGGTGAGGTCACACCTGCAGTACGGTGTGCAGTTTTGGTTTCCTTACTTGAGGAAGCATGTACTGGCACTGGAGCGGGTGCAGAGGTGGATTCCAGAGTTTGGGTGGGGGGGGGGGGGGGGGGGAAAAAGAGAGGAGTGGTGGTGGAGTGGGGGGGGGGGGGGAAGAAAGAGGAAAAGAGGATGGGAGGAGGGTGGTTGGCTTATGAGGAAGAGGCTGAGTAGATTGGGATTATATTCATTGGAATTCAGAAAAACGAAGGTGTGGGGGGGGGGGGGGGGGGAAGAAAAATCAGATAGAAACATATACAAATTATGAAGGGAATAGAATCTGGTAGGTGAGATTAGTTCAAGAAGGCATGGCCTCAAAATGTTAGAGGAATCAGGTTTAGAACTGAACTGAGAAGGAACTTCTTCACCCAGAGGGTTGTTAATCTATGGAATTCCTTGCCCAGGGAAGCAGTTGATGCTACTTCAGTTTATTTAAAAAAAAAGATCGCTTTTAACGTTAAGGTAGATACTTTTTTGTAAAATAAAGCAATTCAGGGATATGGTGAAAATGTGGGTAAGTGGAGCTGAGCCCACAAAAAGATTAGCCATGAGCTTGAGAGATGGAGCTTCCTCCTGCTCCTAGTTCTTATCGAAGATGGAAAGTTGCCCAGATATGTCCTGTGCACACAAAACAGAATGAACACATCCTTGCCAATTACCACATTAGTCTACTCCTGATCATCAGTAAAGTGATGGAAGGGGTTATCAACAGTGCTATCAAGCAATACCTAACATGCTCACTGATGCTCTGTTTGGATGTCTCTAGGACCAGATTTCGGCTTTATTGGTTCAAGCTTAGACAAATGAAATGAACTCAAGTCAGTAGTAGTGTGGTGACTGCCCTTTGCATCAAGGCCACATTTGACTGAGTCGTTACAAAACTGAACTCTGTGGGAATCAAGAGGAAAGCATCAAATTGGTTGGAGTCATACTTGACAAAAGAAGAAGATGGTTGTAGTTATTAAATGTCAGTCATCCCAGCTCCAAGAATTCTCCGCAGGTGCTCCTCAGGGTAGTGACCTAGATCCAACTATCTTCAGCTACTTCAAATGACCTTCTCTCCATCGTAAGGTCAGGATTCAGGATGTTCACTGATAATCACACAGTATGCAACACCATTCATGACTCCCCAGCCACTAAAACAGTCCATGTAGCAACACAAGTGTTTAAGATGATAAATGAAGAGTACGGCATGCTTGTCTTCTATCAGAGCACGGAGTATAAAAGTTGGCAAGTCATGCTGCAGTTGTATAAGACTTTAGTTAGTCAAATTGAGAATTGTGTGCAGTCTGGTTGCCACACTAGAGAGAGGTGGTGGGGGCTTTGTAGAGACAGCAAAAGAGATTTGTCTGGATGTTTCCTGACTTGGAGCATATTAGCTGGAAGGAGACAGTGGTGATTGTAAAGGGATCAGCCAGGTGGACCTCAGAACATCAATTCCCCGATTGAACCAAATTAACCACCCCAATCAGGGAGCCCTGGCTAACAGATAAAAAGAGAGGAGTGTCAGATATTATGATACTTAAAGCTGGATCAGTCTCAAGAACTTTCCATGTGCAAATAAAAGGGTGACTTGGTGATGGGATACCAGCCTATGGTGGAGTTATTTCAGTGGCGATGAGAGTAAAGTACATTCCTGAAGAAACTCACTCACAACAGTTGAGTACGAGTTGCGGTAAGCATTTCTGGTGTGCTGGTATTTGGGAAGATGGACTCATTTGGCCCTGCTGTCAAAGACAAGACCCTGTATGTGAGAAGAAAACATTTTATTTTCAGGGCAAATGACATAGGGGAGGGAGTGGGGAAAGAGATACATTGCAACAAGTATGTCTGTTAACTCAGGTGCCTCAGGGAAATTTTGGCTCCTAATAACCAAAATAAGCTGCAGGTCCACAGGCTGTCAGGTAAATTAGTGAAGGATTATTACAAACTGCTCCCCCCTGCCACCAGCAGGGCCAGCATAATTAACTTCTTTAATTATGAGATGCAATTGATTTTACTCGGCAATTCAAGAACCGGGGAATCCACTGGGATTTTTGACAAGGTTAAAACTGACTAGCAGAGGCATGTGACTTTGGTTTAACCCTTAATGAGATGCTGAGACACTGTGGGATGAACAATGGTTACATTAAAAAGGTGGGGGTGAGCCTTTTCTGTTAATTAAACCAAAGCCCAGAAAAGCTTGCCTTTCCGAAACCTGTTAAAAGAGGACTGACAGAACTCCTAAATTCCACTGTTTAAAGAAAACATCCATTTATTCTCTTACTCTAAAAGTGAACATTAAACAAAAAAAAACCTATTCACAAAGGTAAGCACCTCCCTCTTTCTCTTCACAGCTTACTCCACGATTCCAACTCTAACAATATGCTATTCCCATAAGACAATTAGAATTACATTAGCTTAATCTCAAAAATCATAGAGCCTTTGTCTTCTCCCAGTCTTCAAGTTCCCAGCTGATCTCCAAGTAGTTTTTTTTTTAAACTGCAAGTATGTTTCACATGAAAAGGTACCTTTGATAGAGTGTTTTCTAATTTCTTTGAGTGCAAGATGTTAGTTTGGCAGTTAGCTCTCCAGCAGTTTCTCTATAGCAGTTGCTCTCCGACCAATTTTCAAAATGTCCACATTTTTACACCCCTCATCAGATCGTCTCATTGTTTTGCCAACAACAAACCAATCAATTCAAACTTAATTGGGTGTTAGTATGCTGAGGCATAATTTAAACTGATTGGTTAAATTCAAATGGTTGTCAACAGCAATCAAAACTCAGGTATCCATTTCATAGCCAAATGTTAAATATTTTCAATTTTCCAAGTTAAAAATCACACAGCACCAGGTTATAGTCCAACAGGTTTAATTAGAAGCACTAGCTTTCAGAGCACTGCTTCTTCATCAGGTGGTTGTGGAGTACATGATTGTAAGACACAAAAGTCTACAGTGATGTAACTGAAATTATACATTGAAAAAGACCTTGATTGTTAAGTCTCTCATCTGTTAGAATGACCATGATAGTTTCAATTTCACATGTAAATCGTAAAAAAGTTACATTCTCAAGTGAACTTTAACAATTGGTGTCAGCCTAGATAATGTATTGAAGTTGTTAGCTCCCAGGTGCTGCTGTCTGTGCCACTGATTCTAATCTAAAAAATGAATCAACAATCTTACATGGGTTCATGCAATTTTTGAGCAAAGTACAATGTAACTCAGCAAGTTAAAATTCACCCACAAACAGGTGTGCGTGTGTGTCTGTGTCTGTGTAGGTGTGCCGTGAAATGGTGATCACCTGTAATGTGACATGAACCCAAGGTCCCAGTTGAAGCCATCCCTATGGGTACCGAACTTAGCTGTCAGCCTCTGCTCGGCCACTTTTCACTGCTGCCGGTCCTGAAGTCCACCTTGGAGGATGGTCACCTGAAGGTCAGAGGTTGAGTGCCCTGGACCACTGAAGTGTTCTCCAGCTGGGAGGGAACACTCCTGTCTGTTGATTGTTGTGTGCCCATTCATTCATTGCTGTAGCCTCTGCACGATTTCACCAACTGACAGGGAACCTTGCCTGAAGCGTATGAGATAGACAACTTTGGCTGAGTCACACGAGTACCTGCCACGTACATGGTGGGAGGTGTCTCCACACGTAATGGTGGTATCCATGTCCACACTCTGACATGTCTTGCAGTGTCTACGGTGACAGGGTTGTATGGAGTTGTCCTGAAAGCAAGCAGTTTGCTACAATGATCTGTGAGAAGTTTGGTGGTTGTTTAAAGGTGAGCAGTGGAGGTGTGGGGAAGATCTTTGTTAGCTGCTCAACCTCATTGATAATGTATTGGAGGTTGTGAAGAACATGGCATAGTTTTTCAGCTCCTGGGAAGTACTGAACAACGAAGGGTGTGGATGGTGTTGTGTTGTGAACAGGTTATGTTTTGCTCTACCTTGTGGGTATGGCTGAGGAACCTGGCATTTATATATTTCCTGACGGTTTGAGCATACATGTCAAGCCCAGGGCATTGGCCCTCCAGTGTGGTCCAAGTTGACTCCTTCTTTGGTCGCTTCTCTACGGATCCCTGTGATGACTATTCCAGTTCGTCACTGGACTCATTGGGATCACTCCTGACACCTTGAAAAGAATTCCCGGAATCTCATTCGCCTGATGAACACCTTCAATACATTATCTGGGCTGACACAAATTGTTAAAGTTCACTTGAGAATGGAACTTTTAAAAAAAAAAAGTTTTGCAAGAATAAAAGAAGTGAAACTAACATGGTCATTCTAAAAGATAAGAGACTTAACCAATCAAGGTCTTTTTCAATGTATAATTTCAGTTACATCACACTGTAAACTTTTGCTATAAATTCTGTGTCTTACAATCATATACTTCAGAACCACCTGATAAAGGAGCAGCGCTCCGAAAGCTAGTGTTTCCAAAGAAACCTGTTGGATTATAACCTGGTGTTGTGATTTTTAACTTTGTACACCCCAGTCCAACACCAGCATCTCCAAATCATGACTTCCTTCAATTTTCCAGTACACTCTGGAACGGTCGTTTGATTATACACATAGGTGCTTGTAATCTCTCATTTTAGAACAGCTCTCTTAGAAGGACAGTATATGCCTTTAACTTCATAACACCAAGAAAAAGCACCTTCTAGTTGGGCTTCAACTAGATTTCAAACAGGCACCACAAATGGCTTTGACATTAGAAAATGGAGCAGGAGTTGTGGGATAAGCGGATTGAAGTGGACACCTTCATCAGGCTGACGGAGCTTGGGAGATACCAGTTAAGTGAGGGTAATTGCATCGTCTCACTTAGGATGCGTCCTGGACAGACGAACTCTAGGTCATCCCACAGCAAAACCAAAACAAAGCCAAACCTTGCCTAAACAGTTCAAATATTGTCCACAATCTGGGTCAGGAGGGAGAAAGTGAGGACTGCAGATGCTGGAGATCAGAGCTGAAAATGTGTTGCTGGAAAAGCGCAGCAGGTCAGGCAGCATCCAAGGAGCAGGAGAATCAGGAATAGAAGGGCTCATGCCCGAAACGTCGATTCTCCTGCTCCTTGGATGCTGCCTGACCTGCTGTGCTTTTCCAGCAACACATTTTCAGCCACAATCTGGGTCAGCAAGCCATTATGATTGCTGCTGGTATGCAGACTTGAGACATCAAAGAAGTCCTACTAGACTTAAATTGAGTAAGAGAACTCATAGGCCTGTATCTAGGAGTGCGCACTCCCTGGAAATTCCACCTACATTTGGTTTGGAACAGAAATGATTAGCAACATCCAAATCAGAACCAATCAAAATAAAATGTGTGGTCAAAGGCTCACCTGGTTCTAATGGAGGTTGATACCAGTGCAGCTGTATTGGTGATCGCAGAACCAGTCCCCTGTAATAAAATTTGTTCTGGACTTCAACCCATAGTTTTGACTAGACTGAATGCATGCAGAGGAATCTTTACAGATTAGGAGTACAACTTGATTCTGGTCTCATGAGAAGCAACTGGTTCAGTTACTATTGATTGTAGTAAAAGCCTTGGCCCATGTTTGATGGGGTGAAATTGGTGAAGAGTTTTACTTAGATTGGCTCAACATTTATCAATTAAAAAAAATGGCTTGGAGAAGTCCTACTTAAATCTTTCAGGAAAGTCTAGGGACTATCAAAGGAACTAAGGCTACCTTGCATGTTAACCAGAAAGCAATCCCAAAACTCTGCAAGGTCTGCCTAGCACCACTTAACTTACTGGCAAAAACAGGGCAGAAATCAGGAGGCAGAGTAGTGTAGGAATCAAACTAGTCCAGTCTGCAGAATAAGCAGCACCAATTTTACTGACTGTGAAGCCCGACAGGTCTGCTTCCCTTTGTGGAGACTTTCAACAAACGGCAAACTGCTTTTCACAGCTGGATCAATACCCAATCCCTGACACATAGGATGGTTGCAGTCCTTCCTGAAACTGACATGAGCCAGGGTACTTGCAAATGTGGTTAGATGAGGATTCCCAGAAGTATCCTACAATTAATACCTATAAACATTTATACCAATATACAAAACTGCTATTTGAGGAATTAGCCGATGCAATCTTTCAGCAGATGGAGAACATTTTACAAGGTCTACCCCAGGTTGCTATTTATCTCAGTGGTGTGCGAATAACAGGGAAGAGCAATAAGGAGCTCTTCGAGGTAGTCCTCAGACATTTGGTCCAGGCAGGCGTACGCCCAAGGAGGGAAAAAGTGTGTTCCAGGCATGTAGAGTGAACTCAGTGGGCAACAGGGTCAACAAGACTGGGTTACACTTGGTGGAAAATAAATCAAGGGCACTCAAAAGGTGCCCTGGCTCTCATGTCTGTACCGGAGTTAGATCCTTCCTTGTGCTGGTGAATTATTACAGAAAGTTCATGCATAACCTGACCTCCATCCTGGAACCTTTTTAAATCAACTCTGAATAAAGGATTAGCCTTGGAAATGGTCACATAGCCAAGCCACAGCCTTCAAGGAAATGAAAAAGCAGTTATTATCTTCTAATGTGTTGGCACATTATAATGCCAAGTGAAATCTGGTGTTGGCATGCAAAGCCTCCTTGTATGGCATCAGGCTGGTATTAGCTCAAATGGCATAAATGAGGGGAACGCCCAATAGCATATGCACCCAGGACATTAGTCATCATGTTTGGAGTCAGGATGTTCCACCAATACCTTTATGGGCATCAATCTGTAATAACAAACCACAAACCCCTGATTGGTCTACTTAAAGGTCAAGACAGTGCCACTCAGCTTCAGGCCAAATTCAGCATTTGACTCTAAAGTTAATCTCTGTATAATTACAAGTTGAAACACTGTCCAGGAGACCAAGTGGCAAAGTGGATGCATTGAACTGCCTCCCACTGGTAGATACACCACTGGTGGTACTGCCACTGGTGGAGTTCATACATGGTTTTAAATTCTCTGGACATACATCCAGTCACAGCCAATAATAATCAGCCTATGGACACAAAGATTTGGTCAAGGCAAAACTGAAACAGTTAGCAATGACAGGGAAACCAAAGGGCCATCACCACCAGAATTGAAAACTTTTAGATATCTGGAGAGACCAGATCACAGTAGAGGGCGCACATTATTATGGAGAGCAAGTGTGATTGTCCCGAGCAAAGATCACTGCCAGATACTGGCTGAACACCATCAAGAATCTCCAAAATGAAGATGTTGGAGAGAAGTTATGTCTGGTGGCAACTATTGAATGCAGACATAGCTGTGTTGGAGGGCAGTGTCCAGAGTGCCCACAAAAAGGATAAAAATTGTTACCAGCAGCTCCCCTACAGTTGAGCTCCTGTGCATTATGCCTTAACTGTATCTAATGCAGAGTCGGAGGAAGCTGACCCAATGCTAAAATGTCCCAGGAGGTGTTACAAGATAAAGAACTTGTCTAGATCCTCAGACTCTAAAGGGAAGCTAATGTAGTGATTGTAAAAAGGTCGGCCAGGTGGACTTCATAGAATCTGAGTTCCCTGATTGGGGCTGTTAATATGGCCCAATCAGGGATTCCTGGGCTGGCAGAGAAGAATAGGAGTATCAGGCATTGACACTCAGAGTGGAAGGAAACGGTCAAGGACTTTCCACGTATAAATACAGGGTGACTTGATGACAGAATACCAGCCTCAGGAGTTATTAGAGGTTGGACAAACTTAATTTGTTTTTGCTAGAGCATCAGGGGCCGATGGGTGACTTGATAGATGTTTATAAAATAATGAGCGCCATGGATATGGTGGACAGTTGTAACTATTTTCCCCGAGGGCGAAAATGTCAAATACTTGGGCATAGTTCATTGAAGTTCATAAAATCCCTGCAGAAGCAGGCCAGTCATCCCATTGACTCTGCACCAACCCTCCAAAGAGCATCCCACCTAGACACATTCCCCTCTTTCCATAACCCTGTATTTACCACAGCTAACCCACCTACCCTGCGCATCCCTGGACACTATGGGCCAATTTAGCACACCTTTGGACTGTGAAAGGAAATTGGAGTACCCAGCAGACGCTTGCCAGATTTAAGGCAATAGAGGAAAAGTTGGAGATGTGCAAGGAAAGTTTTTTTAAAAAAAACAAAGCTAAGTAGATGCCTGGAATGCGCTGCCATGGGAAGTGGTAGAATCAAATACAATAGGAAAAGTTTAAGAGGCATTTAGATAGATAGATGAACAGGCAGATAATAAAAATATACAGACCATGTGCAGACAGAAAGGATTAGTTAAGAATAGCATCATGGTCAACATAGAATAGGGCAAGAACATGCCTATGTCCAAAATGCATCAAAATCTGTACAATAACCAGAGTTGGGCTGAAAAGCAACAAGTAACATTTTATGCCACACAAATGCCAGGCAATGATCAGCTGCAAAAAAAATTGAATGTTTTTTGACATTCAATGGCATTACAATTTCGGATTTCCTCATTATTAACAGAATTTCTCAAAGGACTAAAGAAACAGTTACTAGCTAGGAATCTTTCAGTGAATAACTCACATCCTGATTCCACAAAGCCTGTCCATTATCTACAAGGCACAATGAGAGAGCAAGAGCGAGAGCGCCTCTCCAACACCATCCAGAACAAAGCAGTCTACTTGACTTGAGCCATATCCACAAGCATCCATTTCCTCCACACCTGATGTGCAGCAACTACCAGACACAATACCAAGGGTTCTCAATAAGACAACAATATTACACTGGGTTGAAAAATTCAATTAGTTCATTGCCTGGAGACAAAAACAAATTTGAATTCGGCCAGTTTAAATTATAATACCCCCATAAAAAAAAAAATTTCCAATCATGTTAGAATTGGGTATATTGACAACCTTAAAAGCCAATGACACAATCTGATTCTCTGGGGTCTAAGACCAGGGGGAAATTGTACAGTTGAGAGGAGAACTTCTGAGTCCTAGCATGACTGCTTGAAAAGAGTCTCTTAAAAAACACCTGTAACCTGTGACACAGAAATTCTTAACAAGGACAAAAAACAACACAGGAGGATCTGAAGACAAGAACCCACAGCTGCCTGGTTTTGAAATAAGAAATGTTGTTTTGTAAATCTTAATTGGGAGTTTTAGCAGACGAGTATTATAGAAGAGAAAGTAACAGATAGGCTAGAGAAAAAGAGAGTCGTAAATAGTGTTTAGTTATTTATTCTTAGTTATACTTTATAAAATAAAAGTTGGTAATTTTTACTTTACATAGGTTGTTGGCCAGTTGAATTTTTACAGATTACTGCACAGAATAAGTCTTGTGTTGAGGATTTTAAATTAAGTTGGAGAGTTTACCCCATGTCATAACAGTACACATCTACAAAAGGTGCACTGCAGAGATTCATGAAGGCTGTTTAGACAGCACTTTCCAGACTCAAGACCACTACCATCCAGAATGGCAAAAGAAATAAATTGGAACTAATGGGGTGCGGATAAGATTAACAGGGAGGCCTCTTGAGTCAGAAAATTTACCCACCTAAAAATGATGAGTTCCCAGCTATGGAAGGTAAATGGCTTCTCAAGATCTATTGTCAGAGGGGTCTAAAGTATTAGGTCTTCGGCCAACTGCCTGGAGTCAAGCTTCCAGTTACAGATAGAGGGACAAATTATCTAAGCTGACTTTGAGGCCCTCCTGCCTGTCTTATTAGAGCTGTGGCTGCCAGCCACTGTCTGGATGGCTTCTTCCTCCAGTGGTCAACCTGCTGTTGATTATACCTTTGATGGAAAAAAAAGCTTAAAGTCGTAGAGTAACCTCACATGTTGCTAAACAGTTGGACTTTGCCCCTGCAACATGGAAGGACATTCTGTTGGCCTTCGAGCTCAGAGGTTACCCATCATCTTTAACGAGACAACAAGGCTGCCTCTGACTGGGAATTGACCAGTTCAAAATGAAACTCACTGCCTGATGACAGTTCCCCACACAGTGTGGCTTTATGGCTCCTATTGACCGCAACATTTTGGGTCTGATCCATAAATCTATCCTGGATCACAGATGTGAAGGTCAAATAGCCAAACTTCTGACTCTGGAGTTTCTCAATCAATCACATTAATAATTATATTATAAATTAAACAATGAATCAATGCTACATCCTTTTCTTACTATTTATATTCTAATAATATTGTTACCCTTTGTTTAGACTGAACAATCTATAAACTTAGTTAATTCTAGTGCTTGTGTACTATAGCATGATCCTCCATAATTATAAAAACAAATTAGACTGCAATATCAGTTACACAATACAGTCAACCACTGAAAATGTTGATGCCGCTCCTACACTGCATTCACCTTCCCAATAATAAGGACAAATTTATGCTGAAGAAACAAATCTTTGAATTACAAAATATTCACCATTATTAGCAGCTGCAAATGCCTCTAGGTTCTCCAAAGTGACATCTTCCAATAAACATTTCCCTGAGACCAATCCTGTCTCCATTTATTACAGTTAACAAGCTGCTGCATTCCTTTACTAATCGCTTTCACAGGCCAGTACCTGCACTCCCTTGAGAAAAGCCAACCACAGTAAAACACAGTTAAAGTCTAGATTATTCAGATATCTGGTCTGGAATGGATAGTAATTCTACCTTGGATGCAGCTGATGATGTTCATAAAACTTCATGATATTTTTCTGACACATTATGACCTCTCCGGTTTTGGTTTTAAAAAAATAATTTATAGTTCGATCCTAATGCCTTTGTCCAAACAAGCAGAGCATGAAAGAATCTGTGAACACTTTAGATGGTCATATGCTGTAGATATTGTATACAACACTTAGCCAATAACAAGGAACTGTAATTTACTTCTGTACATTACGCATGTACTCTGGCAAGAGATACATTGAAAAAGCTCTTTTAGCTAAATTTGGAATGGTTAGTAGTGAAATCATTATCACAATTCTATCCCAACAATCTGGTACATTTACGCAATTTCAAAACAGGAGTTTTGTTATTTTACAAACATAATTTCACTGTCTCTAATCTATATGTCCTTCATTCTCATTAGATGTGTTAGCACATGACTCTACCAGTAGCTTTGCGCCATTTGCAACAATGGAGATATGATCATTTTATATTACTACCACAAATTGATGAAACAAACTGGAAAGCTGTAGGTACGGATTGAATGAGGAAAGTGTTATTGCAACGAAATGTCTAAAATTAGCAAAGTCGGAGGAGAACCATTCAAAAGCAAGATTCTAAAGGTCACAATGTAATCATATTCTCACAAAAGAACAGGGGGTATTGTCAAATCCCAGATCCATACAGAGGAAGATAAAGCAGAAAATTGAGCTTAAGTAATACTTTAAAGAAGATTACAGAAGCAAAGTAGAGAGGTGAAGTGAAAAAGGAATATAGGAAAGAGAAGATACAGAAATTGACCAGTAAAATTAAGGAAAATCCAAAAGGTGTTGTGAAGATGTTGGTGTACTGTATCTTTAAATTAAAAGCTAGCAGAACGACCTAATAGCACCAAGTGTTCTGAACAAGATATACTGTGACCATTTGGTCCAGCAGCTTGAATAACTGGTTGACTGGAGACAAAAACAAATTTGAATTAAGCCAATCCATTTAAATTATACCCCAAAAAACAATCAAGTTTGAATTGAGTATATTGACATTATTAAAAGCCAATGACACAATCTGATACTTTGGTGGTATAAGACTGGAGAAAACTGAACAGTTGGGGGAGAACTGCCAAGCCACCAGCATGTACAGATTGCTCAAAACACAGCTCTCTTAAAAAGGTGCATTTATCTATCAACAACCTGTGAGAGAGAAATCCTAAGAAGAAAATCTCCAGAAAAAAATACAAAAGATGATTCAACAGCTACCTGGTTTTGAACTTTTGATAAATCAAAATTAGGAGTTTTAATTGGACTAATATTATGGAACAGAAAACAAACAATAGGTTAGAGGAAGGAGTTGTAAATAGTTGTTCATTAATCTGTTATCCTTTAAGAAATACAAGTTGTCAATTTTTACTTTAAATAGTTCTTGGTCTCTTGAATTTTCACAGATTACTGCACAGGGTAAATCTTTTCTGTTGCTGGTTTAAAATTAGCAGGAGGGGTTTACCCAGAGTTGCAACAATTAGTATGTTAAGGGCAAGAGGATGACTAAGTAGATTTAGGTCTGTTAAAAGGTATATATGGTAACTTACATAAATACCAAAAATGCAGAGTTCATAACAGGACATTTTGTCTCTTTCTTCACAAAAGAGAGAGCGATCATGCAGATATTCTAGTTCTAGAGGAGGAGTGTGAAATATTAGTAGATGAAGTAAGAATAATGAGAATTACTGGAGAGACTGAATTCCTTGAAGGTAGATAAATCACCCGAGTTGGCCAATTTGTATCAGAGTCTTCTAAATGAATCCAAGGAAGAAATAACAGATGTTCGGTGGATAATTTTCTAACCCTCACTCAGTGTAGACAGATTATCGGAGAATCAGATATCCATGAATGCTTTACCATTATTCAAGAGACATGCAAGAGTTAGGCCAAATAATTATAAACAGGTCAATCTAACTTCAGTAGTTGGAAAATTATTAGAATCAATATTGAAGGATAGGAGTAATTGTTACTTATAAAAAAAAAGTACGGATTAATCAGGGATAGTCTGTTTTGTTTTGGAAAAAAAAAATTTGAGCTTAACTCAATTGACGTTTTTGAGGAAGCAGTAAAGAGCATGGATGATGTCTACATGGGATTTTAGTGAGGCATTTCACAAGATGCCATATGGAAAACTGTTCAAGAAAATTAAAGTTTGGGAGGTAGAGGGGCATGTGGTAAGTTGGATCCAAAATAGGTTCAGTGACAAGCAGCAAAGGATCATGGTCAAATGGATGCTCGCGACTGGTCTCTGTGTTGGGTCCCTTGCTGGCTGTGATATCTATTGATGATTTGGACTTAAATATGGGGGCCATCGTTGGGATGTTTACATCATCTGTGTAGTTGGTGAATAGGATGGTACCAATGGTTTAGCTGAGTGAGCCAAAACGGAAGAAGGATTAGAGGGGAGTTAAGAAAAATCCTTTTCAGCAAGGGGGTGCTAGGTGTCTGTCCAACTTGCTGGTTGAGGCAAAACCCTCAACTCATTTTTTAAAAAAAGTAACCCGAATCTGCACCTGCAAAGTTATGGACTAAGTAATGGAAAATGGATTAGAAAGGGCAGCTAGTTTATTCAGTGGCACAGACACAATGGGATGAATGGCCTCTTCCTGCGCACTAACATTGTGATGGATCTAAAGTTCTAAGAAATCTCAGAATCTGATGCTGCAGAATTTCTTTTAATCAGGTATTACTGGCCCAGCATTTATTGCTCCTAATGGCCCTGACATGGTGAGATACCTCCTTGAACTACTTCAACCCATGAAATATAGGTACTCCCAAAATATTGGGAGAGAGAGCGCTCTCAGATTTTGACCCTGCGACAGTGAAAGGAACAGCAATATGCTTCCAAAGTTAGGACAGTGTTTAGTTTGAGGGAAACTTGCAGGTGGTGGGGTTCTCAGATACCTGCTGGCTTTACCCTTCCAAGTAGTTGCATTACAGATTTGAAATATGCGGTCTATTGGTCTTGGCAAGTTACTGCATGCATTCTTTATAATGATAGACTGAACATTCCCTTCACCACTGGCAGCAATGTATTAAAGATGGCTGATGGGATGCCAGTTTAGTAAGCTCTTAAATATTGTTGAGCTCCATACACCCATCCAAGCAAGTGGACAGAATTCCACCTCACTCTTGACTATAAAATTGTCTAACTATAAATCATTGCATAATTGTATAATAAGGATATGAATAGTGCGCAAGTAGTATGAAAGGAAATTTTTTTATTGTAAGTACTGATGCAATTTTATTAGTTAGCTGAAACAGGTTTGTCACAAAGAATAAACATTTGAAATGATCAATATTAGACATGATTGAGGAGCTGGTGTTGGACTGGCATGGACAAAGTTAATAAAAAAAAAATCACAACACCAGGTTATCGTCCAACAGGTTTATTTGGAAGCACCAACTTTCAAAGCACTGCTTCTTCATCAGGTGATAGGCGAGCATAATGATAAGACACAATTTATAGCAACAGGATTGCAGTGTCATGGAATGTGAGATTAAACAAATTCAGCATAAGTCTTTCATCTTTTAGAATAACCAAGTTAGCTTCAGTTTTTTCAGATGCAAGTCTCAGAACGTTTTAATGTTACATTCTCAAGATAGCTTTTAACAATAGGTGCCATCTCAGCTCAGATAATACATTGAAGGTGTGAAGTTAAAGTCTGTGTCCTAATGTTAGGTCTGACTGATTCTATTTCAAGTGGGATTTAGAGAATCTTGCATGGATTTAAACAGTTTTTGAGCAAAATAAAATAATTCTGCAAGTACAAATTCACCCCACAGTTTGTGCGCACATGTGCAGGGGAGATAGAGTAAATGCATGTTGGTGTGTGAAGGGGATGGGGTGCAAGTGCCTGTGAGAAAGCATGTGTGCGTGCATAATGGGGTACAAGTCAGTGAGAGGTTGCATGTGTGGTGGAGCAGTTTGTGTATATGAGAGAGCTTGCATGAGAATGTAAATTTAAAGTTTTGGGATTTACATAAGGAACTAAAATTAACAGTCATTCTAAAAGATGAAAGATTTAAGCTAAATTTGTTTAATATTACATTCCGTGACACTGCAATTCTGTTGCTATAAATTCTGTGTTTTATCATTCTGCTCCACAACTACCCGAAAAAGCAGTGCTTCAAAAGCTAGTGCTTCCCAAAAAACAAACCCTGTTGGACGATAACCTGGTGGTGTGATTTTTAACAATGTTAGACATGACAGCCAATAACATACAGAATTATAAGTTGCACCAAAATTAGACCATTGGACCTTTATTAACACTGCAGAAACAACCCTGCCAGTTCCATTCACCTGCCCCTTCCCAATGGCAATTTTTCCTTCAAGGGATTATATAATTTTCTTTTCAAAGCCACGACAGAATCTGCACACTGCTACTGCACTCTAAGACAGTCAATTCCAGATCTTAACCACATGTTAATTGCAAATAATTGATAATGTCTATTAAAAATAAACTACACAATCATTTGTTTAATAAATCTGTGCTATAAATTTTCTTGGTGAATGAACTAGATATCAACTGGCACCTTTGAACTTTACAAAGTGAAATTTCTAGCACCTCGTTGCAGGCAGAGGTAGAAAAATGTCCAAGATTTTATTTTGTGCTGGCTATAACTTGAACAGAGTGTGAGAAACAAAGCTCACTCACTTCAATAATTTCAGTCCGAGACAAGATCTGAATCAATAGTGTCATTTATTTTACACTTGCAAGTGGGTGTGGTGTCCAGTGTCTAAAAAGGCAGAGGACATACACACCAGGTTCAATTCATACATAATATTTATATGATTTGATGTCTATTGTTTTACACTGCTCCCTCCCCTGCTTACATCATCCACTTCCCTAAGACCGGCCCCCATTACCCCTGTTTGCCTCTTGCCTTATCCGGCCTGGTCTGTGACAAAATGCTTATTTCTGGTCTCACAAGGCTGTTTGACCTTACCCTGCTATAGGTCATTGTTAGGCATATCCTTTCTTCATCATTATCTACCCCCTTCATCTGTGCCTTTCCCGAGGCCGTTCTGATCCCTATGACCCTTTTAATTGGGGTTTGTTCCTGTGTTTTCGTAAAAGTGGGAAGCAGATGTTTATACCTACTGTTTGTACAGGCGTATCTAGCTTAACTTCATCCTCTCACAACATCTTATCTATTTGCCCACCGTGCCTACTATTGTTCATTAGCACATTTCATTCTGACATACAATTTTAGCTAATACAAAAACAATTCTACATTTCCTCTACATAGTTTCCATTCTTGTTGACTCAGCTCTTGACTAAAACAATTACCCACTGGTGTGAGTTCACCTCCTTTGTAAAATGGAATTGCAGAAGTAACACTAATCCACCTATATCCCACAAGAGGTTGGTCAATCTCTGACCTCAGTTTAGCTAAATGCTCACAAATTCAGTAAACCACACAAACTGCCAAAAACTCACTTCATAATGCATCTATCCAATTTGTAACATCAGATTGAATAAGGTGTTGAATAAAAAGGTACATTTGGTGTTGATGTGCAAGAATATCAGAAAAAGCAACTGGAATGGGACAAATCTAAACCCCTTTCAAATTAATTCTTGGAATGAGCAAGTGCACTGGCAAGCCTTTTATTTACTACCATTTCCAAGGCAATCTGTTCAATTCGGCAAGACGGTGTACAGACCAAACTGTAAAATATCTTAGTGAGCTCCAATGGCTGAGAAAATGGTGCTGCTATCCCCTACTGAAGCCCACCTGCAACAGCTTGTAGGTGGTTCACCGAGACCTTCAGCATTAGGAAGACCAAAGTTTCAAACATAACAGACGTTCCACCTCCATGAATGTGGAAGCTTCTCAGACCTTGGATCAACAGTTACTCATCCCTTATTGCCGGAATCAAGGCCAAGCTTGCCAAGACCACTGCTGATACACCAAAAAGTTGAAAAGTCAAGTGTGAAACAATAGCAAAGTAACCGAAAATACGATGCTCTGTCTGCATCAGATTAATGTTCTTGGCACCCTATTTTACAAATCACTTCCAGACACTTCTGTAAGTTGTCAGCATGGACCACCAGATTGCACATGTCTAATATTTGAAGGATATCTACAAATGAGATTTCAAAAGTTGACCAAGGTTAAAGTCAACACATTGGAAGTTCTTACTGCTAATTTGGGTGTCTGGGAGACAAGCAAGATCAGGTAAAGAGATGAAATGAAATGATCAAATAAAAGAAATGAAAGACCAATGGAAGGGCCTCAGGCTTATGCCCTTCAGGCATACTAGCTGTGAATGGAACTGCCAAAGTAATAACCATCTACAAATATAAAAGATGACATTTAATCCAGAAGTGGCACATACTGGGTACAGATTCCCAAGACAGTTGAGTGCTATTTCAGCTAGGTAGTCTTGAACCAGGGGCTCTGAGTCTCAGGATACAGGGTAAGACAAGGAAAAATGGCTACTCTAAAAACTTAATGAACCTGTGGAATTCGCAACCTGAATATCCAAAAATAAAAATTCCCTTAGGATTTTATAAACATCAAGGGGTGAGGGAAGAAAGTAGGAACATGGCATCGAAATGAAAAGAACCACCATGATCATGTTGTGAAGATGCTGGTATTGAATGGAGGTAGACAAAGTTAGAAGTCACACAACACTTCACTTGACGCAGGAGCAGTGCTCTGAAAGCTCATAATTTCAAATAAACCTGTTGGACTATAACCTGGTGTTGTGGAGCTTCTGACATGATCATGTGGAATGGTGGAGCAGCCGTGAAGAGCTGAATGGCTTGCTCCTGGTTTCTATGCTTCTCTATCTGCCCAATATATATGGCTGCAGATCCACAGTAATGTGGTTGACTTTTAACTACTCTCTAATGGGTTAGCATGAGGGCCAAATGCAGGCCTTGCCCATTACATTCACATCCCTTAAAAGACGGAACCAGGAAGTAAAAGCAGGAGGGGAAAAAAAGGACTACTTAAGTGTTAGAAGAGAAAGTGAGGACTGCAGATGCTGGAGTATCAGAGCTGAAAATGTGTTGCTGGAAAAGCGCAGGTCAGGAAGCATCCAAGGAACAGGAGAATCGACGCTTCGGGCATCAGTTTCCTGAAGAAGGGCTGATGCCCGAAATGTCGATTCTCCTGTTCCTTGGATGCTGCCTGACCTGCTGCGCTTTTCCAGCAATACATTTTCAGCTACTTAAGTGTTAACCATGAAGGAGGATTAGAGAAGTAAAAGAACAAACAGTTACCAGAGAGTGCCTTCCACTTGAAGTCTATTCAATTAGGCTCAGCGAGAGAGAGTGTAGGGAAAATGTGGAAAGGATGATTCACCCTGGCGGATCAGGGAGAATAGCTCACTTGAACGATGCAAACAGCTTGGGGCATGAAACTGAATACTAGAGGTGGAACTTCCCAAGTCCTGGACAATGTATGGCGAAACATTTGGGAGAATATCATGTGACGTCAAGAGAGAGTCTTGAAGTCAGGAGCAACAATTTGCATTTTCCAATTCCAGGTTCTGCACGTCAAGACAAAATACTTGCGAGTGAGTAGCAGATAGTCTATTATGGAAGTTATTGCTCACTTATTATTTCATCATCTCATAAATATGCACTCTCCTACTCTACCAGCCAGATTTAAACTGGATGCCAAGAATTTCCAACAGCAAAGTCAGACTGGGTACCTGAAGAATCCAGCTTGCCACTAACTCGGCTGAACCCCTATATGGGACACCCCCTGACATTGGACTTGTGGCAGCTCCTCCATGCAGTGGCAGAGCTCCAACCCACTTCTAGCACTTCTCTGTACTGCATTTTTGGGATAGACTGGCGATGGATAACGAAAGGCTGCTGCAGGGACACTGCACAGGGATGGCATCCAGCTTCTGCAGTCGGATTCATTGAGGCAGTTTGAGTTATTACTCAGGAGGTGAAAGGTATCAGAACACTACTGAAATCTCAGATTTAAAAAAAATAAATCTGAAAGATGTTACTAAAACCAGACTACCCATTGGCAGAATTCATATTCTAATTGGAAGGAATTGGAGATGACCCAGACAGCAATTTTAACTTGAGCAGAATAGCCACTGTGTCAGTGTGGGCAGGATTGCTCCTCTGGGCCCTACAGGGAATATTTGAGTACTGAGCACGAGAGTTCCTACCATTTGTGTCACAACTCCCTTCTCCTACATGAACTTTAATGCGTATGAACAACAGAAGGTTGCCAGGCATGTTTGATTTTGAATGTGAAAATGGACCTGAGGTAGATCGATGAGGCCCTTTATTTTAAAATCACTGTTCCAATGGTGGGGTAATATGGAGGACACTGGGCCACCCACTGGAAACCACAGTAGCAGATGCATGGGAACAATCAACATCTTCAGGCATATGTCTGAGGTTGTGAACAATCCTGAACCCGAGTCACCATACCTTCACGAACGAATTAATATCTATAGAACTCCCTACCTAACATTATGGAGTATATTCTCCTTGGTGGGCTGCAGCAATTTAAGAATACTAAATCAGTCTCAAGACTGTTAGGGGTAAGGAATAAATGTTGAGAGAATGAAAGTAATATTCACAGCTGGAAAATAAATTTTTAAAAACTCCTCAATTCAGTTAGGAAACCTAGAATACCGAGATGCCAGGATAGTGTGGATGTAGAGATGATGTTTCTATTAGTAGGAGAATGGAGGACCTGACAGCACAGCCTCAGGGTAAAGGGATTCTTTCAAACAGATGAGAAGGAATTTCTTCAGCCAGAGTGCCATGACTCTATGGAAAGTATTGCTGCAGAGTGCTGTGGAGGCCAAGTCATTGAAATGGATTTAAGACAGATAGACATGCAAGAGGCTGGAAAAACACAGTAATCCAATTAGCATCCAGAGGTGGAGAAGTTGACATTTTGGGTCTAACCCTTCTTCAGGAGTGGAAGTGGGTGTAAGGGGATCTGCAGATAAAGGGGATGGGGGGGGGGGGTGTGTAGGGTGTTGAGGTGGGGATAAGTGAACACATGTAGAGGGTATGTGTTGGTTGGTTGGTTGATTGTAGGAATGAATTGGATTGATGGCTGGAAGGGTTGATGAGAGGAATGGAAGGGAGGTTTTTGGAAAGGCGGAGAACCCAATGTTAAGTCCTCTGGGCTGTAGGCTGCCCAGGTGGACAATGAGGTGTTGTTCCTCCAACTTGCAGTTTGATTTGTTGTGGCAGTCACAGAGGCCAAGGATGGTCATGTCAGAAAGAGAGTGGGAAGAGAAATTAGGATGGGCAGTGACTGGTAAGTCAGATCAGCCCCTGTGGGCCTGGAAAACTACAGCCCAGAGGACTCAACATGGGTGTTCTCCAATTTCAAATAATTTCCCTTCCATTCCTCTGACTGACCCGTCCTTCAAGCCACCAACTAGATTCATTCCTCCCATTGGGGTAAAAACAATGACTGCAGATGCTGGAAACCAGATTCTGGATTAGTGGTGCTGGAAGAGCACAGCAGTTCAGGTAGCATCCTAGTAGCTTCGAAATCAACGTTTCGGACAAAAGCCCTCCTGATGAAGGGCTTTTGCCCGAAACGTCGATTTCGAAGCTACATAGATGCTGCTGAACTGCTGTGTTCTTCCAGCACCACGAATCCAGAATCATTCCTCCCATTGCCCAACCTTGTTGTAGCCTCTTTTGTGTTCATTTATCCACACTTCACCCGAGCCCCTTTATGTGCAGCTTCCCCTATACTCATATGTCCATTCCTGAAGGGTTATATCTGCAACATTGACTTCTCCTGCTGCTGCCTGGTTTGCTGTGTTCTTCCAGCCTCCTGCTAGTCTACCTTGGAATCCAGCATCTGCAGTCTGAGTCTTTAAGATAGTTAGGTTTTGGTCAGTAAGGGAAAATCAAGGGTTATAGGTAGAAGGCAGGAGAATGGGGTTGATAAAGGTGTTGGTCATGTTTGAATAGCAGAGTAGATTTAATGGGATGAATGGACTAATTCTGCTTCTATATAGATATGGTCTCAGAGTATCATCCTCTTAGCTTTTAGAAGGTTATTCACCACAAAATTGGCTGCTTCATATGTACAACTTGAAGGAGTTGTAAACCATCTGCTCCAGTGTGGGGGTAGCTGGATAGTTGACAGCAGCAAGAGCAAAGGATATGTAGTTTTTGCAAAATATATATTTTAAAAAAAGGTGCTTTTGATCTTCATCCTCAGTAAAAGAAACTCTGGATCATCCATGACTTCATATTGGTTTGATAGCTGATGCCAGCAAGTACTGGAACAATTATTGTACAACCTCCTCCCATTACAACTGATACATAAAAGGCTTGAAAAATTCAGAAGGTTAACAGAAAATTATTCATATTAATGGCTGTAAATTCATTAAATTCATTGAGATGCATACAAACAAACAAAGATTCAGGTTGGAAAAAGCTGAGTTAACATTGAGGCTGGTGACTCTTCAAGACCCTAACATCTACAGTTTTTAGTTTTGTTTCCATCCTCCTTTCTGCCAGGGTATGACCAGAGAGTTTTGTGCTTCCCCCAATTATGTACTCCAGTTTTGGCAGGGTTCCTTGATGCCACACTGTCAAATACGGCCTGATGTCAAAGACAATCATTCTTACCTGACGAGCTCAGCTTTTTTGTTCATGTTTGGATCAAGACTAAGGGCAGTAGCGGATTGATCGATCTATTGGAACCCAAACTGAGCAATCAATCAATCAAGTTATTTCTTTACAAGCATCACTTGATAGGAATGTTAACATTTTCCAGCATTGTGCTGACTGAGAATAGGTTGATGGGTCAGTATTTAGTCAGGTTGGATTTGCGCTGCTTTGTGATTTTCTGCTTTTTCTTCATATTTGTTGGATAGATGCCAGTTTTGCAGATGTACTGGAATAGCATAGCTATTTCTACAGCAATAGTTTTTGGTACTACTGCTGAAATTTTGGGAGGACATAGAGCCTTCAATTAGCATGGATTTTCAGCCATTTATTAGATTGCTGACATGTTGGTCTCTCCTTTCATAGAGGATCAGGTTGTATGAAGATGCCTTCTCCTGATACCTGTTTAATTATCCAACACCATTTACAATTGGATGTGACAGGACTGCAGAGCTCAGATTTGGTCCACTAAATGTTGGATCATTTATTGCATACTATTTGGCATTTAAGGAGTCTAGTTCGTAACTTCACCAGGCTGGCGCTATGTGTCTGTGTGTTGCTGCTCCTGTCCTTTTGCACTATTTATTGTATTAGAGCTAATCCCTGGTTTTATGGTAATACAAGAGAGTGAGGGTTGTCTCAGGCACTGAGGTTACAGTTCTGCTGTTGATAGCCCTCATGGATGCCCAGTTGTTAGATCTGTTTGAAGTCTGTTCTGGATGGCACTAAACAAAGAGGCAATTCTTAAATGGGAAGATGGGACTTCATCTCCACAAATGCTGGATGGCAGTCGCATCTACTATAATAGGTATGAACAGATGCATCTGTGACATGTAGCTGTTTCCTCCTGGTTGGTTCCCTCACCTTACCAGTCTAGCTCAGTCATAATAATGCTACTGAGCCACTAATGGTGAAGATTGAAATGCCCCATTCAGATTACAGTTGTGACTTAGACACTAAGGATTTCTTCCAAAAATGGTGAATAGAAAGGAACTGACTGATCATTTATGGGGTGATACTAAGTGGTAAATCAGCATGTGGTCTCCTGGCTTAAGCTTGACCCATTGCTATCAGACTTCATGAGATCCAGAATTAGTGTTGAGTACTCCCAAGGCAGTTTCCTCCTGACTGTACACCACTGAGCAGCAACTTTGATGGGTCTGACCTGCCAGTTGTTCAGGACTGTCATGAAGGTCAATCAGAGCACCAAAAGACAAAAAGAAAAGAACTTAATTCCAACACCTGCTCATCTAACTGAGTTTCTTCAGTAATCGATGTTTAATTTCTGATCTCCAGCATTCACGATACAATCATTTTAATTTCAGACATGATTCTTTGTTTAAAGAGGACAGTTACAGTTAAAAGCTGAAAACGGATATAAATTCAGTGATACTCAGGACTACGCCAGTCAATGGAACATCTTACCTGTTCCTAGGCAGGGAAACAGGAAACAAAGACTCCCAAAACAAAAAAGGGAACGATAACAAGAAGTTGACCACCAAGTACTTTTCCAGCAGAACATACAAACCAATGACACTCTCAGGTTTGAGTGCATGACACCCATAACAATAATGTTTTGTTCAGGTCACAGCTTGGGAGCAGGTACCAAACACCCCATGCACTTCAGGTAACTAAAGGAAAAACAGACAGTACAGTAATCCCCCATATCCATGGGGATACATTCCAGAACTTATCGTGAAAGCCTGAAAGTGCAGATAGGAATGAACCCTTCACTTAACTGGGAAACAGCTTCCCAGCAGTCTCCTGGTCCTTGGTTCTGGAACATTCCCTATATGTTTGGCTGTGGTAAACTGCAGGTTATTGAAACCATGAAAACCAGACTTGTGGATATGGGGTCACCCTGTAACTCACTGTTCCTTTTTAATGGTGACTGACTCAGTGCTCAAGAAGTGAAGAAACCTGAATAGCCAAGAAGCAAAGCTGACAGATTAAAACCACTAGTACCACTCAACATAAAGCTGCAACATTGTACTATTCAACTCATGAATGGATTTTTCTACCAATCAGCATCAAAATCTATTTTATTGTTAACTCAAGAAAGTCCAAATAAATTGGGTCCTTTTTGAAATTCTGTTGGAGACAAAAAAAGTTTAACAAGGGAAAGGAAACTTCCTAAAATAACCTCATTGCAACCAAGGGAGCAGGGGCATAAATAAAAAGGTAGCCAAACCATCTTTTATACCCAGGAGCTTAGCTTCAATGGCTGGTGTATAACAGTTATACCAACAGCCTGGGTTCAATCCCTGATCTGGCTGAAGTTACTATGAAAGTCCCACATTCTTAACCTCGCCCATGTGAGGATCCTCAGGTTAAAGTCATCACCAACCATGCTATATAATGAGAAGGGAGATGATGGTTACTTTAGCTGTCTGCAACAGTAGTGAATTGGGGAATGTTGTTCTCACTCACTGGGAGTAGCATATTGGAAACCAAGCCTCAAATTTTCTGAAGTCACCACAAAAAGGTGAAAGATTTTAAACGGTTTGTAAAGTTTCCCAATTTATCTCAGTTCAGACCCAGACAGATGGAAAGCTTGAACCAAGTTTACTGAACAAACCACCTCAAGCAAGGGGAAATAAGTGGGTAACACTACTCCATAAAAGTACTCCTTAATACGCTATCCCCTTATACACTTCCCTTAGATAAAAACAGGCAAGTGAGATTAGATAAAAGCAGAAGAAAGTTACTGGTAATCGAAATACTGGAGAAACTCAGCATCTGTTTTAAAGAAGGAGAGCAACAGTTAATTCTTTGCTACAGAAAATGTGTGAGGCCAAAACATTGAACATTTTCAAGGAGGAATTAGATCTCATTCTTTAGGATTAAAAGGGCTGAGAGGATGTGAGGAGAAAGCCGGAACAGCCTACTGAACGTGATGGTCAGCATGATCAGAGTGTATGACTGAGTAGGTTCAGAGGGCTGAACAGCCTACTCCTGCTCTGATTTTCCAGATTTCAATCAGCTTTTTCAGACTCTTGCACTGATTGCTCAGAGACAGATGGCAAGTGGCTCCCTAACAAAAAAAGGGACTGACTTATCAGTTAGGAGTTAACAACAATGTACAGAGTATATGAATATTTAGATTCTCTTCAGGTTTACCGTGAATTGTGACTGCAGAGAACGAGCTAATGAGCTCGGAAGAACTGAGCATTTATCTTTCTCTATAACTTGGTCACAGCTGAGCTGTTCAGTTACTTAAGAACCAGTCATTGTTGGCAAGCAAAAAAAGGTCTGATCATTGATAACTGGTCACAGCTAATCAATTTCTGGTTGCCAGCAAGTTCTGCATCTGTACATGCCCTTTGACCCAAGGTATCTGCAGTCCAACTTCAATGATTTGTTTGTTCAAAACTGGTTTACATGATGGCAAAAATGGGTGTTAAGTTACTTGCTTTTCAAAACCACAGCTACCTTTTCCAAACACTGGATTAAAAAAAAAGTTCACTTATGCCCACACAAAGAAAGAAACCCTAAAGATAATTCCTGATGAAGGCCTTATACTGGAAACATTTATACTCCTGCTCCTTAGATGCTGCCTAACCTGCTGGGCTTTTCCAAGCACCACACTGATCTCCAGCATCTATAGTCCTCATTTTCTCCCAGCTGGACACTTCAGACTCATACCTTACAAATGTCAAGCAAACAGCAGGAAAAGTGACTAGTTTGTGGGACAGCTCTCTACATTTGTCAAACAGTAAGCCAGAAGGACTTTGACAGGGCTGTGTAGTGTCATTTCAGATGGCTTGATCAATGCAAGAGATCTATTTTCTTTCATTGGCTTTTCTGGAGTGATTTGCTTGGCTGCTTCAAAAGGAGAGTTAAGAGACAACCATATTGCCGTGAGGCTGGACTACATCCATCTTGGTCATAATCAAGATGTCATAATCACATCACTGCACAGAATTTGACATTTAAGAAATGAGAGCTCCAGTTTAAGCTGTATTTTAAGTTGTAATCTCTCAGTTCTTGTCTTTGCTTTTCTTGTACTTCCTCAATGTCATGGAGGCTCAGTGGTTAGCACTGCTGCCTCATCACCAGGGACCTGGGTCCGATTCCCACTTGGGCGACTGTGTTGAGTTTGCACATTCTCAGTGTGTGTAGTTTTCCTCTGGGTGATCTGATTTCTTCCCACAATCCAAAGACATGCAGGTCAGGTGACTTGGCTATGCTACATTGCCCATCGCGCTAGGTGCATTTGTCAGGGGCAAGTGTAGAGGAATGAGTCTGGTGGGTGGGTTCCTCGGAGGGTCAGTGTGGACTTGTTGGGCCAAATGTCCCGTTTCCATATTGTATGGAAATCTAATCTGAACCTGCATCTGAAAGTGGAGACTTGAACTATGCCCAATGTTTATTGAAGATCTTGTATGCTTTTGAATTGCAGATATCTAAACCCCTGTGTTCTGTTGGCAATTTATGACTGTTTTCATCTGCACTGCCACGTTTAATGAGTTGTGAATTTAAGTTCCTTTGTGCTTGACAAACTGATTAAATGAGGTTGTCTCTTGACTGCCTTCTGAAGTGGTCAGCCAAATCAGTTCAAGAGCACTTAGAGATAGACAAATGTTGGTCTTGCCAGTAATGCCCACATCCCTTAGAATAAAAGTTGAGCAGCTTCCTTAATATTCCTGTCAAAATGTTGCATATAGATTTCATTTGCAGTCACATCCTTTATAAAAATTCAACTCCTAGTTTATTGTAGTTCCTCAGTATTAACTACTGGTTCAAAATTGAAGACATCCACAAATTAAACACTAAAAGGGCAAAAGATTTCTTGACATTGCTTTTGTATTTAAATTTGGATACAAAGGCATGATACAGAAACTAAGTGCTGGGGAACACCACTTGCAGTAGTTCTGTTCTCTGAATGAATACAATTATGTCATTCCTAAAATCAACAAAAATGCTGATTAGAATAATTGAGACCAACTTTCAAAAAACTACACAATTTAAGCTTTCGTGACAACTAGTGAAATTCCCTGCTGGAAAAGGGAAAGTGATAATGACAATTGCCAATTCTTTAAAGAATTACGTTAACGTGAAATTTCTAATCAAGAAAGCAAGCGCTGAGCAAGATGCTGAATCAATTGAAAGTCTGTCTTCAGTACACTGCAGTCATTAAGTGGTAGATACATCAGAATTACCTCAATTTGTGGTAATTGCACAATTGCAAAATGCACTTGTGTTAGGTCTTCCATTGTAGAATAGATAGCTCAGTGACACGAGTCCAGGCCTCATTGTAGATGCCTTACATAGGAGTGCAACAGTTACACCATTTAACCACATCTACAAATTAACCTTGCCCAAACTCTCTCAACTTGCATTTCCATATTCATTTATAAACACATTATTTATTGCCATTTTATTCTAGGCTTGTTATTTGTGATGTGAAAAATGAACACTAATTATAAAGTATTAACAAATACAGGCAGCTATTGCCTTGATTATTTGATATACAACTGTTTTAGCTTGTGTTGGCACAGAAGGTGACCCATGGTGCTTGTGCTTTATTTCAAACATTTGACATTTAGCATACCATCCCTTCTTTGGCTACATGTAACAGCTGTTAACACGAAATAATTATTATAAGAACAGCAGAAAATATGTAAGAACACTAAAAACAATTTGTAATGAATAAATGTGGGTGGAAGGAATCACTAAACAATGTTAGGATGTAGTATGCGGTCATTCACAGAGATGGCTATGTATGTCTCAGAAAGCTGATCCAGTTTGACCATACCAAATTTGTATATTACCTCTATATCATGTACAGCTAAAAAGATTCTCCATCAAGCTTGGGGGAAGATCAATTAATGTTGATTTTGGATAATAGCATAATGAGCAATATATTGTATGCATCCAAATTTTTATTTCCATTGGCATTTATACTAACTTCTCCCATAATAATGGCTTAAATTTAGTGACCTTTTGTTACTGACTCCCAACCAAGTGGGTAACTTTCCTTACCTTATAAAAATCCTTTCGTATGAAACATTTAAAGCCTCCTCAAATCTGAACTTGTTCCACTATCCCCATTCTTGCCTTGAAAGTAATAAAACAATTAAGTCCACCCCTTCCATGGGCTCCAACAATGTCTTTTGACCCACACTCCAACCCAGTGTGGATCAAATAACACCTCATATCTAATATTTAAACAAATGTGCCAAGCTACCACTTGCACACTCACGAGCACACGACTGACATTAAAATATATTTGTGGAATGTTGACAACATTTCCAAGGCCAGTATTATTGTCCATCCTCAATTACCTTCAGGAAGTGCCTGGTGGACACCCATCTTAACAACTGACTGACTTTAGAGGCCATTTCAGGGGATAGTTCAGCTGAAATCTTTTTCTCAATTGGCAGAATGGCAGAGTTCTTTAAATGACATTGGTGAACCAGATTTACTTATAAGTCAGTCTAATATTTGCAAACCTACCATTACTAATATCAGCTTAATATTCCATATTTAATTAATCTCAGTTCCCAAATGGAGTGGAATTATTTCCTCTTTTGGATCATGAGCACAGTGGTCAAGTAGCCATTAGAATATAATGAGCAGAATTAGGCCATTTGACCCTTTAGATCTGCTCTGCCAGTTTGATTGTGACTGATGTTTTTCAATCCCATTCTCCCCATAACATGATCTCCTTATGAATCAAGAACCTGTCTGTCTTAAATACAGAATGATTGGGTTTCACCACCTTATGTGGAAGAGAATGCCACAGATTCACCACCCTCTGGTGGAAGAAATTCCTCCTCACCTCAACTCTTAGAGGGGTTATTCCTTCACTAAGGCTGTGCCTTAAGGCCTCATCTCTCCTACCATCTTCTCCATGTCCACACTATCTAGGCTTCAGTATTCTGAAGCTTTCAAATTCCCCTCATCCTTCTAAACTCCAGAGACCCAGTGTCCTCAACCAACCATTCATGACAAGCCCTTCATCCACAGGATCATTCTTGTAAGCTTCCTCTGGAGCCCTTCAAGGCCAGCAGATTCTCTCAGGTACAGGGCCGCAAAACTGCTCATGATATTCTCACATGCTGTCTGATCAAAGCCTTGTAATGTTGAGGCTGTATATCTCTAATTTTGTATTCTAGTCCTCTTGAATAGAATAGTAATAGTTAGCTTTCCTAACAGCCAACTGAACCTGTAGGTTAACCTTGAGAATCCTAAACGAGGACTCCATCTCTTTGTCATTGAGATTTCAAAAGCCTTTTCCCCATTTTGAAATAGTCTCTGCTCTATTCTTTGAGAAAACGTATAACATCACTTTCCCACATGGTAGTCCATCTGCTATTTCTTTGTTCCATTCTCCTAGTGTATCCAAATCCTCTACAGCCTCTCCCTCTCTTCAACATTACCTGTCCCACCACTTGTCTTTGTCATTTGCAATCATAGCAACAATACCCTCAGTTCCTTAACATATAACAGGAATTGATGCTTTCCTAACACTGACCCCTGTGGAACCCCATTAGTCACCAGCTCTATCCTGGAAAGGATCCAGTTCTCACTGTCTATCTTCTGCTAGTCAGTCAATCCTCAATACCTTCCAGTATCTTACTCATTCCTGATGCAGGGAATATGCCCAAAATATCCATTCTCCTGCTCCTCAGATGCTGCCTGATCTGCTGTGCTTTTCCAGCAGCACATAATTGATTTGCAGTCCTCACTTTCTCCACAACACCATGGATTCACTAACACCATGGACTCTTAGCTTAATAAACAGCTTCCTATGCAGCACCTTGCCAAAAGACTTCTGGAAATCCAAGTGGTTTACATTCATTGGTTCTCCTTTGTCTAACTCATTCATTCCCTCAAAAGGATTCGAACAGATTTGTCAGGAATGATTTCCCCTTGAAGAAGCTATGCTGAATCCATTCTATTTTACCAGGTACTTCCAAGTACTCACAATTTCATCCTTGATGAACTCTTAAAATCTTACCAACAACCAAGGTCAGGTTCCTTATCTTCTGCCTGAAAAAAGAGGAGTGTTACATTTGCCACTTCCAGTCCCTCACTCAAGTGGCTCCTGAAAAGATCATCAATGCCTCTACAATCTCCTCAACTACCTCCTTCAGAATCTTGAGAGACAGTCCAGCTGTTTGATCTGCTTAGGGAACTTTTAGCTTCCCCAGCACTTTGTCCTTAGTGATGGCCACTACACTCACTTTTGCCACCTGACTAAAAGTTTGGTATGCTACCAGATGTCCTCTACTGTGAGGTCTGATACAAAACAATTTTTCAATTCTGCCACCATTTCTTTGTTCCCCATTACTACTCCAGCCTCATTTTCCAGCTACAAGCTGCAATAGGGTCCACCAGATCACATCCCACATCAGTCAATGCATCACCTGGCCCAGCATCTCTATTGATTTACTAAGTTCTTAGTTTGATTTTTCCAAAGCTTCCTAATGGCCTTTTAGTTTTATGAACATTTCTTCTAGTTACCTTCAACAGGAAGTAGCCTATAATACAGTCAGGTTAGTAACTATTACCAACCAACAAATTTACAGTTTTCCAATTAAGTCACTTTTGTGCTGGGCCCTCAATCCTGAGCATCAATTTATCCTTATCCTAAAAACAACCTTATAACTGTGATCTTTTTAAAAAGACCCTTCCCCTTTGCACCAAATTCATACCCTCTCTAAATTCCCCAAATTGTATACTCACCCAAGAAAAGGTCTCTCCTTCTTGTCCATACAAAGCTTACTGATCATGTACTTCCAACACACTGTCTCTTAAAGCAAGTTGAGATGACTCACATCAATTAAGTATCTTTTGTAATCAACATCTATTAAGGACCTATTCAGGTTTCAGGTGATTGGCTGATAACTATCCCTCAGTCAGCTGAATCAGCTACTTTATTGCCCTTCTCATGAGATGACTAAATTTTAAACTTTTAAAATGGAGAAAGAAAAGAAAGACTTACTACTTCTATTCGCATACTGCCTGCAAAGTCCCCAAAGAAGAAACTTACTCATGCAGCATCTCACTCTGAATGTGATCACACCTTCCTAAGTATGTAAAGCTCACTGTGGGGATATCATTAACAATCAGCTGTCGATATCGAGTAAGTATCCAATTATGTACCATATCATGGCTTAACATATCTGCTTAGGTCTTTCTGCCAAAGTTAAATGGGGCTCTATTCAGTTATCAGACCCGTCTGGTGCATCAAATATATGTTAATACATTTCCACACAAATAGAGTCATAGAGATATACAGCATAGTCCAACTTGTCCATGCCAACCAGATATTCCAATCTAATCTAGTCCCATTTGCCAGCACTTGGCCCATGTCCCTCTAAATCCTTCCTATTCATATACCGATCCAAATGCCTTCTAAATGTTAAAATTGTACTAACTTCCACCACTTCCTCTGGCAGCTCATTCCATACACGCAGCATTCTCTAGGTGAAAACATTGCCCCTTAGGAGCCTTTTATGTCTTTCCCCTCTCACCCTAAATCTATGCCTTCTAGTTCTGAACTCACCCACCACAGGGAAAGGACTATTTATTCTATCCATTCCCCTCATGACTTTATAAACCTCTATGAGGTGACCCCTCAGCCTCCGACACTCCAGGGAAAACAGTCCAAGCCTATTCAGTCTCTCCCTATAGCTCAAACCGTCCAACCATGGCAACATCCTTATAAATTTTTTCTGAACCATATCAAGTTTCATAACATCCTTCCAATAGGAAGGAGACCAGAATTGCATGCAATATTCCAACAGTGGCCTAATCAATGTCCTATACAGCTGCAACGTGACCTCCCAACTCCAATACTCAATACTCTGACCAATAAAGGAAAGCATACCAAATGCCTTCTTCACTTCTAAGGGCACTCCAAGTTCTCTTTGTTCAGCAACACTCCCAAGGACCTTACAATAAATGCATAAGTCCCACAAAGCTTTGCTTTCCCAAAATGCAGCACCTTGCTTTATCTAAATTAAACTCCATCTGCCACCCCTCAGCCCATTGGCCCATCTGATCAAGATCCCATTGTCCACTACACCTCCAATTTTGGTGTCATCTGCAAACTTACTAACTATATCTCGTGTGCTCACATCCAAATCATTTATGTAAATGACAAAAAGTAGGGGACCCAGCACCGATCCTTGTGGCACTCCACTGGTCACAGGCCTTCAGTCTGAAAAACAACCCTCCACCACCACCCTCTGTCTTCTACCTTTGAGCCAGATCTGTACTGAAATGGCTAGCTCTCCCTGTATTCCATGAGATCTAACCTTGCTAACCAGTTTCCCATAGGGAATCATGTTGAACACCTTACTGAAAGTCATATAAATCACGTCCACCACTCTTCCCTCATTAATCCTCTTTGTTACTTCTTCAAAAAACTCAATTAAGTTCGTGAGACATGATTTCTCACACACATGCTGACTATCCCTAATCAGTGCTTGCCTTTCCAAATACATGTACATCCTGTCCCTTAGGATTCCCTCCAACAACTTGCCCACCACTGCGTCAGGCTCACTGGTCTATAGTTCCCTGACTTGTCCTTACCACCTTTCTTTAATAGTGGTATCATGTTTGCTAACCTCCTGTCTTCCGGCACCTCACCTGTGACTATCGATGATACAAATATCTCAGTAAGAGGCCCAGCAATCACTTCCCTAGCTTCCCACAGAGTTCTAGGGTACACCTCATCAGGTCCTGGGGATTTATCCACCTTTACGCATTTCAAGTCTTCCAGCACTTCTTCCTCTGTAATACGGACATTTTTCAAGATGTCACCATCTGTTTCCCTCCATTCCATATCTTCCAAGTCCTTCTTCACAGTAAACACTGATGCAAAATACTCATTTAGTATATTCCCTTGTCATGCGGTTCCACACATAGGCTGCCTTTCTGATCTTTGAGGGACCCTATTGTCTCCCTCATTACCCTTTTGTCCTTAATGTGTTTGAAAAATCCTTTGGATTCTCCTTAACTCTATTTGCCAAAACTATCTCATGTCCCTTTTTTGCCCTCCTGATTTCCCTCTTAAGTACACTCCTACTGCCTTTATACTCTTCTAAGGATTCACTCGATCTATCCTGTCTATACCTTATATATGCTTTCTTCTCTTTCTGAACCAAACCTTCAATTTCTTTAGTCATCCAGCATTCTCTACGCCTACCAGGCTTTCCTTTCTCCCGACCAAAAATATACTGTCTCTGGACTCCTGATATCTCATTTCTGAAGGCTTCCCATTTTCCAGCCGTCCCTTTACCTGCAAACATCCTCCCCCAATCAGCTTTTGAAAGCTCTTGCCTAATACCATCAAAATTAGCCTTTCTCCAATTTGGAACTTCAGCTTTTAGGTCTGGTCTATCATTTCCATTATTATTGAAAAACTAATAGAATTATGGTCACTAGCACAAAGTGCTCCCCTTAACACTATGGCAGTCCCAGTCTATGTTTGCAAAGTTAAAATCCCCTACCATAACCATCCTATTATTCTTACAGATAACTGAAATCTCCTTACAAATTGTTTCTCAATTTCCCACTGACTCTTTGGGGGTCTATAAGACAATCCTAATAAGGTGATTGTCCCTTTCCTATTTCTCAGTTCCACTTAAATAACTTCCCTGGATGTACTTCAGGGAATATCCTCCCTAAGTACAGCTTTAACACCATCCTTAATCAAAAATGCCACTCCCCTTCCTCTCTTGCCACCCTTTCTATCCTACCCATAGCATTTGTATCCTGGAACATTAGGCTGCCAGTCCTGTCCATCCTTGAGCCATGTTTCTGTAATTGCTATGATATCCCAGTCTCATGTTCCTAACCATGTCTTGAGTTTGTCTGCCTTCCCTCTTGCATTGAAATAAATGCAGTTTAATTTATCGGTCATACCTTGTTCTCTACCTTGTCCCTGCCTGCTCTGATTGTTTAACTCACTTCTTTTCTCTACTGTACCAGTCTCAGATTAATCTCTTTCCTCACTATCTCCCTGGGTCCCCACCTGCCCCCCACCCGATCTTACTAGTTTAAATCCTCCTGAGCAGCTCGAACAAATCTCCTAGCCAGTATATTAGTCCCTTTCCAATTCCAATCCATCTTTGTACAAGTTGCTTCTATCCCCAAAGAGCTTCCGATGATCCAAAAATTTGAATCCTTCTCCTACACACCAGCTAATCATTTGGAACCCAACATACCCCTCAACACATTAGAGCCTGTCTTGATTTCAGAAACTTGACTGTTCGTGCTACATTCCATTGAGAATCTGTTACCCCCAACATTTTCCAAAACAGCATACTTGTTTGAAATGGAGACAGCCACAGAAGATTCCAGCACTATCTGCCTACCTCTCTTACCTTTCCTGGAGTTAACCCATCTATGTGACTGTATCTGACTTTTCTCCCTTCATATTACTACCATCCATCACAACCCCTAGCTCTTATAAATTCTTCACTGACTCTAACTGTCGCTCCAACTGATCCATTCGATATGATAGGATTTGCAACCAACGATATTTATTGCAGATATAATCCTCAGTAATACATAAACTCTCTTGAAACTCCCACATCCAACAACAAGAGCATATCACTCTACTAAAGGCCATTTTTGCTACTTTCAATCTACAGACACAGAAAATAACACTGTCTTATTCCTCTACAAAATACTGCTCCAGGCTAACTTAATACTTATGACTTATATTTTTAAAAATTTAATCAAGAGACAGATCTCCATAAAACATATAATCAAGAAAGAACCCATTCTACTCACTATTGTAACTTTACAGCAAGACTACACATAAAACTATTCACTTCTCTGATTCTCTGTGCTGTGACATCTCCCAAACAGGTTCCTCCAAGGTCAGTTGTGAATTTTGCTGTTTGGTAAGTTTTCCTAGTCACACTCCGATATCCAGCAATACATGAATTCAAAGAGCAAAGGCAGTAACTGCGCAGATTCACTGCTGTGTCAGTTAGCAGTGTGGGTTTCTTAAAATTACACAATACAAAGTTATAGACAACAGGTTTATCTTTTGGACCGCTGCTCCTTTATCAGGTGGATGTGGAACATAAGACCATAAGACATAGAATTTGCAACAAAAGATTACAGTGTCATGCAACTGAAATGATATATTGAACAAACCTGGATTGTTATTAACTGTTTCACCTTTTAATATGTAAATCCCAGAATTTCTTTTAAGTTACCTTCTCAAGGTAACTTAAGGTTTTGTAACAAAAGGAAACATCTGATCTCAGACAAAGCATTAAAGATGTGAGTTTAGAGACTGTCTGTAACCCAATCTTGATTCAAACTGCTTATATTTCCAAAGTGGAATTTACAAAATATTACATGTATTGACTGCTTGCATCGATTGCCTGCAGATTGTGCATTTTTTGAGAAAAATAGGTTGTATCTGTAAATAGAATTCTGCAAATACAAATTCACCCCATAGACATATGTGTGTGCATGTGCATAAGAGAGAGAGAGAGGGAGTGAGTGTGTGCATGTGAGTGCCTGTGAGAGAGAGTGTGTTTGCTTGTGTGAAAGCTTGGTAAAATGTGTCGGTGGGTGTGATGGAGTATAACTCTGTGAGAAGGTGGTTGTGAGTGTGGGCGGTGTATGTGTGTGTATAAGCAAGAGCATGTGTATGAGAGAGGGTCTACATGAATGTGTGAGTGTACAAGACTGTGTGTTGTGCGTGAGTGTGTATAGTGCAGTGGGGTCATCTGTCATGTGACATGAACCCAAGGTCCCAGCTGAGGCCATCCCCTTGGGTACTGAACTTGGCTATCACTCTGCATTGTTGCCTATCCTGAAGTCCGCCTTGGAGGATGGTCAGCAGGAGATCCGAGGCTGAATGTCCCTGACCGCTGAAGGGTTCCCTGACTGGGAGAGGAGAGGAACATGCAGACCATTTTTCATATACACACACACACACACACACACACACACCCTCTTACAGGCTTATAATCCATCACACACACAGACACACACACATATACACACACAAAACACACATTTACACACACACACAAACACACACACTTTACCAAGCTTTCACACATGCACTCACATGTACACACTTACTCTCTCTCTCTTGTGCACATGCACACACGTAAGTCTATGGGGTGAAATTGTATTTGCTGAGTTATATTTGCAGATAGATCCTATTTTGCTCAAAACATGCACAATCTGCAGGCAGTCATTGGAGACAGTCAGTGTAGGCAGTTAATCCATGTAATATTTTGTAAATTCCACTTTGGAAATATAACCAGTCTGACTCCAGATTGGGATACAGACAGACTCTAACCTCACACCTTTAATGTATTGCCTGAGCTAAGATATAATTTCAGTGGGATGTCAAAATCCTCAGTGCAGTTTCAATGGTTGCAAAGAGCTGCAAATGAAAATATCAACTATAGATTTAAATAATTTTCTCTATTTAAAAAAATTTCCATTTGGAAAAATTTGATTTAGTTCTTACTTATGAAATGCTTCTGCCTGAAACATGATGGATTACAGATGACGGGCTTATGCCCGAAATGTCGATTCTCCTGCTCATCGGATGCTGCCTGACCTGCTGTGCTTTTCCAGTGTCACACTCTCGACACCAACTTCTTACTTAATACTGTGTCATTGGAATAAACAGCATAGCTCAAATTTACTTTGAAATTATCCCTGGCTCCTGCTTCATCTTCGGGAAGACGTCCCGTCACCTGATGTGATCCAGTTCAGCTTTAACATTGATGGATACCTTGGGATTCATCTACAAAATGAACACTTCTGTAGCAGCGTGAGAAATTTAATCAGCATTTCCACAGACAATGTGCACCTTTTGCAGAGATTGGTGCAAACATTTTGAATATGATGTGAAGGTGCCGGTGTTGGACTGGGGTTGACAAACTTAAAAATCACACAACACCAGGTTATAGTTCAACAGGTTTATTTGGAAGTACGAGCTTTCAGAGCAATGCTCCTTCATCAGGTAACTAGTGAGGCAGGATCATAGACACAGAATTGAAAGCAGAGGATCACAGAGTCATGCAATTAAAATTATATATTGAACAAACCTAGAATTCCACTGCCCTGTGGCTGAAACTCTTCGTCCCACTCCACCAAGGACATGCAAGTCTTCTCCATCGCCAAACCATAACCACCCAACGCCTGGAGGAAGAACACCTCATCTTCCACCTTGGGACCCTCCAACCACACAGGATCAATGTGGATTTCACCAGGTTCCCCAGTTCCTCTCCCCCCCACCTTACCGCAGTACCAACCTTTTGAATGTTCCTACCTGTCCATCTTCCTTCCCACCTGTCTACTCCACCCTCATCTCCAACCTATCACTTTCACTCCCACCTTCATCTACCTATCACTTTTCCAGGTCCAGCCCCAGACCTCCCCTCCCATTTATCTCTCAGCCCCTTTAGCCCATAAGCCTCATTCCTGGTGAAGGGCTTACGCCTGAAACGTTGACACTTATTGGATGCTGTCTGACCTGCTGTGCTTTTCTAGCACCATACTCTTCGACTCTGATTTCCAGCATCTGCAGTCCTCACTTTCTCCTTATGATTCTGCCCCACTAGTTACCTGATGAAGAAGCAGTGCTCTGAAAGCTAGTCTTTCCAAATAAACCTGTTGGGCCGTAACCTGGTGTTGTGTGATTTTTAACTTCATTTTAAATAAAGCAGGAATTGGCTATCTTCTAATCTAATGGGATACTGTGGATCAAAAGAAACTAATGCATCAATTACCTCATTAGCCATTTCTGTTTAAACCCCAGAATGAAGTCCATTAGGACCCAGGCACTTGTCAGCCTCCAACTCCAATATTTTGTGCAGTATCACCTCTCTGGTGACTGATTTTTCTGAATTCTTTCCTCCTTTCCATTTCCCAATATCTTGCTGCTCCTGATCTATTCCTTGTATACTCCAAAGTGAAGACTAATGTAAAATACCTGTTCATTTCATTACCATTTCCTTATTTTCCATTGTTCACTGTCCAGTATCACTTCCTATAAGAACAATGCACACTTGATTACCTCTTTACTCCTTAAATATTTATGGAAAATCTAACAATCTGTTTTTATATTTCTAGATATTTTTCTCTCAGACTCTCAGTTTTTTGCTTCTAATGAGGGCGCTCCTTCCCTAACAGTACTCTGGGTGTAGCTACAGTATTTCAAGAAGGCAGCACACACCATCTTCTCAAGGGCAATTGGGAGGGGTAATAAATGTTGGCCCAGCCATTGATGCTCATATCCTGTGACTGAGTAAAAAAGGTCTACCTCTCCCTGAGTGCCATGATGTTTCAAGTGTTGGTGATGCTGCCAAATACCATGCAAGTGACTACATGCAAGGAGAATCTGTGATAGCTGGCAAACATTTGCCCGAAACGTCGATTTCGAAGCTACTTGGATGCTGCCTGAACTGCTGTGCTCTTCCAGCACCACCAATCCAGAATTTGGTTTCCAGCATCTGCAGTCATTGTTTTTACCCTGGCAAACATGAACCTGCTGACCCAGGCCAATTGTTTTCAGACTGCCACATTAATTGGAGAAAAGTTTTGCCTTGGCCATCTCACTCCTTACTAAAGAGCAGTAAAGTGCTGTCCAACTATTGGCTTCGAGGTAAATGTAAGTCGACTTGAGACAGAAGATTGAGAAAGGACAAATGGAATTGAGGGCACTTCACAAGGTGTTCCCACTTTTCAACTTTGACCTCTCCATCTATCTCTAGACAGAGCTGCAAATGATGCTTCCTGTTCTCTCAACTTGGAGAATGTTCCCCTGAGTCCCAAAGCCAAAAGACTGCTGGCCATGAGTGTCTTAACCATCAGAGCATGAAAATGAGCAAGCTGCCTCATGTTTTATTGAAGCCACATGTAGTCACTCTATGTATGAGTGATAGAAATGGAAGAGGAAGATGTTTAGTTGCCAAAGACTTTGGGTGTTTGCAACTATATCAATATTATTATGTCTGTAGAAACTTTAATGAATAGGGACATTTTTTTTAAAATTTCCATTGCCTGGCTATCTACATTGTTGCTTCCCAAATTCCAAATAGACTTTAGTCTTCAGATATAACTCCAGTGTAGATAAGTGAAGACTAAGCATTTGATGGAAGAATCCACAACTGCGGACATGAATTGTGTCATTGTGCAAATGAAAGGTAGGGCCAGAGGGTTCAACATTGTTGTGCCAGAAGGTTTCATTCACTCAGTTTACTGAGCCTTGCCAAAATGAAGCCAACACTGACTTCTCTGGCTGCCAGGCTCCTCCTCCTTCTCCTTCTCTTCCTCATTGAGCACAGAGTGTCATCAGCTTCCTCCAGCTTCACTCCTCTCTGTTTTGCTACATTGTACAAGGAACAGGAGACTTCAGCCAGGCTGGACACCCCTGGTAGTGCATGCTGAAAGGCATTCCCGGATTGGCTCAGGCACCTGTTGCAACTTCAGCAACCAATCGGTTTTCTTATCAATTGCCATGGTGGCTCCTGTTGCATCTTTCCTTTACATCAACATGAAAGCCCCTCTCAAGTATCATCAGCTGCATCCTCAGATGGTGGGTTCATGCCTACCCAGAGTTTTGAGTCATAGTGGTCCTTCCACCATTTTGAAGGTGAGGGCTGGTTAAGTTGAGGTTGTAATGACTGGATTATCCCCAAGCAGAAATTTCCTTTTTGCAGGAAATGCTAAAATCCTGACTTATGGCCATGTATGGAATGACACAGACAGAATCCATCTCAACAATGCTTACATGCTGCAGCACGTACACTTCAACAACAATGAAACCGGGGATTGCAAGTTCATCTGCTTCAAACCTTGATTGTGGGCTCATGCCAACATTTCCAGTATCTGTGCCACTCAGTTTTTATGTCATTTTCTGCCTTTTTAGCCTTAACATAGGCTTCTGATAGTTAAAATGCCCTTTTAGATTCCCTAAATATGCTCTGAATATCTATCCTGTGAATTTGACTGTCGCTTTTTTGATATCCCTGCCCATTAAATTTGATTTCTTCTTCCTCCATATTTAATATTCTTGTTAGAGCAATCTGGATCTGTCCTGCTGTCGGATCATATGTAAACTCAGATTATCAGGACAATCTAATTTGTATAAAGCTTTGCAAATTTTGTTATCCTTCTAATTTGAATATGGTACATATTTGACCATGGAGTTCAGGCAGCATCCGAGGAGCAGGAAAATCGATGTTTCAGGCAAAAGCTCTTCATCAGGAATAGAGGCAGGTGCCTGCAGAGTGGAGAGAGAAATGAGAGGGGGGAGGGGTAGGGGGGGAGAAAATAACATAGAGTAGTTGCAATGGGAGAGGGATGCCCTGAGATTCTTGTAGAGAGAGGAGGAAAACCTCTTCAAGGCAGGCATCCTTGCAAGAGGATTCGCAGTAGGGTTAAAATCAATGAGGTAAAAACAATGACTGCAGATGCTGGAAACCAGAAACCAGATGCTGCCTGAACTGCTGTGCTTTTCTAGCACCACTCTAATCCAGAATCTGGTTTCCAGCATCTGCAGTCATTGTTTTTACCTCATTGATTTTAACCCTACTGCGAATCCTCTTGCAAGGATGCCTGCCTTGAAGAAGTTTTCCTCCTCTGTCTACAAGAATCTCAGGGAGTCCCTCTCCCACTGCAACTCCCAGGTCATTTCCTCTGCCCTGAAGCTACTTACGCTGTTTTCTCCCCACCCCCACCCTCCTCTCATTTATCTCTCCACCCTTCAGGCACTCTGCCTCTATTCCTGATGAAGGGCTTTTGCCCAAAGCGTCGATTTTCCTGCTCCTCGGATGCTGTCTGTTTCCAGCACCACTCTAATCCAGAATCTGGTTTCCAGCATCTGCAGTCATTGTTCTTACCAACATATTTGACCATATTTGTATGGTACAATTTTTTTAGCACTTTAATCGGTTAGTTCTGACTGAAAACAAAAATTGGTTGCTATGTCTCTGCATCCACCTTCTCATCCAATTCCCACTCCCCTGAGCCTTTTAACATCTCCAAATCTTTAAGCATCCCACTGTTTTCTTGGCCCTACAGAAAAGTTTCACTCATCTCTGTACACCTGAGTTGTCCCTTCACTCCCACCTCTCAAAATCTTTTAACCTCTCATATGCTCTGTCTGGCTTTAAAACTTACTCTTTTTTTAAAAAGTTAGTTGGCCCCACACACACTCCACAATCAAATTAGTAAGAGTGAAAAGGATGACTATTTTAACATTCAAAAGCTGTTTCAAGGAAGATATAGATTTTTACACGATAAACTAATTTGTTTTGTGGATTTTTTGGAAATTATTATGCAGGCTGCTTGCATGAACTCTTATTGCCATCTCACAAAAGATGAGCAAATCTCTTCTGGGCAAAAGTGAGGACTGTAGATGCTGGAGATTAGAGTTGAGAGTGTTGTGCTGAAAAAGCACAGCAGGTCAGGCAGCATTCTAGGAGCAGGAGAGTTGACGCTTTGGGCAAAAGCCCTTCATCAGAAATGATGAAGGGCTTTTGCCCAAAACGTTGACTCTCCAGCTCCTCGGATGCTGCCTGATCTGCTGTGCTTTTTCAGCACCACACTCTGCAAATCTCTTCTGCTGACATCACAAATCTACATTGCTCTAAGTATTGATCTTCTGACCTTGGAAGTTGCGGAAAAGTTACACCTGCACTCATGACATTGTTTTTCTAATCATAAACGTTCAGAGATAAATATAAAATAGCCTCAATTCATCCATTTGCATCATCTCAGGATTTATGTAGTCTCTTTAATAGGATTTATGTAGTCTCTTTAATGTCTGTAATCAGTCTGTTTTGTTTGGAAAGATGCGTTCATTTCTTTCCTTTGGAGTAAGCATTCCAATTAAATAGTTCAGCAGCAGCTTTTATGAGTTTAATAATAACAAATCTTATTTATTCTCACACACTTACCCTGAAATAAAGCATACTGAATCTGAAGCTAGTTAGCAGCATTGCTGATATTCGTGTCTTCAAGTATTTAGACAGACAGATTGTCATCTGACATTATATTATTTCTTTATAGGAAACACAGAACTAAGCATTTTTAAAAAGTGCAAGAAGTAACAGAATCAGCTATTGCTCAGGCGAAGTTTTTAAAAGAGCAATGACCCATTGCCAGCTTTGAATTAATCTGACAGATCTATTTCACTCCTTCTTCAACTTGAAGCTGTGGAAGAATTCCATGCAGGTATTCACTCCATTTGCTGTAAGATCAGAAGCAAGAGGTGTAGGAGTAGGCTGATCAACACCACAAGCCTGCTCCACCATTCAATAGGATCATGATTGATCCAACATTCCTTACATTCATATTCCTGCCTTTTCCCAAGAATCCTTGTTTCCCCTACTGATCCAAAATCTATCTCAGCCTTAAATACACACAAGGACTCTGTCCCCACAGCTCTCTGTGGCAAGGATTTCCAAATACTCAACCCTCAGAGAGAACAAATTTTTCCCTCTTTCAGCCTTAAATTGATGCCCCTTAGTTCTGAGACAATGCTGTCTGGTTCTAGACTCTCCCATTACAATAAACATCGTATGCTATGTTATTTGGTTTTACGAAAAGCAGACTGAAGCACTGGAACATTTCACTAAGATCTTACTATCTCTACGAACAGTATAAGCGAATTCCATTGCACTGTAAATTTTCACAATCATTAAAGTTGTCATTCATTGTCCCTGAGAGTATAGGTACTCCTGTTCAACAACAGTGCTGTGAGGTTCCAGGATTTTAATGCAGCAAACAGCTAATCAGCAATGAAGTGGATAAGATGTCACATGACTTTGAGGGGACAATCAGTAGTGTTGCACGAGTGACAATTAAACATGGCACTTAATCGAATAACTAAAAACTAAAGTTACCAACGTCTTCTCATTGATATTATTTGATGATATTTTCATTTTCAAAAATTCTTTAATGGGAATTGGACATCAACTGCCTATCTCTAGTTGCCCTAATAATGGCACAACCCCAATTGCAGTCCATTTGTTGTCGGTGCACCCATAGCAGTGAATTCCTTGATTTTGACCCACAATAGTAAAGGAACAGCAATATGTTTCCAAGTCAGGATGGTTGTGACTTGGAGGGGAATTTGCAGGTGGTGCCTTTATCCTTTAAGATGTTTGAGGATACTGTCAAAGGAATCTTGGTGAGTTGCTGCAGAGCATTTGTAGATTGTGCAGACTGCTGCCACTGCACATCTGAGGTAGGGCGTGTGAATGTTTAGCGTGGTGAATGGGTGCCAAACAGGTATGGTGTTGTGGAGGTTCTTAAATGTTGTTTGGTCCACACACAATTCATTACTCTCCCAACTTGAGCTTTGTAAACATTGGACAAGCTTTGGGATGAGATGAGTTACACATCTCAGAATTCCCATCCTCTGGCCTTAACCACAGAATGTATATAGCTAGTCCAGTTCAGGTTCTGGTCAATGGTAACTGGCAGCATGTTGATTGTTGAGAACTCAGTGATGACACTGCCAATGAATGTCAAAGTCAGCTCTTTGTTGGCAATGGCCATTACATGGCACTTGTGTATTATGGATGTTAAACTGAGTGAGATTATATTGTACTTTCTCTCCTGCTCAGAATCTATTGAAACAAGTAATACAGAATTTGTTCTGGCAGAACTCACTTTTGTATTGAACATCTTTTCCTTTGACTCCTCTCTCTTATGCAAATAAAATATTTTGTTAAATTTCTAAAAGACTTTGCTAAGTATCTGTCTGGGTCTATATAGGAAATGTTATAAGAACATATATAGCTACCTTTCATGGGATGCATAGGCTGCTTTATCTTGACTTTTTTAAACTGCATTGGTGACAGTAAGAATATGAGAAATGGGAGCAGGAGTATCCTGGTGGGTGCCTAGAATGTGTTGCCAGCTTGGATTTGGCAGTGGAGGAGTCCCAGGACTTGCATGTCCTTGGCACAGTGGGAGAGGGAATTGAAGTGTTCAGCCACAGGACAGTGGGGTTGTTTGGTGCAAGTGTCCCAGAGATGTTCCCTGAAATGTTCCATGAGTTGGCGTCCTGTCTCCCCAATATAGAGGAAACCACATCAAGAGCAACAGACAGTAAATGAGTTATTTGGATGTGCAGGAGAATCTCTGCCAAATCCAAGCCACCCAACGCCTGGAGGAAGAATGCCTCATCTTCCACCTTAGGACCCTTCAATCACAAAATCAATGTTGACTTCACCAGTTTCGTCATCTCTCCTCCCCCCCACCTCATTGCAGATCCAACCCTGCACCTCAGCACTCCTTCTTGAGCTGTCCTACCCGTTTATCTTCCTTCTCACTGATCTGCTTCATCTTCCCCATTGACCTATCACTATCACCCCTTACCTGCATCTACCTATTGCTTTCCCAGCTTCATCCCTTCCAGCCCCACCCCCTCCCTCACCTCTCCACCTTCCCCACCTCCCCCCCCCCGCAATTTTACATGGTAAACTCTTGTGTGATACATTGTTGAAAGTCTTCACAAAGTCCAAATAAACCACATCCCCCTCAACAACTGTACTAGTTACATCCTTGAAGAATTCCAGTAGGTTTCTCAAGCATGATTTCTTTTTCATTAATCCATGCTGACTGTGTCTAATCCTGCCATTGTTTTCCAAATGCTCAGTTATTAAATCTTAGATAATGGGCTCCAGCACTTTTCCCACGATGACATCAGGCTTTTATTCCCAGTTTTCTCTCTACCTCCCGTTAAATGTTGATTGTACTGTACAATGTAATTATAACGGATGCTAATGTAACCAATATTGTTGACTATTAAATTTGCCTTTCAGATCTGAGATGTTGGCCAGCCAGCAATGCCCACATCCCAGAAAATGAATAAATAAATAAAGAGGTAACTACTGAATAACTAGTGAATGTTCTAACCTTGTATATATGTAATGAAAATGCATTAGCTGTGACCTTACCAACCTGTGGAATATGTGTTTAGAGGGATTTTTTTTGCATACTCACATTTATTTTGAAAAAAAACTTTTTTTTTAAATTAAGGTGTGCTTCTTATCTTGTGCCAATTTAAATATTAGGTGGTCTAGGAAATTACTTTTTTTCCGTGTTGTAGTTTTAGCTTTAAAGGTTGGTCAATAGTTGAGAATATTGATGAATCTTTCCAATTATGCCTTGCTGTGAGTCCAAACACACCATACGCCAACTCAAATACATATGGTATTGTCATCCTATATCGCTTCATAAATGAGTTTGTGAAAGTCAAAAGGAAAAACTCAAAATCAAGAAATATCCTCCAGAAGTTATGTAGAATGCCTTGAGAAAATCTTAAGAAGAACATGCAAAACAAAAATTTGACAGAGGACCAGGTTCAAAGGAACAATGCTGGTAACATAATATGAATGACCAATTGGGTGTACTTGTCTGACAAAGCTATGGTTGTCAAGTAAAATATAGTACAAAATCCAAGAGGTTTTGTTAAAATTGCTCATGGCTCAGGTCCTCACACAGAGATTATTACTTTTCTGTCTGCCTTTCAATTTAGATTTAAGCTGCTTATACTCCTTCAGTAGAAACTCTTTCTTAGCACAACCTACGTCAATTGTATCTATATGAAAAACTGGATCCTTTCACAACCCACTCCAAGTTCCTCCCCATCTCCAAGTAGATGAACTTTCACCCTGGCACAGGTCAAGCAACACAGCCTTTGGACTTCATTGAGAGAACGGTCTCTATCCTCCTAACTGTGTTTGATGTTCTAATACTGTATTTCTTTAACAACCCCAGATTGAATGGTCCTTTCATCACAGTGCTGCAATCATTGCTGTCAAACACAAAACTACAAGAATATTAAATCTATTGGACAAATGCAAGGGTTGAAGCTCCTTCACTTTTGCATTCTCCATGTCTATGCCTGCGAACTTACGGTGACACCTATCTGACAAGGATTATGAAACAAATCTGAAGAACCTAATATAAGGGATTCAACTGTCTCCTGCAGCAAAGTATCCAGGTAACATCCACCTTCCTCAAGCATCGCCATGTCTGAAACTTAGATTCTCATTTATCAGCTCTGAGCTGAAGGTCCACAAGCTGCAAATACTTATTGCAAATGTAACCACTATGGATCTCACAGTACCCCCTAATTGTAACAACTGAAACATATCACTGCTCTCTTATCTCCTATTGACCTCCCTCTGACTACTGCTGCCATTCTTCTATGCTCCCTGGTGGTTCCATTTTATTCTGGTATTGGTGCCACTTCCTGTTTCAAATTCTCACCCTTGGCCTACTTTAAATTCTCTATGTTCATTTCTGAGTGAGACTGTCAACTGCAATCTACTTTAAACCCATTGGAAGGAAATGAAATTAAAGGCCCTGTACATGAATACACACTAATTCACTAAAAAGGGATGAATAGATGACACATATAGACTTAATTACATATGGTTGATAGCTATTTCAGAGAAACAGTTGGAAGAGGACAAATGCTGAGAACATAATATTCAAGACTATGTTTTGTAGCCATGTGGGCTTCAATGGCTGGGCCAGAATTTATTGGTCTGCCTTATTTGTCCTTGAGAAGGTGGTAGTGAGCTGTGTTCCTGAATCTCTCAGCAACAGTGAAGGAACAGTGATATATTTCCAAGTCAGGATGGTGAGTGGCTTAAAGGTGTTGATGTTCCTATATATCTGCTGTCTTTGCCCTTCCAGATGGACGTGGTTGTGTGTTTGGAAGGTGATGTGTAAGGAACCTTGGTGAATTTCTGCAGCAGATTTCAAGTGTCAGTGGTGGATAGAGTGGGTAGGGTAGAACACAGAAAAGGAGTAGATTTACTGCATAGATTAGATTAGATTCCCTACAGTATGGAATACAGTACAGTATAGGAGCAGCAGTGAGACTGCTCTCTTCACCTATTAACCATTTGCCTGATTAATCAATATTTTAAGTGTCTAAATGCCTTTAATGTTAAGAAGAAACAAATGGTGGCTATTAGTTGACTGAGCACATACATATGGTGAGCATCTGTTAACACTGAGTGTGAAATGGGAGGGCTAAGCCTGAGAAAGTCACAAAACTCTCCATAAAGACAATATATATGTATCTTCATTTGAATCTCCCAAGTAGGTTGAATTCTTTTGACATTGCAAATTGAATCACATATAACATTTGGGAAGTGTTGTTACAGTTGTACTGAGTTTGGTTAGATTACATTTAGTGTACTATGCCACAGTTTTGGTTTTCTGACTTAAAATAGAATACAATTGCTTAAGAAGCTGTTCAGAGAAGATTGATTTGATGAATTGCTGGGAGGAAGGGTTAGCCTATGAGGAAAGGTTGTGCAATATTAGGACGATACCTATTAGAGCTTAGAAAGATGAGAGAATATTTTATTGAAACATTATAGAATCCTAAGAAAATTTGTCTGGTGTATGCTGAGAGGAAGTTTCTCCTTGTGAAGTAGTCTAGCTTTAGGGACCAAGTTTAAAAATTGGTGGTCTCCCATTTAAGATTGAGATGGTCAGAATGGTTTCTCTCATTGTGTTGTTTAGTCTGTAGAATTTTCTTCACAGAGAGCAGTGGAGGTTAAGTCAATAAATATATTCAAAGTGGAGTTAGCCAGATTGTGGTTGACAAAAGGGTTTGGGAGATGATTGGAAACTAGAGGTGAAGCCACAATTCAGATCAGCATACTCTGACTGAATGGCAGAGTCTACCTGAGAGGCCAAGTGGCCTAATCTTAGATCCCATAACAATCTTGGCGATAATTTTACAATATTTTTTCCCACATTGCTTCTTGTTCAGGCTTTATTCCATTGTCCTATTTTTATCATTCTGTCACATCAGATCTGACATTGCAACCTTTCATATCGGGGCTTCCAACATTGGAAAGACTAAACATTGATTCCTTTGCTCAGTTCAATTCACAAAGATGATCCTGAGCTTACACTCACTTGTTGATTTGATTTTCTGTTCAACACCTACTCTGGCCTTTCTAACATGGGCATCCCAGCCTACTTCAATGAAGTTTAATATAAACTCAAGGAATAGCACCTCATCTTTGTTAGGATAATTGACTACCATCTAGACTTAACGTCAAGTTCCACAATTTCAGATCATAAATCCTACTTAAACAGTAGCTGTCAATAATGATTAAGCTGTTGCTATTCACACCTCCTCTAGATGCATCTTAGCTTTTCTATTTGTTCTCCATTATTCTCTATTTCTCTCTTTGTTCCATTGTTATTCCCCTTTTCCTTCCAAAATCTTTCCTTTTGTCACTTAATGAATCCTGCCTCGTCTTCTATTTTCTTCCACACCTCCATCAATACACTATTATTTTGCTGTCTGGCCATGCTTGCTTACATTTTCTAGTTCTGATCAAAAGTCACCAGCCTGCAACATTAATCGTTTCATTCTCCACAGAAATTCCCCAACCAGGTGACGATGGTAGATTTCCTTCCTTGTGAACCTGATAGGTTTTTTTTCTGGCAATTGACAATGATTTTCCTGGTCATCAGTGGATGCTTTATTCCAGATTTGTTTTATTGAGTTCAGATTCTAACTCTGCAGTTGGATTTGAACCTGGGTCCACAGAATATTAGTTGAATTCTGGATTAATAGAATCCAGGCCACTGCCTTCCCTTAATTTTGTTATATATTTTGCTGAATATTAATATCGTTAAATTGAAACAATGAAAGCAAGTGTGGTACTGGAAAAACTCAGCCGGTCAGGCAACATCTGTGGAGCAGGAGAATCGATGTTTTGAGCATAAGATCTTCATCAGAAATTCCTGACCGGCTGTGTTTTTCCAGCATCACACTTATTGACTTCGAAACAAAGTAAACCTAGTCTGTTTTATACTTTCATTTAAAAAAGCTATCAGGCTATATGTATGGTTCAAGCTGAGCTGACCTATTTTATAAAATAATTTGTACAGTGTATTTTCACTGACCGTTTTCTTTATCTTCTGAATTAGCAGGGAAACATTTTGCCTGCCATTTCTTGAAATGTATTATGCAAAACACAAACTGGTGCTGAATGACAAGAGCAATAAATTATTTTCCATAATTCTAACACTGCAACAAACAAAATAATTCAAACCTTACTATGTTTCCATGTGAGTGTTGAAAGGGTAAAAAGGGTAAAAAAAAATCCCGGAGTTTCCAAAACCTCAGATGTAGAAGAAACAATACATTGCATAAACTTTTTAAGTAGTATTTCAGATTGAATTTTCATCAGGCTGGAAAAAAAATGAAAATCACTTCAACCAGCTAAGACCCAGAGATAATTTTCTGTTGGAAGTTAATCAGTAGATTCATGCCAAATCTAATGATTCATTATGCGCTCTTGCAACGTAGTGGGCAACATTTTATTTTCAATAGAATGAGTGGAAAATTACAGAGGCAGGTTGCTAAAGTGTCATTAACCAAGTGGTGTAAGATCTAATGGGAATATATAAAAGACAAGTCAGCAATGAACAGTTCAAAGTTCAAGGGAAGACACCTTAAAGGTGTTGTATTGTGGAATGTAAATTAGATTTCGAATCTAATAACTTGTAAATTTCAATTACTAGTTTGAATTGTAAAATGCTACATCAGTATTATAAGAAACAACATACACAATGCTTTTTCAGTAATAATTTTAAGTTTCATTATTATAACATCAGTCCATTATTGAATCAGCGTAGGTGAGACACCCACTCAATGTTTTGAACATGCCTAAACACAAACACAGAGTGCATGATAAATTAATGTACTTTCACTTAAGTGTGATTCCTGAATGAGAAAAGTAACAACTTACTGCTTTCTGCCCAAGGGAGCTGCTGTCATCAATCGAGTTAGAACAGAAAATCCAAAGCTGTGGTACCGAAAACTAATAAAGAGTAAATAAGCAAGAAGCCAGACTCTGTCAGGCCTCTGGGCTGCCTTCAACTATGAGAAATTCATGCTCATACACGCTTGCCTAGATTTTAGGAACCTAGTTAAGATTCCAGCCAATCACTGTATTTCATATAACACGTCTAACTGGCTGTGTCAAGCTCAGAAAGCTGCTATGGAAATAATGCCCAGAGAGATTTCACCTAACTCATTTTTTTTCATTGTGCATAGTGGTGAAACCTGAACACTTCCTTTGTTATACTTACTTGTATTTTAAAAGGCACAGTGCCTTTGTCACTAATTGTAATCTTTGTATGTTTGTTGGACATTTTCCAACATAATAGACCGTGCCCCATCCAAACAATCTATTAGACAAATTATGTAATGAAACACCCTCTTTCAAAATAATGTTGACATGAGCCTGCTCCAACTTCTATGTTGAACAACATCTGTCAGGTTAATATCACCCAATTCTGGTCCACTTTTGATAGTGTTGCTTACTCCCATGTTTTTGGTCTAAACCACAGTTACAATATAGCTGAGATTTCAATCTCATTGTCTAGTCATGGTGTTGCGTGAAAGATTGTAGAACCAAAGCAGGCATTCCAAACCCAGTCTCCTCATGAGATCTACAACATCTCAAAAAATACATTGCAAACCTGAGCGCCATGCAAAAAGGCCAAAATCCTGGAAGCATAAATGAGGGAGTTGGATGTGCATTTTGGAAAGTACAGAAGCTTGCAGGTCAGGCTTTCTTGAATATGCAAACACTCAGTATCACGGGTTGAAATTCTGCCAATGAGGTTGGGAATCAGGAACAGTACCTTCTCCAGGTCCTGAACCTGCTCGTGGAGGGAAAATAATTGCTGACCAGAGATTGTGATGGGATCGTCCATTAATTGTCATGGATATGACTTCTTTGTCCATTTAAAGGGAATGGGGAGGTTTCAAAGCTAGAGGACTGTCAGAGACCATCTCATCTAACAAGAACAGCTAGCTGCAATGCAGGGTAAAGTAAGTGAGAGAGTATTTCAACCTTATAAGAAAATCAAATGAAAAGCAAAGAAAGAAGCCAGACTACCACGCCACTGTGGATGGGAATTTCTCCAAAGGCCTTAGTAACACTGCATGCTGCTGAGGGCCCACCTGCAGGTCACTGAACAGCTCTCCATTGTGTCAGAAAACTGGGGTAACTGGACAATTCCAGATGGTGCCCATCAAGGCTCTTAGTGAAGTTAGTTGACAGTGGGTGTGAAGGAACACCTTGCCAGACGGAGAACCTGCCCTTCCTAAAATGGCCTGCGCTGGCAACACTGTTGAAAAACCAGCATACCAGCCAGCACCAGTATTTTTATGCTCTATCCATCTCTATTCTCAACCTTGTTGGGGCCTAAAGCCATATTGGATGTGTTTGGTAAAAAGAGCAAAGAGTCCACTGAAGAATGAATGACTAGGGAAGTGCTAAATCGTCCTCTCTGAAAACATCTAATAGCCTTTTTTGTTAGGGTACCATATTTAATTACTTTTGCAACAGAAGTCCGTATTGTCTTCAGGGATTCTGACTAAGTGTTGGGCCTGGAACATCAAAATTCAAGTGATAAGCTACGGTCATCTGCTGCTGATCCTCTCCACCAACAAAGAGGTGAAGTTAGTATGAATTCCAACTTCACCCTCTTTTTTGCAAACTATCTTGTCGCGGATGGGTACAGAACATAGCCCTTACAAGGCTGAGTGACAATTTCTACTTGAGACTGGATTCAGTTATAAACAGTACAGTGGGAGAATGTTGAATGAGTCACAAATCATCTGATCTTTCAGTTTGTTAAATGTTGCAAGCCAATAGATTAAAGTGCAAGAAATACAATAATTTCTGCCCCAAAATCTGCAGAAGAGTCACTTCTCTATGAATTAAATTTCCAGTTTTACTCATTTAGGTAGTCTATTGGGACGGATTCCATGCTCCTTACATACTCATAGAATCATAAAATCATAGACATCCATGTAGAAATAGGCCATTCGGTCCATCAGATCCACACCGACCTGGTGAAGATCATCCTACCCAGATCCACTCCCCTAGACTATCCCTGTAATCCAGTATTTCCCCTGGCTAACCTATCTAGCCTGAACATCCCTGGACACTATGGACAATTTAGCATGACCAATCCACCTAACCTGCACATCCTTGGATGTTCCAGGTGGTATTATTACATTGATGTTATAAGGCCTGTCAGTGCAAAAGCCAAAAAATATCTGATGTTGAAGCTTATGCTGCAGTGTCATGTAAATCTCTAAAAGTTGCCTTTACTAGGTGGGAAGAACAACAGGTAAGTCCCTGTTTCATGCTGAAAGGTGAATAATTGAGGGAAGTGCATTTTGACAGTTTTTAAGTTTGATACAGTTATATATGTTCTGCTGATTCAGATATCTGAATCAGAATATTGGGCTTTCTTCCAGGACAGGAGGGATATGTATAAGAAGGAAGAGTTGCACATAAACAGAGAGGGGGCATCAAAATTTTTGCAGGGAGATTTGCTCCTGCCATTCAGGTAGGTTTAACCTAATGTGACAGGGCACAGGAACCAAAGCCTGCGGAGTGATTGAGGAGAAGGTCAACATTAAGTCAAATAGGTCCAATGGGAAGAGCAGGCATGGCCAGGTTAAGGAACATAGTAGGACTGGTGGTCTATAGTGTATTTATTTTAATGCAATGAGTATGACAGGTAAAGCAAACTAGCTTCAAGCATGGATTAGTACGTGGGACTATGATGTAGTAGCCATTACAGACACTTGGTTGAGAAAAGGGCTGGATTGGCAGCTCCACATTCTGGGGTGTAGATGTTTCATGTATGATAGGGAACGGTGTAATAAGTGGTGGGGTAGTTGCATTACTGATTAAGGAAAATGTCAAAGCTGTACTAAGGAAGAATATCTTGGAGAGGTCATCCATCCAGGCAATATGGTAGAACTCAGGAGTTCGAAAAGAGCAATCAGTATGATGAGGTCATACTATATGGCTCCCAATAGTCAGGGAAGATAGAAGAACAGGCTTGTAAGCTGATCATGGAAAGATGTAAAAATTACAGAGTTGTTGTAGTGGGTGATTTTAACTTTTCTAACTGGAACTCCCTTAGTGCCAGGGGCTTAGATGGGAAAGAACTTGTTAGGTACATCGAGGAGGGTTTTTTGAACAATGTGTAAATAATCCGAGTAAAGAAGGAGCTGTATTAGATCTGTACTCAGAGGAATGAGACTGGCCAAGTGATTGAAGTTTCAGTGAGAGACCATTTTCGGAACAGGGATTATAATTCCATAAATTTTAAAATTGTTCTGGATAAGGATAAGACTGGTGCTCAAATAAAAGTATTAAATTATGCAAAGGCTAATTACAGCAGTATTAGGCAGGAACTGGAGAAATTAGATCAATGTTGGCTGTTGGAGGGTAAATCTGCATCTGACATGTAGGAATCTTTTAAAAATTGATCAGAGTTCAGGACCAGTATGAAGATAAGACTGACAAGCATTAGGAGCCCTGGATGATGAGAGATATTGGAAGTTTTGTCGAAAAGAAGGAAGCATATGTAGAGTTTCAGAAGCTGAAATGAGACAAGACTCTTGAGGAATATAAAGGAAGCAGGAAAGAACTTTAAAAAGAAACTATGAGGACTAAAAGGGGGCATGAAATGTCCTTGGCAGGTAGGATTAACGTGAATCCCAAGATATATATATTAGAAGCAAGAGGCTATCTAGTGAAAGGATAGGTCCACTCAAGGACAAAGGAGGGAGCCAGAGAAAGTGGGTGAGACCCTTGATGATCCTTCATACTTTGCATCAGTATTCACTAAGGAGAAAGACATGGATGATGGGAAGACAAGGGATGGGTATGTTGACATTCTGGGGCATGTCAATATTAAGAAGTTAAAAATCACACAACACTAGGTTATAGGAAATTAGTTGGAAATAAGCCTGTGGACTATAACCTGTTGTTGTGTGATTTTTAACTTTGTCCATCCCAGTCCAACACCAGCACCTCCTCGTCATAAGAAGGAGGAAATATTGTGCATCCTGAAAAACATTAAAGTAACTTAGTCCCCAGGGCCGGTTCCAGGATACTGAGGCAGTCAGGTAGGAGATTGCTGGGGCCTTGACAGAGATCTTCGTATTTTTTTTTCACAGGTGAAGTCCCAGAAGACTAGAAAATAGCCAACATTGTTGCTTTGCTTAAGATGAACAACAAGGATAGTCTAGGAAATTATAGGCAAGTGAGCCTTAAATCGGCGGTAGACAAATTATTGGAGAAGATTCTTAGGGACAGGATTTACACGTATTTGATGAAGAATGGACTTATTGAGGGATAGTCAGCATGGCTTTAAGTACGGGAGGTCTTATCTCATAAATTTGATTGAGTTTTTGACAAAGTGACAGAGATGATTAAGGGTAGGGCAGTGGATGTTGTCTAATGGACATTACTGAAGCATTTGACAAGGTCCCTCGTGGTAGATTGGTGCAGAACATTATAGAGTCATGGAGATGTACAACTCATCCATGCCAACTAGATATCCTAAATGAATCTTGAACCATTTTCCAGCATTTGGCCCATATCCCTTGAAACCCCTCCTATTCATATACCCATCAAGGTGCCTTTTAAATGCTGTAATTGTACAAGCCTCCACCACTTCCTTCGACAGCTCATTCCATACATGTGCCTCACTCTGCATGAAAAAGTTTCCCCTTAGGTCTATTTTAAATTTTTCCCCCCTCATCCTAAACCTGTACCCTCTAGTCTTTGACTCTCCTACCCTGGGAAAAGAAACTTGTCTATTCACACTATCCATGCCCCTCATGATTTTATAAATGTCCATAAGACCACCCCTCAGCCTCCAGATCTCCAGGGAAAACAGCTCCAGCCTATTCAGCCTCTTCCTTTAGCTCAAAGTCTCCAACCCTGAAAACATCCTTGTAAATCTTTTCTGAACCCTCTTTTAAACTTCACAACATCTTTCCTGTAACAGGCAGACTAGAATTGCACGCTGTATTCCAAAACCGGCTTAATGTCCTGTACAGCTGCAACATGACCTCCCAACTCCTATATTCAATGCACTGACCAATAATGGCAAGCATACCAAACCCCTTCTTCACTATCCTGTTTACCTGTGACTTCACTTTGAAGGAATTATGAACTAGCACTCCAAGATCTCTTTGTTCAGCAACACTCCCCAGGATCTTACCATTAAGTGTATAAGTCCTGCCCTCATTTGCCTGACCAAAATGCAGCACCTTGCATTTATCTAAATTAAATTCCACCTGCTATTCCTCAGCCCATTGACGCATCTGATCAAAATCCCATTGTAATCTGAGGTAACCTTCTTCACTATCCACTACACCTCCAATTTTGGTGTCACCTGCAAACTTACTAACCGTATCTCCTATGTTCACATCCAAATTATTTATATAAATAATGAAAAGCAGTGGATCCTGCACCAATCCTTGTGGCACATCACTGGTCACAGGTTTCTAGTCTGAAAAGCAACCCTCCACCCTCTGTTTTCTACCTTTGAGTCAGTTCTATATCCAAATGGCTGTTACTCCCCGTATTCCATGAGATCTAACCTTGCTAACTAGTCTCCCATGGGGAACTTGTTGAACGCCTTACTGAAGTCCATATAGATCATGTCCACCACTTTGTCCTCATCACTTCTCTTTGTTACCTTTTCAAAAATCTCAATCAGGTTTGTGAGACATGATTTCCCACACAGAAAGCCATGTTGACTATCTCTAATCAGTCCTTCCTTTTCCAAAATACACGTAAATCCTGTCCCTCAGGATTCTCTCCAACAACTTGCCCACCACCCCTGTAAGGAAACACCACAATTCCAGAGTGTCTCCTTACTATCTTTCTCAAATTAAGTCACGTGGGATCCATAATGAGTTGGTCAGATGGATACAGAATTAGCTTGGTCATAGAAGGCAAAGGGTAATTGTGGAGGGGTGTTTTCTGACCAGAGGTCTGTGATTAGTGGTGTTCCACAAGGATCACTGCAGGGATCTCTGTTATTTGTAATATTGTATAGTAAATAATTTGGATGAAAATGTAGGTGATCTGATTAGTAAGTTTGCCGATGACATGAAAATTGATGGAGTTGTGGTTAGTGAAGAAGGTTGTCAAAGGATATAGCGGAATATAGATCAGTTGGAAATTTGGGCAGATAAATGGCGAACGCGATTTAATCCAGACAAATGTGAGGTAATGCATTTTGATAGTTCAAATGCAAGAGGAAAGTATATAGTAAATGGCAAGACCATTAGGAACATTGATATACAGAGAGATCTTAGGTTACAGATTCATAACTCCCAGAAAGTGGCAACACAAATGAATAAGGTTGTAAAGAAGGCATACAGCATGCTTGCCTTCAACTATCGGGACATTGAGTATGAAAATTGGCAAGACATCGCAGCTGTGTAAAACTTTAGTTAGGCCACATTTGGAGTATTTTGTGCAGTTTTGGTTGCCACACTAGGAAGTTTGCAGAGACTTTGGAAAGGGTTCAAAAGCGGTTTACTCGGATGTTGGCTGGTTTGGAGAGCATTAGCTATATGGTGAGGTTAGACAAGCTTGGATTGTTTTCACAACAGCGTTGGAGGTTGAGGGGTAACCTGATGGATGCACATAAAATTATGAGAGGCTTGAATAGGATGGATACTCAGAGTATTTTGTCAAGGCTAGAAATGCCAAATACTAGGGAGCATAGGTTTAAGGTGTGAGGGAAAAAATTTAAATATAATGTGAGAGGCAATTTTTTCTATGCAGGGGGTTTTAGGTGCCTGGTACGGGCTGCCAGGGGAAGTGTAATATCAGATACAATAGCAATGTTTAAGAGGCTTTTAGTCAGAAACATAAACAGGCTAGGAGTAGAAGGATATGGACCATGGGCAGGCAGATGATCATAGTTTCAAATGGCATCATGGTTGGCACAGATGTGGTGAGCCACTGGGCATGTTGCCAACCTTAACCATTCAATATTCTATGTCTTTCAATGTTGCCCAGTTTTGAGTTTTTAAAAATCTTGCTCCTCCTCAAGATACTAGCATAAAAACTGAAGGCAGGACAATCCAGGTGATAACATTTATTGACTGTTGTAGTTCCTTTCGACAGCAGAGTTCAGTGACTTATTTTCTGCTGAGCAATAGGAAGATAGAGTAATTCACCAGGATTAGGTTGTAAGGCTCAAATAATTCATCAATAAATTTTGTTTTAAAGAGATCTCATCTTACAGATTTAAGGCATGATTGATATTTCTTCCATTTCACGCAAAACCTTCAATATTAACCTTACACTAGGAAGTTTGCAGAGACTTTGGTTAGAACCAGTCAAAACTGAATGGGAAAGCTTGATGAATTGTAAATCATAGTGGGAGCGAATAAATGTCTTTTTTTTTATTGAAGCTGGCAACTATGACTGGACATAAGTCAGGACATGATCGATCTGGTCCTGCTCCCAGACTCTTGTCTTTCGTCACTCACTCATCAGAGAGACCCTTGCACCTCCTTAGACCTTTCAATGTTGCCCAGTTTTGAGTTTTAAAAAATCTTGCTCCTCCTCAAGATACTAGCATAAAAACTGAAGGCAGGACAATCCAGGTGATAACATTTATTGACTGTTGTAGTTCCTATAGACAGCAGAGTTCAGTGACTTATTTTCTGCTGAGCAATAGGAAGATAGAGTAATTCACCAGGATTAGGTTGTAAGGCTCAAATAATTCATCAATAAATTTTGTTTTAAAGAGATCTCATCTTACAGATTTAAGGCATGATTGATATTTCTTCCATTTCACGCAAAACCTTCAATATTAACCTTACACTAGGAAGTTTGCAGAGACTTTGGTTAGAACCAGTCAAAACTGAATGGGAAAGCTTGATGAATTGTAAATCATAGTGGGAGCGAATAAATGTCTTTTTTTTTATTGAAGCTGGCAACTATGACTGGACATAAGTCAGGACATGATCGATCTGGTCCTGCTCCCAGACTCTTGTCTTTCGTCACTCACTCATCAGAGAGACCCTTGCACCTCCTTAGACCTTTCAATGTTGCCCAGTTTTGAGTTTTAAAAAATCTTGCTCCTCCTCAAGATACTAGCATAAAAACTGAAGGCAGGACAATCCAGGTGATAACATTTATTGACTGTTGTAGTTCCTATAGACAGCAGAGTTCAGTGACTTATTTTCTGCTGAGCCATAGGAAGATAGAGTAATTCACCAGGATTAGCTTGTAAGCTTGCTCACTGAACTGGTGCATTTGTTCTCAGGCTTTTTGTCACCATACTAGGTAACATCATCCGTGAACCTCCAGCAAAGTGTTGGTGCTCTGTCCTGCTTCTCGGTTTGTTGTGGTGGGCAATATCTTCTCCGGTTCTGTATCTGAGAGGTTGGTAAATGAGGTCTAAATCTATATGTTTGTTCATGGAGTCTGGTTTGAATGCCAGGCCTCTAGGAATTCCCACATGTGTCTTTGTTTAGCCTGTCCCAGGATGGATGTGTTGTCCCCGTCAAGCTAGTGTCCCTCTTTGTCATGTCTTTTGGTGGCTAGTTGGTACTCATGTGTCCTGGTAGCTAGTTTCCTGCCCATTTGTCCAAAGTAACACTTGTTGCAGTCTTTGCAGGTTATTTTGTACCTGACGTTCGTTCTGCTGGTTGTTGGTATGGTGTCCTTTAAATTCATCAGGCGCTGTTTCAGTGTGATTGAAGGTTTGTGAACTACCATGATACCTAGGGGCCAGAGTAGTCTGGTCGTCATTTCTGAGATGTCTTTGATGTATGGTAGGTTGGCTAGAGTCTCTGGGCATGCTGTGTCGTCCTGTTTAGGTCTGTTGTGCACAAACTGGCAGACTGTGCTTATCAGGTACTTGTTGTTTCTGAATTCATTGTATAGGTGTTTCTTCTCGGCTTCTCGTATTTCCTGGGTGCTGCAGTGTGTTGTGGCTCATTTAAATAATGTCCTGATGCAGCTCTGTTTGTGGGTGTTGGGATGATTGCTCCTGTAGTTGAGTATCTGGTCAGTGTGTGTGTGGCTTTCCTGTTGATGCTGATGGGCAACTGTCCATTGGCTTTTTGTTCTATTGTGACGTCTGGGAAGGGGAGTCTTTTGTTGTTCTCTTCCTCTTTGGTGAACTTTATACTGCTAAGGGTGTTGTTTATGTGCCAGTGGGTTTCTTGTAGTTTGTTGTGTTTCGTGATGACAAAGGTGTCATCCACATAGCGGATCCAAAGCTTGGCCTGGATCATGGGAAGGGCTGTTTGTTCTAACAACTGCATCACTGCTTCTGCTATAAGTCCCTGATATTGACGATCCCATAGGTGTCCCACTGATTTGTTTTCAGATCTTGTTGTTGAAGTGAAGTGGGTTGTGAGGCATGGTTCTAGTCATTTGAGGATGCTCATGGAGTTGGTGCTGTCAAGCGGTTGTGTCCTTGGTTCATCTCGCAGTGAGGCCAATACAACAAACATTACATTGGACAAACAGGCAGGAAGCTAGCTACCAGCCACTAACCAGCCACTAAAAGACATGACCAACTATCACTTGTATCCAAACACATAGTCAAAGAGAGACACCAGTTCAACTGGGACAATACATCCATCATAGGACAGGCTAAACACAGACATACACAGGAATTCCTAGAGGCCTGGCATTCAGACTGGAACTCCATCAGCAAACATATCGATTTGGACCCGATTTACCAACCTCTGAGAAAAAGAACCAGGAATGATATCATCCACCTTAACAGACCAAGGCACATAAATAGAAAGCAGGACAGAACACCAGCGCTTCAACAGGGGCTCACTGATGATGTTACCTAGCATAGTGATGAAATGTCTGAGAGCAAACCTGCCAGCTCAGGTACATCATGATCCACAATCTGAGCTACAAATCTTCTCAAAAATCTCATTCACCAGGATTATTAATTGCTCAATCTGAAAAAATCTACCACACATATGAAGATACCTACTGTCATATTTCAGCTTGCTAGCAGAGACTGAACCTTTGAATAGTCCCGTCCTTTAGCCAGACTTTGCAATCTCTCCAGTGAACTAAAGTTGTGAGCAGTGTTGACTCGAGAGGTGACTGCCTCTCCCATGATTCATCCCTTCAGATATGGGAGTATTATGTGTCTCTGACTTCTTTGAATATCAAAGAGACAAACGTCCTTGCAATCATTTGTCTGTTCATTTCATTTTCTCTGCTTTGTTTGATACCAAACTGGGATCCTAGCTATTTCAATTTAGCTTCACCTACCACCTTGTTTCTTTCCCATGCAGCACTTGCAAAGTTTCCATCAGCTCAAGGGAACTGACATCTTTGAGTGACCACTTCCCTGTTGTGGATATGTCCCTGTAAATTATCAGTCTCATGCCTTTGAGGGCTTGAACTCCCATGATTCTGTGCATCAATCATGTTGTTGCACTCTGTGCATAGTGCAGGCAGATTGTTCCTTACTTGCAGTGTGCAGTGAGAGGTGGACAGGGTTCTGAATATCCATTAAACTCTCCTCTCTTTGAGTTACACACAATTGACCGTGAACTGAGATTGCATTTTTTTTGTTAACCCAGTAACCAAATTAGTCAAAGATGTACAATTACTACTTTGATTCACACAGTACTACAAAAGGGTGGATTGTTCACTAAAAATACAGTTTTTTTGGCACATAGGGAAACAAATCCTTTTATGGTCCTGATTTGGCTAATAGAAGTTCTGCAGAAAGCGTAACGTGACATTTTATTAGGAGGCATTGGCATTACATACGAAAGGAAATATTGTGCAATGTTAGAAAATTTACCCTGTTCTAAGAGATATGTATCTTGGCATCTCCAAATAGCTTAGTTAGAAAGTATCTGTACAATTGAAGGGTGCAAATTAAGGAAAAATTAAATACTTTTCCAACTTAACTATCCTGGGCAGGTATAAAGTATTTCCAAGTCAGGTGTAAGATGACCAGATAAGCAATAGAGCAATTCTTGCTCAAATAGTGCATCTTAATCTGAATAGTAATCCCTATAACTCAAATCATTTTTTTTTTAATGTATTATTTATACAAAGTTAGGAGAAATTTTAGGCTATATGAGAATTAACACCACTAACACTCATTTTCCCTTGAGCCTTTAATATTTGTGGGCGGCACGGTGGTTAGCACTGCTACCTTACAGCGCCAGAGACTGGGGATCAATTCCCACCTCAGGTGACTGTCTGTGTGGAGTTTGCACATTCTCCCCCTGTCTGTGTGGGTTTCCTTCGGGTGCTCTGGTTTCCTCCCACAGTCCAAAAATGTGCAGGTCAGGTAAATTGGCCGTGCTAAATTGCCCGTAGTGTTAGGTGAAGGGGTAAATGTAGGGGAATGGGTGTGGGTGGGTTGCGCTTCGGCAGGTTAGCGTGGACTTGTTGGGCTGAAGGGCCTGTTTCCACATTGTAAGTCATCTAATAAATCATTTAGTCCATTAATTGCTGCCGGATTTGAACTCCAGTGCTTCTGTTATAACCAAGATAGGAGATGTGCGCTCTCTTTCTCTAGTTCCACGTCTCCACAGTCACAACATAAATGTAATTGTTTTACTCAATTCCCAATCTGGCCAATTGTGTGCTTTCTGAATATTAAAGTTAAAAGAAAAACAGCCATCAACTGGAATTTGTTAGAAATGTAGAAAATAGGAGCTGCCCTTCAAAATAGCCCTGCCATTCATTATGATCATAGCTGATCATCCCACTCAACAGCCTGTTCCTGTTTCTCTCCAACATCCTTTGAAACCTTTAGCCCCAAGTGCTACTCCTTTTGGAAATCACCCTTGATCGCTTTCTGTAGAAGTGAATTCAACAGGCTTACCACTCTCTGAGTGAAGAAATTTCTTCTCATCTCAGTATTCAATAGTTTACCAACCGTTGAGAATGTCTTTCTTGCATTTACCTTTCCTTGTCCTGTTCAAATTTTATTCGTTTCTTATTAATTCCAGCAAATTTAATCCTAACCAATTCAACCAATACATCGGTCCTGCCATCTCAAGAATCACAGAAAACCTTCACTGCACTCCATCTTCCCTTTGCCTTCATTGCCATGTTCTGCACATACATGCTTACCTTCAGTGACTTGTGTATGAGGACACCCAGATCTTGTTGTTCATTCGCCTCCCTCAATTTACAGTCATTTAGATAATAATCTGCTGATTTGTTTTTGCTCCCAAGTGGATAACCCTACATTTTCCCACATTATATTGCATCTCCTATGCACTTGCCCATTCATTCACCTTGTCAAAATCACACTGAAACATCTCAATTTCCTCCCCAACATTAATCTTCCCACTCAGCATTGTGTCATCTGCAAATATATAATGAACAGCTTGGATCCTAGTAATGATTCTTGCAGTACCCCACTACTCACTGCCCAGCATCTGGAAATTGATCCGTTTTTTGCTACTGTTTGTATCTGTCTGCCAGACAAGTTTTCTATTCACCTCAATAAGTTATCCCGTGTGCTTTAATTTTACATACTAATCTCTTATGTGGGCTTTTGTTAAAAGCTTTCTGAAAATCCTAATAAACCACATCAATTGGCTCCCCCTCATAATCCTTACGAGTTAATTCCTTGAAGAATTCCAGTAAATTTATCAAATATGATTTTTCTTTCATAAATCCTTGCCAACTCTGCCACTGTTTTCCAAATGTTCACATATTAACTATTTTATAATAGACTCTAGCACAAAACAATGAGTTTATTATGAAATAAGACTTATTATGTGAAGATGTAAATTGCTAAGCATCTTAGTTTGCAATATGCAAATATAAATGTTTATCTCCCTAAATAATCTAAAATGTGCACACAAACACCGGGTAAAAGATAAAAGATTGGATTTCACTCTGCTAATATCCATTTTTGAAAAGAAAACACTTTTGGCCAATAAGTCTTGGTTCCTGAAGGGAAAAACTATAGATTTTGGGCCGTCCTTTGAGCTTTTTTGAAAAATCCACAGACCATCAACAAAAATTATTAAATATGAAGCCATTGTACACTTTTTTTCATCACGGTTTCCCTTCACTTCTCCACTTGCTGTGACAGCTAACTCTGAAGTCTTTCTCAGTTTTTTTATAAATGTTTACACTTCACCCATAAAGGGCATGATGTCAGTGGAGAGAAATATTCTCTTGCAACCAATAGAAATAAAGAACAATGCCCATCTCGCACTTGCAAAATGTGAACCTGTCCCTTTCATGGCCTAGAAAATGGATGCCAGTTTCATGATTGAACTTGACCAGGACTTTTGTGTTTTTACACTGGGTTTGGGATCACCATGAAATATGCAAACTGCATTCGTTTGCAGGACTAGAGGCATGGAGGCATGCAGTAGAGACACTTTCACACCCCTCACCACCTTGGTTCTTAGAGATAACACCCCAGCCCCAATGATGATTTGAAGACCACCTAAACCTCACCCAACCCCATCCTCCATCCTCTATCCAGATTCCTTATGCCCCTGAGGCACTCCATGTAAGGCTATTCATCCACTTACCATTCTCGTCTTCAAGGGGCATGCAATAACAATGGGAATTCCTTTAAATGCACCTGTCAAAAAAACTAAACTACAACAATATGTTATGCCAATTTCATTCAACTAACAATTCTTCTGAGTAATTGTGCAAGGTGGTAATCTACCATTTAAACTGCTGAGCGGACACTTGTTTGTGATGTGCAGCATTTTTTGTGTCCCTCCGTGAGTGCGTAAGGGGTTTGCACTCAAGCCACAATAGTGGAGATTAACTGTACAGGGACCCTGGCCTCTCCTGAATCTGTTTAACAGGGACCACTCTTGCTAAATTAGTTTCACACTTATCATACAATAGACGTGGTGTGTCATAAGGAACTTCTTAGGGAATTCCTGTATTTCCCTTTCCTTGATACAAAGGATATGTGCCATGATTTTGTTTCATATAGACTGGATGAGATGTAATGTGGTCAGCAGTGGGTTGAACAGCTCATCATGGAGTGGTCATTGAGATGCAAAATGAATGGCCTCAATGAACTTGTGGGTTTTCATCTGCCATTGGATCATTGGAGGAGTGATGTTTGTGAGGACAGGAAGCCAGGGGAGGATTGTTGAGCAGAGGTTCCAGTTTTCACACTGTTGCCTTCAATTCCATGTCAATGAGATTTGTGTGTGATAAGCCATGTCAAACATGTACACATGCCGTGCTGCAGTGTATGATAAGGCAGGTGCTTATTTCTACGTACATTCATGTCACCAGAATGCCACGAAATGACAATTTCACAAAATGACAGTAATTAGCTATCACTTCTTAACATTCAACAGAATTATCATAACTTACTTCCTCAGGTTAACATCCTAGAACAAACCAACCTCAACAGCTCCATCAACAACCTTCCATCCAACACAAGTACAGAAGAGGAGATATTCATTGAGTTGAAGTTTTTCAAGCAATTAGCATTCACTGCAGATATGTGGAAAAAGTGAAGACTGCAGATGCTGGAAATCAGAGTTGAGAGTGTGGTGCTGGAAAAGCACAGCAGGTCAGGCAGCGTCTGAGGAGCAGGAGAATTGATGTTTCAGGTGTAAGCCCTTCATCAGGATGGACCTGATCATTCCTGACAAAGGGCTTATGCCCAAAATGTCGATTCTCCTGCTGCCTGGCCTACTGTGCTTTTCTAGCACCACACTGTCTTCACTGCAGATATGGTCAACATGGATCATATTAACATTCTCTTGCTTCCACATACTACAGCTGCAACACATCACCTGCCCAGTCATCTCTCTTCTCTTTGATTAAATAGTTTGGATGATAAATGTTTTCAAAGTGAATTTCCTGACTATACTCGTCAACTGTAAAAGTATCTCTTGATTTAAGCTACATTGTTTAAATACTGAAGAAGTACCCAGCAATCATCTAACTGTTTTCCTGTAGCATCACACCTTAGCTCTGACAGATAGGAAAAAGTTGAAGGAACTCTCTGCTCTTGGTTATTACCTCCTGCCGGTTGTACCCTCTTCACACAAGTCTGCTCTCTGTTACAAAAATTCTCTGGAAAAACTCAGCAGGTCTGACAGCATCTGTGAGAGAAAGCAGAATTAATGTTTCAGGTCCAGTGACCTTTCTTCAGAACTGTTTTTGGTTTTCTGCTTTCTGTGTGCTGGGCCTCCTGCTCTGCCATCAGTTTTTGTATCCAGTTACCTCTGTCCTTCTCCATATAGTCCACTCTCCGAGTTACATTTTCAGTTAAACAGTTTAAGTTAGTAGGGTACACAAGTATCACGATCATTTTAAGACTGATGCAATTTCCTTCTCTCCCACCACAATGATGCTAGTAAACAATAACATTTTGTTGTAATCCTTTATGCCACGGATTATTCTGGTGATAATTATATGAAATGTGTGAAACTTGTAACACGTTTTGATTCATTGTGCTGTGCTGCCTCACTGAGACGATTGTTCATTCTCATCCAACACTTCAGCCGGAATTTTGTCAGGCCTGCCACTGTCTCATGCATCCATTGGAGAATCAGCAGGGAACCCCTGTCAGTTCCATGAATGAGGCCCAATGGAACCAAATCTATTTCAGGCACTTCAGTGGTCCCTCTTGGGTCTTTCCTGCAAATTGCGTGGCCTTTAGAGAGATTGAGAATTCATGTGCACCCCCGCCCCCATCCCCCCACCCCACTGAAGTGCAGTGGGCTCAGGGATGATAGATGTCGATTGCTTCTTAATGTGTTGACTTCACCCCGTTGGTGGTCGAGAATCTCTCATCCAGTTTTGTCCATCATTTGACATCAGCAGGGAGGCATTGCATCACCATGAGATTGACAGGGTGTCTTCCCACCATTAAGCGGGCCCTGCAACCAATTTTCCCTTTGCATTAAAACCAACTCCTCATCATTTTCCCTTAAGCCAAAAATGAATCCTCGACTAATAACGGAGTCTATTGTGGGGAGAGATCGAGCCCTAATGGGGAAAACACAGTGTAGCGAGACTGCAGATCCATGCTTAAAGGATTACTGTAATTTGGAACTTTTAACCTTGTATCTTTTTTACTGCTTTAAACTGACAAGAAGTGTAATGTTGAACTTTTTACTTATTTCTTTATTTTTTCTACTTTTTAACCTAAGATTTTGTACCTAGGTACATTGTATCTAAGATGGTGCGATGAATGGCAATACTGTCCACTGTTCACTGTAGGCGGAAGTGAGTACTGCAGATGCTGGAGATTAGAGTCAAGATTAGGATGGTGCTGGAAAAGCACAGCAGGTCGGGCAGCTTCCGAGGAGCAGAAGAATCAATGTTTCAGACATAAGCTCTTCATCGGGAATGTGCCCGAAACGTCGATTCTCCCACTCCTTGTTGAACCACTACAACGGGGAAAGTGAGGAAGAGTGTGGTGCAGCCGGTCAGGCAGCATCGAGGAACACAGCAGGTCAGGCAGCATCGAGGAACACAGCAGGTCAGGCAGCATCGAGGAACACAGCAGGTCAGGCAGCATCGAGGAGCAGGAGAATCGACGTTTTTTGGCATAAGCCCTTCATCAGGAATGTGCCTGAAATATCGATTCTCCTGCTCCTTGGATACTGCCTAACCAGCTGTGCTCTTCCAGCATCACACTCTTTGACTCTGATCACTGTACTCCTTTATTTGGGTACCTGTGACAATAAAATCTAATTCTAAATTCTAAATTTCTAGATTTCATATTCACTTTTAAGAATTACTGGGCAAACTTGTTCCTCATCCTTTCAAATAATGATTCCAGATTTCCCCTCTAATTCTTTTCCAATTATTTTATATTCATTATGTTTGGTTACTGGCCGAGTTTCCAGATCAACTTACTCTCTCCTTTCAAAACTCTCTCAGTGTTGAATAACCAGGCTGAATGTGGAACAATTCAATTTATACAATTTGACAAACCTGTCAGAATGTGGACTATTAAACCACATAATTTCCAGATTAGAATTGAACAGTTTGTTCACTTAAAGTGGTTTCCCTGGCTGTCAGCTTCAATCTGACATGCTCCAATTCCTGTGCACTTGGTGCCCCATCTAGTGGTAACATTGACCTTAAACTCAGCCTTCAAATAAAACATTTTCACAAGGTACAAAGGTTAATGCTCATGAATCACACTTTTAGATCGACATAAGTAAATGATTCATCCACATTCCTAACCACAGCTAATCTCCCAGAAGAAAGTACTGTACTATTGTTTTTTTTTTCTGAGGAGCCAGACACTGAAAGATATATAAATGGCTTCTGAAGCCTAAGGGCATAACAAATCAATGAAAGAGTGTGACAGGCTGATCCTCCAGAGAGAGAGAAAAAAAGAACTGTGAATGCTGGAAATCAGAAACCAAAACAGAAATTGCTGGGAAAACTCAGCAGGCCTGGCAGTAGCTGTGAACAGAAAGCAAAGCTAACATTTCAGGCCTAGCGACCCGGCTTCAGAACTTCCACAGCATTGTCTCCAAAAACAATCTAAGTGTTTTCTATGTATTTTATTAGTGAAAGTCTATTGTTCAACTGTTATTAGCTGTCTCACAATATTTTTGGGGCTGCGGCTATTTGAGACTTGACAAGACAGAACATAGGAACATGAGTAGGCTATTCAGCCCCTCAAACCTGTTCTACTATTCAAAGAGATCACGGCTGATCTGTGGCCTATTTTTATATTCAGAAGTCCCCCCCATACCTGTGGGGGATACGTTCCTAAACCTACCGCGGAAGCCTGAAACCGTGGATAGGAGTGAACCTACTCATTTAAATGGGAAATTTACATTCTCGGTAGCCCCCGGTCCCTAGTTCTGGAAGATTCCCTATAATATGTTCAGGCCGAAGTAAATTGCCGCCTGTACCTACCTTCCCACCACCTCCCTTAACACCTTTGCTTCACAAAATGTTATCCACCTTCGATTTAAAATGAATGACTATCATTTGTGAAAGAGTTCTGAACATCTACCACCCTTAGTGTGTACAAGTGCTTCTTAACACCTCTCCTGAACTGTCTGGTTCTAATCCTCAGGCTATTCTAGAATCCCCAACATGTGAAAATAGTTTATCTTCAACCAGATCACTCTGTCACCTTTTAATCTCTGGAAAAAATAGACCTAATTTTTATAATCCCTCACCATAACTTAACCCCTGAAGTGAAGGTATCATTGCACTCCCTTCAAGGCCAAGATATCCTTCAACCCAGTTGGGAGATGTTTCAAAACGATCCAGACATAGTGCCCAATCTTTCAAAGTTGGCTTTGCAGCTTTGCCTAAATGCTTGAGGTGTTGGCTTCAAGATGGCTCCGAGATATGGAGCTTATTCGACAGTCCTTCCATTAAATTTTGAAGATGTGATACATGCATTTTTAACTGAAAAGCTTTCATTTCAAGAAAAGCCAGAACATTTCTTGTGTGTTGTCTGTTATGCTATATGTTGCTTGTTGTGTAAGGACCCTGGAGGGGATGTCAGGATGATGTCATATAGCTGCACCTCAGTGTCTATAAATAGAATAGTGTGGTAGAATTACAAACACCAAAATATAGAAAAAAAGAGCAGGAATAAACTATTCGGCTCTTCAAATGGCGGCACTTTGTAAATTTCTGGAGGCGTTTTAAAATTCATTTGTAGAACATGTGCGTTGCACGTTGTCGCCATCCTTAGTTGCATTCAGAAGGTGGTGGTGAGCTGCCTTCTTGAACAGCTGCAGTCCATGTACTGGAGGTATACCCACAATCCCTTAGGGGGCATGTTCCAGGATTTCAAGTGACAATGAAAGAATGGTGATATATTTCCAAGTCAGAATGTTGAGTGGCTTGGAAGGGACCTTGCAGGTTGCAGTATTCCACTTAGCTGCTGCTCTTGTCCTTCTGGATGGTAGCAGTCATGGGTTTGGAAGGTGCTGTCTCAGGATCTTTAGTGAATTTCTACAGTGCATCTTGTAGATAGTGCACACTGCTGCCACTCTGCATTGGTGGTGGATATTTGCAGATGTGGTACCAATCAAGCAGGCTGTTTTGTCATGGATGCTGTCAAGTCTCTTGAATGTTGTAGGAGCGGCACCCATCCAGGCAAGTAGGGAGTATTCCATCACACTCCTGACTTACGCCTTGAAGTTTGTGGACAGCTTTAGGGAGTCAAGAAGTGAGTTAAACACTACTGTATTCCTAGCTTCTGACCTGTTCTTGAAGATACTATCTGTATATAGTAAATTCAGTTTGGTTTCTGGTCAATGGTAACCCCTGGGATATTGATAGAGGGGACTCAGTGAGGGCAACAGTGCATGTCAAGAGATTATCGTTATTGTTTCTTATTGGAGATGGTCGTCATCAAACATTTGTGTGGGATATGTTACTTACCACTTGACAGCCCAAGCCTGGATATTGTCTGGAACTTGCTGCATTTGGACATGGATTGCTTCAAATTCTGAAGAATCGCAAATAGAGTCATAGAGTCATAGAAATATACAGCATGGAAACAGACCCTTCGGTCCAACCTGTACATGCCGACCAGATATCCCAACCCAATCTAATCCCATCTGCCAGCATCTGGCCCATATCCTTCCAAACCCTTCCTATTCATATACCCATCCAAATGCCTTTTAAATGTTGCAATGGTATCATCCTCCACCACACCCTCTGGCAGCTCATTCCAAACACGTACCACCCTCTGCGTGAAAAAGTTGCCCCTTAGTTCTCTTTTATATCTTTCCCCTCTCACCCTAAACCTAAGCCCTCTAGTTCTGGACTCACCGACCCCAGGGAAAAGACTTTGCCTGTTTATCCTATCCATGCCCCTTATCATTTTGTAAACCTCTATAAGGTCACCCCTCAGCCTTCGACACTCCAGGGAAAACAGCCCCAGCCTGTTCAGCCTCTCCCTGTAGCTCAAATCCTCCAACCCTGGCAACATCCTTGTCAATCTTTCCTGAACTCTTTCAAGTTTCACAACATCTTTCTGATAGGAAGGAGACCAGAATTGCACACAATATTCCAACAGTGGCCTAGCCAATGTCCTGTACAGCTGCAACATGACCTCCCAACTCCTGTACTAAATACTCTGACCAATAAAGGAAAGCATACCAAACGCCTTCTTCACTATCCTATCTACCTGTGACTCCACTTTCAAGGAGCTATGAACCTGCACTCCAAGGTCTCTTTGTTCAGCAACACTCCCTAGGACCTTACCATTAAGTGTATAAGTCCTGCTAAGATTTACTTTCCCAAAATGCAGCACCTCATATTTATCTGAATTAAACTCCATCTGACACTTCTCAGTCCATTGGCCCATCTGCTCCAGATCCTGTTGTAATCTGAGGTAACCCTCTTCGCTGTCCACTACATCTCCAATTTTGGTGTCATCTGCAAACTTACTAACTGTAGCTCTTATGCTCACATCCAAAACATTTATGTAAATGACAAAAAGTAGAGGACCCAGCACCGATCCTTGTGGCACTCCATTGGTCACAGGCCTCCAGTCTGAAAAACAACCCTCCACTACCACCCTTCTACCACCCTACCACTATCTTCTACCTTGGAGGCAGTTCTGTATCCAAATGGCTAGTTCTCCCTGTATTCAATGAGATCTAACCTTGATAATCAGTCTCCTATGGGGAATCTTATCGAACGCCTTACTGAAGTCCATATAGATCACATCTACTGCTCTGTCCTCATCAATCCTCTTTGTTACTTCTTCAACAAGTTCAATCAAGTTTGTGAGACATGATTTCCCAAGCACAAAGCCATGTTGACTATCCCTAATCAGTCCTTGTCTTTCCAAATACATGTACATCCTGTCCCTCAGGACTCCCTCCAACAACTTGCCCACCACTGAGATCAGGCTCACCGGTCTATAGTTCTCTGGCTTATCTTTACCGCCCTTCTAAAACAGTGGCACCACGTTAACCAACCTCCAGTCTTCCGACACCTCACCTGTGACTATCAATGATACAAATATCTCAGCAAGAGGCCCAGCAATCACTTCTCTATCTTCCCACAGAGTTCTCAGGTACACCTGATCAGGTCCTGGGGATTTATCCACCTTTACCCGTTTCAAGACACTATATCTTCCATATCCTTTTCCACAGTAAGTACTGATGCAAAATATTAATTTGGTATCTCCCCCATTTTTTGTTGCTCCACACAAAGACTGCCTTGCTGATCTTTGAGGGGCCCTATTCTCTCCCTAGTTATCCTTTTGTCCTTAATATATTTGTAAAACCCCTTTGGATTCTCCTTAATTCTATTTGCCAAAGCTATCTCATGTCCCCTTTTTGCCCTCCTGATTTCCCTCTTAAGTATACTCCTACTGCCTTTATACTCTTCTAAGGATTCACTCGATCTATCCTGTCTATACTTGACATATGCTTCCTTCTTTTTCTTAACCAAACCCTCAATTTCTTTAGTCATCCAGCATTCCCTATATCTACCAGCCTTCCCTTTCACCCTGACAAGAATATACTTTCTCTGGATTCTTGTTGTCTCATTTCCGAAGGCTTCCCATTTTCCAGCCATCCCTTTACCTGCGAACATCTGCCTCCAATCAACTTTCAAAAGTTTTTGCCTAATAATACCGTCAAAATTGGCCTTTTGCCAATTTAGAAGAACTGCCAAAGTATGCACAAACAAAGCTATTTCAGCATGTAATGCGTGAAACATTTAAAAGAAAGAAGCAATACAAATTATCTTTTCCAGCACTATTTTAAAACGAATAGAATTATGGTCGCTGGCCCCAAAGTGCTCCCCCACTGACACCTCAGTCACCTGCACTGTCTTATTTCCCAAGAGTAGGTCAAGTTTTGCACCTTCTCTAGCAGGTACATCCACATACTGAATCAGAAAATTGTCTTGTACGCACTTAAGAAATTCCTCTCCATCTAAACCTTTAACACTATGGCAGTCCCAGTCTATGTTTGGAAAGTTAAAATCCCCAACCATAACTACCCTATTATTCTTACAGATAGCTGAGATCTTCTTACAAGTTTGTTTCTCAATTTCCCTCTGACTATTAGGGGGTCTATAATACAATCCCAATAAGGTGATCATCCCTTTCTTATTTCTCAGTTCCACCCAGATAACGTCCCTGGATGTGTTTCCGGGAATATCCTCCCTCAGCACAGCTGTAATGCTATCCCTTATCAAAAATGCCACTCTCCCTCCTCTCTTGCGTCCCTTTCTGTCCTTCCTATAGCATTTGTATCCTGGAACATTAAGCTGCCAGTCCTGCCCATCCCTGAGCCATATTTCTGTAATTGTTATGATATCCCAGTCCCATGTTCCTAACCATGTCCTGAGTTCATCTGCCTTCCCTGTTAGGCCCCTTGCATTGAAATAAATGCAGTTTAATTTATTAGTCCTACCTTGTCCTTGCCTGCCCTGACTGTTTGACTCACTTCTGTTCTCAACTGTACCAGTCACAGATTGATCTCTTTCCTCACTATCTCCCTGGGTCCCACCCCCACCTTACTAGTTTAAATCTTCCCAAGGAGTTCTAGCAAATTTCCCTGCCGGTATATTCGTCCCTTTCCAATTTAGGTGTAATCCGTCCTTCTTGTTGAGGTCACTTCTACCCCAAAAAAGATTCCAATGATCCAAAACTGTGAGTCCTTCTCCCATACACCAGCTCCTCAGCCATGCATTCATCTGCTCTGTCCTCATTTTCCTGCCCTCACTCGTAGCACTGGGAGTAATCCAGATATTAATACCCTTTTTAAATTTCTGCCTAACTCTCTGTAATCTCTCTTCAGAATCTCAAGCTTTTCCCTTCCTATATTGTTGGTTCCAATGTGGACAATGACTTCCTGCTGGCCCCTCTCCCCCATGAGAGCATCTCTGAGACATCCTTGATCCTGGCATCAGGGAAACAACACATCATTCTACTTTTTCTCTGCTGGCCACAGAAATGTCTGTCTGTACCTTGGACTACAGAATCCCCTAATACAATTGATCTCTTGGAAGCTGACGTACCCCTCGTTGCATTAGAGCCAGTCTCAATGCCAGAAACTTGGCTGTTCGTGCTACGTTCCCCTGAGAATCCATTACCCCCTACATTTTCCAAAACAGCATACCTGTTTGAAATGGATATATCCACAAAAGATTCCAGCCCTAGTTGCCTACCTCTCTTACCCTTCCTGGAGTTAACCCATCTATGTGACTGTATCTGAGACTTTCCACCTTACTATAACTGCCATCCATCACATACTGTTGCTGTTGCAAATTCCTCATCGCTTCTATCTGTCTCTCCAACTGATCCACTTGATCTGGTAAGATTTGCATCCAACAGCATTTATGGCAGATATAATCCGCAGTAACCCTTAAACTCTCTTTAAACTCCCACATCTGACAAGAAGTACATATCACTACAAAGGCCATTTTTGCTCCTTCACAACCTGAAGACCCAGAAAATAACACCGTCTTATTCCTGTACATAACACTGCCCCAGGTTAAATTAATAGCTATGACTTATATTTTAAGTTTAATCGAGAGACTTATCTCCAAAAACATATAATCAAAAAAGAACCCACTGTAATCACTCTTGCAGCCTTTCTCTTGGACAGATTTAAAACAACAATTAACTTATCTGATTCTGTGTTGTGAACTTTGCCCCAACCGGTTCCTTCAAGATTAGTTTTGAAATTCACTGTTTGTTCATTTTCCCAGATGCACTCCGACGTCCAGTGACACAAGAATTCAAAAACAGCAAAGGCAGTAACTGTGCAGGTTCTCCCTCTCTCTCTCTCTCTCTCTTTCTCTCTCTCCTGCACTGTCCTCACCATGTACTTCCTTTATTTGTTCTTCTCCCTTTTAAAACTGCTGTTGTTTTGACTTTTTTTTTCCAAAGTTCCAAAATAATGCAACAGCATATAAAACAATAATTGCTGCTCCTGGAATTTGAGGAAATTACCTCCAGCACCTAAAATACCTCAAAAAAAGTAGCAGCTCTTACAGCCAGAAATTTTTCCCATCCTCCATCTTGGTTTACCTAATATTGTGTGGTCATTGGTGTACAACCCCACTTCTGACCTCGTGATGGGAGGGTCATTGATGAAGCAGCTGGAGATGGTGAGGTTGAGGACACTACCCTGAGGAACCCCTTCAGTAATGTCCAGGAGCTGAGATACTGACCTCCAATAACCACAACTATCTTTCTATGTATTAGACACGACTCCAACTGGCAGAGAGTTTTCACCCAAACCCAAAATTGTGCCACAGCTTCTTGATGCCATATTTGGTTAGATGTGGTCTTGATGTCAAGGACTGTTACTTTCACCTCCCTTCTAGAATTTAGCTCTTTTGTCCTTATTTGAACCAAGGCTATATTAAGGTCAGGAGGTGAGTGACCTTGGCAGAACTCAAACTGGACATCACTGAGTAGGTTATTGCTGAGCAGGTGCTGCTCGATAGCACTGTTGATGACACCTTCCATCACTTTACCAATGATTGAGAGTAGATTGATGCATCAGGGAGTAATTGGCCAAGTTGAATCTGTCCTTTTTATATACAAGACATATTTGGGCAATTTTCCACATTTTCATGTGACTGCCAGTGTTGTAACTTTACTGGAAGAGTTTGGCTAGGGGAGTGGCTGGTTCCAGAGCACAGGTTGTCAGGACTATTGCCTGAATGTTGTAATGGCCCATAGCCTTTGCAATATCCAGTGCTTGCACCCATTTCTTGATAATGGCATGATTTAATTGGCTGAAGACTGACATTTTGATGCTCGTGGTCTCTGGAGGAGAAATGGATCAACCACTTGACACTTACAACTGAGGATTGCTGCAAATGCTTCAGCCTTATCATTTGCACTGATCGTTTGGGCTCTGCCATCATTGAGGATCAGGATTCATGTGGAGCCTCCTTCTCCAGTGAGTTGTTTCATTGTCCACCACCATTCAGCTTAGATCTGATCCATTGGTGTGTGATAACTTAGCTCTGTCCAAAACTTATGGCTTATCCTATTTGGCATGCAAGTAGTACTGTTTGGTAACTACACCAGTTGACACCACATTTTAAGTTTGCCTGGGGCTACTTCTGGCATGACCTCTATTCTGCACCGGGCAGTTACTGGGCTCAGTCGAAACTAAGAACATACCAACTTGTTGTTTGCTGCAACCCAACAGGGACATTTTTATTCTGAAGCTGCTCACTCTGTAAAAGCTCAGAAAATTCTGAACAAGCCCATTGCTGATCACACAGCAGTGTCACATGACTCACCTTTTAAAGGGACACTATACCCAAACAACACATACAAACACCTTTTGGCACTGTTCATTGAAACTAGGGTCAATCCCTTGGCTTGATGTAATGGTAGAGTGGAGGATACACTAGGCCATGAGGTTGCAGGTTGTGTTTAAGGTTGATTTTGCTGCTGTCAGTGACTCATGGAGCCTCATGGATACCTGGTCCTGAGTTGCTGGATCTGTTTGAAGTCTGAGTCGAGAGTGTGGTGCTGGTAAAGCACTGCTGGTCAGGCATCATCCAAGGATCAGGAGAGTCAACGTTTCGGGCATAAGCCCTTCACTGGATCAGGATTCCTGATGAAGGGTTTATGCCCGAAATGTTGATTCTCCTGCTCCTCAGATGCTGCCTGACTTGCTGTGCTTTTCCAGCACTTTCCTCTCAACTCTGATCTCCATCATCTGCAGTCCTCACTTTCTCGTGTTTGAAATCTATCCCTTTTAACATGGCAGTAGTGCTTGGAGATCTGATTTTGGTCCAAACATGGGATCCCATTCCATTTTACTCCCGTAATTTTGAGCCGTGCGAATAACTCATGTAGAAACCCACAACAAACACCCCAACCACCAAATCCACTGCATGGCCAAACTCCCTATTTAAATACTGAACAAAAAAAACAAAGAGCTCCAGTTACTGAAAATCCATAAACAAAAAATCAGAAATGGCTGGAAAATCTCAGCATGTCTAGCATCATCTGCAGGGAGAAAACAAAGTTTAATGTTTTGCATCCAGTGTTTATAAGTATAAAAACTTCAACCAACTCTGCATTAATTAACATTGATAGCAAATGTGTTTGATCAGATTTTGGCACCATAAATCTTGCCATATATCTACCAACTATAAATACTAGCCCCACGCCATTCTATGTTAAATGTTGATTTATAAAATGTAATTGAAAATTGTAACATGGACAGAAAGATTTTGAGCAGAAAGTCTTCCCCATCTTCTGGCCCCAAATCTCAGTGTTTTCGATTCCCAGCCTGGTGACTCACAGCACTATTACCCAAGCTTCTGGCAACAGCCTCGGATCTTCACTGTTTCCAAAGTGAATTCTGAAATTCAAACTGATTTGCCTCCATGCTTACCCCAGTCAGGTTTTCCACTGATGGTTGCCAGTAAGGTCTGAGGTAGGTTCTTTTTTCATAAATCTCATAACTTAATACCTGGTGAACCTCATGTCTCACTCTTCAGCTACACGGAACAAATTAAACTTTTGGGCCATCTTGTTTCAATGCTGTAGCAGTATTAATTCCATGTAGCGGATAACATCAGGACCACAACTAAATGACGTTGAATTCTCCACCCATTGATAGGTTAATGGCAAGGAGAATATTTCACCTCAACGTGAACTCAACTGTAACTCACTGCCAATTTCTTTGAGCCTTCATTTGTTATGCAAAGTTTGATTGAAAGTAATCCTGTCCTGGATAGTTTTCCACAGCGAGGAATGGGGCAATATGGTTCATCCAGTTATACTGAGCAGCAGGAAAATGATAACAGTAATGCCAGCAGCAACAATCCTCATCTTAGCATATCCCAAGGTGCACTTCTTTCCCTTTGGGATAAGTGGAGCATGGTGGAAAGATGCAAAATCTGATCAGTCTATTAATTTATATCCTGAATCTTCCTTTCATGGTTAGCAGATTCCGACAGGAGCGTGGAATTTGAGCTTCTGGCCCAGAGTCATGGATGCTTCCATCATACTGTGTGACCACCACCAATAGCAATAGCACGTCCTAAAGGACTCAACAAGCTAGATTGACCCGTAGGGTCTGAAAACCTTGTCTGGAGGTAATTCTGGCTAGATAAAGAGGCAGAAGAAACAGATTGTTGTGCACCAAAGAAGTAATCCTCTTAAGAAAGGGACACAAATTATCTTAAGAAGGTCACAAAATAGTCAGTGGAATGCACCAACGAAGAACTACTGCACAATGTACAAAATCATAGAACCCCTACAGTGTGGAAACAGGCCATTTGGTCCAACAAGTCCACACTGACCATCCAAAGAGTATCCCACCAAGATCCATTTCCCTATCCTGTTACTTTTTACATTTCCCCTGACTAATATACCTAGCCTACACATCCCTGAACACTATGGTCAATTTAGCATGGCCAATTCACCTAATCACCTAATTGGCACAATTTTGGACTGTGGGAGGAAACCGGAGCACCTGGAGGAAACCCACGCAGAAATGGGGAGAATGTGCAAACTCCACACAGATCATCACCCGAGGCTGAAATCGAACGCAGGTCCCTGACATTGTGAGGGAGCTGTGCTAACCCCTGAGTCACCATGCCACCCCTATGTGACTCAATAACCTCATGCAAATAACAAATGTGAGTCAACGCATTATTGTTAATATGTATCTCCTCCATTCAGCATGAAATTTTTAAAATTTGGTTTATTATTGTCACATGTACCTAGGTACTGTGAAAATTTTGTTTTGGGTGCAGTAAAGACAGATCACATTGTCCAAAGTGCATTAGAGTAATAGAACAGAGCAAATAATACAATACAAAGAAGCTGCACAAAGAACAAGATCAACATTTAAATTTAAAATTTGACAAGCCCACTCAGAAATCTGATAACAGCGAGGAAGAAGCTGTTCTTGAATCTGTTAGGACCTGTGTTTAAGCTTTTGTACTTCCTGCCTGACCGATGAGATTATAACCGGGGTGGGAGAGATATTCGATTGTGTTGCCTGACGTCCTGCAGAATTGAGAAGTAAAGATGGAGTCAATCAATGGAAGGTTTGCCTGTGTGATGGCTAACCTTGCATCCATTGACGCCATCCATCCTTTTTATCTTAGACTCTGAACTCTAATGCAGCTCCTATTCCTGTCTTACAGTTTATTGGTAGTCTTCAATGGCACTTCTCTAAAGGACAATGCACCTCCACATCTTATCATTAAGGGATATGCACTCAAATAGAGCCATTATTATCACTCATGTGCTATTAAGGTTGTCTGCTTTCACTCACAGCTAATATCCAACACCAGAGAGTTGGAGCAACACCTTTGAAGTCTATAAGTTTGCATAATGAACAGCAGTGCTGGTGGGCAGAGATGAGAACCTATGGAAGAGCACAAGATGGCAACAAAAATAGAAGAAACTTGGAAATACTTATTGTCATAGTCTTATCTTGATATTCTTTCTCACACTATTGCAATGCTTGTATACTAAGCAACCATTTCTTAGGGAGGAATATTTTTGTGTGCATATTTAAATAAACTTCTATGTTTCAAATTTAGAGCCTACCTTGCAGGAAGTGATTGGTCATGACAATACCACTGGGAAATTTCTTATTGATCCATATATTGTTTTCTACCTAAACCTCACAACAGTATTACCTTTTAAAGATAAAATCACAATAACACCAGGTTATAGTCCAACAGGTTTATTTGGAAGCACTAGCTTTCGAAGCACTGCCCCTTCATCAAGTGGTTGTGGAACAGGACCATAAGACACAGAATTTATAGCAAAATTGAGCTGTAATGATATATTAAACAAATTTAGATTAAGTCCTTCATCTTTTAGAATGGGATATGCTATCATATTCCTGATGAAGTACTTATACCCGAAAGGTCGACTCTCCGGCTCCTCGGATGCTGTCTGCCTTGCTGTGCTTTTGCAATGCCACACTTTTCTGACTCTCAAGCATTTGCAGTCCTCACTTTCTCCTGGTTGCTGAAAATGAGTACAGAAGGCACAACTGATGAGATTACAGACACATTATGAAAACCGTAACAGCATTTGTGGAGGCTTTAGTCATTTGAAGACAGAGTATTGAGTCTTTGACTTTTTGACAGTATATTTTAATAGTTTGATAGTAAATTAACTGATCCTCAGGCTTATAGCTGAATTAAGCTCAATTTCATTGATACCTTCATATAACTGAGTTAATCCTAAATATCACACTGTACCATAACTACAGTATACAATTAATTCTATTGAAGTTGATAGGTGGATCATACAGTGACAGAAATGTACAATGTGAAAGAGGACAGTTCAGTCTCTTGTGCCTATACCAGCTGTGAGAAAGTCTATTTCTTACATGTTGTGTAGGTCTGTCAAACATTTAAACACAAGATATTCTAATGTTGACTATATTTAATTCTATCTAGTGATAAGGCCAGATTATTCTTGGATTATGCTACATCAGAGTATCTGCACACACACACAGCTTAGTGGAAACGTTGCTTGCAAACAGTCTCAGAAATCTTGGAGAATGTGCTCTCAGAAAAACAGATTGAACTACCTGGACATGAGCAGTTATCAAGGCATGTTATGGAGCGACTTTTGAGGGAGTTTTGGAGCTAAAGAATTGAATCTCTTTTGAAGGAGGCAAAGTTTTACAGCAACTTGGTGCCCCAATGCACCACTAATGTCTGACCATTGCTAAAAAATCAATGGTTCATCACTGCATTAGGTTTTTGATATTCTTAGCGGGATTTTTATTCAAATTTCATGTGTTTACCTACATTCATATTCACAGAATCATAGAATCCCTACAGTGTGGAAGCAGGCCATTTGGTCCATCAAGTACACATCGGCCCTCCAAAGGGCATTCCATCCAGACTCACCCTCCCTATCCTATCCCTGTACCCTGCATGGGGTTCCAGGATGAGTGGGAAGGGGGATTTCTGGGCAGGAAAAGAATAATAATTACTTGAGGTACCTGAAGAAGCACTTCTGTAAAAGTCTCTCACCTTATTTTCCATTTCTGTCGAAAGGTCAGACAGTGTTGTGAGACAACATTAAGCCTCATCATTGGTCTCAGTCTACTTTCCTTTGCTATGCCACCTCAAACGAGACAAATCATATCCCAGTTTTCAATTTAAGAGTAAAGAATTGTATCCTGGATCAGTCCACTTTCCTATCTACACTTTCAGCGGCCCTGGACACCTCTGCTGATCGATAATTTAACCTTGCTTTGAATAAATTAATCAAGCCTCCACTGGTCTCTGAGGGATCAAAATTTCACAGATTAACAATGCTCAGAGAGAAAAGGTTTTGTGTAATTTCAGTTTTCAATGGCAGACCTCTCATTTTTAAACAGTAGTCCTACAGGGAAAAATGCTCTCAGCCTTCAGCGTCCCAAGTTCCCTCAAGACTTTATACAAATTAATGCAATAATCTTTCCTTGTTCTAAACTCGGAAGAACCTCAACATTTCTTCATCCCGAGAGTCAGTTCAGTGAACCTCCATGGTACTGAGATGATAACCCATTTTTACATGGCAACTCATGGTCTTTGGGCCAAGTTCAGCTTTATTTATAGAATTTGTAAAGTTTTAGGTATTTGGTTAATTTTTGAATATTCCAATGGCTGTATATTATCTTCGCTGTTTCCGTATCAGTTCCTTTTTATAAACCAGTTCTGTAGTTTAACTCACAGTTTGATAATAGTTTATATTTCCTAATTTCCCAAAACCTATGAGATCACAACAGGACTAGTGTCTAATCCATAGAAACACGGAAAATAGGAACTGAATTTCTCTTGTGACCTTGGTATTTTCATTATGTATGATTCCAAGATTTTGCATGAGTCTGACTGCAAATTTGACATGTATGAAGTTCTTTACCTTGTCAGGATCTTCTGGACTTTTCTGGTTTTGGGCACCAAAATATTCTTACCAACTTCTGGAAAGTGTGCTTGCTAATCACTTAACTTTGTATTCCTTCAGGATGCAAAAATCCATAATAAGCGAGGACAGGCACGGACTGGCAGATGGTTTGGAAATTCAAATCTTACCCCTTTCAAAGAGTAGACCACACGAGCTGGTCGACACAGCAAGGGAGCACCATATCTGTGATGATGATCGTTCCTGCAACTCACAAATTGGCAGTCAGAGTATCTCCAGCCTCCTCTTCTCAAATGAGCAGACAGTGACATCAATGGTTATTCCCAGGCTGGTATACAGAGGCAGCAGAATTCTCAACCCTGCAAATGTAACTGTTAAAAATGCGATCCACTCTCTTCATTTTGATTCTGGTAGATGGCTGGATAGAAAGAGCTGAGGATGTTGCAAGGTTTCAAGGAGAGCTCAGTGAAAAGCCAGCTTCAGCGTTCCAAAATTAAATAAGATTAAAACATATACCATTCAATCAGCCTTCACCCTCACCCTTCATCTTTGCTCCTCACTCCCAAATACACCTCCGCTCTCATCTCTAACAACCCAGGCCATTTAGTGCTCCTTACCCATTCATCATGGCCCTTCCTATTCCTTATTTCACCCGGTTCCTTTCTACCCTATTCACTTTTCACAATGCAATCCCCTTTACATTGACAAGACCAAACACAGACTGGGAGACCACTTTGCCAAACAGCTCCACTCTGCCTGTAGGAATTACCTCTGACCTTTCAGTCATTGACTTTTCAATAAACCACCTCACTCCAATGCTAACATTTCAGTCCTTGTTTCAGGGTACAAAGCAAGCTGGAGAGGCAAAACCTATTTTTGTGTTTATGCATTTTACAGCCTTTGGGACTCAATACTGAGTTCCACAAATTCACAGGAGGACCTCTATACTTCATTTTTCTTACATTCCCCATCCTCGACCTACTGTGTCTTGTTGGTTTTATTGGCTTTGCTGTCAGTACAATGGACTTAATTTCTTCTTTTCACAGCTAACACTTACACCTCTCACATATCTCTATCTCTCCTTTACCACCATTATCACTGCTTTTATCATTTATTCTGGGCAATTTTACAATCTGTTCCACTTGCTCCTCCTACCTACTTGTTAACAACATAAAATACTCAATTTTTCCATCTCTTTTCAGTTCTGAAGAAGAATCATAATGGACTTGAAACGTTAATTCTGTTACTTCCTTCACAGATGCTTCCAGACTTGTTGATGCCTCACAGCAGGAACCTGGGTTCAATTCCAATCTTGGGGGACTATCCTGTGGAATTTGCATGTTCTGTCCATGTCTGCGTGGGTTTCCTCCAGGTGCTCCGGTCTCCTCCCACAAAGAGTGCAGGTTAGGTGAATTGGCTAAGGTAGTTTGCTTGTAGTGTTCAGAGATGTGTGGGTTAGGTGCATTAGTCAGGGGTAGATGTAGAATAGTAGGTTCGGAGGGTCAGTGTGGATTTAATGGGCCTCATGGCCTGTTTCCACACTGTAGGGATTCAAGCATAGTGATGGAGTCTAGGAGCTTGGCTGTATTCACTGAGTCTAACCAAGCGAGGTTATTGCTTGGCTAGTCTGTGGAATAGCTCTCGATATTTTGATTCCAGTCCCCATGTGCCAGTGAGGAGGATGTTACAGGGGTTTTGGGAAGGTTGACAATGTTTTTCTCTTTACATCTTTTCAGTGAGTTAATGTAGGAGAAAGTGAGGACTGCAGATGCTGGGGATCAGAGCTTAAAAAAGTGTTGCTCGAAAAGCGCAGCAGGTCAGGCAGCATCAAAGGAGAAGGAGAATCGACGTTTCGGGCATAAGCCCTTCTTCAGGAATCTTTCAGTGAATTAATGTAGATTGTAATCAAATTTCACTGAGACCTTGTGAGCTTTTCAGCAAGCTTTTCAATAATAATTCAGACACTATTTTGGATAAATTGTGACAAAGGATTCAAATGCCATGAAAAAATATGGGATATTAGAAAGGTTGAAACAGGACAACACATTTGCTGAATTAAATGGCCTTTCCTTTTCTGTGTAATTAGTTAATAATTACAGTTCGTTTATTCTGAACTGGAAACATGTTAGAAGGCCTGTAGGAATGACCTCTGACCTTTCAGTCATTGACTTTTCAATAAACCAACTCACTCCCATGAGTCAACAACTCATTCATATATCTACTTGGAAGATAGTTTCAAAATCATGTTAACTATTTTTCAAGAACAAAATGGTACCATCAAAAGTTTGATTGTGATATATAGCTATTAATTTGACGGACATTGAACAGCACAAGTCAAGCTTAATAATTTTCCTCTCTTTATCTGTGATTTGTGTTGAATTGATTAATCAATTATATGTTTACGTGGTCAGACGGGTTGGAATATTTCTATCACATCACACAGGGGACCCCTGGTGGCTAGTATGAGTGTTTGCAATTCATTTTGTGTCAGGGTTAACCCAACTAAATGAATGGAATAATCAATGATACGAGTAATATAAGGCAACTTATTGGGCAGGAGGGCAGGGCCCCTTTCTGCAAACCTGACAGCAACAGGGAATCTCTGTCGTTGGTACCATGGTGTGTGCTCATAACTCTGTATCCCAGTTGATGAGAATGCACCATCCTGGCACTATGGAACATGTCAATATGTATAATACTACAATACGCACCAGGACATCTTACAAAAATAAACTACCCGACCTTGTACCTCATGAAAATTTATGTGTATCCTCTGACGTGCTAAACTGTCATGTCATATTTACAACCTCCTCTGCTTTTCATGAAGACATTGATTGTAAGAACATAAGAAACATTAGCAGTTATAGGCCGTATGGTCTTTGAGTCTGCTCCACCATTCCATAATTATAGCTGACCGTGTGGTTGACGCAATGATTGACTCCACCTTCTCACTCAATTCCCATATTTCCTGATTTGTTTGGATGCCAGAAACCTTTCAACCTCAGTCATCAATATGTGCAAAGACTGAGCACTGTTGGACTGTCTGGCCTGGGGTAAAGCCAAAGACCAACCCTATCGATTGCCTAATTGGCCAGAGTTTCCTGTTGCCTACCTCCCTTCTTTCCTGAACAGTGATGGTGCATCTGTTACTCTCCAAGTCACTGGAAACAGAATCAACAGTATTGGAAGATTACAGTCAAAATATTCAATATTTCTGAAGCTTTTAGAATCCTTTAAATTCCTTTAGAATCCAAGGATGTACCATCAGGTCCAAAGATTTATTCGCTGTCTTCAGTATTCTGTCTTTATTAATGTTGACTTCTGTAAGTTATTTATTCTCTTGAGAGCTAAGTTTTAAAAAATATTTTCAGACGGCTTTCTCCAAAATTTAAGTCACCATAGCCCGTCTGGACCATAGGGTTAATCTGAGAGAGAGAGACACACAGAGAGACAGACACAGAGAGACAGACACAGAGAGACACAATGAGACACAGAGAGACATAACAGGTGATGGTTTAATCTGAGGATCACCATCCCATAGGCAAGGGGTGAGGTTGAGAAGGACAGTCCTCAGGGTTACCTTGGGGAACATGGAAATGGAACCCATGCTGTTGGCATTACTTAGCATCCAAACCAGTTTTCTAGTCAACTTTGCAAATTATTTGTTTTTTTGTTTTCATCCGTACAGGTAGCACACATCTCATGGCTGTTGGACAAGGTCAAAGAATAAGGTTCTTCCATCACTGCACCCTGGGACACTATACAGGAATGTTCACCTGACCACTGACTACATTTAGATTACCAGCTAGACAAAGTTCATGTCTCTGAAGTGTGTAGATAGTTCTCTCTCTTCCTGTTGCATCATAAAGTCTATAACACTGATTCCAGCTCAATAACTCTGAACTGAAATTCCTCCAGTCTCAGTAACTTAGACTGAAGTGGGTGCTTGAAATCATAGTTGTATACACCAACTGACACACATTGCTCTGGTGAGACCACACCTGGAGTACTGTGTGCAGTTCTGGTCTCCAAATTTGAGGAAAGACATTCTGGCTATTGAGGGAGTGCAGCGTAGGTTCACGAGGGCAATTCCTGGAATGGCGGGATTACCTTACACTGAAAGACTGGAGTGACTGGGCTTGTATACCCTTGAGTTTAGAAGACTGAGAGGGGATCTGATTGAGACATATAAGATTATTAAAGGATTGGACACTCTGGAGGCAGGAAACATGTTTCCGCTGATGGGTCAGTGCCGAACCAGAGGACACAGCTTAAAAATACAGGGTAGACCATTTAGGACAGAGATGAGGAGAAACTTCTTCACCCAGAGAGTGGTGGCTGTGTGGAATGCTCTGCCCCAGAAGGCAGTGGAGACCCAGTCTCTGGATTCATTTAAAAGAGAGTTGGATAGAACTCTCAAGGATTGTGGAATCAAGGGTTATGGAGATAAGGCAGGAATAGGATACTGATTAAGGATGATCGGCCATGATCATATTGAATGGTGGTACAGGCTCGAAGGGCAGAATGGCCTATTCCTGCACCTATTGTCTATTGTCTATTTATAATATGCCACCTACCCTACATCTCTCTTTAATCCTGCTCAGTATATTTATTTCGTCAATCTACACCAATGGAGCGGAAGTTGAGAGGGTGGAGAGCGTTAAGTTCCTTGGAGTGACAATAACCAATCACGCGTCCCGGACTTCCCACATAGATGAAATGGTCAAGAAAGCACAACAATGCCTCTTCTTCCTCAGGCAGCTTAGGAAATTCAGCACATCCATAAGGACCCTCACTAACTTCTACAGACACAACATAGAAAGCATACTGTCCAAGTGCATAACAGCCTAGTACAGCAATTGGTCTGCCCAGGACTGTAAGAAACTACAGAAGGTTGAGTGCACAGCCCAGATCATCATAGAAGCCAACCTTCCATCCATGGACTCCATTTACACTTATCATTGCTATGAAAAAGCTACCATTATCGAAGACCCTTCCCACCCCAGTAATGCTCTCCTGCAACCTCTTCTGTTAAGCAGAAGATTCAAAAGCTTGAATACACACACCAACAGGTTCAAGAACAGCTTCTTCCCTGTTGTTAGAATGATGAATGGATTCTACAACTTCAAATAATGCTGACCTTGCTAATGATTATCTTACTTCGAGCATCTCCTGTGCAGTGGAACCAGTATGTCTTACTCTTACTAAGCATATTATGATCGATATAATCTTGCTTAAGAGGTGAAGAGATAATGAAGGCGTTAGTTGTAATCTTTCAGGAATCACTGGAGTCAGGGTGGGTACCAGAGGACTGGAAAATCAGTAACGTGACACCCTTGTCAAAGAAGGGAGTAAGGTAAAAGAGGGGAGATTACAGACAAATTAGCTTGATCGTGGTCATGTGTAAGATTTTGGAGTCCATTGTGAAGGATGCGATTTCAGAATATTTGTAAGCATATGGTAAAATAGGGCAAAGGCAACATGGTTTGATCAAGGGGAAGAGCATACTTGACAAGTCTGGTAGAATTCTTTTGAGGAAGCAACAAGCAGGTTAGACCAAGGAGAGCCAAAAGATGTTACCTACCTAGATTTCCAGAAGATCTTTGACAAGGTGGCTGTTGAGTAAGATAAGGGGCCATGGTGTTAGAGGGAAGGTACTTACAAAGATAGAAGATTATCTGACTGGCAGAAAGCAGAGAGTCGGGATAAGTGGTCCTTCTCAGGATGGCAGCCAGTGAGTAGAGGTGGGACCATAACTTTTCATATTAATGATCTAGATGAAGGAACTGAGGATATTCTGGCTAAGCTTGCAGGTGATACAAAGATGGGTGGAGGAGCAGGTGTATTGAGGAGGCGGGGAGGCTGCAGAAGGATTTAGACAGATTAGGAGAGTGGGTAAAGAAGTGGCAGATAGAATAAAATGGAGGAAACTGTGAGGTCACATATTTTGTTGGGAAGAATAGAGGCATAGACTATTTTCTAAATGGAGAGGAAATTCAGAAATCTGAAGTGCAAAGGGATTCGGGAGTCCTAGTCCAGGAATTTCTGAAGGTTAACTTGCAGGTTGAGACAGTAGTAAGGAAGGCAGATACAATGCTGGCATTTATTTTGATGGGACTAGAATATAAAACCAAGGGGTGTACTTCTGAGACTTTTAAGGCTCTGGTCAGACCACATTTAGAGTATTGTGGGCAATTCTGGGCCCCATGTCACAGGAAGGATGTTTTGGTCCTGGAGCAGGTCCAAAGGTCGTTCAGAAGAATGATCCCGCGAATGAAAGGCTTAACATATGAGGAAGGTTTGAGGACTCTGGATCTATACTCGATGAAGTTTAGAAGAATGAGTGAGATTTAATTGAAACTTACAAAATACTAAACAGCCTGGACAGAGTGGACGTTAAGAAGATGCTTCCCATTGGCAGGAGGGACTAGGACCCCAGTGCATATCCTTAGAGGAAAGGGAAGACGCTTTAGAATGGAGATAATGAGAAAATTCTTCAACGAGACGTGGTGAATCTATGGAATTCATTGCCACAGAAAGCTGTGAAGACCAGGTCATTGAGTATACTTAAGACTGAGATAGATAGGTTCTTGAGTATCAAGGGGATCAAGGGTTATGGGAAGAAAGTGGGAGAATGGGGATGAGAAACTTATCAGCCATGATTGAATAGCAGAGCAGACACAATGGGCTGAATGGCCTAATTTCTGCTCCTATGTTTTATGATTTTATTATGATCTCCCTGTACTACTTACAAACAACGTTTTTCACAGTACTGAGGTAAATCGAATCAAAATCAATAAGGCACTTACTCATTCAATATTTTTAGCTTTAGTAATCATTTTTAAGTTTTAGGCTTTCATGGTCTTGGGTTTGAGCCACTGCCCTAGGTTCAAAGGTAAAAACTAATAAAGATTAATCACCTAGCTCCTGTTCTGTGATATCACTATTTAATTTTTTGTTTGCTCACCCTCTCCAACATTCTTTTACAGTAAAATCCCAATATGTCCAAACTGGGACCTGTTTCTGTTCAGTGGAACTTAAGACAGCCAAGGAGAACCCTGTGTAACTCAGTTTTTCCTAGAAGTGTGCTCAATATAAAAACACACACAAATGAAAACACTGACACAATAAAAACTAAATGTCTGTCATTTTCAAATTGTTCACGTTATGATGGCCTGACTTTGTATGGAGAAAGGCATTGAAAAACGTTGGGAGTTAGCTCTGGAAAAATCCAGTAAGCTTTTTCTGCTAAGTATGCTTTCAATGGATGAGTACATATAAATCATTATGTTATTAAGTATTCAAAGACCTTTTCCATGGTTCTACACTGTAGTTCAAATTTCCTGAAGCATTTCTGTGGCCTTTGTGACTTCAGCTGGATAAACAGGAGAATAAATGGGTTGGCATTCATTAGACTCCATCAGCTGCCTTAGTTGAAGAATGTATTGCATCTATGATGGTCTCATCTATCAGTTCCATTACACAACGAACGTTATTGTCCACCATTGGTCCCTGCTAAAATTTCCATGATGGCTTCCTTAAGCCAAATAAAAACAGCATTGTCATCAGGGTGTTTGGTCACACCCTGCACCACCTCATTATTGGTGCCTTGAGCAGTCATAGCCTGTTTGGACCCAGCATGGTGAAAGCAGTTGGCAATTGTAAGTTTAATTATCATTTCCCATGTCCTCTTCGTAATGATCATGTCCTCTTGAACAGTTGGCTTGTACTCCTGTTCTTTAATGCTGATGGTCGCTGGTTTATAGGTTCCAAATCAGCCCAGGTCCATTGTTCACATTGGGAGACAAGGACATCCCTATGATGCCCTTGAGGCCAGTGATGTGGTCTGCATGTTTTCAAAGGAAGAGAATTGGAACCATTGTGTTATAGACTAATAAATAGTTATTGGTTATTTTTACTATTTAGAAGGCAATCTGTTACAGGTTTCTAAATCAGAAACTCTCTCTCCCACGTTATAGCTACACGTGATCTTACATCAGCGATGATGAATTCTTGTAATGAACAAAACAGCTATTAACTCTTCATATTACAAAAGTTACTAACAAGATCCAATGTAGAATTGAAACACTGCCAAACTCAATGTTCCAAAATGGCATCCAAGAACTTCCTGACATTAAGATATCTATTGCTTGGTATGTGTTCCTCCAATTCCACTCAAGAAATGAATAGAGAACAGTACAACACAGGAACAGGCCCTTTGGCCCACCATGCCTGTGCTAACCATGATGTTTTCTGCTAAGCTAAATTAAAAATCCAAACTTAGAGGAAAGCCTGTCTGGTCAAATGTAGGTGCCAAGGTGATACAATGTGATCTCTGAACTCAGTATAAAACCAGTAGTGGGTCTGCCTCAAGTATAGGAAGACTTCTGTTGGATTATTCCTCTGAAATAGTACTATCATTTAACTTACAGGCAGCAAATATAATTCTCAGTGAAATGTCCACCCTAGGCAGAAAAGGATGGATGTTGAAATAATGAGCCAAACTGTAGAAACTGGGAGCGAAGATGAATACTAACATCTTGTACGTAGCACAAAATTTCAAAAGGCAAGGAGCTGGAACAAGGTGAAGAAGATGTACAGGAATAATAGAATCAAGATTTCCTGTTAACAGCTACAACGCTACCATAGTGGTACAGGAGTTGAAAACTATAGCCAGACAGGATTGTTCTTATCACACATTCTCCAAGTAAGTGTCTTGAAAATGAACTTTGGATCTCTAATTTTCATAAGTTAAAGGAGCACAATGTATGCTTCTAGTGACCATATTAGACATTTGTCAGACAGTCCTCCCAAAAATGGGTTTCATATTTTTCAGGTCTTCCCGAGTTGTGCCCCAATATAGGTACTATTGCTTCAGACATAGGAGGGGCAAGGAGAAGTCTGACATCTACCTAGGCCGAGGAAAGGAGTGAGTGTTATGTGATGAACGTTAATAACATATCATTATTGTATGAGATTGTGGCTTCTAAAGTAAAGGTATGATGTATAGCTTTAAGTTTAAATGGTATTTGTAAATTTTGCATAACTTTAGTTTCATTTTAGATTTGTTCTGAAATCATTGCTCGGACATCAGGAGATCATTTTTGTTTACATGCATTTAAATGAAGTACAATGTTTGAGAGAATAGTTTAATACATTATAAAAAAAAAGATAGAAGTGACAAAAGAACTATTGTTGCCCAGTAAAATGAATCATGTGACATTAAGATAGAATGATCTAGAAGTAGTAGTGTGCCAGTTCAGTAAGAGAGGAACGTTTAGTCAAGGTGCTGTTATTAGGAATATAAACAGCCTGGGCTGGAGAGAAAAAAAAAGTCGTGAGTTGCTTAGAAGCAGCAGAAGGTGATAATAGTATGAGAAAGGAGTTTATTTAAAGCAGTTAAAGAAATTAGTTTAAGGGACTTTTGTCTGACAGAGTGTGAGCTGAGTTAGTAGGTTGTGTAAAAGTCTCAGGAAGAGACATGAACTGATAAAGTTTCCTCAAATTAAGAAATTTGCCGAAAAGAAACAGGTTCAAGCTCTGCCAGTTAAACAAGAGCTTAGTGTAGGGACAGGGATGATCATTCATTGATGGCTTAAAATTTGAGTTTGTTGTGGGGATTAAAGGGTTAAATCTTTCTTTCCAACATTTGTAACAAAACTACTCCAAATAGTTCTTGCATAGTGTAACAGTTTTTCTTTTGTATGTAATAAACTTTTATAATTTTTTTGTTAAAAGCACATTGGTAACTTCTTGCAAACCTGTTCAGTGACTGGCCACCAGAGTAAACAAAAAATAAATTATGGTCACTCAAACCAGATTTCACTCTGGGATTTCACTTGTCCAGTATTATGTGTTCATAGCAGCTGGAAATGGGGATGGAAGTGTGAACAGTTGCTGTAGAAGAAAGTAAGCATTAATTCAGAAGGTGGAAGGATGAGATCTGCTAAAATTCAACTTATTGCAATAAAGTTAAATGTCCTCCTTTCCAAATTCCATGCTTCAACAAACTGTGAATTCACCACCCCATTCCTTACTTTTTATATTCAATTCCTCTTATAATTATATAATTCTGAAACAAAGTCAAACAAAAATCAAAATGGAATAAGCTTCAATATTTTACTGAAACCTCTACCCCAAGGGTAACCCTCCTTACTAACAAAAATATGGTGGGCAGGTGAGAACAGGGCAAGATGCACTCAACGAACATTTGGACCACTTGTTGAAACTGTTCCTCTGTCCAAGGTTAAATTCAGGAATTCTGGAAGGCTTAGTATCTTGTCAGTTATCTAAAGAGCGAGTTTTAGGGGCTTTAACAATGATTGCATCTTGGCCAAACAATTCCGTTAATTAAAATCCCCACCCAAAAGGGAAGTGGCATTAGATTAAAAGAATTGAAACAACAGTTTCAAGAATTACTTTGCTGTATACTATAGGGAGTAACACAGCTTGTGTTTATTTCAAATGCTTATCTCATCAAAATATTCCTCATGGCAGTGAGAACATTGAGAAATATGTAAACAGTATGTCAACAGTAAACAGATTACAGACAAGATTTCTGTTGGAGTAGTCACGTTTATATGTACATGCAGGAAACCAAAAACATACATGACAGTAAACAGGAACAACAGAGAAGGACAAAAATAAAATAGCCACCCAGTTTAAAAGATAGACTTGAAGGTGGTTATAATTGAGTACATTTGAAACCCAAAGAACATTCTATAGTGTTTATAGCATTTGTAGTATTATTTTGTGATAAAAATTATAGTAAACAGGAAACATCCTTTTATAGTATTGATTGATTGCTTTAGGATTAGAATTAGTTTTCAAGATTTTGATGCTGACAAAGAGGACGATTTGACTTCCTTTTATGAAAACAGAAGTGTTGCTTTTACAGCACATTATATGAGCTGCAGTAACATCAATTTTAATTTTACTACACTAATAACAAATAACACGCCTATATTACAATGGTAGCTAAGAACACCAGGTAAAGGCCTAGCAGCAAGTGCTTTATGTGAGATTAGAATCAGGAAAACTTGTAGTTTTTCATAACAGAGTGACTCGTGAAAGGAGTAGTGGCACAAGGATTGTTTGATTCTGTGCACATGAAATAAAAAGTAAAATAATCTCATTTCATCTTAATTGAAAATCACTAAACTTTTTTATGGATTAGGACTCATATGTTGCATGTGATTGTGTTCTATTTGACAACCAAAAAGTTGCTACACAAACATTTTAAGACAGTTATTCAAAATTGCATGTATCTTCCAAACATGAACTAATTACCTGCCATCTTCACCCATGTTCTTTCCCACAAATGCTCACTGCTATATTAAATCAATTAAATCAGTTAAGACAAATTATAATCCAATCTTTATAAAATCTAGAATACCACTAAAACATTTTAATTAATTGCATTCACTTTCGGCAAACCAAAAGTAAAGACCAAGAGTTTTGAGGTTAGAAAATTAAATACCTATCCATTGATATTAATGTCATCAGTGAGAATAAGGTAAAGCAGGACAGCAAATTTAGCAGCCATCGCTCTTCCTAGTTCCTATTGGATGCATTCCTTCAGCTTGTGCTGTGTTCCCATGTCATTCATCCCTGTTCATTCAAAGTAGGGGCCTTTTACATGTACCCATTCTTATTAAATATACTCACATATAAATTTTACTATCACTTTTGCAGTTCCAGGAGATAACATTAAGATGCACTTGCCAAGAAGGTTACGGTAGATTTTGAAAGGATTATTTTGTTTGGATTGCAACAATACAGTTACAAAGGCTCAGGTCACAACATGGAGTAAATATTTAATACAAACAAAAGTTCTGTGGAAACTCAACAGATCTGGCATTATCAGTGGAAAGAGAAATAGAGTAAACATTTCAAATCAAATATGACTTCTCCTGAATGGGAAATATTTGTTAGCTTATGAGCATTTCAATTATGGAAGATTCAGGATTTCTGAGACTAATTGTTAGATTTTGTCTGATAGCATGTGTAGATTGGAAAATTTGACCACAGCACTTGTAGGATTGGGCTATTTTTCAATGATTTTGACTTCATTAAACAAGTGATAAAAGTAAATTATATTCTGTTTAATCATGGTTAGTTGTAAACCACTGTTCGGAAGGACAGTCATATCAGCCAGACCAAAAGGAAGGTCATATGTTTATGCACTAAAATAAAATAAAGAACTGCAGATGCTGGAGATCTGAAACCAAAATTTCTGGAGAAACATATTAGGTCTGGCAGTATCTATGCAGAAAATAAAAGTTAATGTTCAAATTATGCAAAACTCTGTTTCCTCTTCATAGATGCTGCCAAGCATGCAGAGTTTCTTCAGCAATTTGTTTGTATCATTGGTTTATGGATCTTCATATGATTCAAGTTAATAAACTTAGACTAACAAATGTCAAAATGCTTTGAGGTAAGAGGCTTTTACTCAAAGCCATAGCCACGTTTTAGAATGGCTTAGCTTTGTAGCTTAAAACACACATTAATCCAATTTGTATTGGTCTTGCATAGCTATTTTGAGATTTAACTTATTTCAGATATGAGCAGGTCTTTGAGACAGGCATATACAGCACAAAAACAGACCCTTCAGTCCAACTTGTCTATGCCAATCAGATTTCGTAAATAACTCTAGTCCCATTTGCCAACACTTGGCTCATATTCTTTTAAACCCTTCCTATTCATATAGCCATTCAGATGTTGTAACTGTACCAGCCTCCACCACTTCCTCTGGCAGCTCATTCCATACACAGACCACCCTCTGCATGGAAAAGTTGCCTCTTACCCTATCCATGCCCTTGATGATTTTATAAACCTCTATAAGGTCACCCCTCAGCCTCCAACACTCCAAGGAAAATAGCTCCAGTCCATTCAGCCTCTCCCTATAGCTCAAACCCTCCAACCCTGGTGACATCCTTGTAAATCTTTTCTGAATGCTTCCAAGTTTCACAATATTCTTACCACAGGAGAGAGTAGAGAATTGCATGCAGTATTCCAATAGTGGCCGAACCAATGTCCTTTTATCGCTGCAACATGAGCTCCCAACTCCTATAGTCAATGCTCTGACCAATAAAGGAAAGCATACTAAACGGGTGTTTTCTTCACTATCCTATTTATCTGCGACTCTACTTTCAAAGAGCTATGAACCTGCACTCCAAGGTCTCTTTGTTCAGCAACACTCCTCAGGACCTTACCATTGACTGTTTAAGTCCTGCACTGATTTGCCTTTCTAAAACAGAGCACCTTACATTTATCTAAATTAACCTCCATCTGCCAATCCCCCGCCTAATGGCCTATCTGATCAAAATCCTATTGTACTCTGAGGTAACCTTTTTCACTGTCTGCTATACCTCTAATTTTGGTGTCATGGAGTCATAGATTTATACAGCAAGGAAACAGACCCTTCAGTCCAACTTGTCCATGCTGACCAGATATCCCAAACCAGTCTAGTTCTACCTGCCAGCATCCTGCCCATATCCCTCTAAACCCTTTCTATTCACATACCCATCCAGATGCCTTTTAAATGTTGCAATTGTACTAGCCTCCATCACTTCCTCTGGCAGCTCATTCCATGCACGTACCACCCTGTGTGTGAAAAAATTGCCTCAGATCTCTTTTATATCTTTCCCCTCTCACCCTAAGCCTATGCCCTCTAGTCTGCAAACTTATGAACGATACCTATGTTCACATCCACATCATGTATACAAGTGTCGAAAAGCAGTGGACCCAGCGCCAATCCTTGTGGCACACTACTGGTCACAGGCCTCCAATCTGAAAAGCAGCCATTCACCACCACACTGTCTTTTACCTTTGAGCCAGTTCTGAATCCAAATACTGGAATCATGCAAAGGTCCTTTAATTATTTAAGTCCTACCCTATTCTCACAAACCTTCTTTTCCCATGGGTAATCCACTGAAGATTTTGGATTTTTCCAGAATATGTAGTTGCATCAGTGAGAATGACATTAATCACTAGGGATGACACTACTTACACTAAACAGACAAAAGAAAATCTCTATTGATGCTACATAATCTTGGTGGAAATCTATGAAATTAGTAAGCTGTTATGAGATTCACAGAAGGCAACAGAAGTGACCATTAAAGAAACTAATCAGAAATTGGACACAATACCTGCCCTTGAGATTGTTCTTGTGTTATCCATGCATTTGTAATACAATTCAAGTTCAGGATGGCTCTTGCACAAGTGGTAATGGCTAGTAAGGGTTAATAAGAGGTGATTCTTATGGTTCAGTACACACCAGAATATCAAGAACAGAAGAACAACAATATCAGTCAAAGGAAGAAAGCAAGTCTTATGTCTGATCATCCAGAAAATGCAAAAGTGGATCAACTGAAAATATTGCTTTTATGGAGTATCATTTCTTTTGTGCTTGCTTTGATAAAATTAAATTGTATGAAACTTGTGAAAATATATTTGTTCAAGGAATGGATCTTTTGACTAATTGAGGACTAGAAGATTTTTAGATTAGGTTTCTGAACTGAGTCTATAATTGAAATGGACTTGGGTCTATACAATTAAAGGTAAAATTAACCCTATTATCTTAGTGGAAACATCGGTTGAGTGTCCTGAGGTATCTTTTGCTGGAACTTAGGTCATTATTTGTAAGGCTGATGTGGCCAAGCTTCGGCAGCTTGGAGCTCAGTAACAGAAACATCACTACCAGATTTACTGTTTAGGCAGAGTAATCAGCAAAGTAGCCAGGGGCAGACATTTATGGCCTGGATAGAGAAAGATTGAGAGATGAACTGAGTAAAGGAAAGGTAAGACATCAGAGGCCCGAGTGCCAGTGTTGATTGTAGACTCAGCGGAGAGTGAATTTAAACCTCCATTCAGTGTGTGACCCAGTTACAATCCAGAGTTTGGGAACTTCTGTTCTATTAGTTTAAAAAGGTGATTATAAATGTAACTTCTGAAAAAAATTTCTTAAGCTTTTAAACTTTGAGTTTTAGAGTGTTTGCATTTACCCTGACATTTGGATTGAATGTTTAAACGAAACCAGCATAATGGACAAATTCCTTTAACTATTTGATCTTTCACAACTCCACAGCAGCAAATAAAATTCATATTTCTTTCCTAAACCGCATGGCCCCTCTACTTCACACCCCCTTAAAACCTATTTCTTGGAACAAGCTTTTGGTCACCTCTCCCAACGTATATTATTCAAGACCCAGTCACAGGTGAGGTGCCCATGTTCTTACAGGTCCAGATGGAATACCCTTCACCATTAAGTTCCCAAGGTGTTGTAATGAAGTAGCTCACTTTTATTCATCTAGGCCTCTGCTTGTCACAACAAAGGAAACTTTAAAAATGATCCCTCTTGGTAATGCCTCTGTGTCTAATTGAGTAATTTAAAAAGAACCAATTTAATCAGGTTTAAGTGAACAACAGTGAGCTCATTAGTTACTAAAAGCAAGCATGATTGGTATGCAACTCATAACAGGTGTCAGATGGAGTTTAATTTGGATAAACATGAGATACTGCATTTTGGTGAAACCATAAAGGGGTAGAACTTATACAATTATTGGTTGGGCCATATCAAAGTTGAGGCACATAATTCTTTGAAGTTTGCATCACAGGTACACAGGGTGATAAAGGAGGCATTTCGCACATTTGCCTTTATTGCTCAAACCTCTGAGTATAGGAATTGGAACATCATGTTGAGTTTGTACAGGATGTTGGTCAGGCCTCTTCTGGCGGTCTGCGTACAGTTCTGTTGTAGGAAGGATATTATTAAACTGGAGAAAATTCAGAAAAGATTCACCAGGAATGGAGGCATATATTAAGGTGAGATTTAAAACGGACATGGGGACTTATTTTTTTAAAACAGTGGTTAGTGTGGAAATGAACTACCAGAGGACGTTGCAAATGCAGGTAGTTACAACATTGAAAAGACATAGATATGTACATGAATAGGAAAGGTTTGGAGGGATCTGGGCCAAACACAGGCAGGTGGGATTAGTTTAGTTTGGAAATATGCTTGGACTAATTGAACCAATGGGACTATTTCCATGCTGTACACCTCTATGACTCAAAATAGTGAATCCAAAAAAGTAAGAAACATGAATCAGTCTCTCCAGGCAGTTTGTGAAGAGTGGTTAGAAATTTGGGAGTAAATTTTGCAATTCTTGACTCTAAGTCACTGAAGTACTTTTGTCACGTTTTACTGACCATTATTGAGTGATTGGTACTGGTACGGGGCTCGCAGACCAAAGAAAGCAACATGCAACATGCCTTAATGACTACCCTACAGTGGCTCTGATCTCCATAAGCATGACATGCTTTGAAAGGCTGGTCATGGCCCACCTGCCTCAATCCCATGCAATTTTCTTAACAGGTCCCCAGAGAACCCCATTTCCCCCAGCCCTACACTAATCTGTGGAGCATCTAGGTAACAAAGGACACCTCCATTCGCCTCCTGCTCATTGAAAGCAGAGCTGTAGTCAACATTATCCTCTCCAGATGAATCTCAAAGCTCTGAGACTGAGGTCTCGGTTCCACCCTCTATAACTGGATCCTCAGCTTCCTGACCCACAAACCGTAATCAGTGAAGATAGAAAACTGCACCTCCTCTATGATAACCCTCAATACTGGAGTCCCCCCCAACGATGCCTTTTCATGCCCCCACTGCACTTCTTGTACAAAAACAACTGAGTAGCCAAATTCCAAACAAACACCATCTACAAGTTTGCTGATGGCATCATCATGGCAGGATCAATATTAAACAATGATGAGTTAGAATACAGAAATGACTTGGTGGTGTGGTGTAATGATAACAACCTCTGTCTATCTATGTTCACAAAACAAAAAAAACTGATCAGGAAGAAAAGGAGGATGACATGCTCCAATCTACATCAACCAAGCAGAAGTTGAGGGTTAAGGGTGTCAAATTCCTAATAGTGATGATAACTGACCTGTCCTGGACTTCCCATTAGATGCAACAGTCAAGAGGTACAACACCTCTTCATCCTCAGGTGGCTTAGGAAATTCAGAATGTCCATAAGGGCCGTCACCAACTTTTCCTGATGCACCACTAAAAGCATACTTTCCCGGTGCATAACATCCTGGTATGGCAACTGGTCTGCCCAGGACCATAAGAAACTACAGAAGATTGTGTGCACAGCCCAGACCATTATGGAAGCCAGCCTTCTATCCATGAACTCCACTTATATTTCTCATTGCCATGGAAAGTCTGCCAACATCAAAGACCCCTCACAGTAATGCTCTCTATAATGGGCAGAAGATACAGAAGTTTGAACACATGCACCAACAGATTAAAGAACAGCTTCTTCCCTGCCATTAATAGACTGATGAAATAGACTCTAACTTCAAATCATGTTGACTTTGTTTTACGCAATTCCTGTGTTGTGCAACCTGCATGCCATGCTCTAAGCACTGTATGATCTGGATGTCCTTGTGTGCTTTGATCTTCCTACAGTGCTCGCAAAACAAAGCTTTTCACTGTACTTAGGTACACGTGACTACAATAAATCAAACCAGCTTTCAACACAACAGTGAGATAATCCTATTACCTGTACAGTGTCTGGTGGGTGGTTTAAATGGTGACAACATTCACTCTTCAATAGCAATTGGAACCAAGCTAGTAGTACACATGATTGTTCACCAGCATACCTTCTTCCAACCATGTTCATATAGAGTCACAGAGGTCTACAGCACAGAACAAAAGTAACTTTTCAGCCCAGAGTCTGCGCCAGTCAAAAACATCCACCCAGCTATTTAGTTAGTCCAACTCAGTTTCTGGGTAAAAACAAGGACTGCAGATGCTGGAAACAAGAGTCTAGATTAGAGTGGTGCTGGAAAAGCACAGCAGATCAGGCAGCATCCGAGGAGCAGGAAAATCGACGTTTCGGGCAAAAGCCCTTCATCAGGAATCTGGTCAATGGAAAACAGAATATTGATATTGGGGGAATTCAACAATAATAATGCCACTGAATGTCAAGGAGTGGTGGTTGGATTGTTTCCCTCCAGGTAATATTGTCTGAAACAAATATTACTTGCCTTGGGCTGATGAGTGGTCTGGCTGCTATTCAGGTATTATTTGAGGATTGGTGAATGGTGCAGAACATTGCTCAATCCTCAGTACATTCCTACCATAAAGGAGGGAAGGTCATTGTTGAAACAGCTGTCATTAGTTGTGCTGAGGAACACTTGCCTGAGGAAGATGCAACGATGTCTTGGATGAGATGACTAACCTCCAATGACAACAAATCTTCCTTTGTGCTAGGTATGAATCCAACCAACTGACAGCTTATTCCCCATCCAATGACATATTTCAGGTTTGCTAGGACTCCTTTATGCCACACTAGTCACTCTCCCCATACCACTCTTGTCCATGTTTAAAGAACCAGTGACTTAAAAATAGATAATTCATTTACAAAATAACCTGTCTGGTTCACAGATGGTGTAGAGGTTTGACAAATATCCAGTAAATCACCAAGTTAATTCATTACAAAAAATTTATTAGAAACAAAGTAGCTCAGTAGTTCCATCTGAAAGTAACAGCAGAGAAATACAATTTTGTCTTAATTATACTACTTTCTTACAACTGGACATTTACTTCTTGTATCAAGTTGTAAAGTATAAAAAAGATCCACTACTGCAACTAAGTTGCCAATTTCAACGTGAGTAAAGCACACATTCCCATCAGAGTGAATACTTTAATACAAAAAGCCAGCTGAACCCAGAATACTCTCACATGCTGTCCAGCAGCAGCATCAACAGAGGAGTGTGGGGCAATAGGTCACCACACCACCTCAAGACGAAGGAATAATAAGGAAAAGATGTAACGTGGCACAAAAAAAAACTGGCACAAAAAAAATTATTTTACAAACATGAGGAAAGAACATCCAAATAAGTACATCCAAATAATGAACACTACTTGAGATAATTAATAGCTTTTGAACACTGTAACAATGCAAAAAAGGGAACATATTCAGTGATTAAGACAACTACAGTAGATGATAGCACTTCGGTGATAAGCGCAAAATGCATTTAACAAATTAGATTAAACTTGAAATGTTAGAACTCATACAGTAAAATGTTTTCAACTGTGCAAAACCTAAAAGTCTGTAATTGCCAAATACTAGTTAACTAAAAAGTGTGTTTACCCAGACTTTCAAAATATTGAAACCTTATTGATTTGTGTGTGTGGGTTGCCCAACTAGTGAGTGAAGGATTATGGGGCTCAGGCAAGAAAGTGGAGCTGAAACAAAATCAACCATGATCTTATTGAATGCTTGCTCAACAGACTGTCTAATTTTTATGTAAATAATAGTGAGGTTGTTAGACCCATCATGTTTTCTAATTGCAAAACCCAGCCAATGCTGCCGTTATGAGGCAAATGGTCATAATCTCCATTGTTTTCTTTGTGTCCATCTAAAAAAGATAAACAGTCAAAACAATAAGATAATGGCCTTGTGGCACAGTGACAGTAGTGCATTATTGCACTATTTATAGGTGTTTTCATACTATAGCTTCTCCAGATAATAAATTCTCAACATGAGACACACTATCAGAAGCCGATACCATTTCAAAAGGAGAGAGTAAACGCTGGAAAATAAATTAGGTGCTACTTTTGAGCTATCTGTAAAGAATTGGCCTCAATAGATTAGATCTACACCACAGAAACAGGCCATTTGGCCCAAACAGTCCACTTCACTGATCCAGCTGGAAATATTATTTGTTTCTCTCGAAAGATGTTCCCTGACCTATTAGCTGTTGGAGCACTGTTTTTGTAATTAATTTCCACCACCCACAGCATTTTGCTTGTGTTTTATAGGACAGTAAACAGATTTTTAGCAAATTTTATTACCAGTGAGGCATAGGATGAATTCAAAGTGAGTATACTTCAGAAGCACAATAAATATATTTTTGTTATTACTATGAGTAGCTCATAAAATGTAATGCATCTGAGACAAGGTCTCTTCAGCAAGAATTAATGGAGTCTCATGTTTGTGGGAGTAAGAAAATACATGCAACAATATATTTTTACTGGGACTTAAATTTTTACACTAACATTAAGAGCTGCCCTAATAACAGTTAGTGTTTTTAGGCTACCTGCTATAAATGTTTATCCATCATGTTTAGCAAATATTTGAAAGATGAATTGGAATTAATACAGCTTTAAAAGAAGTTCTAAAAGCATATGATGCAACGTAATATTTATTGCACATTGAGCTGTCCTTTTCAAATAAAACTTCTAGTGTACAGTAGGATGCACATCTGAACTAATACCAAGCAAATTGCAAGTGCTGGAAATCCAAATATGCTAGAAATATATCAGGTCAGGTAGCATTTACGGAGAGAGAAGCAGAGTTAAGGTTGCTGGTTGATGAAATGGAAAAGGTTTTAAGCAAAGAGAGGCCGAGAAAGAGGAGAATAGACATCAGGGAAATTCTGAAAAACAGTCACAGGGCAGGAAGGGTTAAACAACAAGAGATGATACTGTAGCACCAGATAATAATACAACACGAAATAAAAGATGGGTCTGGATGGCAACAGGAATAACAGAATCATTCCCACAGCTATCATCGCCAAAAGAAATGAGTGCAGAGATTAACAGGCTTCAACAAATTGTAGATGAGCCTGGAAGGCTGCAGAGTGCGTAACCAAGAGATAAGATGCTATTGCCTGAAATGATGATGAGCGTCTTTGGAACAATGGAGGTGGCCAGATCCAGGAAAATCAGAGTGGGATTGGGGTGGAGAATTAAAATGAGAAGACCATTGGAAACTCAAGCTTTTTGGACTGAATGAAGGTGTCTGGCAAAGTGTCACCTAATCTGCATTCAGTATCCTCTACATAGGAGAATCTTTCATGACCAGCACATACAATAACTGAAAAGAACAAAAAAATTGCTATTTGAGCAGCAACATTTGGGGCCCTGAGAATTGAAGTGGCAAATATAATGTACCGCATCTTATACATTTGCATGGAGAAACGAGGGGTTGTTGGGTGTGCACCAGAGTATCAGAGAGAGTGGTCTTAATATAATAAAAGGAGGGCTGGGGAAGATGTGTCCGCTGTTGACATCACGCAGGAGATAGTAGAAATGGCAGAGGATCTACAGAACGTGAAATGTGGTGGGTGAAAGGGGAGGACAAGGGAACTTATGATGCGAGAAGGAAGGGAAGTGCGGTGAGCGCAAGTGTAAGAAATTGAAAAGACAGGGCTGGAAGTAGTGGGGCCTAGAATTGTCAGTTGATAAAACAGAAGACATGACAGAAGCGCTGGTATAGGAATATTGACTTCGTACCCGTTCTGAGTGTGTTAACTGAGAAATGACGAGAATAAGGTCCTTAAAGGAAGCAAGAGGAAAATGTAGGAGGAAGAAGAGGAAATGTAGTCAATGAGCTTCTAATGAATATTGGCTGATAATCTAGCAAAGTGAGATAATTAAGGTTAAAAACCATAGAGACAGACCATGTGCAGGTGAGGGAAGGACAAAAACTGGAAGCAATGTTGATTGTGATTTCCAGCTTGTGGCAAGAAAAGAAAAAATCATTTTTTCTATTCCTAAATAAAGGGTAATACTATCCACCCTCACAGGTTCTTGATATTCCTAGTTTATCATGGAATGAGGAATACTCTCTTGAAAAGAGACATCTATTGTCTGTCATTTTGCAACTGGGATTAGGTCACCACAAAAATTAACACCAAGAATATACCCTTAAATATGCCAACATTATTTGTTTACAGTTAATTACTTATATCAATAACTAGGTGCAGAATACTCAAAATTATATTTCTTCTGTGTCAAACAATTTTCCTTTAACACTTAAATGGTATTAGATCAAATTGAACTTGCAATATATGGTATTCAATAAACTTAAAAAGTGAATGGTTTCTCTTAAATTTCAGCTATTCATATTCAATAAGTAACAGGCTTCAGAAAACGCGATTAAAAGTTTTTGCGTAATATGCAATATAATCAGCACGTGTAGCACCAAGGATCTTCAAATGCCATTACCACATAACTGAGAACTGAGGTCAATAACCAAAGAAAATCTCACATTAGCAGCAGCTTGCCACAGCTATGAATGTATTACATCCGGAAACTCCGGGTTCTATTAAATGGCTGGAATGATTTCTTCATTGTGAAAAACATGAACTGTGGTTTAAGCTTTGATTTTTCAGGAAAAACCATTGCCTCACTCTCTGCTGTTGGAAACCGTGTTTTGTAAATATCAGGATAGGATTTCTGAAACTGAAGAGAAATAAAAACTAAATTATGTTAAGCAAATACTGCATTGTTTTATAAATTAAAACAAAACACCACAGCAACTTGCAGCCCTCCTTCACTAGAAACAAGAAATTGCCATAACAACCCACAAAATAAAGTTCTCTGAACAAACAATTTACTGGGATTCCAATGATTAACAAAGCAAATGAGTTCTTAGGTGTTGTAAAATTCAATTTCCTATTCTGAGCATTGAAAAGGGAATAAAATATCTATCCAAGGTTTTGTTTTTATATTGATTAGGTTGCAGAGTTAAGCAACTGCCTTTAAAAGTCATACCCTACTTGTCAAAATTGCAGTTTCACTGGGTATGATCTACACCCCTGTTGTTGTCGTCGACAGGATAATGGTGATATTGCACTCATGCTTTTTAGATTTTAGTGCTCGCATAACCACTTATGGGGGAACTGCTAATACAGTATTTGTGTAGTAACACTACGCAACGAGCAAACATTCAAAATCAAATTTGACTGATTGTGAATCTTTCACAGGAAACAATGATGTGAACAAGCTCTCGTTAGGTATTAAATGGCCCCAAGGTGATACAGCTGATTATGAAAGTTGACAACCAAGTCAATTTTCTGTGTTAAACACATGAACCAGTTGTCTGGCACTTAAGAGTAGACCAGTTTCTGGAAACATGGATTCTTCATGTTTTGTTTCAAATAAATGCTATAATAATTGCAACTGTGCCAAGGAGGCTATGAAATTTCTAAAGGTTGGTCATGTTGGCTTAGGTGATTACCACCCCAGCAATACTCCTGCACATTGCTGGAGATATCACTTCGCTGCCTGGACTTGGAGTACAGACTGCTTTCCTATGCAGTAATAAGTGCAGATATTTTAGTAAACCGAAGTTTGGACTTCTAAACATGGCTATACATTTTAGAATGTATTAGACAATCAGCAGATTCCAAAGAAAATTATTTTAAAATTAAACAGGTAAATTCCCTACATGACACAAGTAGCAGTATGGACAGAGAACATTGCAGATTTGATCTCTCGTCACAGTTGAGATTGCTCTGGTGTGACAGCAGGCATACGAATTGAATACAGCATCCTTGGGCTAGAGAAAAAGTTTAAAGAAAGATGTATTGCAGGGACGAGACGATGTAACCTTTTATTATGACACTGCCAGCTGTAGGGCTTTAAATGACAACAATGAAAACCATACATAGAACAGAGCATATTGCTAGTGTCATCATATTTGTATGGACAATTTTTCTAGAAACAAACTAGACTCAGTCCTACCTTAATTGGAGGGTACATAATGAAGGAAAGCTACACTTTAAGAAAAAAACACATGAAAGTATTTAGTAATGAGCAATACCAATGAAAATTAAGTTTTTAAATGCTTAACCTGCTTTAACTTCTTCTTCTTCTCTTTAACAGAAATAGTTTTATTCATTATTATTTCTTCTAGCAGGGTTACAACTGCAGCTTGAGAACTTCTCTGTTCTTTACAATCTTCAGTAGTAATCTGACAAGAGGTGGTATAGGAAGCTACTGTAGCATCGGCGTCAGCACCTGCATACTTTATCTGGGAAAAAAACCCAATTAATTTTGAGGACCTTGTTTGATAAACTTTTAATCATCCAGCTGTAAGAGTCAGTTTCTAACATTTTAAAATTACTGCAGGAGGGCAGTTTGCATATTTATTTTCTAAACAGCATTATTCCTTATGAACTTTAAAAAATTACTTCACATTTCGCCTTGAATCAAATACTCTTTAATGTACCTGAACTCTTCTGAGGTGGGCCAAATGTTCCTCCACTGCACTTTGTAGATGGTCAGGAGCTCTCAGAATATCTTGGTAATGATCCATCATGAAGCTGACAAGTCTAGTAGCCAGCAACTCATCTAGGTCCACTTCATCTTCTGAACACAGGATACAGCGAGAGAAGGTTTGAATCATCTTTAATACAAAAGAAAATAAGGTTTAGTAATTTGGATTAGAGATTGAAAACTAAATTTTTTAAAGTTGAAACTGAACAGATTCAAAAAGGTTTGTGGAGAACATCTGTGAGAAGTGGATAAATGAGTTCATTTGCTTTGGCATTAACATAGAGATCTAGGCTTATAGGTCCATAGTTCCCTGATAGTAGCAACACAAGTGGATAAAGCTGTCAAGAGGGCATATGGCATGCTTGCCTTCAACAGTCAGCGTACAGAATATAAAAATTGGTGAGTCATGTGCTTTTGTATAGAAATTTATTTTGACCACATTTGGAATATTGCGTACAGTTTTGCTCACCACAGTACACCAGAAGGACATGGATGCTTTGGGGAGGATACAGAAACCGCTACCAGGATTTTCCTTGAATTTGAGTAGGAAAACTCCCTCACATTGGAATATGCCTCAGCATCTAAGGACTTACATAGTAGTTTCATGAACTGAGTCAACTGTCAAACTCACCAGCATTCTGTTTGCAACAGCATCATGAAGGGGTGGCATTTCTACATTTTGAGCAATACGAGCGATCATTCTCATTAGGAGTTGCAGCTTTCTTCGGTTTTCCGGGGGCACAAGGAGGCAACAAACTTGAAGAGCTTCAATACCATCTTGCGTTTGTTGCAAAAGACCTAGCTTTCGTAACAGAGCAGAACTAAACCATTAGCCATTGGAGACATATACTGTTCCAGACAAGTAAATTAAGTCTGAACAAAAATAATGACACGGAAACTTTAAACAGAATGCACTGACCGCTTCAGAACATGTGATTCAATGACTTTACCACAAACTTGTGAACATCATTCCAAGCTTGCATAACACATTTTTAAAATCCAATTCTTTACTTAAAACAAATACATTGAACAAGTCATAATTCTGAATAACTTATATGCAAAGAAAAAAAATGAAGCCAATTATGAAAGTCATTTCCAAGAAAACAATACTAACGACATCAAAATCAAGTTGAATTTAACAAAATCCAGTAGATGATTCTTAAAAGCAGAACAGGAGAACTCTTTTGCATGAGGAGTGTCTACTTGGCTTACCGCTAAAAACTGTACATTTTGATAAGCTATTGAGTACGGATCGATTATCAGACCTAACTCAGTCCAGTTTAAAATGCTGGCATACTGCCCAAACACTTTGGACTTCCAGTGGCTTATTTAAAGAGTAAACCTAATTTGCTGCTTCTGTAAAAAAATGTTTTGCCACCTTGTTTTATGTTGAAAAATATTGCACTCAGTTTTAGATCTTTGGCTGTATTTCATTTAGCATCTTTACTTAAGATCACAGGCCGGACCCATTTTTAGTTCACATTGGAAATTTGATTTACTCAACTATTTCAGAAGTCTTGTATCTTATTGATAAAACATGCATTGACTAATTTTTATTTGCTATATTAGAGATATTTCATAGAATCCCTACAGAGTCAAAGCAGGCCATTCGGCTCACCAAGTCTATACCGATCTTCCATCTATAACCACCAACCCTGATGACCATTGGTGGCATCGTGAGCTCATTGCAGCAGCTAACAAACAAAAAGATGTCAGTACTTCAACACTATTCCAAATACACTTGAATCAGTCAAAGAAAACAGGGTGGTGCCATATTTCAAAATGAGACTGGGAAAGATGAACACCAACATGCTGGGAGGCTCTTCAAAGCACACCATGTCATCAGGATCTTTCCAGATCCTCTATCAACAATCATGGAAAACTCTACTACACTGGTGCAAGCCTTAAAAATGCCTAGTCCATCTAGAAGACACATGCCATTAAAGACAATATGGAAGACAAATGCAAGGATGTGTCAACAGTGCGATGAAAAGCCACTTACAAAATAATAACCAGCTCACTTTGCGTTCTACAAAAGGCCATTCAGCTCTTGATTCAAATATTGATGAAAGACCTGAATGTCCAACCATGCAATACTCTATCAGTACTATACTGAAGTGCCAGTCCAGGCACTTAGTGCTGAGGTCACTGATGTGATAGTTGCCAATACAGTTTGAGTCTTCAGTTAGAGTGTACAAAGATAAGCTAGTTTAACAGCATTAGCCACGAGTGAATTAGTCAATGTCATTATTACCGTATTTCTCTCTGGTGAATCTATAAACCTACCATCCCTCTTCATTTTTTGTTGGTCCAGCCTTTCCCCAATCCTAGAGGATTGGGTCATGGACTTTAATTGGATTGGTCCACACATATGGACAAGGTACTGCAATTATTTCATAGTGTCACCTTCAGGATTGTTGTCCAGGAACTTCTCCCATTGTTACAGTCTACCATCAGGCATACTGGAAGGAATTACAGACTGACAATCAAGCTGTAGGGTCACATTTGACTGCACATTCTATGGCCAACATGATGTGGAGCTTCAGTCAGAAACTCCAGGTACAAAGGTATGGACACAACCATTACACCAGAAGGCCTCCCCATTATTCACCAGCATCTGACAAGCAGAAACTAAATTTGGCAACCCTCTCCAAATATAATGTTCTCCAATTGTAATTAAAGTCTTCCTTGTAATATTGACTTGGTACTACCTATAAAAAAAAAGGTCAAAAAGCAGTTATCTTCTTCCCAATTTCTATAGACCTTATGCAAAAAGAAAATTAATGGTATTCATACCAAAGGAAGATGGGGTTGATATCTCTGATAAAGATCCACGCAAGAAAACAATAGAAATCTTTCAGTGAACACAGTTTTACAAAATGTGTTCATGGTCTCTGGGGTACAACTCATTTGTGAACACAACAGCCAATTTAAATTCAGCAACTGTACTGAACAATTGTATTGTACTGAGCGTTTCTTCACATACTTCCTACAAACTACTCTAGCTCTTCAAAGGGTCAAAGACCCTCCGTTTATTAATGAGACTACAAATGAAGTAAATCCTCCAAGGAAAAGCAAAATACAGAGGGTATTGGAGATCGAAAATTAAAAACAAAGAGCTGGAAAAAGTCAGGAAGGCCAACAATAACTGTGGAGAGAGAGAGAAAGTGTTATGTTTCATGTCTCATATGGTTTCTTCCAAATGAAAACAAGTCAAAATAGTATTCTTTTTGCATAAGGAAGATTTGATAGAATCTAACTACAGCTTTTGCATTGGGGAAAAATGTGATTCAAGTTTTAAGTTTCAGCAGCCATTGTTATTGCAGACACCAAAATTTCACCTCGAGACCCATATATATTAGGGAGCCCTGATTTAGACCAAATTTTAGAAGATTGGAGGTATCAACTCTGAAAAAGGGAAAAGTCTTATCTCCATTGCTGGGAATCAGGAATCTTGGAAAATCATTTAGGAAAGACAGGCATTATTCCAAAACGAGTCAACATAGCTTGCGGGGTTTAAATAATTTTTGAATTTCTTAGAGAAGCATAATAGACCACGATATATTCAAAAGCATTTGGTACTATTCCACGTAATAGTGGACTGCACAAGGTTGAAATGAGAGTGGAAAATAGTTGTTCATAGGCAAGCAGAGAGTCCTAAAGCACAAGCAGCTATTTGATCAACAGTCAGTTACCAGTGAAATGGCATAAGTTTGATTGTTGATATTCAGATAATTTTCAAGAATAAACAGTACCCAGCATGTCAAATTAAAAAGCAATAACAAATGATGGTTACAAAATTGTTCTGTAAAGAGATTGGATTGGTACTAAGCAACAAATTTGATCTAGCATCATTAGAAGCACAAGTTAATATTGTGGATGACTAATGTGAACTAAGTTACTCACAACGAATATAGTTAGGAATTTATGTTTGCTTAGAATGATGCAGCGCATGTTTTACCCACCTAAAATATTTATAAAGAGCTCATAGAATTCAAATGTTAGCAATGGCTGCTTTGTCTTTTGGAAGTAATCTGCTATAGTCTTGAACACGTCTCTTTCAAACCCTGGGTACATGGGTCGGTTCAAATCACTTCCATTTGGCCCTGAAAAATGGGGGGAAAAAAAAAAATAGGTTACATATAGTAGTTGGAACAACACCAAACTAGATACTCAACCAAGATTTTTACGCTGAAGTCTGAACTTGGAGCAATTATGTCTGAGGCAAAAACTTGGAGGTCCCAGAAAAAGGGAGTAAAAATGCATTCTGGATAACAGCTTGAAGTCCACTGGAAGCTCATTTGGAGGGAGAAGCACTAACTTTTGGAATGTCTCCTTCTCTTCTACTCTCAAGATAAAGATGAGATATCAACCCATGGAAAACCTTGGTATTATATATGTTTAAATCCCCCTTCTCTTGCCACTGCAGCACCAGTATTTTCAGCAAGGCCCAAAACAAGATAAACAGACACCTAAATCAAGCTGAAATTTCACCTGCCGCTTATCACTCAACCAACACAATTTGCTCAATACAAGGGATCAAGACAGCTAAATGATGAGCTGGAGATTCAGGGTTTGGAACAGATCCCCAAATCAAAGATTTGACAACAAAGTGATATGTTAGAGAGTAGGAGAGGCTGTAAACCAGGGGCTGGGGGCCAGAGAACAGTGTGTGAGATGACCAGAAAGTATTGTTAAAACAAAGTTACAACATTTTACATCTAAACTTTAAATAGAAATACAAAGTAGTACAATGTTCCTTCTTGGCATGAGCAAGGTCATACAGAATCCAACTACAATTTTTACTTTTCACCTTTCTTAAATTTCAGGAATTGAAATAACTTCAAGTGAAAACTTGCTTTAACTGCTACTTGGAGCCTTTCCAGCTTCAGAAATTCAGAAGTATAATGTTCTGCCTTCAATGTGAATATCTTATTGTCCATCACATACAAAATCACTATTTACTGCACATAAAGCAAATATGGAAAAAAGTAGACAAAAGAAAGTAGGGGCAAAAACTATTTCCACCACTACTATATTTTATGTTCTTAATAACAAAAGCTGTAAGTAAACTTCAATATCAAAATCTTCTCTCAGGACTCAATTACATAGCACCTCCAAACAAAAAAACCATACAGTTCTTCTCCTTAAGCTCAACACCAGTAATTTGTGTTGCATGTATTTTAATAGATTACAGCCAAAATGTTTCAACTCTACATACAATTTAGTAAAGTTATATTTTAGAGTGGTGCAATCAAAGATACCCCTTGCAAAACAAAAAGGGGCATAAATATATTCATCATTCCAAAGTGGTAGACAAAAAAACCCAAAAAGAAATGCAACCTGTGGTGCATTCTTTGTCATTTAAACTATAATAATGCTGGACCCAAGGAATACAGTATATGCACAATATTTCGAAGTGCTGCACAGTCTATGTAATTGTATACACTAATCACAAAGCAATTGATTATCAACACTGTTAGCAGTTAGCTCTGATATAATTGCCATGTTGCATTCTGGTAGGAAACACAGTACCGCGAGATGTTTTCCAGCATCTTCCTGACAAAATAAACAAGAGCAGGACTTATACAACTAATAGTGGGGCCCCTGGGTGGTGCTGAAGAACAGAGAAACGTAGGGGCTCAGATACATAATTCCTTGAAATTTGTGTTACAGATACACAGGGTGGTTAAGGCTGGGACTTCTTTCATTGGAACATAGGAGGTTGAGAGGTGACGTTATAGATGTTTGTAAAATCACAAGGGATATAGATAGCATGAATGACAAGGGTCTTTTTCCTGGGGTGGGGTAGTTCAAAACTAGGGAGTATAAAACTAGGGAGTATGTTTTTAAAGTGACAGGAGAAAGATTTAAAAAGAACAAGGAGGACACAGAGTGGTTCATGTGTAGAATGAACTGCCAGTAGTAGTAGTGCTGGATGCAAGTACAGTATTCTAAATGTCTTTTAAACATTATAAGTATATGAATATGAAAGGTTTGAAGAGACATGGGCCAAACACAAGCAAGTGAGACTTGATTAGTTTGGAAACAGGGTCGGTATGGACTAGTTGGATGAAGGATCTGCTTCCGTACTCTATACACATTACTTATGAAACTACATGAAACATGCAAAATGCCATGATGTCCGTCAGGAGGACACTCTAAGTGAAAATGCAACAACCAAAATTCAATGATTTATTCATTCTTCAAAAGTAGAAAATTCTGGCTCATGTGTCCAATTCATCCATGGGTATGTCATTTCAAACAATGTCACAAATAACAACGTAGGTTACTACATTAATACTTACAGTTTGCCAAACATTTCATGGCTGACAGAACCCAGTGTGGAAGCTCTTCTGTTTAAAAGATGGAAATTAATCACTTTTAGTACTGAAACTTCTTGATCAGTCTTTGTGATGAATATCAGAAACTTTAAAGCTTTAAAGAGAATTTCACTTTTTCTCTCCATATACTTTGAAACATTTATAAATATCACCATTTTGAGAGGATGCCCTTGTCTAAATTGAGTTTTCTGCAATTTCTGCATTCAAGTCAAAGTAAAAACAAGTTGAAGTGCAGAACGAAAATTGTAAAGATCCAAAGTATGTGGAGTTTCAAGGCTAGTCCTTGTTCATCTCAGCTGGAAAACAATACCAGCTTTGCACTGAGCCTTGGTGAGCCAGAGTAAGGGAGACAAAACAAAACTATTTTTTGTCTTCATTACCAGATAGTGGTCCTGACTGGAAGTGCACACTTTAGATATGTTGCAAGAACCAACACAGCAATGATTAGACATGTTTCAGAATAGCTCATTACTCCTGGTTTTTCCAAGAAGGAAACAAGTCTTGGGCAATGAACTAAATGACTGCCAACATACATGTACCTATAACAAACACTGGTTAGTATTTTCAGGACAGGTAAGAGGAAGAAAAAAAATTCAAAAACATTTATGATCAAAAATGCAAGTAGGTAACTGGTCTTAAAATCAGGATCCAAGAAAATTGACAATTATTCTGCTCATTTAAATGAATGTTTAGTTCAGTATTTAAGAATTTGGATTATTGAAGAATACATACCCAGTTTATTCTCCAGAATTACTACTCCTTGTTTATTAATGTGGTGAACATTAATAATGATATGCTTGGGATTAAGTAGTTTGGAATCCAGCACTCCTTCTAGAGAATCGAGTCCAAGAATCTTCTGTAAACTGAAATGCAATATAAATTTGCCTATTATTCTTTTACCTCAGAAGCAAAAGCGCATGCATTACACACACAGTAACGTAGTAGGCTTATATCATAAATTTAGCATATATATTTTACAATTTGACCACCTACCTGGGAAAAAAAAATTAAAGTCATTCACATTGTATTAGCTGCAGTAAACCAAAATTTTTCAGTTTTAATATGGAATGGCAAAACGTGTCAGCGTAGGCTTGGAGGGCCAAAGAGCCCGTTCCTGTGCTGTATTGTTCTTTGTTCTAATTTTCAGGACAATTTTTCATATTATTGGGTAGTTACAAGGCTGTAGCTGTACTCAAACAGCTTTCATAAGGTCAGAGCTTGTTGTGCAGAAGTCTTCAGTAAACTGGGATGTCGGTGATGTCATAGCTTTTGTTGCATCCAAGCCAATTCATGATATTAATGTACCGAAAGCTCATGTTTGCGATGCGAGGAAACATCAGAAACATGCCAGGATAGATCAGCCACTTGCAGCTGAGAGTAGCTTCAATTTGGACTAATTTTCCCCACAGTATGTATCCGTCTCTAGTAACATTACCACTAAATGCCATAAACATTACCATGCCATCAACTAAATAACCACCAAATCACCTGCATCAGCAATTAAACAATTAATTTACAAGCACTGCCTCCTAAGGTCAGTGCAACAATTACAAAAATAGGAGACGGTCAGAAGAGAGGGAATGGATTAAATTAACATGGAATCGGAGAGGGAAATCATAAAGATGTGCTCCTGGAAAGAAGGCTGGTTAATACTTTTATTTAATCTGTTCAAGAATACATCTGAAACAGGTGGGCCTTGAACCCAGGTCTGAAAATGTGTTGCTGGAATCCTGAAGGGCTGCTGCCCGAAACGTCGATTCTCCAGTTCCTTGGATGCTGCCTGACCTGCTGCGCTTTTCCAGCAACACATTTTCAGCTCTGATCTCCAGCATCTGCAGTCCTCACTTTCTCCTTGAACCCAGGCCTCCTGGCTCAGAGATAGGGACACTATCACTGTGTTACAAGAGCCCATCCAAGAATCCAACTCTTGATACTTTCTAATCAACCTGTTCAGAGATGTTAGTACATTTCCGGAGCAGATAAAATTAAATATGAAGCTAATGAGAATCAACTGCTCTCAAATCAACTCTGAAGCTGCTCAGGTTTACCTTTAAAAGGAACCTGCATTTCTAACATGGACAGTACTAGCTATGTACACTGTTCCAACACCTCAGGATCTGACCTAAAAACTGAAAAGACAAAGCCAGTTGTCAGCTGCTACTTGAGTAGTCAATGGGTCAGCTCTCCCAATTTGAGCACAAATGTCCAATCATGACAAAGAGGATTTTGCAACGTTGGTTGGGTTGGATAACAGTCAATGCTTGATGAAAGCTTATGGACTTGAAACATTAACATTTCTACGGGTTCACAGAAACTGATGCCTGGAATGTTCTATTCCATAGCAACACATTTTGAACAATCTATCCGAGAAAATGTATCAACATCAATAGTAATTGTGGGTCGGGTAGGGTAGGGTGGAGGAGTGAAAGGAGATGTGCAAGGAAATACCAAAGAGCAAAAAAGAAATAAGAACTGGACACACTATGCTAGGGTCATCGATTTCCAGATCTCTTCCACAGTTGCTTGTGAAACCTCTTCCCGATGTATAATTCTACATTCTGACACTTCTCCAATTGCAATGCTATGACGCTTGTGCCACAAGTACGAATTCTGCAATAGATCATAAAGGAAGACAGTTGATAAACTGTTACATCATATTTTAGGACTGAAAATGATTCAGAGCTTAAAAATTATACAATAAGGTAACAATGTGAAAATCACCATATTCACAGAACCATGAGCTGCTCTACTAAAACAGCAAAGACAACTGGCACAGAGTTTAACCTGTGGGCCACCACATGTCAAACAAGGTTGAGAAGGCACAGTCTTCAATGATCTCAGCCTGTATGGGAAATACACCTGTGCTGTTGTTGACACCATCACTAACCAGCCAACTCAATTAATCGACTCCCAATAATTAATGCTACTACTAATCATACCCACGATTAATGTTCGACTGGCAAGAATTTAAGAAATTCCACAGTGGTTTTTAACCCATATTCGTCACATGTATATTACTAAAAAGCTGATTGACCCATCCTTCTTGAAAGACCTAACATAGCGTGAATGCAAGCATTTTGCACCTCAAATCACATTTCAAATGCAATTGTGTTTTGTGGTGGGGGAGGGGACGGGGTAATGTATCATGTACATATTTATGGTCAATTATTCAAGGCTGATGGTCAACTTTTTTGAATTGAAACACCCTTTCAGTGAGCTGTGTATGCTGATTGAAGATATTGAAGGCAGAGGAGAAATCTTTAGTATCTCATGGAGAGATATGGAGATTACGTAGGGAGTTAGCTTAGCTGTAATATCACATTTACTTAAAATTGTCTGTGCAGTGGAGACAAGAAGCCACTTGCTAACCCCTTAAAAACTTTGCATAAAACCTGAATTGGGAATCCTGCTTTAAGGAAAACAAAAGTCAAACATGTGCCATTTAGTCTAAAATATTCCAACCATCAGAAGCTTGAATCTTAACTGTCTTAGTAAGCCATTCTGTTGTATTCAGCTACCTTAAGTAAATGCAAGATGAACGTAATCAGATAGAACATCAGTACTGGATTCAAATAGAAAGCTACATCTAACAGGCCCTACAGGATTCAACCTAATAGCATGTGAAAACCTGAGAAAAAAGTAGGACAATCATCCCAGTATAGTCCAGGAATAGTTTGCTATCCTAACTTAGAGTGAGATATTGGCTCAGTCACCATTCCTGATTGGGCCCTGAATATTAGTATACATTTAAGAGGAAGTGGCCCTGGACAATCGTGAATATGATTCTCATATAAATCAGGTGAAATATGACAATGAAACCCTCATTACTTCTGCCCTTCATGAGTTATTACTTCATGTTAATACAATTTAGAAGAAGTAGAGTGTGTAGCAAAGGCACAGATGTGCTCTGGGTGTACATTTCAATGTCCATCACCAAGAGGGATTTGGTGTGCCACTAGTGATTAAGCCCTGTAGGACATAACTGGTGTAAGCCCATTCTTGTGGCCAAAATAATACTAATGCAGCCACTCAAAGCTCTTTAGCCCTGGCACTTTGAAAAATAAATAGGGGTGGATATTCAACAAACAACAGAAGGAAGAACACTAAAATATCCCCATTTTCAACAGTGATGTAATCCACCACTTGAAGACAAAAGTCATGGTTTCAGCCAAATATGGCTGACTCTGTATTACTAAAGACATGCAGAAAAATACTACTACTACTACCCCACAAGATCAACACGTACCAGCGTCTTACCCCACACGAGGATCACATATACACTCAGGTGATTATTTTCCAGAGTTCAATAGAATCGGGGTCGGTTCCTGAGGATTGGAGGGCGGCTAATGTTGTGCCACTTTTTAAGAAGGGTGGGCGGGAGAAAGCAGGAAATTATAGACCAGTTAGTCTGACCTCAGTGGTGGGAAAGACGCTGGAGTCTATTATAAAGGATGAAATTACGGCACATCTGGATAATAGTAACAGGATAGGACAGAGTCAGCATGGATTTATGAAGGGGAAATCATGCTTGACTAATCTTCTTGAATTTTTTGAGGATGTAACTCGGAAGATGGACGAGAGAGATCCAGTGGATGTAGTGTACCTGGACTTTCAGAAAGCTTCTGATAAAATCCCACACAAGAGGTTAGTGAGTAAAATTAGGGCGCACGGGATTGGGGGCAAAGTACTAGATTGGATAGAGAATTGGTTGGCTAATAGGAAACAAAGGGTAGTGATAAACGGCTCCATTTCGAAATGGCAGGCAGTGACCAGTGGGGTACCGCAGGGATCCGTGCTGGGACCGCAGCTTTTTACAATATATGTAAATGATATAGAAGATGGTATCAGCAATAACATTAGCAAATTTGCTGATGACACAAAGCTAGGTGGTAGGGTGAAATGTGATGAGGATGTTAGGGGATTACAGGGTGACCTGGACAAGTTAGGTGAGTGGGCAGATGCATGGCAGATGCAGTTTAATGTGGATAAATGTCTGGTTATCCACTTTGGTGGCAAGAACAGGAAGGCAGATTACTACCTCAATGGTATCAAATTAGGTAAAGGGGCTGTTCAGAGAGATCTGGGTGTTCTTGTCCACCAGTCAATGAAGGCAAGCATGCAGGTACAGCAGGTCGTGAAGAAGGCTAATAGCATGCTGGCCTTCATAACAAGAGGGATTGAGTATAGAAGCAAAGAGGTGCTTCTGCAGCTGTACAGGGCCCTGGTGAGACCACACCTGGAGTACTCTGTACAGTTCTGGTCTCCAAATTTGAGGAAAGACATTCTGGCTATTGAGGAAGTGCAGCGTAGGTTCACGAGGTCAATTCCTGGAATGGCAGGATTGCCTTACACGGAAAGACTGAAGCGATTGGGCTTGTATACCCTTGAGTTTAGAAGACTGAGAGGGGATTTGATTGAAACGTATAGGATTATGAAAGGACTGGACACTCTGGCAGGAGGGAACATATTTCCGTTGATGGGGGAGTGCCGAACCAGAGGACACAACTTAAAAATACGGGGTAGACCATTTAGGACAGAGATGAGGAGAAACTACTTCACCCAGAGAGTGGTGGCTGTGTGGAATGCTCTGCCCCAGAGGGCAGTAGAGGCCCAGTCTCTGGATTCTTTTAAGAAAGAATTGGATAGAGCTCTTAAAGATAGTGGAGTCAAGGGGTATGGAGATAAGGCTGGAACAGGATACTGATTAGGAATGATCAGCCATGATCATATTGAATGGCGGTGCAGGCTCGAAGGGCAGAATGGCCTACTCCTGCATCTATTGTCTATTGTCTATTGTCTAGGCAAGAGGAAGAGCAAACTTCAGCTAGCATGTAATTTCTTATTACAAAAGAAGCATATGATCTCTCACTTCCAAGCATGTTTCAAACCTCCAAAAAGATTTAGTAAAGAGTTTTCAATATTTCATTAGGAATAGTCTACATGAACATTAAGATATACAGTATATAAAATTCATAATTCAAATCTGAATTGCAATTGCAAAAATAACTCCACAAGTGTCTTACCAAAATTATAGGCCTTACTGGTACAGGTCCAGACGTTGGAATATCATAGTCACTCCAATTTGGAAATTTAGGATGTACATCACAAACTAAATGAGATGTCTTTTTGGGATAAGGCTTAAGAGGAGATGATGGTGGAAACCTGTAAAAACAAAAGGAATATATCATGCAACAAGTTTACTTACACAGTAGTCAATTTTTTTAAATTGTTGTGAAAATATGCATTGAGAAAGGGACTTTGAAATTTATTCTCGTGTTGTGGACATTACTTTTTGCATGCATTTACTGGGCAAGAAAGTGTCAAAATCTTTAATTTATGCAAAATTAGGTTGTAAATTTGTAGTTGTCATTAAAGTGAAATCTACAGTTTAAAATTCAGTAGTTGCGAGATTTGATCAGGACTATTTTCAAGGGGTGGATTGGAATAGCAGCCCAATACAAACTAGCTCAAACTGAATCCTCATTAACTGTCTCAGATAAGCTGTTAGTTTGGTAGCACATAAGGAGGCAACTTGGCACTTGAGTGCGTGACTTACAATAGAGTGCTAGAGTTAGTGCTGGAAGCTTAATGGAGAAAGACGCGTGCTTGGTTGCATTTGCCTAAACCAAGTAGCTAATTAGTGATTATTGCTAACTTGTCTCAAGTAACACTCAGGTCTTTAGCTTGTCAGTAAGTAATTCTTTTCTCCTTTTTCTTAAAATTAGCTCATTCAGTACAAGATTGATATTAGTGTGTTTAAAAAAAATAAATTCAGTGCTCAGAGCAGGATTCTTCAACTGTAAGAACAGGGATACAGTGACTTAATTAATAACAAATAAAAATAGTTATGACGGGTCAAGTGATGAGCTGCAGCATGCGGGAGTGGTTGGACACCAAAGGTGATCTACAAATATATCAAAACTAACAGCTTGAGCAACTTTGGATCAAGCGGAGGAACTGGAGTCAGAGCATTATGCTAAATCAGGGAGGGGTAAAGTTAGCTGGACAGTATGTTCCAAGAGGCAGTCACACACCTTTGATTAGTTAACTCAAACTTGGTGTGTAATGTAGGACAGGAGAGTATGACTGCCCATAAGGCACATATGAAGAGTAACAATGCAGCTTTCAAGGATTCTTTGTCCAAGACATTTGTAACAAGACATTTGCAAACTATGCGGACGAGTGGGGAATGAAGGGACAATAAGTGAACACCATGACACAGGGAGTCATTCAAATTTTCGGGGAATTGTGGGTGGCGAGGAAACAGGAATGTAGTAATGGTACGAGACTCTATAACTAGGAGGATAGATATTGTTGTCTGCAACCGGGACAGGGAGTGCTGAGAGGAACTTGGATTGGGAGGGCAGGGATCCAAAAGTTGCCATCCACGTTGTATGAACCTTGACAAGATGAGTGAAGAAATCTCTCCTCATCTCTGCACTAGATAGTATATGCTGTATCCTTAAGACTAACACCTGGTTCTGGAGTCTCTGCCATCAAAACACCATTCCTACATTTACCCTGTCTACTCCTGTTAAAATGTTAAACAGGATTCAGAGATCTCCTTATTCTTCTAAACTTCAGTGAATATAGTCCCATCAAATCCAGTCTGTCCTCATAGTTCAGTCCAAACATCCCAGTAAACCATTGCTGCAACCCCCCTTTAGCAAGAACATCCTTCCTCATGAGACCAAAACTACACACATTATTCCAGGTGCAGTGTCCCAAGGCCCCTTGGTAAGATATCCCTGTTCCCTTACCCAATTCCTCTCGTTATTAAGGCCTATGTACCATTTACGTTCTTTAATGCCATCTGCACCTGCACACTTATGTTCAACGCCAGTGTACAAGGACATCCTGGTTTTATAGCACTTTTCCCTCTCTCAATTTATAGTTATTTAACATTATTACAAGGAGATCAAAGCTGGCAACTAAATATTCAGAGGTGCATGACTTTTAAAACATGACACTCAAGAAGAAAAAGGAAGTGGGTTAGCTTTGTTAGTAGAGGATGGAATAAGTACAAAAGCAAGAAATTAACTTAGATGATAAAACCACTCATTTGGTGTCTGTAAGAAATAAGGGAAGATAACATTGGTGGAATTAATCTATGGGCCCCCTGTCAGGAGCTGTACTGGAGGACAGAATCCTTTACTGGACAGACTATTGAGTATTGGAGTTGGAAGGTCATGTTGTGGCTCTGCAGGACATTGGTTAGGCCACTTTTGGAGTATTGTGTGCAATTCTGGTCTCCCTCCTATGGGAAGGATGTCGCAAAACTTGAAAGGGTTCAGAAAAAATTTACAAGGATGTTGCCAAGACTGGAGGGTTTGGGCTATAGAGAGAGCCTGAGTAGGCTGGAGCTGTTTTCCCTGAAACATCGGAGGCCAAGGGGTGACCTTATAGAGGTTTATAAAATCATGAGGGGCATAAATAGTGTAAATAGGCAAAGTATTTCTTTTCCCTGGAGTGGGCAAGTCCATGTCTAGAGGGCATAGGTTTAGGATGAGAGTGGAAAAAATTAAAATGGACCTAAGGGGCAACTTTTTCATGCAGAGGGTGGTGCATGTATGGAATGCACTGCCAGAGGAAGTGGAGGAGGCTGGTACAATTACAGTATTTAAAAGGCATCTGGATGAGTACATGAATCGGAAGGGTTTAAAGCATATGGACCAAGTGCTGGCAAATGGGAGTAACTAGGTTAGGATATCTGGTCGGCATGGATGAGTTGGACGGAACTGGAGATGTTTCCATGCTGTATACCTCTGTGACTCTAAATCATAAGATAATGAGGGCATGTTAAAAAAAGACATTAATCTTCATGTAGGTTGGTCAGATCAAATTGGCAAAGGAAGCTGCGAGGAAGAATTTAGATTGTTATAGAAAACTATCCTGAATACAATGTTATGGATCCAATGTGTAATGAGGCAGGTTTAAGAAATGATCTCAGAGTAAAAGATTTTCAAGAGAACAGTGACTACAAACCAAAAGCTAACTTCTGATATGTAAAGCGTAAGAAACTTGGGTTGGAAACATCTGTGCTTTACCGAAATAAGGATAACTGCATAGGGCTGAGGGCAGAGTGAAATAAATTAATATAATTAAGAGGCTTGAGAGGGTAGATGTGAGAAGAAGATTTCAAAAACAATGGGAAGCAAAGACTAGGGGTTATAATGTCAGACTAGAAGGTCACCCATTCAAGGAAAACATTTTTTCTGAGGGTAATCAATTGGCGGAATCTTTCACTGCAGAGGGCTGTGTTTGGATTATTAAGTTTATTCAAGGCTGAGACAGACATCTTTCCAGTAAGGCAACTACAAGTTAGAGGGAGAAGGCAAAAACGTAGAGTTGATTATCAGATCAGCTGTGATCTCACTGAATGACAGATTCAACGTTCTACATTTACTCCTCTGTCTTAGGGCATAAACGCTGGCCATAGGGGTAGACCATATCTCTAATTGATAAACAGGTAGTAAGTCACATTTCTTTGCTAGAGTCCATCAACAATTCTGTTAAGGGATTTCCCAGTTTTTGGATGAGTGACAGTGGTAACAGCAATACAGTGCCAAGTGGCTAAACTTATACTGTGCAGTAACATTACTAAAAATGGATTTTGTTCCACAGCAACACTGTAGTTTATGCTAATGCAGTCTATATTCAGAATAATCAAACTGAGTGGGTAATAAACTGAAGTGAAGAGATGTCGAATGTACACATTGCCCTACTTCATTTAGTTTGCATTCAACAAGGTGATTTTTGGCTTGATAAAAATCATTATTGACAAAGCTTTCAATGTAGAAATGGCAGTGTACTTCACCTCTTGCCCTCTACCCAAAATGTTCCACTAAACTTGTTTTAAGAATTTCATGCAATCTAGATTAGACTGTCGGTTGATTATAATAGAGTAAGAATCTGAAATAACACTTGCTTCTGGAAATGCGATTGATCTAAAACCAATTATTAGAGACTGCCTCACAGCACAAACCTAGAGGTTGATGAGACTCCTGGTCAAAGATGGTAAAACGATCAGAGAAATCTTATCATAGAAATATTTGCCCCAAATTATACTTCTGGTAAGCTTAAAATTAAGATTTCAAGAGGATTTCAAGTTCTATGCAAAAACGATGCCTGACTGAAAAAGAACATACACAAGACAAAAATGATCACAATTTAAAACAACTTGTAACATGAAAACCTCTACAATTCAAACAAAAAGAATGATAAAAGGATCAGAGAAGTGACTTAAAAAATTAAAATAGGTGAGTAGAGATGGCGGTTGGTATTACTATTAAGAGTCCTGCATATAAGCAAAAGAGTATACTTAACATACATGAATAAACTTCAGCTGAAGAAAGACATTGCATTGGAGTAAAGTTAGCATGGGAACAGCCACTCGACTAACGTGAGCTAAAATGGGTATGACTAGGACAATAAAATACTGTTTAATTGAACAGGGCCAGAAGGAGATTCAACAGAAAAGCCTTGACACCTCAACAGGTGACAGTGGGTCTTATCTTCAAAAACAAATGCCACATGAAGGAAAGGGGAAAAAAAACTCCACCAAATTTACTAGAACCAAAGCCCCATTAACTAAATAGTAAAAGGTTAAGTTGCCACAATCCTAACAGATCATACAGCTGCTCTCTAGTTGAAGACAGCAACTGGTCGCGGTCTAACCCGAAGGTTACCATGCCACAGGTGAGGCAGAGGTTGAGCAGGAGTGTCCGCAATGGCAACCTCAGCTGGTGCAGGCATTATATCCGTGCTGTTGGCATTACTGTGCAGCGCAAGCCTACTATCTAGCAGCTGAGCTAACCAACCCTCCAACCTTCACTACAACACAGTAAATAATTGTCATACCTGTATAATCGATTATTATCTTCAAAATCTTCTTTTCCCCATCTTCCTTTTATATCTTCAATTACATGGTTTTTTAAGAACTTTTTGAGTAACTGCACAGTCTGGTAACGAGTAACTTCAGATCCAAAATTGGGATTACTTCTCAGGAATTTATGTAACCAATCAACACCTTCTGAGGCAGCAAAGCAGGAATCATAAGTACGGAAGTGAAGACGATGCTTCTTCAGGGGCATCCGAGCTCGAAATAGCTCAATCGTTTCATTCCACTAGGAGTCAGGAGGAAAAATAGTTATCAAACCTATTTACGCTAGCAAAGGCATTTTCAAAAGCAAGAACTGAAGTTAACCTGCACATAACTTCCCATCATGTCTGGGAACATCAACTTATAAAATTACAGTTTGAAAATCCATGGAAACAGACTGCCATTTGAGGTTGCCATTCTCTTAAATCAGCTCTTAATTAAATCACCTTTTAATTCGGTCCAGAGTTGGCTTCTAAGAATATAAATAGGAGCAGCTATCCCTCAAACTGCCCTGCCATTCAACAAAATCTGCCCCAGGTCTTAATTCCTCTCTTGTGCCAACTCAGCATAGCCATCAAATCCCTGATATTTCAAAAATCCATTGACCTCCAATTTAAATACTTTCAGTGATCTAGCCTCCAAATGGAGATAAAGAAGTTCAGATTATCACTATCCTCAAAGAAGACATTCTTTCATGCCGGTTTTAAATTAGAATTTAAAGGGAAATTTAAAACTACATCCCCTAATTTAATATTTCCCGACTATTGGAAACATTAATAACATCTACCCTGTCAAGTCCTCTTAGAATCTTCTTTATTCCAATAAGATCACCCCTCATTCTTCTAATCTCTAATGAATAAAGGCCTACCCTATGCATTTTTGATAAGTCGATCCTTTTATTCCAGGAATTAGCCCTGTGAATCTCTGATGAACTACCTGCAAGGCCAGTTCAGATGGTTTCAATCAACTTGTTCAAACATACTATGTCATGTCTTAGGCTAGAGGGACTTGAATCCTGACACTATCATTGTGCCACAAGACCCCAAGTGTAACTGAAGATTTGCACGACAATTAACAGTAAACAAAAGGCTCATCCAGAATTTGAACAAGGAATTCCCTCTCGAATGCCTCAATTTAACTTACCTCTGCCACATTTCCCGAAAGTGCATTCGATATCTGAACCACTCAGGTGAAAAGATTTGTTCTTACATCACGTTTACTTATTTTGGAAAAATCCCTTTAAAAATAGTACCTTCAGGGAACTGATACAAACAGGAGCAATTTTCTTCCTCTCTACTCTGTCCAGCCTCAATTTTGAATACAGATCAAATCAGGCAGTACCTAGCCAAGGAGAGGCGAGGTTTGATGAGGGATAGCTAGCATGGCTTTGCCAGAGGTGGTTGTGTTTCACAAATTTAGTTGATTTTATCTTGAGGAAGTGAAAAATAAAAAATCAGTGCTGATTTTTCCTAATTAAAGCATCATTCTATGTGAGTGCTAATTCTACCTGATAAGTACATCTAGAAGCTTCCCATCACAGAGGTTGAACTGGCTGGTCTGAAATTGCTGGATTTAACCTCAACCTTTTTTGAGCATGGTGTAATGTTTGCAATTTCCAGTCTTCTGGTACCTCAAATCTATGGAAGACTGAAAGATTACGGCCAGTTTTCCTGCAATTTTCACTCACTCGAGCGATCATTCTCTCCAGTTACAGTTTGGTTCTCTTTCCACTAAAATGTATCAAACCCTCACAGCACAACATGAAGCCCAATACACCTCGTTTAAAATCACCATACTCTTTGCTACCTTCCCCCACCCTCCTCTCTGACCTATCACCTCCATCCCCACCCCCATTCAACTATTTGTACTCTTTGCGACCTTCTCCCCTCACCCCCATTTATCCCTCCACCCTGGAGGCTCCCTGCTTCCATTCCTGATGTAGGGCTTTTGCTCAAAACATCAATTTTCCTGCTCCTTGGATGCTGCCTGATCGGCTGTGCTTTTCCAGCACCACTCTGATCTAGACTCTGGTTTCCAGCATCTGCAGTCCTTGATTTTAACCTTACTGCTAATCCTCTTGCAAGGGATGCCTGCCTTGAAGAAGTTTTCCTCCTCCTCTACAAGAATACTCTAAGCTCTTTCTCCCTACCCCCACACCCTCTCATTTCTCTCTCCACTCTGCAGGCACCCTGCCTCTATTCCTGATGAAGAGCTTTTGCCTGAAACATCGATTTTCATGTTCCTCAGATGCTGCCTGGCCTGCTGTACTTTTCCAGCACCACTCTAATCTACACTCTGGTCTCCAGTATCTGCAGTCCTTGTTTTTACCTCTTTTCATAGCTAAACTGCTCCATACCAGACGATAGCCTGGTCAACATTCTCTGCACTCCCCTCATCACATCCTTGCTAGTGTGGTGACCAGAACTCCACACAGTACTCCAACTGTGACCTAACCAAAGTTTTATACAGCTCGAACATTATATTCCATTTTCAGTTAAAATGTTTCTTTTTTGGAAACTAAATTTTCGTTATATTTATTCTTTCCCCACAGGCTGCAAAATATAAAATTCCCAGAAGTTCCATTTTACCAAAAAAAGCCATTTCCCTCCTTACCCTAAAAGTCTATTTAAATTACTTCAGAAAATTACAAATAAACCACTTCTGGTTTGGACCATTTCCTGCAACTGCCCAAAGTGGTGATCTGATAATGTGCAACATTCCTTCCTTAAATGTGTAATTATTGTACTTCCTCTAATTATGAATATCTGAGACACAGAAATGTTGCAAACTGCGTTTAATAGGTGTGAAAGTTCAAGGGCTTGTCGGACCATCATGAAGCAATGAGAGCTTGGTCAAGGTGGTGAATTGGGAGTGCCTCAAGAAAGACAATGTGACAGGGAATCGTTGAACTTCAGATCCATGACTCAGGCCATGGAAAGCATGGCCCCAGTGCTGAAATGAGTAAGTTCAGGGATGCTCAAGAGGGCAGACTTAGAGGAGTGCACATCTTGAAAGGCTGTGGGGCTGGAGATGAGAAAGAGAGCGAGAGAACGACAAAGCCATAGGAGGCATTTGAAAATAAGGATGCAAAATTTTAAATGGTGTCAGTTTTTGACCAAAAGCCAATACAAATTAAGTAAGGAGAGGAGCAGCAGAGTTTGGGATAGCTGCCATTGTGCATAGACTAAAACATGGGAGGTCAGCAAAGGTGGGGCAAACGGTCTAGAGATAACAAACGTATGGATGAAAATTACAACACGAGAGCTGAGACAAGGGCAGAATCAGGCACTTTTATGGAAACAAAACATCGTGGTACAGTTATACAGTCAGACCTCATCTCAGTTAAACATCGTAGCAAGAATGTCAAGCTTGATTCAATGACAAGCAGCTGTCAGGAAGTGAGAAGGAATCAGTGGCTTGGGAAATAAGTTTGTAGCAGGTAAGAAGGCAGTAACGTTAGTCATCTCAATATTTATTGGGAGGATTACAGCATGACAGGTCATAGGAATAAATTAGAAAACTAAGGTAAACAGTTGAGAATATCAGTGTTTCTGACCAAGTCCATGCCAGTACAAGCTTCAAGACAGACGCCCACTGTCGCCCAATTTCAGGGACCAACTCTTCACCACTGGGTCCACTTTGCTGAAGCCACTAAACTCACTCCACTGTCAGGCCAAGCCCACTCATCCTGCTTCGACTGCAGATATTGCCTTGCTGGCACCACCATCTTCAACACAACATAATTAACATTACAAGTAAAATCCCAAGACTCCTCACACGGAGCTGTAACACATAATGTCCCAACTCCTATAGGCTGTTATGTTGAGGTTGTACAGGACACTGGCAACACCTCTTCTGGAGTACTGTGTGCAGTTCTGGTTGCTCAGTTATAGGAAAAATACTTTTAGCTATAAAAGGGTCAAGAAAAGATTTACCAAGATGTTGCCAGGAATGGAGCGTTAACAATTACAAAATTAATGCTGGAGATATGCTGCAGTGAAAAAACGTCTAAGAAGTTGACGGGTGACCTTGTGGAGGCTTATAAAATCATGATGGGTATACATAAGATGCTTTTCCCTAGGGTGGCCGACTTCAAAACTAGCAGGCATATTGGAAAAGTGAGAGGAGAAGGATTCAAGACAAGTGGCACTTCTTTTAAAAAAAGGAAGTGGCTTGCATGTGGGATGAACTTCCAGAGACAATACTGGATCCAGTTACAGTTGCAATGTTGAAAAGACATCAGGATAATTACATGAATACAAAATGTTTGGTGGGATATGGACCATACCCAAGCAAGTAGAACTAATTTAGTTTGGGATTATGGTTTGCATAGACTGATTCAACCAAAGGGTCTGTACCCATGCTGTATGACTCTGTAACAACATTGACCATTTAGAGTCATAGAGATGTGCAGCATGGAAACAGACCCTTCGGTCCAACCCGCCCATGCCAACCCGATATCCCAAACCAATCTAGTCCCACCTGCCAGCACCCGGCCCATATCCGTCCAAACCCTTCCTATTCATGTACCCATCCAAATGCCTCTTAAATGCTGCAATTGTACCAGCCTCCACCACATCCTCAGGCAGCTCATTCCATACACGTACCACCCTCTGTGTGAAAAGCTTGCCCCTTAGGTCTCTTTTTATATCTTTCCCCTCTCACTCTAAACCTATGCCCTCTCGTTCTGGACTCCCCCACTCCCAGGGAAAAGACTTTGCCTATTTACCCTGACCATGCCCCTCATGATTTTATAAACCTCTACAAGGTCACCCCTCAGCCTCCAACGCTCCAGGGGAAACAGCCCCAGCCTGTTCAGCCTCTCCCTATAGCTCAAATCCTCCGACCCTGGCAATATGCTTGTAAATCTTTTCTGAACCCTTTCAAGTTTCACAACATCTTTTCAATAGGAAGGAGACCAGAATTGCACGCAATTCAAAGTACAAAGGGATCCACAGTACAAAGGAATCTGGGACTGCAACTCGAGGATTCTCTAAAGGTAAACATGCAGGTTGAATCCATGATTAAGAAAGCGAATGCAATATTGTCATTTATCTCAAGAGGGTTGGAATATAAAAGCAGCGATGTGCTACTGAGACTTTATAAAGCTCTGGTTAGGCCCCATTTGGAGTACTGTGTCCTCAGGAGGGACATACTGGCACTGGAGCGTGTCCAGCAGAGATTCACACGGATGATCCCTGGAATGGTAGGTCTAACATTCGAGGAACAGCTGAGGACCCTGGGATTGTACTCATTGGAGTTTAGAAGGTTAAGGGGAGATCTAATAGAAACTTACAAGATAATACATGGCTTGGAAAGGGTAGACACTAAGAAATTGTTTCCGTTAGGCAGGGAGACTAGGACCCGTGAGCACAGCCTTAAAATTAGAGGGGGTCAATTCAGAACGGAAATGCTGAGACATTTCTTCAGCCAGAGAGTGGTGGGCCTGTGGAATTCATTGCAGCAGAGTGCAGTGGAGGCCGGGACGCTAAATGTCTTCAAGGCAGAGATTGATAGATTCTTGATGTCACAAGGAATTAAGGGCTACGGGGAGAATGCAGGTAAGTGGAGTTGAAATGCCCATCAGCCATGATTGAATGGTGGAGTGGACTCGATGGGCCGAATGGCCTTACTTCCACTCCTATGTCTTATGGTCTAATATTCCAACAGTGGCCTAACCAATGTCCTGCACAGCTGCAACATGACCTCCCAACTCCTGTACTCAATACTCTGACCAAAGGAAAGCATACCAAATGCCTTCTTCATTATTCTATCTAACTGCGACTCCACTTTCAAGGAGCTATGAACCTGCACTCCAAGGTCTCTTTGTTCAGCAACACTCCCTAGGACCTTACCATTAAGTGTATAAGTCCTGCTAAGATTTGCTTTCCCAAAATGCAGCACCTCACATTTATCTGAATGAAACTCCATCTGCCACTTCTCAGCCCATTGGCCCATCTGGTCCAGATCCTGTTGTAATCTGAGGTAACCCTCTTCGCTGTCCACTACACCTTCAATTTTGGCGTCATCTGCAAACTTACTAGCTGTAATTCTTATGCTCGAATCCAAATCATTTATGTAAATGACGAAAAGTAGAGGACCCAGCACCAATCCTTGTGGCACTCCACTGGTCACAGGCCTCCAGTCTGAAAAACAACCCTCCACCACCACCTTCTACCTTTGAGCCAGTTCTGTATCCAAATGGCTAGTTCTCTCTGTATTCCATGAAATCTAACCTTGCTAATCAGTCTCCAATGGGGAACCTTGTCGAACGCTTTACTGAAGTCCATATCGATCACATCTACTGCTCTGCCCTCATCAATCCGCTCTGTTACTTCTTTAAAAAACTCATTCAAGTTTGTGAGACATGATTTCCCAAGCACAAATCCATGTTGACTATCCCTAATCAGTCCTTGTCTTTCCAAATACATGTACATCCTGTCCCTCAGGATTCACTCCAACAACTTGCCCACCACTGAGGTCAGGCTCACCGGTCTATAGTTCCCTGGCTTATCTTTACCGCCCTTCTTAAACAATGGCACCACATTAGCCAACCTCCAGTCTTCCGGCACCTCACCTGTGACTATCGATGATACAGATATCTCAGCAAGAGGCCCAGCAATCACTTCTCTACCTTCCCACAGAGTTCTCAGGTACACCTGATCAGGTCCTGGGGATTTATCCACCTTTACCTGTTTCAAGACATCCAGCACTTCCTCCTCTGTAATATGGACATTTTGCAAGATGTCATCATCTATTTCCCTACAGTCTATATCGTCCATATCCTTTTCCATGGTAAATATGACACAAAGCTTAGTCAAAATGATCAATCAAGGATCTTTATTGAGTCTGCAGCACTTACTGGTTTTTATTCACAATTTTACACAGGTTCTCAAGACACTCAACACTATTCCAGGAACTAATTTACCCTCACTGTACCACTTCCAAGGTAAGTTTTTAAATTTCTTGATTAAAACGGCAAGCATTAGTCCAGAAGAATCGAATTCACCAAAATTCTGTACAAATGGTGCAATTTTTTTGTTCCTGTACTCTGGTATCCTTTCAATAATCGTAATTATACCATCTATCTTCCTAATTGCTTAAATACTAACACAGTGCTCCTTAACAAGCACGACAAATTCTGTGTGGACATCAACATATACAAATTTCACACTGAAAGATATTCTGCTTTACCAACATTACTACCAAGTCAACAACCTTACAAATCCCCACATTATTCTCAATCTGCTATCTTGTTGCCTCTTCCACCAGTCCATGATTATTTGCAACCTTCGTAACCCCCTCCACAGCTTCATTTTCACCACATTACCAAACTAAATTACACTACTTTCCTCTTCATCCAAGCGATGAAAAAGAATTATAATAAGTCTCCAACACATCCTTGAAGAAGCACTCCACAATAAGCCTACCAGTTCCAAAAGGCCACATTTAATGTCCACTCCCTGTCCACGGATTTATACTCTGCCCATGAAAACACACTAGCCCCGGTTTCTTGTCTCTCAACCTTTTGCAGGGCATCTTAAAATGTACTTTGGAAATGAGATTACTTACAGTGTGGAAACAGGCCCTTCGGCCCAACAAGTCCACACCGCCCCGCCGAAGCGTAACCCACCCATACCCCTACATCTACCCCTTACCTAACACTATGGACAATTGAGCATGGCCAATTCACCTGACCTGTGGAGGAAACCAGAGCACCCGGAGGAAACCCACGCAGACACAGGGAGAACGTGCAAACTCCACACAGTCAGTCGCCTGAGGCGGGAATTGAACCCGGGTCTAAGGCGCTGTGAGGCAGCAGTGCTAACCACTGTGCCACCGCGTGTAGCATCTTGAGAGACATTTGGAAAGAATCAGGAACGTTTGGAGCCCCAGTGGGGCCTCATCAAGTTAAACATGATTTCTTTATTAGTTTTTGCTTAAAGTAGTTCGGGAAGTATAGGTTAATAAGATGATTTTTCATCAGGTCAGAGTTGAGGATATCCTGCACCTTGTTTTTAAATATATTAACAGCAGCATTTTACTTTCTGATGAAGGGTTTATGCCCAAAACGTCAGTTCTCCTGCTGCTCGGATGCTGCCTGTAGTTTTCCATCACCACACTCTCCACTCTGATCTGCGGTCCTCACTCTCTCATACCTGCGTTTTACTGTCGCCTGTAATAACTTCCTGCTGGCTGTCCTCCGTTAATCTACATGCATCAAATAACGTGAACACCCCCCCCACCCAGGAGTTGTCGTTTCGCTTCTCTCCCACACCGGGGAAGTTCTGAAACCCCGAAATCTAGACATTTCCCATACAACGTGCAGGACAGAGTGCGCTCACAGGAAGGAGACATTTAACCAGCGGCGCTGCCGGGGACACCGTGCAGACAGGGCGGGCATGGCGGGGGGGACTCACCAGCTTGGTGGCTCGGTACGGACCCGCCGCTATCTTGCTGTCCATGCTGTGGGGGGGGCGTCCCCCACCCCCACAGGGCCCGGTCTCAGGACCGCGGTGACGCCGCCTCAGTGTCCGTTAACTCCCATCACAGTTTCTCAATGGGACACGGGCAGCCCGGGCAGTTTGAAATCGACAGCGCTCGCACTGATTGGGCGACAGCTGCGGTCGCGTGACCCTCAAAAGGGGCGGCCCTGATAGGACGACGGTAACCAGGGCCCAGAGCCGAGATAGAACAGGGAGCTTGAATGGACGGTCTTGGACCAACCAGAGGCGAGGAAGGAGCTGGCGGGCATTGCACCTGCGCACTGGGGGAGGAGTGAGGATGGACAGGGTGGGAGGTCTAATAGAGACAGAACTTGGACTGTCAGGTTTACACCAATGCTTTTAGTGGCAATTGCTAGAATAGAATTAGGTTTCTTGTTTATTTAGAGCAATGTTTTTTGCTAGTATTGAAAGCGCACCTCACCGCTGAAGGAAGACACCACTGCAAATGCATAGGAATAACCCTAATCAATGTTACTGCCTTTATTTTATCATGGCACGTGTACAAAGATTAAGGAGCATCATAAAATTTAGCAGTTTTGAACGTGAAGTTTCGCTTGGGTATAAGAATAAATCAACTAGAAAAGCATAGGAAGGAGATGAATAGGAAAAACAAGGAGCTGGATTAATTTGCAGCAGCACTGAGGTAATATCCAAGAGAAAACAAAAACTTTTTACAATATGAGAATGATCTTTCAGCCCCTTCTATCACCTGTTCAAATCACTTTTTCCCAGTACATGGCCCCTAAGCTTGAGAGGTTCCAACATTTATCTAAATTCTATTTACATTCCTTCATTCCCATTTTCACCGTCTTTTTAAATAGAGCATTTCAGAAAACCACTATTGTCTAAATAAAAAATGTTTTCTTCAAACCCTTCTAATCAAAGAGAGATTCAAGATGGCAGTAAGTAGCAGGACTTGCTCTTGAATGCTTGTTCTCATTTTTTATTGGAGCCTTTTGCAGTGGTTAAATCGGCAAAATTCACATGGCAGCTACACATTGGTCATGGGTGGAGTGGCAGCTCCTCCTGGTGGTTGGAGGCAGTGGCAGATGTAGCTCATGGCTACTGGAGGTGATAGCAGGGACATTCTTTCAGTATTCAAGGCTTGTGACAGCACAACCCCTCCAGTGATTGGAGGTGGCAGTAGCAATGAACATTAAAATAGTGGCACTGGGAAGGTGACATCGCAGAGATTGGCTCTTGATGAGACAGTGGTAGAACCCTGCTCCTTAAAAAGTGTCCCCCTGGCGTTATAGACCCTTCAAGCAAGGGGAAATGTTTTTGTATGTTCTCTCGCTCTCAGAACTTTATATTCAAATCAGACCCATTCAGAGCCTTCCTTGCACTAAGGAAAATAACTTTAATTGATCTCGTCTATCTCACTAACTAAATCACTCCAAGACAAGCAACATGGCCGGTAAATCTCCTCCATACTCTTTATAGTACAATCACATCCATCCAACACCACGGCAACCAGAGTTGCACACACTACTCCAACTGGGTCCAATGTTATATACAGCGCCATTATTAATGCTGTTCTTGTTTTCAATGTTTTGACATATCAAAACAAGCACATACCTTTTTCACATCTTATCTACCAGCTCTGCTGTCTTCAGGACTGTGGACAAGCAGTGGGAAGACTTGAAGTTTGCGCCTTGGAGCAAAACATCTCTAGTACTATCCAATTTCAAAACCACAGGCAATGTAGTCACACTCGTCATACATGTGAAATTGACTGTGTCCAGTAACTATGTAAAATCCAGAACACAAGGACATTTGAAAATAGAAGATTGTTAAATCTTTACAGCATTTGAGACTGGGTGAATGTAAGGAATACTCAGTATATTAAATATTTTGCTTTGGACAGGTAGTCTTCTTAATGATTTACTTAGGATTTTCTAACAAAACAATTGTGTTTATTGCACAAAATGTTTGCAAATAGAAGATAGCTACTGAATAGATCAAAAAATTCAGAAAATGCTTTACATATAGTGGTACAACCTGTAAATCACTAGCACATAAGGGAATCTAATCTAATCTAAACATGGAGTGGTTGAAGCAGATCATATTGACAAGGGAGAGTTTGATGGATACGTGGAAAAACAGATACATGAGTTCAGGATGGGAAAGTTAATGATCATATAAAGCCACTTGTAAAATGGTATTAGATTAGCTAGATCTAACCGGTATTAGATAGACAGAATAGCTGGATGAGCAGAAACTTCCTCCAATGTAAAGATTATTGAAGTCATTGACTTCGCAACACAAAATTTGTACCCATCCACACTGCCACCCCAATCCGTTATGTCTGGCAATTGAGGCTGAACCAGACGGTTTGCAAACTTGGTGTGGTATTAGATCCCAGGCTGAACTTTTCGCGACATGTAAACACAGACACTAAGGCTAGAAGGCGAGGACTGCAGATACCAGAGATCAGAATCAAAAAGTATGGCACCAAATACCACAGTAGGTCAGGTAGTATCTGAGGAGCAGGAGAATTGACATTTTGGGCAATAAGCCCTTCATCAGGAAAGTTGCAGGGAGCGGGGGAAAAAAGGGGCTGAGATATAAAAAGGAGGTTGGGGGTGGGGTGGCAATAGGTGGATGCAGGCAGGGGGTGAGTCAGAGCAGAGTGTAGAGTGGATAGGTGAGAAGGAAGATGGACAGATGGGACAGTTCAAGAGGGTGGTGCCATGTTGTGAAGGTTGGATCTTGGAGGGGGGGGGGGAAAGAAGAGGGGAGAGGAGAAATCTGGTGAAGTGGATGTTGATGCCATGTGGTTGTAGGGCCCCAAGGTAGAAGATAATTCCTCCAGGTATTAGGTGCCGTAATTTGGTGATGGTGGTGGTTCAGGACTTGCTTGTGCTTGATGGAGTGGGAGGTGAAGTTGAAGTGGTTGGCCACAGGGTGGTGGTGTTGTTTGGTGCATGTCCCAGAGATGTTCCCTGAAATGTTCTGCAAATTGGCATCCTATCTCCCCAATGTAGAGGAGACCACATTGAGAGCAATGGACACAGATGACATGTGTGGAAGTGCAGGAAATTGTCTGCTGAATTTGGGCGGATCCTTTGGGGCCTTGAATGGAGGTAGGGGTGTTGGGAGCGGGGGAGGGAGGTGGTGTGGGTGCAGGTGCAGGATTTACACCTTTTGCAGAAGCTAGGGAAGGTGCTGTGAGTGGAGGGCGGGTTGGTGGGGGTGTGTGGACCAAACAAGGGAGTCGCAGAGGGAATGGTCTTTGCAGAATGCTGATAGTGATGGGGAGGAAAATATCTCTCTGGTAGTGGAAATGGTGGAGGATGATGCGCTGTATTCTGAGATTGGTGGGGTGAAAGGTGAGGACTAGGCACGTTCAATCCTTGTTGCATTTGGACAGGTGGGGTTCAAGGCTGCCTGGCATTTTCCTCCATGACATCAGCCTACATATAAACTAATGAATTAGGAACTGGAACAGTCTCCTTAAGCCTTTTCCAACTTCTGGATGGTCGGATAGGGTTTTCAACTCCACTTTCCTGCCTCCCCTTCAAAACTCAAGAATCTACCTTTAACTTAAAAAAATTAAAATTACTCCAGTTCACCTACTGCTGAAACTTCTGTGTCTTACCACCTTCAATTTTGAGCTAACACACATCATCTGGCCTCCATTATTAGAGTCATAGAGATGTACAGCACAGAAACAGGGAGATGGGACAATGGGCTGAGAAGTGGCAAATGGAGTTTAACTGAGATAAAGGAGGTGCTGCATTTTGGGAAAGTAAATCTTAGCAGGACTTATACACTTAATGGTAAGGTCCTAGGGAATGTTGCTGAACAAGGACACCTTGGAGTACAGGTTCATAGCTCCTTGAAAGTGGAGTCACAGGTAGATAGGATAGTGAAGGAAGCATTTGGTATGCTTTCTTTTATTGGTCAGAGTATTGAGTACAGGAGTTGGGAGGTCATGTTGCAGCTGTACAGGACATTGGATAGGCCACTGTTGGAATATGGCATGCAATTCTGGTCTCTTTCCTATTGGAAAGATGGTGTGAAGCTTGAAAGGGTTCAGAAAAGATTTACAAGGATGTTGCCAGGGTTGGACAATTTGAGCTTGAGGGAGAGGTTGAATAGGCTGGGGCTGTTTTCCCTGCAACGTCGTAGACTGAGGGATGAACTTATAGAGGTTTATAAGATCATGATGGGCATGGATAGGATAAATAGACAAAGTCCTTTCTCTGGGGTGGGGAGTCAAGAACTAGAGGGCATAGGTTTAGGGTGAGAGGGGAAAGATATAAAAGAGACCGAAGGGGCAACTTTTTCACAGAGGGTGATAAGTGTATGGAATGAGCTGCCAGAGGATGTGGTGGAGGCTGGTACAATTGCAACATTTAAAAAGGCATCTGGATAGGTATATGAATAGGAAGGGTTTGGAGGGATATGGGCCAGGTGCTGGCAGGTGGGATTAGATTGGGATGGGATATCTGGTTGGCATGGACGAGTGGACCGAAGGATATTCTACCCTTTGATCTTGAGGTAACGTAAATTTCTGCAGTCATGGTGGTGAATGGGACACCTGTCTCCCAGTTAAAAAGTGACAATTTAAAAATTCTTACCTGTTCTTAAATTCCTCCAAGGCCTTACCCTTTCCTATCATTTCCAGATCTGCAATATGAGTAACCTGTGCTCCTCTAATTCTAGCATCTTGAGCATTGATTTTTTAGCGGTGCATAGAGCTTCCTAGCCCTCTGTGGTTCTCTTAACAGGCAATTTAAGCATTCCTATTTAACTAAGCTTTTGGTCATCTGATCTAAAATTAACATAGGTAACTTGAGTTATAACATTTCTGTAAAATAACTTGCTGTGTTATTATGCTATGGATGCAAAGTACAAGTTTTGGTAAACTTAGCACATTTTCCACATCAAGTAAACGTGCAATAGATGTCTGTACTTCACAAATAAAAATTTAGTTGTCGACATGCAATTTACAAGGTGAACACGTAATCTAATTGAAGTGAATGTATTTTAACTACACCGACAAAAATAATTTCTGGAGAAATGACACATTTCTAAAGTCATTTAGTTGCTTTTATGTCTCAGTCTCTCTCCTACTCCACAGTACATTTCACATATAACAACTCAGCATGTTCCATGCAGGAGAAATCTGTTAGTATACAAACAGAAAACATTGGAAATATATAGTAGATTAGCAACTGAAAAAAAGAAATATTTAATTAATGTTTAATTTAGGATCCAATTTTAGTGTCAGCCTACATTCCCATCTTCAGACATTGAAGATGAATTATTTCTTAAATAAAGATTGCATCAGTTAGCAGTTTATACTAAAATGTGATTAAAAACTATTTTACAGGCTTTTCGTAACTTGCAAAGGTAGCTTCACTCAGGGTTACCACTGACCAGTAACTCAACTGGACTCAACACAAATACAGCAACAAGAGCAGGTCAGAGACTAGGAATACTGAAGTAACTCCTCCTGATTTTCCAAAGCCTGACCAGCATCTACAAGGCACTAATCAGCTCCAGCTTGACACTACCCTTCCCTACAGGCATGGTGGATCTACCTACAGCACATGGAGTAGTTAAAGGCAGCATTTCACCACCACCTTCTCAAGGGCAACTCAGGACAGCCAATAAATGCTGGCCGAGCCATTAAACACTCGAGTTAAGAGAGCCAGGAGCTAATGTAGGCTCAGAAGGCTAAAGATTTGTGTAGTGCAGGGTATGTATAGCAAAATTTGCGGCTGATTTCAGGATTTTCCTGCAACATTCCTGGATTTTTAAAAAATGTGTAGAAATTGATCCATTTTAGTCTACACTGACAGACTGAATTCCAAAGGTTCAATTCCCTTATAGTGAAGAAGTGCCTTATATCTATCCTAAATGACCTGCACTTGGTTCTGAGATCTTTCTTGCAGATATTTTCAAATCAACCTTCCATAGCAGGTGGGACTTGGACCTGGGCCACTTGATTCAGAGGGAGGTGCGACAAAAGATCTTCCTTGCAGACTGCTGACCAGAATTCAATGCACGTGCATTTGATAGTGGATGTATATGCTGACGGCTGCACAAGTTGAATCAGCTTCTGACCTGTTTCTTATGTGTATCGCCACAAGTTTTCAAGTATCAGTAAGTTTATAGTCTCAAACAGGAACTGTTGGTGTCTTTGCTGCAAATGATTTTCTTGAGACAGCCACTCTCCTGCACATATGATTGTGGTTCATCAGATCATGCAGAAGCCAAAAGCTCTTCCCACTTAGGCTACCCACTTGATAGTCAGTGCTCAGTTGCTGCACATATTGGAATACAAAAGATTGGCTGAAATTCTTCACATAAATCAGACACTGAAATTGCTTCTCAAAGCCTTTTTTTGAGACATATCTGAATTTTTAAAAATGTGCAGTGGAATTGACCTGTCCAGTTTCGAAAGAAACCAAGACTGAGATGAAGATTGGAAACAAACATCTGTGGAAGGCTAAACCATAAAAATAACAGAACCAGAACTCCTATGATGATTCCAGGCTCACAGTACAAATCAGCTGATAAAAGGTGGAGGATAAAATCCAGGAAATTTCAGTGAACAAAAATAGTTTCTGCAGCTGTTGAAGACAACATTGCTGAATCAATACTATCCAGAGACTGTCACAAAAGGTTTTGGAGAGGTTCTGCAAACATGTGCTATTTTGGGGATTCGTGTGCCTGTGGAACTCAGGTTAGTTACAGTTATTGTTGGCTGGGGATCGGAGAGAAGGAGCTGACATTCTGTGCGGAAGCCAGTATTCTGAAAGACTGAAATCCGTGACATACACACCGAATGGACTGCCAAGTCAACTTGTAAGATCGGATTTATTTGTATGTTACATTTCATCTGTCATCTGTAGTTTAAAATCTACCACAATTTGCCTGTTAACTCTCGCTTACATTTATAACCCATGTTGATTTTAGGTTGAGTGTCCAAAATAGTCAGTTTTTGCTTTAACTCTTTTTTTAAGCAAAGTTTTAAATCAAAAAAGCCTACGGCTATTCTTTTAGTAAGAAACTGGGATTTTGGATTTTGTCTGTTAAAAATTTACCTCTCTTGACTAAGATCATGACGCGTGTGCGCACCAATTAGTTATGGAGGCTTGATGACAAAAGTCTTTCCCCACATAGAAAAAGAAACTTACAAGTGATATCAAAATTCAAAATAATTACAATTGTAATCAGAATATGGTCAGGAACAATATGGACTCATTGAAAATTGGCAATAGTAATTTATTAACTGGATGCTGCAATCAGTCCAAGAACATATTCTACTTACCACATAACTGATCAGCGTATAGAAATTTCCATGTGCTTGCATGCCCTGACAATTGGCAAATCAAGTTAGTTTTATTTAGGCAGTTTGTAATAGGCAAAGTGCAGATGAAATTCTTCAACATTCCTGGACTTGCAAAAGCCAAAATGCCTATTATTGGAATCACATCCAAAAGATCTTACAGTAATTGTTGTTATCTAAGTGAGTGCACCAATAGCAACACTAACAACTGACTTAGGATAAGTCAGCTCAAGTGTAAGAGCAAATTACTGCAGATTCTGAAATTTATACTGAAAACAAATGCTGGACATCACAGCTGGTCAGGCAGCATCCATGAAGAGTGCATGACATACACATGGCTCTCTCATCTAGACTCAATATTAGTTTGCTTTCTCCAGGGATGTTGCCTGACCCAGTGATGTCCAGCATTTGTTGTTTCCAGTGAGCTCAAATGTAGCTCATTCACACTTGTTGGAAGTTACATATTCATATACGAATGCCCACCTCAAAAAGAGGATATTCAAGCCTGTTGCCTTTTTTGAATTACCTTGAGCACTCAGGACCAGATAGTGGTTAGTCACGCCATGAAAAATACCAGTTCCATTCATCCCTATCTAATTCTACTCAAAAGCTAGGAGAAAAAGAGAGGACTGCAGATCCTGGAGATCAGAGTCAAGAGTGTGGTGCTGGAAAAGCGTAGCAGGTCAGGCTGCATCTGAGGAGCAGGAGAGTCAATGTTTCGGGCAAGAGTCCTTCATCAGGAATAAGGCTTGTGAGCCAAGGGAATGGGTCCGGGGGGTAAGCGAGCTGAGTGTCTAGGTAGATGGAGATGGGGGTATTGGTGATTCGTTGGAGAAGAGTATGGAACAAATAGGTGCAATGTAAGATGGACAGGTAGGACAAGTCACAAGGGTGATGTCGAGTTGGAAGGTTCCACACATCATTTAGTGTATCCGTTGCACCCGATGTGGCCTCCTCTACATTGGGGAGACAGAATATCAACTTGTGGAGTGCTTCAGAGAACATCTCTGGGACACCTGCACCAACCAACCCCACTGCCCCGTGACCAAACATTTCAACTCCCCTTCTCACTCCAAGGACATGCAGGTCCAGGGCCGCCTCCATCACCACACCCTAACCACCCAACATCCAGATGACAAAGGCCTCATCATCTGCCTCAGGACCCTCCAACCACATGGCATCCATGTGGACTTCACCAGTTCCCTCATTTCCCCCTTCCCCCCCACCTTATCCCAGATTTAACTTTTCAACTCTGCACCACCCTCATGACCTGTCCATCTTCCTTCCCACCTATCTGCTCCACCCTCCTCTCCAACCTATCACACTCCCAGCTCCCTTTCCCCTTGCCCCACACCCCCTCGGCTCACAAGTCCTGATCAAGATCTCTTGCCAGAAGTGTCAATTCTCCTGCTCCTTGGATGCTGCCTGATCTGTTGTGCTTTTCTAGCACCCCACTCTTTTAAAAAAGCCTGTTAACCCAACCTATTGCTTCCACATTACACCAAGTATCCACTATTATATCCCTCTTTTACATGTACCATTGTGTAAATGTCAGATTTCAAATATCCACAGTTCCATTTTTGTCCAGACTGCTTTGAGCAAACACTTCGGTGGCGATTCAAGACCAAAGCAAATCCTTTTACCACACTATTAAACTATTCCCAAAGCACCAATTCTATCCTCTTCCCCAGTGGTCTTAGCTGAACTTCCAACCCAATATCACCAAAGTTCATTCTCCCTTAGAACCTCAGCACAGCAGCTGAGAAATTCAAAACCTGCCCTTAGAAAAACTTGAGGGCAGACATACTAAGGGTACAAATTTCCACTTCCTGACATGACGTGGGACAATGACAAGAAAATACAGAATGAACACAAAAATTAGAATCTAGCTGGAGAAAAATTAAGATTTTATTCTCAAATCATAAAAAGGGGATATCAGAATTTCAGCTAAAATCTGGTATCTGAAAACCTAAAATCTTCTGTACACCACTTCTAATTCTCCTCTTCCCTGACAAACTAGATGGAGCAATTTCCCATCATGTAAATCAAAGCACATACCTGATGCAGCATCTCACTGAATGGTTGTTCTGGCCATCATCTGGTGCTACTTCACAATAGTGTCACTGCTCCATGCACACTCCTGCTTGATCCTTTGTCCATACAAAATCAGCATCAATAAACCACCAGTCTCACAACATGGTCAAGTCTACTTTAAGACCAAGTCTTTCACCACATTAGCATTTCAACACTTGTGTTGGATCTCCGAGACACCCATATCTTGCATATTTTTAAGTCACTTTTTGCAGAGGGAGACATGCAGCTGTGTAGGATACATCTTATGACTCTTGATTTGCTTCATCAACATACAATCACTTCTAGGATGCCAGCCTGTGTGGGTCACATCGCTTTCTTTGGTGCTCAGTTACAAGTTAACTGCCTCTGACTTGCAGTATACAGTACTACCATTTAACAGAGGGATGGCAATTCGAGATAGTGGGGTGCACAAAATATTCAAGGGGTGAACATGTTGCTGTGCAACTGTGTGTTTGCTGTGTAAACTGACACATTGTGCTTCAAATGGCTCTGCACAAAAAAGTGAAAGGACAGCAGTCTTCTGTAGGGTGGTGGTGATACAGTAGGTGAGGGAACATCATCATCAGTCAAGGTTCCAGTCAAAGGAGACAGCTCTGATCAGTCAAGCACTTACTCCTCGAGAAGTCCAGAGACCAGTCCCCTCAGCCCAGGAACTAGGTCACAAATCAGTCCTGCAGGTTAGGTGGAGCCAACTGGAGGTCACATGTCAGTTGGAGTGCTATGGGGACACGAGAGCTTGAGTTGGGCCAACCTATCATGCAATGAAACAAAGAAGGGAACTGAGTTTGATGGAAACAAATGCAAAAGCAGTAGTTAGCGATGATGCACAAACAGACAGGATGGTGAGGTGTCCTAAGGAACTGAGTAGGAAGTGCTGAGGGCAAAAATAGTTAACAGTTTGGAAGGATGATGTGGGTGAGAACTGTACAGTAGGTAGGATACATGCAACAGGTTGAGGTCTAGTCTACAAGCCTTCATAAGAAGCCTAAGCAGTGGCAAACTTTGGATAAGCGGTGGCTCTAAAAGCGTAAAGTAGCAGTGGAGGGCATAAGATCATTACCATTCTTCCTGCACTGCTGGGCATACCACTTCACCTGGGAGTGAGTGAAGCACCTGCAAATCAAATCCAGGCTAGCTTTATTTTTTGGTGCAGCCTCTTGTGGTGTACCACAGGAAGTACCACCTCCCACTCCACTATCCCATACCCCAAAACCTCCAGGTCCCGGTCAACAGAGGAAGAGAGCTGTCCTTTGCTCTGCACCACGTCCTAAGCGATAACAAACATTCTTGAGAAACAGTCCCTGTCTTGCAGTGTCTGAAATGGCATGCAGTTAGTTTTTAACAAGGCAGTGAAATGAAAACTGGAGGTCCCAATAGTGGAAGTGCTTCTATCCCTCCTGCCACATTATGCCCAGAGAAAAGATGCCAGAGAGTCTGGCTGCAAAGTAAATGAGGTGAAAAATGGAAGATGCACTAGAATTGGTGTTTGAGCTATGAATCTTGCTTCACAAAACACAGTCTGAAATCACAAAATTTCACCCAAAGATTCTTAACTAATCCCTCAAATATTCTAAGACAATAACGATCCTCAGATGATGCTGCACTAGACTCTCCCAAAGACCAGCTGAGATATTACTGAGTAACCCCTCATTCCCAACTCTCAAAGCCCAATTAAGATTCAGTCCTGTGATTAATTTCTTCATCTTCTCATCCCCAAATTCTGTAAGGCCCTCTCTATCCACTAAGATCAAACTGACTCTAATTCATGGCAGAACATTCAATGCCTGAACCTTACTATTCATGTCCAGTCAAATCCTGTCACTTAAACCTACCTTTACAAGTAGTATTACTCTCTTCACATTGCACCCATTATCGGATGACATGGGACTAAAATAATAAATGCATGAACAGAGTTGGTGCTGCTGATGAAACGTCATTTGTCATAGTATAAAATACACAATATAAATTTAATAGATTTTATTTGAGGGCAAATAGAAATAATTTTAAAATACATCATTTGCAAGTGATCTCACTTACAAAAGACATGAATTCATTTGGAAATACTTGTTAAAATTTGGATACAATACAATCATCTGCTATGGGAACTGAGCACATAGTTTGATAAACATCAAGGTACAATTTTACAGACCCATCATATGTTCTCTTTAACATTTTACTCTATTTGTGGCAATCTAAAACACACATGTATAACAATCGTTTGCCACCAATGGCTTCATACTCTTTTGTATGAAACCACAATTTTAAATCAAGTTTATTAACTTACAGCAATAGCAGTACTCAAGTTTATAAGTGGTCAAGCAAAACTCAACCAAGTATATTGGAAATGCTTCTTTTTCAAGGTCACATTAATACACCAGTGCTTATATTGTGCATTCCAACTTATTATTAAAACAAATGGACTCCAGTTTGCAATACCTGTGTTGGATACTGTTTTCAACTCCTCTGAAAACTTGACTTACAGCATGATGCATAACAGCTCAAGGTGTCAAATAAGAACAAAGTTAACTTAGGAATACTGTAGTCAGTTGGGAATACATTTTTGCTGAATTTCTTCTCTATTGGCACATTTTGAAAACAAAAATCAAGTAAAGAAAGTGCTGGATTAGTGTGCACAAATACCAAGGCTGCTCGAAATATATCTCATTTGATCCAAATCTTAAGATAGCCGATTATTAGAACAGTAACATCTCCATTTTCCCACTCTTTTCAAATGTCACCATTTAGTACGAGTCTGAAATTCTCAGCTTGTGGTTCTACCAATGTTTTCATTATTAAGTTGCTGATTTGGCCATTGCAATGCAGAAAAGACATTTTTCATCTTCGTGTGGAATTCAAAACCGCTTCCACAGGAAAAGGAGTTTACTGTGCATTTCATCAAAAATTGGGAGACACCAAATTTTTAAACTTGAAATTCTTCACTAAAGATTTGGGTGAGAAAATTATCCATTTTTACTATGAAAAGGACAGAAATATGCTCACCGTTTTCTTCTCTGGAATAAAAATAACCAGTCACTTGTGCCAAAATGTTTATTTACCACAATTGCCAAGAAGCATCTGAATAAGGAAGGAACATAGAAAGAGACACTTTTGGACATTACGTAGAAACAACAATAAGCAAAAGGTATTTTATCTTTGGAATGGATAATTTTGAAAACATTTCTAGCTGCTTCTGAATACAAAGATCCAGATACTCCTTGAATCAGGTTTCCTTGAACATTAATAAAAAATGTTTATTTAACTATCTCAAGCTAAATCACCTCAAAATTGAAAGTTCACATTTTTAAAACTGCTACATCCCTGAAATTTCAGAAGTAAAGCAAAAGCTAAATTTCCACAACTTTCGACTAATATCCTTAAATACTAAATCTTCTGTCTTTCACAAAACCCACAGCAAAACTCATTTGCAAGCATCACAAGAAAGTGAAGAAAGAACACTTTGGTAAAAATCCTTCTTGCGAACTTTAAAAATCTACACCTTTGAAGGCAGAAGTACTTTCAACAAATGAAGACAGTTATGAATGGAATGGTTCAGTCAAGATTGGCATTCTTACAATGAAATATTTCCAGACCAGGGCTCACTAATTGTTTACTAGTGATAAGTTTTAATTAAAAAGCTAGTTAAACTACACTCAATGAACAACTGTCATGTAGCCCAAGTGTTTTACAGAAACATGTAATGTAGGAAATTAATTCCTCTTAATAAAACAAATAGCCAGCATCATCATTGAAGCAGACAATTATATATCATCCATTTGACCTAAACAGGGAATAGCAAGTATCCCAAATGCATTGGCACGGATTTAGCCAACTTACTACTGCTTTGGAATTGTAATTAACCAGGACGCAAGAAACAGTTCAAACTGGAAACCTGGCCTGCCAGTTCTCATTCCTGTTTAAGCATATGTGAACCAAAAAAGAAGACAGGGTTTGTGTTAATCCCAATTACTGTAGCCATGCAAACTAAAACAGAGATCAAGTTGCCCAAATGTATTAGTGCTTCCAAAACATGAACAGCAGCATAATTCTGCTCTGCTGCAAAACTCTGCATAGCAAGGAGGCCTAACACATAAAGGCACCTCAATTGCATCATTTTATACAATTAGAAAAGACAGAAAAGGCAAGGACAGAAGAGTGAATAACTAGACCAATCACAATGACAGAAAATATTACAAGGGCATTGGTTAGGGTTTGCAAAGTTGGTAGATTCTAAATGGATTTGATATTTTTCACAAGTTTAGCAGCTATACATGAGCATGCCTCAATAAATCAATTTCAGAGAATAGAAACAGATGAATATTGTCCAGTTTTTAAAAGAATAACATACAATGCCCAGTGTGCCATACACGTTCATTATTGTCTAAAGTTCAATCATAAAGTATCTTCCAGTTCTTGCTATTTTTACTGCTTCAACTTGCTTGTAGCATTCTTTGGCAATCGTTGCCCTTTTATATATGCATAGTACCAGAAGTTGAGAAATAAAACCATAAAACTAACTCCATAAAGCCATATTATATACAGAAAGACTGGATACTGGTATTGGCAATTTTTCATGAAGAAGAACTGCCCAATGTGGACAGTAATCACCACAAACTGCACCTGAAAGTTGAAAGAAAAGTTAAGTTTGAGGTCAGAGAAACTGCTGTAACAAACCAGCCAAATTGCTTGTACATATTCTATGAACAGAACAAGAACGGCCATGAAATGAATACCTTGTCTGTAATATGCTCCAACTACCGTGTAAACTAACATTACCTTAGACACGGTTCAAACACAAAGAAAAACAGCTTAACTCCACGAGGTAAAAAAAAGAGTGACAGCCCTAAACATCAAGGCCACATTTAAATCAATATGGCAGCGAGGAGCTCTAAAAAGAGAGCCACTGGAAATCAGAAGGGAAATTCTGCTGGTTGGAATTTTACCGAACAGAGGAAGGTAATTGTGGTTGTTGGAAGTCAAATAATCTCAAATCCAGCATATCATTCGCAAAAGTTCCTCAATACAGTGTCCTAGAATCATTCGGGAGGCAGAGGTGGTCATAGATCAGATCTTTAGGGAAGTAGTTACTCCGAAAGTTATAGAGAGATGGGTGACAGTGAGGGGGAGTGGGAGGAAGCAGACAGTACAGGGACCCCCTGCGGTCATTCCCCTCAAGAACAAGTATACCGTTTTGGATACTTGTGGGGGGGGGGAATGACTTACCAGGGGTAAGCAACGAGGTTCAGGCCTCTGGCACGGAGCCTGTCCCCGTTGCTCAGAAGGGAAGGGCGGAGAAAGGTAGAGCGATAGTTATTGGGGACTCAATAGCAAGGGGCACAGATAGGCGGTTTTGCGGGGGCGACAGACTCACGATTTGCATGTTGCCTCCCAGGTGCAAGGATACGTGATGTCTCTGATCGTGTTTTCCGGATCCTCAAGGGGGAGGGGGAGCAGCCCCAGATCGTGGTCCACGTTGGCACCAACGACATAGGTAGGAAGAGGGGTGAGGATGTTAGACAGGCTTTCAGGGAGCTAGGTTGGAAGCTCAGAGCTAGAACGAAGAGAGTCGTTGTCTCTGGTTTGTTACCCGTGCCACATGATAGAGAGTCGAGGAATAGGGAGAGAGAAGTTTTAAATGCGTGGCTACAGGGATGGTGCAGGAGGGAGGGATTCCGGTTTCTGGACAACTGGCGTTCTTTCTGGGGAAGGTGGGACCTCTAAACAGGATGGTCTACACCTGAACCTGAGGGGCACCAGTATCCTTGGGGGGAGGTTTACTAGTGCTCTTTGGGAGGGTTTAAACTAACTCTGCAGGGGCATGGGAACCTGGACTGTAGCTTTAGGGTACAGGACCTTGAGTGTAGGGAGGTTAGGAACATGGCATCGATCTCGGAGGGTGCCTGTAAACAGGAAGGTGGCTTGAAGTGTGTATACTTCAATGCCAGAAGTATAAGAAATAAGGTAGGTGAACTTGCAGCGTGGGTTGGTACCTGGGACTTCGATGTTGTGGCCATTACAGAGACGTGGGTAGAACAGGGACAGGAATGGCTGTTGCAGGTTCCAGGGTTTAAATGTTTTATTAGGGTCAGAGATGGGGGTAAAAGAGGGGGAGGTGTGGCATTGCTTGTCAAGGATAGTATTACAGCAGTAGAAAGGATGATGGAGGAAGACTTGCCATCTGAGGTAGTGTGGGCAGAGGTTAGAAATAGGAAAGGTGAGGTCACCCTGTTAGGAGTTTTCTACAGGCCTCCTAATAGTCCAAGAGAAGTAGAGGAAAAGTATTGCCAGGATGATTCAGGAGAAGAGTGAAAGTAGCAGGGTGGTTGTTATGGGGGACTTTAACTTCCCAGATATTGACTGGGAAAGCTATAGCTCAAGTTCGTTAGATGGGTCGGTGTTTGTCCAATGTGTGCAGGAGGGTTTCCTGACACAATATGTAGACAGGCCAACAAGAGGTGAGGCCATACTGGATTTGGTTCTAGGTAATGAACCAGGCCAGGTGTTAGACTTGGAGGTAGGTGAGCACTTCGGGGGCAGTGACCACAACTCGGTGACTTTTACTCTCGTGATGGAGAGGGATAAGTGTGCACTGCAGGGCAACAGTTATAGCTGGGGGCAGGGAAATTATGATGCGGTGAGGCATGACTTAGGATGCGTGGATTGGAAAAATAGGCTTCAAGGGAAGAACACAAATGATATGTGGAGATTGTTCAAGGAACAGCTAATGGGTGTCCTTGATAAGTATGTACCAGTCAGTCAGGGAGTAAAGGGTCTTGTGAGGGAGCCGTAGTTTAACAAGGAATTGGAATCCCTTGTGAAAGGGAAGAGGGCGGCCTATGTAAAGATGAGGTGTGAAGGTTCAGTTGGGGCGATTGAGTGTTATAAGGCAGCCAGGAAGGATCTAAAGAGAGAGCTAAGAGCAGCGAGAAGGGGACATGAAAAGTCCTTAGTTGGTAGGATTAGGGAAAACCCTAAGGCTTTCTATAGGTATGTTAGGAATAAAAGAATGACTAGGGTAGGTATCGGTCCAGTCAAGGATAGTCGTGGGAAGTTGTGTGTGGAGGTGGAGGAGATTGGTGAGACACTAAATCAATACTTTTCGTCAGTATTCACTCAGGAACAGGACACTGTTGCTGATGTGAATATTGAGTCACAAGTGATTAGAATGGATGGCCTTGAGGTACGTAGGGAAGAGGTCTGGGGAATACTGGAAAGGATGAAAATAGATAAGTCCCCTGGGGCTGATGGCATTTATCCTAGGATCCTCTGGGAAGCTAGGGAGGAGATAGCAGAGCCATTGGCTTTGATTTTTAGGTCGTCATCTTCGGGAACAGTGCCAGAAGACTGGAGGATAGCGAATGTGGTCCCCTTGTTCAAGAAGGAGAGCAGGGATAGCCCGAGTAACTAAAGGCCAGTGAGTTTCACTTCTGTTGTGGGCAAAGTCTTAGAGAGAATTGTAAGGGATAGGACTTATGAACATCTGGATAGGAATAATGTGATCAAGGATAGTCATCATGGTTTTGTGAAGGGCAGGTCGTGCCTCACAAACCTTATTGAATTCTTTGAGAAGGTGACCAAGGAAGTGGACGAGGGTAAAGCAGTAGATGTGGTGTATATGGATTTTAGCAAGGCGTTCGATAAGGTACCCCATGGCAGGCTAATGCAAAAACTACGGAGGTATGGCATTGAGGGTGAATTAGAGGTTTGGATTAGGAATTGGTTGGCTGGAAGGAGACAGAGGGTAGTAGTTGATGGTATCGGTTCATCTTGGAGCGCAGTTACTAGCGGTGTTCCACAAGGATCTGTTATGGGACCATTGCTGTTTGTCATTTTTATAAATGACCTGGAGGAGGGGCTTGAAGGCTGGGTGAGCAAGTTTGCGGATGACACGAAAGTTGGTGGAGTTGTGGACAGCGAAGAAGGATGTGGCAGGTTACAGCGGGATATAGATAAGTTGCAGAGCTGGGCAGTAAGGTGGCAAATGGAATTCAATGTAGCTAAGCGTGAAGTCATTCACTTTGGTAGGAGTAACAAGAAGATGGATTACTGGGCTAATGGTAGACGACTTGGTAGTGTGGATGAGCAGACGGATCTTGGTGTCCATGTACACAGATCTTTGAAAGTTGCCACCCAGGTAAATAGTGCGGTGAAGGCGGCATATGGTGTACTGGGCTTTATTGGTAGAGGAATTGAGTTCCGGAGTCCTGAGGTCATGTTGCAGTTGTAGAAGACTCTGGTGCAGCCTCATCTGGAGTATTGTGTGCAGTTTTGGTCGCCATACTACAGGAAGGATGTGGAGGCATTGGAACGAGTGCAGAGGAGGTTTACCAGGATGTTGCCTGGCATGGTAGGAAGATCGTATGAGGAAAGGCTGAGGCACTTGGGGCTTTTCTCATTGGAGAAAAGAAGGTTTAGGGGAGATTTGATAGAGGTGTACAAGATGATTAGGGGTTTAGATAGAGTTGACAGTGAGAACCTTTTTCCGCGTATGGAGTCAGCTGTTACTCGGGGGCATAGCTTTAAATTAAGGGGTGGTAGGTATAGGACAGATGTTAGGGGTAGATTCTTTACTCAGCGAGTCGTGAGTTCATGGAATGCCCTGCCAGTAGCAGTGGTGGACTCTCCCTTTATGGCATTTAAGCAGGCATTGGACAAGCATATGGAGGATAGTGGGCTAGTGTAGGTTAGGTAGGCTTTGGTCGGCGCAACATCGAGGGCTGAAGGGCCTGTACTGCGCTGTATGTTTCTATGTTCTATGTTCTTGTATGTAGATTCAATCTTCTTCAATGACTTCAACATACGGTCAGAAGTGGTAATGTTCGCTGAAGACTGCAATGTTCAGTACCATTCACAGCTCAGATACTGAAACAGTTTATAACCATAAATTGCAAACCTTGAACAAAAACCCAGTCTTGGGCTGACAAGTTGCAAGCAACATTCACACCACAAGTGTCTGGCATAAAGTGTTTGGGCAGCATGGTGGCACAGTGGTTAGCACTGCTGCCTCACAGCGCCAGAGCCTGGGTTCAATTCCCGCCTCAGGCGACTGACTGTGTGGAGTTTGCACATTCTCCCCGTGTCTGCATGAGTTTCCTCCGGGTGCTCCGGTTTCCTCCCACAATCCAAAAATGTGCAGGTTAGGTGAATTGGCCATGCTAAATTGCCCATAGTGTTAGGTGAAGGGGTAAATGTAGGAGAATAGGTCTGGGTGGGTTAAAATTCAGCGGATTGGTGTGGACTTGTTGGGCCGAAGGGCCTGTTTCCACACTGTAAGTAATCTAAAAAAAAAACACCTCCAGCAAGAGAAGGTAACCATCACCCCCAATAATCAACGACATTAATCACAGAATCCCTCACTATCAATATCCTGGGGTTACCATGGACCATAAAATGAACTGCACTAATCCTTTCAATAGCATAGCTACAAGAATAGGTCAGAGACTAGAATCCAGCAGTAACTCATCTCCTGACTCCCCAAAAGCTTGTCTTACCCTCTTCCCTGCTTCAGGCTCACTGCCTTTATTCCTGATGAAGGGCTTTTGCCCAAAACGTCAATTTTGAAGCTCGTTGGATGCTGCCTGAACTGCTGTGCTCTTCCAGCACCATTAATCCAGAATCTGGTTTCCAGCATCTGCAGTCATTATTTTTACCTAGCAAAAGCAGCCTACTTAATTACCAAAACTCCACAATTCAGTTTTTCCACCACTGACGCTCAGTAGCAGCAGTGTCGACCATGCACGAGACACTGTAGAAGTTAAGCGAGACTTCTGAGAAAACATTTTCTAAAGTCATGACCACTACAATCTTGAAGCAAAAGGGTAACAGATACATGGGAACACCACTACCTTCAAGTTCTCCTCTAAGCCCTTCACCATCTTGACTAGGAAATATATTATTCCTTCACTGCGTTTGGGACAACATTTGGAACTTGCTCCTGATCATTCTCTATGTACCGATACTAAACAGATGACAGCAGTTGGAAAAAGCAACTCACCACCACTTTGTCAAGGGCAATGAGAGATTGGTAATAAATACTGGCTCAGCCAATGACAATCACATGTGACTAATGAATAAAAAAACTGGACAATTACAAAAGAGTCTCTTGAAGTGAAGAGACTGAGGTTTATTGTAGTTCAGTGTCCACAGGTACATTACAGCCTACTAATTCATATTTAGGCTTCTCAAAATAAAATTTTACCATATGGGTCTAGTTTTCTCTGTACAACAACAATCCATACAATACAAACAAAACAACTTCAAATTTGAGTAGCATCTATTTAAGTCCAAGAAAAATCACAAGAGGTGTTCAGTTCCACAATGCTCTGTGCAGATGTCACACCAAAATACATCACGAGCTTTGTATAATAAAACTCCGACTTTTAAACCTAATCCATCTCACTCCTGACCTGTACCTTGAAGATTAAGGAAGGTTTTGGGAACAGATGCTCCCCTTCATTTTGCTAAAAGGAAAACCTGGGCCCAAACATTTTGCTACGAAGTCTAACTGAAAACGGAGTACACAAGTTTTAAAACTTCAGAGCATATTACAAAATTGCATTTCTAAAACATCTGAGTTTGTAATCTAGCACCAAGCAGTTATTAAACCGCTACAAAGACAGATCAGCTAGGTTACACGTGACTTTCCGGTGATGGAGCCTGCCATCCCTCTCAGGACTTCCACACAGTCATAGCCTCTCAACATAGGAATTAATCTGTGCCCTTTGCCAGTTAACCTGACCTTGTCCTCCACAAATCAAGAAAACTTACCAATTGAATTGTCGTCATGTACTTCTTCCACCATAAATACTTCTGGTAAAATGGCCCCAATGCAGATAAACCATAGTACGTATACATGATTATGTGCACAATACAATTTACAAGAGCATGAAATGTTCCTAGACCACCTGTATGGGAAAGAGAAAGAGAAAGAAAAGGAAAAACACAGTTATACAAAGAAGTTGAAAAGAAAACCCAAAGAACAACGGACGTTGGCAATCAAACTACTGGGAAAAACTCAGCAGGTTTGGCAGCGTCTGTGAAGAGAAAGAGATAACACTTCAGTCCCACGATTCTTCCTCGGAACATTCTGAAAGAGGGCCATGGGAATCCGCTTTCTCTCCACAGATACTGCCAGACTTGCTGAATTTTTCCAGCAGTTTCAGTTTTTGTTAGACAAAGGAGCTGGATTAGTTCTTCAAATATTATGCTGGTACATAGTTAATACAAGTCCATTGAAAGAGCATCAAGCTTCTACTTTTAAGAGATATTTTATATTTTTAAAAATTCAGTACTGTTTTGAAAAAAGTAATGTTTATGAAGGCATGATCTGTTGTGCCAACTTCTATGAAGAGGTGAAAGTTTTTCAAAACACTACTGCCCAGGTAACTCATCAAAAGCCAAAAAGAGTGATTTAATCGATGAGCAAGGAGAAATTGGTTCTTTTCAATACCCAAACCATACAGTATTATTGTGATGGATCATACCACAGCATTAATCAATTCAAACACCAAGAATAGTCCTACCACTTAATGGCATTAAACTAACTACTAGAGATCGATTGGCAGTTTTCTTCACTGCATGAGGTTTCGTATTGCCACTGACAAAACAATGCAATCAGCTAATTTGTTTCCCGATTGAAATGATCAAAATAAGTTTGAAATTTTCCAACAATTAGAATATAAAAGAACAAAAGATTACACCTTTTATTTTGAGTCAGAAGTTCAGCAGAAGACATAATGTTAACTATTTCAACTTATTTTAAGTCCTAATTTTCCCTCTGGCATATTTAATTGCCAAAATAGCAATAATTTCATATGGATATATTTTAAATACTGAATCTTGTAAGGAAAGTCTAGTTTAGGGCAGCACGGTGGCTCAGTAGGTAGCATTGTTGTCTCATTGCACCAGGGTCCCAGGTTTGTTTCCAGCCTCAGGCACCTGTCTGTGTGGAGTTTACACAATCTCCCCACGTCTGCGTGGGTTTCCTCCGGGTGCTCTGGCTTCCTCCCACATTCCAAAGATGCACAGGTGAAGTGAATTGGCCATGCCCAATTGCCCATAGTGATAGTTGCATGAGTCAGAGGGAAATGGGCCTGGGCCGGATTACTCTTTGGAGGGTCGGTGTGGACTGGTTGGGCCAAAGGGCTTGTTTCCACTCTGTAGGGAATCTAATCTCATCTAAAGGACAAGGCAGCTCAGATAGTAATTTCTGCATTTAATTCTTTAACTGCACTTATAATTACTGTCCAACTGATAACATCAGAGCATGTTTTTCACCTTACAAATCTCTACTGCACAGGTTTCATGCAGCATGTGCTTCCTTACTCTCAGCACTGATCCAAAGGAGATTAAAAACTAAAAATGGTAGATAACATTGCAGAACAGAGATACATATCACCAGTTTAGCAGTAGTGAGGGTGGTTTGGGGATTTAGTTGCAGTTCCAAGATTGCTTGTTTAATATAAAGCAAGATGGATTTTACAGATGCAACTTGAGTGCTTTACAACAGTTGATAGAGCAGAGCATTCTCATGATATTAGTGGATAGGAGAATTGTAATAAGGTCTACCAAAATTGAAGAGCGAACATGATAACATTTGCACCCTCTGCAGTGTTAAGTAAAGGTGCACTGACTAGTTAATACAACTTGAAGTATTAAACTCTGACAACTTAGTCCAGAGCAATCTCAATTCAAAACACTGCAGCACAGGTATTAAGAGACAAAATAAACAGGAAATGCTCAGTAAATCACATGAAGTTATGGTCTGGAATTTCATTCTGTACGATGACTTGGGAACTGATGAAAAAGATGGTAGGGAGAGTCCAGATGCCCATTCGCTTTCCCAGGCTTTCAGATTTTTCAGGTTTATAAGCTGGTCTGGGACACAAACCCCACACATGACATTACAGACCTGGCCAGCTCCTTCGCAGAGATAGGCATGGCCCACTCCTCTAATTTTTGAGGTCAGGTGAGGTTTTTTTTAGAAAAAGTGTCAGTTCACAGCACCTCTGCTGTCATGAACTATATAGTTTGCATAAAGGGAACCTTCTGAACTTACTCAACAAACGTTTCTCTCTTCATTTCCTTGACAGGTTGTCCCTGTCAATCAACCCCTTTGCCCTTCATCCCAGGTTTCAGCACTACATCCATTCATGATATTTTTGAATATTTTAAGATTGAGGTGGGTAGATTGTCAGGCATAGGAATCAAGAGTTAGAGATAGAGAGGAGCATGAATTCAAAACAACAACCATCATCCTAGTGAGCAGACTCAATGGTGTGCCTCTGCTCCTATTTCTCAATCACATGAATCTTTTCCAGACAACTGCAGGTGTAACTAAAGCTTAGAAAATGAACATGGATTGCCATTGTTCAAAAGCATCCCTTCCACACAAAAAGGTCAATTTAAACCAATTACTACAACAGCTGAAATTGCAAGCAATTAATAAATGTAATGAAATTGATAGTTCAGACTGCTAGAGCTATCAATCAAACAGGAGCTCAGTTGTTGTTACAGGAGAAATGGATTTCTAGGCTCAGTCAAGAATAAGGAGTCTATATAATAAGGGTATACATACTCAATATAATAAAGGTCTCTGGATATACATACTTGGTAAGACATTAAAGGCATAAGAAACAGAGACAGCACAGGCAAATGGCATTGCGTTGGATGATCAGCCATGAGTAAAGTGCTAAAGGATCCATTCCTCAGATTTACAGTTTTCCCAAAGAGGGGACTTGGGGCTATTTGGGAGTGCACACCTTGGAATTAGGTACAGGAGGTAGATGAAGGAGCAGGAGAGGGGAAAAGGAGTAGTGAACATGCACTTAAAAAGGGGGCCTTTTAAACAGCTCCACATCCCCTGCAAGCAGCCCATGTTTCTCCAGAGTTAGCTGGCACTTGTGGAATAAAGATTCCAGTTTCTGTGACAATTTCTGAGGTGGGATGTGCATGTCCAGCAATTCCCCCAACTCAAACAACTGGAGGATAAAAATCTAGCTCATTGATTCAGGTTGCTTAAACATGGGTTAGACTTGTGAATAGTCAGAAATAGATTTTAAGAAAGGGAGGCAGTATTGCTGTCACTCCAAGGAGCATGATTGTCTAGCTAGGAAATTCCACATCACTGGTCATGGGTTCTAATGGGTCTGTGCATAGCTGATGAGACTCAGATTTCTTTCTCTGTTCATATTTTTGGCTGGTGTTTCCAAAAATTGATTCTTGGCCTTAAGATAGTTGACATTCCTTTCCTGTATTTAGTCTTCCCACTCGTGTTCTCAAAGACTTAATTCAGGAGCTTCTTCCAAGGATTCTTCCGAAAGAGGGTCTCATGTTGACATCGACACTTCATTTCTTGAGGCAAGTCTTCAGAATGCTTCCTTTGTCCTCTTCTGGTTGAGAGCCCCTTCCTCGAGCTGGGAAAATGTTTGCTTGACAGACAGAGCTCAAGCATCCAAAGAGCACACAGCCGGCTCAAAAGGAGTGGATTTCAGATAACCATGCCCTCTATGCTGGTGCTCTTAACTGCTTTCAAGGCCATAGATGTTATTACACCCAGCTAATGTGGAGACTCCATCTCAAACAGCGTTGATGGTACCTCAAGGATTTATGACAACATCAATGTGTCGTCCAAGTTTTGGAGCCATGTGGAAGGGTCAAAAGGATGATGCTGTCTTATACAAAAGGATCTTATATCCACACAGCTATCACTGTTCAGCTTGATCCTGAAGTGTCTGAAGGCAGTGCTTGTAAATGCCATGTTAAACCTCTGCAATTCTGTCAGTCTTAGATGAATTTAGAAGTCACACAACACCAGGTTATAGTCCAACAGGTTTGTTTGAAATCACAAGCTTTTAGAGAGATGATGTCACTTCACCTGACAAAGGAACAGTGCTCTAAAGTTTGTAATTTCAAACTCATTAGGCTATAACCTGGTGTTATGTGACTTATAACTTCATCCACCCCAGTACAACGCTGGCACTTTTGCATCAATCTTCGATGAGAGGTAGCTTGCCAGTTAAGGGAAGGATTTCAAACTTCCACGTTTGGGAGGATTTATCAGTTGATCTTAATGGACGGACAGACTAGAACTTGACCTGGGACAGGTTGGTAAAGAACTGGAGTCTTGGAGTGGAGGCTGAGACCAACTCTTCAGTATGCATTAAATAAAACTTGAAGACTGTCTTGAGACACAGCACAGAGATGACAGTCATCCACATACTGAAGTTCCACAACTGAGGTCTATCTTATTTTCTTGTTCGATTTTAACCAGTTGAGGTTGGAAAAAAAAAGTTGGGGTGATGACACATCCCTGCTTGATCTCAAAGATTTGTCATATTACAGTTGGTGAGGACCTACACCAACATCTTGTTGTGGAGATGAAAGACATTCATAAATTTCACTCAACAGCTGGCCTCTGACAGGGTCTTCCATAGCACTTGCTAATCGACCAAAGCTTTGGTCATGTCAAGTAGTAGTGTTGTTCCTGTCATTTCTCAGAGTTGCCAAGGAATGAAATGATGTCGATAGTTTGGTTGGAAAACGAGCTTTCAAAGATTTCCTCAAGCTGTGAGAAGGTGCCTCGTGGGGATTTGGTCAATGATCATTCTGGTGATGGAAAGTTGGGAGACCCCTCAAGCAATCTCCTCAGTCCACGGTCTCCTTTCTTGAAGGAAGTGATGGCGGCTCTATCCCAGAGACTGACAGGCATTTCTTCATTGCCCCAGACTTTCAGGGACAGTTGATAGACAAGCTCTGCTCCTCCAAGTTCAAAATCTCCAATAGAATACTGTCTACTCCTGCATCTTTTCCCATTTTTCATGGGTCAAATAGCAGCTTCAAATTCTGCCACATCAGGGTGGGAGTCCAAGGTAATCTTGGATGGGGAGGAGTTGGAGATTTCCTCAAAACAGGCCCACATTATTGACTGTACTGTGATTTAGAGTTCTTTTAAATGTTCTCTCCCTCAGGAAGTTGAGGTTTTCTGTTTTTCAAAAGGGTCCTATCTTTATTCTGCACCAGGTCGTGGCCAAAGGGTGTTGGGTCCATATGTTGTCTTGGTGCCATTGAAGAAATTCTGGTTACTGTGCTTATCAGCAAGGAGTTGCAGTTCCTTACCTTTCTTAGTCCACCACTGGTTTTTGATTTTCCTGGTTCTGCTTCGGAACTCCACCTTTGTTATGCTGGTCATGTTTTGCTGGCCATGGGGAGCTCTTCTTGTTGATGAGGTCTTCAATGTAGTGGTCATTCTTGTTGAACCAGGTCTTAGGGTTTCATAGTCTTGTAGCAGATGGTTTCATCACAGCAAGAGATGGTGGCAGTCTTCGGCTGTTTCCAGATTTCTCCACTCCCTTAAAATGAACACTTGATATTGAAGACATTATTGCAAGCTAACTAGTCTGATGTGCTCTTAAAGCCAAGGAGGGAGTGTAGGGTGAGAAGTGGAAGACATTAAGTGATAAAATGGGCTGCTGATGCAAGGCAACAGGGAGTGGCAATGTGACAAGTAAAGAAACAAAACATTTGTCTCGAGGTGGTGTGAATGACGATGATGAATAATTGCCAAACAGGATGTAACGATATTATGGCTTTAACAGGTATATTTTGCCCTGATTAGGTTTTTGGAGAGAGATTTTGAGCCAATAACATGAACAGCTTGAGGGGCCTTGGGGCTCTTTTCAATTTAGAATAGAAGCAGCCTGAATGAGTGAGTCAGGCTCTCTCAGAACCAGGATTTTATTTTAGATTTCAGTAGTTGTTAGGATTTCCAAGTTGGTTGCAGAAGCTGTTATGCATCTCTCTGCTACAGCTAAAAAAACTGGAGTTCTCTCCCTGCCAGAATCACAGGTGAGAATCTATTATATTGACTACCAAGGGCATATATAAATGCTGCTTATTAGTAGCTCAATAAATTGATTATTGTGTTGTTTTCCAACAGAATTAAAGTTGGACCAATTCTTCCTTCTTTTGTTTCTATTTTAACTGTAGGCGAATAAAGAGTGTTTTGCTAAGCAGAGTAATAGAACCAAATTATGACTGGAACCCCACATCTTACACTTGCCTCTAAATAAGAAAAAGTGAAGGTCTAATATCTGTTATTTCTTCGATGTATTTGAAGGGAATTTGGTCTGGTTCATAAGAGAGAAAAATGATTTTTTTTAAAGATTAGAACCCCTATTGTATGGAAAAAGGCCATTTGGCCCAACAAGTCCACACTGACCCTCAAAACAGTAACCCACATAGACCCATTCCTAACCTTACATTAACTTCTGACTAACACACTTAACAGGGAGAAAGTGAGGTCTGCAGATACTGGAGATTCAGAGACCTGCAACTGGAAAAGCACAGCAGGTCAGGCAGCATCCGAGGAGCTGGAGATTTGACATTTCAGGCTGGAGACCGAACACTATGGACAATTTAGCATGGCCAATTCACCTGACCTGCACATCTTTGGGATTGTGGGAGGAAACTGAAGCACCCGGAGGAATCCCTTGCAGACACTGGGATAATGTGCAATCTCCACACAGACAGTCACCTGAGGCTGGAATTGAACCCGGTCCCTGGCGCTGAGGCAACAGTGCTAACCACTAAGCCACTGTGGCACCTCCACTGAACCACCATGTCAAATTATAGGGACAGAAATGTTCTGAGATTGTTGGTCTCAAATCCATATGCAGCAGTGCTGAAGAATGCCGAAATGAAGGATAAGGTACTGTTCCTCCAGCTCATGGTGAGCTTCACGAGAACACAACCGGAGGCAGGTGACAGTAAAGTCAGAAAAGTGAATGCAACCAGAAGCTTGGGAGTCAGGATTACAACTCAATGAAAGTGATCAGTTATTCTGCTTTTGACCTTCCCAAATGGAGATTTAAAAGCCTATTTGTTCTACGGAGAGTCTTTCAAACTATTAGGATAGGGTCTGTTAGAAATTGTCTACTAACTATACCAAAGTCTTACTTAAGTATTTTGTAAAGCTACAGATGACATTGACATAGCCTGATTAATATATGGCACCAAGCACTGCTTCAAATGTAGAATATTAGTCAGTGTGCATGACTTTCAATGTTTGGGAGCAACAGTACAGAGAGTAGGGGCGTAATTGAAATCTCTGCATGTGACATTGGTGCTGAGCAAGATAAATAGCTAATTCCCACAAATATGCAGCCCCAGATCAAAAGTGGTACAGTGAACCAGCTGTTCAAGGTTAAACTCAAAATAGTGCAAACTTTCACAGTTCATTTGTGGGTTCATAATCCAAAATAATACTTAATTAGTAAGTTAAGTTTACCTGGAGCAAATTTGACTCCAAACCACCATGTGAAAGACATGATGGTGTGGTGATAAACATGAAGAAATGTCACTTGGCTGTTCTTCTTACGAAGCACAAAGAAGATCTGTACAGGAAAACAGGAAAAACTATCACAAGGTGAGTTATTTTAGGATGCTTCTGCCAGTTTTAGAACACCAATATTTTGAAAACCAAGGTTTTTTTTATGAATTGGACCTTAATATCAAGATAATTATTTCAGCCCAAACAAAATAGTTTGGAGTTTGTGGTGGGTGCACAGCAAAGTAGTTTTCAATTGTACATGAACTGTTGTGAAACAAATTTACAATGTGAGAAAGGAGCTTTCAGAAATCACCACTTGTTAATTGCCTCTGCAACAATATAATTTTCACATCAATCAGTTCAATGCACGTCAGTTGCAAGACCAGCATTTATTGCTGGTGTTGCCTTCCAGAAGGTGACAGCAAACCATTCTGAAATACTCCAAATAAAAATCCAATGTCACGCCTGTAATTAAAGCTGGATCTTGTTGACCTGTTGTGCAGCAACAGGTGAGAACCACAGTTGGGACAACAACAAAACATCATCCTTGAAAAACAAGGAAGTTTTAAAAATTTGCTCATATAATGTGAGGTTCTCCTGCTGGGCCAGCATTTACTACCTATCCTTAGCTGGACCAGTTTGGAGGAGCACGACAGATCAGGCAGCATCTGAGGAGCAGGAGAACAGATGTTTCAGGCATAAGCCCTCTATCAGGAATATGCCCGAAACGTCGACTCTCCTGTTTCTCAGATGCTGCCTGACCTGCTGTGCTTTTTAGCACCACATTCTCAACTCTGATCTCCAACATCTGCAGTCCTCACTTTTGCCTGTCTTATTGGAGATGTCAGCCAAAGCATCAGTTTTGACCAAGTCTTGCTACATTTGGATATGGTTTGTTTTAGTATCTGACAAGTGATGAATGGTGCTGAACATTAATAATTGCACAAATCCACTTACTGGTGGTATGATTGAGGTATGGTCATTGTTGAAGAAGTGAGTCAAAGGCAGAGTTTTACAGCACAATAATACACAGGCATTTCACATCTGCACTAGTAAAGAACTACCTAACTATTCTAATCCTATTTTCCAGTACTTATCCCATAGCCGTTTACACCATGGCACTGCAAGTACATTTATTAAAATTTAACACAGTATTAAGATGTGTTATGCAGGTATCTTCCTCTACCATGCTTAGATCCAGCAAATTCCAGATTCCCATGTCTCTCTGGGTAAAAATGGTGGATAGACCTCGGACGTTACACTGAAGAACTCCTGGAGAGATGTCCTGGGGCTGGAGATAAGTGTCCTCCAATAACAACCATTTTCCTTTCCAGGAGGCATACCCCAAGCTAGTGGAGTGCTTTGCTTCCACATCAGATAGTTTTGAGACACTTTTTAGTACCACACTGTCAAGTGTGAGCTTGATGCCAAGGTCAGTCACTGTCACCTTTGTTATCCATGTTTGAGGCAAGGCTGCCGTGAAGTCAGCAGTTGAGTCACTCTGGCCAAATTCAAACTAAGCTCAGTGACTGAGCAAGTGCCATGTGATAGAAAATTAATGGAGGAATCATCAGTGTGACAATGAAGGAAAATCGATGGGAAATCACTTGGCTGGGTTGCAAGTGTACAGGGCATACGTAGGCAATTTTCTACATAGACAAATAAATGCCAGTGTTGCAGATGTTCTTAAACAGCTTAGCTAGAGGCACAGCAACATCTGGAGCATTTCCTCAGCATTATTGCCAGAATATTGTTAGGAACACTGTCTTTTCACAATCCATAGCTTTCAGCAGTTGCTGAAAGTGCGATGCTGTGGAGCCCCAGAGACAGCTTATGCACAACAGCCTGACTTCAGGACTGAACATCAATATTGCTCCAGATAGGGGGAAGACCAGCACTAACACATTCTTAGTGTAACTGCTGCCAACCTTCACAAAATATGTCAAGCATTTCCAGCATCAACACAAGAATCAACATCTATTTTATGTCCCTTCTATTTTGGGGGTAGAAAAGAACAGAACATTTCAAATGGTGCCCTTGCAAAAGCTCATCCAATGAACCGTGTGCCACAAGATGTGACCAGAATGGCCCTGTAAATTACAGCTGAGAACAAGGCAGTTTGATAGCAACATAGATTAAAATTTTGTAAGGCATCTTTCTTAGAATACATTATGCTGCAGGACGGATGGACAAACAAACAAACCAGTGGCAATATCAAGAAACAAAAACTTGCTAATTAGCTCCCATGATACTTACAGTGTCCGATAGCTCAATAAACTTTGAAATGTAAAATAGCCAGCAAGTCCAGGCCATCTAAGAGAAAAGATACCAATACATGAAAGTGTAGCACAACTACATTTTTCCAGAAACTATTTATCCAACATATTTCATAACCTTCAGTCTAACAAGTTATTTTGCAAAAAAAAACTAATCGTCAAAATTACTGTATACTAATTGTTTCTGGGCAGTTAAGGTCAAACATTAAACGAATGAATCCCACCAGTGTAGTTTAACAAGCCCTTTTGGCCCATCTAGTCATACCAACCCTCCAAAAGAGTAACCCACCCAGATCCATTTCAAGAACCGATATTTACCCTGAGTAATGCACCTACAAGCAATTTAACATGTCCAATTCATCGAATCTGCACATCTTTGGATTCTAGGAGGAAACTGGAGCCTCTGATAAAACTCCAAACAGGCAGAGGTTGGAATTGATCCCGGGCCCCTGGCTCTGTGAGGCAGCAGTGCTAACCACTGAGCCATCATGCCACCCTAATGTCAGCCTAACCAGCAAAGCCCTCATTCCGTGGATAAATTTGAGAGAAGTCCCAAAACAGTAAATAAGTAATTAAACTGTAATGTGTTCTGATGTTTGTGGTTAAGAGAAAGTTTTGTATGAAGCAGCACAAGATCATGTCTTCAAAAACAAAGAAAAAAAAGGAAGCTATCATTCACATTACTTCAAGGGAAATTTGGGGCTCCATCTATCAACTGCCACAGGTAGTAGAAGATGCAGGTAGGCTTATAACATTTAAGTGACAGACAGGTACATGAAGAGGAAAGGCTTCAGAAGGGTATAGGTCAAATGCAGACAAGTTGCAAACTTGGTCAGCATGGACAAGTTGGATCAAAAGGATCTGTTTGTGCTATATGACTTTTGGGTTGAAACAAAACCTTTGAATATTTTTAAAGCAGAGATAAATTTGGTAAGAAGGGAATGGCAGTTAAATTAGGGTGGGCAGGAATGTAGATTTGAGATTATAATCAGATAAGCCATGGTATTTGCAGAGCAGGCTCAAGGGACTGACAGACCTTAAGTACATGGACTGTACTTCTACAATTTGCTCAGCCAAAATGATTTTAAGTTGTTTATCTGGCACAGACAATTGGGAACTTTTACTTCCCCACCCATCTCCCCCATCAAAAACTGGTTGGCAGATCAAGTTAAAAATATGCATATGCTCCGAGCATAACATGGTCAGGATAGTTGAACATTTACTTACCCTGAGGGCTTGAGGTGACCTGGAGTAATCAACAACATCACAACGGAATGAATATCCCGTGGCCCAGCCAGACATAAGGAACTGTGGAACCAGGAAAGTTAATTACTACAAGTTACCAAAAGAAACCCAAGAATTTTAAGTCTACCCATTTACATAAACAATTCTTGTTAACTCAATTTGTTTACAAAACTTCTAGTCAACTTTGATATATGTGGAAATCATTTACCACCACAACCTCGTCTACATTTGGTGACCATGATCTGAGCTACACTCACTCCAAAAATCAGTATCAGTAGTGGAATCAAATATCTTCACCCACAAGAAAAAAAAGAATAAACCATGTTTAAGTAGAAATATGGAATGCTAGACAAGACTTAAAATAGAACAGTGGAATCGAAGTAACAAGTTCATGAGATATATTTTTAAAAAATTTTTATTTGCTGTATTCTTCAAATTCAGAGTAAATTTCTTGTTGTCTTTTGACAAAGAAGCAGCCAATTTCCAAATCATCTAAGTTCAACAGAAGCACCAAAAAGTTTAGAACATCTTTAGTTAGCACATGACAATCATAAGTTAGCTTATTCACTTATTCAAGCTTTTGAATAATACCCTGCTTATCAAGGGCAAGAGAATCATAACCAGAGGAGAGCAGTGTTGTTTTGTAGCCTCCAGGTCAGGACTCAGCATGAAATGGCTGGTTTATCTTCAAAAAGCTACAGGCTACATCCACACTGATTAGTTCATTCGTGGTTTGTTTGGGGTGAACGTTTATTTCTATTTTCCGAGTTATTGCCCTTGGTCACAAATTTGTGTGGGCATAAAAGATTTGCAAATTTACCCAGAATTAGTTTGTATATGAAGGTAATGTGAGAATCAGGAATAGCATGTGGCCATGAGCTCCTTTTACATTAAACAGTCCTGTAATTTTTCCCAATAGTTTGAACTGACACTGCTTCATAATTTTTTTATCAAGACTATTCTTTTGTAATGACTGAATACTTTATAAATTCGACCTGTACACTAATATAAGACTTTTTAAAAGTTCAATTTAGAGGGTCGACTATAACACAGGCACTAGTTTGGAGGGGATGAAATTCATGCTGCAGTTCAAAATACTGTATTACTAGCACTGGTCGATTTGATCACACATCTAATCCCGGGTTTATAAAAAGAAAATCACATTACGGTAAAGATAATAACCAGAGAAAAGCAAGAGAACAAGAATTAATTAGTAGTAGTAAATTTTATTTATACATATCAGTACAAAAGTTTAACATGTCAAAGATTGATTGAAATCCTGCAAAATCAAATTGTTCACTACTTCAAAACTCAACTGCAGAAAGAATTACTGCCATTTTGAAGACAACTTACTAAACCTGTGTGCATGGTGTCTGCATTGCTGCTTTTAACAAGTATCTCTTGATGGTGCTGTTACAATCCACTTGAAAAAATACACTGTCAGTATTCCGTAGTAACTTGATTCCAACAGATAAGTAAATCAGAACTTGCATACTTTGATTTAAATCATTAATTTTAGCAGTACCCCAGGAGTAGCAGGACTTGCAAATCAGCATATTTTTGCAAGTAGGCTCTAATAGCCTTATTAGATGCTGAATGAGAAAAACAGACAGAAACTGGAGAAACTCAGGAGGTCTGGCAGAATCTGTGGAGAGATGTCAGAGTCAGTGTTTTGGGTTCAGTGATCCTTCATCAGACTTATGGAAGAGCCTCAGGTTGGTTTCTACCAGGTTGATTCAGCTCCTGACCTCATTACAGCCCAGGCACAGAGACAAAGGAGGTTAGCTGGAAAGGTGGAGTCAAGAGGATTGATCTTTTACACCAAGACAGCATTCAACTAAACATGCCAGAAGGATCCCTCACAAAACGGAAATCAATGCCAATTGAGGATGTACTCTGCTCGTTGAAATCGTTCTTTCACAGAGCAACACGGATCAACTCAGTGGGAGGAAAAGTGAAGACTGCAGACCAGTGTCAAAGAGTATGATGCTGGAAAAGCACAGCCAATTAAGCAGCATCCAAGGAGAACAGTCAACATTTTGAGCATAAAACTCTCCATTAGGAATTCCTGATGAAAAGCTTATGTTTGAAACATCGACTCTCCTGCTCCTCAGGTGCTGCCTGGCTGGCTGTGCTTTTCCAGCATCATACTCTTGGATCATTTCAATCATAGGTCATCACTGTAGCTTTCTTGGGACCTAAGCCCAACGAGTTTTACAAGGATTTCTCCCCAAATCAACGAGCTTCCCTCCATAAAAATCCGAAGTGGAAATGTTTGCTGATGTCCTAATGTAGCACAATCTGGACAACATCCAACTTGGGCTGATAAGTGGCAAGTAATATTCAAATGCCAGATAATAACTACCTCTAGGTACAGATAATCTAACCATTGCCCCATGACAGAGTGTCATGGAGAAGTACAGCATGGAAACAGACCCTTCAGCCCAACTTGTTCATGCCAACCTGACATCCTAACCTCATCTAGTCCCATTTACCAGCACTTGGCCCATATCCCTCTAAACCCTTCCTATTTGTATATCCACCCAGATGCCTTTTAAAATCTTGTAATTGTACCAGCCTCCACCATTTCCTCTGACTGCTCATTCAACACACACCACCCTCTGCGTGAAAACGTTGCCCCTTGGATCCCTTTTATATCTTTCACCTCTCAGCCAAAACCTATGCCCAATAGTTCTGGACTCCCCCACCCCAGGGAAAATTTATTTGAGGGAGAAGCTGAATAGGCTGGAGCTGTTTTCCCTGGAGTATCAGAGGTTGAGGGATGACCTTAGAGGTTTACAAAATCATGAGGGACATGGATAGGATAAATGCAAAGAGTCTTTTTCCAAGGAATGGGGAAATATAAAACTAGAGGGCATAAATTTAAGGTGACAGGGGAAGTTGTAAAAAGGACTTGAGGGGCAACCTCTTCATACAGAGGGAGGTGCATGAATGGAATGGGCTGCCGGAGATAGTGGCTTAAAGACTAAAGTAACTGCAGGTGCTGGAATCCAAGGTGGACAAGCAGGAAGCTGGAAGGACACATTAAGCCAGGCACTTTGAAGTTCTCTGCCATGTCCACCTTGGATTCCAGCATTTGCAGTTTTTTTTGTTTCTAACCAAGTCTGTACCACTGTTAAGTCTTTTCAAAGCATGCCTGCTTTGAAGGGATTCTCTGCTAGTCCTGAAAAAGGGTTACACCCAAAACATAGACTTCTCCACCTCTTGATGTTGCCTGGCTTGCTGTGTTCTTCCAGCCTCCTGCTTGTCTACCAGAGAGAAGTAGTTGAAGCAAATACAATAGCAACATTTAAAAAACATTTGGATAGGTACATGGACAGGAAGGGTTTAAGAGGGATATGAACCAAGTGCAGGCAATTGGAACTAGTGAGTGGGCACCATTGTCAGCATGGACCAGTTTGGGCCGAATAGCTCGATTCCATGCTGTATTACTCTATGACTAAAAGCAACAGATATGTAGGAACACCACTGCTGCAAGTTCCCCACCAAGCCAGACAACATCCTAATTTGGAACAACATTGCTGTACTTTCTGACACTGGGTCAAAAATCCTAGATGTCCTCCTTTCCCTTCCCAACAATCCTCTGGCTTTCCCTGCAGCCATTCAAGCAGGCAGCTCACCACATCATTTTCCTTCAGGATAATTAGGAAGGGGAGGTAAATGCCAGCCTATCATGCAACACCCATAGCCCATGAATGGATTTAAACATTAACTACAGGAAAAGAATTGCATACAACGAAACAAAAATGGAGGAATTCAGTGGGCTTCCAGAGATTGCAACGTAGGCAGATGAGAATGAGATGCTGGTCACAATTTTTCCGTTTTCCTCAGCATATTTACCAGTCTTCTCTGCATAATTCTTCTCCCCGTGCTGCTTTACCACCCAGCTTGGTCTTATAACTGGTATTCTTCCCCGTCAGGTCCCTCACCACCTTCCATATGCATTCATTCCAATGTCCCTCATTTCCTCTTATGCCACTTTTTCTCCACTATACCACACCTTTGGTTTTCATACACCAAGTTCTGCATAGTTTTTCATATTCTCAAATGACGGAAAGCACAGTATGTAGACTGCTAATGAGTAGATTGCAGTAATCTAAGGATTTCATTTTCAACTTAATGTAGATCTTTTAATTGTGGTTATTAAAAATTGGTGCATATTGTTTAATTGTTGCATGCTGGATGGATTTAATTTCTCCCTCAACACAAAATTATAATCTGCCTAAAATTGTTCTCCAGCCAATCAAGGATTGTCTGGATATTTTCGAATTACCTACATACCAACTTGATGATTCTCTAGGGGAGTTTTCATTTTGAAAAGGTTGATGCATGCCCAGTATAGCACAACATCATTAATGTGTGCTATATATTGCAATAACAAGGGCTGAAAGTGCACCCTAACCCAAAGCTACAAACTATAGAAACCAATGCAAACTCCTCCTCTTTACATCAAGATTCATCTTCAGACCTTAGGGCAATGGGATGACAACAAGATGATAAAAACATGAAGTAAAACTGAAACAAAACGTCAAGACAAGTAAAACAGCACTTGGTGTACTGAATGGCAGATGGAGTTTAATTTAGATATATGTGAAGTGCTGCATTTTGGTAAGACACATCTGGGCAAGATTTCTACATTTAATGGCAGAGTCCTGGAGAGTGTTGATGAATAAAGACCTTGGGATGCAAGTGCATTGTTCCTTCATGGTGGAGTCACACAAGTGAAGGCAGCATTTGTTACAATAGCCTTTATTAGTCAGTACATTAAGTAGAGAAGTTGGGAGGTCATGTTGCAGCTGTACAGGACTTTGGTTAGGCCACTGTTAGAATATTGTGTGCAATCCTTGTCTCCTTCCTATTGTGAAACTTGAAAGGGTTCAGAAAACATTTACAAGGATGTTGCCAGGGTTGGAGGATTTGAGCTATAGGGAGAGGCTCAATAGGCTAGGGCTATTTTCCCTGAAGCATTGGAGGCTCTATAACCTTATAGCAGTTTATAAATCATGAGGAGCATGGATAAGGTAAATAATCAAGATGGGGAGTTCAAAACTAAGGGCATAGGTTTAAGCTGAGCTGGGAAAGATTTAAAAAGAAATTCAGGAGCAACGTTTTCACGCAGAGGTTGGTGTGTGTAGAATGAACTGCTAGACGAAAAAGGTGGAGCCTGGTACAATTGCAACATTTAAAAGGCATCTGGATAGGTATATGAATAGGAAAGGTTTAGAGCAATATGGGTCAAGTGCTTGCAAATGGGGCTAGATTAATTTAGGATATTGGGTCGGCATGAATGAAATGAACTGAAGTGTCTGTTTCCATGTTGGACAACTCAATGACTCAATTAGTAACAACTGATGAACATGTTTAATTGAGGGATCTATTTTGACAAAATAAAAGGGCTGAATTTAAGGATGGTATTCCAGACACTAGGACTCACCAGTTCAAGATTTGGCTACAGATGTTGAGATGAAGCGATGGAGAAGAAAAATGTGCAAGAGATGGCAGAAATAGGTTAGCGCAGAGCCGCAACCTATAAGTGTTGTTAGCCAACAATCATATGAGGATATGCAGAGTCTTACGCACATTGGAGTAAAGAAAGTCAGCAAATTTGGAGTTGTGAAATATAGGACTGGCAAAAATAGATTTATGGATGATGATTCAGAGATAGACAATCTTCTAATTCTAGAAGTGTTAGTGCGCATGAATACGGAATCGGAAACGGATCAAAATTACTTAACATGCTTATTGTTAGAAAATGGTTTCCTTCACCTCAATAGAGAACAAATGGATTGAAGGGATGTAATAGATGGAAAATGAATATTTAACCAACGTTTGAGTTGGAGGGAGTTGAAGCTCATCTCTGGATCTTGATGAAGCAATTGGACAACATGACTGGCAGTTTGAGAAATTAAAAGTGGTTTCATATGAGCAAAGCTGACTCTTTTCATGCTTGTTGCCACTGAGGGATAGCATGTAAATATCAGAGATGCAGCTCAAAGACAGACCTACAGATTACTTCATCTTATACAGGCTAGACAAGTCCAACTATTGATGCAAAGCACGAATCAAAAAGAAACCTGACATTCACATTAAAGTAATATTTCAGCTGTAAAAAAAAAAGTTTGTTTGTTCATTTAGTGAGAAAAGCGAGGGAGCAGGAGGTAGTCCTTGGAACTCCCAAAGTTTAGCACAGACTTGTTACAACTCAACTCCTTTCAAGATACAGATACATGACTTGCACCAAAAATACGAAGGTCTGTTACAGCTAACTCAATCTGACATTTGCTACAAATACACGAGAGATTTGTTTCTCATGAAATAAAAGGGAAAAGCTGAAAAGACAGGGTGCAGAACAAGAGTGTGCAAGCAAGCACAAGTTGACTGCTCAGGACACCTTCAGCCCAAGGTAGAAATCCATGACATTTCACACTATCTTTAAAAGGGAGGGGTGGAAAGAGGCCTAACAAGAGGCATGGTTTGGAGGGGCGGGGGGTGATTTATGGAGATCATTGGTTGAGGAGTGAAGGACTAGCCCCCAAGTGCTACCCCTGCCTTTTACCATGGTCCTGGAATAAAAGTGGCGTTTTCAGCTGTGAAAGAAAATACAGTAGTGCTTCATATAGTTCAATAAGATGCAAAGGATCACTATACTGGAGTCAAAGGCTCAAACTTGCACTCTTCACATTTTTAGGAGTGTAACCATATGTTGTACCACAAAAGGGAAGCAGGAATAGGACTTAGTTTGCAGTTGAAGTTGATAAAACCTGTGTGACGTGATAATGAACATCTAGATCAATCCTTTCAACACAGGTGCCCTCACACCTTAAAAAAAAGTGCAAATGCAACAATGAATCAACAATGAATCATCTCATGTCTGCATATTTCACAAAAGCCATAATACAGGTAAAAGTACTCACTTCATAACACATATAGACCGAAAAGATCACAATAGAAAAATTGTACACAATCATTGCTTGCTTCAAATGTAATGGCTTCCTGTTCTCCATTAGTTTTGGCCCAAAGTATGTAACGAAGTAGAGGTAGGCTCCAAGGATAATTGTTTGTGGGAGTGGAGAAGACATTAATGGCCAATCTTCAACTCTGGGATCTACAAAACAAAACTAGCATTCATTAGTTTAGGTCTAATAAGTTGTACTGTTTTTAAAATGAATAAGATTAACCCTTGAAATCTAAGTGGTTTTGGTACATATTTAAGACTTGCTTTTTGTATAAGAAAAAGTTTGGTTTTTTAACTGAGCCCACTCAGCTAATGCATAGATTGTCATACATATGCTGCTTAAGAATATAAAGCTCAATATCCAAGTTACTGCTAGAAATTCTGACAAAGCATCCTGGCATACTACCTTAAGCCATCAATAACCTGAAGAAAACCAAAAAGGACTGAGAGGTCACAGTCATAAGAGTTGAAGTCACTCAACAATACCATGTTTTTTTTTTGGGGGGGGGGGGGGGTTGAGGTAAGAGGGGAGCTACGGATTGAGGGTAGATTTTGGGCAATGAGGTGGATCAGGGTGGGAGAGAGAGACAGAAACATACACTGGATCCATTTGCTATTCAAGTCTCACCAACCTTTTTCATGAGACCACATCCTCCTGCAATGGATTCAAAAGATCTAACGTCAAGGCCAAAATCTAAAACAAGTCAGGCTTTTTTTCAGACATATCCTCTACTGAAAGGCACTTACCTGCATCCTTAAGCCATTCATCATACAGCAACACTGCTCGGGCTGTCAGCTCTTTGAAGGACATTTTGAACTACGTGCAGATTCTACTCAGGAGTACTTCAGTTCTGCAGGCAAAATACAAGTTATCTCCTATAAATGCGTTTCATTAAGTTGGGGGTTTAGTACAACATCAACTTTACATCAAAAACAAAGTACTCATGTTTTTTTTTTATTAGTGAGGTGAAGGCTTGCTTCATATGGTGAGAAATAATTGGATCTGGTGTTTAAGAATAAGTTCAGCGCCAGTTGTCCAGATTAACTCTTGCATACTTATCAATTACTCAGTGCAGCATTTTAAACAAATAAGCTCAGTAAAAAAAAAACTTCCAATCATGAGCAGACTCCTTTAAAAATAATTGAAGGATAAAACCATAATGGCAGGCTCAAATACTTTAAGCAAAAATTGCTAAGGCATACAGTGTGTCAGCAGTCTGGGTTTGATACACATCAACTAATGCATTTCAATGAATGCTTGACCATCAGTTGTGCTTGGTGAAGCCTTAGATTCATCATATGAATTAATTATGGTTAACAGGTGAACAGATGATAGCAGGTATTAGTTAAATGCATGGTCCTAATTAAAATTAGGATCAGTCGTCCTGTGGCAGCCTCCCTGCCTCTGGTCCAACCTCCGATTAATTAAAAAATAAATAAAGAGGGAAAAGTTAGTGAAGAGCGCTGGGCAATGTTTTATTCAATAAAATTGATTTGGGGAAGAGCTCATTGTCCTGGTTTCTAATTTGCCGACAAATGCGCATCCAAGTGAACTTGGAAATCCTATTAAAGAAAACCAATGAAAATCTATGGGCCTTGAGATAGTGACTGGCCAATGAAACTGAATTATGGTAGCATTTTACAGAGAGGGGGAAAGAAAAAGGCTAGTGTATTTGCTAATTTATTATTCCAGGAAGTGAATATTCAAAGAAAATATTTCACCTAGTTAGGGGATTTTTAATGAAGAGTCTTCAATTAAGAATGACTGAATCTGGAGAAAGGTCACAAGGCCAGTGGAATTAAATCCTTTTAGCTGTCTTGGGGGAACTAAATACCATTTCAGTCTCTACTCATCACTTGCACTACACAATATTATCTCATTCTTAATCTCAACTCAAGCAAGTCAATGGTTAAGTGATGAGATCAGCTTGAAATACAGAAAGGTTATGCAGGGTTAAAGCATTTAGAATGCTTTGTCATGAGACCAAAGCATCTATTGCTCAAGAGAGTATCTAAATCGTTCAATGTCTCCTTCTAATAAGAAATGAAGTTGTGTCAATTAAAACGTAAATCCTTCTGAATGTTTAGAAGTGAACACAATACACGGCAGACATACTAATCAATTTCGTGAAGTTTGCAGAAACTCTGTCTAAAGTCTAAAGCAGGTGACCAGTGAAATACATGACATTTTACATATCAGCATAGGGAACAGGAGAATGAGCACGTGGGTGCGATATCAGGGCCATTTAAACTGGGAAGATAGTGATCAATTGGAAGATATGTATGGAAACTAAAATTCACTCCACCTTCCTCCAGAAAAGCAACTAACGCAAGTGAGTTTTAGACCACAGAAAACTCAGATTTTTTCAGGAGTCCATCCTTTAAAATACACTTTTCCTCATGTGCAGCTCAGCATATAATCAGGGCAGCCTGAAACCAGACCACTTGTTACGCTTAAAGCAATCTCTCCCATGGACCCTCCACATCAGATTTTGATCGAGGGCATCACACATGAAGTCCAAGCAGTAAATTATAAATCCTCATATTTCATTATAATAGGTGCCTTGGTTTCTAATCCTCCAACAGGAATAGTTCCCTTTTAACAGACATCTGATCCACTCCTGGCAGTTAGCATTCTAACCCTAAATTACCTTACTGCAGACTTCCAAGCATCACTGATTCGACAATATCAGAGGAATGAAGGCAATCACCAATGTGTCACGAGGAACCTGCTTGCAAACCTCTAACAATGTAACTTATCTATATTGTAGTGTTCAATACCACACTCTAGATGAGGTACATTTTTCCAGTTTGTATTTCAAGCCTCCTACAATTAAGAGGAGATGAACACCAATATTCTGAGCCATTCTGCTGTTTTGGCTCCAGCTTCCATTGTTGCGTGAGAGTGATTTTACCAGAGAGATTTAAGAACTCTTAGGTGCAGAATTGTCTTCTCCTCCCATGCACTTTGAGTGTTGCTTTGCATTCCAGCAACATTTCCTGCTTTACCACCAGTTAAGCATCTAACTCAATTCAAAAATCCATACTAATGTCAGTGGAAAGCAAAGTGTTAGGCAATCCAGCTTCGGAGGAGATTTACTTGTTGCACAAAATAAATGTGTTAACATTACAAACTTTGGGGAAGAAAACATGGAATGTTTGAATGTTCACAGTCAAAAATCAGTCTGGCAATTATTTGCAAGTCAGTTTGGATGCTCAAGGAAATACGGAAGAGGGGGAGAGAAGAAGGACGATGCAGATGAACATACAATAAGTAGGCTATTGAACCCCTCAATCCTGTGCCATGTTCAGTGTGACTAATCTGACTGCAGCCTCAACTCCATTCCCAAATACTCTCAATGACGATTGTCTCACTTCATCTGCAACATTCAGTTTAAAAATATTCAATGAACAGAACTAAGTTAGTTCTGAAGGAGGGTCACGGGACCCGAAGCAGTGGATTTCTCTCCAAGGATGCTGCCAGATCTGCTGAGGTTTTTCAGCAACCTGTGCTTCTGTTTGACTTTCAGCATTGGCAGTTTTTAGTTTTTGTTTAAAGAACAGTACACATACAAACAAGGCTTTTGGCCCATTAAGCCCGACACATCACCTTCCTAACATTTTGTTGGCTCTACACAGTTCATGACTCTATTCCCTGCCTATTCACATATTCTTAAAATAATCATATCTGCTTCTACCACTTCTTGTAGCACATTCAAACTATTTACTACCTCTTGGTAAATAATTTGCCTCTCATCTCCTTGAAAGTCTTCCCCTTTTTAAACCTTAAGCCTACAGTCCATGGCATTGCTGTCTCAACCTGGGAAAAAGACCAACTTTCCAATCTATCCATGCCTCTCATAAAAAGAGGTTTACTATAATCAGAACACCCCTCATCCTTTGATGTTAATGTGAAAACAAACCAAGTTTGTCCAATCTCTTCAGAGCTAATACCCTTAAGACTAGGCAACATCCAGATCAAACATTTCTGTACCGCCTCCAAAGCCTCCATTCTTCTGGTAGTATGGTGACCAGAGCTGTACACAAAATTTCAAATGTGGCCAAACTAAAGTTTATGCAGCTGCAACATGACTTGCCAATTTCTATCCTGTACCCTGACCAAAAATAAACATGCCATTTGGCATCTTGACCACCTTATCTCCTTGTGTTGCTAATTTCATAGAACAGCAGACCTATACACCTAAATTCCTTAAGGAAAACACTCCTGAGACCTTTGCCATTAACTATTCACTTCCCTCCTGCATTGGATCTCCCAAAATACATCAGCTTGCATTTGTCTGGATTCAACTGCACCTACCAATTCTCCATCCAAGTCCCCAGTGCATATCCTGCTACATCCTCACATATTTACTATTCACAGCTCCCCCCAATCTTGGCATTGTCTGCTAATGTACGAATGAGACAACCTATATTCTCCTCATAATTATTACAAACAATGGGCTTTCCAACACTGATCCCTGCAGAACACTGTTGTCTGAAGGTCTGTCAGAAAAACTCTTTCTCATCACTATTGTCTTTAACTTAGCCAGTTCGTCAATCTTACCGGTTCATAGATATCACATTACTTCACTTTTGTATCAGCCTACCATGAGGGACCGTGACAAAAGCCTTGCTAAAACTCATTATTGACCACATCCACTGCCCTACCCTCAATCATCTTGGTCATTTCCTCAAAAAAAATTCAAATCAAGTTTGAGACACCAATGTCTCATGACCCTCCAAAAAAACCCACCACATTTAAAGATAAGCGTTGTCTTATTTTAATTATATCCTTGAGTTTGCATCTCCACAACAAGAAACAAGCCTTTTTAACTTGGAATCCACCCTATGAAGTCTCAAGTTATTACGTATCAATAAAGGTCACTGTCTTGTTTTTCTAAATTCCAAGAGATTCAAGCTTAGCCTGTCCAACCTTTAAGATAACTTCATACTCTGCAACCCCAGTCCCTCTTCAGGTGGGAATGGAGTGAATCATCCAAATTGTCCCCAGTGTATGTGTACTCTCTTTTAATGAAAGGAGACAAACTGTGTACAAATCTCCAGATGTGGCCTTCCTAGCACTATAGGATTTTTTGGTTCCATTGTATTTTTATATGAACAAGTTCACACAACTAGATGCAAATATTTTGGCAACAATCATGACTGCATGGTTATATTATGGCTGCAGAATTAGATGTAACTTTCTCACTTAGACTGTATTTATTTGCAACATTACAGATTGAGGGTGGGGAGGTGGAGAAACAATTTCCTGCACATGCTGTATCGCACAGAGTATGAGCAAGCATCAATTAGCAACAAAAAAAGTTGGCTTGACATGGGCGAACAAAGTTAATGTTCAGCATTTTTAGGTATTTTTAGATGTTAACAAATTGCAAAGTTCCTACTGTATTAGAGAGAGGGCTGACCCTCCTGAGAACTAAAACCGAAACACCCAAAGAGAAGCACCTCATCCCATAATCTGTAAAAGGAGCGTGAAGAGGATTGCAACCTGCTTCTCAACAACTTCTAGTCGTTAAATCAAAATCAATTCCTGACATTCAGTTTAAAATCAAAGTAACAATTTGTTGATCAAACAGTGAACAAATTAAATAAACTATTAACAAACTGAATAAATCCCTTCTAACTATGCCCAAACAAAACAAGATTCTAATGGTATGCTGTTCCAATTAATACAAGTTCCACTCTTTAAAAGAAATATCATCTAATCTCTTGAAATTACAGCCAGGTTACATGACTTCAGGAATGTTCTGTGCCTTCTTCATCAATTCTTCTGTCAGGAATATTAACTAGTTGGTTGTTGGTACCATTATTTAGATGGCACTTTTTCTTGAACAGCGGAGCCTGAGAGAACAAGCAATTCGCTTGAGAGCGGAGGCAGTTAGCTCTGGTGGATGGCAGCTAGCTGAGGTCTGTGGACAACTGCCCCCTTTTTATACCATTGATGACATATCAATATTTCTTACAATAGGATTGGTCCTATGTTGTCAAAACCAGACTTAAATTTAATAGGTTTTTGGTATCTAAGTACCTGGTTCAAATTGATTGGCTAAATTCAAATGCGTGTTGTCTTCGTAAAAACTGCTATTTGGCCTGCTTACTGTACAGCCTTTCGATACACATTTCAATGAGTGTACTTCTTGTACTTGCAAACGTTCAAGCTGCTGCTCACGGACATCCATTTCCATCTAAGCACAGAAAAAGCACACCACCTTTTACAAGGGACCACACAATGCTTTCCCCCCAGCATTTTACAAACCCAAATTCTAACTACCTGTCTCCCAACCTACAAGTACTCTACCAAACTTTGTAACACTATATATAACCTACCAGTTAACAACTGTCCACTGAAACACATTCTACTGAATTGATTGAAGCATATGACAACAATTTGTAAATGAGATTCTAACATGCAGAATTGAGATTTGTTGATCTTTACCAAAAAGTATTAAGTTTAATATTGAGAAGAAAATTAGCCAAGGGAGAACTTGAAATGACTTGGTGATTAAGAGTCCCATTATTACCAGTTGAGCTCCTGAAGTGGAATAGAAACCTCCTGCACCCAGCCCAACTAAGCAGCACTCAAATCTCAAGAGGTTGCAATCCCAGAGTGGAATTTGGGATGAACTGATGCAGGCAACTGCTATTTTTCAATATGCGCCACTCAAATACGTTACAGTAAAATTTCCCCCATATGGCCACTCAGATGGTTACACAGGTTAATACACAAGTTTGAACTTGAACAATGGAATTCTCATAGAAAATGGTTTAATTGCAGTCCAATGCAACAAGAGACTAAATTGCTTTTGACAGAAGCAAAATTCTGTCACTGACCGATTAGAAAAGTGTGTCAGGAGTAATTGCACATGCATTAGTCGCCATGGAATGGCACAAATCTGCATGCACAACCCTTCCTGATGATATCTGGTCAACAAGATTTATAGTAGGTCTACTGAAATGATTAGATTTTGACAAAGAGCATTGCCAAATTATTCACGTATGCTTATTCCACGTTACTGATGGATGCAAAAACTAAAACTTTGGCCTCCATTTGAAAGGTACTTTTTTTTACTGGTACTCAAACTAGAACGGTAAAGGAGCAATAAAGTTAAAAAAACCTGTTTTTTTCATGCCACAGTGGCTACTGGGGAGTCACAGGAATGCTCGAAGACGCCAGCATATATTAAAAAAGAGTTGGTGGCAATCTAAGTTGATTGCAGCTGTCATTTGATGGAAGTGCAATGTAATGAAGCACCCTGCAGTCAACTTTGGTGACTCAGTTAATGTAGATTGTTCCTCACTATGAAGCCTACACCATGCTTATGGCAGTCTCAATACTCTAGTCATGCTAGAAGAAATAATAGGCCTTTTGAATTGAGTCAGTATTTCCCAATCTAGTTGCTTGTAGAGTGAATGTCAACACCAAGCTTGTGTAACTCACAATCATCTGTCCTGTGTACATTAGCAGTACATAAAAATGTGTCGCTGGAAAAGCGCAGGTCAGGCAGCAAAGGAACAGGAGAATCGACATAAGCCTATGCCCGAAACGTCGATTCTCCTGTTCCTTTGATGCTGCCTGACCTGCTGCGCTTTTCCAGCGACACATTTTTAAGCTCTGATCTCCAGCATCTGCAGTCCTCACTTTCTCCTACATTAGCAGTACAGCAAACTTCCTAGTTCACTCCAGACTACTGTCCTTATATTTCAGCTTTCAAGCATTTTCTTAGTTTATCACACATTGCAAGGTACGGTACAAGCAGGTGCAAGCTTGCTGAATCAGTGTTACCTTCTCTAGACCTCAGACTGGTATCCAGAGGAAAGATGAAAGCCCACATGTCTAGGATCTGGACAGTCTCAGGATACTTCGCTGGAGGGAAGAACCAACACCAACTATCCAATGGGAGTGTACTCTAGATTGTGCATCAAGTTTTCTTCTTTAGATGAAGGAGTTAAATGGCCTAGATTTTGTGATCTGTATCAGAAATAGAAGTTAAAAGAAAACACATTCTGCAGCAGGGTCACTGTTTTCAAACAGGAACTCTGCTTTCTCTCCACAGTTGCTGTCAGATCTACTTAGTGTCTCCAATAATCTTTTTGTTTTGAATTTTCAACATCTGCACGTTTTTAAATAAAAAAGACATTTGCCTTTAGATTGGTTCCTTCACAAAGCAAAGACAAATCCACATAAATCCCTGTATATTAGTCAGCTTGGAGAAAATAAATTATTTAGAGGAAGGCAAGGTTTGATCAGGGACAGTCAGCATGGATTGTCAGAGTGAGGTCATGGCTAACAAACCTCATGGAATTTTGATGGAATGAAGTGTTGGAATGAGGGTAGAACAGTTGATGTCATTTATGTGATTTCAGCAAGGCCTTTGATATAGTCTGACGGAAAGAAGATAAAAGCTCATGGAATCCAGGGAAAGTTGGCAAGTTGGATCCAAAGTTGCCATAGTGACAGGAGACAAAAGATGGTGGTAAAAGACTGTTTGAGAGATTGGAACCCAGCATTCAGTGGCATACCACTGGAATCAGTGCTGGGTCCCTTGTTTTGTTCTTGATAAAAGGCATAGAGAGAATATTGAAGGGATGAGAATGAAATTCATGGATGACAAAGGTTGGCTGGCTGGTTGACAGTGAGGAGGAAGACGTTAGGTTACAAGATGATATAGACAGTTTGGACAAATTAAAAAAGGTGTATTGGATATAAGCAGGCAGGGAAAGAGTTAAGTTCAGAGTTTTGTGAATCAAGTGGTTCAGCACAAGGACTTACAGTTAACATTGAGGTGTTGCAGGCAAGAGTAATGGGTTAACAACGTGGAAAAGCAGTCACGATGTACAGCCATTGAACAAGATGAGGTAGCATTCAGTATCTAAGGTCAGTTTAACAAGCTCAAAGTATTCATCATGTGAAGCCAGTTATTCATTGGGTAATAGCCTTAACCTTTACTACTGACACTCACTGATTGATCAGCTGACTGTTATAATATGTATGCGCCTTATCTGGATGCTTCTCCCTGTAAAATGACTATATAATTCATTAATAAACTGCTGTTCGAGAAAGAGTGAACTCATGTCTCTGTACACATGGGCAATTGTTCTCGATCTCCAGGGCCTGGAATAAAGAGGAAGAAGGCAATGCCTCCGGTTTCTGAGTGTTTTGCTTTGACTGAAGCAGGTAAACGGGACAAGATGGACAGATCAATGGCAGATGAAATTTTCCCTAATAAAGGTGAGTTGTTGCACTTTGGAAGAAGGAACAAAACGAGAGCACTGAATGAATGGCAGGATACTAGGAAGCTCAGATGAAGAGGAATCTTTGGGTGCTCGCTGTCAGATCCCTGAAGGTAGTTACTAGGATAGTTAGTTATGGTGGTATACAAGACATGTAGCAGTTGTAGTATCGATTACAAGAGTAGGAAGATCACATTGGTCAAGAAGGTCTAGAATTTTGGCAAGATCACAGTTGGACTACTGTGCACATTTTTGGTTGCCACATTGTAGGTAAGATTTGATTACACTAGAGGGGGTGCAAAGGAGATTCACCAGGATGTTGCTTAGGATGGAAAGTTTCAGCGATGGAGAGGGGCTGGATAAGCTTGGGTTGGCTGCTTCGGAGCAGGAAAGGTTCAGATGGTGGAAGGGACCTGACAGATGTATAAAGATTACAAAAGGCATGGACAGGATGGGTAGAAAGCAGTTGCTCTCCTAAGTTGAAACTTCAATGACAACGGGACATAATTTTTTTAAAAAAAACTGAAAGGCAGGTTCACAGGGGATTGGAGGAAAATCTTTCACACTGAGACAGTGATGGGGGTCAAGAATGCACTGCCCATAAGAATAGTTGAGGCAGGTAACCACAACCTTTAAACAGGTCCTTGGATGAGCACTTCAGATATCATAACATTCAAGGCTTTAGATCAAATGCAGTAAAGTCAGACTAACTTGGGCAGTTGTATACTTTTGGTGGTACAGACATAATTGGCCAAAAAAGGCCCTCTTCTCTCCTGCATGATTCAGTGTGGAACAGGTCATTTGATGCTATTGTTCTGGACAGCAGGCCCTACCTAAGATCAGAATCTCACCTGCCATAATCGGATCATTTTTAAACAGCAGGTTTCAAATCAGCTTGCTCAGATCACATTCTGCCAGCTGGTCAATTTCAGATGAGATCATAAGCAAGCCAATTTTATGTTTACAGAATTTCTTTCTCTAGGCAGTCAAAAGATAGTGGAAAGGCAACCATATGGACACACTCTCCTGTCATCCTGCAAGCTTGTACCTTGCCTGTTGTTTAATCAGCCACAGATCAGAGGTAGCATCTTAAATAAAAATCAAACCAGCAGCTGATACTCATGATTTCAATTTTCTGGAATCACCTTTAAATCATCTTGATACAGGATCTAGAAAGATCTAAGAACCCAATTAGGAAATATTTGAGTCACCAACCCATTATTCCACTTTGAGTACTTTTAAATATTAAGTGCTAAGCAGCCATTTCTTTTCTTTTAAAGAAAGAAACTTACAAGATCACCTGTGTGTCTTAGCCACAGCATTTAAATAATTAACAAAAACAAATTGCCAATTTTAATTAAACAAAAAAAATTGACCTGTAGTCAACCTACGAGCAGGAGAATAAATATAAAACCAGGGCCAATCACTTGTTACTTGACCAAAACATCCAAAGTAAAGTTACTGAAATTCATGACTATTAAAATTTTCCATTGAAGTTTATCTCCACGCTCAATTGCGGCAGAGAAACAATACATAAAAGGTAGAACACTCTTCTTAAAGAAAAGAAATACATGAAAAACTGTGTTTAAGCTCAAGCTATTGTACTTTTGCCTAACAATAGAGTAGAACAAATGAACGTCCACAACTTTGTAAACTACCAAGATTACATGGTCAGCAGAGGACTCTTGTGGTACAGTGTTTGTAAGCTGGACCATAAAGCTCAAATCTGACCCAGTTTGCGGCAGGTCATAAGATCAAAAACAGATTAATTAAAAAATATCTGCAGTCAGAGAATGGTGTATTGAGTCGTCCTCAAAACAAGAATTTCAGCTCTGCATCACTCTTATGAAGCAGACATTACATACAAATTGCAAACGTGACAAAAGCACTCATTAAACAATAGGTGTAAATTGCAGAATTATGAATAGCTGTCATTGGCAAATAGAAAAGTGTAGAAAAGAGAGAAAGATTAAAATCAAAACCAGCCATGAAAATTGGAACAAAATATTGGTGGAGGTGGTCATCTGATATTGCTGGTCTCTATGTTTAGTACACAAATGTTGCAAGTGCCCACTTGATGGAAATACCAGTTCTGGAGCTTCTTCAGAACCCTGGACTGTGAAGATGAAGTTCCGAGCCCCACAAGGGATTTAGACTTTTGGTGTTCTACCATGAACCTTGCAGAATTTAACCTTTCCTGCCCCCCATCCTGTCAGACTTTTCCGATTGAACAGCTTCCTACATTTCTACTTTTCACTTGCTGAAAGACTATTATTTATCCTAACTTTTTCCATTTCTGATTGAGGTCACTAACCTGAACCATTAACTTTCTCTCCACAGATGGTATTTGATCTGCTGAGCAACTTATGCATTGTACTTTTATTTCAGATTTGCAAAATCCACAGCAATTTTTTTCTTCTTTTGTATTAAAGAATTTTGAATGCTGCAAACACAGTTCCTCAAATTTTCAGATGTTGAAATACAATTATTGATCAGCCTAAATAACAAGGTCTTCACAACACAAGTTGACATTAGCATTATGCTTGAGCAGCTCAAAAAATGCTAAAATTTTAATAAAATTGGACCCTTCAGATCCTGAGCAGCTAAAGCATGCCCCAGCTCTCCACTATTCCACTATATTAAATTCCCCAACAATGAGTCTGCAAACATTCAGTAAACGTACATTGAAACCTTAGCTAGTTCACAATGCTCATTCCTTCCAGAAAATTCAGATTACATACCCTTAATATCAGCAGCACACTTGAAGTTGTCAGTATTGAACTGATGTCAAATGATTCCTTGCAATTTCATTCAAAATGGAAATTCACAACTGCTAAAATCAAAATCAAAGCCATGCTGAATGGATTTGATTAAATTATCCACAAATCCTGTCTGCATGACCAGTTTGCATCGGTTTTAATCCAGAAAAGACACTTGATTATCCTGAATGGATTGTTGTGAAGTCTGGTAGTCAGGTTGGTGCAATCACGTTATGTATTAATGTTGCCAGGAAACAAAAGCATTCATATACATTCCTACCCAATTCACAAACAATACATAATTGTCTCCACAGCATTAACTGTTCTTAGCCGAAAAGTAGTAGGGATCCTGCAAATGAGTTCCAGGATGAGGAAGAAGGGTAAATAAAGTTCAGTTGAATATTATATCAAAATCTTTTTCCACACACAAGCATACACAAATAATCAATGTTCAGACATTAAAAATGTATTCCAAATCAGGTTATGCCTTCAGGGAGAAAGTGAGGACTGCAGATGCTGGAGATCAGAGCTGAAAATGTGTTGCTGGAAAAGTGCAGCAGGTCAGGCAGCATCCAAGGAGCAGGAGAATCAACATTTCGGGCATGACGACGACAACATTTTAAAAGTAGAACTCAGTGGAATAGGTTACTGGACAATGACAGCATGCCTTCTCGTCAGTTAAAATGGCATCACAGATAGCAAAATTCTGCCCATCATATTTAACCAGTGTTACTTATGAGGACTTGGCTGACAAGAGAATTGCTTAATGGTTTAGTGATCATTCTACCTATTAATAGCTTGACTATACATTAATTATGGATTCAGTTTTTCCAAATTTCTTAGCTAAAATAAAGATAAAAATTACAAACAATTCAGAACATATGCCTTAGAGGGCAGACTGTCAATTAGTCTAAAGTTGTGCTCGATTAATCTAAATGTTTTGACAATGTAGCTAAATTGATAGAGGAATACGACAACTTTTGGAATTTCAGAAAATGGTCAATATCCTGAATGACAAAGGATAATCATGAAATTTGGGTATATGGGACACGAAAAAACAGATACAAAGGTTCATTTGATAAAAATAAGATACTGTTTTTATTTCAGATTGTCAGCATCTGCCGTAAGGGCGGAAAAATTCAATAGGTCTGTTAGCATCTATGTAAAGATTAGTAGTATTAAAATTGAGTTTGATGATTCTTGCTGACAATAAAGAGTACTTAAGTCATAGCAGCCATGAAATGTTAAATTGTTTTTCTCGCTTTTGCCACTGTGCTGCCAACACTCCTAATACAACCAACATTCATCAGTATTGCTAACATCAGAGAGAAGTTTATTCTGGAGTTACTCAGGAAACAATGCTAGGTCCTCTTTGAATTGCGCATAAAGTATACAAACAATGCATTTATCTAGCCAGGGAGGCATTCTGTCAGAGTGCTTGACAGCCAATGATGTATTTTTACTCTACACAGTCAGTTACAATGCAGAAAACATAAGTCAATTTATTCAAAAAAGTTTTACTTGTTACAGGTATTTATTTTGCGTGCTTCTGATTAAGAGGTAAATATTTTCCAGGATAACTTTCCTGTTGTTCTTTTAAACAAACAATGCCAAAGAATTTTTGGCATTCATACAAGCAGACAGAGCCTCGATTCAGCATCTCAGCTGAAAGACAATGGTTAACAGTGGCACTGATCCAGTAGTATTGCACTGGACATACCAGCCCTGTTTTCAGTTTACACCACAGAATGGGACTTTTAACCCAAAACCTAGAAAATGGAGGTTCTTTGATGGATTGGGATAATATTGAAACTTGTTGGAAAAGATTTGGAAAAAAAGAACTCAAAAGATGGAAAAAGGTGCTTCAGCGAGGCAGTGGCAGATTAAATTCAAATGTGGATCAATGTGGGGGAAAAAGACATTTTAAGACAAAAGAAAGATAATACATTTATTGCAAAGATCCTGAATGGTGCAAACAGACCAGAGATCTTAAAACAAACTTTATTCAATTGTAGGAATAAAAAGAAAATCCATTAAAAAGGTACACTGAATGGTGTTTACACATTAGGAAAGAAATACCAAAATTTTTCTTACAGCTGTTAACTGTATGGAGGAGTGTGTACAGATACTCTGTCCTGTTACAGACAGAGCAAATCTATTGACAGATCTCAATTACACAGCAGGCATGTCCACAGAGTGGACTATGAACTAAGTTTGCGTGCCCTATTGGTTGGGCAGTTCCAATTCAAAAAGCTGCGCTAAAGAGTGAGACTCCTACATCACCAAGACACGCCCTTCAGCTCAAACTGGTCTGTGCCAAAATGTCCATCCATGACCCCATTTCCCTGCACTTGGCCCAAATCCTTCTAAACCTTTCCTATCCATGTATTTGTCCAAAAGCCTTTCAAATGTTGTTAATGCATACGCCTCAACCACTTCTGCTGGCAACTCATTCCATAGGTGTACCATCCTCGCTGTAAATACATTGTCCCTCAGGTTCCCTTTTATATTTTCTCCTCTAACCTTAACCTGATGCCATATCATCCTCAATTGCCCAACCATAGGAAAAATACTGAGTATATACACCCTATTCTGCCTCTTAGGATCTTATACACTTCTGTAAGATTTCCCCCCTCAGTCTCCTATGTTCTAAAGAAACAAAGTCCTAACTTGACTACCTTCTCCCTATAACTCAGACCCTTGCGTCCAGGCAACATCCTTGTAAATTTCGTCTGCACTCTTTCCAATTTAATAACATCCTTCCTATAGGAAGGTGACCAAAGCGGAATACAATACTCCAAGTGCAGCCTCATCAGCATCCTGTACAATTGCAACATCATTTCTCAACTTCAGTACTCCATATCCTGAATGATAAAAGCCAGTGCGCCAAAAGCCTTCTTCCCTGTTACTCCACTTTCAGAGAACTGTGCACCTGATCTCCAAGGTTCCTCTGTTCCACTATACTCTTTAAGGCTCCACCATGGAACCATTGAGTTGACTTTCCAAAAATACAACACTTCACAATTATCTAAATTAGACTCCATTTGCTATTTCTCAGCTCATTTCCCCAGCTGATCAAGATCCAGCTGACATTTGAGAACCTTCCTCACTGTCCACGACACCACATATTTTAGTATCATCTGCAAACTTAATCATTCCTTATACATTCTCATCCAAATCATTAATACAAATAAACAGCAATGGGCCCAGCAGCAACCCCGGAGGTATGCTACTCACAGGCCTGTGCTGTTGATTCAACAAGCCTTTAGGCCTTGCTTGCTTAGATAATTTTAATAAATAATGGTGTCACGATAAACATATTAGCTAAAAATTGGCAAATTTAAAGTACAAACATTGTGCATAAAAATGAAAATGATATCAGTCTTTCATTGAAGATTCTGTTTCTAATGCAGAAGAAGAATTAAAAACCGGTGATGATCTATGGGGGAATTGTTGGAGGTTGCTCCTGTGGATGGACAAAAGCAGATCTGAGACATGAATGAAGGTTCTTTTGTCTCACTTTTATGCACTGTAGGTTATGGCTTTTGGTAGTTGGCTCAGTACAGCAGTGATGGCTACCACATTTTCAGAGAAGTAGTTTTTTTTAAAAAAGACAGTCCACTCACTGTTCAGAAAATTCTGAAAATGGTTAAATGTGGACAAGCTTTTATCCAGTTCAAAACTAATTGCAGCTCTTTGGGGCAACACAGTGGCTCAGTGGTTAGCACTGCTACCTCACAGCACCAGGGTCCCAGGTTCAATTCCAGCCTTGGGCAACTGTGTGTGGAATTTGCACATTCCCCCTGTGTCTGCGAGGGTTTCCTCTGGGTGCTCCAGTTTCCTCCCACAGTCCAAAGATATGCCGATCAGATGAACTGGCCATGCTAAATTGCCCATTGTGTTAGATGCATTAGTCACAGGGGCGTGGGTTGGTCTTCGGAGGGTCGGTGTGGACTTGTTGGGTCGAAGGATCTGTTTCCACTCTGTAGGGAACCTAATCTAAGCTGCTATTCACAGTTCCAAATTGGTATTGTGTTAGCAGACACATGGCCTTTCGGTTGAAGTAATTAACTTTCACTGTTTCAGCCATTAGTTTGGTTAGATATCAGTTAGTCAGGTTTTGGAAAGGTAGGAAACATTATTCACAAGTCAAGGGAAGCCATGAAATAAGTTTCTGATTATCCTTTGATATTTCAAGAGACCTCATGATTCTTTAAGAGTATAGACTGGTTCATATACCAGTTGAATCCACAAGAATCCACCTGGCTCTGGGAATAATTTTCAAAGACTGTTTGTGTCTAGTTTGAAGAGAGGAGCTTCCTTGGCAAGACATAACTATCTCAAATGTGTAATTACTCACAGTTCCCCTTCCATTTGAGTGGATAATTATGAGGGAATTCTGGGTCTGTGAAGGCTTGATCACAAAAATATTTAACAGAAATTGAATGCTGAAGGTGGTCCTGATCAAGGATTTTAGATTACAAAAGAATTTGGAAGAGAACACAGATAATGTTACCTTACTCACTGGGGATAATAGGCCTGATTTTTCAGTCACAAAAATAAGCTGTCTTTAGATCTTTATGTTTATAGCACTTGCAAGTCTCCCTTCAATAGATAAATCTTACAAAGTGTTGGTAGGAAGTGTTGGTCTTATCAAGAGTCTTCTAAACATGCGTTCTGAAGAGAAATCACACTGAACCTGCAACATTAATTCTCTCCCATAGATGCGGACCGACTTGTTGAGATTCCCATGCACGTGATTTTCATTTCAGATTTCTTGAATTCACAATATTTTGCTTTAAACTGAAAAAATGATCTGTTAGCTAAGTAGATGTAATGCAAAGAGTGAACAAGGTGAACTGTATTACATTCTAGAAAGGCAGACTGAAACCAAGATGCAGAAAATTGAACAAAAACAAAACAGGAGGAGGCCATTTAACCCACTGAGCCTGCTCTGGCATTTATTTTGATCATGGCTGATCATCTAACTCAACACCGTTCCTATTACATCCTTGGTTTCTTTTAATCAAAAGTGCTACATCCAACTCCTGCTTCAAATCAATGCTTTAGACTCAATTGCTTTGTTTGTGAAATTCCATGGACATACCATTCACTGACTGAAGAAATTTCTGCTCACCTTGGTACTAAACACTTTACTCCATATCCTTAAACCCTCACCCCTGGTTCTGGTCTTCTCATTCGGAGCATCCTTCGTGTATCTACCTTTCTACTCCTATCAGAGTTTCATAGGTTTCGATGAAATTCCACCTACTCCTTCCAAACTCCACTGAATTTAGTCCTGGCTGGTCCAGTCTTTCTTCATTTTTTTTAAAGATTACTTACAGTGTGGAAACAGACCCTCCAGCCCAACAAGTCCATATCGACCCTCTGAAGAGCAACCCACCCAGACCCATTCCTCTACATTTACCCCCTCACCTAACAGTATGGGCAATTTAGCATGGCCAATTCATCGAACCTGCACATTTTTGGATTGTGGGAGGAAACCCACGCTGATACGGGGAGATTATGCAAACTCCACACAGACAGTTGCCTGAGGCAGGAATTGAACCCAGGTCTCTGGCGCTGTGAGGCAGCAGTGCCCACTTGTTTTTTGCTTTTTCTTCCCCCAGTCCACAGTCCCAAGTGCACTGCTCAAACCCGTCCCACCAGCCCGGCCCACAAACCCGGGTGCACCGCTCAAACTTGTCCCTCCTCCCCAACAACAATTCCGAGTGCACTGCTCAAAACCGTCCACCCACCCCATGTTATGACATGGGGTAAATCCTCCTGCTTCGTTTAAACCAGCAACACAAGATTTATCCCATGCAGTAATCTGAAAGTTCAAGAAGCAAGAACTAGTTGAAGTTAAAGTAACATCTTTATTTCCTAAAAGTATAAGAGAATAATTAGCTAACTATTTACAACTTCTTCCTCTAACCTGCCTTTTACCTCCCCCTTCTACAATACAAGTCCAATAATCGGGGGGAAAGAGTAGATTTACCAAAATTAAACTTTTCAAAAACTACCTGAGAATGTGTGTAGGCTATAAGCAGCTAAGGGAAGAGTTAAGTTCTGAGTTTTGTAAAACAAGATGTTCAGCTGAGCATGAATCAGATTAGATAAGAACTTGCCGTTAACAATGGGGTGCTGGAGGCAAGGGTAATAGGTTAACAAGGTGGAAAAGCATTCATTACGTAGAGCCAGTTAATGTTAAGAACATTCCTTGTGCAATAGCAGATGGCTTAATCTTTACTATTGACACTTGCTGATTGTAACAGTCACCCAATCAATATATATATTGCCTTATCTGGATGCTTCTCCCTGTAAAGTGACTATATAATTCATTCAGAAACTGCTGTTCGAGAGAGAAAACAAAATTCACGTCTGTGCACACAACAAGCAGTGCAGTTGCTTCGACCGAGGGGGAGAATGGGACGATACAGATAGACAGACATCGAATCTGTTTTTCTTCTTCGGAATTTCTGCTTCACAGGTTACTGATCGATAAAGGTACCTTCAGGAGAGCTACTTTCTGGGCAGTCTGCAAATGCCATTGGCTTGACAGTTCTCCTCACAGCTGTTCAAGTTTTCCCTGGTGTTATACCCCCACTGCATCAGATTGTGTAGGTGGCTTTTAAAGTTGTCAACATGCCAAATTCAAACTGGATTGGAGTTTGATATTTTTTGGGGTATAATTTAAGTTATTTGGCCTAATTCGAATCTGTTTTGGCATTTCCAGGCAACCCAGCTAATCTAGCTTTTAACAGTGTTATGTTGTTACCTTATTCAGAACACTTGGTGCTGTCAGGTAGTTCTGCTTGCTTTTAACTCTTAAGGTACAGTACACCCTTATCTTCATAACACCTCCCATTTAAAAAAAGAATCTTAATAGGAAAAGAAAGAAACCATCTTTTCATTTCTTTAAACCCATTAACCTAACATATCGTAACTTTTTCCCCATATAACTCCTGGAACTGATACTCTGTCAATCATTCCCACTGTAACTTCCCTAGTCTTGAATTGGCACTCAAACCTGATCTTACATCGGAGAATGCTAAATTTCTGTCCATCTTTCCCACAAATTACCTCATCCCTTATTATCAATGACTGGTTAGATCCTGTATCTCTCAAAGTTACAAGTTCTCGTCCTCCCTCTCCCTCCCCCCACCCCATACTTGGAGTAAACTTTACCCAGTGGTGAATTTTTTGTAGCAATCAGATACTAAGTCTATACCCAGCTCTTTGGCTCTTCTTGGGGTCTCCTCTACTTCCTTCACTAATGTCACTGGCTTAGCTTTTTTTACTACAGCACCTTTAACAACCAGCACTATGACTGTGTGTCCCCCACTTTACCACAGTGAAAACCTTGGAGGCTTTTCACCTCCTTTCCACGCTCTTGGGCTTCTTTTTTATCCAGTGTCAAACTCTTACTAGAGTTATCTACTCTTGGTTTCGTAGTGTAGGATCTCCCCTTCTTCCAACTTAGAACCCTCACAGGATCATCTTCTGGCCGGAAACTTGTCTTATGCACCAAGACGTACTCATCTGCTAATTCCGCTGCCCTTCTCACTTCCCGAACTTTGTTTCTCCACATGAATTCTTCGCATCTCTGAACTGAGAGTTTTTAAAACTCCTCTCGCAGAATCATCTGAGCCTCAAAAACCTGTTTTCAAAGCACAAACCCATCTATCAAAATGACTCTCTTTAATTCTTTTGATCTCAACATAAATCTGAGTCGGTTCCTTCTTAGTGTTTCTGAACCGCTGTCTGTATGCTTCTGGTACCAATTCATAAGCACCAAATTAAGACTTCACCCAGATAGCTATTTTCTAATTGCAAAATCTAGCTAAATCTCTCACAAACAATTCCATCCCATTCAACTCGGGCCTGAGGATTTTACTATAATCACTAAGGCGGCACAGTGGTTAGCGCTGCTGCCTCACAGTGCCAGGGACCCAGGTTCAAGTCACTTGAGGTGGGAATGTCTGTGTGGTGTTTGCACATTCTCCCTGTGTCTGTGCGGATTTCCTCCAGGTGCACTGGTTTCGTACCACAATTCAAAGATGTGCAGGTCAGGTGAACTGACTGTGCTAAATTGCCCATAGTGTAAGGTGCATTAGTCAGAGGTAAATATAGGCTAGGAGAATGGGTCTGGGTGGGTTACTCTTCAGAGGGTCGGGATGGCCTTGTTGGGCCTGTTTGCATACTGTAATGAATCTAACTTAACTTAATTAGAGCCTGTATAACCGCTTCATAATATCTTGATACCTCATCGGACAGTGTAAGAAATACCTCACTTGCTCCGCCTACCAGTTTAGTCTGAAATAGCATTAACTGTAAATCCTCAGACCACTCCATCTGCCTAGCCTATTTTTCAAATGAAATAAAGGCAGCTTCAACATCTTTCATATCAAAATGTGGTAGAGTTTTGACATACTTTTCCATATCACGATCTTCTCTTTTAGTCTCTATTCTGTTAACTGGACTTTGCTGACTAGGTCACAACTTCTCAAGTTCAAATCCTCTCTCCCTTTGCTCAGCCAAGAACCTTCTCTCTCTCTCTCTCTCTTTTTCTCTTCCAACTCCATCTTCCTCAATTGTAACTGAGGTTTTTCTTCCTCTACTGCACTTGTCTGTTTCTCTGATACACCTAAGTGTTTGAATAATTCCCTTACAATTTCAGATTTACTTTTGTCCTTGGTTAAACCCAAATCTAACTTTATTTGCTCATTCTAAACACAAGGCCTTTTTCTTTCTGCCTAAAACTTTCTTGGCAAAATTGAGCATCATCTTCAAATCCCAGAATCTCTTTAGCAATTTTTAAGAGCCATTTCTCTCACTTTTAAATTTAAATCAACCACCAGTTACTGAAATTAAGTTAAATATAGATGAGACAATTTATGTAAAGATCTAGGACACTAGCCAGATGTTTAAATCTGCTAGGATTTGCATACCACTAAACCTAAGCAGTTCAAATCCCAACGATGAGCCCCTAAACAGTTATGGCACGGGGTAAACCCTCCTGCTTAAAATTTAAACCAACACCACAAGATTTATCCTGTGCAGTAATTTGTGAAATTTCAAGATGCCAAGATCTAGTCAAAGTAAAAATTAAACAACTTTTTCTTAAAAGTATAACAGAATAATTAACTATCAACTATCAACAACTCCTCTAACCTATCTTTTGCCTTCCCCTTCTATAATACTAGTCCAATAATTTTTTTTGGGGGGGGGGGGGGGGGGGGGGGGGGGGGTGGAGAAAGAGCATGGTTAAGATTTACCAAAATTCAACTTTTCAAAAATCAGCCAGACATCAAATCATCTTCTTAGGGATTTCTGCTTCAGGTTACTAATCAATAAAAAGGTACCTTTAAGAGAGCTATTCTCCAGCCAGTCTGCAGATGCCTGGTAGTTGTTCAATTTTCCCTGCTCTTATATTCCAGCTTTCAACCAAGCATTACAGTGTTACCTTATTCAGAACACTTGGTGCTGTCAGGTAGTCCTGCTAGCTTTTAACTCAAAAAAGGTACAGTACACCTTCATCTTCATAATATGTCAGTCTTGTCATCCCAGGCATCAGGTTGTCTTTCTCTCAATTTGCTGCACTTGCACACTTACTTTCAGTGACCGCTGTTCAAAGACACCCAAGTCTCAAAATATTCCCCTCTCAAATTACAGCCAGATAATAAATTTGCCTTCCCCTTTGTGCTACCAAAGTGGACAATCTCTCATTTATCCACATTCTACTGCATCTACCATACATGTACTCACTAGTCAGTTTGTCCACATCACACAAGCATCTCTGCGTCCTCCTCACAGCTCATCCTGCCACTCAATTTTGTCTCACCTACAAATGTGGAGATATTACATTTTGTTTCCTCATCTAAATTAAGTTTATTTATAGTGAATAGCTGGGACTGGAGCATTGAGCCCCACAGTATTCTACACCACTGCCTGACATTTGGAAAAATGGCCTGTTTATTGCTAGTTTACTTCCTGTCTTCTAAGCAGTTGTTTTCCATCCACCTTACACTATCTCCAATCCCATATGTTTTAAATTTCAAAAAAACAAAATCTTGTGGGACTTCCTTGAAAGCCTGATAGCCTCAATAAACCATTCACTGGCTACCCTGATCAACTCCACTAGTTACATTCTCAAATACTTTTGAATGGATTCTAGCATTTTTCTTAATACCAACATAGGTTGACTGGTCTGTAATTCCCAGTTTTTTCTATGCCTCCCTTTTTACATAGAGGCTACATTAGCTATCTCCTAATCTACGGAAACTGTTCTAAACTGTAAAATCTTTGAAATTAACCACTAATATATTCACTTTTCTAAGACCATTTCCTCAAGTGCTGTCAGATGTAGATCAAGGTCTGGGGATTTATCAGCCTTCAATCCCAACGATTTCTCCAATATCATTTCTTTATTTAGATTTCCTCCCATTGCTCCACCTCAGGAAACCCAGTGTTCTGCAACATTTCTGCGATGTTATTTGTGAAGACTAAACCAAACTGGTTCCCATTCCATCTTATAGAAGTACTGAGTGGAGTTGAATTAGATTTTAAGACTATTGGTGTTGGGAATGCTGGTTTGATTTGATAATTTCAGGTTCTCCAAACTCCATTCATCTGTGAATGGATCCTTAATTCTAACATCAATAATAAACAAATGGCATGCTCTAGCAATTATCAAGAATGCCTTTCTTATTATCAAAGTATATCAGTCTGTGCTTCAATTATTGCAGTGCAATGAAACAATAATAATTTAGAAGTTACAATTCAGTTAAATATACACAAAAGCAAACACTCAACTTGAAGGTACCCTATCTTTCTTCAAAAGAAAACAGGTTAACACAGGAGAAAAGATTGCAACTCAGTTGTTAAAATCTTAAAATACAATCTATAAAGCTGCAAAACAGTATAGGATCCAAACTCTCAAGCACATACATTGAGCAGTCCAACACCATTTTTTGAAAATTGTTATGTGGAATGTGATATTACTGACAAAGCCAACATTTGCTAACTAGCACTAACTGCCCTCCGACTTCATGCATATAAATGGGTAGTTTGTAAACCACATTCACACAGACTGGCTCAGGTAAAAATTTCTTTACCTGAAAGGGAGACTCCAAATGAAATTTCATGACAATCTATATGGTTGCCATATTAACTTTGAATTGCAGATTTTTTAGAGAATTCAAGTTTCACCATCTGTAATGGGAGAATTTGAATATAGGTTTCCAGCACATCAGCTGGTGTCCCTGTTATCGCAATAGTGGGGGAGGTGATGGCCTCGTGGCATTATCGCAGGTCTGTTAACCCCAAGACCCAGATAATGTTCTGGGTGCCCAGGTTTGCATTGGCAGACAATAGAATTTGAACTCAACAAATATCTGGTATTAAAAGTCTAATGACGACCTTGAATCTATTGTCTCATCAGGAAAAAAAAATACATCTGGTTCACTAATGTCCTTTAAGGAAGGAAACTGTCATCCTTACTTGGTCTGACTTACACGAGATTCCTGACCCATAACCATGTGGTTGGCTCTTAGTTGCCCTCTGGGCAATTAGGAATGGGCAATAAATGCCAGCAATACCCACATCCCGTGAATAAAGAAAAAAATTTCCACTATCCCACCGCCTCTGAACGATACAATACTAACTAACGTACTAAAACAAAACTCCACAAACTAAAAAGACTCGAAAATCTAAAGCAATATACAAGAAGAAATTCAAATAAGTACATATCTGTGGAAGAGTGTCGAACTTCCTCACAGCTCAAACAATTACTGAACTTCCCCCACACACAAAAAAACTCATCCTTGACTAACCTAAAGTTACTTTGTCAAGAAATGCATAAGTTGTATATAAGTAACAACCATAAATCATGGCCTGAGAGCAGAATATGTGGAATAGAGGACAAGCAACAGAATCATTCGCAATGAAGCTTGAAAGAGGGCGAATAAACAGGTCAATAGTGGTTATTCAGATCTGTAAAGATTGGGAAGTCAGATTTCCGAAAGAACGTTGAAAATCCAAAGATTTTCCATTTGCATTTGGAATCAGGAAAAAATGTAATTTCAAAATTTGCAGCTGACACCGTATTGGAGTGTATGTTTGATACGTGAGCAATGAGAAAAGGATACAGGAATATTTCATCAAAACTGCAGAATGAAGGGCAATTGTTAAATCAATGTCCACATTGACAACTATGGGGTAGCATATTTTATTTGAATAATTATATACTCAATTGTTGCAAAACAAGTGTTTTCAGGAACAAAGTGATGTGTGTATTTATACTACTCCAAGTAGCAGCAGAGTAATCAGGACATTAAAAATAAAACACAGGCTCATTTCTAAAAAAATTGGAAATCACCAAGTTGAACTTGAATAGAATGTTGGTTAGACCTACGAGAATACAATGTTTTGTCCTCCCATTGAGTAAAACGTGCTGCCGCAAGGAGAAGCGGACAGCGTTTTGACATTTAAGGGGCATTTGACTAAACACTGAGGAAGAGAGAAAAAAAATACAAGAGTTTGATTTGGTTAGAAGAGGTTCATGATGATGATAAACACCGTAGTACGCCTACATAACTCAACACCCTGGTTCCGCGCTGTAAATGCGGAATCGAGTATTTGCTCTGTCCTGGGAAAGGAAAACAAAAGTGCAAAGTTTCTGCTTTAATATCTGGAATTGTTCAAACAAAATCACAAATGTTAAGTCTTACTGAAATCTCAAAAACCAAAACTACATTAGCGGTATAACAATCTGCAGCAAAACTGGAATCTTAACATGTGGATTCGCATATTAAACCGAAGTGCGGTGGAAATAAACTCGAACTATCACGATAGGTCTATAATTAAACACAAGTAAAAGAGCAACGCAAAGGTACTTCCGGATTTGATGTACAGCAACTTTTCGGGCGGGTGTTGAAAGCATTTAATACACAAATACTACCTTGGCAGTACTGACAGAAACAAGCAGTGTAGCAAACGTATCTCCTTAAACAGTAAAGGAGGAAGCGCCATCTGTATTTCAATATTCATTTAGTATCAACACAAACTTTTAAATAGAGATTAAGTAAAAACTAAAATAACTGGAGGAAGGGTCACCGGACCCGAAACGTTAACTTTGATTTCTCTGCAGATGCTGCCAGACCTGTTGAGCTATAGCTTGAGTGGTGTTAATTCGTAGTTACAGTACTTTGCCGAAAAAACAAGTGTTTTAGTAGAAGAAAAAGTATCGAAAACAAACAACTTCAGATAAAAACTGCTTTATTTCAGTATACCTCAGAATCAGAGCTGAAAATGTGTTGCTGGAAAAGCGCAGCAGGTCAGGCAGCATCCAAGGAGCAGGAGAATCGACGTTTCGGGCATGAGCCCTTCTTTAGAATCAGTTAACATTTCCAAAGTATTCACTTTATATAGGCTTAACATTTCTACAAATTAAAAATAGCATTAATGCACGCAAACTAGAGGGCAGTCTGTAACTTTGAACAAAAATGCGAAATGGAATAAAAGGCAGAGATCAATGAATCAGCTCGGGCTTAATCAATTAGATGGACCCAACAAATAGAAACACGCCCTTGTACAGACATTAGTCGAATTCATGTAAACTGGATTAAACCCGCCTCGTTGGGAGCCTATCGACATTCGCAAGTCTTCGAAATCCACCTGTACTTCAATCAGCCCAGAACAATAACAGGAGACAAGCAACACACCGAATATTTTAATGTTGACTATATTCGATAACAGAGTTCTGTGATCGGCATTACTCACCAACTCTTAAATTCTGAAAAAAGATTGGGAGTAGATGAATGAACCTCCCACCAGTCAAGGTTAACCGAGGAACAAGTTGAGAAGACTCTCGCCTAAATAAACGTAAACCTAATTTAACACTGTTTTTGACTGCTTTACAAATACTCGAACACACACATTTGTTGCTCTTTTTCACCACGAAAACAAATGACCTGTGGTTGGAAACCCAGAATGTTTTAAACAGGTTTAAACTCAGTACTTCCCTACCTGTTGAGCGTGTGCAGGTGAAGCTGCCACTCACCGCCTCCCTATTACAAAGACCATTCTACAGGCTGTGCTGCGCTTGACACGTGATGAGGAGGGGTTTCCCTCACGCGGAGCTTGTTATTGGCTGCTCTGTTGCAGCCGCTCTGCAGGTAACGAGGGAGGCCGTGAATGGGTGACACCAACCCCACGGAGCAGCCTCAATGTTGACACATTCTTACATGGAGCGCACCCACAATCAATTGTATCACCTCGCTGTTGCAAACATGACACACCCAAGCATTTCAATGAGGTTTACTCGTATCGGTCAGAAACCAGTTTTTCCAGTAGTGTCGTAAGTGGTTTTGTGGTGCATCGCGCTTCCTGCATTGCTTTCTCGAAAGTTTTTTGGCAGTATCTATGGTTGCAAAATCGATTACAAGGTCTCAACAGGTTGCATTCCAGGCACTTTTATTATTTAATACAAACGCGATAAAGTAAAGATCGGATTCACTGAATCAAGATCTCACCAAATTGTGCAATTCGGTTGAAATTTCGATGAAAAAAATCAACTGGCTGTAAAGCAGGTTTTATCACAAGGGAATGTAGAAGTCACCACTCAAATGCTGAAATCTACGGCTCAGCTACAAAACAAAACCTCTCATTCTCGTGGGTTCCCATGTTGTAAGGTGTTACTCATAATAAACTGAAGAAGTCATTTGCTCTGATATTTTAAACTACAAATTTCCAGCAATATGTACCTCAATATTTCCGAAAAGATTTGTACTGTGGTCAAGTTCTGACTCCACTGAGTCGGTTTGTACTGTAGTTTGTACTGCAAGGGGCCACATCCCAAATGAAAATAGGTAAACGCATATCTGATATACTAGATTAGTGGTGCTGGAAGAGCACAGCAGTTCAGGTAGCATCCAACGAGCAGCGAAATCGACGTTTCGGGCAAAAGCCCTTCATCCGTCGATTTTGCTGCTCGTTGGATGCTTCCTGAACTGCTGTGCTCTTCCAGCACCACTAATCCAGTATTTGGTTTCCAGCATCTGCAGTTATTGTTTTTACCTCGCTTATCTGATAAAGGGAAAAACAATGACGGCAAATGCTGGAAACCAGATTCTGGATTAGTGGTGCTGGAAGAGCACAGCAGTTCACGCAGCATCCGAGGAGCAGTAAAATCGACGTTTCGGGCAAAAGCCCTTCATTAGGAATGCTTTTGCCCGAAACAGCGATTTTGTTGCTCCTCGGATGCTGCCTGAACTGCTGTGCTCTTCCAGCACCACTAATCCAGAATCCATAGAGTACAATGGGTGAGTGGGGGAGGGGATGAAAGTGATAGGTCGGGGGGTGGAGTAGATAGGTGGAAAAGAAGATAGGCAGGTGGGACAAGTCATGGGGACAGTGCTGAGCTGGATGTTTGGAACTAGGGTGAGGTGGGGGAAGGGGAAATGAGGAAACTGTTGAAGTCCACATTGATGCCCTGGGGTTGAAGTGTTCCGAGGCGGAAGATGAGGTGTTCTTCCTCCAGGTGGTGAGGAAGCAGCGGTGAAGGAGGCCCAGGACTTCCATGTCCTTGGCAGAGTGGGAGGGGGGAGTTGAAATGTTGGGCCACAGGGCAGTGTGGTTTACTGATGTGGGTGTCCCAGACATGTTCCCTAACACGCTCTGCTAGGAGGTGTCCAGTCTCCCCAATGTAGAGGAGACCACATCGGGAGCAACGGATACAATAAATGATATTAGTGGATGTGCAGGTAAAACTTTGATGGATGTGGATATAGTTGGGTTGGACCAGCAGTTACTACATCATTAAATTGCAGCATCGTAAATGATTCACATAATAACTCAAAATTACATTCTCCAGCTCACGTAACTTTCGATATATATTTGTGCTTGTATTTACAGTGCATGTTATCATGTCATAAAATGCTTAATAAACAAGTTACGTTTTGGAATACAATGTTACATATGCGAACATTGGATTGTCACCACTGATTATAGCAACACACTACTAAGCATCTTCCATTGCAATTACAACACTGACATCTACCTGAGAACAACAAAGAATAGGACACCACAGGAACAGGCCCCTGGCCCACCAAACCTGGACTGACATACAAAGCCTTGAGAAACTAAAATCGTTCGTCCAGACAGAATCATTCCGTTTCTATACATGTATGTGTCAAGATGCCACTTAAACATTGCCATTGTTCTTGCCTTCAACACCTCCTCTGATAGCACACTCAAGGTACTTATCACCCTCTGTGTAAAAAAACTTGCCTCTCACATCTCTTTTAAACTCTCTACCTTTTACCTTAAACACGTGACCCCAAGTAATTGACATTTCTACCCTGGGAAAAAGACTCCCAACTATCCATTCAATCTATGCCTCTCATAATATCAAAAACTTCTAACAGGTTGTCCCTCAGCTTCCAAGTTCAAGTGAAAACAATCCAAGTTTGTCCAATCTTTCCTCATAGCTTGTGCCCTTCAAACCAATCAACATCATGGTAAACCTTTCCTGTACTCTCTCCAAAGCCACCAAATCCCTATGATAACATGGTGACTAAAACTGTACACAATATTCCAAATGTGGCCTATCTAAAGATCTATATAGAGTCATAGAGATGTACAGCACGGAAACAGACCCTTTGGTCCAACTCATCCATGCTAAACAGGTATCCCAACCTAATCTAGTCCCACCTGCCAGCACCCGGCCCATATCCCTTCAAACACTTCTGCTTCATATACCCAACCAGATGCCTTTTAAATGTTGCAATTGTACCAGCCTCCACCACTTCCTCTGGCAGCTCCTTCCATACAAGTACCAAAAGTTGCCTCCTAGATCTCTTTTATATCATTCCCCTCTCACCCTAAACCTATGCCCTCTAGTACTGGACTCCCCCACCCCAGGGAAAAAAAACTTTGTCTATATATCCTATCCATGCCCCTCATGATTTTATAAACCTCTACAAGGTCACCCCTCAGCCGTCGATGCTCCAGGGAAAACAGCCCCAGCCTATTCAACCTCTCGCTTTAGCTCAAATCCTCCAACCCGAGCAACATCCTTGTAAATCTTTTCTGAACCCCTTTCAAGTTTCATAACATCTTTCCAATAGGAAGGAGACCAGAATTGCATGCAATATTCCAATAGTGGCCTAACCAATGTCCTGTACAGCTGCAACGTGACCTCCCAACTCCTGTACTCAATACTCTGACCAAGAAAGGAAAGCATACCAAATGCCTTCTTCACTATCCTATCTACCTGCGACTCCACTTTCAAGGAGCTATGAACCTGCACTCCAAGCTCTCTTTGTTCAGCAATACTCCCTTGGACCTTACCATTAAGTCCTGTTAAGATTTGCTTTCTCAAAATGCAGCACCTCAAATTTATCGAAATTAATCTCCATCTGCCACTTCTCAGCCCATTGGCCCATTTGGTCAAGATCCTGTTGTAATCTGAGGTAATCTTCTTCGCTGTCCACCACACATCCAATTTTGTTGTCATCAGCAAACTTACTAACGATACCTCTTATGCTCACATCCAAATCATTTATATAAATGATGAAAAGTCGTGGATCCAGCACCGATCCTTCTGGCACTCCACTGGTCACAGGCTCCAGCCTGAAAAACAACACTCCATCACCACCCTCTGTCTTCTACCTCTGAGTCAACTCTGTATCCATATGGCTAGTTCTCCCTATATTTCATGAGATCTAACCTTGCTAACCAGTCTCCCATGGGGAACCTTGTTGAATGCCTTACTAAAGATCACATCTACTGCTCTGCCCTCATCAATCCTCTTTGTTACTTCTTCAAAAAACTCAATCAAGTTTGTGAGACATGATTTCCCACGTATAAAGCCATGTTGACTATTGCTAATTAGTCCTTGCCTTTCCAAATACATGTGCATCCTGTCCCTCAGGATTCCCTCCAACAACTTGCCCACCACCGACGTCAGGCTCACTGGTCTATAGTTCCCTGGCTTGTCCTTACCACCTTTCTTAAACAGTGGCACTACATTAGCCAACCTTCAGTCTTCTGGCACCTCACCTGTGACTATTGATGATACAAACATCTCAGCAAGAGGCCCAGCAGTCACTTCTCTAGCTTCCCACAGAATTCTAAGGTACACCTGATCAGGTCCTAGGGATTTATCCACTTTTATGCATTTCAAGACATCCAGCACTTCCTCCTCGGTAATATTGACATTTTCAAGATGTCACCATCTACTTCCTTACATTCTATATCTTCTATGTCCTTTTCTACAGTAAATACTGATGCAAAGTACTCGTTTAGTATTTGCCCCATCTTCTGCAGCTCCACACAAAGGCCGCCTTGCTGATCTTTGAGGGGCCCTATTCTCTCCCTCGTTACCCTTTTGTCCTTAAATGTATTCGTAAAAACCCTCAGGATGCTCCTTCACTCTATTTACCAAAGCTATCTCATGTTCCCTTTTTGCCCTCCTGATTTCCCTCTTAAGTATACTGCTACTGCCTTTATACTCTTCTAAGGATGCACTCGATCTATCCTGTCTATACCTTACATAAGCTTCCTTCTTCTTCTTAACCAAACCCTCAATTTCTTTAGTCATCCAGCATTCCCTATACCTACCGGCCTTTCCTTTGACCCTAACAGGAATATACTTTCTCTGGACTCTCATTATCTCATTTCTGAAGGCTTCCCATTTTCCAGCCATCCCTTTACCTGCGAACATCTGCCCCCAATCAGCTTTTGAAAGCTCTTGCCTAATACCATCAAAATTGGCCTTACTCCAATTTAGGACTTCAACTTTTAGATCTGGTCTGTCCTTTTCGATCACTATTTTAAAATTAGTAGAATTATGGTCGCTGGCCCCAAAGTGCTCCCCCACTGACACATCAGTCACCTGCCCTGCCTTATTTCCCAAGAGTAGGTCAAGTTTTGCACCTTCTCTGATAGGTATATCCACATATTGAATCAGAAAATTTTCTTGTACACGCTTAACAAATTCCTCTCCATCTAAACCCTTAACACTATGGCAGTCCTGGTCTATGTTTGGAACGTTAAAATTCCCTACCATAACCACCCTATTATTCTTACAGATAACTGAGACCTCCTTACAAATTTCTTTCTCAATTTCCCTCTGACTATTGGGGGGGGGGGGCTCTATAATACAATCCCAGTAAGGTGATCATCCCTATCTTATTTCGCAGTTCCACACAAAAAAGTCCATGGATATATTTCCGGGAATATCCTCCCTAAGTACAGCTGTAATGCTATCCCTTATCAAAAACGCCACCCACCCTCCTCTCTTGCCTCCCTTTCTGTCCTTCCATTTATATCCTGGAACATTAAGCTGCCAGTACTGTCCATCCCTGGGCCATGTTTCTACAATTGTTATGATATCCTAGTCCCTTGTTCCTAACCATGCTCTGAGTTCATCTGCCTGCCTTCCCTGTAAGGCCTCTTGCATTGAAATAAATGCAGTTTAATTATCAGTCCTACTTGTTCTCTGCTTTGTCCCTGCCTACCCTGACTGTTTGACTCGCCTGTGTTCTCAACTGTACCAGTCTCAGATTGAAATCTTTCTTCACGATCTCCCTGGGTCCCGCACCGCCCCCACCCCCCTCCTCCCACCACCACCTTATCAATTTAAATCCTCCCAAGCAGCTCTAGCAAATTTCCCTGCCAGTATATTAGTCCCCTTCCAATCCAGGTGCAATCCGTCCTTCTTGTACAGGTCACTTCTACCCCAAAAGAGATTCCAATGATCCAAAAATGTGAATCCTTCTCCCATACACCAGCTCCTCAGCCGTGCATTCATCTGCTCTATCCTCCTATTTCTGCCCTCACTAACTCGTAGCACCGGGAGTAATCCAGATATTACTACTCTCAAGGACCTCCTTTTTAAATTCCTGCCTAACTCTCTGTAATCTCCCTGAATAATCCCACCTTTTCCCTTCCTACGTCGCTGGTTCCAATGTGTACAATGACCTCCTGCTGGTCCCTCTCTCCCGTGAGAACTTTCTGCACCCTCTCTGAGACATCCAGCTGCAACATAACTTGCCAGTTTTTATACTCTATGCCCTGACCAATGAAGGAAGCATGTCATATGCCTTCTAGACCATCTTATCCACTAGTGTTGCCACCCTCCGGTAACTGTGGACCTGTAAGCCCAGGTCTCTCTGTATGTTGATGCTTCTACAATTTACTGTATACCTCTCTCCTGTATTAGACCTTCCAAAATGCATCACCTCGCATTTTTTCAGATGCTACCTGGCATTTCTTCACTCAAGTCTCCAGCCTATCTATATCCTGGCAATTCTCCAAACTATGTGCAGCTCCCCAAACTTTGTATCAGACGCAAACTTACTAATCAGACCACCGACATTGTCCTCCAGATCGTTTCTATATATTGCAAAAAACAGGGGTCTCAGCACTAATCTCTGCACACCACTAATGGTTACAGATTTCTAGTCAGAAAAACATCCTTCTAACGCTACTGTCCAACTTCTATGTCCAAGCCAGTTCTGTGTCCGTTGTACAAGTTCACTGTGGATCCCATGTGACTTCACCTTCTGTATCAATATGGAAAATAGGGGTATGTCCTGGTTGCAGAAGCACGACAAAGCCAAACCAACCAATTACCAGTCCAACAGTCTCGTCTCGATCATCAGAAAAGTGAGGGATGTGGTCACCACAAGGACTATCAAGCAGCACTTCCTCAACTAAACCTGGTCAGTGATGTCCTGTTTGGGTTCTGTCAGTGCCACTCAGATCCTGACATCATTGGTTAGTGTCATACAGTAATATAGCATGGACATGTGCTCTGTTTCACAGTGAATTGACTCCACCCCTGCCATTTCCAATTGTGCCCGACAAGTTGACAGGTGCACCATACATCATATGGGCTGCACGGTGTCCTCAGGGTAAGGCGAAAGGCAGTGGGGTATGCTTCATGATCAATACCTTCCTGTGCTCAGACATAGTGACTCTGGCAAACCTTTGCTCTCTGAACCGAGGATACCTTGCAGTAAAATGCCATCCCTAATATTTACCATGTGAGTTCACCTCCGCCTTCCTGACAGCAGTTTACATACCACACCATGCGGATGTTAAGATTGCCCTGGATGAAATTTACACCAGCACAAACACTCGACAGACAAAATTCCCTGAGGCCTTATTCATCGTGGCTGGCACTTTCAACCAGGGTGCTGCCAGAGTACCACCAGCACGTCTCCTGTCCCACCAGAGGACCAAATATCCTGGACCACTGATACACAACCAAAGATATCTACTGCTCCATATCCTCGCCCACACTTCCGAAAATCAGATCACAGCACTTTGTGCCTCCTCCCAAATTACAAGCAGAAGTCGAAATGGCAGGATCTTTCACAAAAAGGACGGTACAATGCTGGTCCAAGGCAGAAGATCTCGGACTGCTTAGAATCGATAGACTTAACCATATTCAAGTACTGAGTGGAAAACCTAGATGAGTACACCACCATTGTCACGGACATCATTGTCAAATGCTTGGAAGATTATGTACCAAACAAGTCAATCCGAATGTTCCCCAACAGGAAACATTGGATGAACCAGATAATCCACTCCGTACTGAAGACCAGGCATGCAGCATTCAACTCGGACGACCCAGACCTATACAGAAAGTCCAGATATGACTTCCATAAAGTCATCAACGATGCCGAAAGGCACTACTGGGCCAAGTTAGAGGCCCAAACCAACCATACAGACTCCCGCTGCCCGTGGCAAGGCCTAAATAACATGATGGGATACAAAATGAAGCAGAGCAAGATAGCAGACAAAGACATATCCTTCCTTGATGTGTTCATTACTTGGTTTCAGCAGAATGTCAGTGGTGCGGGTCACCTGCTGCAACAGTGCCGGACACATCTGTGCACACTGTCACCGCCGCAGATGTCAGATCGATCTTCCTTGGAGTCAACCTAAGGAAAGCAACAGGTCCAGACAGAGTCCCTGGCTGAGCACTTAGATCCTGTGCAGACCAACTGGTGGAAGTATTCACCTACAACTTCTCCCTCTTATAAGCCAACAACCATACCTGCTTCAAGAAGACCACCATCAACCCTGTACCTAAGAAAGCACATGCAATGTGCTTTAATGACTACTGCCCAGTTGCCTTGACCTCCATAATCATGATTCTGAAGCAACCCCAGGGCATCAATGTGGACTTCAACAGTTTCCTCATTTCCCCTTCCCCCACCCCACCCTAGTTCTAAACTTCCAGCTCAGCACTGTCCCCATGACTTGTCTTACCTACCTATCTCCTTTTCCACCTATCCACTCCACCCTCTCCTCCCTGACCTATCACCTTCATCCCCTCCCCCACTCACCCATTGTACTCTATGCTACTTTCTCCCCACCCCCACCCTCCTCTAGCTTATCTCTCCAAGCTTCAGGCTCACTGCCTTTATTCCTGATGAAGGGCTTTTACCTGAAACGTCGATTTCGAAGCTCCTTGGATGCTGCCTGAACTGCTGTGCTCTTCCAGCACCACTAATCCAGAATCTGGTTTCCAGCAGTCATTGTTTTTGCCTTCATAATCATGAGCTTCTTCAAGGGGCTGGTCATGGCCCACATCAACTCCAGTCTCCCATCGATATTACAGGTCCAGCGGATACCATTTCCCTATCCCTGCACTCATCCCTGAAACATCTCAAAGCAGGTCAGAGGCTAGCAATACCGGGAAAGCAATATTGGGCAAGTAACCCACCTCCTGGCTTCCCAAAGCCTGTCCACCATCAACAAGGCACAAGTCAGGAGTGTGATGGAATACTATCTTCTTGCTTGAGTGAGTGTAGCTTCAAGAAGCTTGACACCATCAGGGCAAAGCAGCCTGCTTGATTGACACTACATCCACAATGCTCAGTAGCAGCAGTGTGTACCATCAACAAGATGCACTGTAGAAATTTGCCAAAGATCCTTAGAAAGCACCTGTCAAACCCAAAACCACTTCCATCTACAAGGACAAGGGCAGCAGATACATGGGAACATCACCTGCAAGTTCCCCTCCAAGCCACTCACCATCCTGACTGGGAAATATATCCCCTTTCCTTCACTGTGACTAGGTAAAATCCTGGAATTCCCTATCTATGGGCATGTGGAACATCCTATAGTAGCTGGACTGCAGCAGTTCAAGGTAGCAACTCACCATCACCTTCTTAATGGCAATTAGGGATGGACAATAAATGATGACCAGCCAACAACACCCATGTCCTACAAGTAAGCAAAATGGCTCAAACACATAACCATCGGTTCAAGGGTAATAGAACAACCAATTCAGAAAAGCTGACAGTTTATTGAATAAACTGAAATAATTTTCAAATAAAAGTATACACTGTGTACATAACAGCTGCTTTTATTATCCTGAAACAAACAGTAAAATACAATATTAAAATGTGTTTCAAAGTAAAACTGGTGAAATAACTCTCAATATTCAAACACTAAATATTACTGAAGATTTGCAAACTCAAAGATGTTAAACCTCCACAAAACACGGAAAACGTCTGTTGACCCTCATTGATACATACAGCAATGGAAATTTTAGAACAATTGAAATATTTGCAGAATGCTCTCAAAACACAATTATCATCTTATTCAAATAAGGAAATCAAAACTCTACACTACTCCAGACATGATATCATGAATGTCCTGTACATCTTTACTAAAAGTTTTTCTGTTTTTACATTCCATTCCTCTCAGATTAAGGGACAGCGTTTGCCTTCCTGTTTGTCTACTTGCTGTACCTGCATACTAACATTGTGATTGATGTACCAGCGCATCGAGATCCTTCCATATCTATATTCAGACCTCTGCCACTGGTCCCTTAAGGTAGTAGTATAGGTCAATAAAGTGGTTTAAAAGACATTTGGCATTCTTACCTTTATTAAGTAAGACATAGAGCTTAAAAACACTAAGGTTATGCTGGAATTGGTTAGACCATATGTATTGTGTGCAGTTTTGGAATCCACATTCTAGGAAGAATGTGATAGCACTGAACAGGGTCCAAAAGATGTTCACTAGAGTATTTCCTGGACTGGAGAGTTTCAGCTATGAAGAGAGATTGGACAGACTGGGATTGTTTTCCTTTCAGCAGAGGAGGTGGAAGAAGGGACGTGAATGAGGTGTACAAAATTATGAGGGCATGGACAGGGATAATGGGGAAAAAAATATTGCCCCTTGATAGAGCAATCAATGACCAGGAAGCATAGATTTAAGGTAAGGAGCAGAAAGTTTACAGGAGCTGTGAGGAACATGTTTTCATCTGGAGGGTGGTGGAAATCTGGAGTCACTGACTGTAAGGGTGGTAGAAGCAGAAACTCTCATAATATTTAAGAAATATTTGGTTATGCCCTTGCAATACCAAGGCATGCAATGGCATGGGCCAAGTGCTGGAAAAAGGATTAGAATAGTTAGGTGGTTATTTTTGACAGGGGTGATGCAATGGGCCGAAGGGCTTTATTCTGCTCTGTCGATATTGATTATTCTATGATATTTTTCCTACAAAATACTCTGTCATTTCATTACTCCACGAACATAAACTAAATATATGCTTTTACAGTTATCTACCTCATTTTAACAGTTTCTTTTTCTCACTATCTTGTCATGAGCAGTAAATTTTGCTACCATATATTTTGGTCCCCTTATCCATGACATTGATTTCAATTGTAAGTAATTGTGGTCCCAAAACTGATCCTTACAAATTATAGCTTGTCAAGCCAAGAAAAGCCACATTTATCTTGATTGTTTCCGGTTGCCTAACCAGTCCTTTATCAACATGAATGTTACTCTCGACACAACTGGCTGTTATTTTGTGAACTAAACTTTAATATTTATTTTATTCCATTCTCTACTCAATTCATCTGGTACCTTATCAAATGTCTTCTGGAAATTCATCTGTGCAACTACAGATTCCTTTTTATCTATCTTGTTTCTTGCTATGCCAAAGAACTGGAATAAATTAAACTTGACACCCCTTCCACAAAAATCACATTAATTCTTCCTGATCCCATTGTGATTTTCTTAGTATCTGGCTGAAACCTCCTTAATGATGGCAGTTACCTACAGTTTCCTGCTTCCTTTCTTTCTTAAATGAGTGTTACATTTGCGAATTGCCAATCTGTTGGGATCCATCCTAAACCTAAAGAATTTTGGAAGATTATAACATATATTAGATAGTACAAATTTCTCCAGCAGCTTATCCATGACCTTGATAATTGTTTTACTTTCCTCTCTCTATTTTGCATTTAGATTTTCAAGAAATTTTATCTTGTTTAAAACAGGCAAAATATCTGTTCAAAGCTTCCACGATTTCCTTGTTTTATCTTATTTGCATTTAAAAGTTTAGTTTTAAACACTTTTCACCATCACGCTGCGTGTGAAATTCCATTATGTTAGATCAGTGTTGCTCAGAACCTCTTCTACGATAAGTCTCATGACTGGAACAAAGTCTGCCAGGTGGATTTCATAGAATAGGAGTTTCAATTGGGGCTGTTAACCTAGTCCAATCAGGGAATCATAGATGACAGGTACAAACAGGAATGTCCAACTCTATTTTGATTTAGTCCCTACCCTCCCCTTCACTGTTTTGCTCACACAGCATTGCCCTGTGGTTTGAAGGGCAGTGCTTGTCACTGGCCACTCGGGTGTCTTTCCTATCTTCCTGGTGGTGGAAATTGAATAAAGATCTGTGCACTTTGTGTCTTTCACTGTGTCTCACATCTACACGCACACACCATGGGTGCTGGGGAAAAAATAAGAAAAAAAAAAGAAAAAAGAAAAAAATATATATAAACAGGGGATCCGGGTGTCCTTGGAGAAGGAGCACGCGGTGTCCACCAACACCCTGGAGTTGTGACTGGCCACTTGTGTGTTTCCTTCCCTTCTGGAGGGATTGGACCGTTTCTGTGACTGTGCGAGGACTGTTCCTGTTGCTGCTTGGGGCCTGCCTCCCTGCTGGTGCCTGGGGCTTGGGAGAGGCCTGCCTCCACTGCTGCTGCTGCCCGAGGCCTGTCTCTACCAGCGCTGCCTGGGACTCGCCTTGGGGCCCCTCCCCAAGACCTCCATCTCCACCGCTGCTGCTGTTGTCTGAGGCCTGCCTTCCACCACCGCTGCCAGGGACTCGATTTTGGGGGCTGCCTGGGACTTGCCTTGGGGGCCTTCCCCAACAGGTCTGCCCCACACCACAGCGACCGAGGGCCTACCTGGGACTCGCCTGAGGCCTGCCTCCACCGCTGTTGTCACCTGAGGCAGGTCTCCGCCGTCGCTGCTTGGGGCTCTCCCAGCGATCTCCACCACTGCTGCTGCCAGAGGACCGACTCCACCACCGGCAGCAGAGGATGGCGAGCCCGAAGGTCGCGGGGCCCAGCCGCACCTACGCCGGGGTAGCCGCTGCCTTAGGCTCGGCTGGCCCAGCCCCGGCTGCAAACCACACCCCCTTCAGGCACCTAACAAAACGCCTGGGGGTCAAGGCCTATCCCCACCCCAATATGACCATCGAGGCCTGCAGCAAGGCCATGGCTAGTGTGGTCGGCCCACTGGCCATAGTCGCTGCGGCCCGGATGTACAGGAAGGCCGTATTTTTCCTGAGGACCGAGCAGGTGGTCCACCTGGCTGTGGAGAGGGGGCTCGCTGTGGGCGGGACACATTTGCCCGTCGACCCTCTGGAGGTTACGGCCCTGAGGGTCGTGATCTCCAACGTCCCGCCCTTTATTGCCAGCGAGCTCCTTCTCCCCCACCTCACCACCTTGGGGGAAATCCGGTCAGGGATCCAACCGCTCCTGCTCGGTCTAAAGGACCCCGCCCTCCGGCACATTTACTCCTTCCGGCGCCAGGTGTTCATTTGCCTGGCCCGGGAGGAGGTCACCGAGGGCTCATTTACCCTCGCCCACGAGGGCGCGGCCTACCGCGCCTTCTGGACGGCGGACGGCGTGCGGTGCCACCTGTGCCGCGAGGTGGGGCACATTAGAAAAAACTGCCCTACCCAGAAGGCCGCCCTGCCCTCACCAACGGCTGATGGTGGTGCCGCCGCACCCACTCCCCCTCCCCCAAAGTCAACACCGCAGGCCCCGGCACCGGAGCCTGAGCGGGAGGCTTCCGATCCTCCAGCCTCCGGCAGGGAGGGGGGTGAGCGTCCAGCCGGCCGGAAGGCGCTCGGGAAGACGCGTCGCGTCAGGCCCGCCCACGGGGAGACCACCCTATCCCCTTCCCCGACACCCAGCCCACGTCCTGCCCCGCCCCGGCACGACAATGCCCCTGCGGCCGTGCCAGCGTCGCCCCGGCGCGGGAACCCTGACCCCCGAACCCCCGAACCCGTACCCGACCCTGACCCCACTGACCCCATGTCTACCCCCGACCCCCACCGAGAAACCCCTGGGGCTTCGACGCCCGCCCCAGGCACTGCGACACCTGGCCCGGGGGACCGTGAGCCCGAGCCCCGCCCCACCCAGCCACACCCTGGCACTAACCTCGGGGGGACCACCGCTGCCCGACCTCCCGCAGCGACCGTGTCTCCGGGCCCCGGAGAGGGAACTGGGCCCCTGCCCCGCCCGCCATCACCTGATAAACCAGGGGCGGGGCAGGAAGTGACACGGCTGACCCTCCCCACCCTGGCCACGCCCCCTGCTTTCCCCCAGCCAATCGTATTCCGGGAGAGGCTGGGGGGAGGGGCCTCAGGCCCCATGACCACCACGACGGGCGGGGAGGGGAAGGCCCATAAATCCCCCCCTGTCTCTCTGGGGAAGAGGGGCTGGCCTTTGGAGGGGAGGAGAGAGTCCTGCAGCGCGCTGGAGGCGCTGCCCCTCTCCGGGGGACGGGCCCACGGTACCCCCCCAACAATCCCGCACCGCGGCCCGACCTGCCCGACAACGGCCGCGAGGGCCGCGGTGCGGGCGTCGACAACGGACCCTTTACTGGGTCGCCGAGCGGCGGAGGGGAGGAAGGTGTTATCCCCGCTCCTCCCTCCCAGACTGTTTTTCCGGGGGCCTTGGCCCTGGGGGACGATCTCTTCCCCGAGGAGCCAGGCGTCCCGGTGTCGGGAGAGGAGCGGGGCCCCGAGCCTCCGCCGCCCGACGACCCGAACTCGGGGCGTTCCGGGATGGGGTGCGCCAAGGAGGGTACCGCCGGTGACCCTGGGGGTGGGGTCGCCGGGGGTTCGAGGCCGGTTGGCGGTGCCGGACCAGCCCCCATCCTCTCGGTGGGGGAGGGGTCGGCGACCGAGGGCGACCTCCCGGAGGAGGGTTCGGGATCGGTGGCGGACACCGGGGACGACGCGGACTCCGTCTGCAGTGACGTTTTCGAGTCCCAGGTGCCCCCCGCCGATCTCCCCCTCATCCCCCTCGAGGAACTCCGGGAATTTGTCGAGGAAACTCGAGGTCGCCGGGATAGAGCCCAACTGGCGCTCGACCGCTGGAGCTCTTTCGAACAAGTTTACTGGTCGGTCCACGCTGCTCGCCAGGCGCCTGGGCTCGACATCAACGAGCGAAAGCGAGTCAGGAACTTCCTGGGGGCACTCCTGGTGAGGGCGAGGGACACCTGTGCCCCTCCCTCGTCCTCCCAGTAACTGTATTTGTTTTTGTGTACTGGTGGTGGTAGCACAACGCTTCCGACATGGAGACGACTATAGCCAGCCTCAACATCAACGGCAGCAGGGAGTCACAGCGCAGATTCCAGACCCTCTCGGTCCTTCGGGACGGGAGGTATGCGGTGTGCTTCCTGCAAGAAACCCACACTACCCCGGGAGACGAAGCCACCTGGCTCCTGGAGTGGCGAGGGGGGGGTCTACATGAGTCACCTCACCCGCAGATCTGGCAGGGTGGCTATCCTGTTGGCCCCGCATTTTCAGCCCGAGATCTTGGGGGTCAGGGAGCCGGTGCCAGGCCGTTTGCTTCACCTGACGGTTCGGCTGGGGGGCGCGGTGCTTCACTTGGTGAACGTATACGCTCCCCTGGCCGGGCCGAGGCAAGCGAGCTTCTTTCAAGAACTGTCCGCTCATCTGGCTTCCATCGACGAGAACCAGTGCGTCGTCCTCGGGGGAGATTTTAACTGCGTCCTCGAGGGCAGGGACCACGGCGGTGCCCGCACTGGCTGCGCGTCGGGGAAGAGGTTGGGGGACTTGGTCAAGTCCTTCGACCTGGTGGACGTCTGGCGGACTCTCCATCCCGACTCCATCGCCTTCACCTTCGTGAGGCCTGGGGTCGGAGCGTCCAGAATCGACCGCCTGTACGTTTCGCGGGCGTACGCCTCCTGTTTTCCGAAGGCCTCCACGCGGCAGGTGTCGTGCACGGACCATCACCTGGTGTGGGCGGAACTCCTTCCGTTCGGCGCCAGGCTCGGCTCCGCGTACTGGCACTTTAACAACCTGCTGCTGGAGGACGAGCGGTTCCGGGACTCGTTTCGTCGTTTCTGGGCCGGCTGGAGAAGGAAGCGGGGAAGCTTCCCCTCCCTGAGGCTATGGTGGGACGTGGGCAAGGCTCACGTCCGCGTCTTCTGTCAGGAGTACGCGAGGGGGTCGACCAAGAGGCGGAAATCCAGGATCGTGGAGTTGGAGAGGGAGATGCTCGACCTGGAGTCACGCCTCGGTCAGCCCGACGCGGACCCGGCCCTGCGCGGGGTGTACGAAGAGAAGAAGGCCGCGCTCCGGGACCTGCAGCTCGTCGGGGCTCGGGGCGCGTACGTGAGGTCGCGGATCCAGCTCCTGCAGGACCTGGACCGCGGCTCCCCCTTCTTCTACTCGCTGGAAAAAAGGCGCGGCACCCGTCAGCAGCTCCTTGTGCTGCTGGCCGACGACGGGTCCCTCGTCTCGGATCCGGAGGGCGTCAGGGCCCACGTCCGAAACTATTACACGGCTCTGTTCTCTCCGGATCCGTCCAGCGAGGACGCTCGCAGAGTTCTGTGGGAGGACCTGCCGCAGCTCAGCCCGGAGGACGCCGGAAGGCTCGCGCTCCCGTCACTTTAGAGGAGCTGACCGGCGCCCTCGACCGGCTCTCGAGGGGCAAAACCCCGGGGCCGGACGGGCTGACTGTGGAGTTCTTCAGGGCGTTCTGGGACGTCCTGGGGAACGACTACGCACAGGTCCTGGGGGAGTGTCTAAATGCCGGACAGCTGCCCCTTTCTTGGCGCAGGGCGGTCATCGTCCTGCTGCCGAAGAAGGGGGACCTTCGTTCTTTGAAGAACTGGCGTCCGGTCTCCCTCCTCAGCACGGACTACAAAATCTTCGCCAGGGTGTTGTCTTCTCGCCTGGCTTCCGTGCTGGCCCACATGATTCACCCGGACCAGTCCTACACGGTCCCGGGCCGGAGGATACACGACAACGTCCACCTGGTCCGGGACCTGATCCATTTCTGTCGACGGGCTGGTCTGCCGAGCGCCTTCCTGTCTCTCGACCAGGAGAAGGCGTTCGACAGGGTCGATCACGAGTACCTGCTCGGGACTCTGCGGGCGTTCGGGTTCGGGACGCGGTTCGTCGCCCGGATCCGACTTTTGTACGCCGCCGCAGAGTGTCTGGTTAAAGTTAACGGGTCCCTGACGGCGCCCCTTCGCTTCGGGAGAGGAGTGCGTCAAGGCTGCCCCCTGTCCGGCCAGCTGTATTCCCTGTGCGCGGAGCCTTTCCTGCGCCTCTTGCGGAGGAGGTTGTCGGGGCTGGTTCTGCGCGGCGCGGGCACGGGGGTGGTCCTCTCGGCCTACGCCGACGACGTGCTCCTCACTTTCACCGACCCGGCTGACCTGGGGAGGATGCGCGAGTGCCAGGCCGTGTACTCTGCGGCGTCTTCCGCCAGGATCAACTGGGCCAAGTGTTCCGGACTACTGGTCGGCCCGTGGCGGGTGGACTCTCTGCCGGAGGAGTTACGGGGGTTCAGCTGGAGCACCACCCATCTCCTCTACCTGGGGGTCTACCTCAGCCCGGCTGAGGAATCCTGGCCGGCCAACTGGCAGGAGCTGGAGGCCAAAGTCTCGGCTCGCCTGGGCCGCTGGACAGGACTGCTCCGAGTGCTATCTTACAGGAGTCGAGTGCTGGTCATAAACCAGCTGGTGGCCGCCATGCTGTGGTACCGGCTGGTCACTTTGGTCCCTCCTCCTGGCTTTGTCGCTGACATCCAGAGAACGTTGGTCGACTTCTTCTGGGACAAAAAGATGCACTGGGTCGCCGCGCAGGTTCTGAGTCTCCCTATCGAGGAGGGCGGTCAGTCGCTGGTGTGCGTCCGCACCCAGGTCGCGACGTTCCGCCTTCAGACCTTGCGGCGATACCTTTACGTCGAGCCTCCTCCTAGGTGGTGCGCCCTGGCGACGTATTTTTTCCGCCAGGTGCGTAACCTCAACTACGACACGCAGCTCCTGTTCGTCGACCGTGACGGCTTGGAGGTCTCCCTCAAGGTGCTGCCTGTCTTTTACCAGGACCTGATCACTGTCTGGAACATGGTCGAATCGCGTCGCGCCTACCCTCCGGCTGGAGTAGCGGCTGTCGTCAGGGAGCCGTTGCTCAGGAATCCGCACCTCCGTACTCGCGGGTTCGAGTGGCTGTCGGAGGGGAGGGCCGTGGCGGCGAGGGCGACCAGGGTCGGGGACGTGCTGGGTGCCGGGGGCCTGGGCTGGACGCTGCCGCAGGACATAGCTAGCAGGGCAGCGGTAGACGTCCGGTACGTGGCCACCGCCATCCGACGCCTTAAAACGGCGGTGCTCGGACCCGACGTAGTGCACCGGTTGGAGGACGCTCAGGTGTGCGGTGGGATCCCGTCCGCGCTCACCCCGGCCCGGACGGAATTTCACATTGGCCCCAAGGTCCCGTACTTCCCGCGGGAGCCTGTGCCCCACAACCTGAGCCGCCTCCGGAATCTTAATTTTGTCGCTTTTAGGGACATAAAAAGGAGGGCCCTGTATCGACTGCTGCTGCACACCGTCCACCTCTTCTCCCTCATCCACCGTCCGGACACGCCTTGGCGTGCCCATTTGCCACCGGGCGGGGGAGATCCCCAGTGGAGGGCTCTCTACGCGGGAGTCCTCCCCCTTTCTCTCGGGGATCTGGGGTGGAGGGTGCTGCACGCAGCAGTCCCCTGCAACCGCAGGTTGCGGTGGTTCACGGACTCCCAGCCCAACTGCTTGTTCTGTGGCGCTGTGGAGTCCGTGGACCATGTATATATTGGGTGTGGGCGTTTGCACTCCCTTTTTGATTTCCTCAAAAACCTTCTCTGTTTCTGGCTGCACTTCAGTCCCACGCTCCTGATCTTCGGGCACCCGGTACGGAGGAGGGAGGGCAGGTCCGAAGACCTCCTCGTGAGTCTGCTCCTAGGCCTGGCCAAACTGGCCATCAACAGGTCCAGGCAGCGGGCCGTGGAGGGGGTCGTTAGGGCCGACTGCCTGCCCCTCTTCCGGGGTTACGTTAGAGCCCGGGTGTCCTTGGAGAAGGAGCACGCGGTGTCCACCGACACCCTGGAGTCGTTCAGGGAGAGGTGGGCGCCGCAGGGAGTGGAGTGCATCATTTCTCCCTCCAACTCTATTTTGATTTAGTCCCTACCCTCCCCTTCACTGTTTTGATCACACAGCATTGCCCTGTGGTTTGAAGGGCAGTGCTTGTCACTGGCCACTCGGGTGTTTTTCATATCTTCCTGGTGGTGGAAATTGAATAAAGATTCGTGCACTTTGTGTCTTTCACTGTGTTTCACACCTGCGCACACACACACACCATGGGTGCAGGGGAAAAAATAAGCACTACCGCACATAGGCGGTAGTGTTGGGGTTAAGGAAAAGAAAAGAAAAAAAAAATAAAAGAAGAAAAAAAAAAGAAAAAGGAAAAAAAAACAAACAGGAATGTCCAACTCTATTTTGATTTAGTCCCTACCCTCCCCTTCACTGTTTTGCTCACACAGCATTGCCCTGTGGTTTGAAGGGCAGTGCTTGTCACTGGCCACCCGGGTATTTTTCCTATCTTCCTGGTGGTGGAAATTGAATAAAGATTTGTGCACTTTGTGTCTTTCACTGTGTCTCACACCTGCACACGTACACCATGGGTGCAGGGGATAAAAATAAGCACTACCGCACTTAGAAAGAAAGAAAAAAAAACAAACAGGAATGTCCAACTCTAATTTGATTTAGTCCCTACCCTCCCCTTCACTGTTTTGCTCACACAGCATTGCCCTGTGGTTTGAAGGGCAGTGCTTGTCACTGGCCACGCGGGTATTTTTCATATCTTCCTGGTGGTGGAAATTGAATAAAGATTTGTGCACTTTGTGTCTTTCACTGTGTCGCACATCTACACACACACACACCATGGGTGCTGGGGAATAAAAATAAGCACTACCGCACTTAGGCGGTAGTGTGGGGGTTAAATATTAAAAAAAAAATAAAAAAATAAAAAAAAAATAAACAGGAGATCCTTGGAGAAGGAGCACGCGGGTGTCCACTGACACCCTGGAGTTGTGACTGGCCACTTGAATGTTTCCTTCCCTTCTGGAGAGATTGGACCATTTCTGTGACTGTGACTGTGACCGTGCGAGGACTGTTCCTGTTGCTGCTTGGGGCCTGCCTCCCTGCTGCTGCCTGGGACTTGCCTTGGGGCCCCTCCCCAGGACCTCCACCACTGCTGTTGCTGAAAAAAAAAGAGAAAAAAAAAGAAAAAAAAACAAACAGGAATGTCCAACTCTATTTTGATTTAGTCCCTACCCTCCCCTTCACTGTTTTGCTCACATAGCATTGCCCTGTGGTTTGAAGGGCAGTGCTTGTCACTGGCCACTCGGGTGTCTTTCCTATCTTCCTGGTGGTGGAAATTGAATAAAGATTCGTGCACTTTGTGTCTTTTCACTGTGTCTCACACCTGCACACACACACACTATGGGTGCTGGGGAATAAAAATAAGCACTACCGCACTTAGGCGGTAGTAAAAAAAAAAATAAAATAAAAAAAAACAAACAGGAATGTCCAACTCTATTTTGATTTAGTCCCTACCCTCCCCTTCACTGTTTTGCTCACACAGCATTGCCCTGTGGTTTGAAGGGCAGTGCTTGTCACTGGCCACTCAGGTGTTTTTCATATCTTCCTGGTGGTGGAAATTGAATAAAGATTTGTGCACTGAAGAAAAAAAAACAAACAGGAATGTCACAACATGGGTGCGAGGGGAAAAAATAATAAGCACTACCACAGTTAGGCGGTAGTGTGGGGGGTAATTAAAAAAAATAAAAAAATAAAAACACGAGTGTCAGGCATGCTGTTCACTCTGGAAAAAAAACAAACACGAACGTCAGGGGTTCTGCTCAATCTAGGAACTGGATCTGCGTTAGCTAGGACAGTGTCATGTACTATGCACATGTAAATAAAGGGTGACTGGATATTGGCCCTTGAGGAGTTATTTCAGTAGCAATGAGAGAAAAACAGGCCCCGGAAGAGATTCACTCACAATAGTTGTCTGTGAATTGGGGTACGCATTTCTGGCATTATGCTACTATTTGGGAAGCTTGACTTGTTTGATCCTGCCATCGATTTGGCCCAGTATGTGGGCCTTTTTCCCAGGCAATTGCTATTGGGATAGTCAAAAAGCGACAATCATCTTGACAGCGTGTGGACCCGCAGCTTTTTCAGTTAAGAGTCTACTTTCCCTGAGGTACCAGACACTAATACCTTTCAAGAGTTAAGGAATATTATGAACAAGCCTTCTCTAATTCTGAGATACTATCGGTTTTACTTGACAGTTCGAGAACTAGGGGAATCTGTATTGTGATATTTGATGAGGTTAAGGTTACTAGCAGAGGCATGAGATTTTGGTTTAACCCGAAGTGAGATGCTGAGAGATAAATGGGGTGACTATGCAAAAGTGTCTACTAGCTGAAGCACAACTGGACTTCGAGCAGACACTACAGCTGGCTTTGTTATTAGAAAAAGTGGCAAGTGGAGCTTATGAATTACAGGGTATTCCGATTGGAGTTGACACCCTCACCACACCGACTGAGCTTGGGGAACACCACTTGAGTGAGGGCAGTTGCATAACCTCACACAGGATTTATACTGAACAAAAGGACTCTTGGTCAGATCACAGCAAAACCCCAAAACATAGCCAAGCTTCGGCCAAATAATTAAAATTTTGTCGAGGATCCGGGCTGACAGGCCATTGTAGTTGCTGCCAGTATGAGCACTCGAGACAGCAAAGTCCCACTTGACCCGAGTTGAGTAAAAGAACACATAGGCCAGTATCCAGGAGAATGCACACTCTGGAAAATACACCTACAACTGAATATAGTAAAAGGCTCGAGATTAAGCTTGGTAGGGCCAAAGTGGTTGAGAAAGATTCAACTTGATTAGATCAAGTGTTTTGATGAGTAAATGGCCATCTTACTGAAGTCCGAATTAAATCCTGGATGTTTTTCAAGGAGGTTTATCACAGGAACCAAGGCTACCTTAAATGCCAACCAAGAAGTAATTCCACAATTCTGCAAGACCTGCCTCGTGCCTTTTGCCTTACTTGCAGAAGTCGAGATAGAAACATGAGGCTGGAAAGAAAAGGAATTAACAAACCAGTACAGTTTGCAGAACGCACAGCACCAGTCATACTAATGGTGAAGTCTGACGGGTTGGTTCGCCTTTGTGGAGATTTTAAACAAACGTTAAACATATTTTTGCAGCTGGTTAAATACCCAATCTCTTGCATACTGGACTTATACACAAAACTGGTGAGGGGCTGTCCTTCACAAAGCTGGATGTGAGCCATGCATACCTGCAATTGCGATTAAATGAGGATTCCCAGAAGTATGCTACACTTTGTACCCATAAGGATTTGTATCAATATACAAGTCTGATTTTTGGACTATCATCAGCCTGTGCCATTTTCCAGCAAATAATGAAGAACATTTTACAAGGTCTACTTTGAGTCACTATTTCTTTGGGTGATGTGCTAAGAGTCGAGAAGGCCTAATACAGAGCATCGAGAGAACTTCGAGATAGGGCTTAAACATTTCTCCAAGGAGGGAAGAATGTTTGTTTCAGGCACCCCAAGGGAACTACTTGGGCTACAGATTCGACAAGGCCAGGTTATACGTATTGGAAGATAAAGTGAGGACAGTCTCAGGTGTTCCAGTTTTCATGTCTCTTCCAGAGCGTAGGTCTTTCCTAGAGTTGGTGAATTATTATGGAAAATTCATATGTACCCTGGCCTCCACCTTGGCACCCTTACATTTGCTATTGGAAAAGGGTCAGCCTTGGAAATGGTCTCGTAGCCAAGAAGTAGCCCTTAGGGAACTGAAAGAGCAGCTATTGTCATCTAAGGTATTGACACACTATGATCTGGTGTTGGCATGTGATGCCTTCCCATAGGACCGCAGAGTAGTGTTGGCTCACCAGTGGCCTAGTGGAGAGAAACACCTGATAGCATATGCTTCCCAGACTTTGGCTGATGCTGAACAAAAATATGCCCATACAGAGAAGGAAGATTTGTTGCAATCATCTTTGTTGCGAAGTTGGGTCGAGTAATTATAAGTTGGGAAGGAGGAAGTTATACATTGGGGTTTGTAAAATTGTAAAATGTTAGGGGGAGGAAAGCATTGTGTGGTCCCTTTAAAGGATGGTGTTTGTTTGGGGCTTAGAGATTTAAAACGGATGTCTGTGAAAAGCAGCTGGAAAGTTTCGAAGTACAGAGAGGACCGGAATTGAAACATTTGTTTCAAAAGGCCACGCAGTTAGCAGGTCAAGCAGTTTTTACCAAGACAACAACAATCTTAGCCAATCAATTTGAACCAGGCCCTTAGATACCAAAAACCTATTAAATTTAAATCTGATGGTTTTGACAACATAGGACCAATCCTAAGGAATATTGATATGTCATCAGTTGGGAAAAAAGACCCAGAGAGCTAACTGCTATCCACAGAGCGAACAACCCTCAGCGCTCGAGAGAGAATTGCTGGCTCTCATAGTCATTTATGTATTCGAGAAAGTACCATCTCAATAATAACAGTATCAATGACAGAGAAGATGTTGCTGACAGAAGAAATCAATAGAGATGGTACAGAACATTCCAGAAGACATGTAACCTGGCTGTAATTTCAAGAAACAAAACTCTTTTTTAAATAAGTAGGACTTGTATTTATTGCAACAGCATATCATTATTCTTGTTTTATTGGACAATAGTTAAAAGGGAATTATTCCGTTTGTTAATAGTTTAGTTAATTTGATCACTGTTACAGAGTTAGATAAATAAATTGTTACTTGTTGATTTTAAAGTGAGTGTTAGGAATTTTTTTTAGATTACTTACAGTGCGGAAACAGGCCCTTCGGCCCAACAAGTCCACACCGCCCCGCCGAAGCGTAACCCACCCATACCCCTACATCTACATTTACCCCTTACCTAACACTATGGGCAATTTAGCATGGCCAATTCACCTGGCCTGCACATCTTTGGACTGTGGGAGGAAACTGGAGCACCCGGAGGAAACCCACGCAGACACGGGGAGAACGTGCAAACTCCACACAGTCAGTCGCCTGAGGCGGGAATTGAACCCGGGTCTCAGGCGCTGTGAGGCAGCAGTGCTAACCACTGTGCCACCGTGCTATTTTACTTAACCACGAGAAGTTGCTGAGAAGGAGGTTGAACCACTTTTAACACTCCTTTTACAGATGATGGGGCAAGGCGCTCCTCTTTGGGTGTTTCGCTTTTAGTTCTCAGAAGTGGGGGGTCATTCTCCACTTTATAACATCCTTGGTGTTATGAAGTTCCACCAATACCTTTACGGATGTAAATTTGTAATGGCAATGGACCACAAAACCCTGCTAGGGTTATTTACCGATGACAAGGCTCATAGCCTCTGGTTGAATTCCGTGGTGGGCTCTCATTTTGAGTGTATACAATGACAAGTTGGAACACCGTCCAGGAGGCAGATGTCTTCAGCCACCTCCCACTAACAGATACAACACCAGTGGTGCCGCCCCTAGAAGAGTCCATTCTGGTTTTAAACTTTGTGGACACCCTTCTCGTCACCACTGACAATATCTGACCATGGGCACAAAACGATTCTGTTCTGACAAGACTAAAACAAAATGAGGGAAATAAAAAGACCATCACATCCAGAATTGAAACCTTTCTAGATGTGGCAAGACCATATCACCATAGAGGACATCATATGGGAAGCAAGAGTGATTGCCCCAAGCAAATGTTACCGCCAGATGCTGGGTCATCCAGGGGTTTCCAAACTGAAGATGCTGGCAGGAAGTTATGTCTGGTGGCCAGAATTGGATGTGAAAATAGCTGTGTTGGTGAGGCAGTGCCAGACTGCTAACAAGGACCAATGTTAGCACCCAGCAACTACCTCACATTCGTGGGAATGGCGGAATAAACCCTGGCCTTAGTTACATGTCGACTATCCCAGTCTTTTCATGGGCTCAATATTCTTACTGATTGTGGATGTTCACTCAATGCGGCTGGATGTGCATGGAGTTCATTCGTCAAACATGAAGATGGCGATTGAAAAGCTCTGAGTATCTTTTATAATATACGGACTCCTGGTGGTGTTGGACACAGACAATGCACCATCATTTACCAGCAGAGAATCTGAGCATTTCCAAAGGTTGAAAAGCATTCCATGTGTAAGGACTGAGCCAAATGGTCGTCATCCAATGGTCTGATGGAAAAAGCAGTTCAAACTTTGAAGGCAGGCTTAAAGTAACAGCCAGGAGAAAGTGAGGACTGCAGATGCTGAAAATGACAGTCAAGAGTGTGGTGTTGGAAAAGCACAGCAAGTCAGGCAGCATCGGAGGAGCAGGAAAATTGATGTTTCAGGCATAGGCCCTTCATCAGGAATCAGCCGACAGCTTGATTCGATACCAAACTATCCTGGTTCCTGTTTGATTATAGAACCACCCCTCATGCAACTGAAGGGTCAGTTCCAGCAGAGTTGCTAATGGGGAGAAAACTCTGCACCAGATTAAACCTGATCTTCCTGCATCTGGGCAGGAGAAAGGGCAGGGTAAAATGGCATCAGAAATGCCAATGCTGGATACAAGACTCCTCTAAGTGAGAGACAGTTTCGTTCAGGGGACCAAGTTTGGTGTCAAAACCACGTGAATGGGCTGCATGGGTAACGGACATGGTTGATGTGAGGTCAGGTCCTGTGATATACAAGTTACAGTTGGAGAGGCATTCCTGAACAAGCATGTGGACCACATGAAAGCTAGAACCTTGCAGAAGCTAAACATACCTGGCCCCTCAGAACATGTGGCAAGGCTGTCAGAACGTGTGGGTTCTCCTCCTCCATTCAGCATTGAAAACACCTCCGAGGCTGCAATGGACACGACAGCCTCAATGTCGTTACCACCTGCAGAAGATGAATTTTGGCCAAGACACTCCAGGTGCAGGAGGAGTTCTAGGGTGTGGTACATGCCACCAACGCCCAAAGCACAGTTGGAGGAACTGGACCTGGTGCAAAAACACCCCAGGAGAGACTCCAGGAAAAATAACAGGCCTGCATCCCAGGAGTTAGGAGAGGAGGGATGTAGTGATTGGAATGATGTCAGAGTATGAGTTTCCTGATTAGGGCTGTAAACCTCATCTAATTAGGGAGCCCTGGCTGACAGATATAAACAGGAGTGTCAGAGGTTCTGCTCAATTGAGGAGCCGGCTCTATGCTAGCTGGGTCACTGCCATGTACTTTGCATATGTAAATAAAGCAGGCCTTGGTGACGGGATACTGGCTTTCGTGGAGTTATTTCAGTCAGGTTATTGATTAATCCTGTCTTGTTGCTTATTAACAGGTTAGCATTAGAATATATTGCTTGAAGGAATTTTCCTGAATACATTACTAATGCACTTTATAACTAACACCTTTAACACACTAACTTCTTTCCCACTTTAAACAAAGTCACTCATCATTAATACAGTTCCATTTTAACAGGCCCAATTTATTTCTTCCTGTGTGCTGTTATCATTTTTAGAGGGCCCATAAATTACTCTTTTAAGTGACCTTTTCTCTTTCATATTTTTTATCGCTGCCCAATCTGATTTTATATTTTGCATGGGAGAGGCAAGGTTATCTCTTACAATTGTACGAATAGCATTCTTAATGAGGCTTACTTCTGAACCTTTTCAGCCATCTCAGCTGGATTACGATGATTGACATTCTGTGCATGTTATCCAGTATTCAGCATCAGTCACACAGGAATTTTTAGTGTAAGATGTTTCAATTGTGTTATGGAGCTGTTCCACAGTGGTACATTTTTCAAACTACTAAGGTAATACACGACCATATTCCAAAAACTGCAAGTTTACTAACGTGCTTCTCCCTTGTGGCTTTGATGCACATTGATGTTGACCTCTGAATGGCCAACAGATTATATATTACAAATATATGAAGGTTCCTTGTATTTGTGGAACACTGATGTCATCAATCAAACGTAAAATGAAGCTATCTATTTAAACTGAAATACAAATATAGAGGTGTACCAAAAAATGCAACTAAACTGTGTATCATGTAAAAGCAGAAAAATGCTAATTTGGCTTCAAGACAGATTGTATAAATTCTCTCAATCACAATCTTACATTTAAAGCTGTTTTGTCAACTGTTTGTTCACAGAAAAAGGCATATTCCACAAATACATCGGCATCTCTTGTGAATTTGAAATTCACCTTTGTTTAGGCTGAGAATGGAAATATTGTGTCACAGTATTAATAATTAACATTTTGATAAATAACACACTTGGTCATTTGGGAAGCTCACATACCTACGAAGGCAGGAAACTCCACCAAATGCCTTGCCCAAAAATCTAATTATACAATTAGAGAAATTGGATCAGTCCACAGCATTAAGTAACTGCATTTTTCTTACAATCCAATAATTTAGAGGAATTTCTGTTCTGATACTTAGATTTGGAAGAGGAGAAATATTAGCATCAAATTCTGATGTCATCTCAGACACCATCAACTCGGGAAAGAAGAAACACCATTCCCATTTCTTTGGTCTCCAAAGTAAAAGACATTGAAATGATGAAATCATATTACTGCACAGTTGAAGAGCATGAAACTCAACAGATGGAATGTTTATTTTTGATATATGACTTGCATGTGGTATATCCTCTTTGAAGAATAACCCTTTGATGTCCTTAGAAGGTATCAGCATAGTTCAAATATTTTCAATTGCTGCTGCTGCTAATTATTATAAACAATTCACAACCAACAGACATATGAATTAGAGTGGGCGATTTGGCCCTTCAAGCTTGCTCCGCAATTCAATAAGATCATGGATTATTTGATTTTAATCTCTACATTCCTGCATATTGTGGTAATGCCCAAAAGGACTGAGGGAAACCAGTTGACTACTTAACAAAACAAAGAGCCGACAGGAGACAAATTTGTGTCGCATTTCACAAACCCTAAAGGAACCCTTTCAGAAATACAATTCGGAGCTCTGCTTCTGTCATTCTCTGTATTAACCAGCTTGTAAGAACAACAATCATCATCTGACAGATCTGCTTAAGCAATTTTTATTTACATCTGAACAACCTAATGTTTCTTCCATACGTGCATTTTCATTTGACACAACACTTCATTATTTTTAGTGCATTTCCTAAATTCACTCTACTATTCACAGAAAATATGAAACAAAGGATTAAAGTTTTAGGGACTGTTTTCTCATAAGATAATAAGGTTACACAAGAGAGACTAGCACGTAAAAATGAAAGTACATAGGATTGGGGTGGTGTCCTGACATAGATACAGAACAAATTGGCAGACAGGAAACAAAGAGTACGAATAAACAGGACTTTTTGCAAGTGGCAGGCAGTGACTAGTGGGTTACCATAGGGATCAGTGCTTGGACCCCAGCTATTCACTATATATTAATGACTTAAATGAGGGAACAAATTGTGATATCGCCAAGTCTGCATATAACACAAAGCTGATTGGGAAGGTGAACTGTCAGCAAAATACAGAGATACTGCAATGTGATTTAGACAAGTTGAGTGAATGCACAAATGCATGACAGATGAAAGATAATGTGGGTAAATGTGAGGTTCGCTGTTACATTGCGAGAAGAAGCAGGAGGCCGAGTGTTACACAGTTGCTTTATTATAGAGTTATTTGCTATACAGCAGCAAGATTAGGCTTAGTTTATTCCCACCCAAAATGGACGATAACATCATCACTACATCATCTGATTGGACTCTTAAACTGATAGTTCACCAAACGTGCACAAATACACATTCCTTCACATCAAAAGGTTTCTGCAATGAAAACATTCACAATATTTACAAAGTTTTTTAATTTTTGTTTGGGACATCAGTTTCACTGGCTGGCCAACATTTATTGCCTGTCTCTAGGCAGCCCATGAGAAGATGGTGAGGAACTGTCTTTTTGAACTGCTGCAGATTGACTCATAATGCCCTTACAGAGAGCGCTCCAGGATTTTGACCCAGCGACAGTGAAGGAATGGTGATACATTTCCAAGTCAGAATGGTGAGTGGCTCAGAGAGGAACTTGCAGCTGGTGATGTCCCAATGTACCTGCTGTCCTTATCCTTCGAGATGAAAGTGGTCACGGTGAAATATGGTTCTGTCAAATTGCTACTATTTCTTAATAAATTTTGGAATCTGGCTTCTCTCGCTGCAGTCTCCACAACTGGGTAAAAGTTACCACCACAGTAAGTAACGCAGAGACAACTATTTGAAAACTTGATTGATTTATTGTCACTTGTGTTTTACAGAGAATACGGTAAAATAGTGAAAAGCTTCAACAGTTGCCACAATCCAGTGCCATTTTGAATAATTTAAGAATAAAAAGAGTGAAAAGATGTAACTGAAAGAGAAGCTATCTTCATCCGGCTGCATCCACTGAGTCCTGCTTCATTTTGTTAGCTTGAACAAAATAATGGGATCTCTGCATGGAGGAGTTCCAGCTCTCTGTATTTTCACATTATCCGATGGTACCAAAAGTGTCTCTTCTGCTTAAATTGCAGCATGATATGCCACTACGATGTACCATATGCCTCATGCCACGAAAAACTATCACTACCTTGCTTCTTCCTATTTAAAACAAAGCATTCTTGAGACTGCCTGTTTCTTTCAAAATCTACACCCCGCAACTAAACACATTTTTCTGTGTCCAGTATTCATTACTGTACTCACAGCAGTTTTTTTATGGTAGAACACCTAGAGAGCTTCTGCACTGTTCACATTTTCCTTGGATTTTGTTTTTGTTTGCTGACTGTACCTGCTTTGATGTAGTGATTGATTTTAAAACAAAAATCAAATGATACAAAATGCCTCAGAGAGCTGCAGGGAGGATCACATTTTTAATGAAACAGTGGATTGAACCAGTGGTTTTCCAAGCAGTTTTATCTTCATTGCCTGTATTATTTGTCTTTTATTCCAACAAAGACCATGACACCAAAGCTTTCAACAGCAGGAGCTTTGTTATGGAAATGTTAGGCAAGGTTAGACTAAGCTGTTTTCTGTCCAAAATGGCCAACAACACTATTACATCCACTGTACATACACAAATACACATTGTCCACTTTAGTAACAAAATCAGGAAGGCAGATTATCTGAATGGTGACACATTGGGAAAGGGAGAGGCACCATGATACCTTGGTATCCTTTTATACCAGTCATCAAAAGTAGGCATGAAAGTGCAGCAGGCAATGAAGAAAGCAATAGTATGTTGGCCTGCAACGTGAGAG